>NW_026623056.1:90961255-92211255 GCF_023065955.2 Ursus arctos | reverse complement strand
GGTCCCCATGGGCCCCAGAGCGGCTGGCAGGGCCTGTCCCAGCCCTGTCTTCCGTTGATACTCTGGCTCATTCACATTCATTTTTTAAAAAGCTGTTGCAGAAAGAAAGACTCTTGAAACGGAGACACAGGCTTCCTGTTGCAAGAGCCCAGGCTCCCTGGGGGTCTCCCGGGAGGTCAGTGGAGGGGCCTGGGGCTCACTGCCATTGCCACAGCCAACCACACTCAGGGGCACCGAGGCAGGGAGCTGCATAGCAGGGGCTGCTGGGAAAGCCAAGCAGGGCTGCTGGTTGGCCGGCCAGACTATTTGAACGGAGGGACGTGGCTATGTGGTGGCCATCAGGGCAGGCCTCTCTAAGAAAGAGGGACCATGCCCCTGCAGTCGGGAGGGGCCTGGGGTGCGCCCTCCGTGGTCCTGGGCAGGGGTGGGGTGGGGGGCAGTGCCAGCCCCGGGGTTGGCGGCACCGGTCTCACAGCCAGGATCCCTGGCGGGGGTGATGCACTGACCTGCTCGTGGGTACACACAGGAGACAAATCCCACAGCGGGACAGTCGGCAGGGTGTTGGCACCCACATGCGATTAGACCCTGAGGGGCATCGACGGGGCAGAGGAGCTGAGAAGTGCCCTGTCTGTCGGCAGGGTCTTCTTCCTGAGTTCACACCCGAGGAGAAATCTTGGTTTTCTTCCCCCTTTACTTAAAACAAGATACGGCATAATTTTCAGGTGCACGTGAGAGGAAATGTCCAGCAGCTCTAGGGAAGTCCCCCCTTTCCTTCATGTTGTCACAGGCTCTGTGTCCCTCCCACATTCCTGCATGGAAGCCCTGGCCCCCAGCCCCCCAGGGTGGGACCGTACGTGGAGATGGGGCCTTACAGAGGAGACTGAGCTCAAATCGTGCCGTTAGGGTGGGCTGATCCCACATGACGGTGTCCTTATGAGAGGGGGTAAGGACACAGACACGCAGAGAGGAGACCCCGCGAGCACACACGGAGAGGAGGGTGTCCACACTCTTGGGAGAGAGGCCTCGGGAGGAGCCGGCCGTGCCCACAGCTGGGTCTCGGACACCAGCCTCCAGGATGGGGAGACCGTGAACGTCTGCTGTCGAGCCCCTGTTCTGCTGTGTGATGGCCCCAGGACCCTGCCGCATTTGCGTAGACACTACAGTCCACAAAGCTTTTTCCCTCCCTTCCCCGCTCTGGTGCCATGGGGGGGCTGCCATTTTTAGACACCCCCATTTTTAGGCAAGGACCATACCAGGCCGGATGGGCTCAGCAATGCTGCGGGGGCCGCACCCAAAGCCCCCGGGGGCAAGGGCATCGCTCCTGCTTGCTGTCTGGGGACGGCTGCCCGGGAGCCCTGCTCGCGCTCTGCTCACTCGTGTCACTGGGGCCCAAGTGCGCTGCGAGCAGAGGTTCCGCTCAACTCCTGGGGCTGCCCCGCACCCCCGCAATGAGCAATGCAGTCCCACCGCATGCCAGGAGGGAGGACAGACGTTCTGGGTGGAGACGAGATGGAGCGTGGGGTGTGGGGAGTCGGCCACCAGCCCCTTGCCCCTTAGCCTTGCTTTCGGGGACATCGTGTGGGGTCAGGCTGGGGGAAGCAGGGGGCTGGCCAGGTGATGAGGAGGAGTGCTCCTCACCTGTGTGCCAGTGGGTGAGTCAGCCCTGCAGCCCCCTTCCCCCCACGGGCCTGACACGCCCCGCCGGAGGCCCACATGACTCGTCTGGGGGCCCTGCTCTGCACTGATGGGTTTCACTGCCCTGGCCTCGCAGACCCTCTACAGCAAATAAGCACATCGAAGCGACGGTCACTCTGCCCTCGTGCCTTGCCCGTCACTGGTCAGAGCCCGTGGCTGGCCCTCGATGCGATGCGTGCCTGTCTGGCTCTCTCCTGCTGCTGGACCCCTGATCTGCGTGACTTGTTTCCAGGAAAGGGTGGGAGTTAGAGTGTTCACTGGTCAGGCCATTCTGAGGGGAATCCTTTGGGGAATTTATTGTACAAAAAAACCAATTCCTGGGTAACTTCATTTTCTTTAAACTTGTATTTGACAATGTTGGTTTCCTGAAGGTGGATCCCAGGAAGCTCCGGATGGTCCCGCTGGGGGGGTGCAGGCGTGCTGGCGGGATGTTCCCAGCGTGCTCGGCTCCGACCCGGCAGAGGCTCAGGTGGGGACGCCCCTGAGCTCCCACAAGGTCGCAGCTGCGGCTAAGAGCCTTTCCAACTGCAGGCGGGTAACGAGTCAGGGCATTCCCAGCAATATTCTAGTAGGTTCCACACCTCTTCCCCTGATTGAATCCCCCGAGGGCTGCGGCAGAGGTCATTTCCAACCTAATCTCAATCAGGTGGGGATTCTCAGGCTCCGAGAAGGGGAAGGAACCAATGCAGGACAACCTCCCGGCGGCCAGGAGCCTTGGCCCGATCGGAGGGCGCGGCTGTGGCTGAGGGACCGGCTTCGCCCTCCGGCCCTGCACCAGCTCTGGCTGCGTCCTTCTGGGAGGCGTTTCCTCACTGTGCTGAGCCAACACACCCCTCCAGGTGCCCCGCTCCCCCTTCCTGGGCTCCTACCTGTCAGGACTGGGAGGAGAGGAAGTGGCCTGGGCCTCGGGGCCGTGCTCCTGCACGTGCTGGGGGTAAAGTCACGTTCTCTCAGGTGAAGGTGGCTTATCTGGAGGTGACCCCAGGAAGGCCGGGGAGCAGGTAGCGCCGTGGCTGAGGGAGGGGGGGATGCGAGAAGGACTGGCCGCGAGCAAGTGCATAGACCACACTTCCACAGGGGGCCTCTGCGGCCACGGAGCCACGGCCCAGCACCCCCCCCCCCCGTGGGACTTTGCCCTTGGAGTTCAGACAGGCTGGGCACACCTGTGTCCGCGGAACGCCCTCGGGCAGCCGGGAAGGGCACGGGTCAGAGACAATGACCTCAGTGCACCCGTGAGCCCACTGTCCACCATCCTGCGGCTACCCCGGCATTCAGGAGGGCGTGGGGCGCACTTCCAGAACTGGGACAAGGCCAGAGACAGGGGCGTCCCTGAGTGAAATGAGCATGAACCCATGACTGCCGCAGAAGCAGCTGCTGGCGGCTCAGGAAGCTGGCGGCAGGTGGTGGCGGGTGGCGTCAGATGGCAGGGGTCTGGGCAGGGCTGCTTGTCTGCTGGGAGCCTGGGCTTGGGGACCAAGGGGCTGGGAGCCATCGGCCTTCAGCCTCAGCGGCTGCGCTGCAGGCACGTGTCCTGCAGGGACCCGGCCCTGGCTCCAGGTCTTTGTGGGGGAGTGCCCGCTGTCTGAGTCTGCCACCTGCGCTCGGCTAAGCCGGACGGCCTGCAGACACCCCTGCTCGCTCTCCCGGGGTTTTTACGGTCAGCTTGGAAAAAACTGCTCCGTTTGGGCTGCATGCACCTCGGGGGCCCAGGGCCTCGGTGGTCAGGCGGACGCTCCTTCGCAGGCGTCTTCAGAGGGGTCTCCACCGGGGGAAAGGCCTGGAGGAAACCCAGGCCCCTCCTTTTGCCTCTGACCATCTTCTTGCTGATTCTTGCTCAGCCTTGGGCCCAGGCCTCCTCCCACCTCCAGCCTGGGCCCCTGGGCCCTGCTCCCTGGGCTGGGCCCTCCTTCTCAGGCTGCCCGGCATCTCCCTCCTGGGTGCTCACACCCCTCAGCTGGCGGGGTTGGGGTTGCCCCTGGGCCTCGGCCTGCCTGTTGGGCTCCTTTGGCCCTTCTGGCCCCACAAGGCCAAGAACCCGACCCTGTGGGCGGCCAGCCCCAGCCCGGAGACCTTCCTGCAGCCGGGGGACTGTGCCCACTGGGCTGGTTGGCTGAGGGCTGCTACGCTGGCCAGCCGCGTCTAACAGGCCTCGGAGCAGGAAGCAGGTGCAGCAGGCCCTGGCGGGCAGCCCGCTGAGTGAATGGTGGCATGCACGTTTACGCAGAGGGGTGTAGCCGAGCGCCTGTGGTGTCACTTTAGTCCCACGGGCCTGGAGGCCTGCAGTGATGCCAGGTGGCTGGGAAGGGCTGTGGGATATGGTGCCTGGGGGTGGGGGACACACTGGGGGGCTGAGCAGGGCGGGCCACAAGGAGTGGGTGGCAGAAGGGGGGCGTGTGGATGTTACTACGTGTGTACACGCGTACGTGTACGTGTGAGTGTAAGTGTGGCAGTGTGTGGGACAGTGTGAGTGTGTGCAGGACCACCGGGCCATATCCCTACCAACCAGATTGACCCTGAAGGGCTTGCAAGCATTTTTCTGATTCGTGAAGTTGTCGGAAATCTCTACAAAGGAAGAAAATCATGTGTACTGAATACAGTAAAGTACAGGAAGGTCAGACTGTTCCCCCAATCACACCCCCACTGCTGCTCTGTGACAGCTCGGCCCCTCCCTGGGGGTGCGCAGGACCCAGGACAAACCACACGGTGGGGTGGGGTAAGCCGTCACGCTCCCCGTCACTGCGGAGCCCCGGGCCTAGCTCCATGTTGGCCCCAAGCTGAAAGGGGTGACCCCCTACCTGGAGAGGTAACAGGAGGGGTGTGCATGTGGGGCCAGCCCCCACGGGACCCCGTCTCTCCTGGCCCTGACCCCCCCTCCCCGGGCAGCAGGCCCTGGAAGGCTCCTGACAGGACGGTCCAGCTCCACCTCCCTAGGGACTGGGCATTTGGAGAGAAGGGGCCGTGAGTCAGGAGGGGCCTGGGGCAAATGCGCACAGAGCCCTCGGGTAGAAGAGGGGAGCTGGGGCATCTCCTCGTCCTGCCCTCGAATCAGACGGGGACTCAGAACCTCAGCGCTCCTGGGTCCCGGCTCTCCAGGCTGCAGATAGCAGGCCCAGGGGCTGATGACGCTTGGGACCGCATGAGCCCATACCCCTGCTCCATCTGCCTCCCCACTTGTCCTCCACCCCCTACCACCTCCTACTGCTTCTCCCCTGCCCGCCCCATGACCCTCTCCCTGCCTCCAACGCCTTTGCCCCCACCCTGGTCCCTCCAGTCACTTCCCGAGGCTGCTCTGTCAGCCCTGAAGACCCCCTTCCTGGGCTGTGAAAGGGGCGCCCCCCTTAGCAGAGCCGGCCCGCACCCTGAGGGCCATCTCCCGGGCCGCAAGTGGCTGTGAGCCTCCCACACGCCTGGCTGCCCTCCCTGCCGCAGCCCGGCCCCTGCAGCTCCTTCCCCGGCAGCCGTGCAGAAGGGAACGTGTTGTCCCCGGGCTCCCAGGGCTCCAGCCCCCTTATCAGGAACCCCAGACGCACTCTGTTACCCTTGAATTTAAGCCTCACGACTGGGCTTGGGTGGAGGGGGAAGAGCAGAGCATCCACACAGCCATCCTCCCTAGTGTTTGAGAATCTACCCCTTGGAAAGGAGCAGAGGGAGGGTGTGGGGGAGGGGAGAGCAGGCAGCGACCTGGAGGGCGGGTATCACGGAGCCGGACTTCTGGAGCCCTGGCTCCTGGGAGCCCTCCTGGGCCGGCAGCACCAGCCTCTGGGAGGCTCAGGCCGCCCGCTCTGTTTGCCCGCCGTCTGGAGGCCCATCACAAGGTTAACGAGCTCCGAGGACGTCCCTTATCGCATCTCTGAGCGTGCGTGAGCACCCACAGCCTGCACCCCGAGCAGCAGACCTTGACACTTGCTTCCTTTTACTGCCTGGCCTCACGAGCTGTGGTAGGTGTGGCCGTGCTTTTATGAGGCGCAGGGACGGAGCCTTGCTTTCGTGAGCACCTGTGACGTCTGTACTGCCAGATAAGCCTTTAAATGCTTAGTCGCTGACTGAAGGACTGGCCACAGGTGTTTTTCCTTTTCTATCGGATGGCATCACCCACGCCCGGGGAATGCGGCCTAACCAACCCCTGATTTAAGGTCATGACACAAGGGTGCCGTAGGGCAAGGGCACCACGGGAGCGACACAGCTCAAAAGGCAGCCTTGGCCTCCAGGAAGAGACCCACAAAGGCAAGTGTGATAACCGTATGTGGAAGAAAGAGCTGAAGGTTCATATTCTTACTATATGAAGAGTTCTCGAGTCAATAAGAAAAACACTTACCCTACTAGGCGACACCCTTTGATTCCCGCGCCCCGCCCCGCCCCCGAAGGTGTCTGGGCTCCTTCCCATGGTGACAGGGCCCCAGGAGCTACCCCTCCCTCACGCTGAGCCCACGGGATTCAGTGCGCTGAGCTACACTTCCGCTCCAGAGGTCAGACATGGGCGCACTCCTGGCTGATGAAGGGCCTCCCTGGGCTGCGCACTGGCTGCCGGCTGAAATACTGAGCAGAAGTCGTGCGCTCCCCGGATGTCTGCTGGCACCGCGGCAAGATGCCAAGAGCTGCAGGAAAACGAAGTCCACACAGGGCCGCTGAGCTGCGAGACGGCGGCAAAGAGATGCAAGAGCACGGAGACACTTCATACGAAGGCCTAGATCGAGCTCAGCCTGAAGCCCACCCTCAAACCACAAACTTCTCTTCTTAGCTGAAAGCCGTTTGGGTTCCATTACTTGTTTTCACAACCTAGGGAGACTTGGCTAAAACCCAGTCACAGAAAACAAGGCAGAAAAGGAGAAAATGACCCTCTAAAGAAATAGAAATGGCCAAGTAACATGAAAACAAGAATCAGTCTTAGTAAGGACAATGAAGAATCACACATTAAAATGCACACACACTGTTACGGATGGAATCATTTTCCACCAAAAGAGATGTTGAAATCCTACCCCATGGGAGGACCTGAAGGAAACGTCCTTCCTTGGAAGGCTGTGGGGTCGGGGGTCACAGCTGCTGGAGGGGACTCGTGAGAGACCGTCCCAGCGGCAGCCAAACCCCCCGGGGAGTGGAGCCTCACCGTCTGCCTGACCAAGCATGTGCAGATCGTGGGACTGTGGGTGGCCGTGGCCTGGGTGCAGGGCCTCCCTGTGAGTGGAGTGGGTACAGGGGCTGGAGCCCCACCCTGCTCCTTTGGACATGGGGTGCTCAAGTTCCAGTAACCCTAAGGGCCATCATTTCCTCTTTCCCGGCGGGACCTGACACACAGAGACTGCTGTGCCACAGACCTACGAACCACACGCGCCCACACACCGTGGTCCACGGGAGCTTGCGTCCAGGTGCCGGTGCTCCCCGGAGAGAAGCGCGTGATCTGGGGTGGGGGGAAGGGCTGTGATCTGGGGTGGCGGGAAGGGCTGCCGTCTGCCGGGGCTGTTGGAGCCTTGCCTGAGAACGTGATCACGGTTCCTGGTGTGATTATGAATAGGAGACAGTGAAAGGTGGGGAGCCCCCGCCTCCGGGCTGGCCGCCCGCCTCTTGCAGCTGCTGGTCCTTCAGCAGGCGTGCTGGGACCCCAGGCCTCTTCGGGTCAGCAGGGCCCGCCTCCCTTGTGCTGGGCCTCAGTGCAGGGTCACCAGAGCAGGACGCTGGGGACGGGGCAGCAGGGGACTGCAGTGACTCCTGCTGTAGGGATAGGGGGGCTCCTCACTTTGGATGGAGGGAAGGGTGAAGTGGGGATGACCAAGCCGCGGTGTCCTCCCGTGGCAAGGGCTCCTGGGAAAAGTCCTTGCAGGCGTGCAGTGATGGCTCAGAGCGGCAGGCAGGGTCAGAGGCCAGCGTGCACCTGAGAGCCCACGTTCTGGGCCCGCCTCAGTGCCAGACGTGGCCTCTGGTCTTCGAGGACGGAGGTGGAGGCTGCTGGGGGCCTGTGCTGCTTTGAGCTCTTGCTGGACGCTTGAACCTCACTGTTTTTTTTCAGGTTTTGGGTTTCATTGTGATAAAATATAAATAACATAAAATTCACTATTTTAACCGCTCTTTAAGAAGATTTTATTTATTTTAGAGACAGAGAGAGGGCAGTGGGGAGGGGCAGGGGGAGAGGAAGAATCTCAAGCAGACTCACTGCTGAGCGCTGAGTCCGATGTGAGGATCGACCCCACGACCTTGAGATCATGACCTGACCTGAAATCATGAGTCAGACTCTTAACCGACCGCGCCACCCAGGTGCCCCTCATTTTAACCATTTTTAAGTGCACAGCTCTGTGGCATTAAGCTCATTCACACTGTTGTGCAAACGTCACTGCCAGCCATCTCCAGAACTTTCCATCTTTCCAAACAGAAACTCTGTCCCCATGAGACACTGCCTCCCATCCCCCTCCTGCAAACCCCATTCTACTTTCTGTCGCTAGGAATCTGGCCTCTGTAGGAATCTTGTGTTCGTGATCAGAACATCTGCGCTTCAGCGACCGGCTCAGGTCACTCGGCAGGCGTCTTCGAGGCTCGTGCGTGTCGTGGCAGGTGTCAGGACGCCCTTCCTTTTTAGGGCTTCGTAGTACTCCGGTGAGTGGCTGTCCCACACCGCGGAGATCATTCATCCGCCGCGGGACGCTCGGATTGCTTGCACGTTTGAGCTCTTGTGAAGAATCCTGAAGAACGCCTCTTCAAGTCCCTGCTTTCAGTTCTCGGGGGCATAGGCCCCGCCGTGGAAGCGCTGGCTCATGTGGGGATCCTGGTGCGGCTTTTTGGAGAGCCACCATACTGTTTCCACGGCAGCCGCCCCGTTGAACGTTCCCACTCACAGTGCACGAGGGTCCAAAATCACATCCTGGACAACACCTGCTGTTTTCGTTTTTGGTTTTTTTTTTTGTGCTAGCCATCCTGATGGATGCGAAGTGATGTCTCATTGCGGTTTTGTGGACCTGGCTTTTTAAAGGGAATAGAGATGACGTAGTGGGTGGGGCTCCCAGGAACAGAGGGTGACACCCACATAGCCCGGATTGTGTCTGGCCCACCTGTCTCTGCTTTTCTGTTCAGTAAGCTCCTGACCTCCCCCTGCCCCAGCCTGGGCTTCTCCCCAGAGTCAGGAGAATGTGGCCAGAGGAGGAATTCTGGGGTCCAGGGCCATGGCCCCAGCATCCTGCCCCGCCCTGGGCCTCTCCTCAGAAGAATAGCTTACTCTGGGCAGGGGTAGGAGCCTTTAGACACCTGTTCTAGCCACACCCCTGAACATACACATGGATGTAAATAAGCCGATAGAGAAACAACTCAAGGTTGAGGCCCAACCTTCTGGCTGCCCCAGGAAGCTGGGTGGTTTTCAGCACACCGAGGGTCCTACTCTTCAGATGTGAGCCCAGGAGGCCCAGAGGCTGTTGCCTTTGACCCAAGGACTAAAGACACCAGCTAGGAAAATCAACCCCCTTCAGACCAGGACTGAATGTTGGCTGGGACTGGAGAGGGGCCTCTGGAATGGAGGTCTGAGACCGAGCATATCTAGGGGGGCCCTCAGACCTGTTGGCCCCTGACCCAGGCCGGCATCCTCAGACACACGGAACAGGTAGGGTAGGGTACAGCGAGCTGTGTGGGCCTGAATGTCCCTGCTTGGCCATCCACACATCAAAATACGGGCTATGGGGCATATGGCCACCTCCCTGTGTGTGAGCCCAGACTCTTAATTAACAGGGAGGAAGGGTGCCCTGAGAGCTGTCGAACCCCATCCTGAGGCCTATAGGAATCGTACAAAGGAAAACTTCTGTCCCTAGAACCTGAATGTCTCCTACCTCGTCCTCTCTCCCCGTCCCTCATCTGGTTTCAGGGGCAGAGAGTGAGAGAGCGTCTGACCCAGATGACTTGCAGCGGCTGGGCCCGGGGGTGTCTTTGGGTGCCGCTGGGCCCCACTCGGGGAGGACGCCGGCTCAGGCCTGGAAGGAGCAGGGTCCTGGGGCCCAGGAACCTGGGGCGAGCACCCAGGAGGCGGAGGGACCGAGAAGGGAGGGGGAGGTGTGGCGGCCGCCATCTGGGTGCCTTCTCTGAGCGGCTGAGCTCTGGGTGGGGGGACCTGGAGGAGGGCACTCCCGGAGCGGAGAGATGGGAGCCGCGCGGTCAGGGTGACTTCAGTTCCGGGGCCCGAGGCCAAGGCACAGCAAGACGTCTCACGTCACAGTCCTGTTCAGTGGACCGTGCCGCCCCAGCTTCCTGACACCCACACGTCTGCCCTGCTCGGCTGAGCCTCCCGCCGCCGTGGGCTCCATCTGTCCCTCGCCCCACGGCCCACAGAGCCCATGGCCCTGCACATCAGGTGCCCCTCGCTGCCAGCTCCTCTGGGATATCCCACTACTGAACTTGCCCTATTATGGCACAGTTGCCCCTTGTGGGCCCTCCTGCACTGAGGGGCTCCCAAAAGTCTCTCAGGTACTCCTCACACCAACCTGAGGACACTGGGACCACAGGCCATTGAGCCGGGTCAGTGGGAGCTGGGCTGTGAGTTGGCCTGGAGTGGACAGCCCACCTTCCTCCCATGGCTCAGCTGCCACTGACTAGTCCCCAGCCCTGGGGGCCCGACAGCCAGTGGCAAGGACGAGAGTCTTCCCAGCAGCGGTGCGGGGAGCCCAGACTCCGCGTGGTACTGCAGGCCTGCGCCGAGAGTGTATTTGCCCCGGGAGCTCCTGGGCTGCCCTCTGTCGGGATGGAGGCAATGCTGGAGCGGGGTGGGGGGGGGGTGGTTGGCAAGGACGCAGGGGCCACCTCTGCTCTTCAGGTGATAAAACCGCTTTGGGGTTCAGAATAGCTCACACCACATCACACCATCACACGGCTCATGTCCCCTCTGCTGGCGGACGTGGCCGGGGAGCTGGGAGGCGGCCCACCGTGTCCTCCACACCTGCACAGTGGCTCTGAGCAGACCCAGCTGCTTTGCAGATCTCACACTTCTGTGGTTCCAATCCTGGTGGCCCGGGTCCTGAGCCTTGCCTGCTGGTTTTAGGTCTTTGGTTTGTGAGACGGCTCTAGAAGCTTCCTTCCAGGTCTTGGAGTGAACCAGAGATTCCCGGCCCTGAGGCAGGGCTGGTGGGTCCTTCTTCCTGGGCCAGCTGGTCCCGAGAGTCTCTGCCCACCTGAAAACTCTCACCTGTTCTGTGTGGTTTGGGGCTGAGCTGTTTTCTGCCCCACAACATTTTTGTTCTCTCTGGCTTCGAAGGGACCACCACCGAGGAGTGCTAGCCCCACTGGGCTCTGTCCCACTTGGTGTCATGTCCTGTCTCTGCACGGCTCATTGCTTGTCACTCTGTACGTGGGAGATGTCACTGCAGGTGTGTGGTCTGCGCACCAGCTTCTAGTCATTTTTACTCGTTGATGCCTGTGACGTCTTTGCCTCCTCATGACATAAGCCTACGTGTTTTCTTTTTAAGCAAACAACACAACAACGATACCAAAAACCATGGAAACCAGGTCAGAAAGAATGAAAGCACCTTTGCAGGCTGTACGGAAAAGACGCCGTGCGGAGCCCAAAGCCACATGTCCTCCTGGGCAATCAGAGGCCTCCGAGTCACCTTGGCAACCGGGGGGGGGAGGTGAGGTGCTCTCTGCTCTCCAGGGCCCCCAAGCCTTGCTGTGGCCTGAGTCTGCAGGTCCCCAGGATCTGCATGCCCCGCGGTTCCTGCGCTCCTGCCCTTGGCCTCCAGGGACCACCCTCCGTGCTGGGCCTGCGCCATCCTGAGCTGGCCAGGCCAGGTGTCCGGTTGTGACCCAGAGGCCTCTCGCCTCTCCGACAGCCACGTCATCTCCAAACCGGCCTCCCGGGAATGTCAGAGGAAAGCCTCATCAGAGGGACCAAGATGTCAGCATGGAGGGGAGGGCAACCAGGGGTTAAATCGGGGATGATTCAGCCCCCTGCGCAGCAGGATTCCAGGCTGACGCGGATGACCGTTCATGACATGGCAACAGCTTCCCGTATGTGGCTGGTGCAAACGGTGGGCGGAAAGGGTGTCCGTGCTGTTTTTATGAAAAGCCTGGGGGAGAAATCTCACACTGCCGATAGCATCACCAGTGTTTTCTGGTTTTGTCTTTACATACTTCTGTATTTTCTTAATTTCCTACTGAACAATTTCTATTGATTTTGTGCCCCCTCGGCACTGCTGAAAGTGCCTGGGATCCATCCCATGGCCGCAGAGACCCAGTGTCCCTGCCTCTTTGCCACTGCCTGTCCTGCCACGGGTTCCCCCAGGAAGCTGCTCCTGGACGGGGGAGTCCTCTGCCTCCGCCCCAGGGTCTGGGCTGGGCAAATCGCTTAAACTCCCCCCGCCGCCCTGTGCCTCCCCCCCCTTCCGCCCAGACCTGCACCCTGCGCTCTATCCCTCCTTCCCCCGTGGGGAAGCCACACTCAGGATGGGTCCACTGCCAGAAGAACACCCCAAACTCCTTTCCCCTCCTCATCCTGGTCTCTTTCCCCGCCACCCCCCCTCGCCTGGCAATGCCCCACCCCTGCTTGAGTCCAGATACACACTTAGGCCACACCGGTCCTCATCCAAGCACCTCCAGAGAAAAGTCACACGGCCGCCCGTGCAGTAACTTGTAAATGCACATTCGACGATGCCCAGCGTGTCCACCGTCTGTGCCTGTCCAGCCTGGGAGCTGGCCCGGATTCCCCCTCTCCTGTATCCCCTCAGCAGCCTCCTCCTGCCCTCCTGCCCTGTGTCCACACCCTCTGTCTTCTCTCGGGGGACACGGAAGGAGCTCCCCGTGCAAGGCCCCTTCCTCTGCCCAGCACCTCCACTCTGTCACCTGGAATCACTTTCTCTCCCTCGTTCTTAGCTTCGGAAAGCATCTTCCTCATCATCTCATGTCCTGTTGTCTGTCTCCTTAATTAGATGTCTACCCTCGAGAAAAGGCACCTTGTCTGTTTCCTTCCTACTGGGCTCCACTCCCAAATCAGGCACGACACACGGCAGACGCTCGTGAGCCGGGGTGGACTCCTGGTGGGTGACTCCCGGGCACCATACGCCTGGACCTCCCCTCCCTGGTGAGCCTGCCCCTCCCTGCCCACTCCGTCCCTGTCAGCAAGGCGGTCACCGTCCACGCCGTGGTCTGGGCACGTGCCTATTCACAGTTCTGACGAACAAGAGCAACTCACATCGTGTCTGAATGAGTGACTAGTCACGAAAAGGACAGTATTGCATGCTGATGCCAGTGGGTACCCTGGAGACGATCAGACAAGAATCACTACTCCCAGAAGGAATCGGGGCGCTCCGTGCATCGCCTACACAAAGCCCAGAATAAGGGATGTGGCCACACTGGGGCTCCTGGTCCTGGTTCTTGGTCTGCACAAGGCCAGAGTGTCCCAGAGGCTTCCTCCACCCTGCAACATGGAGGGTCATCACTTGTCTCCCACGGGGCGCCTGGGTGGCTCCGTTGTTAAGCGTCTGCCTTCGGCTCAGGGCGTGATCCTGGCGATCTGGGATCAAGCCCCACATCGGGCTCCTCCTCTGGGAGCCTGCTTCTTCCTCTCCCACTCCCCCTGCTTGTGTTCCCTCTCTCGCTGGCTGTCTCTCTGTCAAATAAATAAAATAAAATCTTAAAAAAAAAAAAAGAAAAGAACCTGTCTCCCCAGTTGCTTGGGACCGGCAGAAAAACAGTGGGGAACCATGGCATTTACAGGTGTGGTTTTCCTTCACCTGAGGGCAGGTGCTTTACTCTGGGGATGGGACCAGGATATGTGAACATCCCCACCAGGTTTCTGGGTGCTACTTTTCTTAAACGAGCCCCTGGTAAGTACTGATGCCTCTGTTTCAGGCCCTTGCTGCTCCCTGGCCCTGTCCTAGGTGTCCTCCCACCCCCAGCTCCCTTAAGACCGCTGTCTACAAAACACTGATGAGCGAGACAGACACCCGAAGGTCTGTTGGCATCGACCACAGACTCATTTTGATATCAGGCAAGCCCATTAGCCACATCGGTGATTCCTCACTGGTGACAGAGATGGAAATGGGAGCCAGAGCCCTAGAACTCTGCATTCGAGAGCCAACTGGCCCGAGAATAGAAAGAGTTTGCTGGTGTGTCTATGTGTATAAGCCCAGGGTGTTGGAATTCTGCCCTGCCTGTCCCGTGGCTGCCTTTCCAGGCCTCCTCAGGGCCCATACCCCCGCCCCAGTGTCCCCAAGACCCAGGATGACTTCCCTCCCAGCCTGCAGAGGGCCTGGACTGAGGAGTGTGACCACGACCGAGACAGTTGCAGACCAAATGCGTCCCAGAGGAGCGGTGATATAGGAGGCGATAACATCAGAGCTGGCTGTTCATTGAGGCTTCGTGCTTTCTTCTATCTGCCGAGCCCCAGGCCAGGGCAGTGATTCCCTGATGTGGTGTGCACACATCTGCAAAGGTAACACAGAGGAGAGGGAACCAGGGCCACCCCTGAGCTCTGAGGATGCTGCTGCAGCCCAGCTTATCTTCAGATACCTGCAGTCATTGGGCTGATGCCTTAAGTAAGCCCCACAAAACCAAATGAAACAGCCGGAGGACAAAGAAGGGCCTCGGGAATCTAGGAGGAGAGTGTCCAGAAGGAAAAGTATCTTGTCTTCCTACTGGTGACAAAGGGAAAGCCATCTTGAACGGGGCACTGCCGTCCCCACCACCTTTCACCTGGAGGGAGCCAGTTCAGAACACCGCCCGCGGCCAGGCTGGGTGCACGCCTGCATCTGTATCAATGCTGTCTTCAGACCCGCTCTGCACTTATTTTGAGAATTTGATGACTTGTTCTTGCCCAGCCCAGCCAGGAACGTGTGAATATTAAAGAGACCCACTTGCTAGGGTCCCCCCATCTCAAGACCTAAAAACATTAAGATGAATTCCAGAAACACTGCAATTATAAGTCAGGGTTAAGAAATTCCAAATGGAAAAGAAATCTGAGTTACTGCCTCTCCCACATCTGCAACAATATACAAAACACACACACACACACGCACACACACGCGCCCAACAGTGCGTTCTTGCAGACTTTGAGAGCATTGCTTCCGTTACGTTAAGTGCGGCATTTGTCTGACCGTTTGCTTACCCCGACCGAAGCACACGCTATGTATTTTTTTTCTCCCTCATAACATGTGCAAAGCAGGCAAGACTAGACATCTGAAAAGAAATCAAGGATTCTGGAAGGAGTTCTGGCCTCCATGTGCCAAGGATGCAAACAATAATCAAAGACACTTGGGACCAGAGGCCCATCAATGGCAAATTCCTAGGGGTGCCAGGAGGAACCCCACTGGGAGAGATGACAGCCGCTCTGAGGTCAGAACTTCCCCGGCCCAGCCAGCATTGTCTGCACAACGCCCTCACCGCCCAAGGGCCGGGAGACGGCCACAGCCCACACAGGGCTGTTCAGATGGTCGGAAGCTCAGGACGGGCTGAGAGTGGGGGGTCAAAGGTGCCCGGGTTCAGGGACCTTCTCTGGGAAGGCACCTTTGGCTCTGTTGGCTGCAGGTTTTATTCGGTGATGACAGAATGTTTCCAAACAGCCAGCCAGGTGTTTGCAAACACCTATGACCTTTCAAAAGACTTGGCTAAACCTGGGGTGGGAGGGGGCAGAGGAGCCCAGTTTGCTGGGTGTCCCCTGGATGAGCCTGTGGAAAGTTCTGAGGTCTCAGAATGAAGGGCAGCAGGTGAGTGCTCAGGTCCCCAGCTTCTTCTCTCTGAGTCTCGTTCTTCTAGGAGTTTAGTGGGACCCCCCAGAAGGGAAGAAAAGCAGTTGTCAATGATTCAGCTGGAAAAGAGTAAAAATCCTCCTCCAAATTCTCGGTGGATAAATCCGGGACAGATAATAAGGATGCTTCTGAAAGAAGAAGGAGAACTCTGGGGTTAGGCCTCCTCGAGAGGCCTTTCAAAACTGACCTACAAAAGACCACTCAGGGAGGGGCGATCGGGAAATATTTGGTCTGGCTGCCGCCGGGGCATCAGGAGAAGCACATCTGAGTCTGATGTGGTACCCTTGCCAGGCCAGCCACGTCTCCAGGAGACTGCCCACACATGGAAGCCTCCGGAAGAAGGCTTCCAAGTTCTGCATCCATCTCACTAAAGTCTTGCACCCCAGGCCCTCCTATGAAGTAGATTTTCATGTAACACAAGGGAAAATGATTCGAGGTTATAGAGTTTAATCCCACACCACTGCCTTCCTAATGCCTAATGTTCAAAAAATACCATTCACCCATAGCCTCAGTCTTCCCTTAAAGAAGTTTTTATTTCCTGCTGAGGCATAAAGGAACACGGAGTGAGCAACAGTACCCACGGAGGTTGTCACCCAGTGCCATTTTCATCCTGTCCAGCCTCCCCTTTAACAGGGACAAGGCTGCAGGGCACCAGTCTGGAGGGGCACGGGACTGCTCCCCTGCCGCTCCGGGGAAACAGGCAGCAGACAGAAGTAACCCACCGCACAGGACCTGCAGAGTGTCCAGTGCTGGCAAGGAGAAGTCCTAGCCTGAAGGGGACCCCACCTGTTGGCCCTCTGCAGAGGGGCTGCTCCCCCAAGGAGCAGAGTCCTTCCCGTGTCTGGACGCACAGCACCGGGGCACCTGAGGACCGCGCCAACACCGCCTCGCTAAGGGTGTTGCTAACTCGGTTTCCCATAGCTGGTCCCAAGAACCTGAAGACCCACTCCCACCGACACCTCTGGCTTCCCAGGAATCGGCCTTCTGGGCCTTTTCGCCGCTCTCCATGCCGCCAGGTGACTTCCTCAAAGCCCGGGGATTCCCTGACAAAGGTCCCAGCACCCCCTCCTGTCCCCAGGAGCCGCTGACCAGCAGTTTCGATGGAGAAAGGGCAGGGCGAGCTGAGCCACGCCCCCGGCGCGCCGCGGATGGGGCACGGCCGGGAGAAGCCCCCCATCCTACCCCCCCCCCCGTCCCCGGCCACCTGTGCGGGTCGGCAGGTAGGTGGTCAGAAGACGCGGATCCGGTTCCCTGTGTTTATGTTTCTCACTAGCTAAACAATAGAGATTCGCGCAGAACCTGACCGGAGGCGGGCTGCCCGCAGACCCTGCACAGCCGGAGCCGCGGAGCTCCACAGGGTCCCCGGCGGCCCTCGGCGCTTCTCCGGGATGGGGCGGGCCGATTCGGGGAGTGGGAGATGGCGTGCGGGCACCTGGCACCCCGTGTGGCCCCATTCTGCAAGTCTGCGAGCTTCCCCGAGCCCCACCTGCTACTTCTCCTAGTAGAGGCGCCAAGGCCGAGCACTTCCGTTGTAAATTGGGGGACACATGGGCCCCATTCCCCGATAACGGGGACCCTGAACTAGGGGTCTAGAGAGGACGCAGCCACTGCTGTGCTGCACTTGGTGGGGTTTGGGAGCCACTAGAACCAAGCCTTTGGGGGGGAGCGCGACAAGAGGGGGCGCCGCGCGAAGACTGCTGTGAGCTCGCGTGCAGGCGGAAGGCTGCGCCCGGAGACTGGAGGCCAAGCTGCCTGCAGCGCCTGCGGCGCCCGGTAGGGGGCGCGCGCCGGCGGGAACGCGGGAGCGGGCGGGAGGGCAGGCCTCGGCGGGCCTGGGGCGGCCGGCGCCCCTGACGTCACCGCTCCGCGGTCGCCAGGGCGACGGCCCCATCAGCGCGCGCGTCAGAGCCGCCAGTCTCTTGGCAACGGCCCGATCTCCCGCTCTCCCTTCGCCTGGCGCTCGGCCGCGCGTCGCTCTGGCGTCAAAGCGACGTCAATGGGGATGTATCAATCCGGCGGCGGCGGCGGCGGGGGCGGGGCCGGCGGGGCGGGGCGGGGCCGGCGCGGTGGCGGCCGGGGCGGGGCCGGGGCGGGGCCGGGGCGGGGCCGGGGCGGGGCCAGCAGCGGGCGGCGCGTGCTGCCCGAGCGCGCGGCGCGGCCTCAGAGCTGACATGCGGCACGGCCCGGGCGGCGGCGGCGGTGGCGGCCCGAGCAGCAAGCGCCAGAGCAGCAGGCGCCCGAGCAGCGCGAGCGGCCGAGCGCGCGGCGGGGACCGCGGGGCGAGCGGCGGCCCTGCCTCGGCGCTTGGAGGCTGGCAGAGGTGAGGCGGCGGCGAGGCCAGGGTGGCAGCCTCTGGGCTCGGAGCGGCTGGGCCGGGCTCCGGGGCTCCGAGGCTCCCGTTTCCGACTGCCGCGCCGGGCTCCGGGGCCCGTAGGCGCGCGCGTAGGGGTCGCGGACCCGGACGCCGCTCGCCCCGCCGCCGCCACCGGGCTCCCCTTTGTTGTGGGGCGGGTGGGGGGCGGCGCGGGAGCGGGTTACCAGCCCCGCGGGGCTCGCGGTCCAGAGGTCGGGATGGAGCGGACCGCGGGCGGCGGAGCGAGGGGCGGTGTAGCAGCGGGTTTCCAGACCCCGCGGGCCTAATGGGGTCTGGGGGTCGAAATGGAGCCGACCGCGGGCGGCGGGGCAGGGGGCGGCGTGGGAGCGGGTTACAAGCCCCGCGGGGCTAAAAGGGTCTGGGGGTCGAGATGGAACCGACCTCGAGCGGCGCGTTGGGAGTGTGTCCAGGCGCCCTGCGGGGCCGGCGTTAGGGATGGAGGCGGCCGCCCGCGGCGGGGCAAGGGATGGTGCGGGAACGGGTCCAGGGGGATCGGGGGATCTGGATAGAGCCGACTGCGGGCGGCGGGGCAGGGGCGGGGGTGCGGCGTGGGAGCGGGTCGCAGCGCCCCGCGGGGCTGGGGGTCCGGGCGGCGGGGTGGGAGTGAGTCCAGGAGCCCCGCGGGGCTAGGGGAACGGGGGTCGGGATGGAGCTGAGCAACAGCAGGGGGCGGTGGGGGTGGAAGCGGGCCCACGCGCTCCCCAGGGCTGGGGGATCCGCGGGTGGGTTGGAGCCGGCCGCGGGCGGCGGGGTGGAGTGGTCCAGGCGCCCCGCAGGGCTGAGGGTCTTAGGGACAGGAGTGGAGCGGACCCCGGCGGCGGGGAGGGCGTGAGAGCGGGCACGCGCCCGGCGGGCTGAGGAGGTTGGATTGGAGCAGAGCGCGGGGGCGGCAGGGAGCGGGGCCGCGCCCCCCCCCCCCCCTCCCCGGGGCCGGGCTGGGTCGGGTCGGTCCGGCGCTGAGCGCGCTCCCGGTGGCCCGCAGGTGCGGCGCGGAGCCATGGTGATCATGTCCGAGTTGAGCGCGGCCCCCGCGGGCTCTAGCCAGGGCCAACAGAAGCCCCTCCGGGTGGGCTTCTACGATGTCGAGCGGACCCTGGGCAAGGGCAATTTCGCCGTGGTGAAGCTGGCCCGACATCGAGTCACTAAAACCCAGGTGCGTGGGGCGGCCACCCGGCCTGTCCTGGGGGGACCCATCCTGGGGGCTGCTGGGCAGAATCCCTGTCCTTAGCGTTCATCGTGTAATGTCTCAGCGCTGACAGTTTTCAGTTCCATGAAGACAAAATGCTTTATATTATGATTCTGAATAATACAGATATTAGGGGACGGTAGGGAGGGAAATGACCACATAACGCAGGAGTGTGGTGCTTGGGATCCGGCGGAGCCCTGTAAAGGGAGCCAGCAGGGACTTAGGAAACTTACTTAACTTTGACTGTTTTCAGTACTACTGATGGTTACTCTGGTTATTTTTCCCCCCAACTTTTTGTGATCTTTTGGGGACATAAAGTGTTTTAGAAATTAAACAGCAAAAAATATAATGTGTAAAGGAAAGGTGTTTTTTTTTAAACAAAATATCTTTTTTTTAAACCGTAGGTTGCAATAAAAATAATCGATAAAACTCGATTAGATTCAAGCAATTTGGAGAAAATATATCGTGAGGTTCAGATCATGAAGCTTCTGAATCATCCTCACATCATAAAGCTTTACCAGGTAAGGACTCAAGTTTGCCTTTTGCTGTTGCTCCTAGCAAGTGTGTTATTTGCAGCAATACATCTGCAGTTTCTGAATTTTGCCCATCTTTGGTTATGTGTGGCAGTCAGGGAGTTGGTTGTGGAGGGTAAATTGATTTTTGTAAGCTCTTCAGATGTATTTTCAATTGTTTTCTTGCTTTTGGATCGTAATTGAGATTTGCTTCATCAAAATTTTAGTTAGTATTGTCATCCATTCCAGTTTTAGATGCTTAGATGTGGGTGGTTACATTTAGTTTACTATGAAAACAACCAGATCTGTGTGTTGCCACAAGCCAAGCAGTCGTGTAGAAGGACAGATCTCAGTGAAACAGACACTTCCACCTTGGCAGATAATTATTAGACTTGAAAACTGGCTGCTCTTACCCATTTTTGTAAACTTACCTTTGCAAAGGCAGCAGGGAGCACCTGTCTTCCCATTTAAACTCTTCCATCAAAAACGGAGAGATGAAAATACTTTTGCCACGGTGAGAACAGGGAACTTGTCATTTAATCCAGGTTAAGAACACGCCTCGCCCAGTCTGCCTGTTGGTTTGTTTCATGACTTTATTTTTGTTATCGTGTTGAAACTAAGAAATTATATCTTTGGAATGTAAGCGTCGATTTAATTAGGACAGCAAAGCTAAGCAGTCTCGTGTTGAGCTCCCCGTGTGCTCGCAGAAGAAGTTCGTTGCAAATGCTCGGTGTTCCATCCAGGTGGGTTGGGTGTCAGTTCCTTGTGGTGGTTCTTGTGAAGGCCTGTGACTCTGAGATGAGTATGGCACGGTGTGTGCGTCTGTGCAGTCGGCAAGGCTGGGGGCACAGTGTGGTAGGAGAGGGAACGAGAATAGAAAATTATCCCTCGGAAATGGCGTCATCGGGCTTGTGTTCCCCTGAATGACCGTTTACTCAGAGTCATTACGTGCAGGGCCCCCGTCGCCATCCACTCTGGTCTGTGCGGTGTTCATCTCTGAGTTGTGCTGCTTTGCTCAGTCGTTTCCTCGTGGTCCCTGATGTCAGTGCCTGAGAGCAGTGCCTGGCCCGGTTCCGCAGCAGTGGGCTGAGCCCTGATTTTGACTTTGCCGGAGGGACGAGCCGGGGTGCACCTCCCTGTCCCTCTGCGTACCACTGTGTGAAGCAGCCCAGTTAGACGGCACACGGCTCACGTCCCCGGGGTTGGAGGTCCTTTCTGGGGTGCACGTTCTCATTGCTCTCTGGGCAGCCGCACCTGTCCCTCCTCGGGGTCTGACACTGGTGTGTCATTCTCATCCAGCTGGCCCAGGCTACACAACCTTGGGGAGATGCTTCCCCCTTGCCTTGAGGATTTCTAAAACTCAAAATGTGTTCACTCTTCGTTCTCCTTCCATCTCTCTCTTGAATTGAGGAAAGGAATAAACCGTGTTCTTACTCTCAAATCTGCCACACACGCTGAGGGCCAGGACGGTGAAAAGTCTCACTGACCTGCACTGGATTCACTTTCTTGTTAGATTTATGGCTGAAAGCAGTTGTCTTTACGGTGTCTTTTTTAAGGAACAACTATGTTTTGAACCCTAAAGAAGTCTGTTTCTGTAAGAACGTGCTGTCTCTGTGTGTCTCTCTGAAATATTTTAAATACAGGGCCGTGAGTTGGCTTTCCTTCTTTCGGTGCCACAGGTTTAAATTCTACCTTGTTGCCCAATTAGCTATGTTTTAGACTCTTTTAAAAATTGTTTTCAAAGCGAGATAAAATTCTCAATCAGGACATGAACCTGGCGGGTGTGTTTGACCTTGGCTGTTGCTATTGACACAGGCCGAGAGGTTTGCTGTACAAAGAGCAGTCTGTTGTTGCTTACCTGGCAGAGCCGCCTCTCGGCCCCTAAGTTATCATGTCAGTGAGGCAGGTGGGAAGGAGGGGTGTGCATCTATTATTCAGTGGGTGCTGGCCCCTGGCCTGGCTCGGCCGTTGCATGCCGGGCTTCTAGCAGAAAGCCCCAGCAGCGCTCTCCCGGTGTCCCGGGGTCCGGGTGTGAGGCCTCCGGGCGGTGAGGCGGTTGGGTTCACACTGATACGGGCGGGTTCTGGTGGGTTAGGGTAGGCAGGCTGGTGAAGAATTCCCCTCTGATGTTCTAAATCCTTTTTCTGAATAGGAACCCCATATTTGTTCCTTTAATGCAGAAGTGTTTATTTTCTTTTCCTTTTTAAAGATAATGGATGCACTCATCCTGGAAAAGTTAAAAATTTACTGGGGTTCAAGTGGATTATTTATACCACTGGTATGTTCCCTTTCCGTGTGGTTAAACGTTAGGTCTTTGTGTTTTTAGGTCATGGAAACAAAGGATATGCTTTACATTGTCACCGAGTTCGCAAAAAATGGAGAAATGTTTGGTAAGCCGCACCTCTTTTTGGTATCTGTTGAAAGCAAGCAGTCAGACTTGTCAGGAATCGCTCCTCCAGCATCTGGGTCCACCCATCCTAAAACTCAACAGCGTTCTTCCGCTGTGCCCCAGAGGCTGGCCGGCCTCTGGAATTTTCGGGCTATAGCTTTGTGTTGTCGCTCCTCAGATTATTTGACTTCCAACGGGCACCTCAGCGAGAATGAAGCGCGCAAGAAGTTCTGGCAGATTCTGTCGGCCGTGGAGTACTGCCACAGCCATCACATTGTGCACCGGGACCTCAAGACGGAGAACCTGTTGCTGGACGGCAGCATGGACATCAAGCTGGCAGGCAAGGGCGGGGGTGGGGCGCTTGCCTCCCAGGGCCACCCTGCTGTGTCTGCCGTGACCTCACCGTCCGTCTTTTGTCCCTCAGATTTTGGATTTGGGAATTTCTACAAGTCAGGAGAGCCCCTGTCCACGTGGTGTGGGAGCCCTCCGTACGCAGCCCCGGAAGTCTTTGAAGGGAAGGAGTACGAAGGCCCCCAGCTTGACATCTGGGTAGGAGCCTGCGTGTGCGTGTGCGGTGCCCATGGGCCTCCCGCGCTCTCCTGAGCAGCTAAGTAGCCCGGGCGCTGACTCACGGCCCTGTGGTCCTTTGCAGAGTCTTGGCGTCGTGCTGTACGTCCTCGTCTGCGGCTCGCTCCCCTTCGACGGGCCCAACTTGCCGGCTCTGCGGCAGCGGGTGCTGGAAGGCCGCTTCCGCATCCCCTTCTTCATGTCTCAAGGTAGGTGCCGCCAGCCTCCTCCCCCAGCTGCATCCCAGCTGTCAGCCTGCTGCAGGAACTGTTGGGCAACCCGGGATGAGAGTTTTAGGGAGGAGGAATTTATTTCCTGAAATGCCTGCTTGACTGTGTCTGAGTGTGCCGGCAGGTCTGTGAATCAGCCCCGCGTTACCGTGGGGTGTTTACGAGCTGTCCACAAGAGAGACCCAACCCACTGGGTGTTTTCTCCATGCCCTACTTACGGGGCAGGCGGGTGCCTTGGCCCTGCTGTCCCCTGGAGAGGGCCTGGTCTCAGGTCCCCGCCGGCCCCAGCACCAGGGATGCTGGCCTGGTCACTGGGGAGTCTAAGTGGCCCTCTGTCTGAGCAAGTTAGGAAGACCGTGTTGTCATCCGTCCCCCCCCCCGAGGGCTGAGCCCTGGATTGGTGGCTCTCCTTGGTGGCAGTTCTGAACTGATAGCCCAGGCCACTGCTCCCAGTCTCAGCGTTCTTCAGGATAGCCACCGTCTGTGTGCCCCCGGGAAGGGAGTCTCGTCCCCAGCAGGGCCGTGGCGGGCGCCAGGCGGGTGGTGGTGGGGATGGGTGCAGGTGCCCCCGCCCTGGGCTCAGCGGGCCTCTGTCGCCCCGCAGACTGCGAGACGCTGATCCGCCGCATGCTGGTGGTGGACCCCGCCAAGCGCATCACCATCGCCCAGATCCGGCAGCACAGATGGATGCAGGCCGGGCCCTCCGTGCCACGGCAGGCCTGCCCCGCCTTCTCCGCGCCCGGCTCCGGCTCCGGCCGGGGCCACTACGATGAGCAGGCCCTGGGCATCATGCACAGCCTCGGCATCGACCGGCAGCGGACCGTGGAGGTGAGCGCCCGCCCCGCCCGGCCCCGCGCGTACTCTGCCGCAGAGGCGCTCCTTGCGAGGAAAAGCAGGCACTGGCCCGTCGAGTTAAAATGGGAACATGGGCTAATTTAAGGGCCAGCTGTCCACTCCTCTAAAGGATATTCTCGGCCACCCAAGAATAACCCTGGGAACAGTTTTGTCGGGAGCCTCAGCCACTCGATGAGAAGCGTCCGAGGCCCCACCCCCGTGCGGGAGCCCTGCCGCCCGCGCCCCTCTCTGCTGGCCTCACCCTGACCCCGCTTCTCTCCGCCCTCCCCCCCAGTCACTACAGAACAGCAGCTACAACCACTTTGCTGCCATTTATTACCTCCTCCTCGAGCGGCTGAAGGAGTATCGGCACACTCCGCCGTCCGCCCGGCCTGGCCCGGCCCGGCAGCAGAGGCCCAGGAGCTCAGATCTCAGCGGCTTTGAGGTGGGGGAGCCATCTCCTTCGCGAGCTCGGCCTTGGATTGCGCCCCCCACCCCCGCCCGTTAGAATCCCTTGCCCTGACAGGCCCGGGAGTGAGACGCAGAGCCCACTGGCCCCCAGGTCACGTCTCCTGCCCATTAGGCATGGGGGGGTTTCCTGTGTGAGCCACAGACTGGAGGGGGGGTGCTGGCCACTCTGCGGAGGGTCAGGCACCACCCTGCGGCCACTTGTTTCTTAACTGTCCCCGCTCTGGCCTCTTGACACCTTTTGGTGACCCTGTGCAGGGTGGCCTTAGAGAGGAGGCTGCGTATGTCCTTAGCCCAGGCAGGTAATGGCTGGCGTCTGTCAGCCCCACAACAAAGCCAGTGGGGTCTTTCTTGTCATGCTGCTTGTGACGGTCCCCAGAGCCAGTTCCTGATGGTGTCTGTCCTCTGCCGACCCACAGGTGCCTCAGGAAGGCCTGTCCGGTGACTCTTTTCGATCCTCCCTGCTGTGTCCTCAGCCCCAGGCCTTGGGGCAGTCTGTCCTGCAGGCCGACACAGACTGTGACCCCCTCAGCTCACTCCAGGTGTGTGACCTTCACTGGGTGGCCATCGGGGAGGGGTTCTCTCAGCTGGAGTGACGTCCCCCGCCTGGGTCCCACAGAGCCCTGGGAGTTACTGGTTTGTGTCTGTCCCCTTGCAGCCCTTGCTCTTCCCCCTGGACGCCAACTGCAACGGAGTGTTCCGGCATCGCTCCATCTCCCCCAGCGGCCTGCTGGACACGTCCATCAGTGAGGAGGTCAGGCAGGGCCCGGGCCTGGAGGAGGAGCAGGAGGCCCAGAAGCCCCTGTCTGGCAGCACAGGCCGCAGGCACACGCTGGCCGAGGTCTCCACCTGCTTCTCCCCGTGCGCCCCTCCGTGTAAGTGTCCCTGTGGGCTGGGGACAGGGGCCTGGAGTGCGGCCCGGGGGGCGGGTTGACGGTTGAGGCTCTGACCGACCGATGTGAAGTGTACCTTTCTTGCCGGGCGGCTTCTAAGTACATGTGTCCGGATTGGTCAGTTGTTTGACTCCCGAGGCTGTGCAGATCACGCACCGAGACCACACATGGCCCTCCGGTGGCAGACGTATGGGGCTTAGCTGCCCCCAGGTGCCAGGAGGGCAGGTCCTCCGTCCAGGCCGCTGTGCGTCCTTGTGGGAGCCCCGAGTCAGCCGCAGAGGCAGCTGCACCCTCTTGGTGGCCGGCCACTGTCGCAGCTCCCAGACTCTGATAGGCTCTGGCCGTCGTGGACCCCTCCTCACCACGGCTGAGGGTAGAGACAAGGAGGCTAGTACGGAGAAGGTTTCCGTGCCAGTTTCTCTGCTAGAGCTGTGGCCGCTTCTGATTTGTAGTGAGAACTGTCGGGTGCCGGGGGCTGCTTCTGGCCTTGGGGAGCATCAGGGGCCCCCCTCAAGAGCGCATGCTTCTTCGTAGGTATCGTCATCTCTTCCTCCGCCACGAGCCCTGCAGAAGGCACCAGCTCCGACAGCTGTCTGACCTTCTCAGCAGGCGACGGCCCCGTGGGCCTCAGTGGACGCCTGGCCGCTCAGGGGCTGCTGGGCACCTGCTGTCCTCTCAGACTGGCCTCACCGCTCTTGGGAGCCCAGTCTGCCACCCCAGTGCTGCAGGCCCAGGGGGCCCCAGGAGGGGTCACTCTGCTCCCCATCAGCTTCCAGGAAGGCCGGAGGGCATCGGACACGTCGCTCACTCAAGGTGACTTCCCCTTCCGTGCACACTTCCCCTTCCCAGAGGATGCTCTGTGCCCCTGGAGGGCATCACTTTATCCTGGGGCAGAAGGCGTGTCCCCGGTGTGTAGCCGGGTGTGGCCGAGTGGCAGTACTCCCAGGTCCTAGGTGTCCCGGTCTTCTAGGACGAACTCACGCAGTCTCCTGGTGGCTGGTCCGAAAAGCCCAGGAGACACTGGGAGGCCCAGCAGCTCTACTCTGGAGAAGGCAGCTCGCACCTGCCTGCCTGGGTCCCTCTCTGGTCCCAAGGCACTGCTCATGCCCTCCTTCCCCAAAGGGTCCTGTGCCCAGACTCACACCTGTGCCCCAGGAGGGGGCTGTGGTGAGAAGTGATCGGGTAACCAGAGAGTACCCATAACCCCCATAGGAAGGCGTGCCGTCCATCTATCCCATCACGTTTGTACGGGGTCCCTCCTTATGCCTCCCTGAGGTCTGCAAGCCCCAGCAAGCCTTGGGACAGAGATCCACTGACCATCCTGGTTGTGCACCTCCCCCCCAGGGCTGAAAGCTTTCCGGCAGCAGTTGAGGAAGAATGCAAGGACCAAAGGGCTCCTGGGTCTAAACAAGATCAAGGGGCTGGCTCGTCAGGTGTGCCAGCCCTCCTCCTCCAGCCGGGCCTCCAGGGGCGGCCTGAGCGCCTTCCAGCTGCCCGCCCAGAGCCCGGGCCTGCACGGCAGCGGGGCCAGCAGCCGGGAGGGCCGGAGCCTGCTGGAAGAGGTTCTGCACCAGCAAAGGTATGCCCGCCTCGCGCCCGTCACGCTCCCTGCGGGAGGACTCCCGGACAGCTGGGTTTCTTGAGTAACCTTATCTCTTAAGCTGGTCCCCTTGTCCGTGTAATCAGATGAGTGCACCTCCCCCAGCATGGGGAGAGCCGTGAGGTAGGGCCTTGTTCCCTGTAGATGGTGGCGGAGGTGGGGAGCAGTTGGGTTTCCTCGCTTTGAAGCCCTCCTGTAAGTGGGGGGACGGAGGGGGCAGTGAATGAGAATGTCACGTCTGGTTGGCGTCTCTGAGCTGCTGCAAAAGCAGGACGGAGAATGGAAATGTCAGGAATTGCTCGGGGGATTAGTTGCACAGCGCTGCGTGTCGGGAGCAGCTCCAGCCCGCGGCTCATCGGGGCGGCCCTTCGGCCCTGGTGGCGGGGAACCCCGGCAGCCTGTGCGCCTGGCAGGGTGGCGGAACTTGGTGGGAGGCACAGCAGGCAGAGCGGCAGTGACCTGGTCTCCCTCCCTGCCCCCTCGCGCCCCTCCAGGTTGCTCCAGCTGCAGCACCACCCGGCAGGCCCACCCAGCTGCCAGCAGGCCCCCCAGCTGCCCCCGGCCCCGCTGGTCCTTGCCCCGTGTGACGGCGCTCTCCTCGTGTCGGGACTCCAGAAGGAGCTGGGGCTGGGGCCCGGCCCGCTGCTGCCACCCCACCTCCTGCAAGCCGGGGGCTCCCCGGTGGCCTCGGCAGCCCAGCTGCTGGACACCCACCTGCACATCAGCCATGCCACGGCCCCCTATCCTGCCGCCACGCTGCCCCCCAGCTTTGTGGCTGCGGGGCTGCCGCAGGCGGACTGTGAGATGGAGGACCTGACTGCGGGCCAGCTGGGCACGTTTGTGCTGGTGCAGTGAGGGCCCCGCCTCCGCTCGGGCCGCTGGCCCTTCGAAGCAATAATGTCAGAGGATGTGAAGATGTTTCCGGACTCGAAGCCAATAAGTTTCTAGAAGCGAAACAAGCAATACGTTTGGTGTTTTGGCTTTTTAGTTGATTTTTTGTTTTATTTTTTCTTTGCACTGAGCAAATGTAACTCTGAGTAGGGCCTGGAAACTTTCTGAAGAAAAATAATAATTGAGGGGCGTGTCGGGGTGGGTGGATGGGAAGGGGAAGGAGGGCGGCGGGGCGAGAGGTGACAGGGCTGGGCTGAACGGGCCAGCGCCACTGCGGTCGGTCAGGGGCGGCGGGAGGGGACCACGGGGGCGGTGGGGCCGCGGAGGGATTGCCTCGGAAGAAACCATGTGTGAGCTGTGTGTTCATCGTGTGTGTGCCTGTGTGTGTTCAGTACCCTTTTTTGTTCAGTTGACAATTCTCCACTTCCCGAAACATTTACGCTTCAGAGTGAGAACTGTGAACTTCCTGCTTTACGCATCCGTTTTTGAAAAGCTCTATTGGCCAGCCCAGGAGAAAATAATCTACAAATTCCTGAAATTCTCTACCCTGAAATCAGAACCCCATGGACGTTTTTTTCCTTATTTTAGATGAGAATTTTATCAACTGCTCGAGTCGGGTTTCCAGGATTCTTCAGAGGAGCTGCAGGAAGAAACTGGAAGGGGATGGGGGACTGTGAGTCGGGGGCTCCGGCCCGGGGTGCGTGCCCTGGATCCCCCGCGTGCCTTGGAGGGCCCCAGAGAGTTTTCTTCCTGCTGCCCATCTTATTTCCGCTGCTAATTAAGTTTTTATGCATTTCATTATCAGGGTCCAAAAAGAACAACCAACTGGGGTGGGGGATGTGCAATACAGCAGGCGTGTGGCGGGCAGGAGCAGGCGGGGGACGGGTCCCTGCTGGCGACCCCGCCTGCCCGCGGCCGGCTCGCGATCTGGGGTTAGCCCTGCCTTCTCCAGGCCTCACACTTGGTAGGCTTTCGTTCGAGAGAATGAAATGAGAGGTCAGATCAGTGTTGTTCAAGCTTTGTTCCTTTTTTAAAGCAAATGTACATGTATATAAATAGGAGACGAATATACACTACTTATTTTTTATATTTTTTACTACACTTTTGTGTTCCTGGTTTAAATTTTCCTCTCTGGTAACGTTACAAAGCGCCAGCACCGGGTCGGTGTGGAGGAGGGAGGCACGTGCGTCCTCCCCTGGCAGGTGGGCCGCCTCACCCCCTCTGCACCCGTCAGTCCCCGATCCTTTACCGACCCAGGTGCCTTCAGCTCACTTTGGCTCTTACGACCTACAGTATTAACAGGGGAAAGGTGGGCATTTGTAGAAGCCAAAGACTGCCCGGGCTCCCAGCGGGCAGGGAGGCCGTGGGGCGTGCGCCTGGGGCTGGCGTCTGCCCAGCTTGCTGCTACCGGTCCCCCGCCGGCGCCGCTGCTACTGCCCCGTGGCTCTCGCAGGCCTCGGGGAAGGGACTGTCCTCGTGCCTGGCCGCAGAGATCACCAAAGCCTCCTGCCGGCTCATGGAGGGGGCCTGGGGGCAGGAGGGCGTCCGGGCAGCCGGGGCCGGGCCTCCGGGGGCGCAGAGGCTGCACGGCTGGCTCCCACACCAAGGCGGCTCCCTTGTTCCACTCCTCGCTGTTCTAACGCCACAGATCAAAGGCCTCAGAACCATGACAAGCACTTTACTTTCACGGAGATTTTCTTTCTTGCTGTGAGTGTGTCTCTGCGTCTCGTGTGTAGGTGTGTGCGACGTGTGTTTTGTAGTTTCTCCACCGCGCTGTGGGGCCGGCTGGGCGCCTGGTTATAGGCACTACGTGATCTAAGATGTATATAGTCTGTTTTTTTACCATAACTGATTTAATTATTTTATTTCTTATGTTAACATGAGAAATGTATGCCAAATGATTAGTGGGTGTATGTTTTTTAATTTAATATTTAAATAAAATATTTGCGGGAAAACCCTTGACCTTTCCCTGTGGTTCATCTCTGCGGGAGTGCCTTCCTTATGACACGCTTCCTCCAGCTGCACTCAGAGTTTGCATCTTAAAGAAGGGGGCACGGCACAAGCTCCCACATCGGCCTGGCTGCGAGGATCCCACGGCCCCCTGGCCGCAGCCGCGTCCACCCCGCCACTGAGTGTCAGTCAGGGTCAGGGCGCGGGAGGAGCTGCCTGGGGCCCAGGGCACCCGGACTGTGCTGTTCTCCCCGCCTTCCTGGGGTGGTGGGCGGCGGGCTCCGCGAACGTGCTGGGCACCTTGCAGCCCTGACGGTCTTCAGCTGGTTCTCCCCCCACCCCGGAGCGCCATTCACGCCTTACTCCTTCCCCTGTGATGCTCTGTGAACCCGCTTGTGAGTCAAGGATTTAGAAGAGCCTCACGGCCGATCGCTCCCAGTCTCTTAAAATTGATTTTACCGAGTCCTGGCAATAGCGGAGATGTGGCCGCTGGGTGAACAAAGGATTCTCCTCATCTTGATTCCTTGGCAAATAGTTTCTGGTTAAAAAGTTCTTCAATCTCTTTACACCTGTTGGGATGGTCATTATCAAAAACTGTAAAATAGCCATTGGAACCCCGTGCACTGCTGGTGGGAGAGGACGGTGCTTCGGGGGAAAGCCAGCGGGTGCCTCCGTAACAAAGTGAACGATCACCCTGTCGTCCCGCTGTGAGCACAGACTGCAGACAGCGGAAAGCAGACTCCCAGCAGATCCTTGCACCCCCGGGCTCACAACAGTGACTCGGTAGCCAGGGGTGGAAGCAGCCACACGCCCGCTGGTGCGTGAACGGACAAGCGTGATGTCCCCTCGCACAGGGGAATAGCATTCAGCCGTGAAAAGGAGGGAATCTGACTCCTGCTGTAACGGACACAAACCTTGAGGACATTACGCTGAGTGCACTGAGCCAGGCACAGGACAGATCCCGTGTGACCCACTTACAGGGGCGCCCAAAGCAGTCAGATCCGTAGAGACAGAAAGGGGGATGCTGGGCACCAGGGACTGGGGAAGGGGCACAGGGAGTCAGTGATTCATGGCGACAGAGGTCAGTGTGGGGACGAGGGAAAGTCCTGGAGACAGACGGTGGTGAGGGCCATGTAACAACATGAATGGACATTTGAACATGGCTAAGATGGCCACTTTTATGTGGGTTCTGTGTAGGTTCTAGATTCTCTCGGCGTGATGCCTGACATGGACAGTAGAGTCCCTGTGGGGGACAGTGAGCCAGAGGACATGACAGAGGACAGCCAGCCGCCCCCCAAGGGTCCCGGGAAATGCCACGGTCTGTCGGCTGGCCCAGGGAAGACAGCACGCCTGACCACGCCTCGGCTGGTGCTCGCGTGGGAAGAGCTCCAACGTCCTGCACCGAGCTGACGCTCTGGGCGGCCGGAGCCTCGAGGGGCCCTGAGGGGGGTGCGGGGCTCAGCCTCGCTGTGTGCCCCCAAGTGGGCTCTGCAGCCCCCTGCGCCTGTCCCCGGCCAGGCTGCTGTATGTAGGCTGTGTGGCTTCGGCTACCACGTGTTGACCTGGCGTGCGAGGCCCGTAGCTCCCAGGAGCGAAGTGTCTGTGGACCAGCTTGCTCAAGGCTCAGCCACTCGTCTTAAGGATGCTGTTGCACGTACTGACTCAGGTAGCTCTCTCCCTTCACAGGTGTGTCCACTTCCAGCCGCAGGGGCTCAAGTATGAACTTGGGTTCCTAGGTCCCCCTGGACCACGGATCAAAGACCGTGAGGAGCACAGGGGTGTGAACCCCCACAGAAAAACGCACCCCCAGAACAGAGCAGCTCTGCTGAGGCACGGCTGGCACACAGCACGATGCGCCCCTCCCAAGTGTGCGGTTCAGTGAGCTTGGACAGTGCACGGACCTGGGCAGCCCTGGCCCTGCTGTGCCCCAGAAAGCCCCCGGGTCCTCGGCAGGGGCCCTTCCTTCTCCCCTGGCCTCAGGCAGCTGCTGGCCTGCTCTGTGTCACTGTGGGTTAGTCGTGCATTTTCTGGGGTTTCCTATGAACAGACCGTGCCTCGTGTGCCCTCCGTTTGCCTGGCTTCTTTCTCTCGCGTGGTTGCCTGGAGGCTGGTCCAGGCGCTGTCTGCAGAGCGCTGCCCTGCGTCCGCCCAGGGTGGCCGCCTCAGAGCTTGTGCTGCACGCACCTGCTGGCGGGCCGGGGGGCCATCATCTCCATTTTGGGCTAGTCCAGTGTGGCTGCCGTGAGGATCTGCGCCCGAGCATTTGTGTGGACGTGTTTCATTTCTCCTGGGGGAACGCGGAGACACGAGGCCTGTGTCATGGGCCACGACCGCTGTTCACTTTACCAGAAGCTGCCAAACCACGACCCAAGGGGCTACGGCAGTTCACAGTGCTGCCCGCAGCATGTGGGCGACCCAGCAGCTCGCACCCTCCCCCGCGCTCGGCACATGTGATGCCATTCCAAAAGGTGTGCAGTGGTGTCTTATTATGGCTTCATTGTGCATTTATTTTCATTTTCCTGATGACTGGTGATGGTTAGCGTCTTTCCATGTGATTATTGGCCGTTCTGTTTCTCAAGTTTAAGTCTTCGCCAAATATTTAATTGGTTTGTTTGGATTCTTATTGTTGAGTTGTAGGAATTCCTTACATATTTCACGTGTAAGTTTCTTCGTCATACATGTGTGTGCATGTATGTGACTGTGTGAACATCTACACGTGTGTGCCTACAGATCTACACGTGTATGTGGGCACACACACGTATGTATGTGAACACACAGAATGTTTCTCCCGCCTGGGGCTTGCCTTTCACCAGAAGAGAGGAGTTCAAAGTTTCAATTTTCATGAAGTCCTACGTATTTTATTTTTTCTGCTGTCCTAAGAGACCCCTGCCTCCCCCGCGTCGAGAGGCTCTCCCGTGCTCCCTTCCGGAGGCTTCTGACGCGTCTAGCTTTTGGTCCACGTCTGCAGTGCACTTTGGGATTCGTTTTGCCTGTGGTTTGGGACAACAGTGGAGGCTTATTCCTTCTCTGCGGGTATCCAGGTGTCCCAGAACCGTTTATTGAAAAGTCTCTCCTTTGCCCCCATTGAATCAATTTGAAACATTTGTTGGAAATCAAGTAACCATAAATGGAAGGGCCTATTTCCAGACGCTGTTCTGTTCTGCTGAGCGGGATGTCTCTCCAGCGGCGACACCACACTGTCTTGATTATTTTATTATTGCGGCTGAAGTCTTGATGAGGTTGGGTAGTGTAAACCTTCTAATTCTGGGCTGCTTTCTCTATGTTGGTTTCGCTTTTCCTGGTCCTTCGCATTTCCGTGTACATTTTAGAGTCAGCTTGTCCTTCTCCATAATCTGTACCGAGTCTCTCTGTTTGTGTGGAATTGGTGTTCTTTCTTTCCTAAAGGTTTGGTGGAGGGCAGCATCAGCGAGAGCACGTGGGGCCCGAGCTGCTCTGCGGGGCGGCTGTAAACCGCACAATCTCATGGCCGCGCGGAGAGCGACGCCGAGTCCCTATTGCATTTTTGAGGGCGCTTCAGAAGTTTGTGCTTTTCAGGCACTTGCGCGTTTCATCTGGGTTGTTGGATCCATTCCTCGGAGGTTCACAATACCTTCCTAGTCTCCTCTCACTGTCTGGAATCTGCAGCCACGTCTCCCGTCACGTGGAGCCTGGTGCGCTGGTGCGCGGCTCGTCCATGGCGGGTCGGATGCGCTGGCACTGAACATGTGTCCCGCGGCTGTCGGGAGGCGTGCTCCGTAACGATAGACGACATGGTGGGTGACACTGCTGTCCGCGTCCTCTCTGTTCTGCTGGTTTTGTGTCTTCCTTTTTCATGTGTCTTTAAGACAGGAGCGCGCAGAGCGCCCTCACCCTCCTGGGTCGATTGCTTCAGCTCCGCTGCATGCGCTCAGCTCTCCCTAATCAGCTACGTGCTTTTTAGGACCGTTTCATCTTGAGGAATTGCCGTGTTTTCACGGTGGACTGGCCCTCTTTCCTTCGTGGATCCTCCTTGTTCCGGAGTCCGCCCCGATGTTAACACAGCCCTTCCGGCTCCGCGAGCTTGGCGTGGCATGGTGGGCGCTTTACCGCCTGCACACTCTCGGCCTGTCTTCCTATTTCTTGTAGACGGCCCGTAGTGGGGCCTTGGAGGAGAACACCGTCCGGCCGTCTCTGCTCTGTACATGGGGAGTTTGCCCCTCTAACCGCGGACATAACCGGTGTGCTGGGTCTCAGGGCGCCACCTTGCTTCTCACCTCGGGGCTGTCTCTTCTTCGTGCTTTGTCCCGTCCTCTTTGCGTGGCTTCTGCTGGGCTGTGTCTCCACTGCTTCATTTTGTCTCCGCAGGAAGAGGGGCTGCAGCCCCCCTCCACCCTGTCCACCTCCCATGGGTCACTTTGGACACACGAGCACATGTCACATGGGGAGGCCGTGGGCTTCCACAAAGCCGCCCACTTTTATCGTGTTTTGTAGAGCAGTGTTTGCATAAGACTTATTTCTCTGATAACAACAAGGACAGAGTTTGAAAAGCGCAAGGGCTTCCACCGACGGATACAGGGATGAAGTCGTAGTGAGGACAGGTGCGCTCGTGTAAGCCTGGCACAGAGGTCGGGCCGTGTCCATCTGTGGGACTTCACTTATTCAGACAGGACTGGGGAGCCAGTCGTCTGCAAGTGGAGGCAGCAAGCCCCATGCTCTGTGGCCCGGCTGGGCCGCAGCCTCTCCAGCCCGGTCTTCCCCTGCCATGAGGTGGCTAACGGCGGCACGTACCCCAGGTGGTCAGGGGAGGGTCCAGGCAGGCATGGGCAGAATGTGACGAGGATGCTGGGCCAACGTGAGTCGCTGCTATTCCCTGCTGGGCAGACAACGCCGTGTCCATCCCTGTGGAGCTGTTGGCTGAGCAGAACTGGCTGCCCGTGAGGTCCGCGCTTTATCTGTGGAATGGCCTGGGGGTCTCCTGGGCTCTCGGGGACCTCGGCCATGGGCCACCTTGCCCCACCCGCCAAGGGGCAGCCTTGCTCCCAGGGCGCAGGGCTGAGGGGAGGGAGACATCAGGAGGCAGGCTCAGGCTAGACGAGGGGCACTCTGCGGAGTGGGGTGCAGGTGCGCCAGGGCTGGCACGTGGAGGGGTTCCCGGAGGGGTTCCTGGAGGGGTCAGTGGAGGGTCGAGCTGGGAGAGCTGGTCGCTCAGGACCACCCGGGAGGAGTGGAGGGGTGAAGGTGCAGAGCCTGGCACACGGTCTGCCCCACGCCAACCACAGAAGGGGCGTGACAAGGAGGTGGGGGGTGAGTGGCTTACGTTGGGGCCAATGTGGTCCCCAGCGACTATGGACAGTTGGGTGTGGGGCCAGCAAGCAGGGGCTGAGGCAGGGGCTCGCCCAGCAGGCCAGCTGCCGATCGGCGGCCATGGCACCTCATGCTACCTCCTGGCCTCAGCGGGGGGGCTCAGGTGAGGGTGCTGGCCACGGGGACCCGACGGTTGTGCTGGGTGACCTGGGATGGTGAGGGGAGGGCAGCCTCCTGGTGCAGAGGCTGTGGGTAGGCCACGGAGGGGAAAAGCTGCTCCACGGCTGCGGGACCCCTGCAGCCAGACTCAATGGCCACTTACTGGCCCTCAGTCCCTTCCCCTCTGGGGGCTGGTGACACGTCTCTCGACTTGTATACAAGAAGGACACGGAAGTTCCCTGCTGCCCCTGGGCGCCAGGCCCCCTCCAAGCCAGGCCTGGGAACACACTGTCCTTGGTGAGGGCTTGTGCTAGGCCAAGGGCTGGTGGTCTTCCCTTTTGGGAAAAAGGGAAATGAACACACGAGAAGGAAGTGGCTTCCCACACGGCAGTGTCACAAGTGCCCAGGACATAGAAGGTGGCAGTGGGGGCGGCGGGGGCAGCGGGCGCCGGGCTGCTCTTCCCTCAGGCCCCCAGCCCTCTCGCAGCCAGATCCGCGGACACACACGGAGACCGCTCGCTGGGCTGCTGAGCAGAGCAGGCAGGGCGTCTCGGGACAGCACTTCCCATCACCTCACCCCTGGGTTTCCAGGCCCCCTGTGCGGCAGGGCCCCCCGCAAAGTCCGAGAAGCAGGTGGTGCTGCCTGTGGGCAGGCTGGGGCGCCCCATGGCTGGCCCCACGATGGCTGCTCCTCTGTGGGGCGCCTGGAGCAGGACTTGGGGCAGAGGGGAACGAGGGGCGGAGAGGTGATAGGATGTAGTGAGTGAGGGCCGTCTGCTCCCGGGGGGCAGCCCTGGAAACATACTCGTGATCGTCGCTCAGAAAGGAAAGCCTTCTTCCACGATGTGTCAGGGCTCAGGACAGCAGGGGCTCCCCAGGAAAGGCCTGGGGAGCTGCAGGGAAACCAAGGACAGAGCGGGGAGGAGTGACTGCAGGGCCGCCAATGGCCGGGGGCAGCGAGCCCTGCAGCCCTGAGGCTAGCAGGGGGCAGGACCCCTGTGCTATCTCTGCCCCCCCGATGCCCTCTGGCGAGGTGCCGGCTGTCACATGCACTGACTCACCCTCACACCCACTCGGCGGGGCAGGCTTCGTGTCTCCCACACCCTGATGAGGAAGCTGAACCCCGGGCTCAGCCTGCAGGAAGCAGGAGAGAGGGTGTGGGTGGTGCGCCTGCACCCCCAGCCCCCTCCCCGGGCCCCAGCCCCCCGACTCCTCCTGCTTCACCCCAAGTGGGATGTGCATTCTCGAGCCGGTTTTTATGAGAGGGGGCCAGGGAACAGGAGGGGGTGGCCAGGAGGCTGGGCAGAATCCAAGCTGGAGCGGGCCGCTCGGTGATGTATGTTTGCACGTGCACACACACACACACGCACACACACACACACACGCCCACACGTGTGGACCCGGGTGCAGGCACAGAACCCGTCTCGCAGCTTGTTCTGACTTGGTCACCACCACAGGCTGAAAAAGCAAATATTTTGCCCCCAAGCTGCAGGGGAGGAAGCTCGAGGGATCTGGTGACTCCCACGGGCTCAGCTCGTAGATCGTGCCGGCCTGCGCGACTCCAGGTCAGCGTTCCAAGAGCCTGGGGACAGTACCGCCGACCACCAGGGCTAGGTGGGCGAGCTCCTGGCAGGAGAAGGGAGTCTCGTGTGGGTCGATGTGACAGGGAGGGGTGACCACAGGACGTGACCTCCCTTCTCTCCTCCCCTCCCCTCCCCCCGTAGCGCAAGACGTAGGACAGGCCTTCCTCAGAGGAGGACGGGGTACATACCCTGTGTCCTTGTGTGGGGAGGGCCATGGACAGACGGCCTCTGTCCCCTCTGGGCCTGTGGCGCTCGGTTCCCCGTGCCTGGGGCGCTCTGCGCTAGTCCGGGCTCTTGAGCTCTGTGGGGCCTGCTGCCCCTCACGCCCTGCTTGAGCTGCTCATCGGGCCCCGTGTCGCCGGGGTCCTGGATTCTCCGAGAGCCGGGCCGGTGGCGCCAGTGCTGGCCGCTGTCCAGGCCGGCTGTGCTGAGCTGCAGTAGCCCCACTGCGAGGGAGAGCGCTGTGTGTATGCACACGTGTGTGCGCGCACGTGTGTGCGCACGTGTGTGCGTGTGTGTGTGCACGTGCACGCTCCTGAGTCCGAGGCCTCTGCAGTCCAGAGGCCGAGGGTCTGTCCGGTGAGACGGCCAGGGCGGCGAGGCGAGGCCTGAGGTCATCTCTGCTCCAGAAACCGGATCCAGGCAGATCTTCTTTCCGGGCCGAATCCTGTGCATCCAGGCAGAAGGAAATGAACGTTTACTGTAAACAGGGCTAGGGAGCCTTCGTTTATTGTCAAATACTGTCACAAAGACCGGCTGCAAGGAAGGCCCTGTGGGGAGAGCGGGCCCAGCCTGCAGGTGCGCGGAGCCCCCGGGAGGCGGAGGGGCCGCTCTGCCCCAGCTCCGGGTTCCTATGAAGCCCAGCGTCCCCGGGGAAACGGGGCTGGGGTCACAGCTCACCGCGCGCGCTCCCGGGCCTGCGGGGCCACCTTCGGTGCCAGCGCTCGGGCCTCGGGGCGCAGTGCTGAGTCACGGGCTCGCTGGGTGTGAGCTCGCCGAGTCTCTGCACAGACGTTATTCTAAGTTTTTGTGTAAACACGAGTTCTCTTCAGGTGGCATTTCATCCTTGACTTTGAGCCCTAGGTGACTTGTGCTTTATCTTGCTTATCTGGGGACAGACTCAGAGCTTATCTTGGGGGACAGACTCAGAGCCAAATGCAGGGAGCCCCACAGGCTTGACTCCGAGTTCCTGAGGACCCGTCAGGATCCTTCTGGGCCCCTTGGGAGGCTCTGTCTGCCAGGAGGCCCCCTCCCCATGAGTACAGGTGTAGTCTGCCGTGGGTGGGGGTGCCCACGCTTCCCCAGCCCCGCTCAGCGAAGGCCCCACCCCGCAGGGAGCGCTGCTCTTGCCAACGCCGGCTTCTAGGCCCGTCCAATCACAGCTCTGGTGTGACTGGATGCGTGAGTCTAACTCAGACAATGACTTGGGGACCACTTCCCCAGCCTGACCCAGGTGCAATGGACTGAGAGTGGGAGGGAGGCCCCTTTACCCCAAGCAGATGCTCCCGGGGTGACTCACCCAGGTGTGGAGTCGTGACGAGCTTCCCTGCTCACCCTGGCTGCGCTTGGCTTGGGAAGCCTCGGATGCCGGCGCCTACTCGTGACCTGGGGCAGAGGCAGCCGGTGAGCTTGCCCAGGCAAGGCCCACGCCGGGCACGGACTCCACCCTGTACGGAGGCCAGCATGGCTTTCAGGAGTCCTGACCAGCTCCCTGCCTGGCTCTGTGCCGCCAGGAGCCCTCTGAGGCCTCGTTGGGGTTTTGGGGCTCTCCCCTGCCCTAGGGTGCAAACAGGCAGGGACCGGAGCTCCCAGGCTGGAGGCTGGGGGTGCTGCCTGAAGAGTTTTGATGGCCCCCATGAATCAGGCAGATGGAGGTGAGAGGCAGAGAGGTGGAAGGAGAGGGGAAGAGATCTACTTTGTGGCTGAACGGGGAGTTTGGGAAAGGAAGGTGAGGCAGTGTCTTTCTGCTGGGTGGGGTCAGCCAGTGGGGGTGCGGGGACTTCAGGAAGAGATGCTGGGTCCATGCATCCCATCACGCTGCTGGAAGGAAATGCAGGCCAAGGATTGAGTTGCAAATTATGTTTGGTTGCCATGAGCGGGTGTCATGTGTGTTTAATCCCATGGTGCTCCCGGATGGAAAGAGGCAGCCCCGTGCCCAGATGCCCACCTCTCGGCTTTGCAGCACCTGGCCTTCACCGCGCCGCCCCCTGCCGGTCCTCCGTCCTTCCTGGGCTGGCCTGCCCCCAGCCTCTCTGATGCTTATGCACTCTCCTGCCAGGACACCCTGAGAACACTTGCCTGAGTACCTGCACACGTCCTTCAAGACCCAGCCCTGCCCTTCCCCTGGTTTCTGTGGTACCTTTCTGCCCCGCTACCTGAGCACCCCGGTATTAAGCTGGCGTCCCTGCATGAGTGTTGGTCTCTATTAGAACTCTCTTGGCTCAGAATCTCCATTCAAATGAACATAAATAAAAAGGGAATTCATTGGCTTATATTTCCCAGGATTACTACTACATCCCCCAGGAACAGCTTCAGGCTTGGCTGGATCCAGGAGCCCAAATCATGGTCTCAAAGCTCTGCCTATCTCCCCATGTCTTGATTCTGTTTGTCTTTTATTGACTTAATTCTGGGTGCCAACTCTGTCCCACAAGGTGGAGGTGGCCTTTGACAATCCCACATTTGCCTCCTACCAAGTTAACAGTCCCAAGTAGGAAGAGGTCGGTTTTCTGGTCACTCTGTAAACAAATCCCAGAAGGGGTACTCATGGTATGGCTTGGGTCAGGTGCATACCCCACAGCCAACCACTGTGGCTGGCAGATGAGTTACACATCTGTCCTTATACTGGACAAGGTCAGCCCGTAGGAGGGAGAGAGGTCTGCTGCCTGGCGGACAGGAGAGGGAGGGTGGGCAGTATCCCCAGCAGGATGGGTGAGTTCCTTGCAGGAACGTTGTGCATTTTAAGTGTCTCCGTACCCGCAGCCACCTTGCACCATGCCCGGCACATGGATCGGTATGATCTTTCTTGACCCCTTTCCCCTTTTTCTTGGCCTTACAGAGTGGAACACATGGGCTCTGGGGAAGTTATAAAGTGACAAAGGTCATCTTTGGGGAAACCTCTCAGTTGCCCGGGTCCGCCTCTTCCTCCTTTGGTGGCCTCCAGTAGAAGGATGAAACTGCAACAGAACTGACAGGAGGAAGGGGTGGGCAGGCTTTCCTTGCCCCTGAGGCCCTTCTCACAATGATGCATTGTTCAACTCCAAATCCAAACCGGTGGCTTACAAGGTTGACTTTGGCAACGGTGGGATGGAAAACACGGAATGGAGGCTGGACACTGTCTACCACGGTCATCCCGACAGGATGGCAGTGCCAGCCTTGGCAGAGGCAGAGCATTGAGGTCATTGTTTGGGGTCCTGGATCGAGCCATGCCTGAAGCTGCTCTGGGTGGTACAGTATGGAAGCCAACAAATTGTCGTCGTCTTCTTCTTCTTCTTCTTCTTCTTCTTCTTCTTCTTCTTCTTCTTCTTTTAAATATTTTATTTATTCATTTGACAGAGAGAGAGACAGCCAGCGAGAGAGGGAACACAAGCAGGGGGAGCGGGAGAGGAAGAAGCAGGCTCCCAGCAGAGGGGCCTGATGTGGGGCTCGATCCTGGAACGCCGGGATCACGCCCTGAGCCGAAGGCAGACGCTTAATGACTACACCACTCAGGCGCCCCAACACATTGTCTTCTTAAGTTCATCTGAATCGGTATCCCAATTACCACGTTCCAGACTCTGGAAGAAGGGGTTAGGTCTTTGTGAGAATGTGCCCCGCCAGCACCATTGTTAACAGGACCATCCTGCTCTCAGGGGTGGGGAAGGGGTTCAGCTGCATTTGGTTCGTGACGTGCAATGAGCAGTGTTGTCCCCTGGGCACCCCCCTCCCACCAGCTGGGGCTGGCCGCTTCCAAGGTCGTCTCTCCTCAAGGGCCAACGGAGGCCTCCCTGCGCTGCAGGTGCTCCCGAACCCCCCACCCAGCCACACAGGGTGTATCCGGGCCCGGGGTCCTCTGAGCACAGGGAACAGTGGTGCGGGGTGTGCAGTACACGCAGGTCTCCAGCTCACTCTGCCCCTCAGTGTCTCCCTTTCTAGCTACCTTCTGTCCTCACTCTCTCCTCTTCACTGAAAACACAGGCTAAAACTGCAGACAAACACTCGCACCATTGTCACGGCTTCTCTGGACCCCGCAGGTGCAGTATGTTCCTGCAGGAAAGCCGCGATCCCATGACAGCTGCGCTCTCTCTGCACACCGTGGTTGTAGAGCCTCGGCTCAGCGGGAGCGGGACCATCTCGTAGGCGGGACCATCTCGTTTGGACCCACGGCACCTCCCAGGCACACTCTGCCTCCTCCCTGCCCCGTGCAAGCCGCCACCCCGCCCGGGCACTTGGGGTTGTCCCAGTGCTGTCCACCCCGCGTGCCCCGCCCCCGGAGCTGGGCTGCGTCTCGTGGGGCTTGGAAGAGGGTGCAGGCGTGTTTGCCCTCCCCTCTCCGGGTTGCCCCCCACTCTCGGGTGCCAGCAGCTCTGACGTCCCCCAGCCCCACTCCCAGGCTGGGCGGGGCAGCGGCCCCGTGTCTGTCCTGGTGAATCATCTCATGAAGCCCTGTAGGGAGATATGTGTCCCTGGAGGGACTCTAGGAATGGGTGTGCCGTGTAGGGGGAGTGGGAGGGTCAGGGGTGGCTCAGGGCTGCTGCCATGTGGGCCCCTGGTCCCCAATTCCAGGGCTCTAGTGAGAACCTCACCCAAACTGTCACTCACAGCCCCAGTGCTCGATGGGCCATTGCTAGCTCCCAAGGCAGCCCCAGGAACCCCCCACCTCCTGGCGTTGGTGTGCTTGTGGAGTCCGAGCTGCTCTGTGCAATGGTGCGCAAAGCCTGGGACAGGTCACGAATGACACAGTGGTTTCCACCTTATCCGTCTTGGATCACTTACTCCGGGGGAGGCCGGCTGCCGTGTTGTAAGCAGCTCCGGGGAAGGGCCACACGCCAAGAAGCAGAGGCCCCTGCCGGCAGCCGTGGAACCCGCGCTCTTGAGAACAGACCCTCCTGCCCCGGCGACACCGTCCGATGACGCAAGCCTGTCTGACGTCTTCGCTGCAAGCTGGGGATCAGCCCTGAGTCAGAATTCCCAAATCCCTGAGCCACAGAAGTGGACGGTAATAAATGCTTGATGCTTTCAGCTGCTAAGTTCTGGAAGGAGGTGTTGCACAGCCATGGCGGACTCCTCTCCCATGTGTGTGTGCACATGTGTGCGTGTGTGTGCGTGTGCGTGTGTGTGCACGCATATTCTTCTGGAGTGCTCTGACCAACACAGCAGGCGCATACGCCGCCCTCCCAGGCTCCCAAGGTCTGCTCCCGGACCTCCCAGGACCCTCCAGCCCCCAGAGCACCCCCATCTGTCTACACATCTGCAGATGGCATCTTTATGAAACGCTCCTCAAGTGACCTGGGTTTGAACGAATTTCTTGTCCAGCCCATATGTGGCAAAGCATCCCCATCCCAAGCCAAGACCCAGCCCACTGCCATTGGAAGGGACTTTCCAGGCCTTTCCCAGCCGGAGGAATCCAGAGGCAGCGTTCACCTGTTCCTTCGATCTACCCTCAAGAGCACTGGTGACTGGCAAGGACGTTTAAACAAAGAAAATGCGATCAGAGGCACTGAAACGACCTTCTGCTTCCTTCTGACTAATGGTCAACCTCGGCTCAGCCCCTTCTGTGCCTCCAGGAGTCCCATTCCACCAGGGAGAGAGGGTAGAGGGGGCTCGGACCCTGCCCTGGGGGCCCACGCACCCCTGCACTCCGGGAAAGCCCCGGGAGGAGGAATTTTCTCACCACATCCCTGGAATGTTTTCCCTCGGAAGGAAGGAAGCGCGGGAGGGCTCTCTTCCTGGCAGGGATTCCCCGGGAGCAGGGGCTCTGGCTGGTGCCTCACTAGGGAAGCCCCGGGGGGGCCCATTCCCCTGCAGTGAGGGACAGCAGGGGCGGAGCCTACTTTGTTTAAAAGTTTGATATTTCGTTCACTCTGAATTTTGAGTTAATTTTGATTTTTAAGAGAGTTGCCCTAAAATAGCGTTGATCTTGATAAGTGAGTTTTTAGTGACTCCCACTTAAATTTTGCACGAAGAGGAGTATCTCCCTCCCTGCGCCCTGAGGCTGGTGTCTGGTTTCTGCCCTTGAGTGATGTGACACACGATGAAAGCCATCTGATCAGGGCCATCTCCGCAGAGCCTGAACCCCAGGTGGATAGGCGCGGGTGGGGCCCGCTGCTCACTGGAGCCCAGGGCCAGCCCCAGCAGACCCCGGCAGAAGCCCAGTAAACAGCAGCACCCATCAGGGGCCTGACCCCCCAGGGCAGGACGCTGCACAGCAGCGGGCCCCCAGCACAGAGGACGGCCATGGGAGGGACGCAGAGAAGCCACTGTCCGTCTGCTTGCCCGCATGAGCTGCCGTCCCGGGCAGTGACCAGGCGGTGCTCCGGACGGCAGGCAGCCTCTGCGGCAGGAAAGGCCCGAGGGTCAGTGTGGATCCTCCCAGAAGAGGGTGGGCCAGGTCTCGCCAGCTCGGCCCCCGGGGACCCTTGTTATTCCATTGGATAAACACAGGAAGGGGCAGCAAATGCTCCTTGACCTGGTGCTGTGCTGGGGGCTTCATCCTGTCGGCCACCCCCATCCTGGCCCCCGTTGTGTGGCTGGCACTCGGTGTGTTCAGTGACCTGTCTGAGGCTGCCTGGTACCTGCCCTGGGGCACCCCAAGCGTGGAGCTCCCCAGTCTCCTGAGACCGAGTCCCCCGGAAAAGGAACACGTGGTGGGCTCCACTTTCTGATGCTTCTCCATCGGCCTGGTCGAGGGCCTTGCAGCCGAGCCCTGGGACAGTCCAGGCGGCCACCAGAAGGGAAGGGCACGGGGGAGGTGGGCCGCCACAATTGGTCTGGCTGCCCTGCGGGAGCCCTCCAAGCTGTCCACCGTCTGTCCTGTGTGGGGCCGACCAGGCTCAGGGCCAACCAGAGGGCACCCACCCCACCCGACAGCCCACGGGGGCCAGAGCGCCGGCTGCTGGGGCACCTGGAGGAGCCCCGTCCTGAGGGCAAAGGCTCCTTCCTGCCTGCTCAGTTTCTGCAGGGAGCGCGCTGCCTCTCAGAGAGTTGCTGGCAGGGCCGAGACCAAAGGGCATCGGACAAATTATGTGTGGGTAGACCCTGCAAGCATGTGTGCCATGCACACACGTGTCACATGTGCACACACACACACACACACACAGAACTACACTTTCCTCTTACACGCACACAAAGCTGCCAGGTCACACATCAGCCAGAGCTGTGTTTCCACTCTCCCCCTCCACCCCATCTAAACCACCTGTTGTGTTCCCACTAGGCCTGCGCACCTGGGTCCAGGTGAGCCCAACCTGCCTCACTGCCTGACCAGGGCCGTCCCAGGAGGTGTGAGCCCCGCGACTAGACCTGCTTCCTACATGGGCCATCTGAAGGAATCCTGAAGACCTTCCTGATGGAATCAAAGGTTGTTGGGCAGGTAGAGCCGCCCAGGCACCATCCAGCCAGGGGAAGTACCCCGTATCCAGCTGAGAAAACTGAAGGCCAGGAAGGCCAGGGCTCGCCCAAGGTCACACAGCACAGGTAGGCTCCTTCCTGCGTGTGGCCTGGGGGTGGAGGGACTCCGCTTATGAATCAGAATCAGCATGGTGACCATGTCCAGCTTTTCACCCTGGGTCCTGGCCCCCAGCCTGCTGCTGGATAGACGGTGGGTACCAGTTAGTATTTGTAGGGGGGCTATTGGATGGAGTTCTGACATCCTCCCTCCTTTTTCCCATTTACGCCCAACGAGGAAGGACCCCATAGACCACCTACCTCACTCTCCCAGAAAACGACCTTGGCACATACTTCGTAAACGAGAGCACAGTTATTGCTCGAGCCCCTGTGGACCCGCTCTCTGCCTGCAGACGTGCTTCCTCACCTGCTAGCCATTCTCTGTGTCTCTTTCTCTCTTCTTTCTTGAAGGGAGGTAAGCCTTGTCTCCTTTCCAAGCCTCCCTCTTCCCTGGGACTCTGATCCACATCACTCATTCTTTGTGTCATGTGCAAACTGCCTGCAGGCTCTTTGCCTACGTCTGCAAACATCCCTGCAAACATCCCTAGCACTTCTTCCTCATCTCCCTGATGAGTCAACACCTCGCTCAGGGAGAAACGTCCCTCTTTAGCTCAGGTGATGCTCTTGTCTTGAAGTGGACATGTCCAGTATTAACACAGCCTCGTCCATTTTCTTACGGTTAGAGTTTGATGCTGTGTCTATTGCTATCTGTTACTTCCAATCTCTTTGTGTTCTAACATTTAACCTGTGTCTCTTGGCAAAAGCATACAGTTGAGTCTTGATTTTCTTCTCCAGTCTGATAAGCTCTGTTTTCCACTGGAATATTTAGTCCATTTACATTTAATGTAATTAGTGATATGGTTGGCTTTGGACCTTGCACCTTGCTATTTGCTTCTTCATTCATCCCACCTTCTCTTTTATCCTTTGTCCCTCCTTCCCAGACTTCTCTGGCTCTCTGTCTCTGCCTTTCTACAGATCTATATTCACAGCTGGGATCACTTTCCTTCAGCCTGAAGGGCTTCCTCTGGTGTTGTTTTGTTGTGTAGGTCTGTCTACTGGTGATAAATTCCTTCAGCTTTTGTTTGTCTGAAAAAACCTTCATTTTCATATTCATTTTGGAAGGATGTTTTCATTGGGTATGGAGTTGTAGGTTGAAAGTTCTTTCCATCAGCACTTTGAAGATGGATTAACTTGTTTCTGGCTCCCATTGTTCTTAACTGGAAGGCACTCGTCATTCTTGCTGCTCTTCCCCAGGAGGCAGTGCGTCGTTTTCTCTGGAAGCGTCTAAGGTTTTCTCTGTATTTTTAGTTCTTAGCAGGTTCCATAAAATGTGCCTGGGAGTGGTTTTCCTTGCCTTTATCCTCTTTGAAATTTACAATGTGTCTTAAGTTTATGGGGTGATGTCTTTTATCAGTTTTGGAAAAATCCTCAGCCATCATCTCTTCAAATATTTATTCTGTCCCATTCTCTATCTCTTCTTCTGGGATGCCAATTACATGGGAGCTTGAATGATAGACTATTTGTAATTATCTCATATGTCCCTAAATTCTGTCCCTTTTGTCCCCATTTCTTCCCTGTCTATGCCTCACTTTGGGTAACATATATTGACTTGTGTTCACCCCAACTGTAGTGTTGAACTCACGTAAATCTAGTGCATAAACAATGTGACACCCCGTGTTCATAGTTAGTCTCCATCACTCAAGCCCATGTCCAGAATGCTGTTTCGTGTCTCACCCTTTCTTCTGGCTACACTCTCTCACACCCATACAACAAAGCCATGGAGCTTTCAGGTGTAGAGTGCCTTTGCTTCTCTTTCAGAGATTCCATTTCTTTGTTGAAATTCTCCATCTTTAATTCATTTTATATGTTTCTCCAAATTCTTTAACATATTTGTAATAGTTTTTCTAAAGTCCTTGTTCAATAACTTTAACATCTGGGTCATGTGTGAGTCTGCTTCTCATACCAAATTTTTCCTCTTGATTAAGGGTCACATTTTCCTACTTCTTCTCATGTCTCATAATCTGTTACTGTCTTCTGGGCATTATGGTTAACAGAACAGCAGACAGCGGGTGAGTGTTGCTTTCCCCCAGAGGCACGAACTCTTTCCTCTGTTAGGCAGCTAAACGACGGGGCTGATCACTCTGGTCCACTCAGGAGGAAGAAGCCTTCTTTATCCTAAAAACAACAAGACAACTTTGACAACTAAAGAGCAAAACCCCAAATCTCCGCATCTGGCTTCCCTCTTGCTGCTTGGCTCCTACTTTCTGAGTCCTCCTCCAACTCAAATCCCTGTCCACTTCTGAGCCTGGGGTCTCCGTCCAGGCCTCGGCTGTGGTTCTCGGGGCCTGGGGATTCCCAGCTCTGACTGGCCTCCTTGGGGGTCAGTCTACTCAGCACCCTTCCCCTGAGTGTCCCAAATGGGCTGGCGTTGTCTCCCTCCACCCCACCAGCCCCAGGGACAGTTCCACTTCCCGTCTGGCTTCCGTCATGGCATGAGACTCACCTGGCCAGTGGGAGTGAGTGAGGGACACATGACTTCCGGGGGACAGCCTGTAGAAACTGGCACCATTCCCAAGTCTCCCCCAGCCTCCCTGCCATGGCAACTGCGTATTCTGGGAGGGTCCACGAGTGAGAGAAAGATGGGGGCCCTAAGCCTCGGAGTCTTGGGGCTATTTGTTACCTTAGTGTGACTTGACTTGCTGTGACTGATGAGGGCCCCGTTGCCCGTTTCCCAACCTGTCGTTGTAGAAGCAGAGGCACACCCTGGTCCCCTCCTCTTCCTCACCCCACACCCAGGACAGACCAGGTCACACGGATGGAAGCCTGTGTGCTCTCCTGTTACACTGCTGACACCTGGCCAGGCCTTCGCAGGCCTCCCCTGTGTATTCTGGAGATCTCCAGCCGGGGCACGTAGGATGGAGCTCCCTGCCTTCTAAGCACGTCCGCAGAGCAGCTCCGCGAGCATCCGGAAAGGTGGATCAGAGCCTACCCGTGCGATGGCTGCCCGGTAAAGCCTTACACAATGGCTTCTCTCAGCCCGCTGGCCACCAGCCTTTCAGCTCCTGACAAACCCCACCCCCCAGCCCCACGCCTTTGCCAGGGTGGGTTCCCTTCCTACCCCTCTGCCCCCGCCATGCCTGGTCTCCACCCAGCTCACCCCCATCCTGTGACCTCAAGTGTCTGTCACTGGGAAGATGTGATTAATTCCCCCCCAGCACCAGGCCCCTGTCTTCCACCCCCGAGCAGCCGCTCGTTACAGCTGGAAATGACGCGTGTGCGCACGTGCGCGTGCCATTCTGGGGGTCAGTGTCTGCTCTGTGATCGGACGGACGCTCCGAAGCAGTGTCGCGTCGGCCCTGCTCGCTGCTGTGCCGCTGGTGTCTGCACAGGGAAGTCGCACGACGCGCGTTTGTGGATTGAGCTGGTGTTCATGGCGCTGAGGGGCCCCGGAAGCTGACGCACAGGAGTGCCCGTGACCGTGCGGCACCGGGCGGGGGGACAGAGGCAGGACCGTCACCTGCTCACCCTCTGCCTTTGCAGCAGGTGGTGTTCAGCGAGCGAGGCCCCGTGGGAAGGATCGGGGAGGGCAGCCGTTGCCGACAAGCCCAGGGCAGGAGGGGAGGAAACCACTGGTCCTCTCACGCGGGGCACCGTGCCCACCGCTTTGATGACCGGCCTCACTGCCTCTCAACCACAGTGCGGGGACCCGGGGACAGTGCTCTGTTCCTACATACTGCAGGGAGCCCACCTCGGCCCCTCCTTTCCCCGCTCAGATGCTTCCCTGAGCGGGGAGTGACAGGCCCATGAAGGCGCCCCCAACCTCTTCCCAAGATTTCCCTCTGTTTAGTGTCTGCTCCGTCTTTCCCCATCATGCTAGGGAATTAGTACCGTTTTGCTGCTGGGCAGGGTGGGGGACACTGCTCTCGGGGCTGTAGAGCAGCTTCTCACGCTCTGTGCGGGTGACCATCACCCTTGTTCAAGGAACGGCAGGAGGGGGACCAGAGTGGCGCTTCCTGAGAACGTCCTGGACTGACCGGTCCTGTCAGGAGCGCTCTCGTCAGTCGTCCGGACATACCCCGATGCGCCACCCACAGACCCGGGCTGCGGGTTCCTTCAAGAGCCAAGAGTGAAGTCCTCTAGAGCCCGGAGAGGCGCAAGGCTCTGTCCTTTGCAGGCAGTTTCCGATTGGCTGTCCCCACACCCCGGGAACGTTCCCTTCGCGGCTTGTTTCTGGGTCATCCTCCTGGTTGGGCACGTGGGCTCAGACCCACCCAGAGGGCAGGGCCTCCGACAGCGGGAGCACGGACTCTGGCCTGTCCCGAGCTGGCATAAATTTTGCAGAAGTGAGACATTCCAGTCATGACCAGTTATGACCTCGCTCTCTCCACTCTGGACCCCTCCCCACCCCAGGCACGGCCCCTAAGGGGCCTTGCAGGAGCCACAGGCGTCTGGGGTGTAGAGTCGGGGCCACGTCTGGCTCGGGTAGAGTGGATGTCTGTCCTCGTGGTTCACTCCCACCTCTGGGCGGCATACCTAGGTCGTGGCCATCCAGAAACGCCCACCTCTGCGGCCCTGGCCTCAGTGGCCACGCCACACAGACCACAGGGTGAGAGCTCGAGTCTGGATGCCAGCATGTCCAGTGGGGCCCGGTTCTGGAAGTGTGTGGGCTGGGGAATGCGGCCAGAGCTGGTCTGTGGAATGTCCTCCAAACCTGACAGTTCATATAAAAACAAAGCTGAACACCGCAGCAGAGGGTTCCCTGTATTGATTATCCTGAAAATATGCTCAACATCATCAGTAAAGAAAGATTCCATAAATAATCAAAAACAAATTTTGATCAACCATGCAATAGGAAAGCCTGGATTACCTTTTTATTCTCTTTATAGGAGATGTTTTTATAGGAAATGCTACAACAGTCTGCCATCATTGCTGCCTGAAGAGATGACCTCAGTATCCAGTCAAAGAGAGAAAAGGGAATTACGCAGGGTTGTCAAGTGATCGATAATTTTTCTTGATTTTGTCGTGTATGTGGAGTTTAAAATATGATCCTCTATGATTTCTTTTCTCATTCTCAATAGGCACTTTTGCACCTACATTTTGTGGTTATAATTTTGCATTCTTTTTCTTGGAACGGTGCCCCGAAGTGTGACAGCTTCGGGCCCACAAAACCTGGGTCTGCTGATGTGCGGGCTCTGAGCGATACGGCAGAGTCAGGGAAGGTTCTGGAAGGGTGGAAGGTGGAATGAGACAAGAGGGTGTCTGGGAGTCAGCAGGAAGCCGAGCCAGGGGCCCTGACGTGGCTGTCCCCAGGGACGCGAGGGCCCGTGTCAGGGCTCCTTGGGCTATGTCTCTCCTCAAAGAGAACGAGAACAAATCTTGCAGTCACAGAGGGGCTTAATAGAGCTAAACATTCAAATAAATACATAGTCGTTTAATAATGAGATACATTTGAAGTTCTAGGGAAAGGTGCATTTTGAAGGACTTGCAGGCGTAAGCTTTAAAATTAATGAGCCTTTATTCTTTAGAACAGTTTCAGGGTTCCCAGCAGAGCCGAGCACGGTACAGAGATTTCCCATCTGCCCGTCCCCCCGCGCCGCAGCCGCCCCCGCCCCCAGCGCAGCAGCACACTTGCCACATGGGGATCGCGGAGATCGATGGCCCCACTGACGTCATCGCCACGCAGATGCTGTGGCTTACGTCAGGATCACTCCTGGAGGTGTGAGCTCTGTGGGTTTGGGCGAAAGTCTGATGCCCTGTGTCCACCATCGCAGTGCCACGCAGAGCAGCCTCCCTGCCCTTCAGATCCTCTGTGCTCCGCGGGCTCACCCCACCCGCCAGCCAGCCGCGACCTCTCTGCTCCCCGCAGAGTTCAGAGTGTGCTTTTAAATGAAGCTTTTGATTGGAAAGTAATGAAAGAAGACAAGAACAGGAAAAACAAAACCCAGCGGTCTCTGGAATGCACCCTGGGGTGGTGGGTGGGGACTCTCTGCGGTGCTATGCAGCCCTGGGCCCCCCTGTCTGAACTCGAGACCCCGAGACAGGGGTCTGGCACCTGTCACAGCCCCCACAGCCCCCAGGGCAGCATTTTATTCCCAGGAAACTTAACCAGACTTCCCTGAACAGGGACAGGGTTGATTCCGGAGTCACTGAGCTGGATCCTGGCCCCGGCTAGCCATGGGCAAAAGGCTCTCCCCCCTCCCCCGGGGTCCGGAACAGCGCTGACGTCCCCCACTCAGCGTCACTTGCATCTTGGCCCATGGCCCTGACATCCATGGGGGGGCACAGCAGCCTCCCCACCGTCGGTCAGACCAGAGCCACCCTGACCCTTGTCGTCCTGCTCTGGACACACACCACCCTGCCCCCTCCTCCCCCCCACCCCCGGCTGTTACTTGGCCTTCAGTTGGCAGCTAGGCTGGCGGGGGAGCTGGCACCAGGCCTGGGAAGTCCTCCATCCTCATGAATTATTCACGGGCAGAGAGGATTCTGCTAGTTTCCGCGCAGCCCCCAGGTGATTTTTCAGGGGGTTGGCGCGGCCGGCCTGGCTCTGCGCCCGCTGCCCTTGAGCCGCTCTCTGCTTGTGCCCAGAAGTGGGCAGGGGGCCTGCCGGACCAGGGCAAGTGCTCCTCTCGGCTGGGTCTTGCAGCCAGCTGCTGGGAGCAGAGCCGCGGCCGCGGCGGGGCCTCAGGAGGCAGGGCCGGTCACACACAGGGCCCTGAGGTGCGTCCAGCTGTCGGGAGGGCCGTCCGCACTGTCCTCGTGTGTTGCTGACAGCCCCAGCTTCCTGACCCGACCAGAGGTCCTTCCCGGCCCACAGAGGCAGGGGTCTGTGTCTGAGATCAGCCCTGAGCTTCCGTGTTTGCACAATCCCCAAAGGCTGTAAAAATGCAAAACAAAGACGAGTCTATGACAGCGACTGCAAGTGGCCCTCCAGTCCTTAGGGAAGTATGAGGAAAACATCTGGCCCCTGAGGGAGAAAAGACCCACGAGGCAGCTGCCCGTCCGCATGCCGGCTCCTTCCTCTGAGGACCTTCACCCTCCAAGGCCGGCAGAAGGGGGGAAGTGCTCCTTTCTCTCAGGGGCGGCTGGCCTGGGGCTCGGCTCGGCCCGCGCAGGTCACCTAGCCCAGAACCCAGCACCGGGCACCACCCAGTCTATGACGGGGAGTTGGGGGGCTCCCAGGGGGAACCCGGGTGCCTTGCCAGGCAGGGCAATGGAAGCTGGCCTGCGCTGGACCACCCTCATCCCACTGAGGGTGAGCGGCTAGAGCCCACAGCCATGCGCACAGGGCCTCCCGACCCACAGCAGCAAGACAGCAAGTGCCAGCGTGCCCCGGCCTCTTTTCCACAACGGCCCTCGCTCAGTCAGCCTCACGGGTCACACTGCAGGAACAGAGACTCATGGGGCCCTTCGACAGGAGCCCCACGTCCTGCCCACGTGCCTGTCCTGGCGGGCTGGCTTTGAGACCCAGCAGAACGATGCAGCCCCTGCACCGGGCGCCTCCTCAAGGTCATGGCCCTGGGATCAGAGCCCCCGGAGGTGGCAACGGCCCCTGAGGCATCTGCTCAGGGGCTGCCGGCTCTCTCACCATGTCCGTTCCACCAGCCAAGCCTCCAGGCGGCCACGCCTGCCGCCCACAGCCCAGAAGCCCAGTCTTCCCCTGGGCTAGGAGCAGGAGCCCGGTCCCACCCACCCACCTGCCGTGTGGGCTCCTCTCCCTGGGCAATCAGCCCTGCCGAGAATAGAGGTGAGGGGAGGCAAAGAGCACTGGGGGAGACGGCACCCCCCACCCCCACCAAGGGGCGCGTTCTCAGTGGGGGTGTCCTCTCTCGGTAGGGGGCTCCCTGCTGAACACGTGTGCTGGGCCCTCTGACCCTCCCTGGTTCCAGCAGTTCATCTGGGGACGAAGCCCAGTGATCTCCCAGCCATGCCCCCAGGAGTGTCCACACCCTCGGGATGCAGGTGGGCTCGTCCTTGACCCAAGCAGATCCAGTGCTTTGAGTATGCTGAGCGCCTCCGTCCACCTGCGACATGCCCCCAGGGCGGGCGCTCGCCTTGCAGGTTCCTCTTTCCAGCAGGCCACAGGGAAAGGGCCCATCAGACGGCGGGAAGCTGACCTGGCATGAGTCAACCCTTCGCCTCTCTCATGCAGACATGGGAATGGAAGGAGATTGCCCGCGGGCTGCACCTTTGCGGACTCATTTCTAACCAGCACCCCACCCCCAGTCCTGCTTGTGTGGGACCCAGGACAGGCCAGTAGCCGTGGGAGGCTCTCCCGGGTGCAGCCGCTGGAAGAGTCGAGATCCCTCTGTGGTCCCTGACCTGATGTGGCACAGGGAGCCCCCAGGCACAGCCCGCCGCTGTCCAGGCCCACTGCTGGCGAGACCCATTTTGCTCAGTTACTATCTGGCGGAAAATGTTCAACTGGAGCGGGATGAGGGCGGGAGAGGGCAGGGAAGTGGGCTTGGATCAGTCATTTTAAGGCCGTGTTCATTCCTGATCCTGCAGCTCCTGCTGACAGAGACCCTGCACCCCATGTTTGCTGAGCCGGTAGACTCCTGAATCAGAAACGAGGTCCTGGCAGATCCTAGACCATGGCCTGAGAACAGGACAAGGGGCCCAGAGGCCTGGGACCCCGGGAGTGAGTCTAGAAGACAGCGGCAAGGACGGGCCCCAGGGCAGGTCAGCACCACGCCTGTGCTCAGGGCCACCATGGAGGCCGGCTGCCGCGTCGGGTCCGGCTGCCGCCTGCTCCCAGCGCGCCTGGGTCCAAGGCCCTCCGTTGTCCTCAAGGGGCCCGGCCTGAGTGATAAGCTGTGGGCCGTCCTGGTCCTGCTCTATGGTGAGCACAGTCCCAAAGGGGTGCTTCCCTGCAAGAAACCCAACATGCAAAATCAAGGAAATTAGGAAGAGATTATTCACTCTCCAAAGGACCTTTTTTTTCTTTTTTCCAAAAAAGAACACCCTTAATTTGCCAGAAGCACTGTAACCACTTCCCCAAGTGCATTGGCTGTGTGATTCATTTTTTCAAACAGAGACCGCGTTTTAGGAACAGGTCCAGCGCAGCGAATGAAGAACGCTTTCGTGCTCCAGCAGGTCCCAAAGGCCGCGCGAGCGGCTGGCTGGTGGCAAGGTGCAGAGGCGGCCGCCTCGGGGGCTGCCACCTCCCGGGGTCAGTGGCGCAGTGGCCACAAGGAAGCGGCAGATGGGAGGGAAGGAAAGGTGGGGGCTGCCGCACCGTAGGCCGCGTGTGATGCTGGGAGAGGCTCACCGAGCAGCTGAGGGGGGGGGAGGGTGACGCCACATGTGACGGCAGACAGGGACGTGAAATGGGACACGGGAGGGAAGGAGAGGGGTCGTGAGAAAACACGCACGGAGAGAAATCCCCGAGGACATTTTTCCTTGGAGAACAAGGCGACCTCTCTGAGCTGTGCCTGAGCGGTGATTCAGAATTCCACACTGAGCCTAAATTAAGCAGCGCGGACTCACCGGGGCGGGTGACATCTGCTCGCCGCGGGTCCTTTGTGTCCCTCGCCCACGGTTCCCACGTGGCAGGGCCGGTCTCCCCCAGGGAAGGCAACGAACAGTTTGGGACAGACTCCAGAGCTCGATGCTCAGGGGCGGGAATCAGGGACTCCTCTGCTTCCTGGGAGGGACAGAAAGGGGAGCCGCACTCAGTCCAGCTGTCTAGAATGTTCTCCCAGCCTGGGTAAACCTTTCACACAATGCCAGACAAATCAACACTGCCTTCTGGCCTGGCAATCCTTTGTGACCTTCCCTGTCCTCACCCTAAAACTTACTTATATGTGTATTGTCACCCAAACGCACACGGGACTTCTCCCCAGATGTCATAAACCCAGGCTGCTGTGAAACGACCCTCTGGCCGGGCCCGGCCTCACAGTGTCCCTTCTGGAACCTCACCCAGCCAGGGCCAGCTCTCCTGGGCCAAACCCTCCACTGTCCCATCCCACTGGGCAGGGCCACCGCCCAAACTGCTGTGACCGAAAGCATTCCTACCCAGTTAGGGAACTCACCGAACACAGCTGGAGCTGGGCCGCCGGCTGGCGTGGGCGTCTGCCTTCGCGCACGAGGTCTTTCCAAAGAGGCCGCGCCGCGAAGACAAGCTCTACCCTTCACGTCTGCGAGGGGTGGTCGGGGCATTGCAGGCAGCATTCACGCCAGCTCCAGCATGGTGGCCGTTGCGTGGCTCCCGCCTTTCCCCTCACTTAAGGGGACACGAACGCTCTGTCTCCCTGCCCTGCACGTTGGACACCTGTGTGACCCAGGCTGCTGTCATTACAGGCCAGGTTTTGCTGTTTCAAGCTGCCCCTCCGAGGGGGTGAGGGACGCAGTGAGACGTGTGTGAGGTCCCTGACAGCCATCCATGGGGAGCAGGACACAGAGGGGCACAACAGGGGACAGGGATTCCCGGCCACCTCACGCGAGTCCTTGACTCATCTTGGGTTCTGTCCCCTGCTCTGCCAGATGAGGAGGGTGGTGACGCTCGCTCGCGCCTGCCACAGAAGTGTCAGGGGTGCCTTAGGGCACTCTGGACATGCGGCTTCTCCCTGCCGCCTGGTTTGCCATCGCGGGAGAGGCAGAAGGAGTGCAGGGACTTCCCTTGCTGGTCGTGGCCCGACCAGGAGCCCTGTCCACGTGGGGCAGAGGAGCAAGCTAGGGACCACCGTTGCTGCCATCACCGTCAACACCTGGGTCCACACTGTGCCCACCCTACTATGCCCGGCACCTGGTGGTTTGGAGCCCTGGGGAGTGCCAGGTCTGGGGAGCCCAGGAAGGAGTGCGAATGCCAAGGAGCACAGGAGCCCTGCCCGGGGAAGGACACGGACCAAGGACAGTCAGCGAGTGCTCCCCGCCGGGCCTGGTGGAGATCCTATGTCATTGTCACGGCAACTGGGGGGGCAGGAGGTATGCGTCCCCCATTTTATAGATGAGCACATGGCGGTAGAAAGTGCTAAATAAACCTGCACGATGTCGGGTGGACTAAGAGGGGACCCGAGCAGGGGACTCTGTGCTCACACTGGCCTCCCAGTCTGCCGGCGTCCCGATGGCCTGTGCGGATCGCTCCTGGGGCCTGCTGAGCTCTCGGTCAGACGCCACCTTCAGTTTGTGGGAATAACTGGCTCCTCTTGGACGAGCCAAGGACACGCGTGTGCCTGTGTGCTTGCTTGCACACGCACCTCAGCAGGGAGCAGGCATGCTGGCGTGTCCGTCGGGAATAATCTCTGCTTTCCTTCTGAAGCTTTCGGGAACTCAAGGAGCACGCGGCATCGCCTGGAGGGCCAGTCTCTCCATCACGAGGGCAACTGCAAGGGCATGGTCTCACACGGCCCGCCCCCCAGCCCTGCAGCGATGGCTGGCGGGGGCCCCAGACACGGTCTGTGCTGGGCACGGGGACGGGCGAGTGATGGGGAGGGTTTGGGGGACGGGACACAGAGGGGTGTGCAACTTACTCTAGGGGCAACAGAAGGTCGGGGCGGGCAGACAGCTCTCAGCGAGGGCAGCGGAGCCTGTGCCATGTACCCGGGAGTGGCTTCCCGGATCTCTGCCCAGAAGCCATGGTTCTACCTTCCCTGGGGCTGACCTCTGCCCCCCACTTCCAGGTCCTGCTCTCTGTCTCCCACAAGGGGAGCCTCTCCGGCCCCAGGAAGCTTTTGCAAATGCCAGTCTCCCCGACTGACACAACACTGAAGGAGAAACAGAACGAGCCCGGAGCCACGTGCAGATGCTGTCGGGGCAATGGGGCCGTGAGAGAGCCCTGCTGGGAACGGGGGTGCCGTCTCAGCTTCCCACAAAGTCCAGATGCGCCATGGGCACGTTGCTTCCCCTCATCAGTGTCTGTCCTTCTGTGCACTGATATCCAAATGGTAATACACCCCTACTCGCGGCGGTGATCTGTGAGCTCCCGAGGCAGCGGGATTGGTCACGCCAGCTGCAGCGTCCCCCTGTGAGGCTGTGGGTGCCCACGCACCCCGCTTCTCCAGCCCTCGGCACCCACCCCAGCGGTGAGCTGCTAGGGCTCAGGGCTGCTGCAGCTCTGGAGGGGCCCTCCTCAGGGGGCAGCTCTCAGGCTGAGCCCCCATGGGACTGGGGTCCTCCCCAGGGGGCAGCTCACAGGCTGAGCCCCCATGGGACTGGGGTCCTCCCCAGGGGGCAGCTCACAGGCTGAGCCCCCATGGGACAGGGGTCCTCCCCAGGGGGCAGCTCACAGACTGAGCCCCATGGGACAGGGGTCCTCCCCAGGGGGCAGCTCACAGACTGAGCCCCATGGGACAGGGGTCCTCCCCAGGGGGCAGCTCACAGACTGAGCCCCATGGGACAGGGATCCTCCCCAGGGGGCAGCTCACAGACTAAGCCCTATGGGACAGGGGTCCTCCCCAGGGGACAGTTCACAGACTGAGCCCCCATGGGACAGGGGTCCTCCCCAGGGGACACCTCTCAGGCTGAGCCCCATGGGACAGGGGTCCTCCCCAGGGGACAGCTCTCAGGCTGAGCCCCATGGGACAGGGGTCCTCCCCAGGGGGCAGCTCACAGACTGAGCCCCCTGGGACAGGGGTCCTCCCCAGGGGACAGTTCACAGACTGAGCCCCATGGGACAGGAGTCCTCCCCAGGGGACAGCTCACAGACTGAGCCCCATGGGACAGGGGTCCTCCCCAGGGGGCAGCTCACAGACTGAGCCCCATGGGACAGGGGTCCTCCCCAGGGGGCAGCTCACAGACTGAGCCCCCATGGGACAGGGGTCCTCCCCAGGGATCAGCTCACAGACTGAGCCCCCATGGGACTGGGGTCCTCCCCAGGGGACAGCCCACAGACTGAGCCCCATGGGACTGGGGTCCTCCCCAGGGGACAGCCCACAGACTGAGCCCCCGTGGGCCTAGTCAGTGCTCCTCTCCAGCCAACATCCTAGCCGTCTCGCCCGTCCTGTCTCCCTCTCTCCCTTCCTCGTGTGTGTTAGTCACTGAGGTTGCCATAACAGAACCCAGACTGGGGGCTTAAACAACAGAGCCTCTTTCTCTCACCATCTAGGGGCTGAAGTCCAAGGTCAAGGTGCTGACAGGGTGGTTTCTGAGAAGCTCTCCTTCCTTGGCTCGCAGATGCCTGTCTTCTCGCTGTGTCCTCACAGGGCCATTTCTCTGTACCCGCCAGCCCAGGACGCTCCTCTGGGGGTCCTAGTCATCTCTTCCTATAAGGACACCGGTCAGATTGGAGTCGGGCCACCCTTGTGTTTCTATGTTACCCTAATCACCTCTTTAAATACCTTGTCCAAATACGTTCTCATCCTGAGGTCCTGGGACTTGGGACTTGGACACATGAATTTGGGGGATCTAATTCACCTTATAACGCTCTGTGCTCAGCTTCCCCATAAATCACCGTCACCACTTCCGCCTCAGGCTTTGCTTCTGAGGAAGCCAGCCTGAAACCAGGACCCACCCAGAGTCCTGCTCAAAGACAGGAGGTGGGGGCTCCTGGGGGGCTCAGTCAGTTAAGCTCCTGCCTTCTCAGGTCATGATCCTGGAGTCCTGGGATCCAGTCCCCGCATCGGGCTCTCTGCTTCTCCCTCTGTCCCTCCCCCCTCTCATGCTCTCTCTCTCTCAAATAAAATCTTTAAAAAGAAGAAGAAGAAGAAGAAGAAGAAGAAGAAGAAGAAGAAGAAGAAGAAGGAGAAGAAGAAGGAGAAGAAGAAGAAGAAGGAGGAGGAGGAGAAGGAGAAGGAGAAGGAGAAGAAGAAGAAGAAGAAGAAGAAGAAGAAGAAGAGGGGCGCCTGGGTGGCACAGCGGTTAAGCGTCTGCCTTCGGCTCAGGGCGTGATCCCGACGTTCTGGGATCGAGCCCCTTATCAGGCTCCTCTGCTGGGAGCCTGCTTCTTCCTCTCCCACTCCCCCTGCTTGTGTTCCCTCTCTCGCTGGCTGTCTCTATCCTGTCGAATAAATAAATAAAATCTTTAAAAAAAAAAAAAAGAAGAAGAAGAAGGAGAAGAAGAAGAAGAAGGAGAAGAAGGAGAAGGAGAAGAAGAAGGAGGAGGAGAAGAAGAAGAAGAAGAAGGAGGAGGAGAAGGAGAAGGAGGAGGAGAAGACGACAGGAAGTGGAACGGGTGTGACGCCTGCTCACAGTGTCCTGACACGGAACGGCCGTGAGCTGGAGGTGCTCCCGGGGGACAGGGTGAGCTGGAAGCAGGCGTGCGAACCTGGGCCTCACTCATTCCGAGTATTTTTAAATGAGCTTTGTTCACAGCATGCCACATGTGTCCTTTCGTAAGATTTTCTCCAATAATCGGGGCCATCTAACAAGATATGTACTGTGCACTTAAATTTGGTTGATAGGCATGGTCTCTTATTCCTGGGAGCTTGGAGGAACGTGGCGATCCTAAACCGCAAGAATGGAAACGCACCGATGTGCAGCCTTGACCCCGGCCTCTCCCTGGGGCTGGCGGGGAAGCTGCTCCGCAGGCTGTTTGCGGCTCCGCCAAGGTCGACAAGAGCAGGTCTCCGGGTGGCTCCCAGCCCAAAGCCGACAACACGTGGAGCAGCAAATGGTTTAATTAACCTCACTGCTTTCCCATCTGTGAGGCCGAGCTCAGAACGCTCGCCACCGGAGGCCACGGAGACAGGTGCATCTGTTTTTGGAAAATCTCCGTGCCCGGGATGGGAAATACCAGAGCTCAGCTGTCGTGCTGAGCAAGGAAGGAGACAGCTCAGATCTCCGGGCACAATCGGCGCATCTCCCTTGTACCCTGGGCCCTGGCTCCAGCGGAAGGGTGCCCTAGATGGAGAAAATGGGCCCTGCTGCTTCCCGTGCGGTGCAGACTCCGAGCGCCCCGCCACCCCATCCCCAAGGCGAAAGTGTAGACTCACGTCCTCTTTACGGGCGTCTCCTCAAGGGCAGCCGGGGCTCAAGTGGGATCCAGCTTTGCGTGTGAGTGCAAGCCGTGGCTAATTTCTCAAATGCACAAATATTTGACAAATAAAAATGATATATACTGAAGGCATATGGCTTGATTGGGTCGCCCCGTGCATCGTGAAGTGAGAAACCAGTCCAGCTAAGGAACTTACCTATCTGCTCAAATAGTGTCTCTTTCTCTCTCTCGTCCTCTTTGTGAAAACACTTCAAATTGACCTTCTTCACAGGTTTCCAGTACACGGTATTGTTGACTACGGTCGGGTTGTTGTGCGTTACGTCCCCAGAACTCACTCACCCCGCACGACTGAAACTCTGATCCCTTGACCGCCGTCGGCCCGCTTCCCTCCCTGCGGCCCCCGTAACCAGCGTCGTACCCCTGCTTCTGTGCGTTCCCATGTTCCAGGCCCCACGTATATGAGGCGCGTGCCGTGTTTGCCTTCCTGCATCTGGCTGGTTTCCGCGAGCATTATGCCCTCGAGGCTCCTCCACGCCGTCACAAACGGCAGGATTCGTGAGGGTGGGTGAAACTCCCGCGTATGCATAAACCCGTCTTCTTTATCCGTTCCTCCTGCAGCGAGCCTCTGGGCTCTTTCTGCGTCCTGGCTGTTTGAACACGGCTGCAAGCAGCACGGAGGTGTGGTGTCATTCCCGTTGGATCTGTACCCAGCTGTGGGGCGGCTGGGTCACAAGGTTGTTCTATTTTTCATTCTTTGAGGAACCTCCATGCTGTTTTCCAGAACTTGCGTTCCCGCAGACAGCACGGGACTCGCTTTGCCCCACGTCCTGGCCAACTGGCTGACTTCTGCCTGCCGGTAGCCGGGTTCTAACGGGGTGGGATGGGGGGGGTAGCGGTACCGCAGGTGAGCGCTGCGGGCGCAGCCAAGGGAGGTGTGGCGGACCCAGCTCTGGTGGGAGGCGCACACCCAGCACCGTCTCTGAGGAGCGGGGTCCGCTGAGCTGGGTGGCCGCTAGGGCGGCAGGCGTCCATGGGTGCGGCAGGGGCTGTCAAGGTGGCCATTGACGAAGGCCAGTGGGTCTTCTGTGCTCCTTTAACCTGTGGAGGGAAGCGGTGGCCGCAGGGACCCCCTCCATGTGCCGGATCCCTCTGGCTGCACACGGTGGTGGCAATGCCTGAGGCCGAGAGACGGGAGGTGGGGGGTAGCTGTGGCGCAGGGGTGTGGGACGTGGGTGGTGGCTCTGGGACCGGGGGTGGCAGGGAAAGCTGCGGGGGTTTCTGGTGGTGGCGAGGGCTGCTGGTCTGCCTTTCTCCCACGGGGGAGGTTGTGCCACGGGGGTGTGCCAGGCTGGGGATGGGGTGGTGGGGACAAATGCTCGCTGTGCTCGGCTGCGCGGGTGTCCTCCGGGTGTACCGCGGGCCTCCCAGAGCTGGTTCTGTCCCACCACAGTTTTGTGGGGGCACAAACCTGCACCTGCTGGTCTGCTGTCCCTCCCACCACCCCCTTACTCATTTCTCTGCAGGTGGGTTCTTTCTTCTTTTTTTTTTTAAGAGAGAGAGAGAACACACACACACACACACACACACACACACACACACACACACGAGTGAGTGGGGGAGGGGCAGAGGGCGAGGGAGAGAGAGTGTCCTAAGCAGGCTGGGTCCAGTGTGGAGCCTGATGTGGGGCTGGATCCCAGGACCCTGAGATCACGACCTGAGCCGAAATCAAGAGTCAGACGCTTCACCGACGGAGCCACCCAGGCGCCTGGGTGAGTTATTTCTTAAATGAGTAACTTGTCTGCGTGCTTGGTAGTGATTAGCTGGTGTTGCAACTCACTTACTTGGGGATAGACTCCGGTTTGTGTGAGGGGCCCTGCACCTGCCACGTTATGAGCTGGGCCAGAAAAGACACGCGCCACTGCAGAAAGTTCCGGAGGCTGAGTCTCAGTATTCGGGACCCGCAGTCTGTGTGCGGCGTCCCTAGCACAGTCTACGAGTTCGTGCCCAGAGTCAAGGACACCCAAGCTGCGACCAGAAGCACGCTCCGGGCGCAAAGGCAGTTGGTTACTTCCTAGAAGTAGCATCCCCCCCGCCGCTGGCCCTCTGAAGCGTGTGTCCAGGGGTTGGGGTGTCAGCGCAGGAGGCCAGGCCACTGACCCCAGAGTCAGCTGTAGGATCTGTCTGTGCAGGTGTCACAGAGGGCCTGGGAAGGAGGGTCCCCGTGCCCCGCCGTGCTGGCCGCAAGGTGCAGGGGCATGGACGGGCCCCTGAGCTGGGAACAAGCAGGTCAGACCCGACAGGGAGAGGTCTCTGGAACAGCTTTCATGCAGCCCATCAGGAAGGGTGCCACCAAAGCTTTCAGCCGAGAAACACTGAAACCAGCTTCCGGCAGATAATCCAGGCAAGATGCACATACTTTCAAAATGAAAAATACACAGTCCCTTTTCTTAAAGGCATGGTGGTCAGTCCGTGCTCTGAACCTCACTCGGGAGCCCACAGCACGGCACAGGAGCCAGTCCAGCCTTCAGCTCGGGCACCAACGTCAGCTCAGGGCCCAACGGTGCCCCCTCCCCGCAGCCATCTGCTCCTGGTGACCGTGGGGCCTGTGTCCGTGGGGGCATCTTCACATGGCTCAGATAGGCTCCCAACAGATTCCTCGTTGGGCTGGGGGGTGGGGCGGGCTGAACAGGCCAGGGAAGAGCAGTGCAGACTGCCAGGATCATCAGGGTCCCTCGCGGCCAGCGCGCGGCTTTGAAGTGGGCCCCTGCAGGCCTGTCATTAGGTACACCCACTCCCAGCAGCAACCACTCATTACAGCAAATAAGCAGGTGCACTTGCCAGCCCCCGGACGACCTTCCTGGGGCCTCCGGGGTGGCGAGAGCAGCCCTCGCCAGCGCCTCTAGGAGCGGCAAGGCCGTGGGCCCTGGGGTCCGGGGAATTTGGGACCCCGCTCCCTGGGTTTCCAGGGGCCTGCTGTGGGCCGGGACTTGTCCTGACACTCCCTGGGACGCCGCCTGCCCACCTCGACCCACCTCAAGTGCCAGGATCTTACTCCAAGTTAATTCTTCAAACAGCCCCTTCTTACGCATACTTAGTGTAGTGCTTTGAAATTCTAAAGGTGAGGGGCGCTTGGGTGGCTCAGTCAGTGAAGCGTCCAACTCTTGATCTCAGCTCAGGTCTTGATCTTGGGGTCTTGAGTGCAAGCCCCGTGCTGGGCTCCATGCTGGGCGTGGTGCGTACTTTAAAAAAAATTAGAAATTACACTTCTAAAGGCAAAACGGGGTACACGCTTAATGAAGTCTTCCCCTCATCCCCCAACACTGCAGAGCCAGGAGTATGGCCATTGTGCGTGCGTATCCCATGTGTTAATGAGCAAACAGAGGAAAAAAGGAGTAAATCAGCACGTGTATTGTCTCACTCCTTTTATTCGGAGGCGGTGGCACGCACTTCTGTTTCTCTAGGCGGTACTAGGTCCCTCCCTCCATTGCAAAGTGACTCAGAACAATCGCGGATATTTGGGTCGAGCCCATGAGCTGGCGGTTCGTAACGCCGCTGTGCACGTGGCCTTGTGGGTCTGCGGGGCGCGGCCCGGGAGGGGCGGTGCAGGCGCACGCAAGTGCATCTGCGTTTGCAGGCAGATGAGGTGGCCAGGCTCGGGCAGGGCGGGGGCCCAGGCCCTGGCTCTGGCGGCCCGTGGATCGGGGCTGTGCTAAGTGTCCTGTAGGAAAACCAGCCGGTGAGCTGTTCTGACAGGGGGACTGCAGCACCAGGAATTGGACATCCAGCACCTGGGTGCTGGAACAGCAGACAGGAGCAGGTGGGCTTGGAGGAGGGAAGGCAGGCAAGGTGCTCCCAGCAGCAGGTGCTGCTCTCACCACGGAGCCTGTGCCCCTGCTGGGCTGTTAGAGCTGAGACGCCCTTGGTTCTGGAAGTGCCACCCCGAGCAAGGCAGAGACGCACTCCTAGTGGCCACGGATGCCAGCTCAAGCAGGAAGAGTTGATGCTCACGCCCCTCCCCCCGCCTTGCAGGCTCTCCCACGGCAGGGCCTACAGCAGCTGGCAGGCACAACTCTTGGGAGGGGAGTTTGCGGCCACTGGCCCCTAGGAAACATGGCGTGGGTGGGCACGAACGGGGAGGAAGGCGGAGAGGGCGATGATGCGCAGGGGGTGGAAACCACATCCTTCTTGCTACACTGTTGACCTTGGCCTGAGTGTGGACGGTCTTGTTGGCCCTAGTCCTGCACGTTCCAGTTTCCCGAGGCCGCCTGGGCCTGTGCTGGCCCGAGCACGCTGTGTCCACACCCTGACTTCCTCTGCGCCCTGCCCCTCACCAGTCTCCCCTGGCATCATTTGGGCTGAGTCAGCCACTCCTTGTTCTGGGGTCCTTGTTCACTGTCCGGGGAATTGGCCCAACCCGGCGGGCAAAAGCCATTCCATCTTTGACTCTTGGCTAGAGCCAGGCATATGCAGCCCTTTAGACAAGCTTCATTTCCGGGAAGAGCAGGAATCAGTGATGGAGCTGGAAGTCCCCTCGGGTAGCTCTCCCTGCGGTCACCAGGGTGACAGAGGCAGCGGGGGCCGTGGGAGAAGGGATTAGGACCGAGGGCTGTTGGTGTCATGTTGTCTTGGGCTCCTCTCCAGGACGAAAGGGGATCGGGCAGCTCAGCACCTCCGTGACATGAGACATGCAGGGCCGGCCCGGGAACCACCCCACGGCCCCTGGGGAGAGATGACCAGAGATGCCTCTCTTCCTCCACGTGGGAAAATCGGAGAGCACGTGGGCAGGCAGTGAGAACATGGCTTTCCTCCCTCCCTGGAGGACTTTGTCAGGGCTGCCGGAGTGAAGGACACAGAGCTCTACAAACAACAGAAATGCATCAGTTAGTTCCGGAGGCTAGAGGTCCAAATCAAGACAGGGCAGGGTCGGCTCTTCCCGAGGTGGGGAGGGAGAACGTGTCCTGGCTGCCCCCCAGCTTCCTTCTGGGCGCTGGCTGGCGTCTTTGACACTGCTTGGCTGGTAGAAGCCTCACTCCAGTCTCTGCCTGCGTCCCCACATGGTGTGCTCCTTGGGTGCGCGTCTGTGTTCAAATGTCCCCTTTCAGTAAGGACCCCAGTCATATTGGATTAGGGCCCCCTGCTCCAACATGACCTCATCGTGACTCATGACATCTGCGAGGACCCTATTTCTGAGATACAGTGGGCTAAGTCTTCAACGGAGGATGGCTTTAGGGGAGACACAGTTCAAGTTGTATCAATCCCCTTCATATGCAAAGAGCCTCTCTGAGTAAAAACAAAAAAGTTCTAGCAACCATGATGTGCAAGACCAGCCCAGAACAGGAACAGGGACTTCCCAAGAAAGCAAAACACAGGGAGGACCGTCCTACCTTCCCAAGAGCTAAACGCAAATCACGACACCTCCACACGCGTTGTCCCCGTGGAGCCGGCGAAATCTCATACAACCCGTAATCCTCAGGGCGGCCACGTATGAGCAAACATGCCGGCAACTTTGGGGGACATGGTCCACATGAATGCCCCACCTGCAAGTGTCCCTCTGAGCCAGCACTCCTGTCTCTCATCATCAGACCTAAGGAAAGATCCCAAAACTTGGGGAAATACTGATGCACAAAAATGTTCATCTCAGGGTAATTAAAAATAAATAGGAGTGAACCAAATACAGCAGAAGAGAGAGAGATTTTGGTGTGACGTAGAAGAGGGTATTGTGCACTCATTACAAAGCACACGGGCGAAGAACATTACTGACCTCGGAAAATACCCACGTTACAATGTGAAGTGTCGGAGGTGAGGGCCACACACAGACACACTCTGTGTTAAAACTCTACTCGGGATGTAATTGACGGAGCTGTGGCCGACAAGGAGAGGCCAGCGCTTTTGGAAGCCGGTGCGTTATTACTTTACGCTTGCCCGAGAAAAGGGGGCATGCCACGCCACACAGGGCCCCACGGGGAAGCACCAGGTTTGGGTCAGGAGACAGAAGCAGGAGCAGGAGGAAGGCCTGGGCCACGTTTCTATCGGGTTTTCTGCAGGACAGGCAGGGCAGGGCAGGGGAACCAGCTTCGGGCTGGCCCGTTGGAATCCTTCTGGCAGCCTCTGGGCTGTAGAGGTGGTCTCTGGGGGCCCGGTCTCCACCCAGATTGATTTCGGGGGGGGGGGGCACCACTGGCGTGGTGTGTGGGAATTAGACAAGGAGGGGTCTGGGACCATGGACTTGGGTTGTTCAGTTCGGGTGTGGGGGACGCGCTCCGCCGAGCCCTGGATGTCTCTAAGACTTGGCTAGCGCTGGGAGCGCCGTCTGTCCCCAGCCCGGGAGGCCGCGGACACCAGGGCGGCAGGGGTACAGAGCACAGCGGGTGGAGCTGAGGCCATCGGCCCTGGGATGAAAGATGCCGATAGACAAATCTAAACCGTAAGAAAACACAAATCCAGACTCGAAGAAGCTCACAGACACACTCCCACACTCTCTCTCACACACTCACACATTTCGTTGTGTTTTTAAAATGCATAGAAACAGGTGGGGCTGGAGGGAACATTCCAAAATGTTGGCAGTGTTCTCTGTGTGGTGGATCGAAGGGTGTTTTCTTCCTCCACGTTCTTACAATTTTCTTAATTCTCGAATCCTGTGTGGATGACTCGGCGTCGTTTTTGAAGTCGAGATGAAGGGTTTAGACCATGCACGCGGCTGCCCCTGAGCCCTGGCCCTGAGGCTCCCCTCCACGCCCCGGGCCCCGCGGTCCGGCGGGCCCCGCGGTGGCTCAAGCAGCTGATTCACGGCGCCAGCATCTCAGCCCCTGGAGGGAAGGACGTGGAAGAAGTGTGGGGCGAGGTGCTGGCCGTAAAACGGAGGGCCGTGCCTGGGTCATGCTGGTGACTGCCTATCGGCTCTTCTCTACGTGACGCGGGGCCAGCAGGCTCCATGCTCACAGGGGCCGGGTGCCCCCAGAGTCCCCCTCCTGCTCCCTGGCCAGGGAGAGGGACCGGGCTGCAGGGCGCGGTCAGGGAAGTCCAAGCCCCGTTGTCAGAATCCCAACCAGAGCGGCCATGTCCTGCGACTGTCCCAGGGTGTGACCGTCCCCCGGCTTGGTGACCAACAGTCCTGGTTGCAGCATTAAAGTCCTGTGTCCCCTCCGTCCTGGACAAACAGGAATGGCCAGTCACGGAATCCCAGGGGCCCAATTCTCCCCTCAGGGCCCGAGCCCTGAGAGCCGGAGGGAGGGGAAGGCGGGGAGGAGGGAAAGGGGCAGAGGGGCAGGGGTGAGTTTGGGGGTGAGGAGAGTCACTCTGGGGTGATATCCTGAGTGACCAGTTACCTCCGGTTTGCAGACCATATCTCATTTCGGCTGTGACCTTCAAGAGGTCAGTTAAGGTGCCGGAGACCTCAGACCTCTTGCCAACATTTTTTCAGGCATTTTAAACCACGTTACGTACAGGGCATTGTTCAGAAAAGCAATCTGATTCACCTCACCTGCGCGGGGTCTATGCACGTGTGCGCACAGGGAGTAAAAACTCCGAGGCCAGACAATTCGAATGTCGTGTTGGAAACGCCAGACGTCTAAATGACCTGCGGCGTTTTAGGGAGAGCGCAGACTCAGTTACTGCCAGGCTCGTGGCTTCCGGCCTGACCGAGGGCGCTCCGGAATATTCCACGTGTCAAGCAGGGATGCAGGGAGGAGGGGCCCACCATGCGGGGCTTCGAGGTCTGTGCCCCGCAGCTCCCAGGGCGGCTCCAGCCTCTCCTGGAATCAGTCTCCAGGGTCTGTCTCTGGGGACGTGGCCTCTGTGTGTGCGCACATCGCCCCGGGGCGTGAGCAGAAACCACTCGGCTCACATTCCAGAATGATCATGCATCCAGTCTTCCTGGGGCACAGGAAGAACACCTCCCCGGGAGAGCCAGAAGGCTGGGGCTGGAGTGTCTGCAGCGCCCCGTGGCGCCCCAGCACTTGCCCTCAGTTTCCTCGGAGAGACTGAGAGAGATCACCCCCCTGTCCCTCCTTTGTTTGCAGACACCATGACCTGCGGGGACTCAGCCGGGCCTCCCCCACGGGAGCCCCGTCGCCGGCCCTGTAACCCGCGTTCTGTGCAGGGGCGCTGGCCTCGGCTTCCGGGGAGCCCCCACACCCCATCAGGCTGCCGTCACCGACCGTGCCTGGGGGGCTGCGGTGTCCGCGTGGTGCTCTGCTCGTCAGGCTTCCTGAGCCCTCAGGGGCAGAACAAAGCCCTGCCGTAGAGAAAGGAGGCTTTAATCTGGAAAACCCATCTTTTATTCATGTGTCTGCCACCTGCCGCTTGCCCAGAGACCATCTGCGTGCGGCCGCTTATGGGACACCGGCAAGTCAGCGGCTGTGCGGTGGCTGGGTTTCAAGTAGCCGTCAGCAGGAGAGCCGCTAAGGGTTAAACGAGTTTCCTGTCCTGGAACATTTGGGGATTTTTATCACACGTCACAGTCTCCGACGGCCTCTGGGGCCTTTGGAATATTACAGCACGGCTGCCAGTTCCTCGGGCCCATCGTGGTCTGGCCACAGGTGGCCCTATGTGGCTCTGGGACCCTCTGGAGGGGTTGGGGGGCAGATCGGGGCCTTGAGTCACAGATGCGCTGAGAGGAGGGCCTCTGGGGTGAGTGAGGAGGCGTCCCCGAGGCCGGGGCCCCACGCAGGAGAGGCCAGCGTGCCTTCGTGCTCCTCGAGAGGCGGTCTAAGGCGGGGTCTGCACGAGGAACACCCTGAGTGTCATCTGCTCTCCCAGGTGCGTGGGGGGCTGCAGAAAACAAATCCCAACTCAAAATAGCTTAAAGGACAAAGGAGTTTGCTGGGAGCCCTGGACAGGAGTCCCCATCTCTCTGCCCTCTCTGTCCGCATTCCTGCCCAGGGAGAGCCTTGTGTTCTCCTTCTGCAGATGGGACTCCTTCTGCTGCCTGGAGGAGGGGGTCCTGGCCACAGCACCCCAAGGCCTACATGGTGGTCCAGCTTCAAGGTCCCAGAGGGGACTAGAGCCCCTGCGCCTGCATGTCCAGGGAGGGCCCTGAATGTCCTGCCATGCCACCAGCCCTGGGCCAGGGCACCTGTTGGGAGGTGGGTGCTGCGTTCGGCCGGCCCGGGGTTGTGTGCAGGCCTCTGGGGCCCACGGGGGCCGGTTCTGAGATGGGCAACCCCCAGAACCACTCAGAGTCAGCCTAGCTGCTCCCCCAAAGGAACAGGGTGCTGTGAGACCAGAGAGGGCGTTACACAGATCTGACAGCCACTGCCGGAACCCCCCCCCCCAGAGCTCCAGAAAACAGACACAGTGTGTGTGTCCAAGCCTGGGGACAGGGCCCAGACCCTCCTCTGCCACTGCGGCCATGCGTTTGACGAGTCCCCTCCTCTGGGACTGTCACCGCACCGTAAATGAGAGCATTAAACACTCTGAAGTCTGCACTGTGCCCACAGGGGGCGCGGCCACGGCCCTGGACTCTTTGTGTCCGACCCCCGGCTAAGAATGGTTTTAACATTTTTAAATTGGAGCAGGGGAGAGATGATCTGCGGAGATTACACGAAATTCAAATTCCGTGTTCATAAACACAATTTTGTTGTGGCAGGGCCATGCCACTTGTTTGCGTGGTATCCACCGTGCTTTTGCAACGAAGAGGACACATCAGAGGTCACACAGCCACAGAGCCTAAATATTGACTATCTGGCCCTTACCAGACAGAGTTTGCAGAGCCCGGGCTAGACCCGCGCTCCACACACCTCCGTCATCCACCGACCGGGGCGAAATTTCAGCCAGACCCACGATGCCGACTGCCCTCCCGTCTTGGCCACAAACGATGAAATCCCTCAGTCAAGGTTTTGATCTCTATACTTCTGCTAATATGCAAGAAAATCCATACATGACTTAAAAAGCAGACACTACATCCTGTCCCTCCTGCCCCACAAATCGTCCCTTGGCCCGCTGATCTGGAGGCCTCTTCCTGCCAGATCCGGGGCTCCTCCGGCCCTGATGTCCCCTCTCTGTCTGTGGCCACATCGGTCACCAGTCTAGCAGGTGTCCAGCCTCGTGGTTGGAGCTGGGGCTGGAGCCCGAGGACTGAGGAATCCGAAAGCAGAACCCTCTTCCCGTGTTCTTCGAGGAGACAGCAGGAGGACCTCTCCTCTCTTCCCTGGGCTCTGGCTGACAGGAGCGGGAGCCATGGGGGTGCGGTGGGGACAGGAAGTCTGTTCCTCTGGCGAGTCAGTAGGGCTAAGTCTGGGCATCTGGGGTCATGCTTCGGTTGGCATGAGGTCAAACTTTCCTGACTTTGCAGCTGGGTCCTGGAGTAGGGGGTAGGCCTGTGGTCCCAGCCATAAAGCCGGGGCTGGGGGTCACCAGAAGTTCTTTGGTGGGAGATGGCTGGGGTGGGTATGAGCCCCGTGGAGGTGGTGGGGCATCAGGACATGGTCCTCAGCCCACTAGCACATCCAGGCTCAGGCTACCTGCGGCCCTCATCTCGCCACTCCCGCGTGCCCGAGAATTCTGTGGACTCCACTTTCCCCTAAAACAGCAGACGGCGCCGTTGCTGCTGCCGGAGGGTAGGATGGCCCAGAGAGGGACACTCGCTGACCCACTCAGCATGGCCTGGGTACCACGGGACTGTGGGAGGAGGCGATCCCCTCTCAGGAACATTCCGCTTGGTTTCTATCTTGGCCCAAACCGTGGAGTGCAGACGTCAGAGCGTCCAGCATGGAGCCAAGGGCCTCGGTCGTTCCTGGCAGGGGGACTCCGTCCGGACGTCGCAGGTCAGAGAGCAAATGCGCACAGAACGAGCTGCCGTTCTGGAGGCGGGCGGAGGGCGCACGCGGCCCACCTCTGAAGCCGGCTGCCCTGGGAGTTCGGATCTGCACACGGCGTGTCCTCTGGCCGTGCCATTGGACAAACAGCCTCCCCAGGGCCTCCCAGGGCAGAGGCCGCTCACTCCCCATCCCTGGCAGGCCCCCTGAGAACATGCTCCCACCTTCCCACTCTGCCGTCTCCTGGCCCTACTCAGCTCCAGGTGATGGTCCGTTGGAGGAGAGAGGGGGCTGCCAGCTGGAAACCCGTGTGGACGGCGGGGGCCGGCCTTCCATTCACCAGCCACTTTCCGCCCTGGGGAACCTTCCAGGATGTGCGATGCGGAGGAACACCTGTCGGGAAGCGACCCTGTCTTCCGGACAGGCGGAGAGGAGTCCTCCGGGCGGACTGGGGTAGCAGGACGTCAGCGGATCCTTGAGAGGGGTCCCCGGGGGGCTGGAGACCCAAGTAGAGCAAGCAGACAGTGAAGGATGGGACTGCTTTCTGGAGGAGGCGGGGGCGAGAGGGGCACAAACTACAAGGGAGAGCCTGGCCCCGAGAGCGTCCAGGTGGAGGAGAGCTTTCTAGCAGGAGAAACAGAAGGACAGGCGCCACACACTCCCAGGCATGTGATCAGACCCCAGTGTTTCCTTATTAAAAGGGCTCCACTTGTCCCCGTGGCCACCACTTGGTTCCTGTGGGGCCACGGGGTTGCCACAGGGTTGATCACATGCCCCTCCCACCCCTCAGGCTGTCTGTTACCTAATCTTCTGCTCAGGCTGTGGAAAAAGGAACAAGCAACCACCTCCCCCTGAGCCCTGGGAAGCTCACAGCACCTCCCGGGGGCTGCAGAGAACTGTCAGAGCTTCAAGCAGCCGGCAAGTCTTCCACTGACGTTACCTCGGGTAACGTCATTGGCTCCCACAAACAGAGAACCTGGGCTCCGCAGAGTGACCCATGGCCTGAAGGAGGTCCCAGGGGTCCAGGCAGCCCAGAACCTTCCCCTGGTCCCCAGACCTGAGATCTAGGGAGTTCTCATGTGTTCAGTCCCAAATCCTGCACCCTTCCAACCAGAAGGGGGCCTGGCCGCGGCAGGCAGCGTGTCCTGTGGGCGCCACTTTGGAAAAGAAAGTAGGGCTACTGAAGGGGAGGCTCTAGGAAGAGCTGGGGGCCCCAGGAGTGCGTCCGTCCAGGTTCGAGGGGCCCCAGGCAACCAACAAGGCTGCCCCGTGTGTGTGGTCCTCCGTGTAGCCACTTTCAGGACCCCCGGGAGCCCAGGCATGGAAGAAGCTCTCGTGGAGATGTCACCAGAGAGGTGGCCGCCTGCTGGTGCGTGGGGGTGTGGCCTACCAGGGAGTGGCTACACTCGGCGAAGGGGCCGGTGGAGGCCAGAGAGCGCAGGGCCACAGTGACCGTGTAGTGGTTCATGTGTTGTCGTGTGTATGTCGGGAACGCGGCTGGAAAGGGCCCACTGTGCGCTGGCATGTCATATATCGTCCTTCTAGGCCTTGACTGGGCTCAGGGTCGAGAGGGACTCCTGAGATCAGAGCTGATGGTGAGCCAGTAACCAGCTCCCAGACACAGCCCCAAAGTGCAGCTTCTGCCGATCCCCACGGTGTCCCCACGCCTGCCGTGGCCATGAGAAGCCCCCCACCATGCGGCAGAAAGGTGTGCACCGTGTGGTCCACATAACACAGCCGGACAAACAGCTGCAGCTGCTGTGCAAGGGGCCTGGGGTCCCCTCTTCTACACGTAAGTGGAGAGTGGAGAGGGGAAGCAGGCAGCTCAGGTCAGGTGGCCAGTGAGACGCAGACCTTCTGTGCCAAGGCAGGCCCCCCACTCTGTCCCTCTGTCTCAGTCTCTCCCCCTCTCCCAATAACAGCTTCTCCAGCAAGGGCCCATGAGAGCTCGGGGCCCAGAAATGCTCCCTCGCAGACAGTAGCCTCCCTGCAGGCTGCCCAGTCACCCGCAGACATTAGCTGGCTGTGAGGCCTGCGTGGTGGGACCCGGACAGCCATGAGGCCAGGGACTCCAACTGCCACGTCCACCTCCGTCTGTCCTTGGGGCTCCTGCTGTCCTCCCGCCCCGGGTGCCCTGGCTTCTAGAATGTTCTGGCCGGTGGGGGTGACATGGGAGGGCTGCTTTGCGCTCCAGGAGCCACCCAGCCAGGCCTCCTCCTTCCACCATTTAGAAAGGGCAGCATGTGCTCTGAAGGGCACCGTGTGTGCACTCCACTTAGAGGAGAGCCTCTGACTGTTTTCTCAACGGAAGAGCAAATATTTGTGTCTTACAAACCCAAGGGCAGGTTGGAGTGTGTGGGAATACCAACTCTAGGGCACTGCCACCTGCGGCTCCACGGGGAGTGGCAGGAAAGCAGACTGCTGGCGGCCTGGCCTCGCTCAGGCCAAAGGAACAGAAACAACGCCCCGTCTGTTGGGGGCACAGGGCTGGGCACCTGGGTCCCCACGCTCAGAGCGAGGGCAGGTGGGGGCGGCCGGCCTGCTCAACCCCCGCTGCCCACCTGTCCGTCTGGAAAACCAGAAGTGAGGTGGGGGGGAGGTCCTCCCACTTCTGGGGTGCCTTTGCTGGGCCTGGGGGAGCCCCTGCTAGGCTCCTCCCTCCCCATTTGCTCATGACAGCCACCAGCCCGGCCACGTGGAGAGCGTGACCGTAGGCCGCCTGCCCGCCGCCTGATTATGCCTGTGCCGATTGTTTAGGTTATTAAAACAAAACAAAACAAAACAAAACAAAACAAAGGCCAGCTTCAGCTGGGAGAGCAGAAAGAGAGCAGCGGAAGGGAGCCGGTGGGAGGGGCGCTCTGCCTGCGGAGAGCAGCTCCCTCCCCCAGAGCCCTGGGTGCAGGGGCCAGTGGGCTGCGGCCACCCTGGGAGGCTCTGCCCCGGTGGCCCAAGGACACGGGGCTGCCAGGGAAGCATGCAGATCCGCCGACCCCGATGCGGGAGATCCGGTTTGGGGGGCCTCGACCCACACGCCTACTAGCCTGGGGATCTAGCCTGGGGGGGCTTCTGCAAGACCCAGCCTGTCCCTATGTCTTTCTGCATGGAGCTCCGGTGGTCTTCCTTTCTGATCCCCGCTGCAGTCCTGCTGCGCTGTTCTGGATGTTTCCACCAGCAGTCTCCATCAGCTCTGGGCCTGCATCTCCACTATCCCCATGGAGAAGGGCCAGAGCTGCAAGGGCCCAGAGCGAGTGGAAAGATGCAGAACAGTGCAGCAGGACTGTGGTGCAGGCCAGGAAGGAAACAGCCAAGGCAACAAGGAGACAGACAGACAGATTTGGTTTTCAGTGTCAGGATTCAGCAACTCTTCATCTCGTGAATGATCCCATGTCCTGTGGCCCTGATACGGGGACAGGGCTGGAGGCTGTGCACAGGCCACGAGTCCAGGGGCCCTGCAGTGCAGCTGCAGTGTCTCCGCCTTGGACCAAAGAGAGAAAGCCGCCTCCCGGCACACCCAGCTGGCACCACGTACATGGCCCCAGGTGGCAGACAGCTCGGGGCTCAAGGCAGGACCACATGGGCCACCGTCCCAGCCGGCACTTCCACGGGAGGGGTCTGGCGCTCCGAGGGCCGCCCACAAGGGTGGCATCAGCAGCGGCCGAGAGGGGAGGGGCTACTGTGCCCCACACCCCACTGCGTGACCCCCAGGGTGAGCTTGGGCTGTGCCACAGCCACGTGGCCCACATCTGCCTCACCCCAGGATTGTGGGTGGGTGGCTGGTCCGAGGTGTCAGGACTGCTCTTCTCAGCCCGGGTGACGGTTGAGGGCAAATGTGCCCGTGAGCTTGTCCTCAGCTTCCACCTGGCCCTGCTACCTGGACCCCCCACTGCTGCCTCCCTGTCGCCCTCCCAGGGGCCTGTCCTCAACCCTGGGGTATTCTGTCCTCCTGCGTCCATCGAGTCCAGGCCAGAGGGCTGTGGTCCTGACTGCGCAGTGTCAATGGGGGCGGGAGGGGGGGTCCTCATGTTGCACAGGAAGTGGTGTCCTGTCCATTACAGCCAGTGCTGCTCTGAACACGGAAAGCAGCTGAACCCACCGTTCATGTGTGCCCACGTGAGTGCATGAGTGTGCACGTGTGTGTGCATGTGTGCATGCTCATGTGTAGCTATGTGCATGTGTGTGAGCACGTGTGTCCACGCTTGTGTGCCCAGGTACAAGTGTGCATGTGTGTGTGCTCGTGTGTGCCCACATGTGGGTATGCACACATGTGTGCACAGGCATGTGCATGTGTGAGCACTGCGTATGTGTGTTTGTGTGCAGGTCTGCTCCACGTGCATGAGTCAGTATGGCCGGGTTGTGCATGCGTATATGTGTGCAGAGACGTAAGTGTATGGGCACACGCATGTGTGTCCTGTGGGCACATGTGTTGTGTGTGCACGTACATGCATGTGTGGGTAGGTGAGTTGTGCATGTGTGTGTGTCTTTAAGGAAGTACAGAACACTCTGGAAGGCTGGTCTCTCCCAGGGGAGTCCAGGTTCCCGTGATGGCTCTCATGCACAGGTGCCCGGAAGGGCCCCTGGTCCTCATGATCTCTAAGCCCCGTGCCCACATCTTGGAGGAGCCCCTGATATGTGTCGTGAGTGTGCAAACTGCTCCAGGAGGATCTGAAAGGGAGAGTCAGCCAGCGCCTGGGGAGCAAGGAAGGCTGCTGCTTCAGCCCGGGGAGTGAGGAGACCCAGAGGAAACAGGACCCATCCCCAGCCTGCCGGATGCCATGTGGGGGCTGCCCTGTCCCTGCACCCCTCTGCCCTGGGGCAGGTCCATCCAGCCTGACTGCCCCCCCAGGCTTCCATGCCACCCGGAGCAAACAGCCCTGAGCAGAGCTCGAGGACCCCGGGCACCGTCTGGCTGGGGAGACAGGGCAGCAGCTGGTCTGGCCAGCAGAACCTGACGCCCCACGGGGCGGCCGACCTTGCCAGGAGCTGCGAGAGTGACTGCTTCTTCTTGACCTCCAGGGAACCCCACATGCCATGCTGGCCGCCCTTTAAAGAGCAGCTGATTATCCCAAATGCCAGGCCTGCTGGAGCCCTCTGCCCCCACCCCCACCCCCCGTGGTGGACCACAGGGCCGCTGGCTCGGGGCGGGCGGCCACTTCTCAGAGAGCTGGAAGCTTTTGACTTGCGTCAGTGCCGAGCTGGCCAGGAGGGGCCTTCATGCCGGGTGCCTGGCGGCCTCAGAGGGTCACAGTGGCATCACAGCTCTGCAGGGCAAAGGGGGTCCCAGGGGAGAGGCAGGCGGCACAGCCCCCCAGGTGCCGCCTGCTGACCTTGCATCCCTGTCTCCCCAAGAGCGGGGCAGCTCAGGCAGCGGGGTTTCTAGAAGCAGTTTCCATGATGCAAGCATCCCAGGGTTGGGCCCAGGAGGAGGGAGCGGAAGCTGGATTCTCCCCCAGTGGGCCCCCGAGAGTAGCGGCTTGCCGTCCTGTGGCCGCCAGAGGCCTCCAGCTAATTGAGGGACTTGGCAGGGGCCCGGGCACTGCAGCAAACCTGCAATTTCGCGGAGATAAAAGGAGCCTCCGAGGACCCGAATCAAAAACACAGCGACGAGAAGCTCGTGGGAAAGAACGCTCACTCCCTGATGCCTTTTCCTCAGTGTCCTGTGGAGGCTCAGGCTGCAGCCGGGTTTGGACTGATCTGTGTGACCCCTGCCTCTCGCGCCTCCCACGTGTGACCTTCCCAGCCCTCCCTTTGTCCCTAACCCTCCTGCTCTGGGGCAGGGAGTGTGGGTCACCTGAGAGATTCGACACTTCATCCGTGCAGAGGCCTTCTGAGAAGGTGTCCCCCCCGACTCCGCTGAGCCCGCTCTGAGCTGAAGCATTAGCACACCCTCCTGTCGTCCCTCCGGGGGGGGGTCCTGTCAACGGGGTGCCCCCGACACCTCCCAAAAGGGACCCCCCTCGGCAGCTTAAATCCCACTCTCCTCAGCTCTTGTCTGCACACACCCTCCGCTCCCTGTGCGTGCTGGCGGTGCCTCTGTTTACCCACTCAGAGTGCCTCGTCCTCCAAGCAGCCAGCCGGGAGGACCCACGTTCAGGCGTGGAACCTGACAGCTGAGCCACTTGGGACAGAGCCACACATCGTAAGGCCTGGCCGGACACTCCGCTGTCACCATGACCCACCCACGGCCTGCAGGGGCAGCTGATGGAGCCTATGAGCGAGTCAGCCCTCGTGAGGACCATCGTCTGGGCGGCCTGGAGCAGGGGCAGGGCCCAGGAGAATTCCCCTTCTCCGACCCACTCCAGGCTGCAAGCCAGGTCTGTGCCCCACTTCGCAAGGGTGCGGCCTCCAAAGTCTGAATGGGCGAGGCTGCTTCTGCCTGACCCCAGAGCAGAGCCGGTGACTCACGGTCGAGGCCTCCGGGGAGGGCTGACAGGAGGTGGGAAGAGTGTCTGGCCACATATAGTTGCACACGTGCTAAGCTTCCAGCCTCTACAGTATAGAGGGAAGGGGAGGCCTCGGGGTCGGTGCCCACACCCCGAAACCAGTGGGGGGCCTGGCTGGGCAGGGGGTGCCCTGGCTGGCCGTGGCAGGGCAGGCTGGGACGCCCACCACCCAGGAGGGTCCCCAACGTGGCCCTCTGTCCCTCCCTCCCCTAAGGCAATATGAGACAGGAGGCCTCCCGCCCCAGCCTTGGTGCCATTAGCAGGACAGACGGCTATCTCTGGGGACAGATGGACATGCACTTACCGCAGGCCTCTGGAAGTCTGGGGAGCAGGTCTCAGCAATAGGGGCCCCCAGGGACCCCTAGGAGAGGCAGAGGGAAAGCAGAGCAGAGACCTGAGATTCCCGGATGGAGGGGCCTGAGGCTCTGACTTGGGGAGGGGTAGCCCTTCCTTCCCCAAAGGCCACGTTTCTGATCACTGGTGAGGGGGGTGGTGGCGTGGCGTGGCCTTCCCGGCAGTGGTCTTGGGTTCAGCAGCTCGCCATGCAGGGAAGCACTCTGACGTTGCCCGGACTCGGGGCTTCCGGTGGGACAGAAGTCCTTCTCTGCCTGCGGCTCTGGGGCACGTGGGGCCACGGGACCTGGGCGGTTTCCGTGGTGAGTGGTTCTGTGCCGTCTGCCTGCTGCAGGCTGAGTTCTAAGACGGCTTCTCCCCAGGAGAGCCCACAGGTTGGGGGCCCAGGGCCAGCGCCAGACCCACTGGGCCCACTCCGGCGGCAGCCTCTCTCAGGCTAAGCGGCTCCACCCCGGCCACAGGCCTCTTCTGGGGGTTGTTCCCAGGTCCCCCACTCAGGACGCTGTCCCAGGGACAACTGCGGATGAAGCCCCAGCTCGCAAGGTCGTGTTCCTGTGGTGGGAAGGAGCCGGAGAAGTTCTGCACCCCCGTGGGGCTGGGTGGGGAGGCAGGTGGGGGCCGCAGAGCGATGGGCCCATCACTCATGGGAGCAATGGGCAGGCTGACTCCACAGGACCGGGGGGCCCCACGGCCAGCAGCTCCGTGGGCGGGGGGTCCTGCAGCCTGGACTGTCTTGGGCAGGGGTCTCCACAGCCTCGGCAGCGCCCTCAGACACCGCCCTTCGCTCTGGAGGCTTCTCCCGCCTCACTCAGCCTGTGGACACGCGGTCCAGCTCCGCAGAGGCTGCTCCCATGGCGCACCCGGCGACCGGGCCTCTGTCCTGTGGCTGACCCGCCCTCTGCACTTTGAGAGGCTTGGAAGAGGCGGGGCAGCGGTACTGTCCTTGAAGACCCCCAGACCCATCCTAACCCCATGGCATGAGGGTGACCCCCGAATCTGTCATGGGACTGTGTGCTTCTCCATAAGGACACATAGGTGTCGGCCCCACCATGGGCTCTGCACTCCACCTGCCATTCCGTTATGGACGTTTGTCCTTGTGTCCACTGTCCTGTACTCCAGGCGCCGAGACCCAGGCCCAGAGGGGTTTGCCCCACAGCCGTGACAGTGGGACGTGTCCCCGTGACCTGCCCCCCAGGCTCTCCTGTCCGCCAGCGTGGCAGGCCCCGTGCTGGCCACTTTGAGGCTGAAGCTTGCGGTGGGTTCACCTGTCGGCTTCCGTCAAGGTCAGCAAGACTCAGGTCTTCCCCCCAGCGTAGGCTTGCCCAGGCCCAGGGAGGAGCGGCTGGGGCCTGCTCATGGGTCTGGTCCCTCCCTCCTTGCTGGGGTCTGAGAGCCTCGGGCTGGGAGCTGGCCCAGCCCCAACGGTGGGAGGACAGGGAAGGCTTTCAGGGACACCTGGGTCCACAGCGGGGGCATCGGCTCATGGACCTGGACCCTCCCAGTGTCCCTGTGTGTGGACCCCAGGGCTGGCCCTCAGCTGCTGTGCTCCGTTTTGGGGTGTGGATGATGTTGTGGGTTGAATTGTGTCCCCCAAAGAGATATGTCCACGTCCTAACCCCCACTGCTGTGAAAGGGACCTTATTTGGAAACGGGGTCTCTGTGTATGTCTTTGAGTTGAGATGAGGGCAGGGTGGAGAAGGGTGGACCCTCAGTCCATGGAGCGTGCCCCGAACAGAGACAGAAGAGGATACCCAGACACAGAGGAAGCCATGTGAGGAGAGAGGCAGAGACTGGGAACCCCAAGAATGGCCAGCAACACCAGCAGCTAAGAGAGGGCCGTGGGATGGTCCCACCTGAAGAGCTCCAGAAGGAGCAGGGTCCTGCCCACACCTTGGTTCCAGACTGCTGGGTCAGCGTTGTTTAAGCCCTCAGCGTGTGCTGCTCTGTGTGGTGGCCCCAGGACACTGGTAGAGACGGGGTGATACCTGGAAGCAGCTGTCTCCACCAGGGCATCACCCCCCTCCTAGTCAGGGGATGCCTGGTAAGGCTGAGGAGGGCCCCATTCCAGGTCCAGTCACACACCAACCACCAGCCTGGCCTGCTGGCCCTGACCGCCTCCTGGCACCGTCCTTCCACCCGTCTTCTGCTCCAGAGAGGCCCTCTCCGGTTTCCTTCCCTCTGCCCCTGTGTCCATGCCCCCACTCCAGCTGTCCCCAGGGACCCCAGCCTGACACCCTGCCACCCTCCCTCCTGTCCCTGCTTCTCAAACCCTTCCACTCCCTGCCCTTGTAGAAAACCCTCACTTGAACGGATGAGGAAGGTGTGGGCTCTAGACACCACGGAATATTACTCGGCCAATAAAAACAATGAAATCTTGCCATTTGCATCAACATGGATGGAATGAGAAGGTATTATGCTAAGCGAAATAAATCGGTCAGAGAAAGGCAATTATCATATGATCTCACTCATAAGTAGAATTTAAGGAACAAAACAGAAGAGCATAGGGAAGGGAGGGGGAAATAAAACAAGATGAAATCAGAGAGGAAGACAAACCATAAGAGACTCTTAACTCAAGGGAACAAAGTGAGGGCTGCTGGGGGGGCGGGGGGGGGCGGATGGGGTGGCTGGGGGACGGGCGTTAAGGAGGGGATGGGATGTGATGAGCACTGACTGTTACATAAGGCTGATGAATCACTGACCTCTACTTCTGAAACTAATGAAAAAAATTTTAAAAATAAGGAAATCAAAACTAAAAAAATAAAGGAAAACCCTCATCTTTGCAGGGTTCCCTGGCTGCTCCTGGGCTCCTTGCAGAGGTTCTGATCCGACCACACTCCACGAGCAAGGTCTCCGCTCACGGGCAACCCGCTTGAGCTGCAGGCACAGGTGGCCCCGGTTTGACCGTACGCCATGACCTCGGTCATCTTGGAGGGACAGGCTCCCTCTTCCGGGCTCCCCAGCCCATCCCCTCTGCCTCCCCACTGTCCACCCCACAGGTTCCCCGCTCCCCCTCGCCCCGGCAACAAGCCCTCACCCACCTGCGGATGAACCAGGGTGTGGGGCACACGCCACGGGGAGGAAGAAGGTGGCCTGACCGTGGGGATGCCCTCCCACTGCGTGCAGCCGCAGCGGTCAGGGTCCCAGACTCTCCTGGAGGAGGTTATTGTCCTCTAGATGCAGGCGGGGAATCCCAGGCTCAGCCAGGCGGAATCCGATTCCCGAGTGGCTCCTGTCACTGGGGTCACAAATGACACTCACTACGGGGGCCTCGCACACACGGATTTATCCTCTTACCGTCTCCTGGCTCAGAGGTCCTGCAGGGTCTCACGGGGCTAAAAGCAAGGTGTGGGCGGGGCTGCTTGCTTCCGGGGGCACAAGGGGAGACTCTGTTTTCCAGCCTCTAGAGGCTTCTAGACCCCTCGGCTCATGGCCCTCCCTCTTTCACAGCCAGCATCTCTCTGACTCTGACGCTCCTTCCTGCCTCTTGCTGTTAAGGGGCCCGGGAGCCTGCGGCCCGCCCTGAGGGTCTGAGCGCCTTCCCTCCTTCGGGTCAGGGAATTAGTGACCTGAAGTCCCCTTTGCCATGGAAGGTCACACATTCCCCATTTCCAGAATGAGGCTGTGGACAGCCTTGGGGCCACCACTCTGCCCATGCCGCCTCAGCTGACCCGCAGGCATGCATGAGCGTCTGGCCTTGCCAAGGACACAGGTTTCCCTGCCTGTTCCCCCACCCCCTGCTCGCCTTGTTCACGGCGCTGGGCCCGGGGTGGCCCCAGGAGGATAGCCGGGGCACAAGCTGCCCATTGTGATTCTGTGGGTGGATCCCGCAGGGCTCGGCAAGCCTGCGGTTGGCGTCCTCCTGGCCTGGTAAACAGGCCTTTGTTCGGGCAGCCAGGTCCCCACCCTGCCCTAGGCTGGCCAAGACCAGACTCTGAGTCTGGCTCCCCTGCCTGCCCGCCCGGCCGTGTGCTATCACTCGGTCACTCTGACGTGGGTGCCCTGAGCCATCACCAGCATCTGACGGCACGATGCTCGGGTCCGGAGGCTCTGGGGGAGGGGTCAGCAGAGCCTCCCAGGGGCATGCATTGTCAAGCATCCACTGGCAAGGAGGAGAGTGCCTATGTGAATGAATTATGTCTTAAATGAAAACACGAGATTCTGAAGACATGTGATTTTGTCACGGGTATTTGAGACCTCTCCCAGATCTGTGGGGCTCGGCCCACGGCTTCCACATGAGGGGTATGCTCCAGGAAAGGGAGCCGCCCCCAAATGCCGCATGGATCGGTGGCCAGCAGGTGCTGGGGCTTCCGGGTGTTGATGGTCACTGTTGTCAGCAGGGAGAGAGAGGGGGAGGAGGGGGAGGGCAGGCTCGATGGCAGGGGCCTTGTGGGGAGTAACAGGGACTATCGCTGGGGGTCTGGAAGGAATCCAACGGGGCCAGGTGGGCCAGCGAAGAGGCCTGGAGCCCAGAGGAAGGGAAGCAGAGCCCTGACCCCTGGGCCAGCCCCCTCGCCCAGCTGCATGGGCTCTGCAGCATGCCCGGTCCAGTGAGGCCAACTTTCAGCCTGTCCTGAGACCGCACCCCCTCCAGGAGCCAGAGGTCCCATTCTGATAAGTCCGTTGTCCCAGAGGCTCAGGAATGAAGACACTTAGGGAAGGAGCCAGGCCCAGATAGATGACAAAGTCCCACATGTGAAAACAGCATGTCTTGCTCCTGCAGACCCTCCAGATGGGCTGGGCTCAACAGTCTCCTCGGGGCTCCCATCCAGGGTCCAGGGACAGGAGAGGCTGAGGTCGGGCCTGGTGGCCCTGTGCCAAGGGCTTGCTCTCTTTGGAAGGTCATGACTGGCTGACAGCAGAGCCCTGGTGGGGAAGGGGAGAAGGGAAAACAGGGCGGGGCAGGGGGAGCAAAGGGGGAAGCCAGGCAGGAAGGAAAGTCAGCAGAGAGAGAGGCTTTAGCAGCTTTGTGCTTCCCCCACCAGCGCTGCTTAGAGAAGGCATAGTATTTCTCATGAAGAGGGGTCTGTCTTTTCCTGCCTCCCCTGCTCAGCAGAGCCTCCCAGCACTCCGGGGGGCGGGTAGCCAGGGCAGGTCCCAGGGGCCACTTTGGATCTCGCCTCCAGTCACAGGCAAATCCCCACTGCACCCAGGCCTGATTCCAACAGTCTCCCTCCTACCTGCTCACCACCCCAGCTCCTGTTGCTGAGCTCTGCTTCGTCTGGCTGAGGCCCTTGCTGTCTCGTAGGCCCCCTGGGGCTCCTCAGGGCAGGCTGTGTCCCTGACCTCGGCCCAGATGCCCCAGGCACAGGTGCTGCCAAATGCTTTAATGGGGGCTTTGTACAGGTGCTGCTGGGACTCTCTGGGATGTGTGTGCTGTGCCTGGCACGCCATGAGACTGGCATCTCTCAGAATAGGATAGGAAACAGATGGCCCACTTATGGGGGGGCAAAGAGATTTGTTCGTGAAAAGAGCATTTTCAGAGGTGTTGGCAGCATTGAGGGAACCACCAGAGCTGCTGAGGCATCAAGGGACCTGTGATAGAAGAAGCTATGACGACCACCCCCAGGCCGAAAGAGTGTGGGAAGGACGGTTGTTGCCAGGGCCAGGGCCTCAGGAAGGGCCACCTGGTGGGATCTGTGCTCCTAAAGCCTGGTGAAGAAGAAGAAGTGTCCCTCCCATCTGCTTTCCTCTGTGTGATCTCCTGCCACTCCCTCCAATCCGCTGGAAGCCCCTGCTGGAAGCCAGAGGGTATGGGAGTCTGGTGGGCAAAGTTACCGACCGGTGGGCAGCTTCCCAGGGCACAGTGTAGGCAGGGCAGAGAGGGATAGTAAAGTCTGGGATGAGAAAGTTTATGGAACGAACAATATCTGGTCAACACCCCCCAAAAGCAGCAATTAGATAGTGATCATGATGGTGGTGATGGAGGTGGGGGTAGAGGTGATGGTGGAGGTAGAGGTGGAGGTGATAGTGGAGGTGATGATGATGGAGGTGGTGGAGGTGACGGTGGAGGTGGAGATGATGGTGGAGTTGGAGGTGATGGTGGAGGTGATGATGATGGAGGTGGTGGAGGTGATGGAGGTGGTGGAGGTGATGGTGGAGTTGGAGGTGATGGTGGAGGTGATGATGATGGAGGTGGTGGAAGTGACGGTGGAGGTGGAGATGATGGTGGAGTTGGAGGTGATGGTGGAGATGATGGTGATGGAGGTGGTGGAGGTGATAGAGGTGGTGGAGGTGATGGAGGTGGAGGTGATGGTGGAGGTGATGATGATGGAGGTGGGGAGGTGATGATGGAGGTGGTGGAAGTGACGGTGGAGGTGGAGATGATGGTGGAGTTGGAGGTGATGATGATGGAGGTGGTGGAGGTGATGGAGGTGGTGGAGGTGATGGAGGTGGAGGTGATGGTGGAGGTGATGATGATGGAGGTGGGGAGGTGTTGATGATGGAGGTGGTGGAAGTGACGGTGGAGGTGGAGATGACGGTGGAGTTGGAGGTGATGGTGGAGGTGATGATGATGGAGGTGGTGGAGGTGACGGTGGAGGTGGAGGTGGTGCTGATGGCAGTGATAATGATGTTCCCAGCACTGGAAATGAGGGAAGCCCTTCCCTAGAGCGTCTGGAGCTATCTGGTGGCGTGTTGCTATGTGCTGTCAGGTCAGCATCCAATTAAGCTCCGATTTTCCTTTTGAAAGTCTACACAAACGATGTGCCGTCCTCCCCGCCGCCATCAGGCTGGCCGCCTGCACAGAGGGAGGGCTGCCTGACCGCAGGAGATCACTGCTGGCCAGGACAGTCCTGCTAGCTCGGAACCCGCCACCTAGCCACGGTTCCCACTGACTGGCACTGCATCCTGGAGCCGCCCTGACCCACCGAGCACAGGTCACACTTCCTGTGGATCCTCCAGTGCCCACAGCTCACCCCTCTTACTTGGGTTACTGATTTCTCAGGGTCCCAACAGTCTGTTCAGAGGAAGTGGCCTCCCCACAGGGTCCCTCCTGCCCCCAATGGCCCCCCGCCCAGACAATGTGTACTTCCTCCTCTTGCCCTCCAACCCCCTCAGGTCTCCCTTCTCTGCCCTTGTACAGGGCAGTGAGTAGCTTCTCTGCCCACTGCAGGGCCGTAGGGCCGGAAGCCGGGGGCAGGGGGGGACGGGCCAGCTCCCCACTGCGTGTCCATGTCCGATCCTGCTGTAGCCTGCACTCTGCTCCCTTCCTCCCGAGGACCTGGGTTCACGCCTTCCAAGTGCACACGGCAGAGCCCTTCCTGACCCTGGATTCTTTCCGCATGAGTTCACTTGGTCAGTTTTTAAACCAGTACAAACCCACACAGACACACATGCACGCCTGCAACACTCACTCACACACACACACACAGAAGACGTATGTAACACGCTGCCAGGCACATACGCCCACACGCTCATATGACACGCTCACATGCACACATTCGCACATACACACACCGCACACACTCTGCATCTTCCTCCCGCCCCCTGAGGTGAGGTGCAGCCCCGCTGGAGGGGGGTCGCCGTGTCATTTCTTGCTGCACCACAAGACAACGTCACTTTCAGACCCTGTCCCCGCGCAGCAGTTGGGGCTCTGGGAGGGGCTCTAGGGGCCAGGCCCAGCCTATACTAGGCGCCAGGGGCCTGTCCTCTGGGGGACACGGCGCAGGTGTTCGGTAAATACCGCGTGATTACGGCACAAGTCTCGGAACTAAATATATTGCTCACAAGAGCAAACAGTCCCCGTGACCCCTGATGCCTCCCTGCACCCCTCCAGGCTGGCAGACCGGCCTCCTCGACCTAGACGCCTTGCACCTGCTTCGTCAGTATCCGGGAGGCTGAGCCACCGTCCTCCCGCCTTCCACCCCCATGGCAGCCCCCACGGACGTGGTGCAGACCTAATCCAAGTTCTCCTCGTTCCCGGGAAAGCCCGCTGGCTCCAGCCTCAGAACACAGCCCGGATCTCCCACTCCGCCACCTCGCCGGACCACCCCTGCATCACGCAGCAGACTCCCACCGGCTTCCCTGCCGCCTCGCCACCATCTGTGCTCCACGCGGCGGCCAAGGGGAGCCCGACAGCGCTTGCGGGAGACGTGGGCCCTCCACTCACAGCCCCACGCTGCCTCGCTGGACCACCTGCTCCAGGCTGTCCCCCTTCCGCCTGCCCTGCTTTTCACGTAGCACTTAGCACCTCTCGATGGACTAATTTAATCCTTTATCCTCTTTTTGCTTTTTTTCTGTCTTCCCGCCCTCGGCCGCTAGTTCGGTAAAGGCACGGGTTGGTCTGTTTTGCTTACTGACATACGATGAGGAGGAGGAGGAAGCCGTGGCTGGCCCAGGCCTGGCCCATGGGAGGTGCTTAGTAAATATTTGCTAAGTGAATGAATGCACGGAATGCATTTCTATTTCCAGCCCCAGCCAGGCCCCTGGGAACCCAGAAACACAGGCAGATCTGCAAAGAAGCAAGCCCTCACTTTCAGGGTTTGGGGAGAGTTTGTTTGAAGTGCTGACTAAGGCACCGTTCTTTCCCTCCCTGAAGCTCTCCGCACCCCTGCACACCTCCTGCCTGTGGCTTTCACAAGCAGCTGACCTGACAGGCTGGGTTAGGGGAAGGGGGCTCTGGGGTGGGGGCAGAGTGCTGAGCCCCCAGGCTGTCCCTGAAGCTGTTCCATTTGCAAATGCCTGGAATTCTGGACCGTTCCCACCCAGCCGAGCCAGGGCCAGCTGAGGGCTGACCCCCTTAAAGCTGGCTGCCGAGATGGCCTGCCTGCCACAACCTCCCAGGCCTGTCCTTGTCCTGGAGCCCAGGGGCCAACCTCGTGGGCGTGGCAGGCCCCGAGCGTGCCCCCTCCCAGCCCTCCCTGGGGAGATGCAGCTCAGCCTGGCCCCGCTCACTGTCACACGCCCGATCGCTCAGGCCATTCCACGAGTCACAAGGCAGATTTTCCATTAGCGTCAAACGCATGCGGATCCTGACCTGTAGCTGATGCAAGTGGAAGGGGGGAAGCATTTTAGATAACTCGCGTACTGGGCCGGGGGGAGGGGGGCCTCCAGGGCGGACCCCCGAAGGCACTGCACCCCAGCATCGGGGCGGGGACGGCACTTTGAGGGTAGACCCTGGTGCACACTCTGGACTCCTCGGCCTCCGGACCCTCCGCAAGGGTGAGCGATACAGCCTGGAGGGTAAAGGCAGGAGGGTTCAATGACCTGCCGGGTTGCAAGGGCGCACTGGATGCCTACACCCCAAGCACCTGTGGAGAACCTACTATGCTCCCAGCACTGGGAGCTCTGGGGGATCCCCCCCCCCCGGGCATGGGAGCGTAGGGGGCGCTCCCGGGTCAGGGGCAAGATGATCTAGGGATGAAGTCAGCAACCATTCACGGACCTGAAGGTGCTGGTGGTTTTCGCTTTCCCAGACACAACGTCCTCTTCTAGTAACAAAATCCCCCTTTGCTTTCCTTCAGTGAAACCCCTCACCCCATCTTACCCTCACGACAGCTTCTGGGCTTGGTGGGACTGCCTCACCGTCCCCAGAGTGGTCGCAGGAGCTGACTGGAGTCCCATGACCCGAGGCCGGCCAACGACACAGCAGCACTCCCCCACCCGCAGAAACCAGCTCGGCCGCGGCCATGTGACCCAATCAATCTGAACCCTGCCCAGGATTTTTCTGGAACGGTGAAGGCGGAAGGACCCTGATCCTCCAAGCTGGGAGTTCTGAGGACCCCCTAGGCCTTGAGCTCCCAGGCCATCTTAGCCTGGGAGCAAAGCCAACATCAGTGAAATTAAGTTTAGAGTCTGAGTTAAGATGGTGCCGGTGGTGTCTTTCCAGCTCCTAGATGAAGCTGTGCCTGAGGCTAGCTGCACCTTACACGTTCTAGTTAAGTCAACCAGCAAACTCTCTTCTTTTCTGAAATGAGCCTGGCTTGGGGTCCTGTCACTCGCAACCGAAAGGAATCCTGAGTGCAACTGGGCGACGTAATCCTCAAGGTATTGAAATGGGGTTCTCTGCAGGGTTATGGAGAGCAAACCAATGAGACGGTACTGGTAGGATAAGCCGTCCTGGCTCTGAGAAGTGGGGGACAGGGTCTCAGCTTTGGGCAGATACATGTGCAGACCCCCTCACCCCTGTGCTGCTTCTGAAACTGCCTGTCTAGGCTGGTCCAGCTGAGCTATTTTCTAAAGAATCTTTGCAAGCGACTAGAATGGACCCTTATCAGTTAATTCCTGGAACTAAGAGCAGCACAAAATACTTCCAAACCACGAGCGCCTCGTCCCAAGAATTCCCACGAACACGGTGACAACCTGTGCAGGTCTGTGAGTCCCTCCAGTGGGGGGACTGCTCACCCCCACCTGTCTCCCTTCCCCTAACACCCCCCCACCCGCAGCCACATGCCCCTGGGGACACCTGGGATGGAGCTAGCCACAGGGGGGCCAAGGGTACCTGTGTGGGCAAATGGCCCAGGGTGCGGCTGGAGGCCCCGGCCGGCTGACAGGAGGTGGGGCTACCAGGCGTCTGCGCCTGGGGGAGCCCAGAACAGGAGCCGATTCTGCGGTGTTCTATAACTCCCCCCAGTAGCCCGCCTCCACCGGGCCCTCCCAGGAACCATAGCGCATGAGGCCACGTCCCACGCACAGAAGAGGCTTTCCTCTCTCCGGCTCCCGCAACAACAGCATTCAGATGGGCCAGGCAGGCGACTGACCCCGACTTTGTCCGTCCTAATTCCGTGACTCTCTGTGCACAGATGGCCATGCGCGGCTGGGTAACAGCGCACGCCCTTGGCCTGGGGCTGACCCACAAGGTGTCGGAGGCAGCGGCTGCAGAGTGCAGGTGCGAGATAGAGCCAGGACGAGGGCAAGGCGGCGAGCGACTCTCTGGGGGCAACGGTGGTGCCTGTCACTCAGCAGAAGGCGGGTGTCCGAGGCGGCCTCAGGGCAGACGCGGAGGGACGCGCGGATTGAGAGGACGCAGGTGCACTGGCGGGGCGAGCAACGTGAAGTGGAGACGAGGTGAGGCCGGCTTTGAACTGCTGGGTCTGGGGCGACGGGCCCCCTGGAGGGAATGTCCCACCACACCCGCGGAGAGGTGCCTGAGCTCGGGAGGGGCTGGGCCGGCCCACGGGCCTGGTTGGCAGGCTGCCCCACCAGCCACGTTCTCTGAGCCGCTTCTGCAATGTTTATGGAAATGTAATTTTGCCCTGGAGATGCATGCGTAATTGAGAATCTTTTAATGTCTGTTTACAGTCGCTGTTCTCGCTTGAGTGATTACAAGCATCAAGGGAGCTGATTGTACCCGGGGCGGTCTCCGTGGGCGCGGGGCCCTGGGCGCCTGTTTCTGTCATCCGCGTGCCACTTAATTTGGGTAGTCCTCTGGGTCCAGAGCCGAAAGTGACCTCACACATGAGCCCTTCTCTGTCACGGGCCTAGGGCTGCTGGCACTCGTGCCACGTTCTGGGGGCATAACCCACATGCTTCTCTCTCTGCTCTGGACACCAGAGCCTGAGCCCCAGGTGTTGGCGGGGCTGTGCTCCCCGGAAGGTTCCAGGGCAGGTCCTGTCTGTCCCGGCTGCGGCTGGTTACCCGGACTCCTCCGTGTTCTGTGGCTTGTGTCCAAGCGCCCCAGTCTCCGTCACATGGCCTTCTCCCTGTGTGCCTGTGTGTCCTCGTCTCACAAAGACACCAGCCATTGGGGTTAGGGCCCACCCTAATCCCTTATGAGCTCATCTTGGTGACATCTGCAAAGACCCTATTTCCAAATAAGGGCACACCGTGCTGTTCCAGGTGCGCACGGATTTGGGGGAGCCCTATTCAACACGGTGCCGTCCCACAGTCCCACACGACAGGTGAGGGACATGCCCTAAAGGGTGAGGTTTTTCCAGGCCGGCTGGGGTGGGACTTGGGCCACAGCCTAGACCCCTCCCCGCCCCGCCCCTCCACTGCCCAGCTTCCCTAGAAACTCCAGGCCTTCTGTGCTCACCACTGAGTGCCCAAAACTCCCCGGCCCCGCTCCCAGCTGGCCGGTTCCCTCCCTCCAGGGAGCGGTAAGGACACTACGCAGTGGATCAAGGGGGATACAGTATGTGGCGTGTGCTGGCTTTTGTGTAATAGAGGGTGAAACTATGAATATTTTGTGTTTATTTATATTCGCAAAAAATTAAAACCCTGGAATTATAAGTCAGAAACTAATAAAAATGGTGATTTCCGGGTGGGCAGAGTCAGGGAGGGCAGTGAAACTTTGCTCTAGTGTTTGTATTAGAAAAGCCACCCCTCCCTTCTCCTGCCTCCCTTACCACGCACGCCCAACACTTTGCTTCTGACACTCTGTCACCAAACGTGGGGGCTCTGGTCCCCACGGCAAGCAATTCTGCACAACCCCAGCTGGGGGTCCTACAATTTAACTCTATTCTGGCACCATCTGCCCAGAGACGGCATCAGATTCCACAGGTGGAGGCTCAGGCCCATGACACCCTACCCCTGTCCCCCACACACCCCCGACTTCAGATGCCAACCCGAGCAGCAGGTCCCAGCGGACCCACCACTTCCGACCACCGGCTACAAATCCGGGTCCCACGAACCCCCCTCGGGTCCGACGAATTTGCTGGAGCGACTCACAGATCTCAAGGACACACGCTTACGGTTGTTACGTAATAAGGGATGTGATAAAGGGTGCAGGAGAACAGCCAGAGGGGGAGGTACATGCGGCGGGTCCGGGAGGGCCTCGCGCATGGGAGCTCCTGTCCGTGGAGTGGGGGTGCGTCACCCTCTCCGTGTGGATGTGCGCACCCACCGGGACGCTCTCCGGACCCCGTACTGTCGGGATTTACGGGGGCTTCCTCACCTAGGCCTTCGATGGCTCCTTGACTCCATTCCCAGCCCCTCCCCCTCCCTGCAGAACTGGGGGGGCGCGGGGGGGCCTGAAAGTTCTGAGCGTCCAGTCACCGCTGCTCTTTCTGGGGACCAGCCCCCACCCGGAGCCGTCCAGGAGCCCACCTGAGTCGCCTCGTTAGGACAGAAGATGCTCCGCGTGCTCGTGTCCCGTGGGGAAGGAGGACTGTGCCGGCCGCGGGGGCGGGGACCAGAACGGACGTTCTCTGTGATCTCACAGGGTTTGACTTCAGAACTATGTAAATGTTTTCATATTCAAAAAATAAACTTAAATTGAAAAAGAAAGTATCCTTACCAAAAAAAAAAAAACCCCACCACTTTCTATAAATTTATATAAAGTTTGTAACAAAACCAAAGGAAAGATTTATTTCAAAGGACTTTGGAGCACAGTATTTAGACTCTTTGTTTTTAATGGGATGTTTTTTAAGGACAAAAGGCAACAAAGAAATTATAAATGTCATTCAGTAAGTCTTACTGTTAGTATGAAATCTGACATTGTTATTCGACATTTTTTGTACTTTCTAAGATAATGCCAATAAGTAATTACACGAATGATGTGAGGAACTAGTTATCAGTGTGAGAGGAAAGGAATACAAATCAGAATCAGATCAGTTGCATACAACCCGCAATTCTAAATTTGAACTGGAGATGTTAATGTAACCTCAGGCTTTACAACCAGAATGCACATTTCCTAGCTCTTGTCACCGCACCAGACGGACAGGAAGCAATGACCACAAAATCCAGCACCAAGTACCTGGATTTGGGTCTCTGAACACCTTGCCCCCTTTTAAAAAGTTCATGGGTTGGGGCGCCTGGGTAGTGCAGTCATTAAGCGTCTGCCTTCAGCTCAGGGCGTGATCCTGGCATTCCGGGATCGAGTCCCACATCGGGCTCCTCCGCTGGGAGCCTGCTTCTTCCTCTCCCACTCCCCCTGCTGTGTTCCCTCTCTCGCTGGCTGTCTCTCTGTCACATAAATAAATAAAATCTTAAAAAAAAAAAAAAAAGCTCATGGGTGAAATGGAGACATGGTGGGCCCCAGGTCCATCTTGTGCCAGAAGCAAGGAAAGTGTCACAGCCGAGCAAGGTCCCACCAACAGCCACCTGACGGTCCTCTCCCTGGCAGGAGCATCAGGGGAGCCACTGCCGCACCTGACCAAGCACGTTTCATATATGCAATCCATCCGCTCCCCGTGATCCTAAAAAAGAAATTAAAAAAAATTTTTTTTAACCTCACTTGTTCCCTTCAAGGAAATTTTCGTCTGGATCCCCTACTCCCAGAAACTGGTAACTGAAGAACGGAAGGAAATGAATTCCGCGTTGACCTCATCTTCCTGTACAGGCTCTCTTCGGGGTAACCAAAGAGCCCCAAGTGATAGCGTGGAAGGCTCTTCTTCACAAAAAGCTCTAGCTACTCAATCTAGAATGAACGATGGGACATGGAGGCCCGCTGTCTTCCAGCCCTCACGACGTGATGACTCAGGCCACCATCGTGGGCGGGCTTTCAAGCTCAGAGGTGAGCGGACTAGAACGGAGGCTCTGGGTGGCCAGAGTCCCTCGTGGGTCGCAGGGGCGGGACCGGGCGCCACCGCCTGCACCCCTGCTCGGGGCTGGCGGCCATGCCTGGGCCGGTGAGTCTGGATGTAATGGAACCTTCAGATCTTGATCCTCATTTGCAGGGAATCACAGAGAATAGAAGATGGAGGGGTTCAAGGTCACCATTGATGACAAAAGACATCCTGAATGAGGGACTCTGGACCTGGTTTCTTGAATATGCCTTGGTGTGAAAGAAGCAAAGGGAGGGCAGTTCCAGACGACAAGAACTGGAAGAGACCCAACACGCCAATACTGAGGGGAGTTTGTGTACTCTCTCCCCCCGACAAGCCAACCGTGGAGTAAACTGGTCCTGGAGCACACCACGGAGAAGCCTTAGTGTGGTCAGTGTGGCGGCCCATGGCGCAGAGGCTGCAGGAGAGGCCGTGGTGTGTGTGCACCAGATACCGAGAGGAGGGAGGCCATCCTGCTTTGTGTATGCTTGGACACTTTCACAGTGGAAAGAGGTCAAGTGCTGGGCACAGGGAGGGCCCTGCCTCTCCGACTGTTGGAGGCCCTGCATCATTCTGGTGAGTACAGAAGGAAGCGCTTCTGGTCCCCAGGGCTCTCCTGGGTTGACCTACACACCGTCTCCCGCCCCGGTGTGCGTCCCTGGTCAGCTGCCCCTGTGTGCATCCCTCGTCCCCTGCCCCTGTGTGCGTCCCTGGTCACACCTCCAGGTACAACTTCCTGACCCAGGGCAGAGGCCAGGAGCTGGAGACTTCACACAGAGACAGGGCGGCAGGGAGGGATAGGCCTGGGGCTTTGGGGTGTCTGTGCCACAAACACCCTCCTTTAATCCTGAGCCGGGTTGCACGGCCAAGGACCAGGCTGCACCCAGGACCACCAGACCCTGCCTTCCCGGCTCCAGCCCCCTCACTGTCTGCTCGTGCCTGGGGCTCCAGGCTCATGTGTTCTGATGTGGTTCCCTCCGTGTCCCACGTGCCTTCTCTCAGAAAGGACAGCGCAGCGGGCAGGCGGCTCAGTGACCCAGCCAACTGGTGTGTGGGGCAGACGACAAGTCCAAAAGAATTCCCCCGAGCTCGACACTTCCTGGCTCAGCACCCCACTCTCCAGCGACCGCGATGCCACACCTTGGGCCTGGAAGGGGGGACAGACCCGCATTTGAAAACAGGGAGGGCACATGAAGGCTTCTGTGGGTTTCTATTGGAAATTTAGCCTTAGGAAATTATCTTGCAAATGCACAGATTCTAACATATTAACTACAATTGTTATAAATCTGTGAGGGGGAACATTTGAGAAAAATCCAAATTTCCTAAAGGACAGTTACAAAGGACAGCAGTATGATCCCAATTTGTGATTGTTATATGATACTATACGAGGTAAGCTGGAGGAAAGTACACTAGAATTTTTCCACTTCTATCTGACGGATGGTAGAACTGAAGGTGATTTCTGCTTTTGTTCTGTGTGATTTCCCGTGTTTGCTGTATGGCCGTCGGTGTTACTGGTTTGATACCTGCCGTATCCTGAGCGTTCTACCCGGAACTTTACGCCCAGCGTGGGTGTAACTGACACTTCAAAGGAAAGGAAACTGAAGCTCCACGCTGAGCTGACCCCTGGTGAGCAGCGGCACCCCTGGGATCCAGCCCCAGACACACTGCTGAACCTGGGGACCTGGCTGGCCAAGCAGCTGCCTGAGCCACGCCCCAGGGCTTCCCCTGCGGTCTGCCTGGGCAGAGCCCAGGAATCCGTAGAGACCAGCCCCCGGGGTGATGGGGTTCTGCTGAGCTTCAAGGTCCGAGGGGCCCAGTTCCCCCCCCCCCCCCACCGTGTGGTTGCAGGGAGGCGGCCGTCAGGAGCTGGAAGATTCCGGGCCTCTAAACACCTGTGGCCTCCCCTCGGGATCTGTGCTTACAAACTGCCCTGGAGAGGACATTCACAGCCGGGTCTCCCTGGTCCTCGAAGTGGGGACTTCCCAAGAGAACGCAGGTCTGAGCATGGAGAAGTCCCTTGAGTTCCTGTGAGCAATGGAGCGGTGCATAGGAGACCAGCCGCACACCCAGGCGTTCGTTCCAGAAGGTTCCTCAGGGACCAGGATCTTAGTTGAGTGCCTACTTGAAGCCTGACTCAAAATTGGGGGATGGGTGGGGTAGCTCCCTGCCCTGCATGGCCTGATGCTGACCCGACCTTGGTCCCTGGGGAGACGGAGGAACCAGGTCACCCCAGGTCCCCCCAGCTCTGCCCTTGTTGGGGGTGGTCCCTCTGAGTGAACGAGAATGTTTGCTGACCACTGGGGGAGGGGAGGGGGGGGTCACCAGGTCACCCCAGGTCCCCCCCGCTCAGAGGGAAGGGGACTGCTCTGAGAGTTTCGTGGGGCAGAGGGGCAATCCCAGCCCTCCTCGTCCAGAGGTGCGGCGGGCCAGCAGTGGACGGACTCTCCGGATGCCGGCTCCGCGTTTCCTGTCCCGGAAGGCTGACGTCAGGGTGTGTGGGGACTCACCCTCTCCCGGCCCGTGTGGCGGAGGCAGGGGCGAGTCCAGCACCGGTGGTGCTGGGTCCCTCGAGGCCCCTTTGGTACAAAAGCCCCAGGGGCTGAGAGGGCTCAGGGAACACTGAGATACCCCACACCGTTTGCAAGGTGCCGGCACAGGGTGTGGGGACCCCAAGGGGGTGTTGAGACCTCCTGACAGTTTGTGGGGCCCCACACATACATGTCCCGGTGACCTGCCCAGAGCGGCCTGCAGCATGGACGGCAAGACCCCTGTCTGAGTGTGGGACACGGGTCAAGGGAGGGTGCTTGCTCAAACCCCCTGGCCGTGTGTGTGTGTGTGTGTGTGTGTTGGTGTGCATGAGGGGTGTGCACGCCTGTGTGTCTGTGCGTGTGCCCCTCCCTCCCAGGGTGCACAGGGAAGGGTTGCGAGCCTCACAGCACCGCCTGGGCCGAGAGGGCAGGTCCATGTGGGGATTGCAGGGTTTGGGCTGCTACACCTTGCACACACACACGCACACACACGCACGTGCACACACGGCTGTGCGGGGATGGAGGGGAGGCACTGAGGTGAAGTGGGGCCCAGTTCACAAGTTTGAAGCACAGGGACCACGGGGACACAGGCTGAGAGTGACCTGAAGCCTTGCCGAGCTGTGGGCACGGGAACGTTTAAATTCCCTGCCGCTTTCGTCCTCCTGAAGTCCTGGCCCAACCAGAAGCATCCTGATGCGTCCCTGTGCGGAGGGAGTGACGCCGAACCCCGCCAGAGTGCCCGGGAGGCTGCGGTCAGACGGGGTGTTGGGGACTACGGGGGACAGTGCTGGGGACGCACCACAGGGTCTCTGCAGGGCGGGGAGGTCGGGTCTGCCGCACCCTTCCCCGGGAGATAGAGGAGGTCAGGGTCCCGGCACCCCCGTGCTCCCACGCACGACTGGTGGGGCTCCTGGGGGCCGCCCCTTCACATGTGCCCTCCCAGGAAGGCGGAGGGAGGTTTAGCGGCCCGCAGGGAGGGGCCGCGTGGTCAGCGAGGAGCTGGATCAGTGTGACCCCCAGCTGGGGACACCGATGTCCACCAGGTGCAGGAGGAGGCAGAGAGGACGCCCCTCCGGAGCCTCAGGAGGGAGCGCAGCCCTGTCGCTTTGCTCTCAGACGTCTGGCTTCCGGGTGGCCTGAGAATAGATTTCGACTGTTTGAAGCCCCTGTTAGTGGCGCTTGGTCATGGCCGCCTCAGCGCGCTCACACACACCAGCAGCAGGAGGCTCGGTGGCTTGAATGGCTTGTGTCCAAGCACGGGGGCGAGGACGCTGGTCACGCCGGGCAGGAGAATCGGGCAACTGATTTGTTCCGTTCTGTCTGTGTGGGCGGCTTAGCAAGACCACCTGCCCTCTCCAGGGGCAGAGGGCGCTGGAAGGGGGCAGATCTTTGGTTAAGGGGGCGGCCTGGGACAGGACGTCTGCTGCGTGGGCTCCAGGTCCTGAACGCAGGGGTGGAGCAGCATGGCCCTGCAAGAGCCAGGACAGGGACGGCCAACAATGGAAGTGGTCAACTTGTCTTTGGGAAGACGATGTTCAGGATAGAGCCCCAGGCTGAGCTCATGTCCTGGGGCTCGTCCGGGGCGGCCTCCCAGATCCTGCCTCATCTCCCCATGGGGCTGTCGCCTCAGAAGCAGGGTGCCTCCATGCTGTCCCCGCTCAGACAAGCTGGGGGCCTTCTGTGGACCCGCCCCCTGTGGAGCAGTGGGTGTCGGGGTTCTCTCGCTGGAAAGGAGCTTAGAGGCTGCAGGCCTTTCTGCTCTGTCACTCCCTCCGAGCAGTCCTCCCTGACCTTCCTATCTAAAGCTGTGCCGGTCACTGCCTGTCCTATCACAGTGCTTGTGGGGTGGGCAGTGCCGGGCCTCTAACCCAGCTCCTGTGTGACCTTGGACAAGTTGCCTAACGTCCTGTGCCTCTGGATTGCAGGGCTCAGACAGCTAAGGAGCTCAGAATAGCACCGGCAGCAGGAATGGGTCAAGCACTGCCCCTGTCCTTGGGGGCCGGCCTCTGCACCAGGCCATGCTCCTCCCCTCCCCGCATCCTTCCTGAAGCCGTCCTACTCCCAGACCTCCTGCCGGTGAGTCCCCGGGAGTGACGGAAAACAACTTGGAAGGCACAGCCTCTTCAGGCCCCCTGCAGGGTCTTGGGAACATGGCCCAGGAATCTGGTGACTGCCTGGCTCCGGTGTGCGGGCAGACCGCCCCCCCAAGTGGGCCAGTGTTTCAGGGTCATTGTCCCAGAACCACGCCTGGGGATGCAGGGGGCGGGCCTCCCCGTGACATTGCCGCGAGTGACGGTCGGGAAGGCTGTGGAAAGGGAGCAGGCACCCCTCAGACAGACGGGCAGGGAAGCCATCCAACCCCCTCCCCTCCTCGGGGCCCCGGGCCCACCTGGGCAGTGGCACAGTCGGTTGCATTTGCAGCTAAGAAGACACTGAGGAAGACACTGAAAATGCAGCGTGGTGCGGCCCCAGCGCCCCCGGCAGCGCCTCCCCTCAGCACCAGCAGGCGTCCGTCTCAGGCTGGCTCCCCAGGGCAGCAGGAAGCCGTCCGGCTCCACAGGCGACCTGCCGCCTGAATGACCGACATGCGGCCGCTCAGCAGCCACACCGGCTGGCCGCAAGTGCAGAGCCAGGCGGACAAAGCAGACCATTAAAAAGCGACACAGAGGCTTTTGCCTCCGGCCCAGGCGGGTGAGCCAGACGGGAGGCAGGCAGGGCGCACACTCCTTGGCAGGACACCCAGCTCTTGCGTCCTTGTTAGCGGGCCACAGAGCAGGACTGGATGTTTAGGGCCTGGAGGACAGGGAGCAGGTGGGACTGAGTCACAGCGGATGAGAGGTCACAGCCTGAGGAGGAAGTAGGTGACCCACAATGTCCTCAGGGTTTGTCCTTCCATCCATCCTTCCTTCCTTCCTTCCCTCCTTCCATCCTTCCATTCATCCATCCTTCAGTCCATCCATCCATCCATCCATCCATCCTTCCTTCCATCCATCCATCCATCCATCCATCTACCCATCCTTCTGTCCATCCACGCATCCATCCTTCCATCCATCCATCCATCCATCCATCCATCCATCCATCCATCATCCATCCAGTGAGCAGGTACTGTGTGCCAGGTGCCATCCTAAGTTCTAGAGACTTGCGGGTCCTTCGTTCAGCCTGGCAGGGAGCAGTGGCGCTTCGGACCCTGGGCTGCCGCTGCTCATGTCAGTTTGCTCGGCTGTCCTTGAGCCTCATTCCCATCTCAGAGAGAGGCTGAAGACAGAGAGACAGACAGAGCTGGGGAGAGGCCCCACACCCTCTACTCGGGAAAAGGAGACCAGTGATAATGAGTGCCAGAACTTTGCTTGCATTTCTGGAATCTTCCTGCTGCTCCAGATGGGCTGCCATTTGCTTCAAATACGTGCTTTTTAGGTATCAGGGCTGTCGGGGCCCAGGACAAGAACCCAGCCTGGGGAGGAAGAGGCAGTGCTGGTATCACAGAACCCTCCATGGAGGGGCGAGGAGCTCGCTGTCCCACCTCCTTCAGCCCTGCAGCCACGGTAATGAGCACGGGACTGTGTACCAGGGTCTCCTATGGAATCAGCAGCTCGTGAGCAGAGGAACATCAGAAAGGGCTCTTCTGGTGAATGAATGGTACTGAAGGTATGTGGGTGGGGACACTTCGGACTGGGACCCGAGGAGTGCGTCCAACACGGGTCGGGTGTCCTGGTGACTGGTGCTCCTGACTCGGGAGGCCCCATGGGGGCCGGAGCACCCACGGGACAGACTGCTGGGATCCCCGGGCCACAGAGCAGGCCAAGGTGTCTGCTCACCAACACAGGCTAACTTCCACAGCACCCCTGATCAGACAGTGGGGCTGTGCGGGTCTCTGAGCTCCAGGTGCTCAAAGCCCTGGGGCCACAGTCACCCTGAGAGCTGTGCCCGACCAAACCCGCTTGAGTCCGCTCACACCGCCATCTTCACGGCGTCCGCATCTTGGGGAATCCCCTGAGGATAGGCAACGGGGTGAGCGCTCTCCAGCAGGGAAGGGGCACGTGCCTGTGCACAGGAGCAGGAGACCGAGAGAAGAAAGGTCACGGGGAGCCACAGACCGGTGGAGCTCCCCTGAGGCTTCATCCGGAGGGGGCTCCGTGGGCTCACTGTCTTCTCAGTGATGGAGACAACAGGAGGCCCTGCTGTGGTAGGAAGGAGCCATCAGACGCTCGGCTGGTCAGCGCGCACACAGGGGGCCCTGGCCTCCCAGAGCTGATGCCCACACCCCTCCTCCTTCCCACTGGAGATCTCCAGTGTCCGGCCCGAATGCTTCAGATGCTGCCACATGACGCTCGGGCCCGGGGGTCCCCCTGCCACATCCCTCTGTCTGCAGCGACAGCCCCATCCCTTCCCCACCCACCTCGGCCCTCTACACCCACCCTGACTCCACAGCCTCCAGAATAATACCTGGCCTCCTGGCACCCTGGAGAGTTGCCAGGACCCTGCGATTAGTCATCCTGCCCACTGGCCACACACCGTGGACTTGCCCCAGGAAGGCTGCCATTTGGCCCCCGGCTGGACCTCCAAGGCCGCTGATAATTCTGTTGGCTCAGGGGTCACTCTTTCTGTTTGGGCTGGGAAGTTACAGCCTCAGAGCCCAGCTGGCCTGTGCACGGCCTGCAGAGAGCCCCGTCCCCTCCCTGGCGCCCACGAGCATCTCCAGCCAAGAGGCCAGGCGCAGGGGCACCGCCGCCCCAGGAGGAGGCCTGGAGGGCCCTGGCCGACGCTGACAGCTGCAGCTTTGAGCCAGTTTCCAGGGCTGACCTCTCCAGCCAGGTGTTGGGTTGTCCCTAAGTGTGAAAACCCCGAACCCCCCTGCACTTCTGTGTGGGGACTCAGGGGTTGGAAGCAAGGGTGAAGGTGCAGCCCCTCCCCACAGGCCTCCTGTCCCAGCCCGGCCAGCTCCCGCCCCCAGAGCACTTACCTCCGAGGGCACAACTGCGCCCCACCCCCCTGCCTCCAGAGAGGGGGGCCGACGCCAGAGGGGCCCGGGTAGAGACCAGAATGTGGTCAGGGCAGGGGATTGGAAAGAGGGACTAGAGCCCTTACTGGGCACCCACCTGACCTGAGGGAAGGAGGGGCCTCCGGAACATGGACCCAGGCCAGGGCCCCATCTCGAGTTCTAAGGGACGGGTGGCTATGACAGCTGCTGGGGACATGGAGGCCTAGGAGTCCCCACTCTGTGTTGGGGAAAGTCACTGGGAAGGACGGTCTGAATGCAGAGTCAGGGCAGCCCCACGAGGCAACGCAGGGAACAGGACCCTGAGCCCCAGCCTCCATAACCTGCTGCTGAGGGATCAGAGGGCCCGGGGTATTTACCAACGTGCCCCTGGCCTCCCAAAAATCAAGCCAGCAGCCTCCTGCGCTCTATCCCCACCCCCCAGGGTAAGCATGCTCAGAAAGGAGCCGGATGGGTGCAGGGGGGAGCAGGGCGGGAGAGGAGGGGGGCCTTGGCTGGGACTGGGATGCTAAGAGCTCCGGAGGACACAAGCACCCTCACCATGGGCGGTGTCCAAGTTTGATGATGCTGGCAGACAACACTGCCACTGGGGGGGCAGGTGGAGGGACCCTAAGGAGCTCTGAATTGTGCCCCCGCGCCAGGGTGGGGCTGAGGAAGTGACTTCACCTCCCAGCAGTGGCCCAGAAGGCTTGGGCATGAGCAGGAGCCTGGGGTGGGCTCTCTTGGGGGGGCCGAGGGCCGGGTCACAGAGAAGGAAACTAGTAACACTGGGTCCCATCAGCTAGGGTAGGTGAGGGTCCGGGGTCTGCTGTGACAGAGAGTCACAAGCTGGGAGGCCCAAACACTGACATTTCTGTCTCACGGTGCAGAGGCCAGAAGTCCTTCCCAGGGCCCTGCTCCGGGCTCTCCCAGCTTCTGGGAGCCCTAGGGGTTCCTTGTAGGTGGCTGCGTTCTCCCTATCTTCACATCATTGTCCCTCCGTGTGTGTATCTCTGTGTCCAAATGTCTCCTTTTTATAAGGACATCAGACAGGATTAGGGCCATTCTGATGGCCTCATCTTAACCTGGCCATCTGCAAAGATCTTATTTCCAGCTACGGTCCCATTCACAGGTACCGGGGGTTAGGATGTCAACATCTGGGGGGACACAATTCAGCCCACCCCTGGAGGCAGGCGGGGGCAGGCGGCAAGCCCATCTGTGGATGGGGACGGGGTCTCCTGTGCTGGCACTGCCCCTCCCCACAGCCCCATGCAAGCCTCAACCTGCATCTCATTTTACGAGCTGGAAATGCAATAGCAAACCCTCCTGCTACTTAAATTTCGACATCAGGACCTGGAAAGGATGAGCACATTTCCCCCACCCCCTGTTTTATGCTGAGCTGATTCAAGTGGGCACGTTGCCAGGGTGAGCGCTAACCGTGAGGCTCTTTCCCCGCCTTGGGAATACGCATAATAATTTTACATCTCCATCTGGCCAAACAGCCTCGAATGTTCTGATGATGAGCCAGGGGCAGATTCTCCTTGGTTTCCTCCGGTGGTAGAGTTTTCTAGAACTGGAGAGAGGAGCCACTGAAAACACCATGGGGCTAACGCTCCCTTGGACATATTTTATTGTTTTAATTTATAAACTGGTTCCTTTAAAAAGGGGGCCACAAATCTCACGGCATGCCCCTTTAATGTGCATAAGCTCTAATTACTGGGTATTTTGTAAGTGCCTGAAAAATTATATTTCTAATTCCTCCCAAGGCCGTCATGAAAAAGCTTATTATAACTGTGGGGCTTTCCTGCAGGGTTTGGCCACTACACCCTGAGGACCCCTGCGATGTGCACGGCTCCTTTCAAGGTTGGGCCTTGCAGCCCTAGCACTGACGGCTCAAACGTATGCGCCCGCGAGTGATGACCATCCATTTGCGCTCCGCGGACGCACGCTACCGTCTGGAGGCCATGGAGCGCAAGGACAGTCTTACCACCCCGCACGCTCGGGGCAGTTTCAGCAGCGCACGGTTGAGTCACGTTGCCCAGCACAGAGCAGATAAAGGAGGCGAGAGCCCACAGGGCAGGCTGAGTCATCTGGAAACCCCTGGCTGCAGAGAGATGGCTGAGCAATGGTCCCTCCCTGCTCCTCGTTCCTTGTCACCTCCTGAGACCCGGTGTCTGTCCTTTATGGCCTTCTCCCAGCTCTGGACAATCCTTGGCTGTTAAATGTCTCAAGAATGCCAGGGCATGATCTTGCTGCCGGGCAAAACGTTCCCTCCATCTGGGGTTTATTAGAAAGAGCTCTGAAACTTTACGGAGGGGTACGGAGTGGAAAGTCTCTGCTAAGAGGAGCCAGGCTCATAAACTCTGAAACTGAAGGAGACGCAAGGCCGGGGGGTGGGGGTTGGCAGGCGTTAGCATGGGTGGTAGGTTAACCTGAGGTCAGAAAGCGACCGCCAGCCTCTGCTTCCCGATCCCACACCTGGTACAACTCACCTTAGCTCAGCAAACATATGCGAGGCTGGTGACTGCCTGTTGTTCACTAGTTGCGAATTCTGGGACGAGAAGGGGAAGGAAAGCCGAGCCCATGCACTTGGGAGCATGTGGTGTAGACAGCAGGCTGTGTGGGAACAGGAGAGTGCCATTATACATCAGGCTCTAAGATCCTTGAGGCAACCCGAAGGTGGATGTAGGAAAGACTTCTAGTTACCCCCCAACACCCTTTCCATCCATTTCCATTAGTAATAAGGACCCCAGCTTTTAGCTGGGTACATTGTATGTAGATAAAAGACCATATCCACACACTACACTCTGACTAAGTAAGGAATGTCTTCTTGGCTGGAATGCAGAGGTAATGACTGTCTCTCAAGCAGCCATTTTGGACCACGAGGTATCATGATTGGGAAAAAGTCTGAATCCAAACTCTTATCTGAGCACATTGTAATAGAAACCCCTCAGTGCAGCTGGGTATATTCCCCATCCTCTCTTGCAGTTACGTAGGGCCATGTGCCTAAAGTTTAGCCAACAAATCTGAACCAGATGTGTTATATTCAACTTTCTGAAAGCAACCTTAAACAGCAGGGACACGCCCTTTGCTATGGACTGAACTTTGTCCCCCTCCTCAAATTCACATGTCAAAGTCCTAACCCCAGGGGGATGGTATTTGGAGGTGGGAACTTTGGGAAGAAGCTGGGTTTAGATGAGGTCGTGAGTGTGGGTCCCAGGATGGGGTTAGTGTCCTTACAAGAGGAAGAGACTGGTTCTCTTTGTACCACGTGAGGACACAGGGAGAAGGCAGCCATCTGCAAGCCAGGGAGAGAGGCCCCCCACAACCCCCTGATCTCCGACTTGCCGCCTCCAGAAGTGTGAAAAATAAATTGTTCTTATGGACCCCGAGCTGACTGAGGCATCCTCCTTCATCTCCACCGCCCCCTGGCTGGGACGCCCAAGCAGCTGGTGCGGAAGGGAGCTTGCTGTGGATGGAGCAGTGACGGAGCCAGCCGCTTATCTGTCTGGGCCAGATGGCTCCCTACGATTAACGGGGATCGGCAACGTACTCTGAGACACGACATATACATAAACCCTGAACCTGAATGTGGCTTTCACTTTGGTTTTCTAATGAAAAAAAAAAACAAAAACCTGAGTAATTATTTTGCCTGAAAATGCTCACTCCACGGGCTAATACGCATTTTGCTTGTTCTCACTTTCCCAGACGCGGCGGGTGTCCCTGAGGTTCCCTGACAAACTCTCATCTACGTGGTGGCTTCCAACAGCAGTGTGCGCTCTCTGCCTGCGGTCAAGGTGTCCACACGGCCTGCTCCCTGCAGACGCTCCAGGACAGGAGGCCTCCCGCCTTGTCCGGCGTCCGGTGGCTCCGACAGCCCTCGGCTGTGGCGGCCTCTGCCTCTTCGTCTCTCCCTGTGTGTCCCTCGTAGGGGCACTTATCAGATTGGAGGCCCACCCAGATAATCCAGGGTTGTCTTACGTCGAGATCCTTCCATTAATTATACCTGCAAAGACCCTTTCCCCACATAAGTGCCCATTGAAAGATTCCAGGGCTGTGACGTGCCCAAACCTTCCAGGGGACCCCCCCTGGGCCTGTCACTGGGTGACTGCAAACAATACATGCACGGGCTTGCAGAAGGGCACCAAGGATAAATAAGATGAAAATTGAGAGGGAGGCAAACCATAAGAGACATCAACTCTAGGGAACCAACCGAGGGTTGCTGGAGGGAGGGTGTGGGGTGATGGGGTAACTGGGGGATGGGCATTAAGGACAGCACGTGATGCAATGAGCACGGGGTGTTGTACACAACTGATGAATCTCCGAACTCTACCTCTGAAACTAATAAAAAAATATACATAAATAAAAAATTAAATTAAAAAAAGAACCACTCCATAGAGTTCTATACATATGCAGGCGATCAAATAAGTACTTGCGTTAGCATAGGGCCTGAGTCAGTGTTAAGGTTCCAAAGGACACTATTCGTAAATAAAATACCTAACTCTGAATTGACCAAAATTAAAAAAAAAAAAAAAAAAAAAGAACCCGCAAAGTGCCAGCCGGCCTGTGGCAGCCCCGGGACGGTCCCCAGGAAGCTCCCCAGGCTCCTGCCCTCAGCTCTGAAGCCTCTTGGCCCGGTGGGCCCAGTGTCACCTGGGGCTACTCACCTGGATCCTGCTGTCAACCCGGCTGCGTGGGGTCAGCCACAGGCCGGGCCGTGCTACCTGCCTGGACGGGAATGTGACCTCGTAGTCTTTCCCGGCCACTCAGCTGCCCCCCTGCCCCCCCCCCCCGCTGCCTCTGCTGGTTTCGGAGTCCTGGGAGTCCTGAGCTCCCCTTTGCTTGGAAGGGACTTCTGACAGTCCTGCTGGTCCCCAGCCCCACTCCTGAGGCTGCCAGGGGTGCTCTGGGAAACTGGTGTGGCTAAGGCCTCCTGCTTGGTGCGCTTCCCCTCTGCTGTGTGCATGGGCTCACACCTCCCTGTCCTCGGGCCCCGCAGCCCGCTCCCGGGACAGGTGAGTGGAGAGCCTGGCCAGCCCTCTGCCCCACAGCGAGCAGCGCGAACAGGCCTCGAGCACACTAGGAGAACTCTCTGAGCCTTGCTGCCTCACCCACCAAGAGGAGACAGCAAGTACTGTCTCGAGCTGTTGTGCAGATGACCGTGCATCAGGTGCTTGGCCAGCGTGCGGTCATCAACCCCCAGCTGCAGCCACCCAGCAGCTCCCCAGCCCCCGAGGCAGGGGTCCCACGGGTGCACGCCCCAAACTCACTGTCGGTCCCCCATATTCCAGGGCTTGGTGAATGGCCTAATGGTACCAACCAGAAGCCCAGGGTCCCCTAACAAGTCATCCATAGAGAAACGTTGGAAGTGTCCTCAGCATCCCCTCACTCTTCCCTGCCACTGGCAATCCTGCCATCTTCTCCCTGCCCCCTCTGCCTCCCTGCCCGGCCTCATGCCCTTTGCCAGCACTGCCCCCTGTTGTGGTGCAAAGGGGGGCGTGTCTCAAAAGGCCATGGCCGAGCCCGTTCCTCTCTTACTGGCCCTGGACTCCCTGCCCCCACCCTTCTCCTACGGCCAGCACGAGGTGTCGTCTGCCCACAGGGAGCACGGGGAGCCCCGAGCGAGTTCCAGCCCTCGGGTGGGTCCTCTCCAGCCCTGCGCTTATGCAGCCCGCCTCGCTCCCTTGCTGCCCTCTTCCTATGACAAGGTCACTCCTATCTGAGCTCAGGATCTCAGCTGATCTTATAAACACCAAAGAGAATTTGTACATATTTCAAAAGCAACTCAGCTCAAGACTGTCCTCTCCCCAGAAGCCTCTCCCAGGCGCAGACCCTGCGCACCCAGCCTCCCTGCATGCCTCTACTTCCTGCCCCTCCCCTCCCAGCTCCTGGGGCCTGACCCTCCACTCTGCAGGGGGCCCCCTGCCTTTCCTACTCCCCCTCGCAAGCAGAATTCCACCCAGATGTCCAGCTGAGCTGCTGTAAGGGGAATCCCCAGAGGCAGCAGCTACAGGATGCGAAACCATGCCTGGGTCACAGAGCCCCCAAGCCCAGGGAAGCTGGGGGCTGCAGCGGCCCTCCCTGCCTCCCACCTCCTGCAGCTCTGCCCTCGGGGAATGGCCCTGCAAGCGGGCCCGAGTGATGGGGTCTCAGAAGTGACCCGTGGGGGGACCTGGAGCAGGTGGAATGAAGAAGAACCAAGAAGTTTCCCTCAGAGGAAGACAAGGGGGGGAGGAAGCAGCTCTCCATCCATGAGGTCGCACCGCAACCAGAGGACAAAATGATGGGGTCCTTTGTCAGCCGTTACCATGTGAGTGACGTGCCCAGGACAGACACGCTTGGCCTCAGCCATGGCCAGGAGCAGAGCCCCCGCCGTGCTAACGGAGGCCTGGGGCAGCGGGCTGCAGGCTCCCACCCCTGTCCTCTCTGGAAGGAGCCGGTCCTCTGGGAGAAGCTGAGGGAAGCATCTACTACCTTTGGCAGGAGCCTGCGGTCACACACCAAGACCTCAGGTTCCCTGACGGGACCTGTGCAGCCCCTCCCCATCCCCGGCCAGACTGGTGCCTGGGACCTCCTTGGCAGTAAGAGTCCCGCGTGGATTAGCCCAGTGCTTCCACCTGCCCTCCCAATGGTTCCTGCCCCTGTCGGATCGCCCTGTTCTGTTGCTATTAGCACTCAGCCCCATTGGTCGGGGCCGCCCTGCTGGTTGGTCTGCAAATCCCTGGGCAGGGAAGGGCACCTGCCCATTGCCGAGCAGGGCCCAGGCTGGCAGGAGAACTAGGGGCACAGTGACATGTCACCTCCTTTATGTCAACAACCCCCTACCCACCAGGTAAGAGCCCCTGCCACCCACCATCTCTCCTTCCCGGGGAAGAGGAGACCCAACACCACAGCACATCAAAGGACATCTCAGAAATGGGCCTCCGGCTTCAGAGGAGGAGGAAGAGAAGGGGGAGAGACAGACCAGCGTGGGGCCAAGTGTCCTTGGGGGAGGGGACCTGAGGTCCCGTGGGCCAGCCACCTTCCCCACCCCCCCACAAGCAGCGGGTCAGACCCAGAAGGGGGGCACACTCCCCACAAAGTCAGAGGAGCCTGGGGATTCCTCCAGAAGGGCTTGTCTTTTGACAGGCTTTGCAGCCCCTCCCCGATATCGTTGACACGGGCCGTGATGCCCACGGGTCAGGTTGGTTTAGATCATGCCTTCCCGTCCAACACTGTGAGCATCTGGAGCCAAAGAACTCTTTCCTGATGGCCGTCCCGTGTGTTGGAGAATGCTGAGCGCCCTCCCTGCCTCTACCCCCTAGATGCTAATGGCAGCCCCCCAAAGTTGTGACAACCACAACGTCTGCAGACTTTGCTAAGCCTCCCTCCGTGTCCACACCAGGTGTTGAGAGGTCCTGCTGCACAGCATCCTGGCCAAGACAGGGGTATAAGCCATTTCCCGGGCGCTCTTTCAGACCCGCAGTCTGTAGATTCTGGGACGTGGGGAGGGGCTTGTGCGCAAAAGCAGCTGGAAAGACCAGGAGGGAGAAGTCGGGTGGAGGGCGGAGGCGGCAGGGTCAGAACAGAAGACTGCAGCAAACCCACCCTCACCAAAAAATGGAGAAGTGACCTAAATAGCTCTCAAAATATTTGCATAGAATAGTTTGCATTTGACTGACCCAAGCTTTGGAACATGCAAATTCTTGGGGTCTCATGGGTAAAAGAAACCCTTTGTGAGGCCAAGCTGGGGTGGGGGGTGTTGAGTCCAGGGCCAGAAAAGGACTCAGCTGTTCCTGGAGCCACCTGGGAAAGGAAGGGGATGCCTGCTCAACCCCGTCCTCCCACGAGGCAGCATCAGTGTGTGTGCGTGCGTGCATGTTTGTGGCTGGAGGTCACCTAAAATAAGAGGTGAGTGAGCTAACATAAAATGGGGAAGTTTCAGGATTAGTGAGGAATATTTGCATTATTAAAAATAAGAGATTTGGTGCAAATAGATTCTACTTGGAAAGAGATGGCCTCCCTCCCCGGCGATGGAAGAGCGGTGCCCAGTCGAGGGGCTCGCCACTCCCTGGCAGTGCGCTGTCACTTCCCTGTCCTGGCCATGTGCCCCTCCTCCATCAGGAAGCAGCGAGGAATGGCCCACCTGCAGGACGGGACAGACTCCTCCACACCAGGCACTATTGCTAACTACTTATTTTGAGAATGGTTAATTCTAAGACGCGGTCTGAAATCCCAGAGAGCAGGCCAAGACCTCTTTCTTACCTCAGTTCCCAACTGCCGTGGGTTGAATGGGAGCCCCCAAAAGATAGGACCACTCGGAACCTATCAATGTGACCTCACTTAACAAAAGGGTCTTTGCAGATGTCTAGATGAGATTGTCCTGGGTTAGGGTGGGCCCTAAATCCCATGAAAGCATCTTTACGAAAGAGTGGAGAGAAGACAGACACAGGAGGAATGCCACAGGAAGACGGACACAGAGAGGGGAGTCAGGCAGCACAAGCCCCGGACCGCCCCGAGCCCCCGGAGCTGGATGAGGCAAAAAAACGTCCTTCCCTAGAGCCCTAGAGGGAGCGTGGTACTGCTGACACTTTGGTTTTAGACTTCCAGCCCCCAGAACCACGATGGAATAGACCATCCTGCTGTTCTAAGCAACCAGTTGTGGACTTCTGTTACGGCTGCCCCAGGAAACCAACACACTGACTATCTGCAGAGCTGATACTGCTGCGGGGTTCCCCGTGACCCCAGGTAACGCGGTGATGGCCCCAGGGTTCCCCGTGACCCCAGGTAATGTGGTGCATGGCCCCAGGGTTCCCCGTGACCCCAGGTAACAAGGTGATGGTCCCAGGGTTCCCCATGACCCCAGGTAACGTGGTGCATGGTCCCGGGGTTCTCTGTATCCCTGGGTAGCACGGTGCATGGCCCTGGAGTTCCCTGTGCCTCTAGGTAGCTCAGTACATGGCCCCAGGGTTCCCTGTGCCTCCAGGTAATGCAGTACCTGGCCCTGGGGTTCCCCATGCCCCCAGGTAGGCGGTGCATGGCCCCGGGGCTCCCTGTGGCTCCAGGTAGTGCGGTGCATGCCCTGTTCTGCACCTCGCTTCGGCGCTTGGCAACTACTTGGTTGCAGGTAAAGCTGCCTTGTGCTTTTTAGCAGCTGCCTGATGCTAATCCCACTGCCTACGTGTGTGCGATTTAGTCGACCAGCTCCTATCGGCAGACATGGAGGCCGTCTCCTGCCTTTGACTATGGCACATAAAACTGAACTCAGTATCCTTGTGCAAATGTTCTGTAGCACTTCCGAGCACAGATCTGCAGGGAAAATCCCTAGAAATGGAGCTGTTGAGTGTAAATATTATAAAGGCTGCAGAAGCGTCCCTGCAGGAGGTGTGCCAAGTTGCCCCCCGCCAGCAGTCTGTAAGAGCACCTTTCTCCTACAGCCCGTCCCGCTGTGGCTTTCACACAGTTTTGTCTTTCCAATCTCCCAGGTTTCCGTGGGATTACCCTCCATTTCCAACTTTCCCTCCCTCTCTCCCTCCCTTCCTCCCTCCCTCCCTCTCCCACCCCCATTTTGTTGTTGTTCAGTGCAGCTGGGTATCTTTCATATATTTAAGAGCCTCTGTATTGTGTGTGAACTGTTCTGTTCTTTGCCCATTTTCCTTTACTTTTTCGGTCTTTGCCACGTTGATCTATAGAACCTCTTTATACAGGAATAAATTTAGAGCTTTTCCTCTGATGTTGCAGATTCTCTGTTTCGTTTCTCCCTAGTCTCTTGTCTCTGTTTATGGTGCTTTCATTTGGGCCAGGATTTTATATTGTGGATCTTTATTGATGTTTTGCACGACTTCTGAGTTTGGGTTGACTTCGGAAGACCTTCTCCATCCTGAAACTACTCTGTTTTCTCCTTGTACATTGATGGTTTCTAATTCAACAACTAACCCTTTGTTATATTTGTGACATATGCAGGTTTAGGGAGTGAGGTAGGGATGTAATTTTATTTTTTCCAGAGAACTATGGAGTTGTCTCAGCAGGACCTACTGAAAATCAGACTTCTCCACGTTGATAATCTGTGTCCCAGGTGTTTGAATTTTTACACATGAACGTTAAGGTCAGCTTGGCTGGTTCTTCTTTTTTTTTTTTTTTTTAAGGTTTATTTCTTTATTTGGGGGGTGGGGTGGGGTAGAGAAGGGCAGAGGGAGAGGAAGAAAGAGTCTTAAGCAGACTCCACACTGAGCGTGGAGCCCGATGCTGGGCTCAATCTCACGACCCTGAGAGCACAACCTGAGCCCAAACCAAGAGTCGGACGCTCAACCGACTGAGCCTCCCAGGCACCCCAGCCCGGCTAGTTCTAAGCAGAAAAAATCTGTTGGTATTCCATGGCTATCACAATAAATTCATAGTCTAATTGCAGAAGACTTGACGCCTTTCCCCTACTGAGTCTTTCCAGCCAAGAGCAGATTCCCTTCCCATTTCTGCTCACCCACTCAGTAGAGAAAACTGTTGTGGAGTTTGTTGCCCAAAGCTGTCCACTTCTCTTTCATTTGTTACAAAGTATTTATCTGTTTTGCTGCTGTTGTAGACAGAATATTTTCCCATCACACGATCTCCCTATTGCCGTTTGCACCAGAAGAAGGCTCTCGGTCCTCATCAGTGCCACAGGGGCGTCTCGGCTGAGTTCCCACTCCAGGTGGCTGTCCCCAGGGGGTTCTCTGCACGCAGCCCTCTCATCCTCACGTCCTCCAGAACCGGGTTAAACAACAGGGGCGACTCTGGGTTCATCTCAGGGCTCCTGGGTTTTGCTCATTCAGCACAACTCTGGCACTTTGGTTGAGATCTGGTGAATAGGCTTTTTCCATCAGTTGAATAATCCAGATCCTTATGATTCAAGCCTTTTTTTTTTTTTTAAACGTGTAGGTGCTGATTCTATCAAAAGTCTGCCTCTGTGGAGGTAACCTCATGAGTTTTCTGCTCTATGAACATGGAGACCTATTTTCAGAGGTCTCCTAATCTCAGACCATCTTTACAACCCCAGGTCAGGGCTTATGGGGTTTTACACATTTTTGTGTTGATGTTCATTTGTGAAATGGTGAAATGGGGCTCTGGTTATCTCTCTGTGCTGACCTCACTGGGTTTTGGTGTTGCTGCTATGCTAGCTTCATAGAAATAATTTGGAAATGTCCTTCCTTGTCTATGCTTTGCCGCCACTGAGGCAGCACTGGTGGTCTCCACAGCTTGAGGGTGTGGTGGAATCACCTGTGAAGCCATCTGGGCCTGGAGCCATCTGCAGCCTTGGCATTGATCCAGCGTTACAATCCTGGGGGTCCACAGCTAAGGTTGCTGCCATAGAGGGTGGGTAATTTGCTGGGAGCACATCCACATGCAGAATTTTTACATGATGGTAAAGGCAACCATTATTATCATGCTCTGTCAATTCTAAATGGTCGGTGAAAGAATACACCCCCTTGGTACAGCCTCACTGGGATTCCGTGAGTGCACGCTGTCCTCAGCAGGCCAGCACAAACCCTGAGCCTCTGCCAGTGCCTGGAGCCCGGTCTGACAGCCGGGTCGGTGTGCACGTACGTCACGTTCAAATCATGCTAATTTATTCTGCCGGGAATGAGAAGGTAGAGAACAAGACTCTCATGTCCTCTTAGTTGTCAGACATCATTATAGCAATACAAAGGGAGGGGCACCTGCATGGCTCAGTCGGTTGGGTGTCCGACTCTTGATTTCAGCTCAGGTCGTGATCTCAGGGTCGTGGGATTGAGTCCCATGTCGGGCTTTACGCTCAGCAGGGAGTCTGCTTGAGATTCTCTCTCTCCCTCTCCCTCTGCCCCTCCCCCATCTCTCTCTCTCCTTCTCTAAATATATATATATATATATATATATACATATATATATATTTTTTTTAAGGGAACTTTGAAAGAAACCCTTCAAAACCTTCAAAAAATTAAGCATAGAAATTCCTCAAAAAATTAAACAGAGAATCACCGTATGACCTAGCAATTCCACTGCTGCACATATCCCCAAAAGAACTGAAAGCAAGGACTCAAACGTATATCTGCACACCCATGTTCATAGCAGCGTCATTCACAGTAGCCAAGGGGTGGAACCAACCCAAAGGTCCCTCCACGGATAAATGCATAAACAAAACACGGTCTGCACATACAGTGGAATATTTTTCAGCCTTAAAAAGGAAGGAGATTTTGGCACCTGCTACCACATGGATGGACAGAGGACATTATGCTCAGTGACATATGTCAGACACAAAGGGACGGACACCGTGTGATTGCGCTCATCGGAGGGACCTAGAGGAGTTACTTTCAGAGACAGAAAGTAGACTGGAAGCTGCCAGGAGCTGGCGCAGGGGAAGCAGGTGTCCCCGGTTAGCGGGAAGAGTTTCAGTTTTCCGAGATGAGAAGAATGCCAGAGGTGGCCGCTGGGGACGGTAGCACAGCAGCGCGAGTGTGCTCAGTGTCGCCGGGCCGCGCGGTGAGAAACAGTCACGACGGTAAACTTTGTGTCATGTGTACTTTACCGCAATCCATCAAATGCATAAGTAAAACAAAACGTTCTTTAACTTATTAAACAAAAAAGTTATTGTTAGGAAAAACAATTTTGTAAAGGAGAGAAGAAATAACCAAGGCCCAAGCCGGGGCCGTGGGACCTGCAGCCAGCATGTCCCGTCAGCCACGCAGTGCCCGTGGCCCCGCACACGCCCTCCATCGGAATCCAACCAGAGAAGGTTCCGGGGAGCCCTCCAGCTTCACGCTTCCCAGCAAGCTGGTTTTCCACTGAAAGCCGCTGAGCTGACCTCTTCTTTCCAGACATTTCCACTGACACAATCTTACCAGAAGCTTCATCCTTGACTCTTATTTCATCAACCCATGAGTTTAATTCCCGGATCTCCAGAGTCACTCTCCCGTGAGAAGACGGGGTGCTTTCTGCTCAGGAGGTAAGGATCGTCTGCGGGAAGAGGCGTGGCCGTCCTAGGGAACGTCCTCCCGAGCGGGGGAGTCGCTCCTGGACAGTCCCTGGAAGGGCCCACGGGCCGAGCAGGAAGAGGCTCATTTCCCCGGGGGGGGGGGGTGCGGATGGCAGGAGGTCAGCAGGGCCCCCACACACAGCGCACAGGGTCCCCCCCGCCCTCAGGGACTGGGTGCAACGGCCTGTGTCCGTGCAGCCCCAGGGTGGTCCCACCGCTGTCTGAGGAGTTCAGACACTGCAGGAAAAGCAAAGCTTCCGTCTCCTGCGTAGGGTTCTTCTCCAGGTCATGAACGAGTCGACTCCCCGAAATAGCTCGGGGATCCCCATCCCGGAGGTGGGCCAGGGCAGAGGCTGTGAGACCGTTCCACGGCGCTAACCCGCTGTGAAAGAATCCAGCATGTGAGGCGGGGAAAAGGAATATGGGATGTCCTCTGTCGAGCCACCTTCCGTCCGGCAGTGACACGGCTGGTCTGTGGCACTTGTGGGCCCTCACCCGTGCTGCTTTCCTATTTCAGCAGCTTCGTTCCCCAGCGCGTCCTGAAGGGCTCAGTGAACTACTGCAAACAGCACGTGGTGGTGGAAATAAAGACGCGTGGGCATTTCAAAATCTGTGGCCGCTTCATCTGGCCTCCCGGTTCGAACGTGCCCATCGATGCCAACAACCATCGCCGAAGCAGGGACGCAGACGGCGGCGCACGGGGTGGGGAGGGGAGGGGAGCTCTGTTAAAAGAGTTAGCGCTCAGATGACTGTTCCAGACTTGGAGGCAAATTCCGAACACGTGTGAGTGTTTCGTGGCCGCCTGCCTCCCTGGGGTCAAGATATCTTTATTGGCCGGGGTAGGGATGCTCGCGGCCCCTGGGCCTATGTCAGCTACCGCTGTGCGTCACCAGCACTGTCGGCGGTCACCGGCCCCGGCGGGAGAGGCCCAGCCCCACGCCAGTATCGGCCCCTGCGAGGTGGGTGTCGGGCTTGGCAGCCTCTGGCCACGGCTGCGCCATCCAAGGGCGCTTCCTGCCAGGGCCTCTCCCACAGCTACCCGGTGGCCCGTGGCCGCTGAGAGACTCACAGTGGGCAGGGGCCTCCGGGTCTCCAGGCCCAGGGGCAGGAGCTCGGGTGACCCCGGGCTGGTCCCAGGGCTCCCCACTTAGTTGAACTGAAGACCCTTCCTGCCCCAGAAACAGCACAGGCCTCCCCTTCCTGCACTGAGCAACGGTCCTTCCTGGGCCAGCCGTCCGCTTCTTCCTCTGGAGGACGCTCTGCTGCCCTGGGGCCGCGGAGGGCGGGAGCAGTGCCCCTCCTTCAGGAAGTCCCTGGCTCCCACTCGGTCTTCACTTCCCTGCCCCCAGCTGCCACGACTTCGGTCCCCCGTGTCCATGTGGACCCTGGTGAAGTGGCCAGCACTGCCCCTCTGCGATCTGGCTTATCCAACTCTGGGCCCCACATTTGGGGGTGGAAACGGGGTCACCGTGGCAGGGGCTCCCCAGCTTGCCAAGGCCAGATGGACAAGAGAGGTCCACAGGGTTCGGGGTGGACGGAGCAACTGTGCCTCGGGCCTGGCTAGACCCCAGGCCTTACGGACCAGGGTGACCTCTCCTCGTCCCCTGCAGAACTAAGACAGGAAGTGGCTGACTTGGGGCAGGGGAACTTTCCTTGCCAGCTGTGTCCGTATGTGGGGCTGCCAGGACCGGGCTGCGGCTGGACGTCCTTCCTTTTTCTCAGGCAGGGTCATTTGCATTCCTGGGTACAGCCTGTTCGGTTTCTGTCCCGCCCTGTACCCAGGAGTCCCAGTTCCGGAGGGTGCGGCTCTGGCCTGGGATCCCCGGGGAGGTCGCCCACTTAGGAGAGCACCAGGGTGCCAGGGTCCCCCCAGACACACGGTGATGCCAGTGCACCCCCTCCAGCCCTGGGGAGTATACCCCCAGCTGAGAGAGGAGGCAGCAGACGGTTTCCTATGGAGCCAGGGCTCAAGGTCAACTTGGGAGTGACACCCAGCTCTGCATGCCCATCGGCCATAGTGCTTTTACTGGTGATAACAGTATGCGTGTTTCAGGCCGCCCTCTGCGCTAGGCGCGCTTACTCACTGGTTCGCGCACGTCCACACAAGCTCACGCCTCACTGGGGGGTGGGTGTGCCTGTGCTGTTAGAGGAAGCACTTTCCACGTTCCCCAGCTGGGGCATCTCCTACCTGCCTTTAGCTCCCCAGGGGCACATCTGCACGGAGATGTTCCACGGGGGGTTACTGGGGCTGGCGTCTGGGTGGTGAGGGTGGGGGCCCAGGACCCTGCCTGGAGATCCTTCTGGGAGATCAAGTCCTTGCCACTGGACACACAGTGGGCATCCAAGCTTGTCCCTGGTGCCCAACCGAGCCTGCCTTCAAGGAGCTTCAGGACGGGCTAAGTGGAAGGAAAGAGGGAGAGCCCTCGCCCCCCATCTTGCGTGATGCAGCGTTCCCTGGACAGCAGGCTGGCTTGCCCTCTCCTCGTGTGCCCCCGACTGCCCAGGCTAAGAAAAACGCATTCAAGGGACATGGCCAGCTGGCCGCAGAGATCTGCCTCCAGCCTCACCTGTTGGAGGCCAGGATGTGGTCCCTTGGTGAATCGACACTGTGCTCAGAGTGGCCCCCACAGAAGACAGTGTCCACACTCACATGGGCACTCCTTGTCCCGCAGTCGGTGGTGAGATGGCAGGGAACGCGTGCCCCTCTGCCCCGCGCACACCTTCCAGATTCTTCTCCTCCTCTTCTGCAGGAAAAGTCCTAATTCCGTTCAACCACCCAGGCCACTGGCCTCCGAAGTTTCGGTTGGCATTCTCCAGAGGAGCTGGTCTGGTGCCAAGTGTCTGCCCCTGCAATGAGATGGCCTCGCTGGTCCCTCGCCACAGCCCCCACCTCGACGGGACGGCCCGGACGCCCGGGCCAGGGCGTGAGCCTCAGTGCTCTCCTTGCCATGGCTGCACACAGCAGGGCCTCGGTGTCCGCGCTCATCCCCGCAGGTCCCTGTGGAGCCCGGAGCAGCAGGGCACACATTTCCTGAGTCCCCACCTCAGGCCGCAGCGGCTCTCGTCCTCAAGGCACAGAGATGGGCCGCCCAGGCGTGCTGGGACTCCTGGGGGGTGCTGCCATTCCTCTGGGGTGCACAGGCCATGCCTGGGTGACCACCAGGGAGGACTGAACCACGGGCCACAGCCCACAGCTCACCCCTCAGTGGCTCCTAAAGGGAGGGAAACACTTCACCGTCCACTGTAGGTTGCACCATGTGTCCCCCCAAAAAAGGTATGTCCACGTCCTAACCCCTGGAACCTGTGACTTGACCTTATTTGGAAACAGGGTCTCTGCAGATGTGATTACTTAAGGTGAGGTCAGACTGGAGTAAGGTGGACCATAAATCCAATGACTGGTGTTCCTCTAAGAGAGGCGAGGACACCCAGAGACACAGGGAGACTCAGCCACGGGTGATGGAGGCCAAGGTCGGAGGGACCCATCTACAAACCAAGGAGCTCCAAGGACTGCCGGCAGCACCGGCAGCTGGGAGAGAGACAGGGAACACGTTGTCCCCCAGAACTTTCAGGGGAAGCACGCTCTGCCGACATCTGGATTTAGAACCTCTGGCCCCCAGAACTGTGAGAGAATCCATTTCGGTGTTTTAAGCCCCTCAATCCTCGATCCTGTGTTACAGCAGCTCTGGGAAATGTAGAAGCCATCATCCATGTCCAGCACGTGAATGGACGTAACTTATGGCTTTGGGAGGAGGCCCCAGGAAGGACCAGCACCCCTGTTCTTCCTCCCTAATAGAGTCTCCCGAAGTGCCCAACAGACACAGGTCTTCGAGCACCCACCAGCTCACACGTGGTCACTTGACTGAGTCCGCACCATCCTGGGGCTGGGGGTGCAGACCCGAACCTCCCTCCCCAGGCTGCCCTGGGGATTCAGGACACGAGGGCTGGGGCTGGGGCTGGAGCAACCCTGTCCTAAATGGCCATGTCCCTCTTCCTGCTGGTCTTCCACAAGAATTCACCACAAAGACCATTTTAGGGGTCACTGCCCAGTGTGGTCCTCTCTGACCCTTCTCACAGTGGTAAACATCCTTCCTCCGACACGGGCCCTCCCCAGCACCTCCCCTCACTCACCCCGCCCAGGTGCCGGGGGCGTCCATGGGGCAGGAGTGACTCTCAGGCATGGGTCTGGATATGCTATATGGCGGTCCAGGTGGGCAGCAGGAGGGGGCAGCCAGCTCACGGACACAGCGGGAGAGTCACCTCCCCCTCCCCCTCTGCCACCCCCACCCCTACGTGGGGCGCCACCACAGCTGGGCCACAGCATTCTCTGGCCTTAAAGAAGTTGGGGAGACATCGCCTGCATCCCCATGTTTGCGAGGAGCTAGCTGCTTTCCTTTCCTGCCAGCTCTGGGATCCCAGCGGAAGTCACAGACGTTGACACTGTCACATGTCACTTGGGACTTGGAGTAAAACTGTGCGTGTCAGGATCAGAGGAGGCGTCTGGAGGCTCCGATTCCCAGCAAGGACCCGTAAAGCCGCTGAGCACGGTGGTGAACCCTGCGGGACCCGGAGAAGGAAGGGAAGGGAAGGGAAGGGAGGCCATGTGCAGTCCCTTGGGCACCAGAGCCCCAGAGCTCTCCCCCTGGGGCTGCCCAGTTCACCCCCAGATGGACAGTGAGTTTCTCCTCTCCTGAAGGGAGGTGGGGGCTGAGATTTGCAAGCATCTCCCTCCCCCCACCCCCACCCCCCTACCCCCTCCGTGGCCCAGAAAAGGACAGCACTCCCTGGGACGGAAAGGAGCCGGGGAATAGCGGGAGGAGCCCAGGGCCTCGGCAGGAGCTCCACAGCCGACAATGACAACGGATGTGAGTGGAGAGTCATGACGGCTGCTGGAGCCTGTGTGCGTCATTGAGAGCAGGCAGGCGGATGGAGGGAGGAGAGTAAGAATATCCACTCAGGAGGTGGGAGGGAGAGGCCAGGAGGGAGGTACTCTCTTCCTCTTGTCACCAGCGGGCACAGGACGTTCTTGGGGCTGGAGGAAGGGGGTGGAAGACCTCACAGGACCCGCACCGGAGCCTCCTGCCCGGCGCGGGTCCTTCCCTACATATATGCCAGGACCCCCGCCCACATTTCACACTTGCAAATGGGAGTCATGTCTGCTCACTGGAGCTGAGCGCCCCCCACCAGGGGCCGGATCCTCTCCACGGAACTTGTGGGCCATATATAGGATCGGCCCCCACCGCTGGGATCAATCGCTTGGCCTCCCCCTCGCTCACACCCCTGAAGCCTTGCTGACCCAACCCATGCCCCACTGGGCACCTGTTCTGCTCTCTGCTCAGAGGGCATCCCAGAGCACCACATCATTGCGTCTCTCTGAGATGTCCCCTCCCAGGGAAGTGCCGCCACCCCCCCTTCATCTCTCGCCACCCTCCGTCCTGCACTCGCCTGCCCTTCTTACTTGGCTGGTGGTCTCCCTCACTGGGACCTGTGTCCCATGAGGTCAGAGACAGTGGAAGTCCAGGGCACAGCCCCAGAGCCAGGCACACGGTAGCCTCAGTCAAAGCTCCTGGAAGGGACAAATGAATGAACAGATGAACGAATAAGCCTCCACTGAAATACTTCCAGGCCCAGGAAGTCCGCCGCCTGCTCCTGTAAGCCCCCCTCCCCGCTGGCCCGGCACAGAACCGTCTCTGTCACTCCAGGGGCCCCTCCATGCCTGGAAAGGGGTGGGGAGCCGACAGCTTTTGCCCAATTTGACGGGTCCTGGAACACCCACGGCTTTGTTCTGTGAGAACTGTGTCCAGCAACACAGGTGGGGCCAGAGGGACCCACAGGTGACCACAGCCCAAAGGCCACGCCAGGACATGGTGACGTGTCCCCCTCACGGATGCCTCATGGAAGAGGTCTAGACAACAGCACGGGTGCAACTGCCGGCCCCAGGGCCCGGGAAGGGAGATGCCCGGTGAGGCCCCGGAAGAGCCGGATAAGGCTCGGAGGGTCACACCCATCCACCACACTGGGGACACAGACGACCAGACAAAGAATGAGAGGAGCAACATTCCTGAGGACACGCGTGGCACCACTCCAGGGAAACAGGCCTTGCTGGCGGTGACGCGCCAGTCCCAGATGCCAGGACCTGCTGCGGAGAAAGCCACTGCTCACCGTAACCCGGCAGACCCTGGAGGTCCCACAGCTCCCTGTCCACGATTCGGACTTTTACTAACTGGCCTCATCCCCCCTTAGCCAGGACCCACGGCGTTCGCTCATCGGGGCACACACGCCTCACCAACGGGCCCCTTGCCAGAATTTATACAAATGACCCCGTTTTACGTCATCCCTTCATTGTTCATTGCTTATCTTTCCTGATTCTTCTGAAAGCCTGCCAGCAGCAACGCGATCCGAGAAGACTTCTTAGCCACTTTTTCAGTGTTCTCTGGCTTTTTATTTGCTGAAGGGAGAGCAGCCCCTGCTTCCTAATCCAGCGGAGGTGTGAGCTAGGCCATTTCTCCCACTGCGCTTTCTTCGCCTCTTAGCTACAGGTCTGCCCCCCCATGTGGCCACACTGCGTGCACAGGTGACTGGACTGGCGAAGCCCTCCGTTTAGCCTCCCCTCCTCCTGCCGCGGAGGGGGCGGGGCTCCGCGCAGAGGGCGGGGCTCCGTGTAGGGGGCGGGGCCTGGAGAGGGAGGGAGGCTCCGCACAGGGGGTGAGGCTCGGTAGAGGGGGCGGGGCTCCGTAGAGGGGGCGGGGCCTCACAGAGGGGTGAGGCTCGGCACAGGGTGCGGGGGGCCCCATGCAGGGGGCGGGGCTCTACAGAGAGCAGTTGAGTCTTGAGTCTCCGCACAAGGGTTGGGACCCCACTCTGAGGGTGAGGGTAGCTGGGCTCACAAGTACTGTGATGCCTTTTGCAGACTGTCCTCAAGCAACCACGTGGCCAGGGTCTTTCCTTCACTGCCCCCGGGAGCAGGGACCCCCCCCTTTTTCCCCTCAACAGCTGATGGAAAAGGCACACGGTTTCTCTAGGGCTTCCAGGGCCAGGGGACCTAAGTGACCAGGCCATGTGAACGTCACAGGCTTGCAGACAAAGACAGCAGCCACTGGGCTGCACACAGTGGCAGCAAAGCGCAAGCCCCTTTGTCTGCCCTGGCTATTAAGGCCCCAAAACATATGTCATCCATGCTAGCACTTAGGAACTGACTTCTACACAAAGCAAGTAAAATCCAGTAACAAAGGCACTGGGTGAATTCTGCCCCCAGCACAAGCTAACCAGTGACACACGGGGGTAACTGGAGGCAGGACCCTGTGGCATCCCCGGACACTGACTCTCTGGCCATCGGAGCTCACCCGGGGTCTGTGGGGCCCCTCCCCTCGGGGCGCTGGCATGGACCAGTGATATCCAGGGCTCCACAGAGCCGAGCCGCACAGTATTTTTAAAACAGAGGCCACTGTATTTCTCAATAGTGGCAAAACGTGCTAATATTTATCTTCCTAAAATACACTTTTAAATATGCGTAGGTGACGTTCTAAGCAGGTAGAAATGTGTCTCGGGTGTCCTTAAGAAATGGAGTGCCATCCTTCAAAACAGCAGAAAGCTCCTTGAGAAAGCCCACTGGTAGCAACTCGCACGTGAGCAGCTGCTGAGTCGGCGTCCTGGGGCTGCCATAACAAAGCAGAGGCCGGGCGTCTGAAGCAAGAGAAACATATTCCCTCCCAGGGCTGGAGGCTGGAGCCTGGAGATCCAGGTGCGGGCAGGGCTGGCTCCTCCTGGATGCCCCTCTCCTGGGCATGCGGACGCCTTCTTCTCCCTGTCTTCGCATGGTCTCCCTCTCGGTGTGTCTATGTCCCAATCTCTTCTTGTAAGGACACCAGCCAGAGTGGATTAAGGCCCTCCCCAACGACCTCATTCTACCTTAATCACCTCTGGAAGGCAATAAAGCCACATTCTGAGGGACTGGGGTCAGGGCTTCAACATAGGATTTTGGAGGGGGCACAGTTCAGCCTATGAACCCTTCTTGGCTCTACTGAGTCAAAGCTTTGCACGTGTCAGCCTGTGTGATCCTCACAGGCCCTTTGGGGTAGGAAACATCAGTGTCCCCATTTACAGAGGAAGAAAGTGAAGGGATGGGCATTGATGCAGTTTTTCCAACTGAAAGTCGAGCTACTGCAGTCTGTTCAATAACAATTGCCCATGACACGAATCTAACCTTGGAACTGACACATCTCTACAACACTACTCAAAACAGACTGCCCGCGAGACGCTGACGTGCTCGGGCTCACTCCCTGTGAGTCAGGGGGAAGGACTGACGTTTGCAAAGCATACATGGGGCCTGCCCCAGGCCTCCGATCGCAACACACAGAAGCAGGAGCCAAAGGTGCGCAGAGGTGCCCCAGACGGGCCGCTCTGGGTTTCCATCCCGTGCCGCTCACCCAACTCCAGGGTCTTCTGGCCTGGTTTCTGGGGCCCCCACCCCAACAGTGTTGAGGGAAACCTCAAGAAGAGTTTCAGAATTCTTCAGATAAAATGTTCTCATGTTTGGGGGGAGCGTGGGCATCAGGAATGACAGATAGACTGACAAAATCATATTTTGAGCTCCTCAAAGTTTGTTCTATGCCAGTGTTTCCCAAACTGACCAGCCAGGAAGCACCAGCTCAGGAAATGTCACATGTGCAAATTATAATTGACAGCCCAAAACACAGTCTCAACAAAATATTGTTGCAAAAAATGATCAAAATTGGGTCAAATACAATAATGTGCATTGGGGGTTAATAAGAGACACACATGTGCACATTCATGTGCCTGCACACAGCAATACATGCACATGCATGCTCACGTTTATGCCTGTGCACACACCCATGCATGCTCACACACATGCACACATTTACACCTGTGTGCACACACACATACATGCACACATGGGTGCACACGTTTACACCTGTGCACACACACATGCTCACACATGCACATGTTTACGCCTATGCACACGCACACACATGCATGCTCACGTTTATGCCTGTGCACACACATACATGCACACACGTGCATGCACAGTTTACACCTGTGCGCACACACATACGTGCACACGCGTGCATGCACAGTTTACACCTGTGCGCACACACATACATGCATACATGTGCATGCACACGTTTACACCTATACACACATACGTGCACACACATGCATGCACAGTTTACACCTGTGTGCACACACACATGGATGCACACATGGATGCACACGTTTATGTCTGTGCACGCACACACGCACACGTTTATGCCTGTACACATGCACATGCATGCTCACACACGCACACGTTTATGCCTGTACACATGCACATGCATGCTCACACATGCACACGTTTACGCCTATGCACACACACATGCATGCTCACGTTTATGCCTGTGCACACACATACATGCACACACGTGCATGCACAGTTTACGCCTGTGCACACACACACATACATGCACACACATGCATGCTCATGTTTACACCTGTGCACACACACATGCACACACACTGCCTACCCAGTTCCTCCAATGCCTGGCTTGAGCGTGAGCCACAGCTCTCAGGCAGATCCTGTCACCACTGCGGAGATGGTAGGTTTGGGAGGACCCCACGACCAACAAGCTAAGGGCAGTAAGGCCCAAGCAGGCTATCGTGCGTCTGCTGAGGAGACGCTCCCAACTGCTGGAGCAGCGCTGGGTGGGCTCAGAGGAGGGACCCAATGGGCCCATTGGCCCTGGTGGGCTGGCAGACATGCGGGGACAGAGACCACACTCCAACCACTGCACGGGGTAGGTCTGCTGAGGCTGCAGGTGTGAGCGGGACCTGGCAGCCGGCCTCGGGGGGCAAGGGATGACAGCAAGGGACATTCACCTCCACTGACCACAGGAGCCGCCAGGATGGTGCTGCCCTCCCCAGCCTTCGGGCCGGGGGCTGATCTGTGTTCGCTCAGGAAAGGCTCCAGGAGGCGGACGCTGCTGGGGCACAGGCATTTCTGGTGGAACGAGAAGTTCGGGTGTGGTCAAATCCCCAAATCCAGCACGCAAATGACTCACCTCATCAGCTCTGCAGAAATCAACCCGGGGCGCCCGGGGGCTCAGTCGGTGAAGCGACTGCCTTCGGTTCAGGCCGTGATCTCGGTCCTGGGATCGGGCCCTGAGGGGGGGGGTTCACGCTCAGTGGGAGTCTGCTTCTCCCTCTTCCCTCTGGCCCTCCCCCTGCTGGTGCGCGTGCTCTCTTGCTCTCTCGCTCTCTCTCTCTCATTCGCTGTCTCCGTCTCTCTCTCTCTCAAATAAATAAAACTTCTTTAAATAAATAAATAAATAAAAATTTAAAAATTAATAAAGAAATCAAACCAGAACCGGGTGAGGAACACCCCCAAAGTAGGCACCTGCTAGAAGATTCTTCCTGCCAGTGCAGCATCCGTCATCCTGGGAAGGGCCTACGGGAGCTGGGCCAAGCCGGGAGCCGGACCTCCGCCCCAGCAGCACCAGTCCCAGCACCTGCTGGGAGAAGCCTGTCCCTGAATCTATTCCAGCATATATTGTGCTGCGGCATTATTGAGACAGGAGCTGACGGACGGGCCTGAGTCCGCATCACCCTCCCTCTCCCTCCAAGAGTGCCAGAAGGCTCTGACAGAGCCCCAGCCCTGGAGTTTGTTCCGTACGGGCGGTCTCAGCTGAGGACCACCTGCATTATAAGAAGAAATGTCCCAGGGGAAGTCCAGCGCATTCTATGCTTCTCCCTGTCCCTACGTTCCCAGAGACAAAGTCCTATTCACTTCCTAACGTCCTCCTAGGACAGGAAACGCCGGCAAATTCACCCTGCTGTAGTAATTTGCCGTAACATGCCGCCAGTCCTGACGCTTTGAGCTGAAGCCCCAAGTCTGAAAACAATCCCGGCCGCTGAAAATCAGATGGCCGAGTGACAGGCTTTCCTGGGGAGTGGCGCCCCTCCCCCGGCCCCCAGGCCCCCAGCCCTGAGCCCGGGGGCTCGGAGGGAGCGTGGCCAGCCGCAGACGACGGTGGACGGCACCTTCGTCACCTCTGCCGGCACCTGCACGTCCAGGTGGTGCGGCTGAAGACAGCAGCGTCGTGCGCCCACACTGGGCAGGCCCGCAGCAAGCCCGCCGCCTCTGCCGGCTCGCGTGCTTCAGACGACAAGTCCGCACAGCACCCGCCGCTCCTGCGCCCCGGCCCCCCTCCCAGCGCACGCCCACACGCGGCCGGGCATGTGCACACGCGGCCAGTCACGTAGCGGGAGAAGGCCACCGAGCCCGTGTGAAGGTGGACGGGCCTGGGAGATCCAAGGCTGTTCTCCAAGGGGCCCCTGGAGTGCACATCCGCAGGGCAATGACGGGGACGGCTTCCTGTGGGACGCGGGGCTGTGGGCCCCTCCTCTCCTTGGGGACAGAGAGGCCTCTGAACAGGGACGCCGGCGTCACTCACGTTGAGGCCGCTCTGCAGAGCACGCCTGCAGCCCCCAGATACGTGAGGAAGCTCAGGCAGGCTAGGCCAGGAGGGGACCCGGTCCTGGGCACCTCGGGGGGCCGTGTGCCCTCTGTGTTTCTGCCCCGTCACCCGCACCCTGCCAGTCATGGAGCTCCCCTGGCCCTTTCCCGCAGGCTCTCGGGGACTCGGGTTCTGTACCCGAAGGTGGGACAATCCCGGCAGCCAAGACCGGAGGAAATCCTGCTAAGCTCCAGGGAGGTGGGAGGTTGTCGATAAACCCTTCCCTCTGGGGAAGACGGGGTCGTGTGCAAGTCTGCTTCTCATCCTAGCCCCACATGCTTCCTCCCTCTCGCCCAGGCCCCGAGCCCACACGTCTGGCGGCCCCGGGCATGCGGAACCAGGGAAGCAGGAGGTGAAGGAAAGAGGACGTGGTGCAAAGAGGGTGCCCCACATGTTCCTAGACTTTGAATGCCTGGCGCCCCAAAGCCATTCTGGACCATAAGGCGACATCCAAGTCGTGAACTAGGACGGGGGCGCGGCAAGAGAGCTCAAGCCAGGCCCGGATATCGCTGAACGCCACACCAGGCTGCCGCCTCCCAATTTCTCTGATATGAGAGAACAATCAGCTTCTATCGCATTTCTGTGAGAATGTTTCTCGGCTGTCAGCTCCGTGACGGCTTGGTCTGAACGTCCCGTCACCACAAGCCCGGGGCCCCGCATGCTGGCGTGCCTGTCGGCTCCCAGACGCCTCTGAGCAGATGGGCCGTGGGCTGCGGCTCAGCCCTCGCGGCCGCCTCCCCGGGAGCTGTCACCGCCTCCCGTGCCCGGAGGTGTGTGTGTCAACGCCCCAAAAGGCCGGATTCCCACACTGACTCAGGATCCCACTCGCCATGTGAAACCGTCAGCCACCCAACCTTGGGCCAAGAGTAATATATTTCAAGAGTTTAAGAAAAAACTCCTTCCAGTGCAGGAGAATTGTGGGAAAGAAGTACTTTTTAAAAACAATAATAAACAGAGGTGAAGTGGGTACAGCCTCAGGGTCCCGAGAAGGCGAGCTTGAGGAGGAAGGAAAGGGACCCGGCCAGAGTGGCTTTGCTCCCTGGCCACCTCTGGAAAGTGGCCAGGCTTCTGGGGGCCAAGCCAGGGGTCCTGTCGCCAGGCTCCGGCTGGGGAGGCCTGAGCCTGGGGAGCAAGCTGTGGTCACCGTGACGGAGCCGGGCACCTGGGAAATGGGCCGAGGCCCAAGCACAAGGAGCGGTCTCCCCCCACAGGCAGCCTGAGCCCCAAGTGCCTGCAGAATGTGGGCGCCACGGGTGAGCCTGGGCACTGCACCCAAACCCCTGGCGGGCGCGAGACCCACCCCTCCTCACCTCCCAGCTCTGAGGATGCCAGGAGAGGCCGGAGGCCGCGGCCAGAGAAGGTGACGAGGCAGGGCCCACTTGCTCTGGGCATCCTCCCAGCCGGGAGTGCTGGGTGCCTGCCTCGCACATGGTCGTCAGGTTGGAAGGAGGAAGCCCCCCTCTCCACGGGGCCCTTCTCAGAGCCACCAGCACAGGTCAGCTTTACCGGCACTGTTGGCTGCGGCCGAGCAGGACAGGGAGCTGTCTGAAATGGGGGTGTGCATGGTGGTTATGGGTAAGCATGTGTGCAGGGGGCTGTGAACGTATGCATCAGAACGTGCATGAGGGAGGATGCGTGTGTCTGTGCACGCTTCCCCCCAAAGGCTGTCTTGCACCAGCCTGGCCCTCGGTGGCCGGCTGACCTGTGCCCAGCCGTGGGCAGCAGCCTAGCTCCCCACCAGCCCCAGGGCTTTGGGCAGTGGCCCCTGGAGTCTGAGGTCCTCCAACCAGATGTGGCCTTGAACCAACTCTCCCGCCCCATCTCTGCCAATGGGCATCTCTTGCACTTTGCCAAAAAGAATTGCCAGTTTTCCCAAACCTCCCAGTGGGAGAATTTCTGCCCCCTCAGTGGCTGGCCAAGTCCAGGTCCCTAAGGAGCAGTGGGGGCCAGCGCAGAGCTCACGGTGAGAACCCCAGACCCTGCGTGCAGGACTCCCCTGCCTCCTCTCTCCTCACACGGTCCTTCCGCCCCCACGTCTGAGCACTGTGCACTGTCCTTGCCAGAGACGGAGGCGGGGGTCCCTGAGTAGGTATGTGGCAAAGCTGGGTTGGCTTCTCCCGGGTGCCCCTGGGTCCCTCAGTCCTGTCCCCTCAGCCACAAAGTCCAGAGCCAGCCCGAGAGCAGGCAGAGTAGGGGCCACACGTGAAGGCAGAGCCCCGCCCACACCTCCGCCGGGGCCACGAGCGCAGCTCTAGTTTGCCACCTTCCCCCAGGCACCTGCTGGGGGTCATGATCCGGGGCCCGAGGTCCGGCCTCTTGCCCAGGCTGTGGCAGAGCAAGCCGTGGCGGCTGTCTTGCAGATCTCACGGTGGGAGCAGGGCAGGTGGCTATGGCTGGCGACAGCCGCCTCGGGGAGGGACACCTGCACCTTCCCCTCAATTGTTCAACGAACCTAAAATGACTCAAAAAAATCGTTTATTAAAGAAGAAAATTTTTAAAGAGAGAAGGTCGGGGAGACGGCTTAGAAGAAGAAAGAGTTGCTGTTCAACATGTCCCATTGTTTTTGGCGTGACCAGCCAGGGTCCGTCACTCGAATCTCTTCTCTAAGGCATGGTGCTCTCTGTGTGCAAGGACCCGGCCCAGCCAGGACAGTGCCTTTTCCCCCCCAGGAACAGGCACCTGTGGACATGCCCAGCTTGTCCCCAGCACCAAGGGAGGGAGAACAGGGACGGGTGCGCCCCGAGCTGCCACACCCTGAGTCACACAGGTTGTCACCATCCTGTGCCTCAGCTGAGCAGGAGAGCTGCCCCTGCACCTGCCCTCACATCAGGCTGAGACCTCCGAGCTGGGCCACTTCACTCCCAACAAACCTGGGTCTTGGGGGGACAACTGGCACCTTGGTTTAATTCCCAGAACCATCACCCTCCAGCTTTGCAATTAGGGCTTCCCTGGGGTCTGGCAGCATAGGGACGTAGGGTGGAAGGCCTCTGCTCAGCCCACATCCCATCTGGCTGCAGGGGCCACTGTTGCTGGGACAAGAGGCCTTGTTGGAACCCCCAAGGGAGCCTTGGGCTGTGGCTCTTCCCACCCATGGGGCCTACACGGATGGCCTAGGGACGCTGAGAAAGCAGTTTCCCAGCCCTGCCCCCAACAGGCTCACCTGTCAGAGCCCCAGATCGAGGTCTGCTGGGTGCCTTCTGGTGAGAGCCCCCTATTAGCCGGCAGGAACAGGGGCCTCTGTGGAGGAGGAACAGGGCTTAGAGCATAAGACTCGGGCTCACCCCTTAGAGGAGTGGGGCAGGCCAGAAACATCTATGCAACATGAAACATGGTCTTCTCCAGAAATGCCCCCCCCCAGCAGGTTCATTCAACACCTCACAACCGGACTCTAGAAGCAGTCATCTGGCCAGTCACAGCTGCCCTGCCCGGCTTCCTGAGGGGCCGCTGCTCGCAGGGAGGGCCCATGCCCAGCCCCCAGCTGCAGCCCGCGAGGCTTGCCCTTGTCAAGGGTGGGGGTCACCGCAGGGAAGACCCTCTGAGATGTGATCTGAGAACCACCTGCTGCTCCTACAGGCCTGGGACCCCAGGACCAGCAGGTCGAGTGACCCCAGTTAATGGCAGGGTCCCCACACTCACTCCTAACACCAGGGCTCTGGGCCCTGTAAGCAACCCCAGGTGAGGGCCGGGGGCCTCTGAGGGCACATTCACAACACTTCCCAGGGCCATACCCTCTGGCTCCTCTGTCCGCTTCCAGGGAGGCAGGCATTCCCTGAAGAACAGTGCTCCGTCGGTGGGAGGACTAGGGAGACGGTGCCAGGGAGACGGGGGTGCGGCCCCCACCACCGGCCCAAGTGAATTCACCCCCTCCTGGCAGAGCCCTGGCTGTCTCAGCAGCCCCCAACCACCCGGACGCTCACACTGCCCTGGGAGGACGTCCAAACTCCCCACTGCAGCGTGAGGACGCCAGACGGCTCGCCCAGCTCGCGGCCAAGCCAGGCTTACTCACGCACCGCCACGGCGTGGCTGCTTGCACCAGGCCACGGCCACAGCCATCCAGGCGAGGGTGGCTGGGAAGGTCAGCCTTGGCGTCCGGGGGACAAGGGTCGTTAACCTCAGCAAGCTGCATGCGTGCGCCCTGAAGCTTCCTGGCACGGGGCTGGGAGGGGCACAGCACTGAGAGCCACTCCAGGCTCCGCGGCCTTCTGGCCATGCGGCCTTGTGCTGGGACGCATTTTTCAACTTCCCTGCGTGCTTCCTAAAAACTGGGAGCAGTAGCAGTGGCACGGTCAGGGCCCAGGGGATGATGAACACGGAAGTGCACTGAAAACCCTGGACTGGTCCCCGGGACACTGCGGCCACCATGCCCATCTTGTCACGTCCTCCTGAGCAGGAGCGAGGTGGACAGGAGGCAGGCCTCTGCTGCTCCCATGAGAGAGGCCTGACTGCGGTGAGGACCCCGGGCAGAAGGGGCGGCCCAGGTCTGGCTCGGAGAGGACAGACGGGTAGCAGGTGAGCCGGAAAAGTCAATCATGCCAGGAAGCAACCAGAAGGAAGCCAGATGGTTCTCTCGTTGCACCGGGCATGTGGGAGCTGCCTGCCTCCCATGGCCCTGCTTACTCTTCGCCTTTGGAGATCAAAGAAAGGCCCGGCTGGCCTGCTTTGCGCCGGGGAGCGGGCAGGGCGCTGCAAGACAAGGCACCAGCTTTGAAAGTGTCTTCCACTGACAGGCAAGGCCACAGTTGTGAAGCACCTTCTGCAGAAAAGAGAGCCTCTCAGTTTGACAGAAGCACGAGATGGGAGTCTCTTTGTGTGAATGCCGTGGCTCCCAGCCCCGGTGTCTACCCTCCCTGTGCGGTCCGTGCGCCAGAGGACAGCTGGAGACAGCAACGAGGACCGGACGCACCAGGAGGACATAGCCCACCTCCAGACCCGGGCTGGCAAGGAAGTCCCAGCTTCCGGCCGCCCTGTCGCTGGTGCGGCTGCTTCAGCGGGAAAGGGGGGACGACCCTGACCTCCAGGAGGCAGGGCAGCACCGGAAAACATGCCCACCCTGGAGGCTCTTCCCAGGGGACCTGGAAGCACGTTCCTCTGGGCTGCGCTCGGGTCAGAGAGAACCTGGCAGAAAGCAGCCACGCTCAAGGGGAGGCACCAGGACCCCCGGGTCCTTTCCAGATAGGATTTGACGAAGGTGGTTCAGGCTCAGCCAACGAATCACTGGTTTAACAGCGAGGGGAAGCTGGCCCGTCGGCACACAAAGCTTCAGACCCTGGTTGAACCACTTCTGGAAACTGGGCAAATGCCCCGTATACGTGGGCCTAATAAGCAAAACCTGAAATCCTACATTAAGTTGCATTTTCTAAGAGCCTTGCCGTATCAATCTCTGTTTCATTATCTATTGCTCGATAACGAATGACCCCGAAACTCTGTGACTTAGAATAAAAACCAACCATGTATGCGCTTCACAGCTCTGTAGTTTTGGGGGCTCTTCCACTCTCCCTGGATTTCTGGGGTGGCAGAAAGATCCAAAAGGGCTTCCCTCACATTGTCACAAGTTTGCGCTGACAGGGGGCCCTGGTTCTCCTCCGATAGGGCTCTCCACCTGCCCCCAGCCCTGGTTCTCCTCCGATGGGGCTCCCCACGTGCCCCCGGCCCTGGTTAATCCCCGATGGGGCTCCCCATGGCTGTGGCCGGCCTCACAGTACGGCAGCCGGGTTCCAACAAGTAGGATTTGGAAGCTCCAGTTTAAGGGCCTGGGTGTGGAACCTCAGAACATCCTTGGGCTGCATTCCTTAGGTCAAAGCCAGTCACAAGGCCTGCTGGAGTTTAAGGCGTGGGAATGAGGGGGAATCAGGCTCCGCCTCCTGACATGGGGAACAGTGTGGGTGCAGGAAGGAAGGCACCGTGGGTCCCTCTCAGATGACTAGCGGCTACGGTCAAGTCAGCCTGTGTCCGTGCAAAATGACCTCTCCTGCTGTCCAGTGCCAGCTTCCACGGGCAAAGGAGAGTGTGTTTCGAGAGTCTAGAACACAGTCCCGAGCACACACCTGCCCCTTGGCGCCCTGGTAGCTGGCCCTGTGCCAGGCGAGACGACATGCCCTTGGGATTCTTCCAAGAGGACCAAGGGCTTTCCTGTACTTTGCAGCTGTCTCAACGGGCCAGGTGGTCTGGGACCTACAAAGTTCTCAGTCACCAATTCCCCACCGACAGCCCTCCCCTCAAAGCCCTGGCAAAGCCGTTGGTCAGTGGGCAGCTACCTGGGTGGGGGCAGGGGGGTTTCCGCCAAAGGTGAGCCCCACTTACCTCCGCCTCAACCCCAGGACCCAGCCCTCTCCACCCCACAGTGGGAAACCTGCTCCTCGATCCACCCCTCTCCCCGCCCCCCCCCCCCCCCGCCATCCAACCCCGCACTGGGGCAGGGGCACGCGTCCTTCGGTAGCAGGCTTAGGCTCGGAGCTGCTCCGGAGAGCCGGCCTCCCCCACGTGTGTGCGGTCACACATGCCAGCCGCAGGATTCGGAGCTCCGCTCAGGTGGGAAGGGGGTGGGCTGCTCCCAGTGCCTGTTGAGACGCTCACAGTCCTGTGGTCTAGAGAGGGTCCCCGCACACGTCGGGAGTCCAGAATGTGAACGACTGGTCACCAAGGTGGAGAAGGGCATGGAGACCTTACACATGCATGCAGCATTCAAGGGTCCTTCAGTCCTGGGGATGTCACCTAAGCAAGCTGTCAGAGCTGCGCGCCAAGACCCCTCGCGAGCGGAGATCGTGCACGTGGCGTCCCACACTGTGTGCAGCAGGGAACGGGCACAGGGCTCAGTGTTACTGGAATAAGCCAACCATGAGACACAAACGTGCCCCAGACAGGACCGTGCACGCCCCCCCCGCCCCCGGCTCACTGACGCGTGCTAGGCCTCCGCCACACACCCGGCTCGTGCGAGCGGGCGCCTTCCCTGAATCTACTTGCCAGGGACCCAGGCGCAGTCGGACGTCACACCGCTCCCCCCGCCCCCTGGCGCCTGTCAGCTGGTGATGGACGGGCGCATCTGGAGCCTTGCTTTTTGCCGGTGACCCAGAACCAGGCCGGCCACATGCCATGCAGCTGACACACAGACGTAGCCGTTGAATGAATCCGCACTGGAGTACGCTGTGTACCCTGGTCGTCTAAGGGAGCTGTTGGCCCACCTGCTGGAATATTCTTCAGCAGTTTAAAGGAGTGGCAGATCTACAGTGTGAGGAAATGCTCATAAGATCGTATCACGGGAAAGAAGCCCATATAAGACCGTAGGTGCAATTCAATCCCAAGTAAGATAATAGTGATGCCCCAGCATTAAAAACTGGGCTCTTGGGGGGCGGTGGTGGCTGGGAGGGCATCAGTGGCACACAGCTGGCAGAGACCCCTCCCGGGCTGACTCACGGTCTCCTGTAAGGTGACGGGTAACGTTGGGCTGGTGTTAGCCTCTCGGTTTCTGTCTGGCGTGGGGGGCTCTTGAGGGGCAGACAGGGCACACCCCGCCCAGGGAAGCCCAGAGGTGGCCCCTTCTGTACTTCTGTCTTCTGGGGCGAGCTCCAGGAGAAGGGGGCTCTTGCCAGCCACAGCGCCCTGGTCTCCAGCTGGGTCTAGGCTCCAGATTCGGCAAACCTTCTCTCCCTGCAGCCCCTTCACCTCACCTGCCCGGACATGGCCCCTTCCCTGGGGACCCGCACGCACACACCCTCTGCCCCCCTCAAACGCCCACCTGTAGGTGAGGTGAGTGGTGGTCTGCCTCCTGGCTTGGACCTTGCCAGCAGGGCTGGGTCCTCGGCTCCTTGGAAATGCCCCCCACAGAGCAGGCTTTGGCTGGAGATGCTGTGCCAGGAGCCCGAGCCCAGGGCCGGCTGCACCCCTGCTCTGCAGCCCACAGCTCAGCGACCCTTAGGAACTATTCTCCTCTGTGCATTTTCAGTTGAGGTATAATTTCTGTGCAATAAGCTACACCCATTTAAACTACAAGTCTGTGTGTCTGACAGATGTCCAAACCCGTACAACCACTACCACAATCAAGATGTGGGACACGACCGATTTCCTCCGACCCCTCCTGCCTCGGGAAACTTTTCGTTGTTGGGGGTATGCACTGGTGTAAACTTTCTGGAGGCAATGAGGCAAATACTGTCAGAACCTTCTATGACCACCTCTCCTCTCCAGCGTCACTGGCCTGCCCCTCCTGGAACACGGAAGCATGCCACTGCCCCAGGACCTTTGCATGTGCTGTTCTTTCACCTGGATGGCTCTTCCTCCAGGTGGCTGCCTCCTCACTTCCCTTGGGTCTGTGTTCAAATATCACACTGTCAGGGAGGCTTTCCCCATCCCCTGTTACATGGTCACCTGCCCTTTGCACACCATCGCGCCTGCATTTTGCCTTATTTCTTGGCACACCAACTTTACACATTTGCTGCCCTTGTTGGTAAGCTCTGGGCTTACTGCTCTGAAACAGCATTTCAGCTCCCTGCCTCCATCACACGGGCCGGAGCGAGGCTTGGGAGTGCCCTGGGCCGCCGGTGCACATGCGATCCCCAGTACCTGCCGTGGTACGTTAAAGCAGACACACCACAGAAGGAGCAGCACAGAGCGCCACGGGGGCTGGGGGGAGGGGGGAGGAGTTTGGATTTTCCAGCCCACAGTGTCACAGCCAGTCCGGGTCCCAGGGCGCATCTGCCTGGGCTCAGATCCCAGCTTAGGGTGACCCGCAGTGACGTACTTAACCTCTCTGTGCCTCAGTGTCCCCCTCGGTGAAATGGACATAGTAATAGCGGCCTCCTCGTGGAGTGGAGTGAGGATCGAAGGTCCAGCTGTGAAAGTCGAAAAGAGCCCAATGTGTTGTTGGTGTTGGATAAGCCAGGTGGGGAGGGGGCGTGAGACAAGGAGGGGGTGGCAGGAGGCTCAAGACTCACCCAAGAGGGGTGGATGGGAGGCGGGGGCCCCCGCAACCCCAGCCCACGGGACCAGAGTTGGTCACTTGCACCCCTGCTCAGCTTGCTCAGCCTCCACTTCCCTGCCCTGCATCCCCATGAAGGGGCGGCCGGACGGGTGCACGGAGGGGATCTCAATCGACAGACACCACGAAACGCCCGTAGAGCAGAGAGCGATCACCAGCACTGACAGCGAAGCCGTCCCAGAGCCACCAGCGCGTGAGAACGGATTTCCTTCCACGCAGGAGGTAAAGGGTCAGCCAGCAGCCTACTCACTGACGCGCTCCGCCAGCCGCCTCTTCTCAGACCAGAACGAAACCAGCTGAGTCGTCCTTCTCCTACGTGGCCCCGAAGACCCCAGGTGACAGAAGCCAGTCTATTTCATAAGGAGCTTACATGGAGATTTCCCCTCCAACCCTTTGAACACATTTAAACGTCGGCTATTTTTACAGGAGTTATATAACCGTTCTCTCTCATTCATGGATGGTACATGCTTCCCTGTGAATGGTATTTCTATTTAGGGCACAGTTTACTCCTGTCCTGCCAGGAATAAGGGCTCAGCTCCACTTTCAAGGGCTGAAGTCATAGGCGAAGGCCTCGTGGTCTCCAGGAGAGAAAGCCGCACAGATGTGAAGTGGGCTCAGGCGGAAAGGGCCGGCCTGGCGGTCACTGCCCCAGGCCCACAGTTCCATCTCAGCAGTGCTCCTGCCACTGGCCGGACGGCGGTGTGGACAGAGACAGGACATCAGGTGCTCCCAGCCCGGCCCGGGGGCAGTTTCGCCGACCACAGCACTGGTCAGGGAGAGCTGCCCTGGCCCGCCTGGGCCCAATGATACATCGTGAATAACGACCTTTCTTTGTATCAGCCCGAATGTGAACCTAGGCTCTGGGTCAGGCCAGACAGACATCGATCGATACGCTCGGACCTGACAAATGTCAGCAGTTTGACTCACACTCACACGTGCGTGTGCGGCTTTGGTCCAAGTGATCCTGACACACGTGTAGCTTCACGTGTTGACCACACGGTCCCACCCCGAGGGTCCCTTGTGCTGCCCCCTGGCTACCACCGCCCTGACCCATCCCCAGAATGACTGGAAACGGGGTTGCCCATCTCCTCACGCAGGACGGTTCTCTGAGGTCCCAGCAAGCCGTCGAGGGAGCTGCGGCCCGCGCTGCCTCCTCGAGGAGCACGCCAGGTGTGGACGGGCTGTGGTCAGTTCAGCCGCCCCCCGTGGAAGGCCATCTGGGCGATTGTGAGCCCCGCTGCTGTCAACAGTCGTGTGCACATTTTTGTGTGAGCACGGCCTCCACTCCTCTGGGAGAAAGGCAGACGCTTGTCTCGTAAGGAACACCGGAACCCTGGTCCAGAGAGGCTGGACGCTGTCCACTCCCACCGGCCGCACCTCCACGCCCCTGTGTCCACGCCCCGCCACGGCTGGTGTGCTCGCTGTCGGGGGCCCACCACTCTGACGGTGCACGGCCGTCACCCCTCCCCCATCGTGGGACTGGCTAAGGCTGCTGCCCCCTCCCCCGGCTTGCACCCATTCGCCGTCCGCAGACCTGGTGCGGCAATGTCCGTTCGCGTCTTCCGCCGGCGTTCTACCTGGTTTGCGCTCACGGTGGAGGGTGGGAGACCCCTGTGTGGTCTCGGCACTTGCTCTCTGTAGGATGCGAAGTTCGCAGAGACCGTCCCCCTGTCTGTACCTTGCCTTTCCATCCTCCTCACAGGATCTTGCTCAGAGCAAACGTTTTCCAGCTGAATGAAGTCCAGTGTATCGATTTGCCCTTCGATGGACGTGCTTGTCTGGTGTCAAGCCTAAAACCGTGTCACCTTAGAGCCGGGAGATTTCCTACTTTTTCCCAAGAGTTTTAGTATGATGCTTGACATCTGACCCGTGATCCCTTCGGAATTCCTTGTCCTATCAGGTGTGAGACTCCGGTCAAGGCCCACGAATATCCAGTTGTGCCCACGCTGGCTGCTGAAAGGCCGTCCTTCCTCGGTTGCGCTGCTTTGCCCCTTGTCGCCGATCCGCGGGGCGGCCGGTGGGGCCGTCTGTGCGGTGGTGCCGGTCGGCACGTCTCTCTCCTGCCAACAAACACCTCGCCGTTTCGATCGCTAACATGGGGTGGGGTGCCTTCCGGATTTTGAGCCTGTGAATGTGTTACTCATTCAAATATGAGAAGATAAACATTTTTAATTAATAAAATCGGCGCAGGGAAATGTTCTCTTCTTTTCCTTCAATGGCTGCCAGGCAGGAGGGTCCCCTCAGGGAGAGCAGCTTTCGAGGGGGATTCAAGCGCCATTGCAAATGCCATGCTTGTTTTCAGCTGAGGCAGATCGCCTAAGGGAGAAGGCGTCTGACCACGTGGATGGGGGCCCGGGACCCAGAAGTCCTAGGGCTTGGAGACCCTGCCCCTTCCGACCAAGACAGGTCTGGGGACGGGAGCCGCTCGATCCTGCGAGCCAGCACCGCTGGCTTCCTTGCTGGGACAGGGCACCTCAGGGCACAGGGGCTCGTGGTCTCACTGGCTGCCCGGTCACAGCTGAGCGGCCACCCCAGCCAGGCTCCCGGGGTGAGGCCGAGTCCTTGGGCTGCGCACGCCACTCCTAAGAGCCACAGCTTTGCTCCTGACTGCACGCACTGGTACCAGGACCTTGGCCGTTATCTATCGTGCGGCTCAAGCAATGAAGCAAACAAGAGTCATCAAGCAACGGCACTCCGGGAGTGGGTTTACCGCTTTCGCAGCTCAAACAGAGGGAGGAGAGGGACGGTCTTCTCTGCGTGTTCAACGTGGCTCAGCCATGTTTCAGAAAGTCCAGAAAAATTAAAATACAGGTGTTAGCAACCGCCATGGTCAGGGTGCTCGGTCTAGCCCGACGGACGCTCGCTGTCTGCAGAGAGAGGCCGTGCTAAGCGTGGGCCAAGCCTGCTCGGCGCCTCTGCGCACAGCTAAGGGGCCGCCCGCCAGGACGCACCGCCCCCCACTTGGAGCGGGACCAGCCTGGGCTTGAACCACGGAGCTGAGATCTGCAGGACAGCTTTCTAAAGCCCCATGGCCAGGCTGTGTCCCAGACAGTGAACCAGATCTGCAGATGCTCCGAGTGTAGCCACGGGCGCTGGGGTCCCAGGAAGGCGAGGTCATGCGGGATGTGTGAAGACGCTCTCTGCTAGGCGGCAGAGAATGCACTCAGCCCGGCGGGAGGAGACCGGGGTGAACCAAGTGTGAAAATGAAAGAACAAAGGCACAAAGATAAAAATGCCTGTGTTTGTGTCCTAGGGCTTCCAGAACAAATTACTACGAATGAGGTGGCTTAGAACAAAAGGAATGTCTTCTCTCAATGTTCTGGAGGCCAGAAGTCTGAAATCGAGCTGTTAGCCGTGCTCCCTCCGGAGATCTGGGGACGACCCTTCCTGCCTCTTCCAGCTCCTGGGGGCCCCCCAACATCCCTGGCTGTGACCCCATCTCTCTCAGCTCCGGCTTCTCCGTGTGTCCGTCTGGCCTCCCCCTGCCTCCCTCTGTAAGGGCACACGTGACGGGACTTAGGGCCCCCCGCTAATCCCCATACACTCCTCCTCCTCTCGAGATCCTTAACGTGATCACGTCTTCTGCTGTGTAAGCTAATAGTTCTCGGCGGGGGGATGTGGACATCACCCGGCCCCCACAGAGCTCGCCCTGCCTTGGGGAGACCGAGCAGACCATCGTGCCTGATACAAATGAACCCAACCGACCAGCTCACCGGGGGCAGACCCCGCAGGCTGAGGAACCGGGCTGCTTGGTCAGCCCTGGGAAGACAGAAGTGATGGGTCGTCCCTGGGGCTGGTCAGGGGAGCCCCTCCCCCAGGAAGCCTCAGAGCGTCCCATCAGGACTGAAGGGAGACAAGAGTCTCCTGGCGCCTTCAAACTTGACCTTGTTAGCCACGCGCATCACGAAGTGATGTTTTTAATAAGCCCCGTAACTGCGTTTTGAATAGCACGATCGCGTGGCATTTAATTCTTCCATGCTAAAGGCTCATTAGTTACATATAAACATGCTGTGTGCGGTTTCCAAAACCCTGTTTTGGCTTTTTATGTACATATGCGGAGACCGGAGGCCCCTAGAACGGGTGCGTCCCCTCTGAGAAGCCCCAACAGACCCTACCCCAGAGGGTTTGCAGTCATCACTGAAGGACTAAAGGCCCGGAGGAGGACGGCCCCATCAGGAAGGTGACGAAGCCCGAGGCTCCCGTGTCCCGGCAGCCGGACGGCCTGCCGCCTCTGCTCTGCTCGCGCTCGCCTTGCCTTCCTCCCACGCACACAGCATCTATGCAGTGCAGTATTCATGCGGGAGAGCAGGGAAAGCTGGGCCCCAAGGTGTAAGGCCGGAGCTCGGGCCGCCCTGGGGGCTGTGACCTGAATCTGGCAGCCTGGAGCCCCCAGAACTCGGGGCTGAGAGGGACGGCCGTCGGCAGCCAAGGGCCTCCAAGAGGCCCACCACACGGCTTCTTACCCCAGCGGCTATGTGCAGGCGTCTCACTCACAGAGCCTGTCCAAATTCACAAAACTAGAAAAAAAACTCAGGTTTCAGAAGCTCAAAGGGGAAGCCTCTTGACTCCCTCCCTCCGTCTGGCCTTCATTTCCTCCCCTTGGATTTCCAGCTGCAGGAAGGAGGTGAGCCCAGAAGAGGTAGAGGCAGGGGAGGCCCGGAACAAGACCCAAAGCTGTGCAGTTACCAGCCAGGCCCCAGAACACCCGCCTGACGAGGCCTGAACCACATGGACTTCGCGTTCCCGCCAAGGGAGAGTGAAGGCGACTTCTTGCAGCTCAAGGATGAGGTTCACCCGGGCTGAGAGAAAGCAGTGCGGGTGGGAAGGGGAGAGGTGAGTGAGCCAGGCCGGGAGGAAGGCTCTTGCGGTGCAGCCACGAAACCTAACCGGCGTCTCAAGCCGCCACGGGCCCGCCGTCCGCAGACCCTGCCCCAGGCCCCGCTGGACAGTGACAGCCGGCACCGATCGGCATCGACCGCCGGCCCGCTTGGCTCTGAGCCTTTTCCTGGGCCCTGCCGCTCCGCACGTACAATGGCAGCCAGAGGCAAGCTTCGATCTTCCAAATATTTATTGAGCTCTAAGCTTGTGTCGAACACCATTCCGGGTGTTAGGGCTTCTGCGCTGATGACAGCGCCGGGGCGCGGCGGCCCGCAGGTCCCGTGCTACGCAGCCGGAAGGCGGCCGAGCCCGGACTGGAGCCCAGAAGCGCCGCTGCGGCTCGCAAACGACTCCAGCGGGCGGTTGCACGAGGGGCAGCCTCTTTCACGGACCATCAGGATCTCAGAGATCCGCGGCCCGTGAGGCACTGAGCATGTTTGCCTCCTGCGGCCAGAACAGACTGGGAGCCTGAGCTGCGCCCCGCCCGCACCACCCACTGGCTTCACCCCACCGCATGGGTACCTTGTCATCTCACGTGGGCACAAGGAGCGGGAAGGCGGGCACAGCACAGCAAGGTATTTTGAGAGAGAGACCACATCCGCACAACGTTCATTACAGTATTCTGTTGTAATGGTTCTAGCTTATTAGTAGTTACTGTTGCTAATCTCTTACTGTGCCTGGTTTATAAATTAAACTCTATCACAGGTCTGTATGTCGAGGAAAGCACAGGCTATCCAGGGCTTTGTACTATCTGCGGTTTCAGACATCCCCTGGGGGTCTTGGAGCAAATCAGGGGGAAGCACTGTAAAGAAAAACACTTGGCAAAGTGAAAAACAAAGCAGCCCTCAGCTCCATGCTGGGCTGGAAGAGGAGGTGGGGTCGGAGACCCCGCATTAGGGAGCCAAAGCTGCTCCCTGGGACCCCACTCCCAGGAGACCAGTTCACAGCTCGTGCTCCAGGACACGGTCTCGGGAGCCCCCTGAGCAGCAAGGGAGACGGAAAAGCAAGTAATTGGCTTCCACTTCTGCAACTGGTGCTGGCCAGGCAGGAGGCTGAGATGGCTGTGGGGCCACCCCACAATGTCCACCCACAGAAACGCCCTGAATGCAAAAGTGTCTGTGCCGGCAGCTTAGCCGGGGAGACCCCAAGGCTCCGACACAGACATGCCAGGCCCCTTCGTAGCCAGACCACGGTGTGGCTTCTGCTGCTCTCTTTCTAGCATTCTCCGAAGTAGAGCAGATCCTCGATATCGTACAGTCGCTGCCGACCCTGAATTCGAGAACACTGAACCGTCGTCGCTCCCGGGGGGAAAGCAGATCGGTTCCCGAGAGTCTCTGGTCACACTGTTGTCCATCAATCCCTATGTGACCTTGCTTGATGCGTGCTTCTGTGTAAAGACACCTTATTTCGTATGCACTGTTGACGCATCAATGCTGACCTCCCAGCCCTGGCTCATCTGCACCCGTGTTCTCCCCGTGAGGCGTACGCCAGCGCACCAGACAGCACTTCCCGCTGCCGGGGGCCACTTTAAACTGCGAGATCACCAGCAAAAAGCACACAGATGCGAGACGCACAGTATGGATGGACTGAAGAGGACATTTGACATAGTGACCCGAAGGAGAAGGCGGAGCATGCCCTGGTTCAACCTGGGCACGCGCACATCAGATGTGTCACCTCTCTGCGAAGGTCCGAGAACGTCGAGAATGTCCAGGAAAGCGCCAAGCGTTGATGTTGAGGTGACAAATAAATTTTAGTGAATAAGAGAATTCACAATTATGGAATCCGCGAGTAATGAGAATGGGCCCCTGATCTTCCCCCCAGAGTCAGCCTCCACCTTCAGATGCCCTCACGGAGGAGGGCGGGGCGGGGGGGGTCACCTGGACGCAGGAGGCGCTCCCACACAGCCCCTCCCCGCTCCAGGAGACACGGCCAGAGGACAGGGTTGTCCCCCCTGTTGGATCTCTGCTGTCGGAAACCTCTTTCCCTCCTTGTGCTTCTGTTCTGTAACCGCCTGCTGCTGCAGCTCCCCTCGGGTCCCTGGGGAGGGTGCCCTGGGCCGGGGTCTTCCACGTACTCACCTCTGTGCAGAAAGGGGATGGGGATGGGTCCCGGGGCTCACCTGGGGGGCTGCTTCCCTCCTTTGCAGCCATGCCATGGGAGCAGCGCTATTGCAATCCGCGTGGGAACCAGGGCAGAACCGGCCTCCGAGAGCTCTGTCTTCCAAAAGGCAAACCAACTTTTGGGGAAACGCTCCACTTCCTGGGGAGAAAATCAGACGGTGAAGGGGCTGTCCTACCGCACCTCTGAATTTAACAAAATGATGAAATCAGTCCAAACGATGAAATCTCCCTGGCCTGGCCTTGGAAGAATCCACAGCCTCCCGTCCATGAACAGGTCCGTTTCTCAGACGGCACCCCGAAGGAACCAGCAGTATCGGACCCTTGGCGATCCCGGGAAGGCATTCTGAGCACATGTCCGGAGAGCCACACAGCCATTAGCAGGACCCTGTTTGGGCGGTCCCACGCTACAGTGGACGGGGGGTTGGGGACAGCCCCAGGTGTCTGCTAGGTGGCTGGACCCCAGATGGGGCACACAGGGCAAGGTCTGCCCGAGACGGCGGAGCGTCTAGAAAAACCAGAACAGGCACAGGGGACAGTGAAGGATGGAGGGCTTACACTTGCACCAGCACCACGAGGGCAGCCGCGATGACCACGGAGAAAAGCCGTGGCTGTGTCCAGTGGCAGAGGGTGCCGGGTCATTTTTAAAACTAAAATTGTTGGACCTTCGTGGTCATTTTGGGTTTCGGTCATTTGTGGCCCCCGCTCTGAGGGATGCTGTGTCACGACATCCTCTGGCACTGGAGACCCATGTCCCTCGGGCTCGACAGCCCCAAGGGTCAAGGCGAGCAGCTGGTGGACGGAGGCCCCCTCCCTCCCGACTCGGTCAGACAGACACCCTCGGATTCTGCTCGCACTGTTTCTTCACTTTGCAGCCCCTTCTCCACAGGCAGAAAGACTTCATTCAGTCTGTCACACATTCCAAACCGCGTGCATCCGTCTGGACAGGGCGAATTCCAGCCCGGCCGCGGACTCGTCTCCCCGTGTCGGCGGCGGACGGTGGGGGCGGAGGGGGCTTCCAGGAAGCCAGGGCGGACTCAGCAGCCTGCGTGGCCGACAGGCACCCAGGGGAGGCCAAGCAGCCACCAGCTGGAGAGTAATTACAAGGCCATCTGCCTGAGGGGAGGCTCACTGAAGTTTCCAGGAAATCTCTGCACAAATAACAACTTCGGAGAAGAAGAGGGAGATTGCCCGTTTTCCTTCCAGGGAACCCGAACTGTGATCCTCCAGGCCCAGACAGCTGCTTTCCCCAAACAGATCTGGAGTGACTTTTCAGGCCGCATCCCCACCGCTGACTTCACAGCCACATACAGGATTAGGACACCTGCCCCCGGGGCCTTCCTGGCTGTGCCCTCCCGTCTGACAGTGGGGGTGAGCACTGGCCTGGGGCAGGGGAGAATGAGAGGCCAGTGGCCCCTGGGGCCGGGGGGGGGGGGGGGAGTAGGTAGAGGGGGGCCGTACCATCTCATTTGATAGACTCCACAAGCAGCACCTGGGGAACAGAGCCGCTTTTGGGGTCCTGTTTCTGGGGTCCACATCAACACTGCACCATTGAGAAAATGGCATGTGTCTCCTTGCAGCTCACAGGGGGCCCTGGCCTTGCGGCCCCACCTGCTAGGGTCTCCCCACAGCCCTCCCCCTCTTCCCCAGTTCCCCAAAGGGCTCACCCTTCTCTGCCAGGTCCTGGCCCAAATACTCTCCCTTCTCAGGGGAATGACCGCTTGATGGAGGAAGGGGACCTGGGAACAGTAGCTCCCACTGCTGACCCAAAGGACAGGGCCCCAGGGCATGGGAGGAACCCAGGGGAAGAGACAGGACCAGGCCAAGTGGATAACAGGACGAAACCACTCCCATGAGGGTGGGCAGCAACGGGGGGCCTGCAAGGTTATCCTGGTCGCTTCCAGGTGAGGGCACCCCTCCCCCACCACTGGCCCCCAACGGCCTCCAAAAGCCCCTGGTTCCACTTCTGGCCTCTCTCTCCCTGCCCTGCTTCCTCCAGGGCCAAGGGACGTGGATGCAAGTGGGGTGGCCTCTGCCGTCACGAGCTCCTGCCAGCACACTCCCGTAAGGCCGGCCGCGCCTCCTGTCCTGCTCCTGGTCTGCTGGTTGCAAAAGCAAATGTACATTTTTGTGAGTAAGAAATAGCAGAGATTTCTGCCTCGCTCAGAGCACTTCCCTCTCTGCAGCCCCATCAGCCGTCCCACCATCCGGATGGCACGGGAGGGGTGCTGACCGACCAGACCTCCAGGCCCCTGCCCCCCTGGGTTCACCTCCGCCTGCAGGCGCCCTCTTCAGGGGCTCAGCCTCCTGGGCGGCTGGCGGAGTGGTCACGGGACTCGCATGTGTGGCTTTATTCATGCATGTCTTGGAAGTCCCACGGGTGGTCGCAGGGGCCTGCTGACGTTTTCGGGTCAGCAGTGCTGTCCATGATAGCTCTTGGGCTGCTGTGGTCCAAGGGGAGCCCTGGACAGCACCTACTCTTCCATTACCCACAGAGGTGGCCCTGAGGGCCTGAGGCCCACTGAATCCAGCATTTGCCTCACTGTCCAAATACTGTCATAACTCCCCCAAGGAGCCCAAAAGGGACGGCCACACCTGCCCAGGGGTCTGTGGCCTTTCGAAACCCCCTGGCGGTCTCCCACGTCCCAGGGCCCAGAGTAAGCTCAGAGAAAGCCAGCCACCACCCCACCAGTCTCGGGCCTGCCCCAACACAGAGCCCACCTGCTGCACAGGACCCTCAGCCCCGAGGTGTCCCAGCCACGCTCCCAGCCATGGAAGTGTCCATAGAGCCCCCCAGCCCTGCCTCCTGGTTAGCAGGTGGCCCAGGTGAAGGCTTTCACGGTGGGAGGCCCCAGAGGCCGGAGGCCAGAGTCCACTTCCACCTGCAGGAAGGGGGACCCCGTCTGAGAGAACAGACACGTCATACTGGCAGTCACTGCGGTCACCGAGCGAGAAAAGAACGGGGTCTCTGGGAGGCCTGAGGCTGCACGAAGGATCACCCACAAACGGTCGGCCAGCAAGGCCAGGGGGGACGTGCGGAACGGCCAGGGTCACCCGAGCCAGCCTCCCGCCTGCTGCCCTCACCGGTTCCTGGAACAAAGGGCGAGGTGCCACGTAGCAGGAAAGGATTCTGATGACCAGAATGTCCACGAGACGGGAGCGGAGGAGCGTGAGCTCACCATCTGGAAAACCCATTGAACACAGACGTGCGTTTGGTTGAACTAAGCCTGGAGCCAAACTGACCAAAGGTGAAGGAAAGCAGCAGGTCTGAGGCCTGTAATGTTTTAAAAACAGGAGTGTACAAAATAAAGGCCATGCCCCTTGGGATTGCCAGTTCATTCTCTGGACTCCGGGCCAACCCCGGTTTCCCCAACAAGGAGCGGAGCTCGCAGCCCGTGGGCCGAGGCGTCTGCAGCCCAAGCACTGAGCTCCCTCCTCCCGAACGCGCTCCCCTGGGGGGCCTCGGACTCGCACTCGCACTTGCAGAGCGGGGGCTCCTCCCATAGGCCCTGCTCTCAACCCCCGAGCTCAGACGCAGAGGGAAATCTAACAGGGAGACTTGTTACAAGATCCAGTCCTGGCAGCCTTCCACGTCATTTCTCAGCAAATGAGTCTGATCAATTGGACTTAGAAAACAGAGTGCTAAGCGAAGGATTTTAAAATAACATTTGCCTTAGGGTGAGGTCAGGGGTCATACGCAAGAGTTGGGTGCCCGGAGGCACCGGTCATGCTGCTGTAACAAAGGGACCCCAAACACAGAAGCACAAGTGGGACAGAGCCTCCTCCTTCAGTCGCACACCCCAGTGCTTGTTTCAGGGCACGGGGCATCCAACTCTTTCTGTCTGCGGCTCTGCCACCCTCACAGCCCAGGACGGCTGCTCCAGCTCCTGCCTTCTCATCTTGTTTCCAGGTGGCCTGAAGGGGCAAAGAGGAGGGGAGACATAGATTTTACCTCTGCTGGTCCATCTGGGACTTGAACCCATGTTTGCTGCCACAGTCCACGTGGCCTCGCCAGGGTTCAGGGAAGGCTGGGAGGTATATCCAGAAAGAGAGGATGGACACTGGGTCCACTAGAAATCTCCGCCATTCCTACCCAAAGAGAGCTGCTCCCTGTGCCGCTGTGGCCAGTGTGTGGCCGTGGAAGGGCTGCTCACTGTTGCTCACACACACCCAAGCCGCTGGTCTGTGCCAAGAAGTAACTAATTCCTTTCTCCTGCTTAATTGATCAAACCGTGAGAAGCAGTCATCCCAGAGAAGCAAAGAAACGTAACCCGCTGCCTCCAGAAGTTTGCTGGCCTGGGAGGGGTCACAAGTCAGAACTTTCCCCGCAGACCCCAGCCCCATGGTTTCCTGCAGCCAGTGAGGGAGCAGGGGCTCCGGCTGCTCCCCCAGACACGACCACAGGCTGCCAAATGGCACAGTGCGCAGGGCGGCTGGGGGAGCCCTCTGGGAACCTAGAGGCTCAAGCCCTCTGCCGAGTCCGGCCCCCACAGACAGACACTAAGAGGCCAGCTGCCCAGGAGTGGCGGCCCCCCTAAGGCACTTAACTGGCAGCCACTACAGGGAGATCTGCGGCGGTCCCGGAAAAGCCCTCAGCGACCTTCACCCGGCACGTTTCGGGAACCTGTGATTTTCTTTCTCTCATGAGTTGAAGTAGAAATTGCAGCCAACCAAACCTTACCATCGAATCGCTGAGAGGGGCCTCCCCTCTGAGAAACTTGCTCCCCCTGGTCCCCAGGAGTCAACATCGCCGTCCTGCCACGGCCCCCACGTGGCCTTTGCCGTAGCCAATGTTACGGTCTGCAGATAGCCAGGGAGGCCTCAGAGCAAGGACACCTGCCCTGGAATCTCCTCGCATCACAGGGGTCCAGGGCCTCCTGTCAGGACCTCAGGAGACAGGGGGCAGGCCTTGGATGCCAGAAATAGGGAGGGGGCACTCTGGTCCTGACGGCCACTGAGAAGCAAGTCACAGCCCCCCAGGAGGAGGCAGGAGGCCAGAGCTGCAGCTGGGTCTCCCACGGGGCTCCGCACGAAGACTGGCCGGCATCCACCTTGCGGGACATCTCATCGTTTGTCCCCAGAACCAACTACAACAGATGTCTCCCACGCAGCCCCCCGATACCCCCCAACATCAAGCCCGTGAGCCTGTCTCATCTATGCAGAGTTACTGGTCAAATCTGCAGGGAAATGAATGAGGCCACAACAAGTAACACACCCAGGGCAGGGACAAAGCTTCCTGAATCTTCCAAAGTAGCCCCAGTCCTAGAGGTCCAGGGAGGTGCCTTCCTCGTCTACGGAAACCAGAGAACCACCCTGGTCCTCAGGAGGGGGGAGCAGTTGGCAGAGGGAGCAATACAGTGGGTTCTGGAAGACGGGGATCCCGGCCCACCTGGCATCCTTCCCGACCCCACCCTTCCGATATCGACTCTGTCGTGGGGCAGCAGAGCCGTCAGGGAGCAGTAGGTGATTCCTGCCACAGAGCACAGCACTGAGGTGACCAGTGGGCTGACGACTGCTCGGAGCTGGGCTCTGGGGCATTAGCTCAGTTATCCCAACAGCTGGCACGGCAGTGAATGCCCTCCGCACTTGGAGATGATGTCGCAGGTGCAGAAGCAGGGCCGTGGGGCCTGGTGGAAGCAGGAAAGGAGAAACACGTCCAGCGTTCCAAAACGGGCACCTAATTTCTTCCCCTCTGTTCACCCAAATTGTCTTTCGCTAAATCTTCCAAACAGCAGGTCTGCTTTTCCCCAGTGGCCACGCCCACCCTACCAAGGGCACAGGGCGCTTGGCGCTGCCGTGTAGGTTCCCTTCATCTGGATGCCACACGATGGGGGTGCTGGGTGCTGCTTTCCACCGCCGGCGCACAGAAGGCATGTCAGCTTCTCCCCGCCCACCCCACCCCCGTGGGCATGACAGAGTGGGGCAAAGGGCACCTGATGTCACAGCAAGCTCCCTCGGGGGGACAGATGACAACACCTGTGCATGGCAAGCCCATCAGCGAGTGTGAGTGACACACGTGGAAAGCAGCCCCCTTGTGACAATGAGCTCCAGCGCCCTGGGAGGGGATGTCCAGGGGCAGTGCACCCACAGAGCCCGGCAGACAAGACCTTAACCACGGCGGTGGAGGCCGGTCCACTGGGTGCTTTTGCACAATCCACCGGCGCCCACCTTGTCTGCCCTGGGGGGCCCCCAGACCACAGCAGAGGAGCCCACTGGGTGAGACCTCTAATGGGCTCCTTACCCCGGCCGGCCCTGCACCGGCCTGTGAAGGGAACACAGAGCAGCCAGGGTGAGACTCTCCATGGTGGCCAACGTATGGCCTTCGTCAGGAAACTGTCCACTCGCTCACAAGGTTTGATCAAATGCCTTCCATCTGTCAGTGCTCTGGTTTCATCTGAACAAGGAAAGACACACACCCCCTTGGAAATTCTCTTGGGTGCAGTTGGCATCACCCTGTAGCGTAATGTCCTTGTTTTGTAGTGGAAATTGTTTTTCTTGTAATTCAGGGACCCCAGAGTATACTGAATGAACATCGGATTTTCCTCCTTCCGAATGCACGTGTATTTCATGAACAATAGGGAACGCAGCATGCCCGGACAAATGGATCTGTGAATAAGGATCTGAGGAGTGAAAGCTCTTAACTGGGAGAAGTATTAGCAGGGAAGAGGTTTGCATTGATTGGGAAATCTCTGGAGGCTGCACAAGATTTGACTTTCTCCGGGTGGGTATTGACTTTCATTTTCTTCTTATGATAACTGCTAAGAACTCAGTCTCTGCCTTCTCACGGAGATGGCTTTTCCATCAATACATTTGGTTCTTTTGATCTTTTTTCCCCTTTCAGAGAGGAGCTGTTTTTTCCCTTGGCTGGTGGCAGGTGCTGGTTAAGACTTTGATCCGTGGCCCGTTCCCACCCCCGCCCCTGGCAGAGGCAGAGTAACTTAGTGGCGGGGCTGACAAACCACATGTGTGATAGCAGAGCCGGCCGAAACACTAATCCTCCCTCCGTTAATTGAATAAACACTGCTGAGCACCTCCCCTCGCCAAGCCCCAGAAACAGGAGAATGAACACCTGGCCCCTGAGTGCTCTCCGGGGAACGGGGTGCATCTGTCCCTGCATCATGGCCTAGGGTGGGAGACGTGCTGCAGGAACACCAGGAGGGGGCCAGCCCGCACGAGCCAGACCACCTAATCTCACACGTGAGGACAGAAGGAGTAGGGGAGCTGGGTGGGAGGAGCCCAGAGGGGAGAAAGCACTGGGTGCGAGAGGGAGTGGGGCTGGGGCACCAGACCAGGTAGGCACTAAGCCTGGTGAAAGGTCAGGCCTTGTTCCGAGGACTATGGAGCCTTTCCACGCTTCTGAGTTTCCAAACAAGGGCAGGACCTCTTGACAATGTGAAGGGTGGACAGGCAGGGCCCAGCCTGGAGGCCGACAGAGAAGCAGCAGGGGTTGCACAAAAGCGGCAGAGCTAGGGACTGAGAGCAGACAAGCTGGAGTGGAGCACGAGGAGTGGCATCAGGGAGCTGCCTGCTAAGGTCACGCAGGGGCACCCCACCCCAACTCCTGTCAGTGGTGGGGGTTTTATGTTTAAAAAAGCAGAGCTGAGCCCTAAAGCAAGCCAACCATTTGGGGGATCCTGAAAGGGAACAAGATTCTCAACAAGAATCAGAAATTGAAGTCCCAGACTCAAGTCTGGAGAAGGCAGAACAGCCAGGAGATACCCCTTTCCCCAGCCAGGGTTCTGGGCATCAAAGCCTCGGCAGTGAGACAGCCTGAGCCAGTTGCTGCATGGACCAGGGAGCCTGCAGAGGCAGGCATCGGGCTGGCGGAGAGCTTCTCTGTAAATGAGGGCTGAAAAGAAGCGATTACCTGCAGGGGACAGAGAGCCGCGCAGCCGGAACCTCAGCCATGTCGGCTGCAATCCTTACAGGCAAGGAAATCCCGGTTTGCTGGAGTATGACCTAGCTCTGAATTGTGAACCCAAAAGAGACAGCTGCAAAAGTGCCCACACAGAGGGGAGCAAGGGGGGAGAGGAGCAAAATACAACAGAAAACATCAACTCAAGATGAATTTAAAAACTAAACTCTGAAAACACATTAGAAAAACTAATGCCATGAAACCCAGCCAACAAAGTCAACAAATGGGAGAAGCTGAAATAATGAAGCAATCAAAGGAGACATTATAAAAATTAGATATCTTTGAAACCTTCAGACATCCGTAAACAAACCCAGGAGACAATCAACACAAAACAAAAATATTTAGAGAAGAACCAATTAAAAATACTAGAAATGAAAAATAGGGCCATGAAATATTTTAAAACCCCAGGAAGTAGAATAAATGCTACACAGAAGAAATAATTTGTGAATTGGAAATTACCAGTAAAGAACTGACCAAGAAAATAATACAGAGATACCAAGAAAATAATTTAGAGATGTCAAAAGAAAGGAAATACAAAGGAAAAATTGAGAGACAAGGAAGCCAGATAAAGAAAAGTTGTCACATACCTATTGGGAATTCCAATAATAGAAAACAGAGGAAATCACACTCAGGCATTAAGATTCTGGGGTAAACAATGAGGAAGTGGCTCAAAATCTTCAGAATCGAATCCATGAACACTCAGAGAAACAGGGCACACCAAGCACCAGACAGGATAAATAAAACCCAACAAAAATCTTAAAAGCTACAGGGAAGAAATATAGATTTCCTACAAAGGAGAAACAGTTAAGCTGCCAACGAATTTCTCATCAAGAACAAGATATGCCAGGGGTGCCTGGGTAGCTCAGTTGGTTAAGTGTCTGCCTTCAGCTCAGGTCATGATCCCAGGGTCCTGGGTTCGAGTCCCTCATTGGGCTCCCTGCTCAGCAGGGAGCCTGCTTCTTCCTCTCCTTCTGCTTCTCCCCCTGCTTGTGCTCTCTCTCTCTCTCTCTAATAAATAAATAAAATCTTTTTTAAAGAACCATGTTGACGTGATTGCCACAATGTGCTGAAGGAAAATTACTGTCAACCTGGAATTTTATACCCAGCTAAACTATCCTTCAGAGCAAAGCTAAACTAAAGCCATTTTGGGAAAACAAAGACAAGGTGCATTTGCGGTTCACTGACACTCGGTGAAAGAACTACCTCAGGCTGGGGGCGCCTGGGTGGCTCAGTCGTTAAGCGTCTGCCTTCAGCTCAGGGCGTGATCCCGGCGTTATGGGATCGAGCCCCACATCAGGCTTCTCTGCTGGGAGCCTGCTTCTTCCTCTCCCACTCCCCCTGCTTGTGTTCCCTCTCTCGCTGGCTGTCTCTATCTCTGTCGAATAAATAAATAAAATCTTTAAAAAAAAAAAAAAAAGAACTACCTCAGGCTGTACTCGCAGCCCCAGAACGGCTCAGGGATTCGATGTACCAGTAGCATGGAAGGTGGGGGCAGGTGGAGAGATAAAACTGCGGATTTGGTTGAAAGTGTGGAAGTCTCCTCCAGGCCCCATACCAGACATTTCTCCACAAGAATCTGGAGTTTAATTCTCTGAAGGACTGAAGCGTTACACCTCCGGACCCGGGAACATCAGGTACAGAGGTCAGAAGTGGAGCCTGGGAACAGGGATTAGGTGGGAGCTTATATGGTGTATGTGAAGGTTAATTTCATGTGTCGCCTTGACCAGGAGGCCCAGACAGCTGGTAAAACATTATTTCTGGGTGTGTCTGTGAGGGTGTTTCCAGAAGAAATTAGCATCTGAATCAGAAGACTGGGTAAAGGTTGGCTTTGCCAATGCAGGTGGGCATCATCCAATTTGTCGAGGGCCCAAATAAAACAAAAAGGTAGAGGAAGGGACACTCTGCTCTCTGCTTGAGCTGAGACATCCACCTTCTCCTGCCCTTGGACACCAGAGCTCCCGGTTCTCAGGCTTTCGGTTTCGGACTGCATAGCACCAATGGCTTTCCTCCTTCTTTAGCTCATAGATGGCAGACCGTGCGACTTGTTGGAGAGCCAATCCTGTAATAAATCTCTTCATGTCTATGTCCTATTAATTCTGTTTCTGTGCAGAACCTGAGCACATACAGCATTCTCCCCTCCCGGCCCGTGTGAAGATGGGAGCCATCAAGACTGGAGTAAACAGCTCCAGAAACCACATCTCTAGATGGTGACTTTTGTGGACCGCAGAGTAAGGGAAGGACTCGGGACGCCATCTCTGGATCAGTCCCTGTGGCTGCGGGCATGGAGTGCTGTGCCTGGTCCCACTCTGACCAGATGTCCATGTCATGCACAGGGCAGGAGCTTGGAATTCATAGCAGGAGGCGGGAAAGGCAGGCACTGACCGGAATTAAGGGGGAAGCAGATAAAAACAACAGTGGCCCGCTGAGAGCATTCTAGAAAGATCAGATCTCAAAGATTCAAGCCATGCAGAAATAATAAACTGTATTTTAGAAAGCGTCCTCCCAGGAAAAATCGAGCTTGCTGTCTAGTTGCTACACACATTTGATGTTGAAGGATCTGAAGCCGCTTCTCACCTTATTCACTCAAGGTGAAGGAGGGATTGTAGCAGGTGAGCTCAGCAGAGGCTGGCTCGCTCGTGGTCTGAGGACCAGCAGCTGAGCCATTGGTTCTTCCCTTCTAGTCTAATGACACACTTCTCTCTCTCTGTATATCACACCATTGAACAAAATGTTTAAAGACCTCCGGGAACACCATTTCCTATAACTACAACGTGAACTGCTTACATTGTACCAACAGGGTGTTCTTGACTTCAGGTGACGCTCATCCTTTTGAGGTCTGCTGTTACATTTTCCTGGGAGGCATCTAAGTAGACTTTCTTAGGGCTAATGTATCCCTCTTACAAAGGCATGAGACTTCCTGTCTCTATCGATGGCCCAGGGTTCCTTGAGATCTGCTGCACATGTCCTCACCTGGCCTGGCTTCCGGGAGCTGTCGGGCTCCCGCTCGCCTTCCCCTGCCCGCCTCAGGGACGCTCCCGTAGGCGCATGGATGCACTCAGTGCCAGCTCAACGAGACCTTCTTCTGGTATCTGCTCTCTCTGGTGCTCTGTCCTGCAGCCTCCCTACAGCCCAGCCTTGGCCTCCTCAATCCCACAGGCCACCAGGCTGCTGGCAATGCCCTCCCCACTGGAGCAGGGACACCACCTCCAGGAGGAAAACTGAGTTGATCAGACAACTCGCTTCATCTGTTCCCATTCTCCTGAGCAGCCTCGTGTCCCGATGTCCAAATCCACATGCTCCGTATATTTTGTCCAGCTTTCTAGGTCTTTTTGGCAAAAACAAAAGAGCTAGCACAGTGTCTATACCAAGTTCTCCACCATGGCTGGCTGCAGAAATTCTGGCAATGGTTTCTGGCGTGTTTTGAAACCACTTCCTTTCCTTAAGACCCTTTAGAAAGTGAACTTGAGAAGATTCAAAGACAATTTAAGGGAACGCAGCGGACACGTACTAAGTACCCTCCAGCGCCAGACTGTGGGAAGACTGGTTTGAGCGAGATTCCCCAAGACTGCGGACGAGGCAGACACCCCAGGCTGCGGTCCCCCAGGAAGAGAGGCCACATGGAGTCCAGGGCAGCTGGAGGGAGGGGCGCCAGGCGGTCCCTCTGGTTCTACGGCTGTGGTGGTGCTCTTGGCATGAGCGTGAGTACTCTTGCTTCCAAGCCTGCAGAAAGTAAAACACACAGTTTGCACGCACAAGGCCGTACCCACGGTGGGGTGAGCTGGGACGTCCCGCTGGTGATGCTCCCAGACAAGCCGCATTTCTGAGTACAGTGACCTCGGGCTAGCATCCCAAGCACCGACCCGTGGGGCTTTCTATTTCTAGGTTAAAGGGTTTTCTTCTGAGTCCGGAGCTTCTCGGAAAACCAACGCTCAGGAAAGTTTCGTTAGAGTAAAGACGACAGTGTTGGAGCCAAGGCCCCTTCCGGGGAAGCACTGCCCGGTGCTCGGGACTCGGGGTCCCACGTTCTCTATCCCGTGAGCCTGGCCCTTGTCCTCCAGCTGGGGTGACTGGATCAGGGTGGCCACCTGACCACACGCTTGCCAGTGACCTGGGGGGTGGCCCACCAGGAAAAATCCCTTGGTGTTTAAGAAATATGAACTAATAAGCCTCAGACGAACAAGACATTTAGTAGTGAGACTCCGGAGGCACTTAAAGGGATAGCCACGACTCTGGCCCGGCGGGGACGGGAACACGACGGGCTATTACCTCCTGAAGCTGCTCACGACAGCTGTGAGACAGGAGAGCGAGAAACCGTTTGTGGGTGGGTCACACACGGAAACAGACTCGCGAGATGACGTCAGCCTCCCTAATGCACGGCCTCCCGCGGAGGCCCCGGGGCGCCCCAGAGCTGCCCTCGTGCTGAGATGTCGCCTGTCACAGCTCCCACCGCGGAGTCTGGATGCCAGAGGCTCCCTCACCTTTATCCCTCTGCATTGTCTTTAAAATAAGCCCCCATGTCCAAGCTAAGTTGCATCCAAAGATCTCTAATGCGTGACCAAACGATCCCCGTTGCGCGCAGGGATGCGGAGACCCCACAGGCTGGGCTAGCAAGCGTGAGCAAATCGTCGCCTGGCCTGGCAGGGCCAGGAAGGCTCCGGCAGAAATCTCAGACCGGAGCCAAAGAGCTGTATCCAAATCATAGACATGTTTTGTTTCGTCTGTACAGTAATTTTAAAATATAAACAAATCCCGATGTCTGGCTCCCCCTGAGAAATCGGAAGATGCCACGAGCCTGAGCATGTGCCCCAGGCAGCAGTCACTGGAGCTGAGAGGCAGCGCCCCTTTTAGATGGGGCTGGGTCCTCACCACTCACAGAGGGACCCCCACATGGGCGCCTGACCTACTACCCCCGGGGGAATCCGCTCCCCCCCGCCCCCGGCGACTTCCCTGAGCTGGTCTTGCAGGGAGACCGAGCTGGGAGCCAGGCACCTTGGGTCCCCGCACCAGCTCTGCCTCTGGCTTGCGTGGGGCCTCAACAGTGACCTACCTCTCCAGGCCAGGCTGAGCTGGACCTCTCCCAGGTTATCTAGTGCCGGGGAGACAGACCCCTGGGACAAGCTCCAGCTGGATTCCAACCCTGGGATCCTGGGAAACAGCCCTGGTGAAGCAACCCCACACACACACTCAGGTTCCGGAAATGGTTCACCGCGAGGAGCCCCCTGTCCTAGGACTCACCACGCCCCCCTGTTCACTTAGGACAAGGCCAGACGCAGACCCCACAGTCCCACCAAACTCCCATTCTTTGCCTCCCCACTGACAAAGGGATCGAAATTGCCGTAATCAAACTCGGCTGAGCTTCCAGCCCCCTTCCCCCTGCACTTCAGCCTACCCTCAGCGAGGGCCCAAGGCCCCAAGGCCGGCTGGCCTCAGAGTAGCACGCTCTCTCTACTGTCCCATCACCCACCCCCGTTCCAGCCTGGCTCTTTCTACCTCCGGGTTCACTTCCTTACAAAAGGGAAGCCTGGCCTCGCAGGTGCTTGCCAACACCCGCCCCGTTGCACACGCTTTCCAATAACTCTGTCCTCACCATGCAGCAGGTCAGTCCCCAACACCTGGATGATGGGGCATGAGAAGTGGAGGGCGGGTTCTGGGGTTCAGGAGAGTGGATCTTACCCCAGGGTTCAGCTGTTTGCTTGGAATGCAAGGTCGCAAGGATGTCCTCGGGGCCTCTCTCGTCCCCTACACCTCTCCCCACTGCTGCAGGGGATCCCCCCCGTAGAGAGCACGACCTAGGGAACAGTGGGTCCTGCCCCTCCTCCTTGTCTCTGAGTGTCTGAGGACACGTCTGTCCGTCTGTTGCTGGCTCACTTCAGGCAGCTGGGGTGAGCTGAGAGGAGCCGGCTCTGTGTCGCCTGGGACAGGGGACTCAGGACGGTTAGGAGAAGCCTTTCGACAGGCACCACACAGAAACCGTTCGCAGACTCAGGTATGGACAGACTTCATTCCAGGGTCACAGGCGGGGGGCTGGGAGGGCTGTAGTGACAGCGGTGACACCGCAGAGCCTGCACGTGTCCTCAGAAAGGGCAAGAGGAGGAGGTGAGCGAGGGGGTGGGGGTGGGGCACAGTGGGGAGGGCCTCGGGGCAGCTGCCTGGTGTGGGTGTGGGTTTGGGTTAGTCTGGGCCTGTGCATTCGGAGGCTCCTTGGGGCCACGTTGTTCTGGGAGGTGCTGCCAGGAGGGACAGAAGCTTATGCAAATCCGAGAAACAGCAAAACGTGGGGAGCCTGACAGAGAGTTGCGCCTCCATGAGCAAAGCTCGGGTCCCATAAACCAGATCCCAGAGCAGTCCCATAGCGATGGGGTGAGAGGCCCCAGAGGCCCCTCTCCCGCAGGGTGAGCTCTGCGGACTGAGTGTGCCCCAAAACGCACACGCGGAAGCCCCACACCCCCCCCCCGGGGGGGATTCTGCGTGCAGATGCGGCTATGAGGGGTGACAAAGGTGAAATGTGGCCTTGATCCTGCAGGGCCGGAGCCCTTAGGAGAAGAGGGAGAGCCAAGGACACGGTGAGGACGCAGCGAGCCAGGAAGCAGGTCCTCAGCAGCCCCCGAGTCAGTGGGCACCTTCTTCCCAGACTTCCTGCCTCCAGAACTGGCAGAGATCACTGTGACCAGGCTGGGTATTCGTTATGGCGGCGGGAGGAGACCAAGACAGCAGGGAGGGGGCAGGAGTGAGGGTCCCAGCCGGGGGTGGTCCTCTCAGAACCCTGAAGCCCCCCGCACCCCTCACCATCACCGCTGGTCCCAGAGAAGCCCCAGAGCAAGAGGTGACCGTGGCCTTTGCAGGAAGGTGCAGAGCTGGGACACCAGGGGTAATCCTCGGGAGACAGAGCTGTGAGCTCTGGGTGTGAGGAGAGACACCTGGGCTCCCTGGGGCCAGTGCCCCGCAGGATGACTGCTGGGGAGGTTCTGGAAAGCCCGAGGCAGGAGTCACTCCAAAAACAAAGGATGAGTCCTGCTATCTGTGATTCCTCTTTTGCACAAAACCGGGTAGCAGTTTTATACAGTACAAAAATTAGCACTTCTCGCATTAACATACAACTAATTGCTGTTGGGAGAAAACTGATGGCTAATGATCAGAAGGTGTAAAAGAAAACCTTTATGGCACTGCTGTCGTTTTACAAATGCACCGTTCGCTCTGTGCTCGCCAGCTTCCCTCCAGTGCTTGCAACTAGGGGGTAGCCCAGGAAGGAGGGGTCCCAGATGCTTCCTGTACTAAAGACTAGGCCACCTGCCCACCCCCCCCAGCCGCAGCACCAGAAGCCCTCCCCTCCCACCCACACGCGGGAGTCCCTGTGCTGACCCCCCCTGCTCTCCCACCTGCGCTTCCCTGCTCCTTCCTGTCGCCCCCGCCCCCTACACATCCTGGGACCTGACACAGGTGTTCCTGCCACTTCCCCTCTCCCTCAGCCCTCATTGATCGCTACCAGGTAAACGCTACCGTCAGCAAAACGACATCAGGAAATCCACGCTTCACAGAACACTGCCCTTGTGGTGAGCTCCCACATCTTCTTTCAAAGACAGTCTGAGTGACAGGAGTGGCTCTGGACTGCAGCCCTCCCCCAGCCCCCTTCGCGGCATCTCCAATCAAAGCCCCACGCAGCCCTGCCGTGGGGGGTCCGGGCAGTGATGCTGTGCTTCACGGTGCGGTCAGGGCAACGATCCCCAATCCACAAGTAAATCGCAGGTGTGCGGTCGTTCCGGGAGGCCAAACGGGACTCCAGCCTGAGACGCTGCCAGCCGTCCTCCGGTGGGTGGGCATGGCGGGTCACAGTGGGGTCGACCCCTTCGTCATGGGAGGAGTGTCAGAGCACGAGCAGAGACCCCTGGGCAGATCCTCCCGCCCCGAGACACGAAGGGACAAGATGACAGGTGGCCTGGCAGCCACTGCCTCTCCCAGACCCTGTGAGGCTGAGCTGGTCTGGGAAGGGAGAGTCCACAGGCATGGGGCAGTGACGCCAGCCCCTTCCTCCTCCGTCGAGGGTAAGAACACAGCCCAAGGGAGGCACAAGGAGGAGGAAGCCTGGGCAGCAATGGCCTGGGGCCAATCTGTGTCCTGGATGCCCACAGGGAAGGGCTGGCTGGAGCCACACTTGGGGACGACATCTGGACGTGTGAACATTCACAAGAACAGCTGCAACCCTGGGAGCCCACGGGGGCTGGGACAGGGACCCCAATCCTCGGAACCGCTCTGCCAAATGTCCCCTGTGGGGCACCATTGCTCCCTTGAGAACTGCCAGCATGAAGAATGCTAGAAGTCAGAGAAAAAAGCCAGAACATGAAGGACGTGGGCCAAGACTTCAAAGAGAGTGAGTGCAGGACACTGAGCCCAGGAAAAGAGGCATCACCTCCCCAGCGATCACGGAAGCACAGACCAGTGGGCAGCACTCACAGCCCCTGTCCCCCAGGGGGGAGCATAGCCTGGAGCTGCCGTGCACCTGCCACAGCGACTCCAGCCCCGGGGCCCTGGGGACACAGACAGCCACGCTCACAGCAGCATTGTCTTTAAGAGCCACGAGTCAGAAACCACTCAGAAGGCCAGCAGCTGCAGAATGGGGGGACCGGCTCACGGGCCACAGCCCAGAACACGACACAGACATGCACACCCGTGAGCGACAGCCACGCACACCGGCAAGGACAGACCAGGTCGACCAGGGAAGCAAGACCCTCGAGCCACACACCGAGCTAGGACACCTGCGCCACGAGGATTAGGAGCACTCGCCCGTAAGCAAGCACCCACGCCGAGCGAGGCAGTGGGCATCACACACCTGCAGGCACGTGTCAGGGCCTCGGGGCAGGAGGGTGTTCACTGTGGGTCCGACTCGGAACAGCGCCTGGCACACAGCAAGGACTCGCAGACGGGGTGATGCATGACCGCAGAGGACGCTTACGCAGCTGCTATGATTCTGCTCAATGTTCTGTTGCCGAGTCTGGGAAGAGGCTACGGTCTTCAAAACAGACAAATGAGCACACCCCTCTATACGCACTGTATATTTCACAATAAAAATATGGATTGTTGGGCACCTGGGGGGCTCCGTGCGTTAAGTGTCTGCCTTTGGTTCAGGTCATGATCCCAGGGTCCTGGAATCCAGTCCCACATCAGGCTCCCTGCTCAGCGGAAGTCTGCTTCTCCCTCTCCCTCTGCTCCCCCCTGCTTGTGTTCCCTCTCTCTCTCTCTCTCACTAAGTAAATAAATGAGATCTTTAATAATAATAATAATAATAAAATTGTTTTAAGTCACAAAGACGTCCGGAAAAACCGTAGCGAGGGCGAGATTGCTCAGTGCAATACGTGTACAGTGATGCAGGGGCTTCAGCACAGACACAGACAAATCTATCAGAACAAGACGAGGCCACAGAGTTCAGGGAAAAAATAATGGAATCATTACTTTTTCTTTTCCGAGTCCCAGAAGAGCTCAAGAAACTCAGCTGGATTTTGCTCCACTTTTCGGCAAAAGGGAAGAACCACCATGGGCGGACCGAGGGCATTTAGCAGGCGTGCCCTCGGCGAGATGCGGGGCCCCGGCAGACCAGGCAGTGAAGAGGCGAGGGGGCGTCCTGCCCCGGCTGAAAGGCCCCCAGCCCTCCCTGCCTCCCACGGGGAAGGAGGTACGTCTGCTCATCAGTGTGAGCACCGGAGAGGTTGGGAGGGGAAGCAGGGAAACCCAGACCAGAGGGCAGCACTCACGGCTCCGGTCCCCAGCCAACATGTCAGCAGGGGCGAGGAGTGGGGAGACACCAGCAGCCCGCAAAAGTAGCCTTATGGAGAAAAGTAAGATAAAAAGGAGCAGGAGAGCCTGTGCCTTCCATACGGGGTAATGGAAGTCACTCTTGTGAGTCGGGTTCTCTGCCCCAGGCCCCAGGGGAGTCACCCCGCTGCACACTGCTCAGCCCGCAGGGAGCCGTGCTCTTCCCAGCCGGCCCCCGTCTGCTGGGAACTCACAAATCTGACAGATGGCCTGGCTCATGTTTGCTGAACCCCAAGACCACGACCCAGAGGGAGAAACGCATTTTACACCGCCATCCGGGGCCCCCTGTGTGAGCGTGTGCGGCCCGGTGCGTCACGACTCAGGCCACTTTCAGCCACTCTATTCCATCCCTTGTCAGAAGATGCTGGTGCCGACCCACCTCATTGACTTCATGACCCACTAGTAGCATGTGACCACAACTTGAAAACCATGGTCTTCCTAAGAGTTTCCAACCTGGGAGCCCATGAGCCCCCGGAGTGTGTGTGTGTGTGTGTGTGTACACACACAGACGTGTGCATGCTGTGTGTGCGTGTGAGTGTGCACGTGTACAAGCACGTGTTCGTGTGTGTCCACATGCGTGTGTGACTGTGTGTGCGTGTTAGTGTGCACGTGTACAAGCACGTGTTCGTGTGTGTGCACATGCGTGTGTGACTGTGAGTGTGCACGTGTACAAGCACGTGCACGTGTGTACCTGTGTGTGCGTGTGAGTGTGCATGTATACGAGCACTTGTTCATGTGTGTGCACGTGTGTACCTGTGTGTGCATGTGAATGTGTACAAGCATGTGTTCGTGTGTATGCACATGTGTACCTGTGTGTGCGTGTGAGTGTGCACGTGTACAAGCACATGTTCATGTGTGTGCACGTGTGTATGTGACTGTGTGTGAGTGTGCACATGTACAAGCGCATGTTAGCGTGTGTGCACGTGTGTACCTGTGTGTGCATGTGAGTGTGCACGTGTACAAGCACGTGTTCGTGTGTATGCACATGTGTACCTGTGTGTGCATGTGAGTGTGCACGTGTACAAGCACATGTTCATGTGTGTGCACATGTGTATGTGACTGTGTGTGAGTGTGCACGTGTACAAGCGCATGTTCGTGTGTGCACGTGTGTACCTGTGTGTGCGTGTGAGTGTGCACATGTACAAGCACGTGTTCTTGTGTATGTGCACGTGACTGTGTGTGCATGTGCAGTTTCCTAAAAACAAGTTCACACATTTCAGTCATGTTTCCTCTGAATCCACCCTGGTACGTACATCACAGATGAAGAAACCGAGGTCCACAGTGAGTCCAGTCCATTCCAGGGCAGAAGTCCCACCTCTCAGCTCCTACCCAGGGCCAAGCCCGGTCCTTTCTGAGATGCCCAGTGAGTCCACAGCCACCCCGTGTTACTGGGAGGGGAGGCCGACCTGTTTGGTCTGCCCTAGAAACCTGCATTTGGTCTGTGCGCCAAAGGCAGGCCATGCGCTGACCACATCACCCAGGCTGTACCGCCCCTGCGGCCCCGTGCAGCAGCAAGAGCAGTGGCTCCAGTCGGCCTCGGGGCCGGGGAGAACCTTACCAGGAGGCCACGATCTCATGAAAGTGCTGAGAAGCTGGCCCTGGACCCAACACTCTCCATGTAACTCAACCCTCACCCTGCAAGCGTGAGCATTGCAGAAGACCCACAGCAGTGGGACCCACGGCCCCCAACCTGGGGGTGGTCTGGGGTGGGGCAGGAGCTGGAGCTTCGGAATGATGAGTCAAAGGACTGACCAAGGAATCAAGCAGGAAGGGCACGCACAGACGGAACTGCAGCCATGCGACGGTGGAGCAGAGGCTCATGCACGTTACAGGAGGCCCACAGGCCGAGAACCCCCGGACCAAGTGCATGAATATTTCAACAGGTCTTCACAGGGGCAGCTCTGGTTACCTGAGCCTGAGCACCTGCTCGCTGGAGTGGCTGATTCATGACCAACGGGCCCCAGAGGGCTGCCCTAGCCCCACAGACCTGCTGGCTCCCAGCTGCAGAATCTGAACCCTGAACCCCAGCCCTGCCCTGGACCAGTATCTTTAGCCTCTGGGAGTCCATTTCCAGGAGCAAGGAACGGGGGCACTGACACCTACTCAGCCCATTCATGGCCTGACCCCCCAGCCCCCCCATCACTTAGAGAAAGACCAGGTGCTGGTTTAGGGTGCCCAGCACTGAACTCATAACCAGAGCACAGGGGCTGCTCCAAAACCACACGACCCCCTCTCCGTGGGGTAAATGGTGAGATGGGGAGTGCTGGGAACACAGTGCCACGTCAGGACACAGGACACAGGCTAAATGATGGCTTCCCACATTCCTGGACCCAAGTGTCCCAGACATCACTAGCCTGCAAGACAATCTTCCCTCTGATGTCCAGATCCCCAAATCCTGAGCCTACCCATTCACAGACGCCCTCCCGGCCCTTAGGAAAGTCCTACTCCCCCACAAAGTGGTCCCGAGGGTGGCTGGGCCCTTGGGTGGCAAGCCCCTTGGCCCAAGTGGCCTGAGACGCTGCTGTTGACTTATGCAGATCATTTGTCAGCACCTCAGTGTCAGCCCCCTCTTCTCTCCTAAACCCCTCTGTACCACCTGAGGGCACGGACCCTTCCCTTGGTTCCCCTCGGGGATGGGAATACCTGGAGGAACCTAGAACCCGCATCAGGATCTTGCTGAAGGCTTGGGCACTGGGAGGGAAACTAACTCGAGCTGCATCTGCCTTCCGTGGGGGTGATCGCCCAACCGTGTCAACGAGAGCACCCTGAGCATGTCTCCTTCCCCAAGGCTAGGCTCCTCCTTGCTGCAGGCAGACACACCTCCAAAACCCTCATTCACCACCCAAAATTTATCCTGCAGAGGACTATTTCTTGGGCGGAATCAGTGACTGTTGGAGAGACCTCATCGCCCTGCTGGGGGTGGTCTTTGCTGTGGACCCCCAGAGATTGCAGAGCTCTACTATTCAAAGCTAGCACATTTCCCAAGGTCAGATTTATTTAATTGTCCTCTTATTGTGTGCCTTTATTCTCCTTTACTATGTCATTTTGGGTCAATTAAAAGTTTTGTAAAATCCTTTTGTTCCATCCAGTTTGAGTTATGTTTTTTAATTTTAGCGTGTACCCCTCTCTCCCCTGCTCCTGAATATCACAAAAACCCAATCCACTTCAATCCCTCTGCCCAATATCTTAGATCTTTGTTAAAACCATCAAGTACAATCCTTCCGTGAGAGCCTGTTGTCAGTAATCTCTTGGTTTGTGTGTATCCAAAATGTCTTTATTTTGCCACCATTCTTGAAAGACAGTTTAGCTGGGTATAAAGCTCCAGGTTAACAGTTTCCTTAAGCAGTTCAAATAGACTATTTTTCTGTCTTCTGACTCATAATTAAGTCCTTTTATTTCAGCACACAGAAGTTCCTCTCACCTGGGAGGACATGACCTCCAAACCTGGTCTTCCCAGCACCAGCCAGATGCCGGACTCTCTGCTAGCTCCTCCCCCATCCAGCTGCTGCTTCTTCCTGGGGCTTAAGGAGTCTTGCCCCGCACATGCACACTTCGGGGATCCGCAGAAGACTGGAGCAGAGATTGTGCCGGGTAAGGGGTCTTCCCCCATGTGGCCTTTCTGAGATTTCTTCCTAAATTTCCAGACATTCTGGCAACGCCAAATTCTAGCCTCTGACCTCTCCACCCAATACCACCACCTTCTGCTGGAGCCCACCCTATTGTGGGGTCCAGAAAGGGCCCTCGGGAGAAAAGCTTTCTTTCAAACTCCTTTCAAAGTTCATACCCCTTGAAGGTTTTTTCATCTGCTTTATGTCACTTCCCAAAGCCTTCAAATAATTATTGTTTCCATTTTGTCCGAAGTTCAGCAGCAGCAGGAAGATTAGTGAAACAAAACTTCTCTGGAAGTTGGAAGTCCTTGGCCAAGTTTATTTAACCTGAAGCAGTGCCAGGTGGGACTTCGTCAGAGCTGGTGTGGATGATGCAATCTCAGGGCAGTGCCCGGAAGAGCACAACTTCAAAACTGACCCAAGACTTCCCCTGGCCTTCTCTCCCAGCTCCTTGTTCTCCTCTCAATGCCCAGTGCCGGGAAAGGACCAGCACGTCCCCCAGGAAATGAGGAATGGGCAAAGACTCATTGTATGTAAAGGAAGCAAAACCTTCAGAGACACAGATCCTAAAACATCTCCCCAGTGCACACTGCTGAAAGCTTCCAGACCTCCCGGGAACAAAACACGGTGCCTGGTTACAGATTGGCAGCACCACGAGGACCCAGAGCAAGCGGACCATCATCCCCAAATGCAAGGACAAGTGTGCACCGTGCAGAAGACCCTGCGTGCAGTTCTGGGGTGATGGGGTCTCACGTCCCCTCATCAAGGATTGGAGATGTCTGGTTTCCAGCCTCCCCCGGGGCCTCAGGGTTCCGGTTGTCTGGGTCAGCCGTGGAGTTGATACAGTGCGTCTCTCCAACCATGGCAGGACCTTGGAGGACAACCTAAAAATGTCGAGCTCTTGAAGACAGGACGGATGTCTCAGTAGGGTCTGTGCCATGTGTTGTTGCTGTTGCTGCTGCTTTAGCCTCTACTTACCTGCTGCAGGACGACAGACATAGAAAATGTTGGAAACTGGTCCATATAGACTTGTTCATTGGCTACATTAATTTGTATGTGATTTTTCCACCCCCAATTTCCATCCCGGAGAATTAAGAAAAAAAGACTTCTTGTCTTCAGCCCGCCCCTCCACCCGTGAGACGGTGAACACTGGCAGCTCCCACAGCCCTCCTTGCAACAAGCGCACACGGGTGCAGGCCAAGCCACAGGGAGGTCACTACCTGACGGCTATCTCTTCCCAAAGGCACCTTCTCTGGCGGCCCCTCAGCCACGGGTGTGCACATCCTCAGGGACTCAGGGAAAGGCTGCTGTTGGCATATCTGGAAACAAGTATGAGCCAAAGGAGATTAGTTGAGTTCTGAGGTCAGAGGACAGACACGTAGTGACGCCATCGCAGGGAGATTGACCACGGGTCAGCCAGGTGTCCAGTCCCTGTGTCTCCCTCCACAGGCGGGCACCGAGGACGTCTTGCTGCCCCTCTCAGCCATTCAGAGAACAACAGATGCCTCACCTGGGAAACCACCCTGGACCGCACGAGGGCAAGCTCATCCCTCCAGCACTGTGGTGTGCGGTGACCTTGAGGCCAAGAGGAGAGAAGGGAAAGTCAAAACACAGGAAGGCATAAGACAAAGTACCTCCATTGGGAAGTTTAGAAAAATACCCCCGAAACTGTAAGGATGGGCACCAAAAGTGCTACATCGGTGATGGGAATGGAGTGCCCTAGACATCCAGAGGAAGGATGGGGTCACACAGAAGGGGGATCATGTGGGTGGGTTCCTCACCCTGCTACAAATGACGATTGTCATGTCTGTTGTCCCCACTGAGCCTCCCAGACGTGCCTTTGGCCTTGACCAAGAGTCTAGGTCCTAGTACCCAGGGAAGGAATTGGACGCACCCTGCACATGGCGCTGTCCCACGTGAGGCCCGTTGTCCTGGCACTGCGGACCCTCTCTGCTGGCCTGTCCCCACATGTGCGTGCTCTCACCGACAGCTAACTCCTAAAGCACCGCAATTTGTGTCTGGAAGACGTCAGCCAGCGGGCTCCTCGTGCACCTGGAGCCCGACAGCGGCTTCCCGAACACGAGCACCACGGACCCAGGGCCTCGACTGCTCCTCTTCAGCAAGGTGAGCCAACATAACCCACCCCCCGGCCCAGTGTAATGCATACTGGCATTCCATGCTCTGTGACCAACCAAGGGCCGACCAAGGCAGGTGTCCACGGACCGTTAGCATGGAAAGGCTTAACTTTTACCCATTCGATGTGAGGGGAGAAAACAGCAAGGAAGAACCTTTTCTTGGCTTTTTTAGGCAACCTCAGAAATCTAGGAAACGTAGCTGAAATAATTCCCCCTTTAAAAACCACCGCATGGGGAGCGCACTATCTAAGTCTGACGGCCTCAGCGATGAGTCAGGCGGCACCAGCGCGCCCCCTTCCAAGCCGTCCTCACCTCCGCCCGTTCGCGTGCTCATTTGCCAAAAAGCTCCAACTGTATTTGCATGTTTTTCCATCTAATTTCTCCCGATCACAATTCAGAACAGGTGCAACTCCAGCAGGCGACCTGCACGATCTACCAGGTCCCATCATGGGGCGCATGGGAAATCATTTAAAGGGCCTTCGCCCGTCTGCAGTTGGCACAAATTGTGCAGCAAGCCCACCCCCCACACACAAGATTGAGGCACAAGAACACGCACCCACCAGGGTGGTCCCCGTCATCACCTTCACTTAGCGGGCACTGGGCACCCAGGACCCCCGAGGGACTACAAGTGTACCAGGGGGTGCCTTCTGCCCTGCATGAGCTCAAGCCCGGAGTCCCTGGATGCCACTGCTAGCCGCCAAGCCACTGCACACATGCACTGGGCCATCCCAGGGTCCCCGGGCCACTGCTCTGACTCTGCACCAGCGCAGTCATCATCAAGGCCTTGGAAGCAGCTGCCGGCCTACCCCACATCCCACCAGGGCCCAAGGGGACCCCCACATCAGCACCGAAGAAGAACCAGGATGACCTAGAAGTTCTCTTTCCCATCTCCAACACCCCTGGGCAGCCCGGTCCTCCTTGGTGCTCCTGACTCACCTTGTTCCAGCTCAGGGAACCATGTTCTGGTGGGCTTGCCCAAGATGTGGTGTCACCTAACCCTGAAAGAGCCACCACGGATCCCTGCTAGGTGATGGAATTCAGAACCCATCCTATGGCATGTCACCCTAACACCACCTCCTCCTTCCTCATCTCCACTCATCCTGCACCCCACGCCATGATCAATCTGGGATCAGATTTTGTAGAGGGCAGTCTTTGGTTCTCCCCCCTCTTTTACACCCTCCTTTTTGCACCCTGGACTAGACCACCAAGAGTATGAGGCATTCAGGTAACCTGACAACTCAGCAATGATGGTGCTCGTTTTGGCGACGGTGTTGATGGTAATGACAGCAGTGATAGCAGTGATAGTGATGGTGGTGTTGATGACGATAATGATGGTGATGGTGATGGTGGTGATGGTGGTGGTAATGACAGCAGTGATGGCGGTGACGGTGATGATGGTGGTGATGGCGATAATGATGGTGATGATGGTGGTGGTGATGGTGATGGTAATGACAGCAGTGATGGCGGTGACGGTGATGATGGTGGTGACGGTGGTGATGATGTTATTACAATTTACTGAGAACTTACTCTGGGCCAGTAGCAAATATGCGAAGTGTCTTCTTTTAATCTTTCCCTTAAAGATTTTATTTATTTATTTATTTGAGAGAGAGAGAGGGAGTGAGCATGAGCAGGGGGAGAGCAGAGGAAGAGGGAGAAGCAGGATTCCTGCTGAGCAGGGAGCCCAATGGGGGGCTCAATCCTAGACTCCAGGATCATGACCTGAGCCAAAGGCAGATGCTTAACCAACTGTGCCATCCAGGTGCCCCTATCTTCTTTTTATCTTTATTTTTTTTTAATTTTATTTATTTATTAGAGAGAGAGAGAACGCACAAGCAGGAGGAGCAACAGAGGGAGAGGGAGAAGCAGACTCCCCGTTGAGCAGCAAGCCCGATGCAGGGCTCAATCCCACGACCCTGGGATCTTGACCTGAGCTGAAGGCAGACGCTTCACCAATTGAGCCACCCAGGTGGCCCTTCTTTTAATCTTTAAAACGATGATAAGGTAGCCATTATTAGACCCATTTTACAAAAGAGAAAATCAAGACAGAACTTCAACGACCTGCTGAAGTCCCAGAACTAGCAACAGGACCCAGGCCCACGTGCCCCAATGCACACGCTCCTACCACCAGCCCTGCCCGGCTGAACGGGAAGAGGCCAGGACATTGCGTGGAGCATAGAGGGGGCCGCCCCATAGGGTGCTCCTGGGAAACGTGCACGGCTGCGCAGTGGCCCTCTGTCAGCGCCCTCCCAGTGCCCCAGCCTTCCAGACTTCTGTGTGAGGAAACCCCATCCTCAGGGTCCCCTGGCTCTTCACCTGCCAACCCCCACGGAACTATTTTATCTAGAGAGCCCGCCCAGTCCCCATTCCAGGTGCGCTCAATTTCCTTTTTTTATAGATTGAGACACACTCCTCCTCTAACGTTGTGTAAGTTCCGGGTGTACAAGGTGTTGATCTGACACGTTTGTATAACGCGACGTGGTTACCGGCTCGGTGTCGGCTCGCACCTCCATCGTGTCCCGCCGTTACTATGGTTTTGCGTGAGAACAATTAAGATGCGGTCTCTTAGCGACTTGGAAGTTTGTGATAGTGCTGCGATCATCGCTGCGCTGCACGTTAGATCTCCGGGACTTATTGATCCGCCAGTTGCAAGTTTGTGCCCTTAAGCACCACCCGCTCTGCTCTCGAAGGCTGCTGCCCCGGGACCCACATCCTGCCGTCAGCCCCTCGGGACCGAGCTGCTCAGAGCCGCCCCCGTGAGGTACAGCTGCTTTCACCCCCTCCCTCGCAGCGGGCTGGCTCTCTCCTCCCCTTTCCATGTCCTTGTCTGCCCGGTTTCCCGGAAGAGGACAGGGAAGGCCTCAGGGGTCACGCTTCACGAAGCTCCTTGGAGTGGGAGTCCAGGAGCAGAGCCGGGCTCTCAGCTCTCCCGCCACGCCCTCCCCATGCCCCACCAGGCCGGTGACCCCATAAAAGGGGTCCCACTGGTTAGACATGGGGGAGGGTCCTGCAGGGAGGGCACGCTGCCCCTGAGAGGGGCTGGGGGTGACAGGGGTCTGTGCGAAGGGGTGATGGTGCAGCCCACAGAGCAGAACGTCCCCCCACAGCCTCCTTCCCCCCCAGAACTGAGGGCCCACACTTATAACCTATTTCAAAAGCAAAGAAGCTAGCAAGATCCAGAACCCGAGGAGCTGCCCCTTTCCCAGCAGCCAGTTCTGAGCACACCTGGCCCGACAGCTAGGGACCCAGGGCCTGCCCTACCGTCCACCCTGCCTGACCACTCACCGTAGTCTCACACTGCAGGCCAGTCCAGGTATCCGAACCCGTATGGGGGTGTCAGGTGACCCCCCCACCACCAGCCAAGTGCTCCCAGGGCTCCAGGCACAGGGCAGGGTCCCGGAGGGGAGGCCTCGGCCGGAGACCCCCTGGGAAAGGTGCCCCTGGGGGCCTGCTGGGAGGGGAGGGAGGTTGTCAAGTTCAGTAAGATCCCACTGGGTGCAGCCGGTGAGCCCGTCAGGGAGCGTGCCCCCCACTGCCACCAGCGTGTTCAGCTGAGCCCTGTCCCTGACCCCTCACTACCCACCAGTGCTGTGAGCACAGACGGGTCTTTGTGTGGACAGCGCCTGCAGGCCCTTGGCCAACAGAGCAGAGAGGAGATGGGCTTGGACCAGAGCCGAGACCTGTCAGGCCCTGGCGCGAAGGCCAGCACCCCCCACCTGGCAGCACTCGTGCAAGCAGATGACTTCACTTATTTATTTGAGAGAGAGAGCAAACAGCAGGGGAGGGGCAGAGGGAGAGCGAGAATCTTAAGCAGACTCCCTGCTCAGCATGGAGCCCGACGCGGGGCTTGATCTCACGACCCTGAGATCGTGACCTGAGGCAAAACCAAGAGGCAGACGCTCAACCGACTGAGCCACCCAGGCCCCCAGCACACGGATGACTTTAAAAGGAAAATCCACCTGAATGCCCCAAACACAAACCTCTCCTGTTAGTATAGCTCGCGCCTGAGCGAGGGGGAGGGAGGGCGTGCCTGGAAAGCCCCTGACAAAGACGTCCGGAAACAGAATCCCAGAGCCCCAGAGGCAGGCAGAGACGTCGGGCAAGGCTGGGCCACCAGCTCCGCTGTGAAAACCGAGGAAGGCAGGGCTGAGGGCCCAGTCCTCTGCGTGGCGGCACGAGGAGCTCTGTGGCAGGCCGGCAGGGGCCTCGGTGGCCAAGGCCTCCCCGGACCCCTGCTCTCGGCAGCAACTCCATGGAGAGTGCGGCCCTGCTGCCGTCCTCGGGGACCCGCACTCAGCCTGCAACCTCCTGTGGCCAGTAGAAGATGCCCGAGCAATGACGCCAGCCCCAAGCCTAGACTTCAGAGGCCCCCAAACCCGTCACCCCTCTCAGTCCTCACCCGGCCTGTGAGAACAGGCCATGCCGGCAGCAGGAGGAGGGGAGACCCCATGCAGGGGACACAGAGACACGGGCATCAAGGACCCGAAGGGACCCAGCTGAGCCCCGCAGCACCACCGCCGAGCCCTGCCACAGTGGCTCCAGAGCCTCGTGCTAACGGAACGCTTCGGTCTGGCTTCCTGTAGCTTGTTACACAGCAATAGCTGATGATTGCCAGTGGCCTTCCCGGGATCATTCTGGGAGCAGTGAAAGCCGATCTGGAAGGGAGCATAAGGAAATGTCCGGAACCGGAGCTGCCCGCTGTCCAAACTCCCCACAGAGAGGCCGGGATATTCCCGCGGGTACTTGCCACGGGTGGGGCCGTGCAACCTTAATGCACTTCTCCAGCCCTCGGCCCTAACTCACCCTAGCCAGTGCTGCCATCTCCCGAGCCCTAGCGTGCGCTCGGACTACAGCGGAGCCCCAGGACTGTGGGGGAGGCCGGCGCGGCTGGCTCGGTTCCTAGCCTGAATCACGGCCGCCGTGTGACTCCCCCAGCTTGCTCCCTGAGCGCGGACAGAGCGCATCCGCGTGCCCACACGACTCCAGGCTGGGCCAGGACCTCCGCAGCTGATACTTTTCTCCTTGTCACTCAGTAGCCTGACCCCCCTACCCAGAGGACACAGCCCCTTTCTCAGGAAGAGGCAGTGGACCTGAAACCGCACGGGGAGCCTCACTGTGAGGCCCAACAGCCACAAGCTGCACGAGAGCCCTCCCACGTCAGGGACAAGGCTGTTAAAGCTGCCAAGACCGTAGGCACGTTAGTTGTGCAGCGCAAACCCGTCTATCCTGCTGGCTGCATGGGGGGACGCTGGGGAGGCCTGTCCACCGCCCCCCCAGCTCTGCCGGAAGCATCAGTACCCACGAGGCCATCGGGGCCCCCCATTCTGTACGCCCTCCCTCCTTCCCTGCCCCCCAGAGCATTTCCCCAGGACGAGGCCCTGCCTCCCCAAACCCAGGCCAGCCCAGAACGCAGCAAGTGCTCAATGAATCACCGACGAATGAACGAACGGACCCACCAGGCTGCCTTGGGCCGACGACCCCGTTCACGGTGGGAGTTGTGCAACTGACCGGCGTGCACATCCCCCGCGGACAAGCCCTGCATGTAACGAGCACATGCAGCCTTGTGCACACAGGCTCAGGGCGTACTTGGAAATAGGGGCTTGGCGCCAGCATGGGAAGCCCACAGGTCAGGGCCGCTCCATGTGAAAACCGGGCTGCGGCCGCTCCTCCCACCAGCTCTGGAGGAGTGCTGGGTCACTGTCGTAAGCACATTTCCACCCAAGGGAAACGTGCACACACATGTCTACACATGCACACATGCATACGTGTAGGGGTGACCCCACTGGCTCACACGATCACGCGCACGAGTGCAGGGAGGTGATGCACGCAGGCATGTGTGGGCACGTGCACACCCCCCGGATCCCACGGAGAGTGCTTCTGTGGACGGGAAGGCATGACCCTGCTCTCCCTACTAACCGTTGCATGTGTTGGTGGCCCGTGCATGTCCTTCCTTCGGCCCCCACTTGGCTCATCCAGACGCGGGTCTGTGGCAACTTTGCTGGGCAGCAATCGGACCCAGATGGCCTGGGGCTCCGGCGGCTGCATGGCGTGATGCCAGCTTTTCCACGGACAGGCCTCCCTCCTTTTGGTTTTCAATATCCGGTGTGCACCTGCGTCTCCGGACGGACAGAACTTGTCCGGGCAGGGCTGCTGGGGCCGAGGGCAGAGCGGGCCCTCGGGAGTGCTGCTCTGCCCCCAGCACTGGGTCCTGGGTGACCCATACCTGCGCTGGCAGGGACACGCAGCTCCCGGGGCAAGAGAGAGCACAGGAAGGACTAGGGAGTCAGGCCCGCTCCACTTCTGTGGCAGCTGAGGGCACAGGTGAGCCCAGGAAGACCAAGCCCAGTCCCCGGACCTCCTGCCAGCGTGTGGGCCCCTCCTTCTCTGGCCCTGGAAAAGCCCCCCTCGGAATCCAGCACCTCTGACCTGCAGAGTTCTACCCGGTCCCCCAACAAGCCCACGACTCGGTAGTGGGGTTCCCACGGACCAGAGGAAGAGGCTGACTCTGAAGCGGCTCCAAGGGTCGGTCATGGCCAGAGCCAAGGGCACCCGGGCTGGCGGGTTTCAGGGGCGCCTACCCAGGAGTGTCAGCATTGCGGTGACATTCCCTGGCGTGTGCCCGAGTCACTGCATGGGCGCCACGGAGAGGGCCCCTTCCTCCGGCAGTGGGCGGGGGGGGAGGTGAGAGTCGTGACCTTACCCGGGCTTGGGGGACCCAGGCGGACAGGGAGGGGGCTGCCTCTGGGGGCACAACCAGCCTGCAGGAGTAATGACCAGACACAGGAAATCCGCCCATGTAGGGGGTGCGCTGGGAGTGCGGGGGAGGGGGACCCTGGGCGGGGCTGGGTCCGGGCCTGCCAGTCTCAGAGCACATGGCTATTGGACAGGTGACTGCCCTCCACCTGTCCCCGCTGCTGGGTGGGGCTCCAGAGTCCAGCGCCCCCAACTGGCCGCAGCCCAGAATCAGACGTGAGTAAATGGAGTGTGGCTGACACCCGCGGCCCAGGCAACCTGCCAGCTGGGGAAGGCCACCCCGCCTGTCCGGACCCAACCCCTCCCCACCTCCAGGGCTGCTGGAAAAGCGGGTCTGGGCGCTGTGAGAAAATGCCCTGCATTCCAGGTGCCCGCCCTCCCAGCTCTCCCCTGACTCCTAGTGCCTTGGTTTGCCAGCACTGTGAAATGGGTCCATCAGGCCGGCTTCTCGGAGATGTGCGACATTAAATTCCAGCCTCCAAGCTCTGGGCTCGCATGTGTTTTCACCTGCTGCTGCTCCGTGGGCTCAGCGCCTTCTCCTGTCCTGCCCCCCGACCTGCCCCAGGCAGGAGCACAGCTCACACGTCCAGATGCCCGCTGGCCCGCCCTCTCAGACTCCAAGTCTGCACCTGCCCCATCCGAGCACCCCTGGATCCAGCCCCGCCTTCACCTGCGCTGGCCTGGGCGCCCTGGGACCTCCAGACAGGCCGCAGAGACCCTGACCCCGCTGCCGTCATGTGGAAGAGGCGGGGTCCCCACTCTGCCCGCAGCAAAACACTCCTCACTGGCCAGGCCTGGAGGGAGTTCGTTCCAGGGGCCCTGACGGGCAGACAGTCTTTCCCGTTCCGGCCCAAGCTCCGCCCAGGCCACACAGCCGTGTCCCGGGGGGGGCAGGACTCAGGGCCCAGCGCCTCCACCCAGGCCCACCCGCCCAGAAGTGGGAGAAGCCTGCGCGCAGGCCGCTGTGTGCCCTCCACCCCATCAGCTAACACCAGGATAAAGAACAGGGGAGTTAAAGGACATTCGATGGGATTTGAAAATGAGGGGCTCATCGAACTCTCTCCTTTTGATCTGTCACACTGAGACTCGGTTTCCCATTGTTGGCGTTCCCCATGTGAGCATAGATCAAGCGTCTGTTCAAGTGGGGCCATCATGCCCATTTCTGGGGCGGAGATCTGAGACCAGTGGGCACAGAGCCACCCGGCCCCGCCCTGCAGTTTCGGGAGGTGGCCCCAGAGTCAGGAACTGCCCTGAGCCGCTTCGAGAAACAGCTGTAGGTCATTGGGAAGGTCAAATCATGGGTAAGGAGGGCATGGCAGACAGAGCCCTGCAAGAGCAGGGACCCCCGTGGGTCTCAAGGGTCAGACTGAGCTATCAGCCTCGGCCAGGGCTCCTTGGGTCACTCATGCTGGGCAGGAGAGTTCAGCTCACTCTTGGTGGAGGAGGCAATATTCTTTGTCTGGCCTTGAGAAATATCCAGAAGGCAGGAATGCCCTCCCTTACACCTCCTACCTGTGGCCATCCTTCCGGCTCATCCCCAAGTCCTCAAATCATCCTCCCCAGAATCAAGCACCCCTCAAGCACTTTCTGTCTCCAAACTACCTTTCTCTTCTCACTCCCTCCCAGAAATCTTTCTCCCTCCTCAGACCTGCCTAACCCAGCCAAGTGTTAGGAAAATCCAATGGCCTCCTTTCCTTTCCTTTTTTTTTTTTTTTTAAGATTTTATTTATTTATTTAACAGAGATAGAGACAGCCTGCGAGAGAGGGAACAGAAGCAGGGGGAGTGGGAGAGGAAGAAGCAGGCTCACAGTGGAGGAGCCTGATGTGGGGCTCAATCCCATAACACCGGGATCACGCCCTGAGCCGAAGGCAGACGCTTAACCGCTGTGCCACCCAGGCACCCCCAGTGGGCTCCTTTTCTAATTCATACTCAAACATGAAGGGTTGATGGGCCCTGCCAGAACCGGACAACCTAAATGCCCCTCCAATGGGTAGAGAATCGAAATAGAGCCAGACCATGGGCCTGCCTGCGTATCAGAATTACCTGAGGCTTTTTACAGCACGCAGGTGGGGGCCCACCCAGACTACATCCAAGTGCGGGGCGTGACCTGGTAGAGCAGTTTCATAAGCTCCCCAAGTGTTTACTGTCCAGCCAGAGTGGAGAAGCACTGAGCTAGAGGAACAGTTCATGCAGCAGAGGGAGGAGGAGAGGCGGGGAGCTGTTCTTTCCATGGTAATCACCAGGACCTGCTCACCTCCGTGTGCAGACGGCCACCCTGCCTCCACAGTATTTATGGAGCGAGTACTCAGGCCAGCTCTGTATGAGGCCCTGGAGGAGACAGCAGTGGACAAGACATACCCTACCCCTGCCCTCACAGCGCTCATGGCGTGGGAGGGCCTGATAGGCAGCTATGCCTTGACATAGGACCCATCAGAGCCCTGGGAGGGGTGCTAGGAAGGCCCCTCAAGCAAGGGGGGCTGGGAGCCAGGCAGGAGGAAATAAGCTGTGTTCAAGAACAGTGCAGCCAGAGGGAACAGCATGTGCAAAGGTCCTGGGGCAGATCGGGAATGATCTGAGCTGCGGGCAGGGGAGACATGGCGGTGGCCTTGTAGGCCTGAGAACCAGCTTTCTTCTTGAATCAGACGGAGCATCGGAAGATGCTGGGCTCACTCATGTTGAGCAGGACTGGTTCCTTGAACACACATTGACGGTGCTGGCCATGTTCCGGAAACTCTTCCAGGCACCTCTGTTGGATCTGTCCTGACCTTGCGTTCTGACAGTGAGACTACAGAGGTCAAGTCTGGAGAGCAGGCGTTCCCTCACAGCAGGGTGTGGGTGCTCGAGTGTCCACCATGCGTGCCCAGTGTGGCCTGTGAGGGACCCTTCTTGGCTGCTGGGGACTCACTCTGGCTGCTGAGTGGAGACAGGCAACGGGAGAGCCGGGGTGAAGGAGACTCCAGGAAGTCAGTGTCAGTGTCCCATTAGACAGATTTTGAAACTGAGGCAAGGAGCCCAAATCTCCAAGCTGGGACTTGGCCCAGACCCAGTGGCCCTGAAAACAAGGCCCCCGGCTCTCCTGCTCCCCTCCGCTGTGACCTCAGTAAGGGGCCCCAGTCCCTGCCCATAGCCCCCACCTCTCATCCCCAAAGGGCCAACAGCACAGACCCAGCTACAAACCACTCCCAGTCCCCTGGCTGACAGGCCACAGATGAGGGGCCCCCGTGACAGCTGCTGGGCCGGGGGGGCTGCTTCCTTCCACCCTCATTCCTCCCTCTCCAGGCACAAAGCTCAGCCCTGGGGCCTCCTCCCAGGAGGGGCAGGGGAGGGAGGGGAAACCCAGACAGGAAATAGGGCTGCAGTGTGACCACTGAGCTGGGCCAAAAGAGCTGCTCCTTCTATGTGCTTCTCTCCGCCCGGTTCCCCTGGGGACAGACGTGCTGAGCACAGCCCCAGCCCTGCAGCCCTTTCTTCTCCAGGGCTCTCCTAGCCCCCACCTGCCACCCCCACTGCCAGGGGCCTGGGGGATTTCTCTCCAAGCCCAGGGCTGAGTCATCGGCCATCCCAGGGTCCAAGGAGAAAAGACCCAGCTGAAGAAGCTGGGCCCACTCAGAAGGAGCCCAGGAGCTTGGCAGGGACAACGAAGGCTCCCCCACCACCACACACACACTCTGTCTCAGCAGCCAGATGCGTGCAGCCCAGAAAGTTCCCTGCCCTCCTCCAACGTCAGCCAGTGTCTGTGAGGTGGGGCTGGTGAGAGGACCTGAGCCCAGGGCTCAGACTGGAAGAGCATCCGTGAGGGGGGCCAAGCCAGAAGCTGGTCAGTCCTAGGCCCCCTCGCTCCCTGCCCTGCCCCGCCCCAACTTCTGCCAGAGGGTCAGCAATGTTGGGAGGGGGCGTCCAGGTCCCACAGCAGAGTGTGTGAGAGCCCCCCACCCCAAGCTGGTGCACAGACGTCTCTCATCTTCACCCCCATCGCGTGGGCTGAGAAAGCAGAGGTGTGGGGTGTCCTCTGATGGAGTGGGGATGCAGGCTCCCAGCCCCCGGGGTGGGGACAGGGGGAGGTGCTGGGATCAGGGGAGGGATGGCTGATGACATCACAGGGCCATCGTGTCCCTGGGAGCTGCTTGGAAAGGCGGGTCACAGCCCCCCACCTGCTGGATCAGAACCTGCATTTGCAGAAGATCCCCAGGGACGGCAGGCATACGCTCAGGTGAGAACCGCTGTTCTAGAAAGCTGTCGGGGTGGAGGATACAGCAGCTCGAATTCAGGAGTGCAGGCTTGGGGCAGTAAGGGTGAGGAAGCGATCTGGTAGGAGAGGCTGAGAAGCAAGCTAGCGCACTCATGGCAAGCCGGGGCACCACGACCACGCGGGGCACCACGACCACGCCAGGGCACCACGCCGGGGCACCATGACCACGCGGGGCACCACGACCACACCAGGGCACCGCGCCAGGGCACCACGACCACACCAGGGCACCGCGCTGGGGCACCACGACCACGCCAGGGCACCGCGCCGGGGCACCAGGACCACGCCAGGGCACCGCGCCGGGGCACCACGACCACGCCAGGGCACCGCGCTGGGGCACCACGACCACACCAGGGCACCACGACCACGTGGGGCACCACGACCACGCGGGGCACCACGACCACGCCAGGGCACCACGACCACGCGGGGCACCACGACCATGCCAGGGCACCGCGCCGGGGCACCAGGACCACTCCAGAGCACCGCACAGCGGCTGCCCACAGCCCCCCGGGCTGTGCACACAGGGCTTCCGTGGGAGCAGCGCCCAGACGGAGAGGGGGGAGGGCAGACCCCCACCCCAGCTGTGGCCTCAAGCCCAGGTCTGGCCCCAGTGGCGGGACACGGAGACAGGAAACAAGAAGTAGCCACGGGGTCGTGTGGACACGGTGGCCAGGGGGCTGCCCCAATCCATTCAACCCATGCTCCCCTCCCGCTCCTGTCACTCCGCCCTGCGGGTGGAAGGTGCCTCCGAAAGCCATCGGGACCAGCACTTCCCTCTCGACAGCGCCTTAGACCCTAGCTCCTCTCATCCCCTCCGTGCAGGACACCCCCCAGCACTGATCCCAGCACCTCCCCTGAGCCTGCGTCCCCGCTCCATCAGGGTGGGAGGAAGCCAGGCGGGGCAGGGGTGCGAGGCCCCCTCATGACACATACACTTGCCTGCCTGCCTGGGACCCTCGGCCGCGGAGACGGCACGGCTCTGGCGATGGGCTGGCAGCTGCTTGCTTTCCAAATGGCAAGTCCTCCGACCCGGGGAGTTACCAACTCCTTGGGGGGATGAGTTTGCCAGTTTGCCCTAAATTGCATCAGTTAGTGAGCAGCGAGAAAGGCGTGTGAAGGTGCCTGGCGTGGGTTAGCTGGCGGGGCCAGGCTAGCGGGGGAAGAGGAGCCCTCAATGCCCAGGGGGCACACGGCAGGAAGGTCTTTGGGTCACTGGCATTGTGGCTAGGGGTCCCCAGCTCCCCCGCACTCAGAATGTAGGAGAGACACTGCCCCAGGAGACTCACCCAGGGCGCTCCTCCTGCCCCCCTCCGGCTCCCACCCCACCACGCAAACACAACACCCCAGCAGGGCGCAGCCAGGGGCGGGAGCACCAAGGTCAGCTTGGAGAAGGAGAGAGGGGTGCCCTGGGGGGTGGGGCCCGGGGCAGAGTAGGATGCGGGCAGCTGCAACCACTCGCCAAAGATGGGCTGGGGGCACCCCACTTCCCATCCTCCCCACTTAGGAAGGTAGAGACAGCCCTGCTGAACTCCCAGGGGCCCCCCACGTCACGGCCCGGCCACGGCAGCAACAGGGTCCCCGCAGCCACATCCAGGGTTGGGCTCCAGGAGCTGGGCTGCGGGGCCCAGGCCAAAAGCAGGCTCGGCCCCTCCTGTTCTGCCACGCAGAGGGGCCGGGGTCTGGGGCCTGGAGGGAATGTTCCCTGCTGTCCTGCCGCAGGTCCTGAGCTGTCCACCGGCCCCATCCACAGATCCACCCCCACAACACACCACCCCCCCCCCCCGCCCTCCAAAACATCCAGGTCCTCACAACGGGAGGAAGCAGCGTCTGGGGTGCTCGCAGGTGCCGGCTTCCATGACCCTTCACTGTATGCCCTCACTTCAGACCCCACAGACACACAAAGACCACCCACCACACCTGTTCCCCTCCCCTCTGTGGTGACCCCAAGGGGAGCAGCCCCGCATGACCCATGTCCCGACTCAGGTGGCACCTGGCTGTCGTCTCTGAGCTGACAAGGACTGCGGGTGGAGACGCTTCAGGAAGCTGGTTGGCTGTGCCCTGCCCCGGGGTTAATGGAGACCCAGAGCCCCCTTGGCCTGCCCTGGCGTCCCCACACCTTCCCCTCCCCCGGTGCCCCTGGTCCAACCCTGGCGTCCAGGTGCCCTGAGCAAGGACCTTCTTGGTGTCGGGGGGGGGGGGGCTAGAACCCGTGACTGAGAGGGGCCTGCGCAGAGACAGGAGACTCGGGAGCCCCTTGTGCGGCAGAGTCTGGGCCAGGTCAGCATCTGTGCATAGGTGAATCACTGACGGACACCAGACATCGGGTCGTCTGTGGGCGGGCAACAATGGATTGCCATAGAAACATCCAAAACAGAAACACAGACCTGGAGCGTTAGAATGCGGGCCCAGCCCTGGGTGTGCCAGAAACGGGCAACCCCTGCCTCAAACAGCCCCAAGAGACATGTCCAAATTCTAAACCCCAGTACCTGCAAGTTTGACCTTATTTGGAAAAAGATTCCTCTCAGACGTAATCCAGGGGAGGACGTCATCCTGGATCGTCCGGGTGGCTGGTGTCGCTGCAAGAAGAGACACACCAGAGAGAGACGGCCATGTGACAGTGGTGGCAGGACAGTGGGGACCCCGCCACGGGCACGGCCGCACGGGGAGCTGGAGAGGCAGGAGGGACCTCCCCGTGAAGCCTTCAGAGGGCGCACGCCCTGGCCGCACCTGGATCTCCCGCAGACACATCAACGGGCTGGAGCCGCACAGCGTGTGGCCCTCAGCCACGGCAGCCCCAGGCAGCCCCGGCCGCTAGACGCGGAGGCTGGTCCCAGGACACACACCCAACCGTGGCCACGGGACAGGACGCACTTCCCACCATGGCCGCGGGACAGGACCCACGCCCAATCGTGGCCATGGACTGTTAAGAGAGCGGGGACCAGACTCAGGAGACCGCCAAGACTCACAGCCTGGGCGCCCCAGAGGCCACGCGTCCTCAGACTGCTTGTTGAACTTGCGTTTTCACAGCAGTGAAGCAGAAGAGAAGCAGCCCCCGGTCAGTCCCCACAAGTGAGCCAGCTGTGCACTCGGCACAGACCAGCAGAGAATCCCGAAGCTCCCTGCTCTCAGAGCCAGAAAGAAATTGGCCTCCAGGGACGGCGCTCCTGGCCTCACCATCCGAACGCCACTGGGGCCAGCGTGGGGCCTCCAAGTTCTCCCAGATGCATAAATGGAACTGGGGGGTGACCTGTCGCCCACCTAGGTCCTCTGGGTCTGATTAGTCTCCCTTGAGGGGGCCCTGTGCACCCCAATAGTTAGGGATCAGCAAACCCACCCTCCAGTGTTTTCCAGGCTCCGGAGAGGCCTGCGCTGGCTTTGGAAAGCTGCGCGTTTGAGCCAGATTATATTTTTTTATTGATTTCTCACTCCCGGTGGGGGAAAGGCGCAGCGCTCACAGGCTCCGGGTAGCTGACAGCTCCACAGAAGAACGAGCCACCCCTGCTCCTCGCAGCCCCGCCTTCCTGATAACCTTGGGGTGCCCTTGAGCACATCGCCCCCGCCTCTTCCTGCCAACCTCGAGCATCCGAAGGTAATCAGGTGCTTCCAGCAGCACAAAGGATGTCAGGTTTCCCTAAAAGCTCCTTGATATAAAAGGGTCTGCTGACCGGCAGGCAAGGGGGAGGCTTTTCCTCAAGGCGGAGACACGGGTAGGAAGTGTCTTTGTGTGAGTGTGTCTTTCAAGTTCAAGTACAAATCAGACGCAGAGGGAAGCAGATGAGATGAGAGGCGGAAACAAAGCCTGGAGGTTGCCCATGGCTGCTGCAAGCGTGTGTACATGCACGTGAACACGCGTACATGTGTGTGTGCTGTGGGGGGTACTGTGCACGTGTGCCTTGTACACGTGTGCACACATGTGCGTGCATGTGTGTGTGCTTGTGTGTTGTGTGTGTACATGTGTGTTGTGCGTGCACGTGTGCACGTGTGAGTATGTGTGCGTGCGTATCTTCTACTCGCTTCTGTTCTCACGATCGCAGCCTCCACGCAGGTGCAGGGCCTGCCCGCCTCCCCCGCCCCTGCAGCATCCGGGGCCTTGGAGGAAATCCTGCAGCCCTCGCCAACCTGATCGTCCCCGCGGCGGGGGAGCTGTCCCTGCTGGGGGCCCCACCGGAGCGGATCTTTGGCCGGGCCACCCCCCCCCACTTGGCCCCCAGCCTGAGTGGGGGTTCCCTGTCCACACCCACTCCCACCCCGAAGGCCACGGTGGGAATAGGGTGGCGGCACCTGAGCTACGGAGAAGAGGCCGCCTGCCCTGAGGAAGCAGGTCCGACCTCGCCCCTTAGCTCCCGGCTCTGCGCTAGCCTCTGCCCTTCCAGCCGGGGTGCCTCCGCCCCGCAGGGCCGCCCTGAGGTCTGTGAGCCCGTGACCGAGTCCCCCTGTGAGGTTGGGGGCTGCCCGCCAGGGCGCCTCCGCTCCTGAAAGGCGTCCTAGGAGGGACCGGGGGAGCCGGGGAGGGCTGATGCGCTGCGTCATTGTGCGGGGGAGGAGACCCCGCCGGAGCCTCGGGGACCCGCGGCACCGCGCTGACCTGCCGGCGGGACTGCGCCTTTTTCAAATGATTTTACAAACAAGCCAATGAAACAAAAACCACGGATCCGGTGCGGCCTTTTGTGTCTCGCTAGGCCAGTCTCCCACGCGGGACACCGGTGCCTTGGTGTCAGGATGGGGGCTCCCAAAGCCGCGAGTCGCCCAGCCCAGGAGCCAGGCCCTCTGCGGAGCCGCGCTGCGGCGGCGTCCCCGGGGCTGGAAGCCTGAAGGTGACCTTTGGGCGAGTGCGGTCTGGGGGCCACGGCAAGGCCTCTGCTGCCACCTGGTGGTGTATCTTGGAATTGCATGCGGCCGTCTGGATGGCCAGGGAGCACAGGGCTCACCAGGTGCACTGGTGAGGACAGCAGTGTGATACTCAGAGGGGTTGATACGTTTCCCCACAGTCACACAGCAGGCCGCCCCACAGAACAGGACCAGCCTGGCTTTCTCAGTGCCTCCTGATTTACCGGTCAGGGGCGGCACTCTGATGCCCACTGGACAGGGGTTCAGAGCCCTGCCCTGAAGTCAGGAGGACCTGTGAGTCCTCAGCATGGCTACTGTCAGCCAACATCACACAGACTCCGAGCAGAAACCACGTAGACCATTGTCTTCTGTGGAGTCCAGGGCCAGGCTGCCTGAAGCCTGCCCGGCCAGAGACCACACTGATGCAGTCCTTAGTACAGAGCACACAGCCCCCAGGGCTGCCCATCTGCACTGAGTGGGGGCCAACAGCCAGCACAGGCTGTGCTGGCGGGGGGAGCCCCATGGGCCACAGTGGCAGTGGGGTCACCTGGGCAGCCCAGGCAAGGAGGCTGAGTCTCAGGACACGTGCTGACGTGGCAGAGAGCAACTGGGGTCCTGGGGATGCCAGGCCCCGGGCCTTCTGTGAGTGGTCTCAGGCATGTCTGTTCTACCCCAGAATCCCAGGGCCAGCTCAGCGCACGTAGCCGCTTCAGTGCCCCCCAGTTAAGAGACACTGAGGCAGGATGGAAAGCCGCAGAGGGGGTGGCCAAGGTGGGCTAAGCAGGATGAGACCCCAGGCTCTCCCTGAGCTCTTGCTGCCAGAGAGCTGGGGTGGAGCCTGCCGTGTGGGGAAAGTTCTCAGCACGTCCTCGCAGCTCCCCAGCCTGGACTGGGCCCCGGGGCCCCCCGCATATCCCCAGGAGCATGAGCTGGGATCCCATGAGCCTACCTCGCCGGGGGCCTGGTCAAGGCTGCACGCGCAGGCCAAGATTCGTCTGCTTTGGTTGTCGTAACAACTACCGCCGGCTGGGCAGCCCAAAACACACACACCGACTTCCTCCCGGTCCTGGAGGCTGGGCGTCCGTGGTCCGGGCAAGGGCAGGACTGGTTCCTCCCGAGGCCTCCCTCCTGGGTGTGAAGATGGCCACCTTCCCTCCGTGTCCTCCTGTGCTCCCCGCTCTGCGCGTCCGTCCTCATCTCCTCCGGTCATTTGGGATCAGGGCCCACACCAGTGGCCTCGTGTACCTTAATCACCTCATTAAAGTCCTGATCCCCAAATACAGTCACACTCTGAGGCGCTGGGCACTGGCGCTTCGACACGGGAATTTGGGGGACACAACGGAGTCCGTTCTAAGCCCTACGCAAGAACCACCGTGAACACAAGGCCACCAGCACCTGACTGCTCAGTTCTGGCCGTGGCCAGACAGGCCCCCAGTCCACCAGGCGCTCAGCCACATGCCACGCTGGGCATGAGCTCGGGCATCCTCCAGGGACATCCGGTCTGGGGCAGAAGCAGGAGGAGGGAGCTTTGCAGGCTCTGATTTTCCCAAATACCCAGCCCCATGTGGAGGGGCCACCTTTGCCACCCACCACAGAGCACCCCCACGTTTTTGACAAATGTGGATTAAGGACAGCGTGGGGGGGGCGCTTCTTGGAAGGAGCAGGGCCGGTGGGCGGCCGGTGGGAGAGTCTGGGGGCCTCCCAGTGGCACAAGGACTCTTCTTGAGATGGAGCCAAGCCCGGGTGACAGATAACGCAGTGCGTGAATGTGCGTGTGTGCATGTGCGTGTGTGTGCGTGTCCTCGCACACCTGTGTGCACCCCTACACGTACTGCCTTCCACTCAACATGGCGGCACAGAGTTGAACAGGGACCACTTCACAGGAATAATTCTCCCGCATGTCCACCCTTCCTGGAGGAGCATGGGTGCCACCCCAAGAACCACCTCCCTGGGCCTCAGCAGGGTCCCCAGTGTCCCCAGCCTCCACTCCCCGGGAGAGGGTCCTTGACACAACCTAACACCAGCAGTGCCCGCCTTCCGCACCCAGAGATGCATCTGGCGGCCCCTCCCCCTCCCCACGGTCACGGTGCAAGTGTGGGGCCACTGGCTGAGCCTCTCCCCCAAGGAGGCTGTGGGCCTCCAGGCCTCGCCCCCTCCCCATTGCCAGGAGGCTGAGCAGACCTGGAGAAGGCCGTCCCCTCCCCCCACCGGGTGCCGGAAGCTGCCCAGGATGCTCGGCCCTGGTCACCAGAAGCCCCCTGGGGGCGCCTCGTCTGTTGCAGGGGGGTGGTGAGCAGAGGAGCCTCCCGCTCAGGAGGGAGACATGTTCTAACCCCACGACTGCCCTTCCTCATCCCTTGGGGAGCAACGGGGCCAGGGTCCTTCCAGGGCAACCCCAAGGGAGCCAGCACAGAAGCCCCCCAGAGGGGGCGAGCAGCAGGATGGAGAAGCCCTGCCTGGCACCCCGATTCCCACAGGCTGGAGAAGGGAGCCCTGATTCCCTCCCGTATTCTCCGTGCTCCCTTCCTCCCCCATCCCTTGGGTTGTCCACCCAAACCCTCCCCTTCCTACAAAACAGGGGTGCAGGGAGGCACTCGGGAGGAAGGCAGGGAGTGACCGGGACACTTTGAGGCAGTTGGGGTGGAACAGGACCAGGCGGACCCCCGTCTCCTTCCCGCCCCTTCGTGCCCCTTCGCTCTCCCCACGCGCCCCGAGGGAGACAGTACGACCACCAGTCAGCAAGTTGCTTGCGTCACCTGCTCTTTATTGACGGCCGCGGGCTGCAATGTCAGGGGTGACCGGGTGCCCCGGGGGCGGAAATATGGAGGGAAAGGGTGGAGGGAAGGTGGTGTGGGAGGACAGGCTGCCAAGAGCCCAGGCACACAGGAGCCTCCGCCAGACGGACCTCAGGGCACCCAGGAGACGTGGGCAGGACACGCGGCCGGGTCCTGATGTGGGCGCCCACCAGCAAGGGTCAAGGAGCACCTGGCTGGCCCTGGAGACCCAGAGGCGACCCGGAGGCGCGTCCTCTGGGAGCACGGGGCCGTGGTCTCAAGCAGCTGGGATGGCGATGGCTTCTACCAGCTGGCCAGTGCGGAGGTCTGGGTTGCCCTGAGGCCGCAGCACCTCAGGCCGAGGCCCCAAGCCCTCCAGGCTACCCTCTCAAACCCTCGTTCCCTCAGAGAGGAGGAAAAGGAAATGAAAACAGGGAAAGCAAAGGGAGATGACACCCCACTTTCTACGGTTCCCCCCGATGGATGGGCCTTGGGGGCAGCAGCGGGTGGCAGCCGAGGCCGAGGCCGAGCTTAGGACGAGGGCGCAGAGCTGGGCTTCTCCTCCCGTGACACGGGGATGGCTCTCTCACTGTGGCCAGCATCCATGCCAGATGGGACCTTGGGGCCAGAGAAGGTCAGCATGCCATCCGCCGACAGGGAGCAGGAGAGCGCCGACTGGTCCACGTTGGAAGGCAGACGGTAGCGGCGGTGGAACTCACGGGAAATGTAGCCGTGGTCGTCCTGGGCAGGGCACGGGAAGAGCACAGTCAGAGACACCATTCAGAGGGCCGCCGACCTTACCTGGAGAAGGCCTTCCCGGACCCCAAGGGGGTCAAACCCACGACGCTGTCACACGGTGGGGTGGGAGGGCCTGAATGCCCCATGGAGGGCTCCCGCTGAGATTTACCGCTGGGCCTCCCTGCCTCCCAGCCTCCCAGCCTCCTGGCCTCCCTGCACAGCAGTCCAGGCCAGCCTGGGGCCATTCATGGCCGTGGAGCTGGGTCATCAGATTCATTTCACTCCAAAATCAGGAGTGGTTCTGTCCCAGCCTTGCACTGCGGTCAGAGTTGGCCTTTCCCCGTGATCCCCCACCCCCCCAACACACACACACACACACACACACACACTCAGAGCGTCTGCTGTCCACCCAACAGCGTCGGAAAGCGGCCCCTGAAAAACTCCCAGCCCCTGGGCCCCACCTCTTCCTCCAGGCACAGAGTCGTGGGGCCCACACCACCATCCGGGGCCCAGGATGGGAGGGCAGGAGACACGGAGGCAGGGGTTAACCCCCCACGCAGCTTCTCCAACCATGACAAGCAAACCCTGGTCTCTGACGGCCCACTGAGAAGCCACCCCACTCTGTCAGCGGCGGGGCCTGGCCGCGACCTCCCTGAGCCTGGCTCTGCCACCCACCCGTTCACCACAATGGGGCCGCTGAGAGGTGAGCGTGTGAACACGCGTGGTGTTTGGGGCACCGACAACCTCCCTGCGGTCGTGGCTCACCCACCAAAGTTCGGTTTCTGTGAAAATCCGTGTTGGCTCTGGGCATTTCCGGGTGCTCCCTACCCCCACCCAAGCGATCTGGAAGGAGCGGCCACGGGCAGTCCCCGAGTGGGCGTCCCTGCAGGCCCCTCATCTGCAGGGGGCAGGAGTCACCTCCCAGTCGCAGGTCCTCTGGGAAAGCGGGCAGGTGAGGGCAGAGCCCCCCCCCCCCCAGGGGCAGGGCCTCAGGACGGTGGGTGCGAGGCGGCGGTGCCCGCGACTCACCTGCCTCTCGTTGTGCTTGCCATGGATCTCCACGAAGTCCTCCAGCACCTTCACGGTGAGGTCCTCCGGAGAGAAGTGCTTCACATCCAGATAGATGACGAACTTGTCTCGGTCAGATCGGACCTGGAACCCAAGCGCCCGTCGTGTGGGTCTGCCCAGGGCCGAGGTTCCGGCAGGGCTGGCCGCAGAGGACAGCGTGGAGGGGCTGGCGGCTCGGGCCCTGGTTACCAGCACAGAAACGCCTTCCACGCACCCAGGGGACAGAGTCCTGGGGAGCCCCGACTCGGGACACAAGTGTGAACACTTGGGCCTCAAGGCGGTGTGTCCGTTGACTGCCTCGTTGGGGATGAACTGTGGCTGGTTATGGTTAGCTCGTGGATTGGTTATGGGTTAGGAGACTGGTTCTGGGTCGGCTGGCTGGTTGGACCTAGCACTTTGAATAAGGTCACAGCCCTTGGCTTCCCTAGTGTCTCCATAAACAGGCTGGGGCCTGTCTTCTCACGTGGATACGATGTGAAGCTGCCCGCTTGCACACAGTGTCTCCCTCTGTACTGCCCTCACCGGCTCGCCGGGAACACCCAGCCAGGCTCCTTTTGTTTCTGGAGTTGATCAGCACTGCATCCGCTCCCAGCAGGCCTCTGCTTTGGGACAGTGGGGGAGACCTAGCCCCTCCAGACCTTTGGACCCTGGGGTTTCCCACAGGGCTCGAGAAGGGAAGGCCAGTGGTCTGGTCACTTCCCTTTGGGCCAGGCCCTGCACACCCGGGCAGGCTGGGGAAGAGCCCACTCTCCGCGGCTCTGCCAGCCACAGCCCTACGAGGACCTGCTGCCCTTCCTGTCCACCATCAGCCTCTCCTCGCGCACCCACTTCTGCTCGAGAACCTCTCCTCTGGTGGCACAGCCCACCCAACCAGGCTTCCTGCTGGAAGGAACGGCGTGGAGAGCCAGGACCACAACGCCCACACGTGCACCAGAGCCACCTTGTGGGGCTGCTCTCGGGGCTTGCACCATGTGGCGGGTCCAAGCAGAAAGACAGTGGGCAGGCTCGGGCTCCCTCTCCAGACCCCTTCTCAGAGGCCCCAGAGGCTCTGCGCTACAGGTCACAGTGAGCCACCGTGGATGGCGGCGGGAGAGCGGCTCCACCCAAGCAGACGACCGCAGACGTGGGGCACGGAGCTGCCTCGGCTCTGGCCCAGCCCTCGGAAAGCTCCTCCGACAGGCCGGAGAAACCAGCCCCCTGGCCGGGTCTTACCTCGGAGATGCCAGAGTCCAGCACCGTGCGGAAGAGGGACTGGCGGTAGTAGGGGCTGATGGTGGAGGACAGGAAGGGCAGCAGGTCGTACTCGAAGAGACCCTCGCCGAAAAACTGGTCGAACAGCCGGCTGGGGTAGAAGGGACCCAGCGCACGTTTGAACCAGGGGTGCTGGATGGCGATGTCCATGTTGGGTGTCGGCAGTGCAGGGACCCGGGGCTGCGGGGAGTCGGGCAGGGGCCTCTGGGCAGCGCAGTGGAGAGCTCCGAGGTGAGCCCTCCCTATATACGCCCGTGACAGAATGGAAGCATTAGGGGGATTTGTCTGGAAAGCGTGAGCTCAGGGGGAAGGCTGCCCGATCAGCAGAAATGTGGCCTGGGCGGAGCGCCCGCCACTCCCAGCCCCGGGCACTGAGATGCTGACCAGCACGGAGCCCTGGACCCCAAGGCCCTTCTCCCTGTGGCTCTGCCCCCACGCTCACGGGGGACGGTGAAGACCTCTCCCGCGATGGCATGGGGGTGCCCCCAGCTTATGGGCCCTGGGTGATCTCACAGCCGCCCCATGAGTGGGCACTCATGCCCAGTTCACAGACGAGGGGGTAGGCTCAGAGGTTACACCATGATCCCCAAATGTCACAGCTCCTAGGGGACAGGATATCATTTGTCAAAACAGAATTACCTCTATTACTTCTGATTACAAAATGGATACAGTCATTGTAAACATCTCGAGAAAGACAGAAAATACCAAGAAGAAACTGAAAAGTGCCCGTAATTCCCAGCACCGGGTGGGGGGGAGCAGCTGTCACGGGGTCTGTGCGTCCAGACAGGGAGGGAGGTGTGGTCTTCTAGGCGTGGAAAGCCTGTATCCTGGGCTCTCCTCTGTGCGGTTCAGCCTGGACATCATCCCCGCGGACGTCCTCTCCTCCCTGTGACCGCATACCAGGTGCTTCTGCCGGGCCGGCCACATGCCCCAGGGGTCACTGCTGTCCATGTCTGCTCAGAGGGGACCAGCCACCTGGTATGTTCCTCAGGAGCTTGGCCTCCAGGGAGCACGTCATGACGGTAACAAGCACCCACCGCAGGGTGGGGGTGCCCGCTCCCAACCCCTCCCGAGCTAGCTCCTCGCTGCGAGGTCCAGCACGAGAAGTCTCTGCTTCGTCCTCGTGGCTCTGTCCCCAGCGCAGCTTCTGATCCGTGTCCACGGCGTGCTGGTGGAGGAAGCACATCGTCACAGCGCTCGGCGTCCACACACTCCCCTCGCACCCCGGGACCTGGCCGGTCACAGAGGAGCACTTAGCGGCCTTCGAGTAGGGATATCTGACGGCTAAGAGGGAATCGGTGGGAGCTTCAGAGCATCCCGCCCACGTGCCCCGTCCCAAATCCTTCTTGCCCTCCCTCGGCACCTGCTAAGCACACAGGACCCGCCCGGTGGCAAACGGCCCTGAAAAATCTGGAAGGGCCAACCTCTGCTCTGCAGGTTTGTGATTTGGGGGAGCAATTCCCCAGGTGTCAGGCAACAAAGGCCAAACTACGGCGGAAATCGTCAATGCGGTGGGGGGCGGTGGGCACCTTCTCCGCCCAAGCCTGCTCTGGGCCATGCTCCGCTGGTTTCCCTACATGGCACGGGAAGTGTGCCACCCACACCAGTTCATAGACCCGAAATTGGAGTTTGGAGAGGGTTAGCTGCGTGCCCCGTCACTCGGCTGGGAGGAAGGGAAGGGGCTTCCCTGCCGGCTGCTCACCCAGGCTGCGGCTGACACGGGAGCGGTGCCAGTGGTGTGGGCCGGGCAGCAGGTGGCCCTACACAGCCCTGGCTGCCTCCTCCTGGTGCCACAAGCGTCCATCCGGCTGGGTCCTCTGTGGAGGGTCCGGCAGGGCCAGGCATGTGGCCGGGAGCTTGACGTAGAAGGAACGGAGGAGCGGAAGGCAGGAGGAAGAGTCAGGAGGGCTGATCTGTTTTCAGTTAAAACGCTGGTATTTTGTGCAGGTTTTGTGCACTCAGTTTGAGTTTTTTATTTTTATTTATTTAAAATTTTTTTAAAGATTTTATTCATCTATTTGTCAGAGAGAGAGAAAGCCCAAGCAGGGGAGCGGCAGGCGGGGGGGGGGGGGGCAGGTTCCCCGCTGAGCAGGGAGCCCCATGCGGGTGTCCCCATTTTGATTTTTTAAAACATTACATTAAGAAATGACTTGTCCTGGGCGCCTGGGGGGCTCAGTCGGTGAAGCGTGTGCCTTCGGCTCAGGTCAGGATCCCAGGGTCCTGGGATCGAGTCCTGCATTGGGCTCCCTGCTCAGCAGGAAGCCTGCTTCTCCCTCTGCTGCTCCCCCTGCTTGTGCTCTACCTCTCTCTCTGTCAAATAAATAAATAAAATCTTACGAAAGAAAGAAAGAAGAAAGAAAGAAAGAAAGAAAGAAAGAAAGAAAGAGAAATGATTTGCCATAATGACTGCTCCTGGTGGCCCCGACACGGTCCCCAAGGGCAGAGCCATGCTCCCCTCACCAGCCGTGGCCCTCCGTGGGTCGTTCAAACCGTCTGGGACCACAGGCAGGGTTGGAGGCACAGGGGCCAGCCTGGGGCTGAGCACAGCCTGCCCCACGGGCTACACAGCTCGGGTGGCCAACGGTCTGCCAAGATCCTTCAGACTCACAGGGGTGCGCGGACACTCGCACCCCTTACCTGCCCGCCCCTTCCAGGGTCGGGAACCCCGTGTGCTGCAGCCGGCAGGAGCAGAGCCTCCCCGGGGCCTGGGACACCTGCCGGGTGGCCTGCCGGGCCCGTCGTGTCGGCCTTCACAGGGAGCAGGCACCGAGGTTTCTGGGAGAGGAAGTGATGGGCCCGGCTGTTTCCCACACGTGTGTGCGACCTCCCCTCACCTTACCCCCTCACCACCCTGCATTCTGGGAAAGAAGACCCCTTTCTTCTGGGCCTGGAGGCCCCTTGAATGACAGTGAAGAGGGTGCTTCAGAGCCATGGTGGTGGCAGAAAGAGAGGTTGGCTATGCACTGGGCACCCACGGGGAAGACAGCCACACGCCAGCCAGGAGCGAGGCCTCGGGAGGAAGCGGCCCTGCCCGCGCCCGGACCTCACACCTCAGCCTCCGGGCCGTGAGGAGGCATCATGCCGTGCGGTCACCCCGGCCAGGGTACTGAGTCCCAGCCACCAAGCCAGCTCACCCAGGGACAGGGGCTCACACACAGAGCCCTCCAGTAATGAGGAGCGGCCGTATTTATGCGACCTTCGAATTAGCACAGATTTCCTCTCTTGCAAACGTTTCCTGTGTGAAAACCAGCCAGACACTCCTGGCCACACGGCCGGCCGGGAAGGTTGACCATGGGCTTGCCTTGGTCCCAGAGCCAGCGGCCAAGGGCGGGAATGGGTCAGGCTCACAGGGGCCGGTTCTCAGCCCCAACCTCCGCGGCTGGACACAGCTCTGCACACCGGGAAGATTTCGAGTCAGCCGTGACCGCCCACACAAAGACTCGGACCTGGAGTCGCTTGGGTCACTCGGGGGCACTACTGGGCGCCCTGGCAGCCTGGTGAAGCCGTGAGGTGTAACGTTCCAGGGTGAGCGTCACCTCCCACGTTAGATGTTTCACTGAATTTGAGTAGGATCTTTAAGATTGAAGCACAGTGTTTGTGTTGATTGTTAACTGTTTTAAAGAACAAATCAGCAAGGTCGTGATTCTTCATGCACAGGGAGCAAACAGAGTGACCTCCTCCGGGTGTCCTGCCTCAGTGTCCACACCACTGGCCTTGGGCTCCTCTGGGCCACTCGTGGGCATCCCAGAAGCTTCTCGCCGCTTGACAAGAGTGAATTGGACCCCATCACTGTCCAGGGCAGACTTGAAGCCCTCCGGCCCCAGAGCTCTCCCTAAAGACCTTGGGTGGACATCCTACTCAGAGCCCTTGGGCCCAGACCTCAGCCCTGCCTCGGTGAGTCCCCAGGCTGCAACTTGCCTGGTCGCCAGAGACCATGCACAAGGCCAGAGTCCACTCCAGGAGGCTGCAAGAACCAGGTGCCGATCCTCTGGTGCCTCCTGGGGGCAAGGCCCCCTGTGTCAGCCAGGCTGGGGCGGCGGCTCCAGCCCAGAGCCCTCCGCGCAGGCATGGAGGGCACAGCCCACGAGCGCCCCCCCAACCACGTTGACCTGTCCATGATTCCCAGACCCGAAAGCAGACCTTTCACGATGAGACACTTTTTCAAAAAGTTCTTTGTGAACGAACCCAGCTTTCAAAAGAGGATTTTTTAAAAAGATTTATTTATTTGCCGGAAAGAGAGAGAGCACAAGCAGGGGGAGCAGCAGACTCCCCACTAAGCAGGGAGCCCGATGCGGGACTCGATCCCAGGACCCCAGGATCATGACCCGAGCCAAAGGCGGACGCCCAACCAATGGAGCCGCCCAGGCGCCCTCCACCCAGCCTCCACCGCCCAGCCATCCCTCAAAAGAGGATTGATGGGTACGTTGGACTCTGATTTTTATTTTGTTTTAAGTCACATTCTTATTAGGAAAGTAAGACTGCCATTGTTCAGAATTTGGACAGATAAATAAATCTACCAGTGGGGGAAGTACCCATCACCCTAGCAAGCCCTGAGTACTCAGGGAGAGGAAATGCAAGTCTTTTCCGTTTGGCTCAGAGGGCTGGTGCTCGGGGGCTTGGGAGCCAGCCAGAAGGTGCTCCCGGAAGATGAGCCGTGAAATGCCAACAACGTGCTCGAGATGTGGGGGGTGGGCCAGGCTGAGGACCCGAGAGGCCGGGGTCCTGGGTGCTGGGTATCAGCCACGGCCACCTGTCCCTGTGACAAAGACGCCCCCGGCTCCGAGCGGGGCCGAGTGTCTCGCTGCCTTCGCACCACGCCCTGAGTGAGTCACACCATCCCTGCGCGTGCCCAGCCACCAGGCCATGCACTCCTGCCTCGTGCAAGCCCCTACGACCAGGACGGGCTGTGCTCTGATGCTTCTGTCCCCTGGCCTGTCCTGGAGACCCCTGCAGCGGTCTGTTCAGCCATGGCACCTGTGAGGCTGCCTCCAGACAGAGAAAAGCAATGTGTGCTGGGCCTCGGCATAGGCTGTGCTGGGGCTCCCCGGGGGGACAGGAGGACCAGGCCCAGGGTGCGCAGGGGCAGGAGTGAGGAGGACAGGAGCTCACTCACGGATGGCCCCAGCCAACACGCCATCCCCCTGAGCGATGCTTTCCTTCTGGGGGGCCTGTGCGAGCCTGGGGAACGTGGGCCCGAATGTGGCCATCTCTCAGCCCTGCCCACAGCTCCCCGGCCCCAGCTTCCTGAAGAGTCACAGTCACCCTCCACCTGTGTCCCAGACCTCGACTCTGGGGAGAGTGTGAGCGGTCCGAGGCCGTCCCCTGCCCACCAACCAGGGCCGACCTTGGCCGGAGAGGCAGGTAAGGTTGCCATGGGGTGGGGAGGGGTCTGCCAAGCCAGGGGAAGGGGCAGCCAACTGAGGACACCAGAAGGTGACCACAAGACACCCGCGTGGGGCTCAGCCAGGCCGGGAGCAGCCTTCGCCATCACCCACCCCGTCAGCAAGCAGACAGAGACCCAGGGGCCGAGCCGCTGCTGGGCTGCACAGTCACGGCGGCCCCTGCAGGCCGCTCCAGCCAGGCCCAGGCCGGCCCTGCCCGGGAGCCCAGCACGTCCTCTTTAGCCCAGGCTGTCCTGCCGGCCGGACCCCCATTGCAGGTCAAAGAGAAAAAGAAATAATGCCTAAAAATCAAAGAAAGGAAAAGGACGTCTCTGCTAAAGCCGAGGAAAGGAATCAAATCCAGAGACGATTCTGCTTATTTCAAGACGTCTGCTGAGGTCCTGTCACACGCATGCGAGGCACAGAGGCTGTCCACGTGGAGTCTGCGTCCTGCGGGGACTGGGCTGCCGCAGGCTCGGAGAACTGAGGCAGTGCGGGAGGGGCTCCCGAGGCGTGCCTGGGGTGTGGGGAGGGTGCAGGGAGGGCGCAGGGAGGGCGCAGGGCTGAAGGGCCAGCGGGCCGGGAGAGGGGGCCGTGGATGTCAGGGCCGCCCCTGGAGGGGCTGGCACGTGCCTGGGTCTACGTGCGTCTTTAGGAGCGTGGTCTGCATCTGTGCGTCTGTGTGTCTGCAGAGTCTGTGTGTCTGTGTGAGTGTGTTGGCGCATGTGCGCGTCTGTGCGGCTCTGTGCGCCGGGTCTGGGGGAGCGTGAGCCACAGCCCCTGAGATCATCTCTCTCTGACATGTGAACGCGTCAGGAGCTGTCAGGAGCGTTTTGTCAGACCCCGTGCCGCCGGCCAGCGGGCAGGAAGGGCGGCGCGCAGGCGGACCCCTCCCAGCGGCGCCTGCTCTCCGGCATTGTTTCCGAGGCCGGCCTAAGCCTGTCCTCAGCAATCTGCATTCTGCTGCACTCGAGCTGAACGCCAGCCCTCCCCACACAAAGGCTGGTATTTGCTTTATCTACAGGATTCCCATCGCGCCAGCACTCTGCCCGCGCACTCACAAAGCCCCGGCACCCCGATTTTCCACTCCAGGGACCAGCGGGGCTCACCCGCAAATCCACACAGAGCGGGCCCGCGGGCATGGCGGGGGGTCAGCGGGAAGGCACCCGGGCTAAGCTTTACCTCGGCCGACTCTCCGCCAGGTCGGCCCACGACCCCGCTGATGCCGCGGGCAGGGAGGGCAGGTGCTGCAGAGCCCCCCGAACTCCGTGTGCCGATGTTCTGCTCACCAGCACTTGGCGTCTCTAATCGTTGCTGCCTGGGAGTAAAGTGCTTTCTCACCGAGTTTATCTCTGCAGCAAACTTTTCACCTGTTCTCAGAAGTGGTGAGAACGGTACAGTGAGTGCCCATACGTGCGCCAGCCGGAGCCCACCCAGCTGTGTCTCCCCCCGGCCTCTCAGAAAGCAGCCTGGGGCAGAGCATGGGCTCAACGCCCTGTGAGGGGCTGCAATCCCAGGGAGGCGAGCGTGAGGCGGCATAAATGCCGTACGGTGAACACGAAGTGAATAACACAGGATACATACAGCATACAAGAATCCACGCAATGTGGCAGGACCTCTGCCGCAGGCCACGGCCCCAGCAGGAGAGACTCAGAGCACCGAGGTAATGGCGGGTTCCTTCCCATGAACGCCCCCACGCGGCGGACCCGCCTTTCCCAGCACCCCCACAGCCCCCCAGGCAGCCCGAGAATGGCGCCCCCGTGGCCCCCACCGTGCTGGGGGCCCCCGCGCCCGCCCGCCTCGGCCGTGGTAGCCGATGGGCAGCGGGCTCCGAACGCTCAGTCCCATGTAGGATTTTGCGTCTGTGCTCCAGATACAGCAGGCCCGCCTGTAGTTTTCTTCCTTGACCTTCTGCACCCGGGTTTGATATCAGAGCTGTGACTGCCTCACACAACGGGGTGGGGGGCGGAGGTGTGCGTTCTATTTTCCTTTTCTCTGGAAGAGGGTCTATGAATTTGGAAACGTCGTTTAAATGTTAAATACCTGTCAACAGCCGGGCCTGACGTTTTCTATTTGGGGACATTTTCTCTACCAATTCGGTTTCTGTAGTGGTTCTAGGACCCCGGTCTCGCCCCTGTGCCTGAACCGACGGCAGGCTGCGGTCCTCCCTATCCTTGAGCACATGGTCGAGAGAGCCTGGCACTGAGATGCCCGGGCCGCACCTGCCGGCTCTAATCTCCACGCGGCCCCGGGACACAGACGCGCTCACCTGCTCTTTTCCCGTCCCACTGTCATCTGTTTCCACTCAACCCTCTCTAAGGGATACTGTGTTTTGTTTCATTCGTTTCTGCTCATGTTATTATGTTCATCCTTCCATGTTCTCTGGATTTATTCACTACTAATTGTTTTATTTTATGTGGTTCCTTAGCTGTTTCGTCTCTACCATTCTTCGTCTCTCACGTAAGCATGAAGGGTGGAAGTCCCCCTTCACCCCCTCAGCTGCACCTCACGGGGTTCGGTGCGAGTCAGGCTGTGGACGGAGGCAGCCCCGCAGCCAGGAGCCCGGCTCACCACACTGCACACATGAGCATGGATCCAAGCAACACGGACGAGTCTGTGGTCAGACCCTGGGGCTCGACGGAATGTTCCCGTGTGTGTGTCGTGACTCCACCGTGAGCCCACGCTGACTAGAGGCTGTAATGGGGACTCAAGTCTGGGCATCTGCTGTGGTCAAAGGAACTGAGCATGCCTGGGAAGGGAGAGGGCCTTTTGAACGAGCGTCCGTGAGGGTGAGCTTAGCCCCTGCTTACACCCGGAGCTGGAGAGGTGACGAGCACGTGTGTGCACGGAGAAGGCGGTCCCCACCCCGGGGAGTGCCGACAGTTTTGTGTGAACAGACCCACATCCACACAAAAACTCTGAGGTCAGAGCAATCAGAGTCCCAGCGGTGCAGGGGCGGCCGCCAGGGCGTAAGGGGAGCACCAGGGAGCCCGCGGACCCCGCCAGCAGCAGAGGGGAGGCAGAGGCGGGGCGGGCCCCAGCCACTTCGCTGCTCTGCCTCTCAGGCTCTGTGCAAAACGCCTACCTTTGCTTTTCTGCATAAATCACGCCTCACTGCCAGTCACCATAACCAGAGGTCAGACCCTCACCCACCCCGACCTTTGCTTCACCTTTTCAGATGGAGCCAACAGCAGAGCGAGGGAGGCGGGTGGCAGGTCTGAGAGTTGCAGGGCAGGCCGGCAGTCTAGGCACTCTGACAGAAGGGCTGCTGCCGGCTTCGGGCGGAATTTCCTCCTCCCCAGAAAACCTCCGGTTTTGCTCTGAAGGCTTTGATGGAACAAGCCCCATTCGTATGATCTAGAACAATGTCCTTTACCTGCCCCTACAGAACAGCTTCCCAGCAACGCCCCCTTCAGGGTCCCGTTGAATCCCGGTGGGACGGTAGCCTGCCCGAGTCGCCCACAAAACTGACCATCTCATGGCCGCCCACCATGGGAACAGACCTGCCAGGGACCTGCTCTTTAAACGAGTAACAACACCACGCTTTATGTCATGTGTATTTACCCGCGCGCGCACACACACACACACACACACCCCTAACCAGCACAGCCTCCCATCTGTGTGAACGCCCATGCCTGGAGACCACCAGGGGCTGTGACAAACGTCACCCGGGGGCCCAGAAGACACCCACACACACACACAGGGACAGCCATGGCCAGAGGAGGCTGCAGTTAGCAAGCCGGGGTTCACAGCCACGGCTGAGCTGTGTCCAGGGGGACCCGCGGCTCTGAGCTCGCGGTGACGTGCGCAGCACCCCTGCTCCCCAGCACGGGCAGCAGCTGCCACTCCAGCTGCAAAGCTAGAAGAACAGCCTGGGGCCATTTCTGGCTCTCCCTCCAGTGTTTTAATTAGCTGCTGTGGTGCAGAGTGAGGACCCCCCAGAACAGGGCCCCCCAAGATGTCCACGTCCTAATCCTCAGAACCTGTAAATAGGCTTCTACAGCCAAAGGGACTTTGCAGATGGGATTAAGTTAAACATCCTGAGTGGGGAGATGACCCAGGGGTGCCCAGGGTCGTCATGGGGCCCCTAGATGGAAAAGCAGGAGGCAGGAGGGTCGGAGAAGGAGAGCAGAGGAGAACAAAGGACAGAGTGATAAGGACCATGAGTTAAGGAATGGGGGCCGCCTCTAGAAGCTGGAGAAGGTGAGGACTGTCTCCTAGAGCCTCCAGAAGGAACGCATGTCTATGCACACCTTGACCAGGGCCTGATGAGACCCATTCTAGACATGCGACCTCCACTGGGAGACCATCGGTTTGTGATGGTGTAAGCCACGATGATCGTGGTAACTCGTTACAGCAGCTTGCAGAGAGCAATGAGGCCGTTACCTGTGCGCCGTGATTTGGCTTAAAGTACTGGGGCGAGGAGAGCAGGCAAACGGGGTCGATGAAAGGAATGTGGACATCTTGCTGACCACGGAGTGGACGTGAGCCTACAGGTCACTCTCTGGGAGCGACCCCCGGTCTCACGGAGGACAACCTCACCCCGCTGAACACCTTGCTTCTTTGCTGCCAGGCCTTGCTCCTTCTCAGAGCCGGGTGAGCCCCCACTTTGTGCCTGCACAGGAACATGAGTGAGCCTGGCCTCGGAGCCACACTCGGGGTGCTTCCAGTCGGGCTCCGTATAAATTACGTCCCAGGAACTGCCTTTGCACACACGTTCCTGTACAAGCGTTTCTGTAAGTAAATTCCCAGGCGTGAAATGGCTGCATCAAATCATCGAATTTCAGGCAAGACGAGAGCTGCAGCTCCTTCCTAACCCTCTCCATAAATTCATAAAAGCGGATGTAAAGAGAACAAGTATCATGTTTACAGCCTCGTGTTCCTCTAGAGGAAATTGCACAACGGGGCTTTCCCTAAATCTGGTTAGGTATGCACGAAGGGCCCGTCATGTGTTGAAACAGGGGAGATTATCTGTAATGGCTTTTGTGGGGTTTTCCAAGACGCTCCTCTTATTGGAAGGGAAATAAGGGAAAAACGCCTTGATGGGCAGAAGCACAAAACCGGCCCCTTCGTTCTGGGCTGGAGCTGGGCCAGCTCCCCGCACACAGATCTGGGCTGGTCGGGCGTGACCAGCCGTCGTCTTTGACCCTCCCTAGGCCATAGTTTTAGGGCTTTGTGAAGAAGCAAGGCACTTTCTCCCTGTAACATGAGCCCTCTCAAAAACCAAGGTCTGACGGGGGCTTTGTGCTCCAGGCAGCCTAGAGAGCAGGTGCTCCCACGTCCGCGTGTGCGCACAGCACGGAGTCTGGGCAGAGAAATTCATCAGAGCCTGACCTACTCACATTTCCACCCCCAAGGACTGGTGCCCAGGAGGTGTTCCGTAAATCCATTCTTTGTGAATGAATGAAGGATTTTCATTCCCTTCTGGGTCCAAGCTCACTCACCACTGCCTTCCCACAAAACCCGGACGATGAAGAAGAGAAAGTTCTGGTCAGACACACCAGCAAGAAATCACTCGGTCAACCGTGGGGGATGTCATTCCCATATTCATCCACCGGCCCCACATCTGCTCAAGGCTCACCCCTGGGGGCTGTTTGAGCAAAGCCACCAGCGCCTGGGGGTGGGGTGGGGGGTTACAGGCATCTTCTTTCTAACTTTGAAGCCCGCCAGCTCTCATCATCACTTGTGCCCAGTGTGGTAATGGCTAGGGAATGCTGCCCCCTTCCCTCCCGCCCACTGCCGACATCAGCCCCCACCCCACTGGTGACCACACAGACAGATGCCCACAGGCTCCCCAGCCACCTCCAACCTCTCCAACCCTTCTGAGAACCCACAAGGCGTCTCAGAAAATCGATGACCCTGAAACATCCATAAAGCTACCATTTCTGTGTCCCCAGGCGTGGTGGCTCCCGAGAGCCACCGTCTACACCGCCCGCTCATTCACCCCGACAGTTCACGGAGGCCCTGTACTGAGTTGACTCAGGTCCCCAAAAAGATCTGTTCACCTCCAGAACCCATGAGTGTGAGCTTATGTGGAAATAGAGTGTTTACAGGTGTGGTCATGTTAAGATGAGGTCGTGGTGGGTTAGGCTGGGCCGCTGACCTAAACGCTGGCGTCCGTACGGAGACATCTGGACACAGAGGGAAGAAGCTGTGTGAGACAGTCGATGTCTGTTGTTTGAAGCCCCCCAGTCTGGGGCACTTGGTTAGACCCCCCAACACTCATCCAAGCCCCTCTGCTCTGGGAGCCACTGCCCTGAGAGGTGGGTCCAGCGCGTGAGGGCACAGCCCCATCTCCATTTCTGGGTCTCTGTTTTCTCTCCATAAAACAAGGGTTTAGATGCCCAGCTCGAAGGCCCTTCCATCCCAGTGTCCCCTGTTCTGAGCGGGTCCTGCACCTTATGAGCTCGGAGCACAGCAACGCCAGCCCACCCTCCCTGCTGGGACACAGGGGTGCTTCCTTCCCAGAGAGCTCCCACATCACAACACAGGTCAGGCAGAAGAACCCATGTGTGGAGGCCCTGCCCCAGCAGCACAGCACAGACCGACCCCGGAGCACCCGGGGCGGCGGGGGGGGGGGAGGATCTTCCCCAAAATGGTGAGGTAGGGGCTGCAGGGGGAGTGGGGTGGGTGTGGCGGACATGGCAGCCAGAGTGCCGGGTCAGCTGCGTGTCCGCGGGGCAGGGAGTCTGTGCAGGGCGGGGAGGGCAGCACACCTGTGGGACGTGGGCGTCCGGGCACCTGGCCAGGGCTGTGGGTGAGCAGACTGGGGCCACCAGGAGGCAGCCCACTTGACAGAGTAGCCTGGCCGCAGGGAGGCGGGAAGGGCTGCAAGGGTGTCAACACTGAATGCACACGTGCGCAAAGACGGCGGGTCCAGCAGCAGTGACTGCAGAAGTGGAGAAGCCCACTCGTGCCGAGGGGAGCTCCAGAGAGGCGGGCTGCCTGGCGGAGCGCGGACCACTGGGACCCTTGCAAGAGGGCGGACTGCGGGTGGGGGTCTGCCCGGTGAGGGCTGGGCTACCCAAGAGCCCTGCCAGGAGGGAGCCCTGTTGTCCTCAGTGCGGACCCCCCACCCCACCCCTGCCTCGTTGCCACTCAACCCCCACCCAGCCCGTCCCCGGAGGCAGCACAGCTGTGCGTCAGCCCCCTGGCCCCCTCTGGGCTCCTCCAAACACCCCCAAATCTATGAGCCCTGGACCCCCAGGGTGGAAGGGTGGCCCCTGCCCTTGTGTTAGCAAGTGCAGGGGAAGCGAGCCTGCAGTGGCCTCTAGTGACAGCTGGGGAGGAAGAACCTGGACCTGCCCCCCCCCCTGCAGGGCTGTGCCCCCCAGACGACATCCCCACCAGGCAGGACATCCCCACCTGACCCCGGCCAGAAGCCACCACGGCAGCAAGGCGGGGCCGAGTGCCAGCCCCAGTCAGTGCGCACGGGGGAGGCCATGTGCCCCCAGCCGCAGGGCCACCGTGCAGTGAATTTAGACAAATAAAAAGATATGTCATCATCTGTTCAAAAGAACTTGCGAGCCTGTGGGCTCAGGGAGGGGGAGGCTGAAGAGCAGGCTAGGAGCAGACTGGGAGTCCCTAAGCCCCCCACGTTGCTTTCCACCTGTCATACTCGTTCTCCACCCGAAACCTAGTAAACAAATTCCGTGTGGCGGGTCTTCAGGAAACACCGACTCCGCCCCGTCCCCCGCTGGAGAGTCATCGACCTGCCAGCAGCGCCGGGAGCTGGACCTGACTGAGCCTGAAGCGGGCGCATCGCGCCCCCTAGCGTCCACCGCCGCAGCAGCGGGCATCGCCGCTTCCGGGGTGGAGCGACTTGGGTCCAAGTTGTAGCCGCAAGAGCGGCAGAAGTCGCAATTTCCAAACCCTGCCCGTGACTTTCGCCTGGTAAATACACCACAGTCCTCACACCGTCACCCGCAAGGTTTGGCACGTCCAAACCGGCTTCCACCAGCTGCCGGACAAAACCGGCTTAAAGACCTGGGGTTACCGAGTTACAAACGCACCTTGGGTGGGTCGCGGCGTTTCCCTCGGAGAACGTACCCCGCGGGTATACAGTCGCACGTGCGTGGAGCCGCTATGCACTAGGTTTCTTGGTGTAGCTTGTGCGACAGCAAAGAACAGACGCCAGCGAACGGTGTGTCAGTAGAGGGCGGGCACGCGGGTCGGCTGCATGGAACGTTCTGCGGTGTTCTAGACGCAAGGAAGCACGCACACCGCTGTTCGCCGCAGCACTGTTCGCAACGCCGAAAGGTGGACGACGCGAGCGCCCATCACAGATGAGTGGGTTAACAACTACCACCTACGCACAACGGAGCCGTACTCAGCCTTGAAACGGAAGGGCGCTCGGACACCTGCTACCACGTGAGGAGCCTTGAGGACGTTGTGCTGAGTGAAATAAGCCGGACACAAAAGGACAAACACTGTAGGATCCCACTCCTGTGAGGTCCCTGGAGGAGTCAAACCCAGACAGACAGAAAGTAGGACGGTGGGTGCACCTGGGGGTGGAGGTGATGAGGGGTCAGTGTTACACGGGGACAGAGTTGCGTTTGCAAACGACGAAAAGTCCTGGGGTGGGGGGACAGCACAGCGAGGTGAACGTGCTTAATGAATTACACACTTAAAAATGGTTAAAATGGGAAATTTTGTTGTGTGTATTTTACCACAATTTTTAAAATGAGGAAATTTCTTTATGCTGTGATAGGGAAATATCTCCAAGTTATTATTTTAAAAATGAGGTAGAGAACCCCGTGCATTGTGCGCGAACACTTACACCGAAACAGAGCAAACACAGGTGCTGGCTCGTAACCCCGCGGATAAGCTCTGGGGTCAGCAGGAGGGGGGCGGCCCGGCTCGGGTCGAGATCCCGGGTCCTGGTATCGAGTCCCGCATAGGGCTCCCTGCTCAGAGGCGAACCTGCTTCTCCCTCTGCCTCTGCTGCTCCCCCCTTGTCTTCTCTCTCTCTCTCTTTCTCTCTCTGTCAAATAAACAAATAAAATCTTTTTTAAAAAGTGAATAGTTTGGGGCGCCTGGGTGGCACAGCGGTTAAGCGTCTGCCTTCAGCTCAGGGCGTGATCCCCGCGTTATGGGATCGAGCCCCACATCAGGCTCCTCCACTATGAGCCTGCTTCTTTCTCTCCCACTCCCCCTGCTTGTGTTCCCTCTCTCGCTGGCTATCTGTATCTCTGTCAAATAAATAAATAAAATCTTAAAAAAAAAAAAGTGAATAGTTTGCCTGATTTCACACGCAGGCTTCTATACCCAAATGCCTCTGGGGTGCTGAAGGGAATGGGGGAATTTCAGCGCATGGGGGGATGCGGGCCTCCGTGGGGAGTCGGGCACGCCTCCGTGGGTGGGTGGGTGGCGCAGGCTCGTCTCCCATCGCCTGGCTGGGAGCTGAGGCACAGCGGCTGTCCGTGGCCCGCACCACACGCTCGGCTGGGTTACGGCCTTTGTAGAGACAAAAACCCTCATAAGGGAAAGAGAGGGCCTGGGATTTGATTCTCTTGTCTAAAATGACCCAAAGCCTTCCACGCACCTGCCCTCAGCCCCCCTCAGACAGTCTTCTGGGTGCCACCGGGCCTTCCTTTGTGGGGCCTGCCAGAATCCCCCTCCGTGGGAGTCCTTACAAAATGGCGGTCTTCTGTCTACTTTGGTGGTAAGAATCACGCGACTTCTCCAGCCACCCTTAGGAACGGGGTGGGGGGTGTCAGAGTCTCCAAAATAGGACTCTGTAAGACCAAATTCGGATCCTGTCACTTGAACAGGACGTCCCTAGTCAAATCAGAGAACAAATCACCTGGAGACAGATTGAGCTGGGCGTGAGGTTACGCTTCCCAGTAGTCCAGACCCTGGCGGGGGGCGCTGCTCAGAGGCCTACGGCCAGAGGGCTGCAGCCCCAGGGAGAGCCTGGACTAAAAATACAGATTCAGAGTGCTTGCGCAGAGACGATTGGTGCTAAAGGACGGTGGGAGTTCCCCCAGGGTCGCCGTTGGCCCTGAAATCATCCCAGCTCCTCACTGAAATAAGCCCTGAGCCCTGGGTCTCAGAAGCCCCAAGAGGACCTGGGGCCCAGGGACGTCTCTACTGACCAAAGCAGGCCCCATTCCAGGACCTTCTGGCTGACGGGGGACACAGGCAGGGGCTGCCCTTACCCCACTGGCCTCCAGTCTCCCGCTGGAGATCTGTGGGATGACAACGCTGGCTGGTGACAGGTTGTAAGGTTCTTGAAAGATGAAAGTCCCTCAGAGGATCCTGTCCCCTGGTCTAGTCACACTGCTCTGTGCTTGTGTGTCTCCGCCTCAAACGGAACCTCTGTAGTTTGTGATAAGAGCTGTGCCCCTGGGGCCCCTGGAAGGAGCACAGCGCTCTTGCAGGGACCAGTCTTCGCTAACTCAAGGCTCCCCAGCCCTCCTCCTTGGGCAATTCCTCTACATCTACGTCAATTCCTCTACATCTCCTGACCTCCCACACCCACCCCCAGGCCAAGCTAGCTTCCCCTCCTAAACCCAGGAGACCTGGCTCCCCGGTTTCCTCCAGCCAGGGGGTCAGCTGGTGGGAGCAAAGGCCACGAGGTGACCGCCTCTTCCAAGAGGCAGACAGCGGTCTAAGGGGCCCCGAGGAGGCCCACGGTGGTGGAGGCTCTGGGCCACCCTCAGTGTCTGCGGTCACACTGAACGAATCAAGCCAACTATGGAGCCCCGTTCTGAAAGAGAAGACCAGCCTTGGTTCAGAGTAAAACCAGACTGCAGAGACACGTCTGCCTGGGCCATCGGGGTCCCATCAGGAGCCAGAAGCCACACAGTTGTTTGAACAGGGAAAGTTCCTTTCGAAGAATTATCCACAAGGCACTGGAGTGACGGAGAGTTGGGAGCAATCATTTCAGAGAACACTGGGTACAGTACTAGCAGATGTGGGGAGCAGCCCGCGGGCTGATAGGGAAGATGCCCACCCCAGCCTCATAGGAGTAGGCCCAGTGTGGCCCCAGCGTGGCCCTCTGCGTGGGGCGGGCACGGCATGGGTCACTGCATGCCGGACTCACTGAGGGCCTCACCCATGGCGCTGCTGGAGGTCTGGCATCTGGGTGGCTGGGAAGACTGCATGGGACGTGCAGTGCATCAGGGCCAAGCCGCCCAAGGGGCCAGGAGAAGCAGCGCATGGGAGGCACCATGTCGGGTCTCTCCACTGCAGGCACTGCAAGAGGTGCCAACAGGAGATGCTGGCCATAGCACGCTGCTGGTGCTGCGCACTGCACCAGAACCAGGAAAAGAAAACCCTCCCCTCCACTGTGCCAAGTACTGACGGGGCTCCTCATCGCCCCAGCTGGCAGGGGAGAGCCGTCGCAAGCCTGCACCCTGCCAAAGTCCGTGCCTGCGTCCCGTTGCTCCCCGGACAACGGTGAGCACCTCTGGGTGCAGGCCTGGTGCTAGCAGACCGGGGACAAAGGTGTCTGGACCCCAGCAAGAGTTGCCAGATTTAGCACATAAAGGTGAGGGACAACATTTCGGATAAATAGTAGATACAGTTTTAATACAAATCCCTTGTGATATTTGGGCCATGCTTACACTAAACAATTATTTGTCATGTACCTGAAACTCTATTTATTTATTAATTTATAAAGGTTTTATTTATTTATTAATTTGACAGAGAGAGACAGCAAGAGAGGGAACACAAGCAAGAGGAGCATGAGAGGGAGAAGCAGGCTTCTCGCCGAGCAGGGAGCCTGATGCGGGGCTCGATCCCAGGACCCTGGGATCATGACCTGAGCCAAAGGCAGACGCTTAACGGCTGAGCCACCCAGGCGCCCCTGAAACTCAAATTTAGCTGGGCATCCTGTGTTTTCCTGGGTGCCCTGAGCCCAGCACTGCCCTTGGGGACACAGTTTGACAGACACAGGAAGTCCAGCGTCCGCGTTTCCCTCCTCTGGTCACGAGAGCAACCATGAAGGGCAGGCATTGGCCGATTCCCTGCTTACTCCCTGCTGCGTCCACTCCACACCCTGAGAGCCGGCCTGGGCCCTGGCTTCTCCTGCAAAGTGTCAGCCACACTGCACTGCGGTCGCCTTCACTGCCGTTCATTCACGCCTAGCATCCTGGGGTCCTCCTGCTGAGCGCCAGGTCTGAGTCCTGTGGGGCCAGCTGTGTTTTGGCGTTCGAAGCGTCCAGAGCTAAAACAAGCAGTAAGGGCATACACCATATACGGCATTACCTCCATCAGGGGTCTGGAGCAGGAGCCCCAAATCAGACACACTAACTGCCGCAGCCAGATTTATCCACTAAGCGGACTTAACGTCCCACAGATACTATTACAACTTGCTTCCCCCTGATTTATATAGTCATGAAGGGGTCCGTGAAATAGTGCGCCTACCACAGACGATAAATTTCCTCGTACTTCTTCCCGAGGAAAATGCTCAGTAGAGCTTCAAACACATAGCCATTCAAGAGAAGCTAAATGCTCATCCTCACGTGCGCAGTGAGCCGTCCTTGCATCTGGCTGCCCGGGAAGCTGGGGCTCGGGAAGAGGGCACAGCCGTGCTGCATGGCTGGGCTCCTCGGGTTGGAGGTGGACATGGGAGGATGGGCGTCTCAGGTCACCAGGCAGCCCCTCAAGGACAGCACTTCTCTGCACATCTTCCCAAGTCACCGGTCTCAAAGCGAAGCCATTGCTTAAGCTTGGCGATGGCCTGCTCGCTGATCAATGTCCTTGCAGTCAGCACTTAGCAGGTCCCACCCTAAGTGAACCGAATTTCCACATAGTCTACAGGGACGTCCCCAGTGCACAGTGTCCTCATCTCCCTCATTCCTCCTTGTTCTTATCTATACCTGGCCCACGCAGCAATCTCGCCATCATCAAGGAAGGCGCACAACATGCTTCATTTCCGTGTTCAGCGTGTCACTTTCCCTTGACTTAAGTGTTGGTTGGTAAAACTTTGGGGTGAATAATGAGGTTTGCTCTCACCATGTCCTCTGATGGGCAGACTTCTTCTCCAGGTTCGGTGTCCAGCATCATTTTAGATCAAAGTTGTGCCAAGCACGTGTTAGAGGAGCTCCCCGGACCATCTGAGCACTAGCAATGGTGTAAGTGGCCGTCCTGATCCTGCTACCGATGGATCAATCGATCGATCAATCGTTGGCCGTGTTCAGGAGGCCCCGCTCTTACAACCGCGGAAGCATGCCTTTACCCCTCCTCCAGAAAAGCATTTACATTTACTCCTCACGGGACATAAAACTCCTTTTGCAAACTGGGGAAAAGCAAATGTCAGAAACATTACTTTTCAAAAGACATTCAGGAAGGGGGTGTCTGGAACGGTTGCAGAGAAATAATAAAATGTTGCTTCTCTTGTGTCTGGCGAATCCATGCTGCTGATAGAAAGGGATTAACAAACCAGAAAACATTTCTTGGGTTACCAGCGTGTGTTTGCTTGCACAACAGAACACAGGGACACAGCATGTGCCGTGGAGAACCAGTGGCTTTTCCCCATCACGCCCAGCTTTATCCGGGGCCAGCCTGCCCTCCGCATCCTGAAACCCTAGCCCGCCCCTCCCTCAACCGTTCTAATGCCTTTCTGGAAACAGCACAGGGCCCAGCTGCCTCGTCAGCACTGAAGACTCATTCAGACAAGGTTTTCATCTCCTAGGATCACAGCAAGCCCATCAGTACAATTTCCAGATGCTTCCTGATCGAAGTTTTCCCACCACAGGTATTCAGGGTGTTTTACGTCACAACACTTCTTCAATTCGGAATATTCATGCTGCCCTGGAAAGATCAGGTCTTCCTGCGAGATCCCAGCTGCCTGTGTGACCAGCAAACAGCCCTTGGCGTGTGTCGGCTTCTTCATTGCCAATGCCATTCAGTTTCACCTGATCGGCATCTCCCCTCCCCCCCCATGCGGTGTTTTCCTTGTTTCTGTGGATCTCCGCCATCACAGATACCATGAAACTTCACTGCTCATTCTCTGAGTTCCTAAGTCATATTGATGTGGGAAACAAAGGCCGAAGGAAATGGACATAAAGTTAAATGTCCTTATAACTTGCAGCCCGTTGACAAATACTTGAGACATCAGAGCATAACCTTCCTCCAGGAAACTCCCAACAGTCTTCATGTTAATACCTGGCTACAGGGAAAAACAGCCTTAACAAAGGCAAGGCTTCGCTATCTTTTGTGTCTTCTTTAGCATATGAAAGTCCTTTTGGAATTTCCCTTCCCTTTACTTCCCCCAACCCCAAAGTGTATAATCAGTCACCCCTCACAATCCCCAAGCAGCAGCTTTTTCTGCCCATGGGTCCTGTCCCGGTGCTTTAATAAAACCACCTTTTTGCACCGAAGACGTCTCAAGAATTCTTTCTTAAGACCTCAGCAAACCTCACCTATATTCAAAAACTACATCAGGCCCTCCGACCTTCCTTAGATTTCCATCGCTCAAGCCTGTTGCCTAAGAGCGGCCTCTACAGTTCCTGTTACTGATAAGAACAGCATTTGATGTGTCCCTCCCACAGCAAGCAATGGAGTATCTTTTACTCTTTTTAATTCATTCATCGATGAAGGTCTGCAGTTGGAAGGAGGAGAAAATGAGATCAGCTGGAAACATGTTGAGCTCAAGGTGTTTGGCAGACTCCTGAGTGGAGATCTGTCTTCTCACCTGTGTTTGTAGACCTGCCTCAGTAACTGGTATATCAGCTATGCCCCCCCGCCAAATATCAGATAATGGAAGGACAGATGGGTGGATGGATGGATGGGTGGATGATTGGATGGATGGATGGATGGATGGATGGATGGGAGATGATTGGATGGATGGATGGATGGATGGATGGGAGATGATTGGATGGATGGATGAATGGATGAATGGATGGATGGATGAATGGATGGAAGGAAGGATGGGTGTTTGGATGGATGGATGGATTGATGGATGGATGGACGGGTGTTTGGATGGATGGATGGATGGGTGTTTGGATGGATGGATGGACGGATGGATGGATGGATGTGATGAGGGAATGGAAGGCAAGCTGAGGACAAAGCAGAAGCTGACACCCTGCAACCAACCCCCCCAACATTGGATGTATGCAACATTCCTCAGGCACTCCTGGCTGCCCTAAAGAACAAAGAAACAGTCCTTACTACCTACAGCCCATTGACAAGTCCTTGAAACAGGCAAGGTGACATTCCTCTAGGAATTCAGCTGCCTCGATGTTAATAGATGTTAATACTTCGCTAAGGGCAAAAGGCAGTCCTAGCCTGACCCCCTCCCCTCCACCAAGATCCTGTAAGTCTACTTTAACATATAAAAATTCCTTTGGAAACTTCCCTTATCTCTAACCACCCCCCCAAGATACGGACTGGCAATCATCCCCCAAGCATATGGCCCACCGATATACATCTGAAGGGTCTCATGACTCAGGTTTTATTAGACGGTAATGAATGACCTTTTCCCAACAACGGCTAGCCCCTCAAGGTCCTGGAAACCCCTCAAGGTCCTGCTTCCAAAATTCCTTAGAGACTTCCGCTCTCCCTAACCCCCTCCCAACTTGAGGGTATATAAAGGGCCATTCCTCACAACCCCGGCGCAGCAGCTCTTTCTGCCCATGGGTCCTGTCCCCGTGCTTTAAGAAACCACCATTTTGCACCAAAGACACCTCAAGAATTCTTTCTTGGTCGTCAGCTCCAGACTCAACCTCATCAGATGGATGGATGGATGGATGGATGGACGGATGGAGAAAGGAATGGATGGAGGAATGAGGTTGGTGGCCCCGGTTCCAGGAACCATATTAATTCCTTGGAATGGAGACTTGTATTTCCGTTCAGTTCCCGTACACAGACTTTATCCTGCCTTCCACCATTTCTCCCAGGGCTCTACAGCTGACACCCTGTTTCTAGCTTTCAACTCTTCAGGATCATCCTGGACCATGCCCTGCAGCTGCACCCTCTGGATCAGATCCACCTGCTGAACTGGCATCTGTCTTGTCACTTGTCTGACCTTACGTCTGAGTCCCTGTTTGTCCTAAGAGAGGTTTCTGGTTGGCTGATCCAGATCTTCCCCAGGTATGGGATGTTTGCTCTGTTGCCAAGTGAACAGGTGAATTTATCCAAACACTGGTGGTTAGCACGCAGCCCCCTTCCTGCCAAGACCACCCATGGTCCTGCTGCATAGCCCACTTCTTGACCACATCTGGTTGCCCTCTGCTGTGACAGCTGCTTTTGAGACCATCTGGTCTCCTGGCTTCCCAACTCTATCTCTCTCACTTCAAATGTCATTGCCCAGGCTCCTCTGAAGTGTCCTGCTGTTACCCCCACCCAGGCACTGCTATCCCTTGGGGCTCTGGCCCTTGATCTACTCTCAATACTTGGGGTTCTTAACCACCAGGCAACATCCCCCAGGGCCTAGAGTTTCTCTTAACTTTGGAGGCTGAAGACCCCTTTAGGAATCTGACAAAAACATGGACTATTTTGCCCAGGAACATACACACATACTGAGATTCTGTATATATGTTCCAGGGTTCCATATCTATTTATATATGTTAATTCTGTACATATGAATGAATCCCGAGTATGCTACTCCACCTGGGCCTCTCTCCAGAAGTTTATTTATTTATTTACTTATTTTTATTTTTTAAAATTTTTATTTATTTATTTATTTTTTAAAAGATTTTATTTATTTACTTGACAGAAATACAGCTAGCGAGAAGGGAACACAGACAGGGGGAGTGGGAGAGGAAGAAGCAGGCTCCCAGCCGAGGAGCCTGATGTGGGGCTCGATCCCAGAACGCCGGGATCACGCCCTGAGCCAAAGGCAGGCGCTTAACGACTGCGCTACCCAGGCACAGTCTTATTTTTATTTACTTATTTTTAAAGTAGTTTCCACACCCAGTGTGGTGTCCAATGCAGGGCTTAAACTCACAACCCTGAGATCACGGACGGAGCTGCAATCAAGAGTTGAGTGCTTTACCGACTGAGCCACGCAGGCGCCCGTGTCCTGAACTTCAGATGTAGATATCCTGGTGCTGCTCAATACAGCACCCAATGGCCACACACCGCTGCTTAAGTTTGAACTTAAATTATTTAAAATTAAATAAAATTTAAAATTCAGCACCTTAATCCTGCCAGGTACATGTCACGTGCTCATAGCCACATGTGGCCAACGGCAGTCCCATCACGGGACAGCACCGACGTGGAGCATTTCCTTCATCACAGAACGTTCTATCTAACAGAAGAGTCTATCGATGTGTACAAGTGGTTGCTGATCATTTCTGTTTGAACGTCCACTAGGCCATGGCCCCTCCTGCTGGCCTAGTGGGCAGTACTCTGTGTAACCAGAATGCCACGTCACCACCCTAAAATCTCAGTGGCTTACAGAAACAAGTGTCTTCCCAGCTGCCTTGCCTGCAGGGCAGCTGGGGCAGCTGATCCGGCTGCAGGTCTGGTCAGCCCTGCTCTATGTGCTTTTCCCGTAGGCCCCAGACTACACTACTTACTCCTCCGGGGTGGCGTCCTTACCTCTGCTCACGTTCTACCGGCCAAAGCGAGGTGCGGGTCCAGCACTGGCAGCGGGGGTGAGTCACAGTGCGGATTGCCCGTGGGCACCATGGGCAGGCAGGAAAGGAAGGAAGAGCTGCGAAACAATAACCCAACGTCCAAGAGGCCAGCACTCCCCCCAGACCTGTCTCTCCTCCGCCATTCGATAGGCACAGCCTCAATAGGCGCCGACTCTGCCTTTGGCCGCTCGGGGAGCCAGCCGTGAGCTTGCCGACCCACAAACCACCCGGCCAGGAGCACACAGAGGCGCAGGTGTGAGCCCCCGCGTGGGCAGCAAATGTGTACAGCAAAATGGAGCTCCTGGGGTCATGGTGTCGCTGGGGGGAGGGGAGGAGGGGCGGAGGGGGAACACAGCACAGCCAGAGCAGGGCGGTGGGCTCCTCCCCAGGCCAGCACCACGGTGAGATCTCAGAGCGTGACTCCCAGATCGCCCGGTAACGTGAGGAATTACCCAATTTCCTTTTAAAACCCCTTTGAAACAACAGGAATGTATGGCTTAAACAACAGACATTTATTACATCACAATTCCGGAGGCTGGAAGTCCAAGGTCAAGGTGGGGATGGGGCTGGTTCCTCCAGAGGCCTCTCTCCTGGGATGGTAGACACGGCCTTCTCCCATGTCTTCATGTGGTCATCCCTCTGGGTGTCTCTGTGTCCCAACTTCTTATGAGGACACCAGTCAGATTGGATCAGGGCCCATGCTGATGGCCTCATTTTACCTTAATCACCTCTGTAAAGGCCCCATCACCAAACACAGTCATATTTTGAGGGAAATTCATATGTCAAGACTTCAACATGAGTTTCAGAGGGACACGGCTCAGCCTGTCACAGCAGCCATATTCAGGCCGTGGCTTGCAGCCCAGGACTGTGACCACTACACCTGCCACCCAGCCCCAATTCAGGCTCCTCATTTCTCACTAACCTAGCTGGCCCTCTAGCCAGTTGCCATCTCTGGTCTTAGTACCCTCAAATCCAGCCAGGACTCTAATGTCTCCCCAAGAGTCTCATCCCCTAAGGACTAAGTAAAGCACTGTCGTGAAGAGACTGCCAGTGTCGTTAAGGTTGCAGACCTTAAAATAGGGAGAGGATCCTGGATCATCCGCTGGGCCCAGCCCACTAACCGGAGCCCTTAAATGCAGAGATGTCTCTGGCTAGAGGCAGAGGCAGAGAGACCAAAGCATGAGAGAGACTCAACTCACTGTCCCCGAAGGGCACCGTGAGGCCGGGAATGCAGGTATAGGGTCTAGAATCTGACGGACAGCCAGCCGGGAAACAGGAAATTCATCCTAAGACCCCATGGACCTAAATGCTACCAACACCCTGAGTAAGCCTGAAAACCACTCTTCCCTGGAGTCCCCAAAAAGCCCACCTGACTGACCCCTTGATTCCAGCCTTGCCCAGGCCAGCAGATTTGCACCTACACAACTGTGAGATAATAAACATGTTTTAAGCCACTGATTTGCAATAGTTGGAGCAACGAGGCGAAACTAATACACCACCACCATCTCTATAGCAGTGGCCTTTCTAAAGTATGAATGTGTTCATAGCCCACCTGTGTAAAATCCTCAAGGGCCCACCTAAACAGTGGTTCTCAGACTGCCTGCAAGGAAACCCAGGGCTCCTTGCAACTGCATTTGGGGCTGAAGCATCCGATTATCATTTTTTCACAGGTGACCCGCTCTCAAATGTGTTCTATACCAAATTTTAACACACTGGAGACCCCCAAAACATTAAACATTTCACCAGGATAACTCATTTTTGTGCAGTCTTCATCCCAGATAAAACTAGTATTACTTCATCTGTTTAATTATGAAGGCCCTGAGATCGCAAAGCAGGGGTGCAATGCATTTGTCCCAAATACAAAAAGATGCACGCAAGAGGACTTTGCGTCCTCTTTGTTGCAGCACTGCGCTAGCAAAACGGAGACTGGAAACAAGGCACAAGTCCGTCAACAGGTGGATGAAGCCATTCACCATCCACACAGCGGAGCTCCCAGCAGCTGCAAAAGCAGCGAGGCCGATCCCCACGTATTCCCACGGACCGGTCTCCGGGATGGATGGTTACAGGAAAAAAGGCAAGGTGGAGAAAACAGTGGATAAGGAAGGAGGGACCGCTAATGTATATATGTATCTTCTTACATTACAAAAGAATAAACTAAAAACAGTGGAAATGTCTGGCTCCGGGGAAAGGACCCAGCGTCCCCTTAGGTCTGACAGGACTTCTGTGAGCTCTCACCCCACGTGCCCGCACTCCCACCGCCCGCCGCCCCGGGCCCAGCGCAGCCGGGTGCTGGAGCCTCCTGGGCACCGGGGCCCCTGCGCACCAGTACGGCTCTCCCGGGGCCGAACCCCAGCGCGGCGCTCCTCCCGGCCTGCGGCGGCCGGGGCCGCCCGGCTCCATTCCTGCCTAGGGGGTAGGAAAGGAGGGGGTCTCCCCCGAGGGGAAGGTGCGGCCAGGGAGGGTGCCTGCACTTCCCGGCTCCGCGGAACCCGCCCACGCGGACAGGCGCGCCGGGACACTGCCCGCGGCCGCCTTCTCCCCGACCGCCGTCTGCGTGCTCGGCTTCCCGGGCCCGGGAGCGGAAGAGAGAGGGGTCCGGACCGCGGGCCTCGACCCGGCGGGGGGCGGGGCGGCGGCAGCGGAGAGCGCGGGCTCCCGGGCGGAGGGGGAGCGGGGCGGCTGCGCAGAAAGCGCGGGCGCCGGCAGGGGGCGCCAGCGGGCGGTGCGCGGGCTCCCGGGCCGAGGGGGCGGTGCCTCCCGCGCGCGCGGCAAGCCCCGCCCACACGCAGACAACGCCTCGTCCGATTGGGCAGCGCCGATACGCCGTCGGGGAGGGGCGAGCGTCGTCGCGTCCGGGTGACGTCTCCCGCGGGCGTCGGGCAGGGTCGGCGGCGTCGGCAGTGGTGGCGGCGGCGGCGGCGGGTGGGAAATGGCGGAGTACTTGGCCTCCATTTTCGGCACCGAGAAAGACAAGTGAGTGAGAGCTGCCCGCTGGGGCTCCGGGCCGGGTAGACGGGTGGGGCGCGCGCGGGCGCGGCGGCGGGAGGCCCGGGCAGGCGGGGGGAGGGGCGCGGCGGCCCTTCCGGCCTCGGGAGCCGCGCGCCGCCGCCTCGTGGGCGCTCGCTCGGGCGGGCAGGCGGGCGGGCGGCGGGCTTCCGCTCGGGCGGCGCAGCCTCTCGCCGGAGGCTGCTCGGAGGCCCGCGGGCTGTCCCGTCTATTGGCGACCCGTGCCCCGCGCCCCCGGCTCCGAGCCGTCTCGAGTTGTGCTGAAGTTGTCAACGTTAACCCCTTTCCTCTGCTTCAGCCTTAAAGGTGTCGGGCAAGTGGTCTGAAGCTCGCCCGTGTGAAAGCGTTCGGTAACTTGGGGCGCCGATGTTTGGGGTTGTATCCACTTACCGAGCCTCTCGGCGGGTTGAAGCGACCATCGGGCGGGTCGTGAGGACGTTTGATGTGAAGAAGTGTTGTGATGAACTCGGTTCACATAAAAGACATAACCTGCTTTTAACGGACTCGGAGATGTAATTCCAGTAAAGAAAGAATCGTGATTCTCCCCCCCCCCTTTTAAGGTTGCATGCCTTCCATACCCAGTTGTTAAATTAAAAGCGAAAAATTCTGATTTTGATTGCCGCTTTGGGACGTTTTAATTCCCAGTGCGTTGGCGGAAGTTCAGGCTAAAGAGAATGTCTTCATTTAGGAGCATAATTCTTACGTTGAAAACCTGAAGACTAAGTTCTGGCTAAATCTACTTTTTGGATAAGTAGTTACCATGTTGGGGTTCTTCCGGGCTATGCAAGGCTTATGTTAATATGTGTTCTTAATGATAAAGCCCTGGGTTTGTCATAGGTAATGTTTTAATACCACTTTTCAAACACTGTGGGTTTTTTTATTATTATTATTTCTTAAAGATTTTATTTTTAAGTAATCTCTACATCCAACGTGGGGCTGGAACTCAACCCTGAAATCAGGAGTTGGGCACTGCTCTACAGACAGAGCCAGCCAGGCACCCCTTAGACACTTTACATTGTTTCTATTTTCCAGGATGCAGTCTATCTTGTAAAACCTCTTCTTTTGTTTGGAAGAGGGGGTTATGTTTTTTAGTAGCAAAACCACAAGACACAATCATCAGTCATAGTCACTCCAGAAACATTGTTGTCAACCCTAAGTCAGACTCTGCTGACTTGAACAAAATTTGGATCGTGATCTCAAGGAACTGGAGGGGAGGGGGTGCTTGTTGCATACAGGATAATTAAAGTAAAAGGCTCGGAAGCTGTTAAGTGCTGTGGAAGAGGCTTCTCTGAGGCATTGGGGAAACTTACCTGGAAACATCATCCTAAATGAATGGGCCAGCTCTGCTGGAAAAAGAGCCTTCTCCAAGTGCAGACTTAAGAAGTTGCATCATTAATTTCATTCTTGAGCTTGTAGTAGTGTGGGCCATGACTTCTATTCGATGGAGTTTTCTTCCTTACTCTTGTAAAAAGCTAGTTTGGGTGGTGCCTTCGCTGTGCTCTGCAAAACTTTTAGCTTAGAAGTTTATTCCAGTCATCTTTTTGTATTCCTGTTGTCAGTAACCACATTTCAGCCTGTTAGAGCCGTATCGTAAAAGGCATGGCTTTAATTCAGGAAACAGGATTTTTTAATCTAAGTTACTCATAGTCTCATTTCAGGGGGACTTGTGGGGTTTTAATTTCCAGGAGACAGTATCAACTCCTAAAAAATGAAGATGATGATTCCTGCTATTTTCTTTTCAAGCTAGAAGTAAAATGTAGGTGTGTACCAGTTAAAAAGATTTAGCTAGTCCTACATTTGAAGTTATGGACATTATCTAAATTGAAGCAAAGGTTAGTTCTCTAATATCCTCTCTGTGATAGTGGATCACACTTTTTATTTTCTCTCTCTTTTATTTTAGTAGTTTAATAAGTGGATCACTAGAAGTTTATTACTAGGAAAGTTTTGACTTATGTACTAAACTCTGAGCATTATGAAAGGAAAGGCATCTCTGGAAGTACAGGAACAAAGATTGTTTTAATTATAGGGAATAGTTGGGTATTGTTCAGGTGGGGGTGTTGCCCATTCTGAGGTATTCTTAAAATAAGCTCTTCGTTTTCAGGTGACTTTCTGAGGATGTAAGTTATATATTTAACTTAAATTATGTAAAGTAAGACTTATAAGATGAGTTTGCAAATATATATAGTAATCATTTTCCTCCCCTGATAAATTCAGACTTTTCCACATTTATTGCTACCTAATAATAAATCAGTGGCTAATTGATATTTGTGAACCATCAAATTTTGTTGAGGCCCTTTGATTCTAACTCTGGATTGGCTGTCTGAACATAGGGCACTTGCTAAAAAATTGAATCTATAGTAACCCTCCCACCTCTGCAAGTCTGACTTTGGATGGGGCCCATCCAATAAAATTTCATAATTCATCACAGGTCTGAGCCACCTGACATTGCTGTCACAATGGCTGGATTGTTCGTTTTGATTTGATCTGGATCATCCAAGCATTTGAACAGTAGTAAGGGAGAGCTTTGCGATACGGACAGAGGTGGCCTTATGTAGGAACAGGCGGATGAGTTCCCCAGTAGCTTGTTCTCAGTGTATTGAAACCAGGAGACTGGCTTGCTTACTTCAGACCTGTGTTTGGAAATTTCCTGTTGGTCTGGCGTCATGAACGAGAGAACATGGACTTTGTTAGATAATGATTGCATTTAACGAGTGCTAGTATGAAGTGCACACGCTATCTCTGATTCTTGGAACAAAGCCAGCTTGGCATTTTCCTCGTTTTACAGATGGCTCGTGGGACCAGGAGAGGTGGGGTGCCTTGCCCAGGCCCAGGCAGCTAGTGGCAGAGTCGGGATCTTAACCCTCACTGTGCTGTATTGGTGTCCTCAAGAGAGAATTTCATCATTGAACACTACAGGACAGATATGTTTTTAAATTAAATTTAGTTTTAAACTACATATTTCATTTAAGAAAAAACGATAGAGCAGAGCAGGTAGCTGAGAGTGGAGTGGACACGGACGAGGGCCCAGGGTGGAATTAGAGCACTCTTCATTGACAGTAGCGTGTTTGTCGGGGCAGATTAAAGCGAAATCGCCTGAAACGCTGCCGGGAATGTGGAGGTACCTGCTACCCCAGAAACCCGCACGCCTGTGTTTTCGTGAAGCGAAAGAGAAGTAGTTTGGTAGCATATATCGTGGTGTTGATGTATTTGCATGTGTCTGGTGTCTTCCTCGCAAAATAATCAGCTCTCATTTTTCCCTTACAGAGTCAACTGTTCATTTTATTTCAAAATTGGAGCATGTCGTCATGGAGACAGATGCTCTCGGTTGCACAATAAACCGACCTTTAGCCAGGTTTGTTTGTTTTTCCTTTCTTTTTTCTGTTTTCATGTGAATTATCAAAACTTCATGTACTTTACAGAGGCAGTTAATAATTTCCATGTATTACGTAGGACATTTTTTTCTCAAGTAGTTTTATTCTCCATTTGTGTTCGTGAGTTTGTTCTTCTGTTTAAATGACAGTGAGGCAGGTGAACCACCCCAGGGGAAGGTCTGTGACACAGGTCCCTGCTCTCACCATTAAAGAAGCTTTTTACAAAGAAGTGATTAGTGTTTGCGTGTTGGCTGTGACTGGTCTCTGCCGCCTTGCCACCCCTTCTGCCCCTCTCATAGCCGTGGGTCCAGCGGGGCCGCCGCACCAGCATGGACTCGGCTTGTTTTCCAAGCACCAGTAGAGGCCAGCTGGGCTTTGCTTTCTCCAGGCCGTGGAGCCGGACAGAGCCCCCTACAGGAGGTCCTGGTGCCATTCTCCGCAGAGCCAGCTTGCCACGTGCTCAGGGCTTCTCCAGTAGCCCTGGGTGCGCCCCCTCTTTCAGACCCCCAGGCGAGGGGACAGCAATGACATCATGTCATAGAAACATTAAAAATGAAACTTAACATTAGAAGATGGGCATTTACCTTCAGTTATTTGTAGCCAGTCTGTTCGGCTAGTTGAGAGGTGCTGCCTGTAGCTTGGGCTTAGGTCCGCTGTGAGTTCAGATCAATCAGAAATTGTGATTTTTGGTAGGTTTTGTTTGTTAATTGAAGAACAGGCAAGGGTTTGCCCCCTGCACGTGAGCGCTGAAGAGTTAAAGGGAGAAAGCACCTGTAAGAGGAACAGAAAACTTCTCCCCGTGTTTATCTGAACATCTGGAATTTGAAAAACTATAGTCTTTCCAGATAGAGGGCTTTTGAGCTACTTCCAACTGACAGTGAAGTCTGAGCGAGCGTCCTCTGAACTATGGTTAACTGTTGTATGTAGCCTCTGAGAGCTGCCGGCCTCTGCCTTTGAGCTCACATTGTTCTGTTCGCATGTTATAAACTTCAGACAGAATCCATTCGGGCAGAATGGATATTTGCGTTTTCCTATAAGTATTTAGGAAAAGCAGCCAGTTGCTGTAAGAAAGAGACATTTGTATTTTCTAATTTAAGGCCCTAGAAAATCCCACAACGTAATGTGTTTTTAGAAGGGGGGGGGTGATGGCTTCCTTTCCCTCATTATTCTGATAATGGTGTGGTTGGTATAACAAGAACTGTCTTAACTTACGAATGTGTGCCTCTTTGAATTTCAGAATATCAGAGATCTTGCTTTAAACTTTGTTTACTGCAATTTTTTTTAAGCGCATTGATTTATGAACTAAATCTTCCCTTCTAAGCCGGTGATCATAGATTAGGCAGTAACCAAACCAATTTTTTTTAAGCGCATTGATTTATGAACTAAATCTTCCCTTCTAAGCCGGTGATCATAGATTAGGCAGTAACCAAACGTCTGAAGGGTCCACCGAGTTTCTTGATTTGGGGAGGTTACTTATAGATGTGCCAGGTGTTGGGCTGAGAGGGAAGTGATCCTGGAAGCAGAGTTTTCTTTAAGCTATCCAGAGACACTTGGTTTATTTTCTCTCTGAATCACTGGTTATGTCAGATGTTACTGTGAAGTTACTTTGGGTGCCCTGGGTCACAAGAGGTAGTGATTCCATTAATGTTTGGTGGGGTCAGGGTGTGTGTTTGCCTGAGCCTCTCGTTTTGATTGGCTTGGTTGGTTGGTTGGTTGGTTTCAGGCAATCCTGGCCTCCCCCGATGGTAATGGAACTGCATTGCCCCCTTTGAGTGAAGTTTCCTTCACTAAACAGCCACCGCCAGATGACCTGAGTGAGACCTAAAATGAATTTCTTGTTGAATAATTGGGCTCAGTCTAGCTCTCTGTCAGAGTGTTACACATGCTGGTGGTTCCGGTTGAAAACTGACTCAAGTCAGCTTTGGGAACTATCCGAGGCCGAGATCAGTTGACCTGGGGCGGGACTTGATGGCTCAGGGAAGATGCCGGCCCTGCAAGAAGGGTCTGCGTGTGTGTGCGTGCGTGTGCGTGGTCTGGCTGTTGGATGTTCCTCCCCGGTGGGTTTCCCCAGGCAGACCTCTGGGATGTGCCCACACTACTTCCTCCTTTACGTGTAGCTCGAAGTGGGATGGCTGCTTTTGTAAAACCACTCACAAAACTGCTTTGGACCTGTGTTGTTGAGACTGAACATTTATTTTTCTAAATCATGCAGTTTATTTGTTCAGCTTATAAGCTCAGTGTGGGTTTCTTTTTAAGCTTCTTGCAGTGATGTGGACATTAAGATTCATGTAATATATTAGCCTACTAACTTAAACATGGTTTGTTTTTTCAGACAACTTGATTTTAAGAAGAACGGTACAATGTAAGGTTTCAAGTCTGCCTGATCCAGTTTAAAGCACAAGGGCTAAAAGGATTTTTTTTCCCTTAAAAGAAGGATCGGAAAAGAACAGATGTTTAAGCTATTGTATTATGTAAACAGAGGTCCCACCAAGCAAACAGGAATGTGTATAAGTGTCCGTGACAGTCAGGACACCCATTTGGTGCGCCTGTTTCCTGTGAGACCAGACAGCTTGATGGACTGCATACAGTTGACTGACGCATTTGGTTTTAAAAAACATAATTTTGTGTGGGGAATATGATTATCATGTGAATTTTTTGACATCTTAGTGTCTGCTAGCTTGAAATATAAGAAAACGTTAGCGTGCTATTACTTATTTCGCACTAAAACACTTGAAAAACGTGGGACTAAGAATAACGGCTACAGTTTCTTCTTGGTTGCTGGCTGACTTGACCTAAGTCACTGCTCACACTCTGTTTTCATAATATGATGGTTTGGGTGTGCTCTTCAGAGGACAAGTGTCTGACTTGTGGGAAACAAACAAGCAAGCGTTGAGCCATTTGCAAACAAGTTGTCTCTTTGCAATTGTCTGATACATGCACAGCAGCCAGTAGAATTCCCCTTTTTATTTTTTTTTCCCCGCAGACCATCTTGATTCAAAACATCTATCGTAATCCCCAAAACAGTGCACAGACGGCTGACGGCTCACACTGTAAGTCCCACAGTTGGAGAAATTTTTTTAAAACAATGGTGTTAAAGAGCCCACTCTTAATTGAGACAAAGAATGTTGGCTTCTGAGCTGCTGACATAGAGCTGTTGCAAACAGGACAAGGTGCTGGAAGGCCTTGGTACCTACAGCAAGAACCTGATACTTGGCCACGTTCGGGAGGCGGTCCTCGGCAAGGGCACTGGGGAGGCCTCTTCCCTGAGTTGACGTTTGTTAACGAGAGGGAGGGGGTCTCTCCATGTGACACTTGACAGCTACCAGCCAATCACTGGTTTTTCCAGTGCCTGAACCCCTGGCCTTTGTTAAGTTCTTTCTGTAAAGTTACGACTCTTAGGAATATTTAGGAATCAATAAGGTAAGTTGCCCAATAAGTGTGGGTTTTATTTCACCATTACAATTTTTCCTCTAGGAAGTGGAGATTTCATGATATGTAATTATTGTATTTCTCTGCTCCCGTGGTTTTTGTCATCAGCTGATGCGGGCATTTTCTCAGCCCGTGAAGTTTTCTGTAATACCGAAGACCATTTTGGTAGTAACCTGCCAAGTTGCTTGCATTCTTACCTGGATTAGAACTTGGCAGTGGGGAATCTCTGCGTCCCGTGAACAGAAATACAATATCCGCATATCATGGGATCTCTGTGACGTTGCAGTGTTAGGGTGTCCAGGACAGCCACCAGCTAAGAGAAAACATCTCTGCTTCGAAAGAAAATAACTTGCTCTTTTTTCAGCACTGAGTCTTGACTGAAGTGATCGCCACAGGAAACCGGTTAAGTGTTTAAATTTAATTTTCCATAATATAAAGTTGTTGCGTTTTGTATTTCAGACCATTGCCCTCTTGAACATTTACCGTAACCCTCAAAACTCTTCCCAGTCTGCTGACGGTTTGCGCTGTAAGTTCATACAAGTTCCTTCCCTGGTTCCCTGGGCTTGCGCGTCAGAGCTCAGTGTCCGCTCCACCTGGTCTGCCGCTGTAGTGTCAAGGACGGCCTTTCACTAGAGGTGCCGAGAGCTTTGTCCCGCTGCCTCCATGAAGCCTCCAAGATTGGAACTCCTGCCCACTTCCTTAAGAACTGAAAAATGACCGGAAAGGGTGCCCTCCCTGCCCCGCAGCTCAGTGCTGCTGCTCTGCCATTACCTTGACCGTCATCCTGGGGGAGAATGTGCTTGGAATTAAATACGCAGTTACGTTCTCCCCCTTTTAAGAGCAACAGTATTTGAAAGTTTCTCTCCCGTTAAGAAACAGATTGTTCTGAAATTATTTTTGAGGTTTTATTTCTAATTAGACCTTTTCTTAAACACCCCTCTGGAGCTCATGCTTTAATTGTGAGAGCATTGTTCTGAGAGTGTTTCCCAAATGAGGGTCCTCCGAGTTGCACAGACTCCCCTGAGTTTTCCTCAACACCAGCCCGATGCCAACTCAGTCGTTGATCAGAGTCCTTCCTGTGGCTCTCTGCAGCTGCAGGAGCTGGCTTACTGCGTGTGGGGAAGAGAAGGTGTGCTTGGCGGGGAAACAGGGCTAAAGTGGGCATTTAGTAGACACGGCCCATTTCTTCCTGTGTCGGGAAACAGTAAATCTAAGTTATGAACGTTGTGTTTCCTGAGGGGTAGGTTTTTGAGAACAGGATCCATATTAGTATCACTGGAAATTTCAGAAAACTAACATTTAAATTTTATGGCTCTTGAGCCGTGGAATCAGTGTAGTCATCTGGGTAAATTGAACAAACATCCTGGACTCCTGTTAAAATCAAGGGGCCAGACCAAACGGCTGCTCATTCACCAGTTTGTTTCGAAGCTGCAAAAATTCATAGAAGGTGCTGTCCACAGCTGCCCTTGGATAGCCACAGACCTGAGTCCCACACACCCTTGGCCTGCTACCCCTCAGCTTTTAGGGCGATCTACACTGAGTGGAATGGTCCCAGCAGCACTGCCCACTCGGGCCGCCCCAGACGGGGGTGCCTCCCAGTTGTGCATCTGTGAGTGCGCGGGTCTGGGGGTGGGGGGCGGGCTTGTGAGGTTTTCCTGCCAAGACACTGTTTCTCCACGCTGATACTGACCTGGTAGCAGATCATTTGTTTCCCTGAGTCTGACGATAACAGGACTTACTTGGTAGCCCTTGTTTTAAAATTCTTGGTTTTGCTTTGTTTTTTTAAAGAAACAAGATCGGTAGGTGAAGGGAAATGCTTATATGCGGAGTTATTAAGTAACTTTCGTAACAACCCTGCCCTGGGGGGAGACGAGCGAGAAGTTGATGATTTGAGTAACAGCGATTAATCATTCTTTGCCCTGATCGTTTACCTGGGGACTGCGGATGCTTCGTTGACCAAACAGTGTTGGATTAGTTTTCTTCGTGTCTACCTGCGATTCACAGTGCTCTTGTTGTGCGCATGCTACAGAACAGAGTTTAGCTGTGCCAGATATTCTGATTATGGGGTCCAGAGTCTACAGATTAAATGAAATCCTGATTCTTCAATTTAGGAAGAAAATCCGTTTAAGCTGATGAACCTGCAACAGACCCTTCGAGTAAATTCCAGCCGGCTTCATCAGTTCCCTAAATTTACAACTTCCTAACACACCCTTTCGTCTGTAGAAGCATGAATCTCAGTTTAAGAATGTTTCTGTGAGAACACTGGGTGTTTTCAGGTGGTGGTCTATACTATTGAGTCAGTAGATGACTTTGCAGTTGACCAGTTTCTTAATCACTCATCTCTGTCCTGCTCAAGTCATTTGGTTGACTGAACATTTTTAAGCCGATTATAGAAGATAAAATAGGCCCACTATGGAGCATTTTCAAATTGAACTTTGAAGAAGTTACTAAGATACAGTAACAGTACTATTCTCCAGTGAGAGAATAGAAATACCGTGAGTACGACAGTGTTTGAACCACCACCAGAGCCCGATTCTCAGCACTGCCAGCACTTTGAGCGTGCAAATGTCTTTTCTCCTCATTTTTTTCTGATGTGAGAAGGGAATGTAAACATTAAGATCTGCCCTTTGGAATAGGCTTCTCTTCTCCCGACTAGCTTTTCTGCTGTTTAGAGCTTGATTTCTACAGGGAAGGGGGTTATGTTCACACTAGCTTTTAAACTGAACTGGGCCATCAAGAGGAGTAGTTGTTGCCTAATGCATTCAAGAGGGTTTGAGTTCTAAAGCAAGCTGGATTCCTGGAAATTCAAAAATAGCAAAAATGCAGGAATCCCCCCCCCCACTTCCCCCTTCCATGCGTTAGAAAATAAAACCAGTCTCAGAATCAAAAGATTATTAAAGTTCTTGTCCTTAAAGAGGTTTTCCAGAGAGGTAGGAAACCACTCTGGGGTAGCCCAGCGGATAGAGCTGAGCGCCTCGGCTCCAGCGCCCTCAGTGGGGGACGCCAGATGAGGCCAGGAGTGTGGTCGTGGAAGGGGACGAGTGAACATTAAGCTGGCCCAGCCTTGAAGCCACTCAGGCTTTGTAGGCTCCCTGATCTAGCTGTGTGGAACACTGGTTTATTGACCTGCCAGCTTGGTGATGTCTCAGATTTAGGTTAAGAGAATTCTAGAATTTGAACGGTAACATTTGGTAGAATGATAATGAGGATAGAATGTAAATTTGAAAAAGTATCCACACAGCGGACGTGATTTCACTTAGTGCATGTGAATTATGAAGAATAAACTTGATGGAAATAGTTCCGGAATATAAAATAAGAATGCTTCCTTCAGCAAAGCATTGTAACTTTCCCTTTATTCAGAGGCATTCGAAGTACTGTAATTGAACTTGGTAATTATCCTACTGAGACTTTATTTACGGTCATTTGGGTTTTAATCGCATCAGAAAGAATTTTATAATAGCATGTATGGCTGCTAATCTGTAAAAGAAATTAGTCAGGATCGTTAGCTCTTACTTACCCTGATTTCAACTTTTATTTTAGCCTAATAAAGAGGAAAAAATCAGTGTGATTCCTTGGCCTCTATTTTAAATTGTAAAAGGAAGAAAATTTTCATTTAAAAAATTTCTTGAGGGTAAAACTTTTTCCTTACACTTTTTCTGAAAACATGGCCCTTTGATGCTGATTAAAACTCGTTGTGATTTCAATAGCCAGAATCGAGACTGTCCTAAGGGGCATTTAAAAACCTCACCACCCTTTAAAACTGTAACAGTTGGCTGTCACGCAGTATTTTCAGTGCTCCAGTAGTACGCGGCTCTGGTGTCTCCTCTCTAGATAATCTCATGTGTGTCACTGTAGCAGTGTGAGTTAAACGCAGCGTTCTCTCGGTTAAGGGTCCCGCTCTAACCAGCAAGATCTCTGTTGTTTGTAGGCGCTGTGAGTGACGTCGAGATGCAGGAACACTATGATGAATTTTTTGAGGTGAGATGCTATTTGAAAGTGGTAGACTGTTCGCCTTCTCTGTCTGTTTGGGAGGAATTAAGTTTTTTTTCTCATTAATAGATAAACAGGAGTTCTGTTCAGTTACTCCTGCATGTTTAACATATCGTGAGCCTCAAACCCATGTCCTCCCCGCAGGAGGTTTTTACAGAGATGGAGGAGAAGTACGGGGAAGTGGAGGAGATGAACGTCTGCGATAACCTTGGAGACCACCTAGTGGGGAACGTGTACGTCAAGGTGAGAAGAGCGTGGTAGGTGGGGGGAGTTGTGTCTCTTGACTGATGCCAACTGATGAGCGAAGACCGCTTGCCTTTGGATTTTAGCTGTGAACTTGGAGGTTCTGAGCACTCACTGCCAGTCGTGGATTTTAATGCGCTCAGTCGTTGGCTGGCCAGAGCCCGGGCACGGCAGTGGCCTGTGGGTGCGGGAGGGACGGACGGGACACCATGGTCATCGGCCTCTTTTCTTCTGTGTCGGAGTCTCCGTAGCTGTTGCTGATGGGCTGTCTAGGTGCAGGAGAAGTTGGTTTGCGTGTGTGGTTTCTTCTTCCCGTTTTTTTAAACCTCCGCGGCCTACACAGATGATTGCATCTGCTCTTTTAACCAGCTGAGTTGGAAAGCCAAGGCCGCGTGTATCTAGGATGGTCTGTTTTTTAATTTGCCGTGCGACATCACTTCGCTCTGTCTTACCCCGCGAACACACACCGTATGTTTGGATCGGTGAGAGGAGGCCTGTCTGGGGAAGCGCGGGCCACAGGCATCTCCGCTTCATCTTCGCAGTTTCGCCGTGAGGAAGACGCGGAAAAGGCCGTGATCGACTTGAACAACCGCTGGTTTAACGGGCAGCCCATCCACGCGGAGCTCTCCCCGGTGACCGACTTCCGAGAGGCGTGCTGCCGCCAGTACGAGATGGGGTAGGTGATGGGGTAGGTGCGGCCCGCGGGGTGGGGGGTGCTGGAGGGGAGCGGCGTGCGGCATGTGGGCTCTGCTTCCCTGCAGGGAGTGCACGCGGGGCGGCTTCTGCAACTTCATGCACCTGAAGCCCATTTCCAGAGAGCTGCGGCGGGAGCTGTACGGGCGCCGGCGCAAGAAGTGAGTACTTGCCGCCCTTTACCGACGCTTTCCGGTGTGCAGAGTAGTTCCTTGGGTGGAGCGTGGCCCAGGCATGGCAGTCACTGTTTGGGATGTAGTATGTATTTCAGGGCACGAAATGTACTCTTTAAAGAGTATCCCCCACACACGTCGTCCTGTGAACCCTTCGTACGTGAGCGAGGGGACAGGTGAGCGGGAAGAGTGGGTTCGTAGCGCGGGCTTTTATTCCCTTCACGTGCTGCGGGTTTCCTTTGGGGGCGCCTGGTGGTGTTGGTTTGCTGTGGGGGAGGGAGCACGGGCAGAGTCGGGCACAGTGCCGTGTGTCTGGGCCTGGCGTTGAAGTGCAGCTTGTGGGACCACAGAGCAGAGCCCGAGCCTGGATGTCGGGAGAGGGTCCCTTCTGCCTGGCTTGCATTCTGACCCCGGGGTTCTCGCCCCCGTCCTCTCAAACGTGGACCGAGAGGTGCACACAGTGTGGGTGATTGTTCCCTTGTCAACAAAGCACAGGAGGAGAGGAGCCCTGCCCTCCACGCCCCTGGCAGGAGGGTGTGTGTGTGTGAGAGAGGGCGCTGGGGGGAGAGGCTGTGCGTGTCCGGGATCCTGTGGCGGTTCAGCGTTCCCTGACCCTTGGAGCTGGCACCCGGGTGCGCAGGCCATGGAGGGTGACCTGCCTTGCGATCCTGCGGAGCCCCTGTTCCCCTGACACGGGGGCGCGTCTACAGTGCGGTGTGCAGTTCCCTACGCCGTCCGCTCGACGGGATACCATATTCAGGAGGGTCCGTCATCGTGGGGCTTTGAGGCGTGCTTTGTTTCGGATGCCACAGTTCTGTTTCTTTTCCTTGGTTGCAGGCATAGATCGAGGTCCCGGTCTCGGGAGCGTCGCTCTCGGTCTAGAGACCGTGGTCGTGGTGGCGGCGGCGGTGGCGGCGGCGGCGGTGGGGGACGGGAGCGTGACAGGAGGCGGTCGAGAGACCGTGAAAGATCTGGGCGATTCTGAGCCATGCCGTTTTTACCGTATGTCTGCTAGACAGTGTTGTAGTTGATTGACCAAACCAGTTCATAACGGGAATTTTTTTTAAAAAACAATAAAAAAAAACAAAGATGGGTTTCTGAATAAAATTTGTAGTGATACAGTACTTTTGGTGTAACTTCTTTCTTGTGGACAGTCTCTCCCTTTGCAGCTCTGCACGGCGTCAGTCCCGGAGGCGAAGGTTCATATCCATCCGTGACTCGGGTGTAAACGAAGCCACGGTTTCAAACATAAAACCCGCCCGCCCGCTAAGGGAAAATTCGCCTGCGGAACGGTCAGACCTGTTACCAGTTACCTGCACGTTAACGAGCAATCCAGCATTTCTCCTCCGAGGCTTGGGGGGGGCCCGGGGACCCGCAGTCCCTGCGCTGACTGCCGGCTCGGGTGCTTGGATGTGCCCCGGGGGCCGTGCGGGCGCTTACAGGAGCCGTGTTGTGGTCACATGCCGTTGGCGGCCCTGTCCGTGTCCCACCTCTCAAACCGGGAGTTTCCTAGTCTGCACGCAGAGCCTCCGTGCAGCCATGAAGCAGGGGCGGTGCCTAAAACCGGGCTGTGCCTGCAGCTGCACGAGAGCCACCGGTCCCGCGTCCTTGTGTCGTCATAGCTGCTGGCTCGGCCCTGGACAGCTGCAGGGACGTCCGCATGGACGCCCTGTCACCGTCCCTGAACCAGCTTCGTCGTGACGACGCGGTCCGTGTGCTGCGGTGTCACGGTGACTGCTGTCCACCTGGTCCAGGCCCGCGCACGCCTCGGCCGGGGGCACTTCCTCGTCAGAGGAGGCCGCCTCTCATGGTACTGCGACTGCGACGGCCCTGGGCGCCCCCCACACGCCGGCCTGCTGCTCGGCGATCGGGGGCTGAGAGCCGTCTGCTCAGCGAGCCGGGTGGCAGTCCGGGTCCTGCGCTTGGCGTGCGAGGAGCCGCCCCTGGCCCCAGCGACCGCGAGCAGGGCGGCTCTGTGGGAGGAAGTCCTGCTTGCTTGACCGGGGCTGGGTTCCTTTTGTTTTTTCACGAACGTCCATTTTTATGGAATGAAATTTTTTTAACATTTTTATTTGTCGAAAGAGCATAAGCAAGGGGAGCAGGAGAGGGAGAAACAGGGTCTCTGCTGAGCAGGGAGCCCCACACAGGACTCGATCCCAGGACCCCGGGATCATGAGCCGAGCCGAAGGCAGACGCTTCACCAACAGCCCCCCGGGCGCCCCTACGTGAAAAAAGTGACGCTAACAGTGGGACATGAGTTCTGCGGGTCTCTGTTGAAACAGTTCGTGCTTGTGTGGCGACGAGGAGGTGGTGTGGCGTGAATTGGTGGCAGTTCTGAGCTGGCGATCCAGGACGCTTTGTTTACGTTCCCGTGTCGCCACCCTCCCGTTTGTCAGTAGCAGTACTTAAGCTTTTCCGCCTGAGTTTGGTCAAAAGTTGAAATTGTTGGGTAATCTCCACGGTATCTGAAGGGAGGGAATGTGGCAAACGTTTTATTTTGTATTTCTTAACCAAGATTAGAATCCCCTTTTCCTGTGAAAGCTCCTTTATTAAAACATACATGAAAATCCCACCAGAAGGGCCTTTATTTTTTTTTGAAGATTTATTGAGAGAGAGCAGGGAGAGAGGGGACCTCAGGCAGACTTCCCGCCCAGCACAGAGCCCGATGGCTCGATCTCATGACCCTGAGATCGTGACTTGAGCCAAAACCAAGAGTCAGTCGGTCGCTTAACCAACCACACCCCCCAGGCGACCCCCAAAGTGCCTTTAAACATTGCCACTGACATTGACGGGAAAGACGAGCTTACGATGTAAACCAGGAACCCTGTGCCACCCCTCTCTCCGCACCTGCAACGGGCCTGGGGTAGGAAGATAGGAGGACGGAGGGGTTGGGCCGCCGGTTTGGGCGCCCTGGGGCCGCGGGGGTCAGGGGCAGCCTGGCACAGAGGCGGGGCGGTCTGCCACGGGGAGCGTGCTGGTGCTCGCACACCGGCCCATGGAGACCTCCGTGGAAAAGGAAAGCAAGCCGCTTTAAATCATTGTGATTTGTCATGAGCTCGGGCCCAGGAGAATATCACCAAAAGGTTTCTTGTCCTGAATATCCTCTGCCAAATCTTCAGACCAAAGCCAAACGGGGAAGAAGGACAGCAGGTGAGACCCGCGCACCCGGAAGTCTCCCCCCAACCCGGCAGGAGGCAGTCTCGCTTGTAGCCTGCGCTTGGCCGGCTGTTCTGACACGGGAGGCCTCAGAAGCCGACTGTGCACATGTGTCTCGTAGATAAAATCATTTTAAATGTTTCAGATGTTGGTGGACGGGGTCACCTATGCGTGCACATGGGTGAAAATTCACTTCTTTTGAATGAGCTCATGTTGGAGAAGGACGGGTGATGTGATTGCAGTGTCTGAACCGAGTGAATTACCGCTTTCTCCCCGTTCGCTTCAGGATCGCTTGTGTACCGAAACGGGGTGGCCCTGGCAAGTGGTTTCTAAACAATGAAGTATTGGCTTACGGCACAAACAATGGTATCACCTGTTTGCTTCTGGAGCCTTAGTAACGGACAGTCAGGCCGTCACACGGGGCGAGCGGGCTGCCCTTAGTGGGGTTAGCCCAGCGCTTCCCAGACGCAGGGGTTTTCCCAAAGAAACAAGCTTGGCCCACGTGAGAGTCTGAACTTCTGATTTGCCAGGTGAGACCGTTTAAATTGCTCTCGTCAAATTTCACCATCGTTTCATGAAAGAAAAAGCTTAATTGTCCATTATGGACATTTCTAAACCTGCAGAGATATCGAGACTGTCAGGAGACCTCAGAGGCTTTAAGCTTGCGTCCCTAACATGCAGACTTTGCCACACGACAGTCTCAGGAGAGCACAGCCCTTGGAGAGGCTCCGCTCTGCGCCACTCCCACAGGGCCTTATTTCTCGAATTTCCTTGGGTCCAGGTTTGGCACCCACAGGCTCAGCCAGCACCGTCTGTATGTTAATGCCGCGTGAGCGCACGGGAATAAATGCCTCGTTGGCGCTTAGAACATTCAGCGGGCATTTCGGGGCGAGACAAACAAGGGCTCGACCCTGAGAAACAGGCGCTTGCCCGGAAGAGGAGGTTCAGTCCCGACCAGCCGCTTGGGAAGAGCGCCGAGTCCGTCCAGGCCGTGTGGCTGAGACCGTACAGGATGGAAGTAGGGAGCAGACGGGGTCCCCGAGGTCCAGTCCTGGTCCTTGCCAGGCACGGGGATTTCGGAAGCAGCCAGAAGACGGAGGCAAGGAAGGGCCCTCGCTGGATTGGGCTCTGTCCCCGTTGATCCACACAACCTTTTGAGACTTGATAAAACCGCTTTGGTTGTTGACGCGCCGTCCAAGGGCCAGCAGCCGGACAGTGCGGCCGGCGAGTGTCTGCAACCGCAGGGGAGGCGGATGGGCTGTCGAATCGGGCCGCCGGCCGTTCTCGGGCCGCTCGGGCCTCCGCCCTGTGGGCTTTGCCTCCCTCAGGGGAAGAGCACGGTGGCCGCTTCTCTAGGCCTTATGTGGAGTGGCGTGGCCGGGACCCGGGAAGGACCCCTCTTCCCCTGAAACACCCAGTCTCACGCCCCATTGACCCAATTCGGTGCGACTGATTTTTCCAGTCAGAAAATGAACAGCTTCCAGGCTCTTTCTATGAGTATGAAAACTGACAAAACCTCACAAAAACGGGACAGACACGCCAACTGCAAGGGAATCTAGGTTCTGAATATGGATATGAACCCCTTAACTAAACTATTGGCAGACGGAATCTAGCAGCCGTTTAAAATCGCTGGGCCGCAGGGCGCCTGGCTGGAGCGGTGGTAGGACCCGCGACGCCCACCCCAGGCCTGGAGGTAAAGGCCGCACTGGCGGCTTCGGAGGAGCGCACGGTGCCTTCGGCAAAGTACGGAAGACGAGGAGCTGCGGGGAAGGAGCAGCGGGGCGCTAGCCCCGGGAAGCCCTCCCACCTTCTCCTGGAGGAGACCCCGCATCTGCGGTCGCTGTGGTTGCTTTGTTGTCCCGATCCCCGTAAGCTTCCAGAAACGCGACAGTTTTACCGGTTCCCAAATGTTCTAGAAATGGAGTCTTTATAACTCGGCTTGCTCTCGCTGGGCTTCTTCACCTTTCTGGAGGTTCTGCGCACAGCCGCCTTGAATTCGCAGCTTGAGGTCTAGCGGCGCGAGGAAGGAGCAGAGCGCGCAGCGCCGCCCACCTACCGGCTGGAAGGAGGGAGGCGGGGAGGGCGCCTCCGGGGAGAGGAACTCCGCTGCGAACTCCCCGAGGCGAGGAGCAGCCTGGAGGTGCCAGGATCCCCAGGGGGTAAATGCACCCCTGACGCCGTGGCTCACTTCCCACTCCCCCACGTGTCCAACGGAGGGCCGCGGCGGTTCCTTCCCGACGGTCCTCGCTGGGGACGGCCGGCAGGGGGCAGCCCCCACCAGGATGGAGCGGTGCCAGCTTGCAGGCTCGGAGACCGAGGGGCCCCCTGCTGGCTCCGCAGGCCCTGCTCCGAACTTCCTTCCGCATGTGGCTGCTCGGGACTGTGCTGGGGGTGGGGGCGCCCACAGAGGGGTCCTGGGGCACGAGGCGGGTGGGCGGCAGCACCTCGCACCGCGCGATCAAGGCACAGTATGCCCGAAGGGAGTGGGGCGCATCTCCCAGGGCCTTGGGAGCTTGGAAAGGGCCGGGATGTTTATCTGGAGCGGCGGGAAGGGTTTGCGGGGGAGGGGGGGGCGGGGAGGGAATGACACGTTCTGATTGATGTGTTGAGGTCACGTCTCACCACGGTGTGGACAATAGACCAAGGCCAGGCGAGGCTGGGAGGCTGGCGTAGAGGCTGGGGTGGGGGGCCGGGGCAGCGGTGGGGGCGGCACAGGTGGGGGGGGGGAGGCGGTGGAGGCCGGGGGAGGCCACGACCCCAGTTTTGTCTCCTTGAGGCTCTTCTGCGGGGTGTGTGCCCCCCCCCCCCCCGGGTTCAGTCCGCATCTCCCTGCCGAGCCAGGGAGGCCATCGGCCGCTCAGGCCTCTGTGGGAGGCACCTGTTCCCGGCTTGGCCCTTTTGTAACAACCGAGTCCTTGGTCTTTGTCTTGTGTTTCAGGCGTTGCTTACACATTGTCTGCAGATGCGTCCTTGTCCGCGTGCGCTGCAAATACTCATCCGGGTCTGCGGCTGGCCTTTGCCCTCACTCTGGTGTCTTTGGACAAACACGTGTCCTTAAACTTAATCGGGTCCAACGTATCCACCTTTCATGTGCAGACAGTGTCTTCTGGCTCCTGTTTGAGAGATCTTTGCCCCCCCAAGTTCCCGCTGACACTGTCTGCCATAAGCTGGATCGTCTCACCTTCTTGCCGTCGGGTCTGTGGTTCCTAGCCAGTCACTTTGCGTGTCTGCTGTGAGATGGATTATGGTTCCGTGGGCATAGCCAGTTGCTCCAGCCCTGTTTACCATAAAAACAGCCACCTTCCCTGCCAAGGTGAGGGGTGCCTGGCACACACGTGTAGATGGGTCCGTTTCTGGATGCTCTTCTGTCCGTGCTCTGCGTTCTGTCCTCGAGCGCAGTATTTGGAATGAATGAGAGCCCATCGGATTTGCCGCCGAGGGCATTCGCCTTAGCAGACCGGAGCGTGCGGGAGGCTTCGTCAGCTCGATCTGCTAAAGCCAGCTGGGGAACGCGAATTTGGGTCTTAAGGCCCACAGTACGAAGCACCACTGCATCCGTGGTGTGACCGGGGACAGCTCACCTGAAGGACAGCCTGGGGCTGCACCTTTGAGACAGATCAGTGCTGTGTCGTGGGGGATGACAGACAATCAGGGTCAGCCTCTTCGCCCACTGATCAGACGCCGCCACTCTTCTCCCGGTGGAGGGAGGGACAGTGAGCACAGGGGCAGGTGTGTCCCCGTGGAAATGAACTACTGTCATCGCCACCCTCAGGGTCTCTCAGTGCCCCCTGAGCCCGCTGGGGAGAGGCTGGCGGTGGCCTAGAGTGCGCCGCCCTCCCTCAGCCGCTGCCCCTCGGGGCTCCTCCCAGCTCCGCCGACAGAGGCTTCTGCCCCGACGAGGTGCTGGCGAGGCGAGACCACGCAGCTTCTGCAGTGGGGACTTCCCTCCGCTCCGGCCCCTCTCCCGTGACGCCCGGCCACGCTCTGCGGGACACAGAGAACAGAGCCGTGGTCTAACGGCTCTCCCCGCACACCACGTGCCTCAGGACGCGCCCGAGGCTGAACCACCTTCCCCCTCCAAGTTCAAGGCCTCTCCCTCCACCACATCTCGTGATGGAAACTTTCCAACTGGTCCTGAGGCCCACCAGGCGGCTGCCTTCCTGCGTTCCAGAAGCCGCAGGACAGGCCCGAAAATAGAGCCACAGCAAGTCCACACGGCCCGTCAGGAGAGGTGCCCGGCCCGGGATCCGTCAGACCAGCTCCCGTCCCTGGCAGTGGCTTCCGACAGGCCACCTGACTCGTAGGCACGCACAGTGGGGCTCTGAGGGAGGGGACCTGCCCTTTGTCCCCTTGGGGCTTCCTGTTAGAGCCAGCACAAGAGTTCTCACCCCCAAAATGGGGCCCGCAGCTCAGGACACACTGCATTCTTTTTTTTTTTTTTTTTTAGAGATTTTTTATTTATTCATTTGAGAGTGAGTGAGAGAGAGAGAACACAAGTAGAGCGGAGGGCAGAGGGCAGAGGGAGAGGGAGAAGCAGGCTCCCCGCTGAGCAGGGAGCCCGACGCGGGACTCGATCCCACGACCCCAGGATCATGACCTGAGCCCAAGGCAGACGCTTCACAGACTGAGCCCCCAGGCGCCCCGACAGACTGCATTCCTTTCCTCAGAAGACGCCGGCACAGACTTGGCTCACTTGGAGCTGGAGGCTCCTTGAGACACATGTTAGACGCAAACACCACCCGCACCTGTTTCAAGTCCCAGCTTTTTTTTTTTTTTTAAACAAGTTGAATCACATGAAATTGCCACTGTTTATAGGCAAATAAGATCAAACATCAGCAGTTTCACGTGCGTCAGCCTGACGTATCCCAAGGTTAGGCTGCTTGCTGTTGCAGGAGGAGCAAGAAGTGGAAGGGGAAGAAGCAGAGTCCAGGAGTCTGAATCCTGGGCCCAAGTCCTGGCTCTGCTCACCGCCAGCTGTAGACCTTGGGCAAGTCACTCGACCTCTCCGAGCTTCGTTTTCTCCTCCGTCAGGTGAAGAAGAAGCCGTGTGTGCTTCCGGTTGTGACGAGGACTCCGTTTGTTGACGTAGGTGAAGCTCCTGAACGGGGCCTGGCACGAATGGAGCAGGTGCTCAGTAACGGTTAGTCGTTATCAGGAGCAAGACCGTCGGTAAGAGAAGGCAGAACGTGGGTGAGTGCCCAGAAGGACAAGGAGGGGGATGATGAGGAACCCCACGAGGCCTGTCTTAGAAAGCAAAGAACTCACAAGTAGTGTAAAAAGTTGTGAGTGTAAAACTCACACTCTGAGTGTGACAAAACCTTGTTGAAAGTAAGGGAGACCTGAAGAAATAGACATCCCATGTTCATGGACTCCTCACATCAAAGGCATAACATAGTGGGGAATCCTTTAATGAGGTAAGGGCAAGACTTGTACACTGAAAATTACAAAACGGTGCTGAGGAAATGAAAGCAGACCCGAGTAAAGGGAAGTCAGCCTGCTCACAGATTGGGATATTTCCCATTTTTAAGACGGCAGAACTCCCCCACAGCCGTCTGCAGATCCGACGTAATCCCTGTCACCATCCTGACGGCCTTTCTGCAGAAATAGAAAAGCTGATCCTAAAATTCATGGGGAATTTCAAAGGGCCCTAAATAGCCAAAAAAATCTCAATAAGTGGGAAGACTTGCAGTTCCTGATTTCCAAACTTATGACAAGTCACAGTAATAAAAATGGTATGGGGCTGGCATAAGGTCGGACACAGAGACCAGCGGGACAGAACCGAGGGTCCAGAAAGAACGTTACTGCTCTGGTCACTGACTCTGACAAGGGTGCCAAGACCAGTGGACGGGGAGAGAACAGTCTCTGGAACACATGGTGTCGGGACTGCTGCTTACCTGCAGTGGAAGGAAGGAAGGTGGATTCTTAACCTCACACCGTAAACAAACATTTAATTCAAAATGGGTCAGAAACCTAACATAAGAATTAAAATCATGAGGGGAACCTGGGTGGCTCAGTCGGTTAAGCGTCTGCCTTTGGCTCAGGTCATGGTCTCAGGCTCCTGGGATTGAGTCCCGCATCGGGCTCCCTGCTCAGTGGGGAGTCTGCTTCTCCCTCTGCCTCTGCTGCTCCCCTCCCCACACTTGTGCTGTCTCTCAAATAAATAAATGAAATCTTTATTTATTTATTTATTTTTAAAGATTTCATTTATTTACTTGAGAGAGAGAGAGACAGCCAGCGAGAGAGGGACCACAGGCAGGGGGAGTGGGAGAGGAAGGAAGAAGCAGGCTCATAGCGGAGGAGCCTGATGTGGGGCTCGATCCCGGAACGCCGGGATCACGCCCTGAGCCGAAGGCAGACACTCAACGACTAAGCCACCCAGGCGCCCCAGTAAATGAAATCTTAAAAAAAAGTGGGCAAAGGATCTGAATAGACATTTGTCCAAAGACGATGCACAAATGGCCAGTAAGGGCTGCTTTCTGTGGGCACGAGAATGTTCTAAATGACTGTGGCGACGGTCGCACAGCGCGGTGAATACACCAAAGTCACCAAACGGCACATTGTGATGGGTGATTGTACGGTATTTGAATTGTAGCAATAAAACTTAAATAAAAAGTTATGGGGACAATAAATAGCATTTATTTTTATTATTTAATATAGATATTGTCAAAAAATAAAATAGCTATTATCTGAACTTCATGAATCAAGGAAGAGAAATACCGCGTGTTTATCTACGTTATGGACATGAATACCATAAGAATAAAAAGAACTGGCCAAAGAGATCGGCTCCGAGACCTGGAACCGGGGGTGGGCAGAGGTGAGAGGCTGCTCTGTCGTCCCATGGGGACGGTCTCTCCCGTGGTCCCGTACCTAGACGGACCCCCCTCCCCGAATATCCCGGTCGTGCCTCCCCAAAACGGCTCACACCTTCCTGGGTGCCAGATCACCCACCCCCTCCATGAGCTGCACACCCTTCTGCGGTCCTGAGGGACTGGGTGCAGCGGCAGCAAACGCCCCCCCCCCCCCCCAGACGCCCATTCTCTCCCAGTTCCGGAAGTCTGAGGTCAAGGCAGGGGCGGGCTGGTTCCCCGGAGGCCTCACTCCTGGGCGGGTGCCTGCGCCTTCTCCCTGTGTGTGCGCGTCCCCATGTCTCTCCCACGTCTTAGGACACCAGTCAGACCGGGTACAGGTCTGCGATACGCTGAATGGTGGTGTCCCCCTGCCCCCCCAAACCCCGTGTATGTTGACGACCTAAGCCCAGTGTGGGGAGTAGGAGGCGGGGCCTTCGGGACCTGGCAATGGCTGGTGCCTCCTGGTAAGAAGAGACAGGGGAGCTGGTTCCCTGCCTGCCCCCCACTGTGTGTGCGGGGGAGCCCTCCCCAGGCCAACCCCTTATCTTGGACCTCCAGCTTCCAGAACAAGAAGTAAATGTGTGTCGTTTAAGCCAGGGCCCCCCCTTGTTAAGGAATCTATTATTTGGACGCTGGACAAAATGATAAGGAAGACTTTGTGTCTAAGTGATCTTGACGCCCAGTGTGGGGCTGGAACTCACCCTGAGATCAAGAGTCACACGCGCTCCGCGGCCTGAGCCGGCCAGGGGTCCCGGTTAGGGAGACTCTTCAAGACTTGCAGTGGGCCTGTGGCCTCGGGGAGAGAGTTTGGGCTCAGCCCCATATATGAGGACAGCCGGGGGGCAGGGGGCACAGGGCTGGGCAGATTCTTGCTAAAGGCAGGGAGGCGGGCCAAGGGCTTCTGCATGTGGTGGGGGTCAGGGGGCGTGAGACACTTGATCAGGTGTGACAGTAATTGAATGGGGGGGGGTCTCTCTAGAGTCAGCAGGATTCTTGCTAAACCTGGTCAGGCAGGCCCAAGCCATGGGGGGCAGCGGGTGAGACGAGGGGGGTGTTAGTGGAGAAGAGGTCAGAGGAGCCTGGCCAAAGGTCAGTCACCCTAATGGCCTCATTTTCGCTTTGTCATCTCATTAACCCCTACCTACAAACACAGTTACATTCTTAGGTGTGGGGGTTGGGCCCTCCACACAGGAATTCTGGCCCTTTGGAGAAATGTTCCGTCCCAGGACTGGGGCAGGGCATCCAGATGGGCCTGAAACACCACGTGTGACAGAAAACAGGGGGCATTGGGGCACCTGGGGGGCTCAGTTGTGAAGCGTCTGCCTGTGGCTCAGGTCATGATCCCAGGGTCCTGGGATGGAGTCCTGCATGGCTCTCTGCTCAGCGGGGAGTCTGCTTCTCCCTCTGCCTCTGTCCTTCCCACCCCACCCCCCCACCCCGCCACTCGCTCATGCCCTTTCTCTCTCTCTGTCAAATAAATAAATGAAATCTTAAAAAAAAACAAATAAAGCCTCTGCACGAACTGGTGGAAATCTGTGAGTAGGTGCTGGAACAGGGCTAGGCCCAGCCGCCGTGCAGTAGTGCCAGGGACCAAAGGTAGCCGGCCCGGACCGGACAGTCACCCGTGGCAACCAGTCATGGAAATGGATTCAGGCAGACTCTCCCCGAGGCTTAACCCAGAGGGTGCCGGGTATTCCCGAAGCATCTCTCCGAAGATTCTCACTAGTTACAAAGCATAAAACCCACACCTTCGCAGCGGAGAATCCCAGCGGCCAGAGCAGGGCCACGCAGACACCCCTCCGTCACCCCTGTGTCTTCCCCCCAGGAGGCCATCCCCTCACCAGTCACAAGGAGACACAGGACGGATCAGGGACATTCTCCCAGACGTCTGTCCTGTACACGTCACCCACCCTGACTCGCTCGCGGTGCCCGGCGCCGTGGGGACGGTCGGCACACGGACTGTTGATTAGATCGTGGCTTTATACCGTGGTAACTTTTTATTTTTGGCTCTGTTGTCTTTTATAGGTTTCATTTCTTTAAGGCAGTTTTAGCTTAACTCTTGATTTTGTCCGCTATCTTGTGTTTATGGAAAACAGCTCACTGTTTTACAGAAACAGACACTGGAGTAGTGAAACCGTGTCTGCGGCTTAACCTCAACCATTCAGAAAAGCCAGCCGGTTAGATGACGGGGAACGAGACCGCGGCACTTACATTCTTATACAGACACAGGCAGAGACGCAAGTGGGAAGAAGAGGCAACAAAAATGTAACATTTGGAGGCACCTGGACGTCTCGGTCGGTGCAGCAGGAGACTCTTGATCTTGGGGTCATGAGTTCGAGCCCCATGTTGGGTGTAGAGATGACTTAAAAATAAAAAAATTTTTTTTTTAAAGATTTTATTTATTTATTTGACAGAGAGAGAGACAGCCAGCGAGAGAGGGAACACAAGCAGGGGGAGTGGGAGAGGAAGAAGCAGGCTCATAGCGGAAGAGCCTGATATGGGGCTCGATCCCATAACGCCAGGATCACGCCCTGAGCCGAAGGCAGGCGCTTAAACGCTGTGCCACCCAGGTGCCCCTAAAAATAAAATCTTAAAAAAACTTAACATTTGGAAAATCTGGATAAAAGGCATCTGGGAATTCTTTTCTTGCCACTTTTCTGACAGTCTGAAATTATGTCAAAATTTTAGAAAGTTGTTTTTAGTACTCGGGTGTCATAGCAAATCGCTGCAAACTTGGACAGCTTAAAACAACACAAATTTCTTGTCTCGCTTCTAGAAACAGAGGTCTGCAAAGTGCGGGGGCAGGGCCGTGCTCGTCCGTGGGCTCCGGGGAAGGGTCCCTCCTGCCCCGCACGGCTCCGGAGGTGACCCGAGTCCCTCATCCTGTGCCAGCAATGACCTCCGTCTCTGCCTCGGTCGTCCCAACTTCTCTCTTCTTACAAGGACACTGGTCACACTGGATTTAGCTACCCTTCCCCTTGTTCCGTATGACCTCCTCCTGTGTTGATTAGATGATACTCAAAGACCCTATTTCCAAATAAGGTCATATTTACAGATTCCAAGGGTTTATGTTTGGAGATCTGGGTGAGTATTGGGAATTCTTATTCTGTTCTTGCCACTTTAGTGACAGTCAGAAACTATGCCAAAACAAACGAATTAAAAGCGTAATTTAGAACTCCCCGGTTTGGGGCACCTGGGTAGCTGCTCCGTGAAGCGTCTGCCTTCGTCTCAGGCAGGTCATGATCCCAGGGTCCTGGAATCGAGTCCTGCATTGGGCTCCTTCCTCAGCAGGGAGCCTGCTTCTCCCTCTTCCCCAGCTCCTGCCTGCACTCTCGAATGAATGAATGAATGAATGAGAATGAAACTCTCTGGTTTGAAACCCTCAAGGGCCCTGGAGTGTGGAGGTTGAAGGCTCCACCCTGGCCCCCCCCCACCCCCGCCACTTCTGTCCCTTGCTCCAGCCACACTGGCCACACTGACCTTTCCTGGGTTCTTCCAGCCCCTGCACCTGTTCCTGCCCCAGGCATTTGCGCAGGGGCTGTTTTCAGCCGGGAACATTCCTCTTTGAGAATAAGATGTGGCCCCTTGGGTCACCTGTCACCTGTGCAGAGCCTTCCTGACCACCTGCTTCATACCAGCTCCTATTCACGTCTTCACATTAATTCTCATTAGTGGAAGTTTTGTTATAAAATGAGATCTCGTTGCGCCCCTCCCCCAGAACAGGAGCGTTGCAGGGCCAGAGGCCCTGTGTGAGCCTCGCTGTAGTTCCAGGGCCTGGGACAAAAGCCCACCAAGTAATGCTGGATGAGGGCCAGCAAAGAGGTGCTGGGCAGAGTGGCCGATGCTTCTACCTCTGTCACACCTGGTGGCACTGTCCCTGCCAGTCCTACAGGTGCCGGGAGAAACTCGAGGGTCCGCCCCAGAACCATAACAGGCAGGCTCTTTAAATGTCAAGAGCTCACAGGTTTGAAATCTTGTCTTCCGCAGGGCGCCCTCTGTGACCTTCGCCGTGGCCGCAGGGCGCCCTCCTGGCCCGCAGCCCCTGGCGAGCGTTGATGGGGAGGGCCTGTGTAACACGTGCTTCTGAGCAGCTTTTGTGACTTCGGGCAAGTCTCTGGCGAGCTCCGGTTCCTTCCCAGTTCTGTGGGAGCGGTCTCCGGTCTGGGCAGACGGGGCTCGGAAGGCAAGCACCGGGTCTGATGGGGAACAGAAATCAATCCCGGGAAACCCCGCTGCGGGGAACCCAGAGCCCGGGTGCCGGGTCCCCGCTGGGTGCCCCCCTGACCGGAGGCTGCGGGGACCAGGGCAGGCGTGGGGGGGGGGGGCTAGCAAGCGGGAACTCGCGTAGGATCACCACCTTCCCCGCTCCAGGGCACTTGTGAAACTCATCAACAAATATTCATTGTACTCCCGTAGAGCGAGCACTTAACCAAGTAAAACAGAATCGGGACATCGAGTACGGAGTCTGCGCTTCTGGTGGGGGGTCGTGGGGGGCAGGGGCGGGGCAGGGTCCAGGGAACAAGGGGGAGAGGAGGGCAGAGGGACTCCTGGCCCGCGGATGCACCAAAGGGGAGTGGAAACCGGGTCCAGAACCCGCGGCTGGGCAGTGGGTGCGGGGAGTTGGGGGCGGGGGGATGCGGGCGGAGGAGGGGTGGGGATGGGGGTGGGGTGCGATGGGTGGGTGGGGGCGGGGACAAGCGCGGCGGCGGGCGGGGCGCTCCGCACTCGGGATTGGCCGGGCGCCGGCCCTCCGCCCCCGCCTGTCGGCCAATCGCCTGCGCGCGCTGTCCGCCTCCGGGTCCGGCAGGCCTCGCAGCTCCAGGGTGGCGGCTCGCCTTAAGCTGTCGGGCCCGCAGCTCCCCCGCGCCCGGACGTCCCCGGCCCGCCACGCTTTCCCGCGTCTCCGTCCAGGTGAGCGCCCGCCAGGCCGAGATCCGCCCCGCCCCTGGGCCGGGGGCTCGGGCTGGGGTCCCGGCGGGGCCTGGGTCGCCCCCACCCCTCCGCCGGAGTTGCATCATCTTCACCTGAACGCGGCGGAGCAGGGCCGGCGTCCCGCGCCCCCGGGCCCTCCCCGCTCCCGCGCGTCCGGGCGGCTTTGAAGCCGTAGGTTCAGTGCCCACGTGGCCCCTGGGCCTGCCCCCCGGCTCCCGCGGCTGTGGAGCGGACGGGTTTGGGGGCCGGGAGCCGGGGTGCGATCATTGATTTTTCTCTGCATTTTGGATGGGAAAGGGCTGTTTCGCAAATCGCTCCTTTCCGCCAGTTGTATGAGGTGGGAATAAATATTGATGTAGTTGCGTGGGCGGCACGTGAGGTGGGCGCCCACGGGGGGAGGGGACGCGGGGCCGTGCCCCGGGCACATACTCGGGGGTGGGGGGAGGATGCCCTAAGACCCCCACTTCCCCGAACCCTAGGCGAGGCGGATGGCCCAACTGCGGAATGGGGGGGGGGGGGTTGGGGGAAGGGCGGGAACGCAAAACTTTTAGCTTCTCAAGGATTGTCTGGGCGTGTTTATCCCAAAGTGCCCCTTCCGGGCGGTCTCCAAATCCTCCGTAGGGTCTCGATCTCCCACCTGAAAACTCACACTTTAAGAGAGGAGTTTTCTACCCTCTGCACCCTTGGCCCTGACCCCCCCCCCCCAACATCGGGCCGACCGGTGCGTATCTGCGGAGTACGGCGTGCACTTGGGGCGTCGTAACCCCAGGCGGGTCTTGCGGTTTAAGGTGGGGCGGGAGCCAGCCGCGCGGCGCCAGGTGAGCCCGCCTCCCCAGGACGCAAGTGCGTCGGCCCGCGGGGCGCTGGGCCCGGGGTCGGGCGGCTCAGAGCCGGCGAGTTCGGAACCGATCACGGAGCGAGCGTGCGGCCCGGTGCCTCTGGCGGCCGCGGAGACTCGATCGGCTTCCATCTGCACGCGGCAGCTCCTTACCTGTCCGGAGGTTGCGCCAGGCGAGGCGAGTCTCCAGAAAGGAGGCTCGGGGCGGCCTGCGTCTCCGAGCGAGGTGGCCAGTCCGGCGGCAGAGCGGGCGCCTGCCGGGCCGGGGCGCTGCCCCACTGTCGGCCTCTGATGGGGAGCGACGCCTGTGACTCGGGGGCCTCTGCAAGATGGAAGATCACCTGCCCACAGGCCACTCCGGCGCCCGACGGAAAACAGGCGCTGTTCTGCTTGAGTCTTCAAAAGGAGGGAGGACATCTGAGTGGCTTCAGGGAAGAGCTGAACCTCGTAAAAGAAGTCGGTGACCCCGAGGCTTGAAAGAACCACCACTCTAAGGTCGCGGGTCAGGACAGCTGGGAGGCTGGTTTCTCCCAGAACCCACCCAGCCTCGGGGGGCCTGCAGAATTTCCGGGCTGTGACTTGTAAAGGGTCGGGAGGTTCCTCGCTCCCTGTTGGCGGGCTCTGGTCTGGGCGTCTGTGGGGAGCTGCTGGGCCGGACTGCATCAGACCACTGCGCTGGGGGTACGACCCGCTGGGGCTGCCTCTGCCCTTGCTGATAACCCACCTGGCCCATGAGCTCCAGAGAAAGGGAGCGAGTGCCCGAGAACCTGGATTTCATCTCCTCGGGAGGAGCCCTGTGTGCCTTCAGCCCAGTCCCCCAGGGCCCCTGACCTTTTCACAGCAAAACTGCCCTACAAAGTTCTTGGGGAGCAGGGGAGGTGCAAGGCTGGGGTCTGGGGGTCCCTCCTGCTGCTCAGAGGAGCTGTGCAGCTGTGCTCAGAGACCACCCCGAGCCACATCCCCTACCATGAACAGGAACTTTTCCAAACTCACGGGATTCCAGAGACTTTTTTTTTTTTAAGATTTTATTTATTTATTTGGCAGAGAGCACAAGCAGGGGGAGCGGCAGGGAGAGGGAGAAGCAGGCTCCCCCTGAGCAGGGAGCCCAACATGGGGCTCGATTCCAGGACCCTGGGATCATGAGCTGAGCCAAAGACAGATGCTTAGCTGACTGAGCCACCCAGGTGCCCCTGGCCTTTTTTTTTTTTAAGCAGTTTAATTTTAGGAAAAATTGAGAAGGCAGGATGGAGAGTTCCCACGTACATGCCTGCCTCCTAACACAGTTTGCCTGGTTAGTCTGTTGCATTCGTAGGTACCTGTGTGACGGCGGACAGGACTCCACTGAAGTCCGTGCTTACTCACATTCCCTTCGTTTCCGCTGATACCCTGTTTGTCTTCGGGGATTGCACGCAGGAGCTGCCTCGCGTGTGCAGCTGTCCCGTCTCCTTTCAGCGTTTGCGCTGTGGGAAGTTCTCGGTGATCGGTGCGCACTTAGCTGGGCTGCGTCCTCTGGTCAGTGTGAGAAATGGCAGCCGGCGGCAGAAGAGGGGCTGAGCTAGTCCCAGTGTCTCCGAAGAAGAGGGGGTGCCTACTGGTTGTCACCCTAATGGAGCAAGGCAGGGCTGCAGCCCAGCGAGCCCGCCCCCTCCTCTCCCTCCCTTCTGTCTGCGTCCGTATTGTTCAAGGGTCAACTGTGTTTAAGGTGTACAACTTGGTTTTTTTTTTCTTGAGAGAGCGAGCTCCAGCGAGCGCACACGCGAGCGGGGGGAGGGGCAGAGGGAGAAGAAGTGACTGCGCCACTCAGGTGGCCTGCTTGTGTTGGAGAGAGATGCGCACGCGAGGGGGGGACGGAGGGAGGAGGAGAATCCCAAGCCAACTCCCCCTCTAGCGTGGATCCTGACGTGAGGCTTCATCTCATGACCCTGAGATCACGACCTGAACTGAAATCAAGAGTCCGACACTCAACTGACCGCATCACCCAGGTGCCCCTGATGGTTTTTTTTGTTTTGTTTTGTTTTTAATGGGACCTGCCCTCTGGATGCCGTTCAAGACAGAAGCCCTTTCTACAACTTGGTGTTTGGGTTTGATGTCTACACTGTGAAACAATCACAGTCAAGTAGGATACCCGTCACCTCCACATAGGAACCTTCCCCCCCCACATATTGAGAAAAAGTGTGAAACCTTCTCACTTTTTTATGTCCAAATATTTCCGTTGGGTGGATCTGGCGTCTGGTTCATCCCTTCGTCTGCGGTGGGCACTGGGTTGTTTCCACGTGTTGCCCGTTGTGAGCCGTGCTGCCACGGCCGTGGTGCACACACACCTCTTCCCGGTTGTCCGATACACGCCTGGGAGCGGGATGCTGGCTCACGGCGTGGTTCTGTGTGTCACCTGTCGAGGACCCGCAGACCGTGCACAGCAGCTGGTGTGGCACTTCGCGCTCGTTTCTGTTGGGCGGTTTGAGTGGGTGGAGCCCCACGCCCGGGGGCCAGGTGAGCCCGGTTCCCCAGGTCCAGGAACAGCAAGGCAGACTCTCCAGCAGGTGGTGAGAATCGGCCTGAACCAACTGAGTCTCTCCCCTGCCTTTGCCAGATCGCAGCATGCCTTCCGAGACACCCCAAGCAGAAGCGGGGTCTGCAGCGTGCCCCCACCTCTCAGGGGCACACCTGGGGAAAGGGAGCCTGGAGAAGGGGCCCGCGGGGGACAAGGAAGCCAAGGAGCTCCAGTGGATCCGTCCTGACGCCCCGAGCAGGTGCTCCTGGCAGCTGGGCAGGCCGGTCAGTGACTCTCCGCATCACCACACCGCCTTGTAAGTGCCGGTTCCCGATTCCAGCCGGTTTGTCCGTTACCCTGAAGGGAGGAGCTTGTTCCCTGGAAGCCATGGAGCCGTGTAGACCTGAGGTGTGCCCCCCCCCCGTACTCACTCTGGAGGGGTGGTGAGCTGGGGCGGGGGGCGCCGTGGGGACGAGTGGCCCGAGGCTCAGAGAGGCCAAGGCTCGTTTGCACTGTAGCCCAGCCCCTAGATCAGTGCCCAGCAGGAGCCGATGCTGAGTGGGTAACGGGATGTGCCCGTCACAGACGTGGAGTGACGTGGAGGGGAGGTTTCTAGCCCCGCTCCCCTGGCTGCTCCCCCGTGTGGGAGGCGAGCCTGCAGGTTTCCAGTCACGAGAAACACGCCCGCGCTTTTCTACTTAACTGTAGGTGATGAGCACTTCTGATCGTGAAATACTTCCTGCAGCGGGCTCTCTCCGTGGTCGGGCCGAGACTGTTGCATGAAGACTTGTTAAGCTCTCTGTTCAGTATTTAGATGTTTGCAACGATCTCTTGTGAAACTATCAGTAGAAAACGGCATCTTGAACGAGAACCTGGTGCAGGTGCAGGTCTGTCTGTGAAAGGAAACAACAGACGAAAGTCCCCGTCCCGTGATAAAACTGGAGCGCGCTAAGCTTTCTGTCCTTGGTGTCCTCTCTGGATGTAGAACAGATAAGGCAGAGAACAAGCTCTCAGGTGTTGATTTTTATCCCGTATATGCTGCTGTCTCAGCGCTCGGGATTCCTGGTTTGAACAGCAGATGCGAGGGGTGGGGGGAGGTGCTGATAGTTAGGGATGTGAAGAATGTACAAATCCAGAAGTTGCAAACTTTAAACGTGTCTCAGTCCCAAGAGCTGAGGAGGCACGTTGGCCGATGGCCGGACGGGATGAACCCTTGCTTCCCAAGCAAAGCGGAGCCGGCGGCAGAAGGGCCGTGTGAGGCTGGGGCGTGGTTTCGGGGTGGGGGAGCGGGCAGCGGGGCAGCAGAGACAGACCCAGGTTCCTGAGGGCTCTGGAGCTCTAACTCGGAAAGCCTGGGGTGGAAAGGATGCTCTCTTACTTGGGTTGTAAAATGGTGTTACACCCACACCTCCCACACTGGCCTGATTAACCTCCTTAAGAACCCATAAGGGGTCGCTGTCCCGTGGGACACTCGTTCCAGCTCAGGCCCGCAGCTCCGAGGGTGTTGGGGCCGACCTGCTGGGAGAATGTAAGACCAGGGTGCCCCAGGGCTCTCGGGGAGCTTCATGGTGAGGGCACAGGTGTGCTGGGGCTAGGTGGGGGAGGGGGCACGAGGTGCCTCGGGCCCTCTCTGGATGGGCAGAAGGTGCCAGTTGCACGGACATCTGGGGGAGGGGATTCTAGATGGTTCCCAGGTGGAATGGGCTTGGGAGGATGGCCAGGGTGGGCGCAGCGGTGAGGGGAGGGGCAGACAAGCCCTGGTAAGGAGTGCGCTTTATCAGAAGTTGGTGGGGTTGCCCTCCTGACGGCTTCCGGGCCGGTCCCTGCTCAGTTCTATCCCCGGCTCCCGTGCTGATCACTTCATGCAAGCTTCTGCGGGAGAGGGGGTGTGCGCCCAAGGCCTGGTGCTGAATCAGGAACCCCAAGTTCACCTGCCCAGATTAGCGGGGGACTCATCCTCCTTGCCTGCCTCAGCCCCTGCTGGAGACAGGATGATTTGGGGGCAGCTGTTTACCTCTGTCCCTTTGACTAACGAATCAACCCCCAGCCTCACCCAGAGGGCCTGGCCTCCCTCCAAGGCCAAGGCTGGGAGCCCTTTGCCCCCAGCCAGGCTTTCCCTTCAGCCTAGCATCTGGGAGGTGCCTCTTTGCTGAGCTTGCCTCCAGCCCGCCCCGGGGTGTCCCTCTCCCTCTGAGCCTCCTGGAAGGCTGTGGTGGAGGCTGAGTTCCAGCTTGTCCGTGTGGGTGGAGGCCTGTTTGGGGCGCCGGGGTGGAATGCTGCCGCCCTAGTGCCTCCGGACCCCCTGGGAAGCTGGGCCCGCTGGGGCTGGCATGGGGCTGGAGTCTGGTGCTCACAGGTTCCTGGAGCAGTGGGCGCTGAAGTCTGAGAACCCTGGAATGTATGTTAGAAAGCCAAGGGCGTAGGAAGCTGTCGATTTCTCAAAGCTCAGGTCAGTGGTGCATATTCCCAGGCGAATATTCGTGCCCACATCCGTGGTGCAGACGGGAAGAGGGTGTGGAATTGGCATCAGTCCCCGTGGGTGAGGATGGAGGAATCTTCTCGGGGGCCCGTCAGGAAATGTGCGTATCGTGGTTCGCACACACGCCAACTGGGCTGTCCACACCTGCCTGTCACCTGTCCCCAGGTGGAAGAAGGGGCAGAGGGTGCCAGTGACTAGATGTGAAGGGGAACAGCTGGTCCATGATACGGAAACCCACATTGAGCCGGAGGTCCGCCTGGGAGTTCATCCTGACCTTGACCCCAAGGGCACCAGGGACTTCCCCATGGTCTGTGTGGTTTTGTCTCGCCTGGTACTTTACACCGCCTGGGCCTGACATTCTCTGCACGATGCCAGGTGTCCGATACACACCCTTTGTAGCCACTGTCCCTGGCCTGGTGGGCAGACCAGCAGCCTGGGGGTCCGGGGGCTCTACGGTCGTCACCAGTTTGTTTATCAAGGAAAAGAAGAGGAAAGGAGGAATCCTAGGGGTCGGGTTGAGAGAGGGAGGGAAGTGAGGGTCCCCAGAAAAGCTCTTCTGAACAGATCGCCCAGGACCTGGGGAAGTCAGTGCTGTTACTTCAGCTTCTGATTTGGAATAACATAACCGAGTAGCAGAAGCCACACGGGTCCCCCGTCCCGCCGCCCTGTGACCCCGGCTCTGCCCAGGACACGACCTTGGCACAGCTAACCGCGAGCTGAGCTACAGGCGGTTCCCTCCCGTCGGCTCTCGTGCGTCCGCACGTGTGTGAATGTGCCTGTGATCTCTCACCCTGCGCGTAGATTGCGTTGTGGCTCACGTCCCAGTAAAGCAGGTTCTTTGATTGCTTCTTGATGTACTGAACGCGCTGGACTGCCACGCCCGAGTCACCACGGACTCCTCTGTTTCAGGACAAAATCCCCCCAAATCTTGCCAGATATCCTGAAGAAAATTGGGGATACCCCCATGGTGAGAATCAACAAGATTGGGAAGAAGTTTGGCTTGAAGTGTGAGCTCTGTGAGTACCTGGCGTCCTCTGTCCGGTGCGCGGCCCGGCGGTGGCTCAGTGGGCCCAGGAATGGGGGGGTGGACCCCTGGGACCCCCGTGAGGGGCAAAGGGCCAGGAAACGAGCTGGCTAGTGGATGTCCAAGGCTGTATCCGGCCCAGCAGGGGGACGTGCCGGCGTGACGGGGCCGGCCTGGGCAGGGCCTGAACGCTGGTCAGCTCGGATCCCTGCTTCAGTCAGCGCCGGCCTTCCCACGGGCTAGTTAGAATGACGCCAGTGAGTGATTCAAGTGTGGGACCTGGAAGGTTCCCAGGGCGCAGGCGTTTGGGAGCTCCCGCCCGTCACACAGGCGCACACTGTCCCGCCAGGGGCGCTGCCTGGCTCTAGGGGGTAAGTCCGTCCGGTGATTGGATTTCAGAAATCAGGACAAACCGGGCAGGAGGCAGTGTGCCCATGTTACCGTAGGCCGGCCCATCCACCCCTCCTTTTACAAACACTGCGTGTTTTTAAGAGATGGGAGGGAGCCCTTCCGCAGGAAAGGAGAGTGGAGATGGGCGGGGAGAACATGGGAGAGCCCTGTGTCCCTGGGTGAGGGGCTTCTCCCAGTGAGGAGGGTCATGGGAGGCAGGCATGGAGCATTGGCAGGCGGGACGGGGCAGGGCTGTGACCCAGGGGCCATCTGTCCTGCTTTAAGGGGAGTGGGGGGCTCACGTCAGCCGTCTGCCGTGTGTCCCTCAAGTCTGTTGGGACTGTGCTCCCCCAGCAGAGGCTTTTCCTGGCCCATCCACCCAGCAGGGGCTCCTCGGGGGCCTTGTTCTCCTCCACTCGGAGTGGTCTCGGGGCCGGCAGCAGGTGGATGGGCAGGTGGGCGTTTCCCAGTGGGCCGGCCCCTCCTCCAGGCGCAGGCGGGAGGCAGGAATGGAGAGGGGCTGGTGTGCAGAACCAGCAAAGACTGTGTCTGCCCCCATTCCTGGCTGTGTCAGAGTACGGGGTTGCAGGGGGCATCAGGGATGGGTTGGGGGCGGGGGTCTCCTCCTCCCATGATTCATCCTTGGCTCCCAGTGGCCAAGTGTGAGTTCTTCAACGCGGGCGGGAGCGTGAAGGACCGCATCAGCCTGCGGATGATTGAGGACGCCGAGCGGGCCGGGACACTGAAGCCCGGGGACACCATCATTGAGCCGACGTCTGGGAACACAGGTGGGTGTTGGGACAGGCCAGGAGGGTCCCCTGGCCTGGGGCGACCTGCTGCTGCGTGCTGGCCTATCTGGCCGGCCTCTTCCCTTAACCATTTGCTCAGGACCTGATGTACGTGTCCGGGGTGAGGGTGGGGGCCCAGGACAAGCTGGAGGCGCCAGGCGTCATGTGCTGCTCTGTGGGCACGCTGGCCTTTGCATTTCTACCTCTGGCATTCCCTGCCCTGACGCCCTCGTTCCGAGGCAGAAGGGGGTGACGTCAGGCCCTTTTGGACTCCAGAGTGCCGTCTTCTGGGCCTTCCTGGCTGCAGCACCGGTCACAGACATCTGGGGAGGGGCCTGGCGGGCGCCGCGGCCGCGTCTCACCCTGTGCCCTGTCCCCAGGGATCGGGCTGGCCCTGGCTGCCGCCGTGAAGGGCTACCGCTGCGTCATCGTGATGCCGGAGAAGATGAGCACGGAGAAGGTGGGGGCAGGGGTCCTGTCCCGGGGCCGCGCCTGTGCGCCAGGCCTAGGGGAGACACAGCCTCGGTGTCCTCTGCAGGTGGACGTGCTGCGGGCCCTGGGGGCGGAGATCGTGAGGACGCCCACCACCGCCAGATTTGACTCCCCCGAGTCTCACGTGGGGGTGGCGTGGAGGCTGCGGAACGAGATCCCCAACTCTCACATCCTGGACCAGGTGAGCTGGGGTCTAGGGGCGGGCGTGCCCTCGGAGGTGGGGGCCTCTGTCGGGTTGGGGGCGCCACACTGGCGGCAGGAGGGGCTGCAGAGGTGCCCGGCACGCTAGCGGCGGCGTCTCCTGGCCTGGTCAGGCCCTGCGGTGGATGGCTGGCTGCGTCAGTCAAGCCTTTGGCTCTCTGCCTTCTGTGCCGGCTTCGAGGGCTCAGCCCCGGGCCGCAACGGCCTGTGCAGTGGACCCCGGAGGTGCTCTGTACGGGTAAAACCATAAAAACCTTTCCACCGGAAGCTCCCTGCCTCCCTCGCTTCCCTGTGGGTTCATTCAGAAAGCACAGGTATTTCAGGAGAGCTGGATTTAATGTTTTGTGCCTGGTGAGGCCCTAAAACTGCCCGTGCCCCTGGCCACTCTTAGCCGAACTGCCGGGCTCCTCTCGGGCTCCGAGCTGTGTGCCTCCTGCCCTGCGGCCGTCGTCCCTTCCATGTGTCTGACGGCGTCGTCTTTCCACGCAGTACCGCAATGCCAGCAACCCCCTTGCTCACTACGACAGCACCGCCGAGGAGATCCTGCAGCAGTGTGAGGGTGTGTACTTCTGTCCTGCCCCTCTGTCCGTCTTGACGGCACCTCCCCCTGCTCGCCTGGGAGTGTACAAGTCACTTACCTTCTCCTTGGTAAACTCCTATTCCTCCGTCAAAACCCAACTCAAATGTCCCCTCTCTGTGACGTGCTCTCCAGAGCATCTTCCTAGAGAGGTTTTTTCCCTCATTGTGCTTTCTCGGGCGTTGCCTTTGCCTCTCCTCTGACACCACGCGGATCATGTAGTCCTGTTCCTGTGCCCAGCAGTGTGTCCTCCAGACCTGCAGGGGCTCCTGAGTGCGGGGAACACGCGCGTCCCAGCCCAGTGCTGGACGTGTCCCTGGGCTTCACGCCATGGAAGGGCACTCGGCATCGAGCCCCGATCTGAACCGGGTGGCGGCCCCTCTGCTTGGTGTACTTTGTGTATGGACACGAGCTTCTTGGAGCCTTTCCACACGTTCAGAGCCAAGGTCCGGAGGGGCCGTGGCGGTACTTCCGGGGGCTGTTTCCCGAAGAGCCATGAGGGAGACGCTGGGGCGATGGGCCCCACTGGCTTCCTGCGTGGAATCAGGCTGGCGTGGGCTTGGGCGCAGGAGCCGGGCGGTGGGCCCCGGGCGTTTGCTCGGCCAGCTTTTCCGCGTGAGAATGCTCTCGTCTGCAAAAGCGAGCCCGTGCCTCGGCACGCGTGCCCGCGCGGACTTGTCTGCGGGTGTCAGAGCGGGCCCGGGCCCCGACGCCGTGAGAGCCGGTGAGCTTTGAGCCGAGCCTGAGGGGTTCCTCCTGTCTCCTTTATAGTTCAGCTCCCGCAGTCACGCCCCAAACCTGACCCGTAGGCCGCGCCTCAGCCGCCTGGGCCCCGTCCCCCAGGCAGCCGCCGCAGCGAGTCCTGCCCGCGCCTCCGCACGCCCGCCCGGGGTTTCCGTGGCCGTGTGTCCGCCAGCCAGGCCTGAAATGCCCCCTGGGTCGCTTGCTGTGAATGTTTTTTAAAGATCTAGCATCATAATGAAAGGCTGTTGAAGGAGGAGAATAGTTTTTCTGGAAATTTTCCATAACCAGCCTTCATTTTGGTTATGTTTTCGCTCATTAGTAAGCATGGGGGGGCGCCTGGGGGGCTCAGTCAGTGAAGCGTCTGCCTTCAGCTCAGGTCATGATCTCAGGGTCCTGGGATCGAGTCCCACGTCAGGCTCCCTGCCCAGCGGGGATTCTGCTTCTTCTGCCTCCCTTCCTCCCCCCCCCCGCCAGGGTGCACTCTCTCTCTCAGATAGATACATACAATCTTAAAGAAGCGTGCTGGGCTCGCTGGGTTATGGCCTGCGGGTGTTCTCCCTGACGCAGCTTCTCCCATCAGGGAAGCTGGACATGCTGGTGGCCTCGGCGGGCACGGGTGGCACCATCACGGGCATCGCCAGGAAGCTGAAGGAGAAATGTCCAGGGTGCAAAGTGAGTGACCCAGGGGCTGCCGACGGGCGGTGGGGGCACGCGGGCACCTGCCCTGCCCGGAGACGCAGGCCCCGACGTGTGTGCGTCTCTGCCCTGTGGCCTCAACTGCAGTTGGATGCGGAATCTCCAAGCTCTGGGCATCGGGCCCCCAGAGTGGCCTCTGCTTTAGAGCTGAAAGTTCCCCGTCCTGACACTCCTGCTTACGGCTTGTGTCCAGGACAGTGTGTATGTCTGTACCTGTCTGGGAGTGGCCCACGACCTATGCGCCCAAATGCTCTGGTGGGGGGACAGTTGTCTTGGGTGGCCTCTGAGGATTGTTGCAGAAGCTGTAAGCTCTCAGGCTCGGGTCCCGCGTGTGCCGCCCCTGGGGAGGTGTCTGGGCTTGGAGTTAAGCGTGGACCTGGGAAGGGGCTCGTCGGAACATCCAGGTGGGGGGTTCATTTCTCTGCCCACTGTCCCCACAGGCACCAGGTGTCCCCATGGGGCAGTCAGGGCTCTCCTGGGGCGCCCTGCTCCTCAGGTGCTCCCCTGGGAGGCTCCCCCACCCCCCGTGCCATCCCCTCTGAGTGCCCTGGGGTGAATGTTTACCTTGGAATCTCCCCAATACTCGGGTTTCCAGTTTGTCCTGAGGCCCGGGAATGAGGCCCACGCCCCAGGGGCCGATCTTTATCAGGCGCTTGCTGGGGGCTGCTGGGGGCCGGATCGGCCACCCCAGTGAAAGCTAGGCATGGCCAGACAAGACCTCCGCCCACCTCTGGCCCTGCTGCCACCCCCTCTGCAGATCATCGGGGTGGATCCCGAGGGCTCCATCCTCGCAGAGCCCGAGCAGCTGAACCAGACGGAGCAGACCCTGTACGAGGTGGAGGGGATCGGCTACGACTTCATCCCCACGGTGCTGGACCGGACGGTAGGTAGAGCCAGGCCGTGTCCCCTGCGGGGGTTCCGGCCCTCGCGGACGTGCGCCCTCGAACCGGCTTTCCTATGGAGGGGGAACGAGAAAGTGAGCGCCACACAGGCAGGTGGGCGAAGCGCGGTCTTGGCGGTCAAGGCTGGGTAGCAGGCGGCCCCGTATCAAGTGTACGCCGTGGCCTGCTGGGCAGAGACGCTGACGTGGCCGGTGGCACAGGTCCAGCTTTGTGCGCACACCAGGCCCCCGCAGAGGGAGGGAGCTCCAGGTGCGGAGGGCAGGTGAGCCCGCTGAATGAGAAGGGCCCCGGACGAGGGAGCTTAGAGGGTGCTTCCATCTGAGGGGTCTAGAGTGACCTGGCGGGGACATATGGCAGTGCGGTGGGGGCCGGACAACAGTTCTAGGTGCCAGAGGCAGAATGTGTTGGACCGGGGCGAGGGAGAAAGTGCCAGGTTTTTACACGTGAGAATCCCATCCCGCACGTGGGGCCAGGCCGCGTCCGTTGAGGTCACGGCCCCCTGGACCAAGGGCATCTGTGAGGTGGGACCCACGGCGGTGGGCCGCGCCCCCACCTCACCAGGGCGCGAGCCCTCCAGAGCCTTCGGCGTGGGTCCTGTCTGCAGGTGGTGGACAAGTGGTTCAAGAGCAACGACGAGGAGTCCTTCGCCTTCGCCCGCATGCTGATTGCGCAGGAGGGTCTGCTGTGCGGTGAGTGGGGCGCAGGCACCGGGGTGCACGCTTGCCATCTGCCCACTTCTGGTCCAAACGCATAAGAGACGCCTCGTCCTGAGGCTGCGGGACAGCGGTGGCTGTGCTGCTCTGGTGCTGCCCGCCCTTCGGGGGGCCATCGTGCTCACGGGCGGGGACAGGAGGCCGCAGGGCAGGTGCCCTTCCAGAGCGTGGCCAGAGCTTTGGGTCGATGTTTCTGGGTCCCTAGGATCCACATGCTTTGTGTTCTGTGTTGAATGGTCTGAGAACAGGGGTGTGGCAGACGGAGAAGGGACAGAGCGTGAGAGGTGAGGGGCCTGGGGACATAGCAGTCCCCAGTAGCTTGACAGGAGGAGGAAGTAGCCACTGCTGTCGCGCTCCCGCCATAGTGGGCAGTGGGGTCCGGGTGCGAGATGGGCGTCTGCCTCCCGCCTGGCCCCACCGTGAGACGTGTCCTGGCAATGCCATCAGCCGTGCAGGGGTATTTGGGGGCGAGGCCAAACCTCTCAGGACACTTGTGTTTTCAGTCAGACCCAGCACTGACCTTGGAGGCGGGGGGCTCACCATCGACTGGGGTCCCCGGCCGGGACAGGGTGCTGGGAACGCCCTGGAGAGGCTAGAGGGTGTCTGTCACATGGGCCTCCGGGGGCAGAAGGCGGTGGAAAAACACTCCTCGCCAGCTGTCCGCTCTCGCAGCCCCCAGGGTCCCCAGGGGAAGCACCTTGATTTCGATCCCCGGGGACTTAGGGACAGAGGGGACATGCAGTGCACTTGCTCTGTAAAACCCCGCTGTGGGGTCTCTGGGTTTCCTTGGGGGGAGGGTTGAGTGATGAAAGCCCAGGCGGATGAGAAGCTCAGTGGGTGAGAGAGGAAGGCAGGGTGCAGTGAGAAGTGGGGTCCCCTCCCTGCTGAGGCAGCCACTGTTGACGGTTCCCCAGGACCCCTCCAGAGCAGGTCCGGGCACGCACGTACGTGCACACTCACTGACCCGCTCCGCAGGTGGCAGCGCGGGCAGCGCCGTGTCCGTGGCCGTGAAGGCTGCCCAGGAGCTGCAGGAGGGCCAGCGCTGCGTGGTGATCCTGCCCGACTCCGTCCGCAACTACATGTGAGACGCGCCCCTCGCCCTGCCCGCGTCGCCCCGTCCTTCTGAATCCAGCGCTTCCCCGGGTGCCCGCCACCGGGCCTCCCCTGACCTCTGACAGCAGAAAGTGGGAGGGAGGGGGTCCGCAGGACCCCTGCAGGCTCTGCCTCCACCCTCCTGGCCCTTGGGTTCCCCTTCATGTGTCAGGAGTTCACAGTTTTTCAGCCTGTCTAATCCCTATTTTGGGTCGTCTAGAAGCATTTAAAGTCTGGGCGTAACAGATCAGCGAGGGAGGGGGAGGATGAAGCTGCCCTCCCCCACTCGCCCTGTAGCTTCATCCTTCCTCTGGTTGAGGAGACCCCTGGCTGGGGTCAGATGGCCCCTTAGCATCTGCTGTGGAATGTCTGACCAGTGGCCTCCGAGGACCCTTCAGGCCCGATGGTGTGAGCATTTGTGCACTTTGTGTCCCGACTCTGAAGCCCGTAGGTCCTGCTGGTGGCTTCTGGGCTGATGGCTCTGCTTATGGGCCCAGTTGCTCCACAGCAGGATTCTGGGGGGGGGCAGGGATCTAGAGACCCCCCCCCAACCCACCAAACCCTCACAATGTCCCCCACAGCCCAGGAGCTGTGGGGTACGCGTCTCTGGCGCATTCAGCTGCTCCTTGTGGGGACGCCACGTTGGTTTCCCAAGGTGGGGTGATTCATGTCTGGGTTCCCGTTGCCACATTGCCTGGAGCTGGGCTGCCCACTACCCACTCAGTAAGAATGCCTGACCCCCATGAGCTTGGCAGGCCTGTTGTGTGTGAGTGTGTGTGTGCGTGTGTGTGGATGGTAAAGTCTGAAGGAGAGAGAAGATAGGAGGGCGGGTGTGAGGTGAAGGTGTGAGGAGGGCGGGTGTGAGGTGGGGCGGGTGTGAGGTGAAGGTGTGAGGATGGCGGGTGTGAGGTGAAGGTGTGAGGAGGGCGGGTGTGAGGTGAAGGTGTGAGGTGAAGGTGTGAGGAGGGCGGGTGTGAGGTGAAGGTGTGAGGTGAAGTAAGGATGGCGGGTGTGAGGTGAAGGTATTAGGAGGGCAGGTGTGAGGTGAAGGTGTGAGGAGGGCGGGTGTGAGGTGGGGCGGGTGTGAGGTGAAGCAGTGTGAGGATGGTGGGTGTGCGGTGAAGGTGTGAGGAGGGCGGGTGTGAGGTGAAGGTGTGAGGAGGGCGGGTGTGAGGTGAAGGTGTGAGGAGGGCGGGTGTGAGGTGAAGGTGTGAGGAGGGTGGGTGTGAGGTGGGGTGGGTGTGAGGTGAAGGTGTGAGGATGGCGGGTGTGAGGTGAAGGTGTGAGGAGGGCGGGTGTGAGGTGAAGGTGTGAGGAGGGCGGGTGTGAGGTGAAGGTGTGAGGAGGGCGGGTGTGAGGTGAAGGTGTGAGGAGGGCGGGTGTGAGGTGAAGGTGTGAGGAGAGCGGGTGTGAGGTGGGGCGGGTGTGAGGTGAAGGTGTGAGGATGGCGGGTGTGAGGTGAAGGTGTGAGGAGGGCGGGTGTCAGGTGAAGGTGTGAGGAGGGCAGGTGTGAGGTGGGGCGGGTGTGAGGTGAAGGTGTGAGGATGGTGGGTGTGAGGTGAAGGTGTGAGGAGGGCGGGTGTGGTGAAGGTGTGAGGAGGGCAGGTGTGAGGTGAAGGTGTGAGTGTTGGGGCAGGTGTGAGGTGGGGCGGGTGAGAGGTGAAAGAGATGAAGGTGTGAGTGGAATGGGTGTGAGAGGTGAAGGTGTGAGGGGGCAGGTGTGAGGAGGGGCGGGTGTGAGGTCAGCTGTGAGGTGAAGGTGTGACAGGAGGGGTGGGTGTGAGGTGAAGGTGCGGGAGGAGGGGCAGGTGTGAGAGGTGTGAGAGGAGGGGCGGGTCTGGGCGATGGTGTAGGTGTGTCATGGAGATGGTCAGATGGGGGCTGGAGCAGGTTGTCTAGCTCAGTGTCCTGGCCACCCAGCAGCGGGTCATGTGCTCCCCGTTCTGGGCGCTCTGGCTGCCTGGTTAGGGCAGGTTCCGTGGCGGGAAGCCCGTGGCGGGGCCGCTGTCCCTCACCCTCAGGAGGGCCGTCCTTGCTTTGTGCCTCTCCCCGAGTGTCAGGATGGGGGCTGGGGAAGATGGCCCCGGGAGCCACGAGGGGCCTGCTGGCTCAGGTCTGGGGACAGAACATCCTGTGCCCTGCGCTCCTTCAGACAGAGACGTAGGTCGCTGCTTGACCAGATGCCCCCGTCAGGTCCCTGTTGGGGTCTCCCAGGTCTGCAGCCTCAGCCATGTGGGGTCTCTGCTGGACCATGGCTTTCTGAGAGTCCACCGTGTCCCCCTCCATGTGGGCAGAGGGAGGGGTGGTGAGACCCTCCGTCTGGACCCTGGTGACTTCCTGATGCCCGCAGGTCCAAGTTCCTGAGTGACAAGTGGATGCTGCAGAAAGGCTTCCTGAAGGAGGAGGACTTCATGGTGACCAAGCCGTGGTGAGGACTGCCCTCTGAAGTCCCCCATGTGGCCGCAGGACACGTGCTCCTGGCACCCAGGGCACCTTGCCGTGGCCCACAGCTGCCTGGCCATCTCCGCGGCCTCCCGGTGTGACGACCCTCGCGGTGGCCCCATCTGTGCCCGCCTCCCGCCTCCCAGTTCACAGCCTGCCCTGCTCTCCCGCAGGTGGTGGCACCTCAGAGTTCAGGAGCTGAGCCTGTCGGCGCCGCTGACCGTGCTGCCCACGGTCACCTGCGAGCACACCATTGAGATCCTGCGCGAGAAGGGCTTCGACCAGGCGCCCGTTGTCGATGAGTCAGGGTCGGTGTCTGCCACCCCCCTCCAGGGCTGCGCTCCGCACTCCGGGACGGGGCGGCCGCGGGGACCCACGTGGACAGGTGGCGGTGGCCACTGTGCGTACAGCTGCGCCGAGCAGCGGGTGGCCCGATGGACGAGGGCCCCCTGAGCACCCACCGGGGCGGGGAGCCGGCCACGTTAACTGCTGCGGTGCGGGGCCGCTCTCGCCCCACCGCGCTGTCGCTATGCGCACAGGGGCGGGTGGTGGAGGACACGTCCAGCCCTGCAGGCCACGCAGGTGCGCACAGATGATGTGCGTGCCCAGGCTCCGAGACTATCCCGGTGCTAGCCCCCAAAGTCCCTGGCCCGGGCGACAGCGAGTTCTTTGGCCTAGACACTGGTCAGAACAGAAGCACCCAGGGGACCCACTGGTTTGCAGTCTCTGCCACACGTAGGCCCAGCACGTACTGGGTGAATGCTAAGACCATTTGCACGCATGGCAGAAGGGCACCCTCCGATGCCGAGTGTGGGCATATTCTGCCTGGGGAGGGAAGGGGTGCCCGCCTTGACCCCTGACCCTGTCCCCTGCTTCCCAGGGTGATCCTGGGGATGGTGACCCTGGGGAACATGCTGTCATCCCTGCTCGCCGGGAAGGTCCACCCGTCAGACCAAGTTCGGAAAGTCATCTATAAGCAGTTCAAAGAGGTACGAGCGCCACATGGCTAGAACCGTAGGCTCCGCCTGGAAGGCAGGGCGCTGTGCAGCCCGCTCGTTGGGACGGTGCTGCCACCCCCGCGGTCAGGAGCAAGCCGGGCTCTGTCAGCATGACCGTGCCCGTAACACGGGGCCTGTGCCCCTCCTGGGCGCGCTCATGAGGAATACCTGGCAGGCCCAATTTTCTAGTAAGAACTGGAACATTCCAGGAGACGCGACGGGGCTGGGGGGACCCCGGGGGTGTCCTGAGACTGTGATGGGCCCCTCAACAGGCAGGGCAGAGCACGCTGCTCTCCGAGGCCCTGAGGTGGCAGACTCGGGCGTCCCCTCTCCCTGGGCCCCGCACCGTTTCAGGAGCGTGTCGGCCTCCAGCTGGCGGCAAAGGGAAGGTGGGCTGTTGGCTGTGCTGCTCCGGAGAGGCCAGGGGTCGAGCCTAAACCTGGGGCTGAATGTGCTGCCCCACCCCCCGCTGCAGGCTCTCCAGAATCTGAGTATTTCTCCCATTTCCACCACCTCTCAGGCCCTGCAGAGCCCCTCTCCTGCCAAGCCGCCCCGGGAGAGGGCCCCAGCTTGGACCACCCCTGCCGGAACTCCCCCCCCCCGCCGCCCCCACTCCTCCGAGTCCGCCTGTCCTGCCTCCTCCAGCCGTGAGCACTCCCGCTGCCAGTGCTCCCGGGGCCTTCCCGGCTCACCCTTCCTGCTGGCCTCTGCTCAAACAGCCCTCATGGCCCCCCAAGCCACTGCCCCCGGCACACCCCAGAGCACCTAGCACACGAGTGTGCTTCCTGTGTGAGCCCTTAGCCCGGCGTCACATGCGAGTGGCTGGCCAGCCCGGCTGAGCACTGGCGACCCGTCCACAGTCCCGCTGCCACCCGCTGTTGAGTTTCTTCCCTTCTGTCTCTGGACGTGTAACCGCCACGCGGTGGGCACGTTCCACACGTCTCATGTCACGGTTCGACATGACACCATCACCAGTCACCCCGAGGGCTTCCCGCACTCCTCCCTGACCCCCAGCACCGTGGGAGCCGTGCACTTCCTGCCCCGCAGGTGGCGTGTGTGCCGCAGCCTCGCTCGTGCCAACACCGCACGTGCCATGTGTCCGGCTGCTTTCCCACAGCGTAGTGTTTGGTTATCCGTCCGCGGTGGGCAGCACACCATCTGTCCCCTTCCCGCTCCATTGCATCTTGGGCCTTTTGGGGTTGATCTGTGGGCGCCTGGCCCCTTCCTCGGGGAGTGGCTATACCCGCGCCGTGGCCTTCCGTGAGCCGGCGTGCTTCCTCTGCCTGTCACTACTGGGGGTCTGCTCTGATGGCGGCTTCGGTTTTCTGTGCGTGTTGTCAGGCTGGCAGAGTTGGTGGCCGCCACCTGACGCCCAAGTCTGTTTTGTTCCGTCCCTCAGAGGCCAGGTCAGACGTTCCGGCACGCCTTGACCTTCAGAGCGTAGCCAGGGCCCGGGCCCCCATGAGCTCTGCTGCTTTCAGGACCCTCAGGGTCTCCATGTGGGGACTTCAGTGTCCTGCCATCGAGATGCTGGACAGGGCCAGCAGGAGCAAAACACGAAGTGCCCGCCGTGGGCCTGCTCCGCTCTGTGTGCCAAGGGGCTGGGGTGAGGGAGGCAGGATGTCTTCCTTCTCCAGGGGTCGAGGCTTCCATTGAGCACATCTGGTCTTGAGAAGGCAGGGACCACAGGGTCAAACCTGGGTGGGACCCATCTCCTGGGCACACCACTCAGCCCAGTGCCGGCCCTTCCCGCTGCCCCACTGGGGCCTGGGCACCAGCAGTGAGCCATGGCGGCCTTACCACCTGGCTCCTCCTGACCCCTGTGGTCTTTTTGGCCACATCCAGCGTCTGACCCACTGAGCGCGTTCGGGGGCAACTGGCTTCCGTAGACCAGCGCCACTGTGCGCGGTTCAGCGGTGTGGGCCGACCCTTTCCGCCCAGCCCCGTGAGCACGTGTCTTCTCACGGGGAGATCGCCCCCGTTACCAGACTCCACTAGGAAGGGCGCCTGGTGATTTGGAAATCACCCTGGGGTTTGTCCAGCTTGCGTCTGAGGAGGAGCCCCCTTGCTGCGCCCCTCCCAAGGGACTGACGGCCGTGGAGGCCATGGGAACAGGACTCTCCAGGTCCATAAAGGGCATTCCTGGGACAGTAAACAGATGACCCGAGTGCCGTGGCTAACACCAAGTGACCCTTGGGTTGGGCTGCTGGCGCCCCGTCTGGGATGCCCCTTCTGAGAACCTTGCAGCGTGACCAGGTGGTAGGAAGATCCCACTGCAGAGCCCCAGGCTGTGAGCCTTGGCGTCTCCAGCAGCGCAGGGGAGGGCTCCCTCCGCTGTCCAGATTGTCCACCTCACAGTGTCACCTCACTCTCCCTCTGGCCATTTAAAACCGGAAAGATCTTTCAAAGGGAATTGTGGCCTCAGATGAGTTCGACTTGTAGAGAGGTCACCTTCCATCTCCGCGAACATCATCTCCTGGGGAGGGGAAGGTGTCTGTTCGTGGAGTGCTAGGAACGAGTCTGACGAGGCCCCCGATGGCCAGGGAGGCCCAATCCATGGAACAGCCTCCTCAGACTGATTTCTAGAGGGACGTAGAGACAAAGACTGAGACCATTTAGGCCTTTCGTTGATAGCAAACATCTTTCCTCTGGACCTGTGGTCACTGGACTTCGGGTTCCTAGGCGGTTGGGCTGAGGAACCCCATTTCAGGTCTTTCCTGAGGTGTGAGCTGGGTGTTGGCCATGGGGGGAGGAGAAGAGGGTCCGGGCAGCTCTTCCCGAGCAGGTGGGCCCACCTAGACCAGGGCACTGGGTCGACTGGTGGTGAACTATGGAGCGAGTGGGGTGAGGGCCTGGAGACGGGGGCCACTGTGGGCCGGCCTTGTTCCCTCCCAGTGAGGAACAGGGTCTCCATGTCACGGCTGTTCTTCCAATCCCCCCATCCTGATTTTCCTTCCTGGATCTTCTGTCCGTTCTGTATTCCCTAAATTCTCTTTCCCATCTTGTCAGAAACATGCTTCCCATGAAGTTGCGTGTAGGCAGGTCACTCGTATTTACCTTTGACGGGTGGACCCAGATGTCTTTTTTCTTTCTTCAAGTTCTCGTTGTCTGTCGAGCAGACGGTGCAGCGTGAGTCCCCCACATCCCCCCCTTCTCCGCATGGTTTCCTGTTATTAAGTCTTGCACTGGTGTCAGTTTGTTGTGACGGATGACCGGTATGCCATTGTTAGTGAGTTGAGGGCTAGTTGAGGTGGGGGGTCCGTCTTTGTCTTCTACGGCTCTACGGGTTGTGACAAATGCGTCCATTCCAGTATCCCACAGAATAATACTGTGTGTAAACCCCCCCACTCCACCTATTTGTCCCTGATCTTTTTATTAGTTTTGCCTTTTCCAGAATGTCCAGACCAAGTTGGGATCAGACCGTGGGAAGCTCTTTTAAGAGGCTCTTTCACGTAGCGATACAGAACGTCCTCTCTCTTCAGGAATCGATGGCTCATCATAGTGTTGTCTTAAGTACATCGTGTTGCCCTCTGCATCCTGTGTTCCATTTCTGATTCAGCAACAGGCTGCAGGGATCCTTCTGGAGCGGTGCCCAGCCTTTCCTAGGCTTTGCTCCCTTCACTGGAGGGCCCGGCAGGCAGCGGTCGCGAGAGCAGGCTCGGGCCAGGTTGACGCCTGGCTTTACTGCCCCCGTGGGCGCTGACTACCGCTTCTCTTCCAGATCCGCCTGACAGACCCACTGGGCAAGCTCTCGCACATCCTGGAGATGGACCACTTCGCCCTGGTGGTCCACGAGCAGATCCAGTGTGAGTAGGGCCTGCTGCCGGCCGGGGCAGACCGGGGTTGGGCCGGGGAGCGGGAGCCCTGGAGGGCGCTGGCTGCCAAGGCCCAGCCCCAGGTTCCGTGCGCCTTCCTGCTGCGAGCTGTGTGGGGCAGGGAGGCCCTCGTCCCTCGAAGGGTATCTGGGGAGTCAGTGGTGCTGACCTGCAGCCCCCACCAGCTTTGGACTGTGGATCCGAGGGACCCCTCTGTGTGCCCTACCTGGGTGCCCACCGCCGGGGAGGCCACGGGGCTGTCGAACTGCCACGTACGCAGCCACTTTCAGGCCAGGGGATGCCGGTCCAGTTCCGGTGAGGGTGAGGGCTGGGGAAGTGAGGGAGGGGCCTGGAGTCTGCCCACCCTCCTGACAGAGGGCTGGTCTCGGGGCCTGGGCTGCCCCGAGTCTAACCCCTCTACCGTCCTTGGCTCCACAGCGCGGGACCTGGCCTTGTCGGGCGTGGTGGGGGGGCCTGCAGGTATGTACGCCCTGCCCCCCCCCCCCCCGGGGACGGCTCTGCGGTCAGAATCGCAGCCTCCGAGGGCACAGGAGGGGGTCCAGGGTCCTGGACCCCCAAGCTTGAGTGGGAGGGTTCTTCCTCCTAGTCTCACATTTACGCATATTTGCGCATCTACGAGAAAACAAGCGTAGGAGTTCCAAGTTCAGGGTCCACAGGTGAAGTTTCCTTAGTCACACGTGACAGTACTTCCTGGTGGCAGAGCCGAGTGGTCATAACGGACCGTGTGGCCCTTACAGACAGTTGGCACGCCTCGGCTCTGGCCGAGTTTCTCTCGCAGGGTCTGCGGGGCAGGGTACAGAGGCTGCTGCAGGCCGCCCTCTCCCGCAGGGGTGTGCACAGAGGCAGCCCGGACAGGCTTCTCCGAAGTTGCCCCTTTGCCTGCACGTCGTGCAGTGCGCGTGGCTCATCTCTTTGGGTCCCCCTTGTTTTTTCCTGAGGTGCTCCGAGGAGGCCGGCTGGGTGCCCGGCCCCCCTGTGCCTTCCCCACCCCTGTCCCCTCCCTCTGTGACCTCTGCCCTCAAAGGCACGAGGGACACGGCCGCGGGAGTGGTGCTGGGGCAGGAGATGGGACCTGGGCCTTCCCCACCCGCTCCTCGGCTCTGCTGGCGCTCCGTGCGTCAGCCCCGGCTCTCCAGGGAAACCACGGCGTGTGTGGACGTAGGGAAGGAGACTCAGTCTCAGGAACTGGCTCGCGTGACTAGGTCGGCAGGTCCCAAGAGCCACAGGGTGAGCGGGCAGGCTCAAGCCCCAAGAGGAGCCGGTGTTTCAGATTGAGGCCAAGGGCAGGAACGATGTTCTCTTATCGGGGAGCGTCAGCCTTTTTGTTCTCCTCAGGCCTTTGGCTGATGACGCGCGGCTCGCCCGGCCAGGGAGGGCCGTCTGCTTTCCTCAGTGGACCCGGCCAAATACCTGGTCTCACCCAGACAGCCAGAGTGTTTGACCAGATATCTGAGCACCCCGTGGCTTAGTGAAGCAGACACGTAAAATCAACCACCCCCAAAGCCTGCCTGCCCATGGGCGGCACCGCGCGGCCGCCGTGAGAGGCACGGGCGTGAGGACCGGCCAGAGCTGGGAGCTGGTGTCGCTGCTGGGTGTGGGCGGTGTCGGAGCTTCACGCCGAAACTCGAGCGCTGGGCACCGAGGGGGACCCACAGATGAAGTAGTGAGGCTGAGGCACGCGGCCCAGCAGGCTGGCGTGGAGAAGCCAGGACCCGCCTCCCTGCTGCTCGCCCGGACGGCTCGTCAGGAGGCGGCCTTCGTTGCGGGTCGGCGTGGGTGCTGCTGGGTACTCTGGGCGGCCGCACGGCGGGCCCGGGAGCTCAGCGCCGGCAGGGCCTGGGTGCGGGCAGGGCTCCTCTGATCGAGTCCGCGCGGAGCTCCCTTGAACCCGCTGCCTTGTTCCCCCGCAGACCACAGCAACGGGAAGTCCAGTAAGAGGCAGATGGTGTTCGGGGTCGTCACTGCCATCGACTTGCTGAACTTCGTGGCTGCTCGCGAGCGGGAGCAGAAGACAAAGTCAGCACCTGCCGCGGCCACCGTACAGCTCTGACGGCCCCCGCGCTACCTGCTGGCGTCCGTCCTCTTGCTTTTGTCAACACTGAGCGCACAGACGTGATTTTCAGCTGCCCGACGCCGGGCACTGCTCTGACATGAGGGGCAGCAAGGACAGGGGCCGGCAGAAGTGCTCATTTCACCCTTATTAACACCTGGCTACCTAAATGAGTCTATTTATGGTTTACTAGAGTAGATGTGTTTTTCTTTAACTTTCTTCTAAAATGTTTCAGCACGAAGATCTTATTAAATAGAACTCAGCCAGGTGGAGGAACCCACGCGATGACAGGAGCAGGGGTAAAAGCAGCAGCAGGTGCCTTTTCTGGGGAAGAGTCCAGAGCGGGGAGCAGCAGAATGACGGCAGGGGAAGTGCGGGTCCGTGTGATGCCCTCGCCCGGTGGCTGCGTCTGCTTGGGCCTGGGTCGGTCAGAGAGACTGGGGTGTTCGGGGCTTTTTGATGGAGGTGAAATTCCCATAACCTGAAATCAACAGTTTCAAACTGTGATGTTCTCGGTATCCTGTAGCCAGGTCCCAGCGCACGTCGTCCCCTCCCCTTCCTCCTGGCAGCCGCCAGTCTGCTCTGTGTCTCGGGGGAACGATCTGTTTGAGAGCCATTGTATAAACGGAATCGTACAGTCCGGCCTTCTGAGTCTGGCTTATTTCACTCGGCATGATGTTCCGGAGTTCATCCACACTGTAGCAAGGGTCGGTGCTCCTTTATGGCTGAAGAACGTTCCATTCTGCAGATGGACGTTGTGTTAATCCTCTTCATCCACGACGGACGGACATGAGGAACTGTGCTACCCTGAACCTTTATTTATGTACAGGTATTTGTTTGAAGATCTGTTTTGAATTCTTTTGGTTCTTTTTTTTTTTAAAGATTTTATTTATTTATTTATTTGACAGCCAGCGAGAGGGAACACAGGCAGGGGGAGTGGGAGAGGAAGAAGCAGGTCCCAGCAGAGGAGCCTGATGTGGGGCTCGATCCCAGGACCCCAGGATCACGTCCTGAGCCGAAGGCAGACGCTTAACAACTGAGCCACCCAGGCGCCCCGAGAATTCTTTTGGTTCTATACCCGGGGCTGAAACTAGGTCATGTGGTACTTCCACGTGTGATTTTTTTTTTTTTTTGAGGAACTGCCAAACTGCTCCACAGCGGCCGCACCGGCTGACATCCCCACCAGCCACGCACACAGATTCCAGTTTCTCCCCGTCCTTGTCCACATTTGTTATTCTCTAGTTTTGGGGGTTTCCGTGTGTTTGCTTTATAACCACGAAGGTGTGAGGTGGTGTCACTGTGGTCTGGATTTGCGTTTCCCTTATGACTAGTGATGCTGAGCATCTTTCCATGTGCTTTTTGGTCATCTGTGTATCTTCTTTGCAGAAATGCCTATCCACGTTCTTTGTCCATTCTTAAATTGGGTTGTCTTCTGTCCAGTTGTAGGAGTTCTTTATATATTCTAGATACCAGACCCTTATCAGTTATGTGATTTGCAAATATTTTCTCCCCTTCTGTGGGGTAACTTTTCCCTTTCTTGATAATGATTTTAGTGCACATTTTAAGCTTTGATGAGGTTCAAGTTATTTCTTTCTTTTGCTGTACATTTGGTATTATATATACGAACCCATTACCAAATCCAAGGTCATGAAATTTTACACCTGCTTTCTTCTAAGACTTCTATAGTTTTAGCTGTTATATTTGGTTCATTAACCCATTTTGAGTTAATTTTGATACATGGTGTGAGGTAGGGATCCAGCCTCATTTTTTTGCATGTGGATGTCTATTTGTTAAAGGGAGCTCGTCCCCCATCGAATGGTCTTGGCGCGCTTGGTGGAAATCAACTGTCCATACATGGAAGTATTTATTTCTGGACTCTGAATTCTCCTTGGTCAACAGATCTGTTCTTAGGCCAGTACCACACTGTTTTGATGATTATAGCTTTGTAGTAAGTGTTGAAATCAGGAACTGTGAGCCCTCCAGCTTTTTTAGTAGTAGCCCTCCATTTTTGGTAGTATTTTGGAAATCATGATGTATCTTGATGTATTTTTCTTCATGTTTCTTGTGCTCAGAATTCTTTGAGCTTCTTGGATTTCAATATTTGACTTGAACTACTTCCAGAAAAAAAAGAAAAAGCCGGGAAACAAATCACCAGTGAAGTAATTCAGGAACCTCCCTAGACCAAAAGACATGATTTTACAGGTTGAGAAGGTCCAGCCAATACCCTGCATAATGAATGGGGAAAGACTCACACAGGGAACATCATTGTGAAATGTTAGATCACTACAGACAGGATCCAAAAGCAGCTTCCAGAGGTGGGTGGAGAAACCCAGTTCACCTAGAAAGTCTTGGGAATGAGAAAAGTGTCTAACTTGATCTCTAGCTTGTGGAAGCTAGGAGACAAGGGAGCAGAGCCTAACAACATCTGGAATTGGAAGGAATCTAGGCCAGGTCCGCCCTCAACAGCAAGATGGGGATACAACGTTTCCACCCAGGCAGATCGGCCTCCTGGGCCCATAAAGCACTGGAGAGCTGCTCGGCCCAACAGGATCCTCAAGGGCGCCCAGAGTGCTGGGGAAGGCAAGTGTCCTGCCGGAGGCCTGGTCAGCCACGGACTGCAGCAGGACAGAGGGCTCCAGGGCATGCTCTGAGGCGGAGGGAACATCAGAGGCCTACGAACATCGGAGTCCCAATCCTGCTAGAAAGTAGGGGTTGCTTCAGTACCTAGGAAACACCACAAAACGGCAACCTGAATAAAGGCTAGACTGTTGACCCTTGAACAGTGCAGGGGTTAGGGGTGCTAACCCCTCTCCCCCTGCAGTAAAAAAAATCTATAACTTTGTTCCTCAGAAACTTAACTGCTGGGGCGCCTGGGTGGCTCAGTCAGTGAAGCGTCTGCCTTCGGCTCAGGTGGGGTCCTGGGATCGAACCCTGCATCGGGCTCCCTGCTCAGTGGGGAGTCTGCTTCCCTCTCTCCCTCAGCCTCCTCCCTCTTACTCTCTCTCATATACAATCTTTAAAAAGAAACTAAACTGCTAATAGCCTAGCGCTGACCAGAAGCCTTGCTGATAACAGTTAACACATACTTCGCATGTTACATTTGTACGGTGTTCTTACAGTAGGCTAGAGAAAAGATAAGAAAACATCAGGAAGAGAAAGTCCATGTACAGACTAGACTATGGAGAAAAAAGCACAGCTGAGTGGATCCACGCCGTCCAAACCTGGGTTCGAGGGTCTGCTCTGTGAGGAATGCAGTCACCGTGCCTAACACAGCTAAGCCAGGAGGAAGGGCTGCTTCATTAGACCCTGCAGACACTGAGTGCTCATCTAAGCCAACGTTAGTAAACCACAGGGAGTGTCTGCACTGGCGGGAAGGGGCACGTGGACAGGAGGGTCCCCGCCGACCTACAGAAGGACGTTACTAGGTAACAGTAGGGTGAGTGGGTGTTTGGAACCACGCGTGCAAGGGGCGCAGCCTGCAGCTGGGGGGCTTGAAGCCGCTGTCTCTCGAGTGCACGGGGTGGGCCTGGGACCTACCCGTGTTCATCGTAAGCCGCTTAGAACTCTGCCCTGGATCTGTGTACAGCAGTGGTTAAAAAAAAATCTTTTTACACAAAGCCAGTAAAAGCTAGTTTCTGGACAAAAAAAGTATCTCGGGCACACATCCGAAACTCAGTAGTCCCTGTATTAGGCTTTTGTGTACCAGCGACCGGGTGGAGAAGACAGTCCTGTCTGATGGCCCCCATCTGATGCTGTCATTACAAGGTTCCCAGTGGGTCAGCAGGTTACCTTCCCACAACAATGCTCGTACCGAACCGTCTTGAACACTTTCATAGCCTGCTCCCCGGGTACCACAGAGTAGACCATAGGACAGTGATGCTCCGTGTGGAGCTCAGAGCCTCCCCTCCCCTGGGCACCCCAGCCTGGGCCTGACCTCGGGGGTCTGCACCACAAGGCTGGTGGGCCCTCAACCTCGTCAGGAGCCGGCAGCCCCCCGCGGCCTGCTCCTCATTGCTCTGAGCCAGCCCAGCCCCTGCGAGGGCCAGAGACCTGGTGGGCAGCGCCTGTGGCTATGTGGGGTTTGTCTTGGGGGAACTTCTGAGCTTCCCGGCTGGGCAGGGCTGCATGGGGCTCGGGAGCGGCCTGTAGCGTGTCACTGGCTGTCCCCCACTGCCCCCCTCAGACACCGCTTCTCCGGAGCAGCAGGCCTTCCACGACAAGCCGCCTGTGGCTGGCACACTTCCCTCCCATGTCTGTGTGCTCTGCGCAGAGCAGCCCCGTGCCGCCGGACGCGGCCTTCGTGAACAGCAGTTCCTTGGTCATTAGCACCTTGACTCTAAGAGGGAGGCTCCTACCTGGTGTCCCGGGCCTGGGCTGTGGCAGGAAGCCCCTTGCTTGCTCTGGACGCGGCCGGCAGTGGCTAGCACGGGGGGCTGCTCTGTCCACGGGCCTGAACTCCGGGGCATGGCCACACCTGGCTGCAAGGGAAGCTGGGTATGGGGTCTTTAGTCAGTTGGCCATAGGCTCAGCTTAAAATGGCAATGGTGGGGGTGCCAGTCCTAAGGAAAAAGAAAAATCAAAGCTGGTTGGGGACACACCCTGCCCTTTCCTGAGGGTGCCCTTTTTAAGGGAACCCCACAAGTGACAGAGCTGGCTCAGGACACTAGTGTCCCAGAGGGCCAGCCGATGGAGCTCCTTGGGTCCGTGTGACCATCCCACATGGCTGGCGGACCCCCTCCTCCCACCGAGTCGGGCCGAGGACCGTGGATCACTCCTGGCCATGCCCAGAAGGTGAGCGCTCTTCCTGGGTTGTCCTGGTGGGAGACAAAGCCCACCTTCCAAGTTGCAGACCGGGAAGCACCGATCACTCTCCCAACATCCTTTGCAGCTAGGATGTGGGCACCAGACAAGCTTGGCGGATCAGACGCGCCACCCCACGCCACCAGGAAGCAGGATGTGGAGCCCCCTGCAGGATCTGGGCCATGGCGTGAAGGACACCCTGCCACCTGCATGGGTGGGGGCCGCAGCAGGCTTCTGCCCCATTCCTGGTGGGACCAGCCGTGGCTTGGCAGCTGGCCTGAGCCCAGTCCTCCGGCTTCAGGACCACTCGAGTCCGGCCTTCCTGGCAGTTTCCTTTTTGCTGAAGGAGCCACAGACTGTGTCTCTTGCAGCAAGAAGCGCTGAGCGGGGCCGTGTCCTCCATGGCCACCGAGGACGGCTGTATCCTCAGTCCCTCCCCCATCCTCCGTCACAGCGGAGTGCACACTGGGTTCCAGAGGGAACGCGCTCTTCCTGGAGCCCAAGCTGCGGGACGAGGAACCAGCTGTCCTCCATGAGGGTCTGACAAGTGCTGGAAAGACTCCTGCCCCCAAAGAGCTCTTCCTGGGCTTTGTCACCTTGGCTTAAGGTACTATCAGTCACTCTTCACCCCTCAGGAGGCTGGCTGGCCAACCTGCCTCCTCCTGTACCCAAAGACACAGGCCAAAAGCAAGATTCTTCTTTATTGGCCAGATTAGTGAGGGTCAGGAGCAGAAATCCCCACAGTGGGGAGTGCCGGCGGGCAGGCATCCCCCCCACTCGACCCGGGCACGGGCCTCTGCCGGCTCCTGAGGGGAAATCCGTACAGCCTCTGGGGAGTGCAGCCTGATGGCACAGAGACGCAAACCACCCGCTCTTGCATCGCGCAGACATGGACTCAGCGTCCCTATACATCAGACACCGGTCCAGGCCCTGAATGACAAATGCCCCGACCGCAGGCCTTCCCTTCCAGTGGGAGGAGCCCAACAAGAAATAAACAAGTGTGGTCTGTACACCCGGCAGCCTTGAAGAGGAAGGACAGCCTGACACACGCGACAAGGATGGACCTTAAGGACATCACGTGCCATGAAATAAACCAGCCACAGAAGGACAAACTCCGTCTGATTCCACTTGCAGAGGCATCTCAAAGGGCCAGACCCACGAACACACGAAATGTAGAACGGGGAGGGGTCAGGGGAGGGGCCGAAGGAGGGGTGTGGGGACTGTGTTTGATGAGGACAGAACTTCAGTTTGAGAAGGCGGAAAGTTCTGGAGGCGGACGGTGGGGATGGGCTGCACAACAGTGCGAAGGTACTTAATGCCACAGAACTGCACGCTTAAAATGTAGTTAAGACGGTGTATTTAGGGGCGCCTGGGTGGCACAGCAGTTAAGCGTCTGCCTTCGGCTCAGGGCGTGATCCCGGCGTTACGGGATCGAGCCCCACATCAGGCTCTTCTGCTATGAGCCTGCTTCTTCCTCTCCCACTCCCCCTGCTTGTGTTCCCTCTCTCGCTGGCTGTCTCTATCTCTGTCGAATAAATAAATAAAATCTTTAAAAAAAAAAAAAGACGGTGTATTTTATATTCTGTGTATTTTACTACAATGAAAAAAAAAGGAAAAACAGGGAGAGAGTTGGAGAGTGGGGAGGCAAAGCGGCCACATTCCCCAAGCCTGGGAGGGCTGGTGCCCACCGAAAGGTGACATCTGAGGCTGGAGAGTTGTGTGGGGCTGCCTGGCAGACGGCAGCTAAGAGTCCTCCAAGCTGAGAGCACAGCCAGCGCCCAGGCCCCGGGGCAGGAGTGTGCCTGCGACGTCGCGGCAGGCCCGAGGGACCGGAAGGAGCAGGGGAGCACTCAGAGCTGGCGCGGGCTGCCCCTCTGCGAGGCCCCTGCAATCCTGCGTGGCACTCGCCCGCTAGACGAGCACCCTGCCTGGCTCCAGACCGCCCAGCCGGAGCAGCGTCCTCCCAGAGGCTGGCCCTGGTCATTCGGGCCAGCTCGTCAGCTTGGAAGCCACGCGGAGCAATTCCCACCCGTGGACACGTGTGTGCGAATGCTCTGGACGGCGTGAGTCCACAGCTTCCCAAGGGCTTGGCGACCCTCTCGGGATGCTGCTCTTACAGCAGAGGCCACAAAGTCCTGAGAACGGAGGAGCTTCCCAGGTCGGCAGGAGACGTCAGAGTGGCACTGCCCATTTCTCTTAATCCTTTCCCAGAGCAACCAGGAGCGGAGCACGGAGAGCGTGGGAGGCAGGGCCCGTGGCCTGGGCAGGGGTGAGGCCCACAGACTGGCAGCCGGGCTGCAGGGGAGGCGGTGCGCGGGCCCGGGGCAGGCTCTGTGCAGGGGTGGCTCTGTCCGGCCTGGTTCCCACGGCGGGGCCCTGAACGCCGGGCTGCTAACGGGAGGCTGGCTCTGGCTGCTCGGTGGGCAGGGGAACCGCGTGCGCTCTGCCAGGGGAACGCTCGCCAGCGGCCTGATGAAGAGCAGCCCCGGCGGGGTGCAGCGGGCAGGGCGTCTGCAGGCCGGCTGCCCAGAAGCTCTGGAACGTACAATAACACGCTCATGCCGACTGCTTGTAACGTACCGACTCCCATCAAAAGCTGCGGTGGTTTTGAGCAGGTATTTGCTTCACTAAAAGTTCACAAAATCAAAGAAAGGCGAGGACCAATGAAACCCGTGCGTGGACCCTGAGAAACTGTCAAAGGCCATGGAGGAAACAGGAGGGGACCAGGGGACACAGCAGATGGGAGGGGGCGGGAGAGCACAGAGGAAGCGCTGTGGGCCGGGTCAGGGCCTCTCTGGCAGGTGCCAGGACGGCCGGACAGGCGGTACTGAAACCTCACCCAGGGTCCAGAGACGGGATTCACTTGATGGACAAAGTCCTAGAAGAGCAGGCGGGGCTGGCAATGCTGCTGTGACCCCAAGAGCCCACCACGCCCAGAACACAAACATTCCCACACAGAGAATCAGGACCGCAGCGGCTTGAGAATGCTCAATGGGAAGCGAAGACTATGAAACCACCTCTCAAATTCTAAGTAAAAGAGCTTTCCAAGTCCCAGTTCTCCTTCCTGATTCCCATTTTTAACTTCTGGACCTCCGGTGCAGAGAGCTCATGACGACCGCCCGACCCTCTGCGAGCACCCTCCTTCCCTCCCAGGCCCCCACACCGGGACGCGTGCTTTGGGCCAGATACGAGTCGGATAGGTGCTTCGTGTGTATCTCTTCTTACCTAACAGAAGGGGGGCAGACATGGTGCTCTCTTTCAACCTGTCCTGAAATCTTGTTCATCATTTCGCAGCTCTGCTTCACTTTCCGATGGAGAAGCCACGAGAGCATGACCCGACGATAAGGACAGTGGAGGACCGACACACCCCAGCTCTTCTCCAGCTCGGAGCCGCAGTGGCCAGGCCGCCAGATGACTGACCTCCAAAGCAGGACAAACCCTTCCAGGCAGGAGGAGACGCAGACCGGCTCCCCTTCAGTAGAGCACAGGAAGGGGAAAGAAGACAGCCGGCCATCGGGGAGACAGCGTGCACTTGCACGGGGGCTGGTGAGGAGGCGAGGGGAGCAAGCTAGGGGACTGGAGAGACCCCCTCAGGGATATGCAGGCATGACCCCTACCCACCATCCTGCCTGATGTGGGAAACAAAGGCAGGAGAAAAATTATTAAATTTCCTCACTACCTACAGCCCATTGACAAGTCCTTGAAACAGGCAGAGTGACCTTCCTCTAGGAACTCAACTGCTTCAATATTAATACTTCGCTAAGGGCAAAAAGGCAATCCTAGCCTGTCCCCCCTTCCCCGCCCCCCACCCAGGATCCTGTAAGCCTACTTTAACGTATAAAAGTTCCTTTAGAAATTTCCTTTATCTCTAAACCCTCCAAGTGTATGGCCCACCGATATACATCTGAGGGTCTCATGACTCAGGTTCTATTAGACGGGAATAAATGACCTTTTCCCAACAACAGCCAGCCCCCTCGAGGTCCTGGAAACCTTGCTTCCAAAATTCCTTAGAGACTTACGCTCTCCCTAACCCCTTCCCGACTTGCAAATATACAATGGGCCACTCCTCATGACCCGGATGCAGCTCTTTCTGCCCATGGGTCCCGACCCCATGCTTTAATAAAACCACCTTTCTGCACCAAAGACATCTCGAGAATTCTTTCTTGGCCGTCGGCTTCGAACCCTAACATCATGACCATTTCCTCACATGAAGTAAGAGCCTTAATCCACGAGGGAAGGAACCACCTCACGCTGCCCCATAAAGACCACTACTTCTGGGGAGGCCCAGAGAATCGTTTGGACCCAGGATGCAGCCCTGACCCCAGGCCCACCTCCTCTCACTCTGTAAGGCAGAGTTTGCCGGCAGAGGCACGAGCAGGCAGGACTGCTGAGAAGGCTGACCCTGGAGCCCCAGGACCTGCCCGCCACTGAGACCGAATCAGGAGAGCCCCTGCCTCCACCTCCCAGCCTCACTGGGTCTTCTGCTGGGGGCGGGGGGGGAGCAGGGAGACCACCTCGGGGGCTCAGGTGTACGGGGCCGGCCGAATGCTGAAGGCAGGGCAGAAACACGGGACAACGGTCTGGCTGGAGGAATCCGAGGGTGAAAAAGCAACAGCGAAACCTAAACCCAGCACGTCGGTTCAAAAGCCTCCCTCCCCCGCGCTAGCGGCCTGTCGGAAGGGGTGTCCCCATCCTGGGCGCGAGGACTATCTATCTTGGTCTCTGCTGTTCTAGCAGATAAATCCGGCACTCCATCGCGAGTTACGAGGCACAGAGCAAAGTTAAAAGCACCCCACCTTGTCAAGAGGCAAAGCAGTCCTTGGAACCAGACCCAAGAACACCAGCTTGCCGCAGTCACCTAGTTAGGGGCGCCCGCCTCCCCAGGTGCATCCTGCCGCACGGGCTCCCGCGATGCGGCCAGGGGCATCTCTGCACAGGTCCACGCGGGGAGCGGCCACGCTTCCCTGGCCGGGACAGCAGGGCCAGAGCACGGCCCGCTTCCATCTCCGGGAGTACCCGGAGCACCGTGAGGAGGCCCCCGCGGCGGGGGTCCCAGTGGTGCTCCCGCCCCAGGACACAGGCTCCCGATCCCACGCAAGCTCAGAACCACCTTCCCCACTTCGGCCCAAGAGACAAAGCGGTTTTAACGCCCGGCGCGGGGATTATGGTGCGGCCAAGCTCGCCTCCATGGGCTTGCTGGCCGTTCCGATTCACCCATCAGTGACTGCCCGTTCATATCCTCTGCCATTTGTCTCTGGATTTCCAGTCTTTTTTCTTTTTGATCCGGAGGACTCTTCCCTTAACCCTAACTAGTAACTCCTCATCGGAGGTGGACGTTACGACAGAAAAACACTCCTCTCAGCTTCTCGCCGTCCAGTCCACAGCGTCCTGCACTGAGCAGAAAAGCTTCCTTTGGCTCTGGCCAAATCCACTCGTGTTTTAGCCTGTCGTTTATGTGTTCGGGGTCTTAAAAGGTCTTCCACAAGGTAACAAAGAAACCCCCCCAGAGCATCATCTCCTGATCCGCCGTCACCTCCCCATGACCCCGGGCGTCTGCCTCACGCCACTTCTCTGACTCTGCTAGAAACCACCGATGACCTCTGGGGGCCCAACCCAACGTCCTCCACACATGCCACTTCCTCTCCTAGAAACACGCCTTTCTCAGCTTCTCTGGCTCAACTCCACCGTTCTGCTCTAACTGAACTCTGGGCTTCAGATCTCCAGTCTCCACTAACACGCAGTGTAGATGCTTATGGGCTTCACTCTTTCTGACAGGACTGCTGTGTTAATACTAATGAAAACAGGGTTAACAGAAAGCAACATATTTTAAAATATACGTGGTTTTTTTCCACAAGACATTTTCTAAAAAAAACGCCTAAGCAACTGAAGCCATCAACATCCTTAAAAATGTTCCTTTTCAAACACTGCCATTAAAAAATTCCTATATTAAAGCCATCACGGGCTTTTGCAGGCTGAAGTCTTGGGTTCATTTAAATAATGACATAAGAAATGGAAACATCTGTGTGAGATAATGCCTTCTAAATACTATTTGTATGTCAAATACTAAATTATTCAATTAAGCCACACAAAGTAGCCCTTTACAGACTGACCGTGGGAGAGCTGGGAGAGCCGCTACTGGGAGGAGCCTGGACCTGGGCCCGGGCCCGGGTGCCGGGACAGTGGGCTGCTGGCAAGCTAGCCGCAGGCCCGCTTCCGAGACCAGCCTTCATCTCGTCGTCACGTGGGCTTAGAAGCTACAGCCCTGCAGCTTTGCAAATCTTAGTTTAAAAACCGTACGGAGATCTTAGGTCTTAGTGAAGACATGAGTCTCTCACTGTAAAAGGGCAAAACTCATGTGTGCTGCGAATTCCGTCACGGAGTGCCTCTAAGCGTGGCACAGGGGCCAAACGTAACATGCGTTACTTCTGACCTCTGCATGACATAACAAAATGCAAAACATTAATCCAATAGGGCTCTTATTTTCAGGATTTGCTAGATCACTACTTACTTCTCTCTCTAGATAGACGGGTAGAATTTGATGAGTTATAAATACTATTTTTGAGCTAGAATAAACCTTATAAACCAATTTCTTCCTTTTACGAACAAAGCACTTGAAGCCTAAAGGGGTCCAAGACTGGGCCGAGGTCTCACCTGGTTAGAACTGACCTGGAGGAGCTGCAGGGACGACAGGGGCTCCGTTTCCCATCCAGTCAAACAGAACGTTTCCTGAAACGCTCTCCTTCGAGCAGGCTCTCCTCACCGCCCACAAGATTTACAATTTCACATGCACTTCTTAAAAACACTCGCGTCTGCTTACTTCGGCCTCTAAGCATGAACAGTTTGGGGGGAGTTAAAACACACTAGACTACAAAGAAAAAACTCTCTGAAACTGTTTTAACGTAGCTCTCCAACGCGTCCAGAAGGACCTTGGGCGTCACTTTACGACATGCACCGTGGAAGGCAACACCTCGCTGATGAATCGTTTTCTCATTACTACCCAAATAATTAGGTTTATGATAAACTACAATAAAAAACAAACAAAAACTTTCCAATTTTTTTCCCGGAATACCAATGACTAATTGAAGTAAGTAATTTAAGGAAAGACTCCTGAAAATGCAAACGGACCTGAGTGTCCCGGTGCAGTACAACCCTAATTCCTAAAGTGCAGGGCTCGCTACGAACCCCACGTCACCAGCAAAACCTGTCAACAATTCGAGTGTTTTACTTAAAATGGAAAAGCAGCTTGCGGTGACATCAGCTTTAGAAAATAAAACATCCATAAAGCATGTTTCTATTTTTAATTTTTTTGCTTTGATAAATCAATCGCTTCACAAAAATCCCTTTTAAAGACAACAATCCAAGAAAACATATTGTTACAGTATTCACATTTTAAAGATTGTCAGTTCGTAGACCAAACATAACTAAAACGAAGGCAGATTGCGGAGTTATTTCTGTCACTAACTGCCAGACACGGGCCTTTCCCCACCGTCCGGGGACGTTCGAGTCTGCCTGACGCTCGCTCCCCCAGGGAAGGACCAGACCGTCCGTCGCCAGGCCCTGTGCGGTGTGGGTGCTGGCGGCGCGGCTCCCGCGGTCTGGGAGCGCCCACCTCACTCCGCGCGCGGGGTAAATCCTGCACCCCCCGTCTAGCTGCACTCGGGACGCCGCGGAGTGGCCATCAGTGCCGCTGGCCCGGGGAGCAGTGCAGCCCGTCGGCTACCTGCTCCACCAGCGGCACGGGAGGGACAGCGTGCTTCACCTGGTCTCAGAACGCGTCCGGAGCATCCTCCTTGCGGAAAGTCACGAGCAGCGGCGTACAAGCAGCTGCGCTTCCGGGGGCGTCCGAGGAGCCCGGGCCTCCGGACGCACCTCTCTGAATGGCTCATCCTAGTGCTGAGAACCTAAGAACACCAGCCCCAGCCGGAGGGAGCACGTGGTGTCACTGGGCACGGAAGGCCGAGTCTCAGGCCAGAGGGGGTGGGACCCTGCGCGCCCCCATCTCTAGATGGACGCGGTCTGTGTAGCCCTCGACTAACAGGCTGCCGCTCGCTCGGTGAGCGCGATCCCTGCGATCCCTGGGCGGGGAGGGAAACAGTGACCAGCCCGGGTGTCCCCACTGGGAGAACGTCTGCGCTCACCCAAGGAGCAGGGCGGCTGGGAGGGACTGGGGACCTGGGGATGGAGGAAGCCGGCTGGCTGGCCTCCCCAGGTCCTAGCTTCAAGAAGTCCAACAATGTCAGACTTTAGGTCAAGTTAAAATGATCTTTTAAACTTGGGTCGACTTCCTAAAGATATTACAAATCGTTGATAAATAAGGGTTGTCACTGCTGCTTACCAATGTGACCCTCTCGCCCAGAGTGGGCAGTCAGGTCTTTCTTCTAAAGCTCCTGAAACATTTTCAGAGAAATTCCCATGTATTTCCAACTGCCTTCTACGTTATCTAGGAGATACTCTTCTGTGATTAACTTTAATCAATAAATTCTGCAGGGGGTCAGTTGCAGAACCGAATGTGCCCCCGCACAAGATGTCCCTCGGCGTCCCCTTCGTCTGTGGCACCTACCGCTGCCGACCCCAAGCACGGACAACTTTCCCCGACGTGAACTGTCCTTTAGAAACACGGACTGTGGCCGTCCCATGTACAGAGCTTACGAGACAAGGTGGCTTGTTTTCGCTCTGAGAAAGAGCCCCACTTGCAAATACGGGATAACACACAAAACCCAGTCTACTCTTGTGGTTTGCCTTGTCACCAGGAAGCAGAAGTCCTAAAGTTATTCCAAATCTCATGTGATCAAGTCAGAGGGGGAGGGCTCTGGAAATTCCAAAGCAACAACGGACAAGGAGAAAACATGGACACCAGGACCAAAGGCGGGAGAGTCTGCCGTCACCCCAGTCAGGGTCACCATGTCACCGTGTCACTTCGGGGAGATGTTAATTACATAACAGAGCTGAGCATGGGTTATGGGCCCTCACTCTGATCCAGTGGGGTAGAGGACACTTCATATTAGTTTATAATAAACATTCTATGCATAACACGTGGCTGACGAAAACATCCTAAAACAACACACAGCTTGGGGCGCCCGGGTGGCTCAGTTGTTAAGCGTCTGCCTTCAGCTCAGGGCGTGATCCCGGCATTCTGGGATCGAGCCCCACATCAGGCTCTTCCGCTGGGAGCCTGCTTCTTCCTCTCCCACTCCCCCTGCTTGTGTTCCCTCTCTCGCTGGCTGTCTCTCTCTCTGTCGAATAAATAAATAAAATCTTAAAAAAAAAAAAAACACATAGCTAACTGGCAGAGTAACCATTTAACTGCAGTCAGATTTAAATCAGACAGAAATACGGGTGGTAAGAGCGTTAACCGAGGACTGGCCACCACTTCGCCTGACTTACCTAGTCCTATTTAGTAACACCTTTAGCTCTAGGTTCAGATCGAGTGTACGATGCAATCTGAGCCTTTACATATAAACTGAAATTTGCAGGTATCAAAATTTCATTCAACAGTTGTTTCTTTCATAGCAGTAGATATAAATCACCACCCTGGGATGGCAGAGAACCATGGAATGCTAGCTAACTTTGGGCAGGTTCACTAAATTTGGTCAGTTCAGAACATTCCAAATTGAAATAGTAAGCATGTATTGTTTCTTCTCTAGAAATTTCATCCTCAACATAGTCGTAATCCAATTCATAACGAATTTATAAAAATAGCTTTTTTATCCAATAATTCCAGCAAGGTAAAAATAGGAGTTTCTTTTTATCTATAGCAAATGAAACAGGCTCACGGAATGTGCAAGAACCTAAGCGTATTCAGACCGCCGCAGGCCCAGCACGGAGTCACGCCCACTCTCTCGTTGTGCGGTTGTGCGGCGTCCGCCTCGCACTGGCGACTTCAAGATGCGGAAGCTTCTTTCAAACCCATGGGCCACACAAATAAATCAGCCCACCGAGACCTGCTCCAACCACAGAACTAAATGAAAACTGCATAATATTTTAGAAAATGGCAGCACTATTCCTTAATCTAATTAGGGGCTCAGGGGTGTTTTCATTCATCACATTTTTAGCGTTAAACCTTTAAAGAATTTCCTTAAAACCCCCCCACACACGCACACACGCACTTGAAAGAAGTCGCTGCACCGGCAAAGATGCTCTGGAAGCGTACTATGAAATACAAAAGTGCACTCTTCTCTATCTACATATAAAACATATCAGAAATAAAACTGTGTAAAATGTTTGCTGTGCAAACTATAAAAAGTCAGGCCAGCCCGCCCCACGGTTCTGGGCCGAGCCGGCCCCCTACTGCAGGGAGTCGCTGTTCTCCAGGACGAGGCCACTGATGTGGGTGGGGGCGAGCGTGGCCCCACTGTCCCCCGTGCTGTCCACAGACTCGTCCTCGCTCTGTTCCGCCATCATGACCTGTTGCACTGCCAGGGTGGCGCCGTCCGAGGACAGAGACTGGAGGCTGTCCACGTTCATGCTCACGGGCGTGGTGATCGTCACAACGGCTCCTGTGGCAGAAGGTTAAAATCAGTACCACGTGGGAAGACGCTTTGTTACTCAGCGGGGCACTGTTTGCTATGTGACCTCGTGCTAAGACCCCCACATATGTTTCTGGGATGTTCCACAGGGAGTAGGAACTGGTCTCTAGAATCAGCCTCAGCCCTTCCTTAGCTAATACACTCTAAAAGCTCTTGGTCTACAGAAGGCCTCCGGGGTCAGGACTATAGAGAACACAGATGCACAGGGCAGAAAGCAGGTGCCACAAGGAGAACACAAGAGATCAGGAACCTCAGAGCACGCTGGTCTCCGTGCGCCTTCCAGCCTAACAGCCGAGGGACGGGAGCTCCACGAGCACGAGGGACTCTGAAGCTACCGCACACATGTGGGGCCTGCTGTGTGGGTGAAGCCTGCACAAGTAGTGATGGGTGATGGCAGGAGACCGTGTCATAAGGCAGAATTTGGGAAACACTTCTCAAGAAATTCATTCTTTCACTCTGGTCTACGCACAGAGTATCATTTCACGTATGTAGCGGGAGCACAGATGGGAAACTGGTCATGAGAAGGGTTTCTTTCTTTCTTTTTTTTTTTTTAAGATTTTATTTATTTATTTGACAGAGAGAGAGACAGCCAGCGAGAGAGGGAACACAAGCAGGGGGAGTGGGAGAGGAAGAAGCAGGCTCCCAGAGGAGGACGGAGACCGATGCGGGGCTCGATCCCAGGACTCTGGGATCACGCCCTGAGCCGAAGGCAGACGCTTAACGGCTGAGCCCCCCAGGCGCCCCATGAGGACAGTTTCTGGAGAAGATTAGGAGCCATGATGGAGGAAAAAATCACTTTTCACTGGATAGCTTTGTTTGAACTTCTTCCCCAATATACAGGTATTGTCTTTTCCAAGGAGGGAGGGAGGGGAAAAGGGAGAAAGAACTAATACCTTCGTAACTATTCTTGGATTAAAAGAGAAAATAAAAACTGAAAACATAAATTACGTAAATATAAGTAGAAGACCACCGCCTATCAGAACCCCAGCGATGAAGCCCCAGCTTTAAATGCACACGCCACGACTCAAGAAACAAACTCAAGCGCGGTTTACAGCCCACCGTCGGGCCCCGTCCCAGCCCTCCGGCCGGCGCAGCTACGGAAAGCCCCCCATGTACATTCGGGGAGGACAGATCCGCACACACATGCGGGAAACAAGTTCTGGGAGAGAACCACCTGACAAGATTCGAGGACACTGTCCAGGCCTCTGAGAGCTGGCTGCACGGGGGTTGGGGGATCGGGGGCAATCTAGTCTTGCCTTGGTTTGAGCAGTCAGCCCAGGACTGAGCACCCCTGGGGCACCAAACAAGGACCAATCACAAAAGCAAGGCACGAAAGGGTCAGACCATCCCAAGTAACGTCACTGCTAGAACAGAGCTCAGGAAGACCTGCCACAGCGCGAGGGCGCCAGTCCCCGGCAAGGCGAAGTTCACAGGGCCTGGCGTCCAGCCCGAGATGACCAGGCACGCGCACAGGCAGGGAGACAGCCACAAGGAGGGGGAACCTCAGTCAGCGGACGCCAGCGCAAGACCGACAGATGTTAGAACAGTAGAGAAGGACATCGAAACAGGTACTGTGACTGTGTTCTAGGACGGGGAGCCACGAAGGGTAGAAAGGCCTCTTCCAGAACTTCTGGGATGAGCACGACACCGTCCACCCTGGAACGCACCCTCGGTGGGACCAGCAGCAGGTTAGCCACAGAAGAGCGTAGTGAAGCCCAAAGACAGACACAGAAACCATCAAAATGACCCAGAAACAGGCTCCAAAACCCAGGAAAGTGCACCAGTAACAACAGGTGGGCAACTGGGGTCCCTGATGGGTGGGGGAGGGGCGACAGAACATATACTTGAAGGAATAAGGGCCCCAAAGTTTCCTAACTTAGTAACAGTATACTGCTGAGGAAAAATAAGTACAAGAAAGTAGGACTGAGCTAATAACACCATTTATACGCATTTAAGAATATATACACCCAAACGATCCAAACTTTGGAGAACTCCCGCCAACATAAAGGTGCTCAGTAAACACGGGAGATCAGGTGGCCTGTGCTGAGGCGAGAGAGGGACAGGTCAGAAGGGACTAGCAACAGCAGGCCCAGGGCCGTAGGGGCTCATTGCAGTTCAAAAAAAAAAAAAAAAGGCAAAATGCCAGGTGGTGAGGATGGGACGGCTCCTTCCTGCACACTTAAGTCCAAGGGAAAAGAAACACAGAAAGGGGAGAAAGGGGACAGCGCACACTGTGGATGCTGGACCTCTGAGCCGCAGGCATTGTGTACGACCGTCCCTGGGCTCTGCAGATGATGCCTTCCTCACGTGTCACACGCAAAACATCGCAGCCATGCACACGCCCCGGAGCTCACGTCCACACCAGGCGAGGCTGCCCCCTGCCCCCCAAACCTCGCCCCGCGCACCCCCCCCCCCCAGCACCTGCTGCAGCCCACCTTCCGACATGGCCAGCTCACTGGGTGGTGGCTGTGCAGCTCCGGAGGCAATGGAGTCAGGCCAAAACCTCTGGACCGGTCTGTTCTGAGCAGTTTTCTTCTTCGTTTTGGGAGTTTCTGAGCAGCTAGAATCCAGCATGGGCTGCAGAATCCGTCTTCTGGCGTTGATGAACCTGGGCATCACGGGCGACACAGGGAAGCGGTCACCAGGCCGGCCTCCTAGAGCCCTCCCGCTGAGCACGGCCCCGCCTGGGACTGCCCTGGGCGCCTCTCCCCTCACCCAGCGAGCAGTGACCCCGCACAACCTCGTGATCCCGTCCCTCCCAGACCTCGCGGTGTGGATGGTGCCCGATGCCACTCATGGTTACCTCCGCGCACGTGGCTCTGGGGCTGGGCTGTGGCCCTCAACACCGCCCCAGGTGACGGGCTAGTTACAGAAGGGCCCCTGTCCTAAATCCCCCAGCTGTGCCGGCACCCCGACAGCGCCCCCGGGCAGCTCAGATGGGGACGGGCAGCCACGGTGGGGACCTGACCCTGCATGAGCAGAGCGGCGGGAGCGCGCAGTCACACGTGGGAACGTGCTTCACTGGCTTTAAGTCTGTGCACGGATAGCCGCCTTCTTCGGCCAGCACCTTCCCGGCGCCCAGCCAGCGCCCTCAGACCTGGGAGGGCAGCGGCGCTCCGGCCCACAACCCTGGCCCGCCAGAAGCCCCGGCTGCTCGGACCGCACACTTGGATGCGACACAGCGGCGCCCACCACGCTTCCTCCTCTGGGAGTACGGGCGAAGAGGGGTTCACCTCTCGTCAGAGCCGAGCCTGCTCACCCCCAGATGAGGGCGAGGAGCTGTGTTCGGGGAGTAAGAGAAACACAAGCTCCGCGGGAGACTCCGGCTCTGGGCTGGTCCCGGCGGTGCGCCCCCACACCCCACGCTCCACGCCCCCAGACGCAGAGCAGAACTGGGATGCCCCTGCTCCCAGGCCACTTAACACGAAACGCCCTGACACTCAGCCAGTTAGAGTGGGCCACTCATCGTCCCCACCGAGAGCGAGCCCGACGTTGGGCAGAGATGACTTCAATGAAGTTTAAAAAGGAAATCCGAGCACGTCCGGAAGCATCTACAATTGCAGGAGGGTGCATTCTACGATGGAAACGAGGGGCCTGAAGCCACAGAGCTCCAGGCAGTGATCCGGCCCCTGAGCACAAGCAGGGTGGGCACTGGAAGTCACAGGGGAGCCCCGGCGGCCCCCAGCTCGGTGCCCACCCGGCCACTGCCTGGGGAGGGAAGCCCGCGGCTGCTTCACAGCACCTGCCTCTTCAGCCGAGCCTCGTTCAAAGCTAGTGGGTGGCAGGGGCGCAAGCTAACGGGGAGTTCAAGCTCAGGCCAACGTGATTTTTGTAAATGTAAAAGGAAAGAAAGTCACAAAAAGTTAAATTAGTTACAAATATGAAAAGATTTTAGAAATTTTATACTAGTTATCCCAGTAAACTGTTACTAATGTAAAAATTAAAAGTTGATGTCAAATCTTCCAGATAAGACACTTCTGTTAATATAACGGAGAAGCAAGTTAGGGAGCTCGAGGAGTCAAGAGATGAAGTAAGAAGGCTGAGCAGCAGCAAAAGCATCAGATTGTCCAAAGAAGTGACTCCAACATCCACCCCCAGTCAATCCATCAACCGTCCTTAGGACTAAACCCAGACAGGAGGCATCACCCGAGACACAGGAGGAAACGGGCGTACCAGGCCATGGCAAATGTCACAGCAACAACGTAGGGAAACCTTTGTTTTTGCTAATGCTATTTAGAAGATCTGACAGGAAATAATCCAAGGAGCACGGCCTAGGTTACTGATACCCAAACCGAAAACAAGGGCCCAAACGCAAGATATCACAAACACTGAGTGCAACCCGCAGCATACCGCATATACAACCACACACGTTGGGAGATTCTGTCGTTTATACCGGAACTTACCTGACCCTCAAGTTTAAATTTTAACAGGTTTTTTTTTTAAGATTTTATTTATTCATGTGAGAGAGAGTAAGTGAGCGAGAGAACACAGGCAGGGCAGGGGGGAGCGGACTCCCCGCTGACAGGAAGCCCGATGCGGGGCTCCGTCCCAGGACCCCAGGATCATGACCTGAGCCGAAGGCAGACGCTTCACCAACGGAGCCCCCCAGATGCTCCTAAACTTTAACCGTTAACAGGTAGAATTTGCGCTTCTTTTCTTTCACGGATGCCCACTTTATAAGCCGAAAGCGCTCCCCACGTCTGAGTAAGTACGCACAAAGGAGACAGAGGACCGACACGCAAAGTATAAGTGCACCCCTAGACCTTAACGCCCTTCGTCACGTGCACAGCTCTGATCTCAGGGGAATGAACGCACGTGGTCAGGGTCCAAGCATCCACAGCAGCATGTGACACCAAAATTGGAACAGGATGTTTCATTCATAAAGTCAATGCTGCCCCACGCATTTCCCTCTTAGGACCCCGAGTCCTGCTGCGGGGGCAGGACCACCACACGGACGGCGGGGGGCTGCTTCCCCCACTCAGACTTGAACAAGTGACACAAGGTTTCCAAAGGTGGGGGAGCCGCGGGGGGTCACCAGAGGTCAAGACGCCTCAACGCCACCATAGGCCACCCAGAGAAGCTCATCGCCAAAAACATCACGTTTCTGAGTGAATGTGGGGGCTTAGGGTGGTAGTAACACAACGGAGAAACACAATTTTTTTTTGAGAGAGTGGGTGTGCAGGTGCAGGCGGTGTGGGGGGAGGGGCAGAGGGAGAGAGAGCATCCCAAGCCGACTCCACGCCCAGTGAGCAGCCGGACCCAGGGCTCGAGCTCCTGGCCCCAAGGATCATGACCTGCGCCAGAACCCGGAGGTGGGCGCTTAAGGACTGAGCCACCAGGCGCCCCTGGGTAAACATTTCTAACGGGACAAGCAGGATGTAGACAAAAAGTCCATAGTGAGGACTAAAAGTTTAAGTTGGAAGTGTGTGCTGATTTATTCCCAAATATTCTGCCACCAACTCCTGTGCTCTGATAACAGTGTCGCTAGTGAAAAGGACTCCGATATTTTCAACCAAATCCCCCCATTCATTAGCATACTCCGAGGGCTCTCGTGCTGACGGGCACAACGGGCAGGCGCATCTTACCAGTTGTTGACTTGGAGTAGTGTCAAATTCGTCTGAGCAGCAATCTGTTTTTTCTCATCTTCTGTCGGGTAGGGATGCTAAAAATAAAAAGGAGGGTTGCCATGAACTTCAGTTTTTAAAAAGGAACTCAAGCTTTTCTGGGTCGAAGAGAAACATACAAATAATCATTAGGAAAAAACTGGTAAGTAGCAATAGTGCTTTCTGCCAAAACCTCTTTAGTCTTACAAATTTTTTTAGACACGTCCCGAGCAGAAGGCAGACTGTCCGTGCCACTCAGGAGCGCAGCAGTAAGCCAGCAGTTAAAGTGCGGGCACGGGCGCGCCAAGACAGGGTGCGAGGCCCCCAGATGGCGCGAGCGGCGCCAGGCCGGCTGAGAGCCGCTGCCCGCCCGGAGCTGCGCTCTGCGGGGCCTCTGCTGTAACCTGCACTGCCACACACTGCAGACACGTGGTGGAGTTCTGACCCAGCAAGACACAGCATGGGGGTCACGCTGCACGTCCGACAGTAAATCACTGGTCCTCACGGTCACTTCGGAGATGGACAGCCGTCTGCTTCACCGTACAGATGAGGCGGCCGAGGCCCTGAGTACACACACTCCCCATCCTCCAGCTGGGTAGCAAGGGGGACGCAGGGAAGGGGCTGGACACGCTGCCCCCAGCCTGACACATCAGGCGACATGCTTGTCACCGGTGCTGTGAGAGCAAAGGGACACGGGGATGCACGGATGGCTTTTCAGGACCCGCCCTGTGCCAGGTCAGCGCGTGCCGTCCGTGAAGAGCCGGGCCCAGGGCTGGGGTGGGAGTGCCTGCTACATTCTCTTTCTTCCATGATGAAAACCACTTTAAAAAACAGAATTAGGGGCACCTGGGTGGCACAGCGGTTAAGCGTCTGCTTTCGGCTCAGGGCGTGATCCCGGCGTTATGGGATCGAGCCCCACATCAGGCTCCTCCGCTATGAGCCTGCTTCTTCCTCTCCCACTCCCCCTGCTTGTGTTCCCTCTCTCGCTGGCTGTCTCTATCTCTGTCAAATAAATATATAAAATCTTTTAAATAAATAAATAAATAAATAAAATAAAAAACAGAATTAAATTGGAAGTACATATCAAAATTGACAGAAGTACCAAAGGAAAACACTTCTGTCTACAGTAATAAGCAATTTCTCCATGGCTGATTACTGTCCACATGTAGAAACCAGTAAAGCACTGGCTCTAAAACCGACGTGCGCTGAAGTCCCAGGACCCCAGAGAACACCGGGCGTGGGAGGTTACCGCAGGTAACACTCAGCGTGTGGGACAGTCGCTGCGGTGACCCCGGTGACCCCGGCATCGTGCCACACTGGTCTCCCCACTGGTCTGTTCCCTCGGACAGATAGCAATCGGGGTGATGCCACCGTGTATGGCCTGTGGTAGAGATTACAGAAATGCGAATACCGTCCCCACCGTTTAAAAGCTCGTACAACAAAAGGGGGCAAGAAACCCAAGTGCACTAACCAGAAGAAAACCCCATCGTGCGGTCGTGACTGTTGTCCTCCCGTGTTAGGAAGGCTGCAGGAGAGGACTGTGTTTCAAAGAAATAAGGGCCAAAGGAGACAGAAAATGCCTCACAGGAAAAAAAAAAAAAGGAACATTTTACTTCAACCTAGGAGCACAGCAGGGTTTATTGTTTTAGAAACCATGGAGACATTAGAGGGCACTGCCCATCCGACACTTGTTTGTGCTCCTGCAGTGGGGACATGCACATGGTGGCGCTGTCCCCAGAGACAGCGGTGGGCGAGCCGTGCTGTCTCACTCGCCACCCCCTGCCTGGGTCTGCCGAGCGCCCCGGCCCCCGTGTACCACGGAAACTAGCCGTGTACCATCCCAGCAAACGGACGACCTGAAACCACATACCAAGTCTTCCCACCAGTAGAATGAACATGGCTGAACCACTGTATTCGTAACACCTTTCCCTTCCAGGACAGCTTTCCAGATGCAGCCCCATGGCTGAGAGACAGCACTGCTCTTCCCTGACCCGTGTCACCATGTCCTGCATGCGGGGATGTCTCGGCAGAGCAGGAGAGGAGAGAAGCTGGGGGTCCCAGTGCTCCAGGAGGGCTGCACTGGGCTCCCTGAGGGCCTTCCCCCAGGAAAGGGAGAGGGGTCCTGTCCCCTCCCCAGAACTGCTCAGCAACATCACGTGCTGGTTCCAAGCCTGGAATCGGCGGCTACCTTGGACTGCTGTCTCCGGGGGATGGAGCCTGGCGCCAGTCAGAGAAAAGGGGGGGCTGGTCGGCAGTGACAAGGGCTAAACCCCAGAAGATGGGATGACGGAGACTGGCACCAGCCCCGGGCTCACAGTCAGGGCGAGGATGGAGACCGGTGCCAGGAGCACACATAGGCCTCGGGCCCAGGCAGCAGGCCTCCCCAAAGGTGGATGCAGAGAAAGGGCACAAGGACGCCCCGCTGACAGCCATGGGGCACTGGGATGCAGGTGAGCAAGACGGGCCGCAGAGGGAGCAGTCAGCAACCACAGACACGAGTGGTGCCAGGGGCGTGGTGGCAAAGGGGCAGAGCCGGCTGGCGAGGCACAGCCGTCAGGAACAGCCGGTGGCCAGGGCTGCGGAGAGAGGAAAGCACCAGCTGCAAAGCTGGTTCCCAAGGCTGCCGGGTGGCTCCCTGCTGGACCTCCTGACCTTCCGTCCCTCTGGATACAGAATGATCTCTGCGTCTGTGCCCGCACGTCCCTACGGGCTCCTCCGTCCACCTGGACATGGCTGTATGCAGCCGGCACTGGCCACTTTCCTGTCTCTGTCTCGTCTCACACTCCTGCAAGCCAACCTGGTCATTCCTGACCCTGGCCACTAGACTGGGCTGTCCCCTGAAAGCTGCTCTGGGTCACATGCTTCCCCCAAGTTCACCAGCAGGAGGACTGAGGGTCTCAACTGGGTAATAAGCAAGCCTTGCCCAGGAAATGGACGAGCACGTGTGTGCCTCCTGAGACGGGACCTCTTCCCAGAGAAGGTGAGCGACCAGGTGTGCGGACACAATGTGCGGGGGCCGGCGCTGTCTGCGGGGCCAAGTGCCATCTCACGTTCAGCAAGCTCAAGTGCTGACCCCTCTGTCCGCAGCTCGATCTGCGGCCTCCCCACATCTTCCTCACAAATGCGGTATCTCAAACGTCACTGTTCTCCCAGGTTTGGCCCGAATTCCTCTTCTCACTGCCCACTTCTCGAACCTCACCTCACCCGGTCACGCTTCGTGGCATGCAGATGATCAGCATGAGCGGGAAGTGCTCCCCTGTCAGCAGCGGGGCCCTGGTGAAGGCCCCGAGGCAGAGACCTCCAGACTGTGGTCACTCTCCTCTGTTCCATGTTCCACCCTAACATTGACACACCCAACAAAACATCGACACTCAACACCAGGCCTACCCGTGCAGACAGTACATTTTTTCCAGAAAGGAAGGCAGCAAGCAAGCGTCTCGGGCGCAGGTGACTGTGGGATCACTTGCGTTCTTACCCCTATGTGCTGAAAGAGCCAAGATCTCATCACGTTGGTAGCGTGCTTCGGCAGAACGCCCCTTTTATTCTTAGAAGAGCCATCATCTTGATGCAAGATGCTTAGATCTTGGTTTAACTGTAACTGAAGCTTTTAAACAATTGAAAAAACGTTAGGAAGCACAGAAAATTATGACATATGCAACTAGCTTACGACTTTAGGTGGAGAAAATACCCAAAGGTCTTACGGATAAATGACGTATTGACAGCAGAGGCGTGTGGGTTGGGCCCCACGGGCTCACCTGTGCGGGGGGCTCTGTCTGCATTCTCGCTATGGACACCGCTGTCATGCGGTCAGCGGCCCCTCGTCCGGCAGGTGAGAGAGGAGCCAAGAGGGCCTTGGGGCCACTGGCCTGCAGACCTGGGAGTCCCACGGCCCTCTCGCCCACCACTCGTTTTCACCTCACACCCTCTAGTCATAGACATGACAACACCCGCTCTCCGAGCCTAGAGATTACAAGCGATGAGCAAGAATGGGCAGGAAGGCAGAAGGGCCGCTAATGAGAGGCGGCCACAGGGGCTGAACAGAGGGGAAAGATGTAGGCGCACACACAGTGCAGACACAGGGCTCAGAGCGAAGGAGCCGAGGCGACCGCCTCTGCCCAGACGCCTCAGGGGCCACCACAGACACGGCCTCCCTCGCCCCGAGGACAGCACGGACACGTTCTGCCCACTCCCTTTCTACAGGAAAGGACACGCATGGCACTTCTTATGTGAACGCCTTCCACGCAAACCTAAGAAAGATTTGACGTCTACGAGGCCGGGCCTCAGCCCCGCAGCCCAGCACACCCACGCGGACGGTGTCATCAGCGCTCACCACACCGGCCAGGAGGAAAACCAGCACGGCTCCCAGCGCCTCACCGCAGACCCCCCGGGGACTTCTGTGTTGTGCTGCATGCGTGAACTTAGAACTCATGTAGGAATTTGACTTTATAAGGGAAAGAACATCACCTCCAGTGTCATGTATTCACAGACACAGTTTTAAGGATTTGGAACTTGATTTTGGAAAGGTCACTATATTATCTGTATTTTGGCTTTATGTCATTTCGGATATATTCTTTGAAAGCCTCCACAACAACACTGAAACAGACAGAATTTATGACTTACAGGAAACATGAAGACACCAGCTGTATCTAAAATTTCTTAGAAGTCAAGATTATTATTAAGGGCATAGTGTTTTTTGAAATGCATTTCTTTGTGAAAGGACTGAAAGCAGGTGGTACAACACACCCGTGTGAGCACAGGGAAAGGAGAGGGAAGGAGCTTTTAACACCAGCTGCGAAGCAGCAGGGCCGAACTCCTCTGCCTGATTTGTCCCAATTAACAGATGATGTTCTTCATGCAGTTTCACATATGCTCACTGTTGCTTTTTTGTGCAGGGTTAAAACAAGTGTGGGCTCAAAAATAGGTGAAGTGACAGCTGGCTGTGTGACTCGACCTCACAGATGCTACCAAGGGGCCTGAGTGCCAACGGGGCTGTGTGAGGAAAACAAGCCAAGGACCTTTGCCCGGAGCGGCCCCTGGCCCCGTGGAGCTCCAGCCAGCCAGGCACTGGACAAGCGGGGGATTTAAAAGCCTGGGGAACTGGCTGGAAGTCTGTTTAAGAAGCAGTGAGACCCCCCCACCCCAGACCCTCCCCACCGTTCTCTGCAGATGACAATGCTGGTGGAGTCCGGCTCCTCCTCTACCCGCTGCTGGGCCTGGTGAGGCCCCTTGTGCCCGGATGACGGGGCCCCCCGCCCCAGCTCCACTCTATCCACACAGCGAGAGGCAGTAAGCGCTGGATCGGCCGTGCCAGCCCGCGCCCCCCAAGCCATCTCGCCTCCGCTGTCTGCTGGAGGGAGACACAACATCTCCTGGGCTGGGCCTCCGAGCCGTCAGTGAGGTTGTGGGAAACCCGTGCGGGCTAAAGGCCAAGAACCGACATGAAGAATCTGTAGCCCTAACTGCGAGCTGGTAACAGAAACAACCTTCTGACGTAAACCTCGCTGAATGTGGGAAACAAGGCTGTGCGTGCGTCTGTGACTTACAGCGTCCGGCAGGCCACCGGGTCCACACAGGCACAGAGACAGCCGTGCGACCGCGGCATGGCACAGAACAGCACGTCCACCTGCTGCTTCTGCCCGCCAAGCTGCCTCCTGCGCTCTTGGGGCTGGGGTTCCCCGGGAGGCGAGAGGCCGAGGGCAGGAGGAGCACACCAGCCTTGGGGCAGGGCCTCCACTGGGCACCTGGGAGCGGAGAAGGGGCAGCCCTTGCTCAGCTTTCCCATCAGGCTGTGGGAGGATGCTAAGGAAGGGCCCTGGCCACCCCGAGGACCCGCCTGAAGGAGCGCTCTGGCCCAGCGGGACACAGCAGAAGGGCCTCACCATGGTCTGCAAGACCTGCCCGCGGGGTCTGCTGTGAACCTCCACGGGGGCAGGAAGAGCGCGTCCACACTGCCTCAAGTCTCCTGATCCAAAGACAACTACACAATCCAATGCTCAATCAGATGACAGTGGTTGCTAAGGGGAAGGGGTCACGGATGACTTTTTTCCTGCTTCCTCAGACTCTCTGAACTTTGCAACTTTTTTACAAGGGAGACAAAGAGTAAACAAGAGACAAAACCCTGACACCGAGATTAACTGGAGATCGCTCCAGGAAAGCCAGCTTGAGACAAACGATCTTCAGGCAGAGGGAACAGATCAAGCCTGCGTGACTCGCCCCCGAACCCTCCCACAGGAATGGCACACGCACCTGGGAGTTCTGGATCCTGATGGTGCCGGGCGACAACGCTTGTGTCACTACCTGGCCTTGGGGAGTGACCACTGTGACAGGCTGGTACACCGCACCACCTCAAGAAGGAAGGAACCAGAACACCCTTCAGTCTCCACAATTTAAAACCATATTCTCGATAGACTCAACATACTTGTGAAAGTAATAAAATCTCTAGTCTGACGTGGTTTTTAAATCATTTCAAATGATCAATACTTCGCTGGTTGACTTGTCACCATAAATTGTTAAAACAACTTCCCTGGACAAGCAGTGTTCCAGCATCTACAGTGAGGCCTGGCTCTGTGCAGGGGAGGGGCACTGTGGGGGGCCATGGTACTGTAAGGGGTGTGCGGGCCACTCTGCAGGATGTATGGCATTGTGCAGGGAAAAGGGGGTGCTGTGCGGCAGAGCGGGGCAGTGTGGGGGGGCAGTGTGGGGGGGCAGGGCAGTGTGCGGGGAGGGGGGCAGGGCAGTGTGTGGGGAGGGGGGCAGGGCAGTGTGTGGAGGGGGGCAGGGCAGTGTGTGGCAGGCAGGGCAGGGCAGTGTGCGGGGAGCACAGCAGCGTGCCGGGGGGGCAGGCACGGTGGGGAGGGCACAGTGCAGGGCGGGTGGCAAGGTGTCCCACCACACAGGGCACAAGGGCTTACTTGGATTCTGCAATTCCCTCTTTTATCTGCCTCTGTTTCCTACTCTCCCCACATTCAGCAGTATTAAAGGATATGGCGACTGGTGTGAGATATTTTTTATCATAGTATATTTTGATCAAACATGCTTTCATCTTCCTGTGGTTTCCCCTGACAACATCACATGAGGCTTTTCCATGTAAATTTCTCCCCTGCTCACACGCCCCATTCCATTTTCATGACGATTTTATATTTGCAATGTTTGAGATGCACCAGGGAACCATAGAACCGGTACCCCTTCCATGATGGTTTTTACTGTATAAGTAATACTAAGAATGAATTTTTATTTGTTTGTCAAATATTAATGACACAACCTAAGCTTTTCCAGGTGCTGCCAAGAGTATAATTAACAACTATGTTATCTGCAAATTACAATTGTTTTTTACTGTATATCGTCAACTCCTATAAAAACCTTTCTTCCCCAAATTTTTTGGTAGAGAAACACGATTGGCATAAAATATTTGTTACTGGGAATTAAAACAAGAAATAGGCATTCAATTCTAGTGCTCTAGATTTCGCCACTCCTATTTCAGGAACTGGCATTAGTTAGAAATTATATTTACGCATTTCTCTGTTCTAATATAAAGGACTTTCCCACAAAAGCTCAAGGAAAGCGCATCCTTTTTTCGCCGGCATACCTGCCACTGTTGCCATGGTTACGTTCCCCTGCTGCAGCGCAGATGCCGGAACCACGATTCCTTGGGGGCTGAGAGTGCCTGAGATGGCACTCTGAATCTGCTGTAAGTCAGAAATACGCAGTGAGGGGTTAGAGGAAAACAGAAAACCCATGCTTAAAACTTTAAAACAAGTGGCATAACGGTATCATTAATGAAGGAAAGGTGCTTGGACAAAGAGATGTAATGAGACGACAGCCTTCTGTAAAGCACCTCACGTATCTGCAAACCAAGAGATCTGAGACTGACCCAGTGTCAGTACGACCATCAGTCCTGAGATACTGGTTTCAGTCTGGCTTCCAAAAGATTATCTTTCCTCTTGTCATCATATTAGTCATCATAAAAGAGGCGAGCCCCCTGGTGTCCATGCTTGTGGAGTGCTAGGTCTGGGCCTGGCCAGGGAAGGAGGCTCTGCAGCTGGCATCCAGGCAGAGGGTCTGGCCGCCAGCAGGCACCCAGGTATGGGGGCAGCTAAACAGCACCCATGGCTATCGTCCAAAGATGATTACTCTGCAGGCTGCCACAGCAATTTGAACGTACGTACAAAGCTCTGGGAGGGACATATAAAGTCTGCCACATTAACTCACTTAGAATAAAAATTAACTCATCCAAGTCAATAATCCAAGCTCCCACCATCAAGAACCTACAAAAGAGGAACAAAAGGAAACCAAAGCAAGCAGAAGGGAGGAAATAATAAAGATCAAAGCAGAAATCAATGAAACTGAAAACAGAAAAACAGAGATAAATGAAAAAACAGCTGGTTCTTTGCGAAGATCAGTACATTGACAAACCTCTACAAGACTTAGGGAAGACAAAGAGAGATGACAAATTACCAATATCAGGAACAAAACTGAGAGCACTGCAGACCCTACACACGTCAGCAGGTGGCCCACTCGGCATGTGTGCATCTGACGTCTGAGACAGAAGCTAGTGTGAAACAGGTCATCTGAACAGCCTTCAACTATGAAGGACACCGAATTCATAATTTGAAAACTCAAAAAAGAAATCTCCAGGTCCAGCTAGTGTCACTGGAGATTTCTATCAAACACGTAAAGAATTAACACCAATTTTCCATAATCATTTCCAGAAAATAGGAAAGGATGGTATACTCTTCATTTCATTTTATAAAGCTGTACTATCCTGGTACCAAACCTGGACAAAGACTGTAACTAAAAAGAAACTACAGACCAATAAGCCTCGATACAGACACATAAAACACTTAACAACATATTAGCAAACAGAATTCAGACACCTATATAAAAAGAATTATGTGCCATGACCAACTGGAGTTTATTCCAGGAACGCAAGGCTTGTTCAGTATTCGAAAAATCAAGTAATGTAACCTACTACCCTGTGAACAGAAGAAAGAAGAAAAATCACACGATCATATCAATTCATGCAGAGAAAGCATCTGACAAAATTCAACATAATAGAAACTCTCAGAAAAACAGGACTAGAGAGGAACTTCCCCAACTTGATGAAAAGCATCTAGAAAAAACCTGCCACTCAAATTATAATTAATAGTGAAAGGCAGAATGCTTTCCCCTAAGATTGGGAAGAAGGCAGGATGTCCACTCTCACCAATCATGTTCCAGGTAGTACCAGATGTTCTAGCCAATGCAATAAGGTAAGACAAGGAAATAAAAAGCACACAGATCAGGAAGGAAGGAACAGAACTGCTCCTATCTGCAGATGACATAACTGAATAGGCAGAACATCCTAAGGAATCTGTGAAAAGGACCTTCTAGAACTAATAAATGAGTTCAGAAAGGTTGAGGGTGCAAGATAAACATACAAAATCAACTGTGTTTCTAAATACTAGCAGGGACACTGAAGTTAAAAATATAATACCACTTATAATTGCTAAAAAATTAATAAAAAGAAACACCTAGGTGTAATTCTAAAAACACATGTGTAGGACTTACATGACAGAACTACAAAACACCAATGAGAGAAATGACAGAACGGTAAATAAACGGAGAGACGTACCAAGACAAATGGAGACACGGTCTGTGGACTGGAAGAGCTAACAGAGTGAAGACATCAATTCTCCACAGAATGATACACAGGCTTAATGCAATTCCCATCAAAACCTCAGTAACATTTTTTTGTTGATACAGACAAGATTATTCTGAAACTTCTATGGAAAGGAACTAGAATAACTACAATAGCTTTGAAAAAGAAGAATAAAGTGGGAGGAAAGAGTCTACCCAAATTTGAGACTTATTAAATAGCTATAGTAACAAGGTTAGCTGGTGTAAATACACTGATCAGTGGAACAGAAGAGAGGACACAGACACAGACCACCACAGACACAGCCGGCTGATTGCTGACAACGTCGCAAAAGCAATTCAAGGGAGGAATCTGAACAGGTGGTGCTGGAGCACTGCATGTCCAGAGGCAAAACAAAGAACCTCAACCTGAACCCTCACACTTTATAAAAAAGTTAACTCAAAATGGGTCATGGATTTAAATGTGAAATATAAAAACTTTCAGAAAAATAATTAGAGAAAGTCCTTGGGATCTAGGGCTGGGCAGAGTTCTTAGACTTAACACCAAAAGCACAACTCATGAAAGAAAAGTTGATAAATGGGACTTGATCAAAATTTAAAATGTTTACTATAAAAAAGACCCTGTTAAGAGGATGAAAAGATAAGCTATAGACTTGGGAGAAAATATTCACAAACCATGTAGCCCATGAAAGACTAGTATCTAGAATACTCTCAAAGGCCAACAGTTTAAAAAAATCCAATCAGAAAATGGGCAAAAGATGCGAGCCGACATTCTACCAAAGAGGAGGTACAGACGGCAAATAAGCTCATGAAAAGATGGTCAACACCGTCAGCCGTCAGGGCAGTGCCAACTATGGCCACAGTGGCATGTCACCACATACCGTCAGAATGGCTCCAGTACAAGTGCTTCAACACGGATGAACCTTGGGGACATTATGCTCCTTCAACTAAGCCAAACACAAGACAGACACGGTATTGAACCCCTCACATGAGGTACCTAGACTGATCAAATTCCTAGAAAGTGGAATGATGGGAGCCAGAGGCTGGGGAGGGAAGCACGGGGAGTTAGTATTTCATGGGGATAGCGTTTCAGTCTGAGAAGATGGAACGTTCCAGAGACGGATGGTGATGATGGTTGCATAACAGTGTGAATATACTTCATGCCACCAAACCGTACACTTAAAAATGGTTAAGACGGCACATTTTATGATATGTGTATTTTACCACAATTTTAAGAAATAATAAAAACCATATTTTAAAGAAAAAGGAAAGCAAGGAATGGTACTCCATCCTCCAGAAAGCTGGGATCCAGGGTCCGGTACACAGATCGAGGCCTCACCCGACTCACGGCATGAAGCCCAGAGGGACTGTCCTTCTAGCTCAAGGACGGCCGTAAGACAGCCCAGGCACTCTGACAGGGCCGTTGGTCTCAGGAGTCAGTACCCGGCTCCCCTGCAGACGTTACCGTCACCGAGAAGCAGAGCAGGACCCAACACAGATACCTGGGACTGGACGGGGGAATACGGGCTTCCAGGTTCTCCGCTCAGAAGAGTCTCACTGTTCATTTTCGTTTTTAGACAAGCAATGTAACGACTGCAGAAATCTTTGCACAGTTCATTAACCTTTTCCAGCTCAAGAAGATGAATACGCAAAACCTGGATTGCTTTTACCATCTAGAAGCAGAGAAAATGAAGATCTTCAGACAAGAAAATAGCAGCATCATGGGAAATTGTAATCCTCAGCACATAACTACTCTGTTATTAGCCTGAACGCCGCAGAGCCGTGACCATCTGCACTGCCAGTGACGGAAGGGGGATGACATCAGAAACTGCGCAAATGACAAGTCATTGCAGCGCCGTGGACCTCTGGCATTTCAGCTGCATCTGGTGTGTGGGGACACAGACGGTCCCCAGCGCTGCCCTCAGTGAGTCACAGCGTCAGGAGACAGCCCAGCCTCAACCCAGCCCCACCACCAACCCGCTACACAAAGCAAGGTACTTACCCTCCTTCTGCTCCTTTCTTCCTCTCTAAATGGGGAGGAATCCATACCCACCTCATAGGGGGCTCTTTATTTTGATAAAACTCAAGTTACCAACTCTGCCCTTTATGGATTGTGCTTTTGGTGTCAAGCCTAACAACTCTTTGCCTAGCACTGGATTAGCCCTTTTAGGATTTTTCTAAAAGTTTTACAGTGACTTTATTCAGTCACTAATTTCAGAGTAACCTGCCCCACAGCAGTAGACAACGGTCTGTAATAATAAGGACCATTTGCCTGCGAACCCACAACCCCAAAGCTCGGCTCCTTCCCGTGACCGTGGTGGCAGTAATTCACACATACTTGTGGAATGAACCAGCTGAGCAGGCACAAAGGGAGTGGCCACGCACCACGCTCTGCCAGGCCCTATGCTCGCACACCAGTCAGGACAGCCTGGGTCCCCTCTGGCTGTACCCACGGCCACACACTGGTGGCTGTGTGACAGAGATTCAGAGGCGGAGAGAGCTTCTGATTCTCATCCCAAAAGGGTGGGCACTGTTGGTCCTGGTTCAAAGATGAGAAGGCTGACTCCAGGTCAGACAGTGCCCTAGTAAAATCCGTTAGGCACTAAGGGTTGAATGTATAATGAGAAACTAAAAACCAACAAAGATCTGGGATGTTTAGTCAGGAAAAAAGTTTCTAAAGACGTTTTTCTGCTGATAAGGGCCCTAAGGTTTTGGGTGGGAGGTTAGCAGGCTCTAAAGAAGCCCAGGGAAGGGGCGCCTGGGTGGCACAGCGGTTAAGCGTCTGCCTTCGGCTCAGGGCGTGATCCCGGCGTTCTGGGATCGAGCCCCACATCAGGCTCCTCTGCTATGAGCCTGCTTCTTCCTCTCCCACTCCCCCTGCTTGTGTTCCCTCTCTTGCTGGCTGTCTCTGTCTCTGTCGAATAAATAAATAAAATCTTAAGAAAAAAAAAAAAAAAAAGAAGCCCAGGGAAGGAGCGTGCCCCCTGACACGGGCTAACAGTGCTCCACCAGCACCGAGGGGTGCAGCAGTGCCGTTAACTCAGACAAAGTCCGCATTTCTTTTAGCAAGCACAGAGAACGCTGCACCTTGGGGCGCCGGACCTGGGAGAAGGGCACCCCCACGAGGCGAAAAGGCCACGGGAAGCAGTGAGGAGTATGGGAGCCCTCTGATAAGCCTGCCCTGCTCTGTGTGCACAGGCCACCTCAAGTCTGCATATAGCCTTGTCACCCATCCCAACTTACTGCCGGCCTCCAGACAGAGCATAAGGGCGTGTGTCCGTGATCAGGGAAAAGCCCAGAACTGGAGTGGGGCACAGGCATGCTGCCTGTGAAGCACAGCACATAAGCACACCGATCCCAATGAACTTCCCAAATACTTAGGACAGAACTGAGTCCCCAGTCCCTTTGTGATGCAGGCGCAGAGGAGCTCCTCTGATCCCTACAGTAAAGGTCACTACCAAAAGCTGGAAGACATGGGGACATTCAGGTCACACACACAGGAAGTTATTTCATAAACTATAGGATTCTCCCCTTTAGCAGAACCACATTCTGAAGTTCTAATTAGAAATTTTAAATTTATTGAACAGATATTAAATTTGGAAAAAATAAAAAATAAAACATTTCTTTTACTTACCAAATTGTCAGTTTCTGGATCTTCACAAAAGAAGGGTTTTCCTTCCTTCTCTTGCTTCCTTACAAAATTTTCAATATCTACATCAAAACTGGCCGAAGTTGTGCCTTCTGAGCCCTGTGTAGATTGTTCACATTTTTCAAACAACAAAGCTAATAATGGAAATAGTGGATGCCTGGGGGGAAAAATTTTTAAAATGTATGTCCTACATTTGCACGAGAATATTTTAGTACGTATGTATGCATTCGTTTATATAACAGCTTTGAGACACAGTTCACACACTACAGCTGACCAGCTTAAACTGTACAATGCAATGATGTCTACTCTGTTCACAGGTCAAGCTTACAGCATTTTCATGGTCCCCCAAGGAAACCCTGCAGCCATCAGCAGTCACTGCCCATCCTCCCCCAACCCCCAGCCCCAGGCTACCACCACTCACTTCCTGCCAGAGTTCTAGGCATCTAAATGGAATCATATGATACGTGCCCTTTGGCATCTAGCTCCTTTCACTTAGCACGGTGTTTTCCAGGCTCGTCAATGTTGTAACATGTATCACTACTTCGTCCCTTTTTGTGGCTGAATAATATTCCGTGGTATGGACAGACCAGTTTTATAGTTTTAAAATTTACATTTAGATCTATACTCCATTTTGAGTAAACCTTTTTTTTTTTTTAAGATTTTATTTATTTATTTGAGAGAGAGCACAAGCGGGAGGGAGAAGCAGACTCCCCGCTGAGCAGGGAGTTTGATGTGGGACTCGATCCCAGGACCCTGGGATCATGACCTGAGCTGACGGCAGACGCTTAACCTACTGAGCCACTCAGGTGCCCCTTGGGTAAACTTCGGTATAAAAGTGAGATTAGGTCAAGGATCTTCTTTCAGCGTATGAACGTCTACTTCTTCCAACACCATCCGTTGGAAGGTCGACCTCTACTCCACTGAATTGCTTGCACCTTTGTCAAAGATCAAACAAATCATGTTTTGTACATTACTCCCGGACCCTCCAACAGTGATTCTGATGCTACCCCTTGACCGCCATCACCACACCCTTATTACTGCAACACCACAGTAGGTCTCAAAATCCAACTCTATTCTTTTTCAACACTGTTTCAGCCGGTCTAGTTATTTTGCCTTCCATACAAAATTCAGAATTAACATGTCTGTATATACAAAAATATCCTGCTAAGGCTTTAATTGGAATTACGCTAAATCTACAGGTCAGTTTTAGGAGAAAGGACATCTTTACTAAGCTGAGTCTTCCAATCCATGAACATGGTATGTGTCACCATTTATTTAGGTTTTCTTTGATTGCTTGCATCAGCATTTTATAGTTTCTCAGCATAAAGTTTCTGCGTTTTGTTAGATTTATACCTAAATTTTTTGGAGCTCTTGCAAGTGGCATTGTCTTTTTTAATTTTCACTTTCCAATTGTATATTACTCATATAGAAATGGAACTGGTTTCTGTGTGTTGCCCTTGTATCTGTAACCTTATTAAACCCACTTACCCAGTTCCGGAAGTTTTCTGGCAGAGTCTCTGGGGTTTTGCCATTTGCGCGCAAAGCCAGATTTATTTCTTCCTTTCTAATCTGGTTCGCCTTTCTTTTTCTTGCCTTACTGCACTGGCTAGGATTTCCGTTACAGTGCTGAACAAGAGAAGTCAGAGTGGACATCTCTGCCTTATGTCCAGTCTTAGAGGAAAACAGCCTTTGGCCATGAAATACAATGAGAACCATAGATTTTTTGATGTTGCCCTTCATCAGGTGAGGAGTTTCTCTCCATTACCACTTTGCTGAGAGCTTTTAACCATAATTAGCTGTGGATTTTTGGCAAATGCTTTTCTGTGTCACTTGGTATGATCATGTTGTGGGTCTCACTGGTCGATATCTTGACTAACGAATCAGTTTGAGTTCTCAGGATAAACTCCACTTGGTCAGTGTATGTTATTCTTTTTATATGTTGCTGGATTTAATATTTTATGAATGATTTTCATGTTTCATGTTTAAGTTCATGGGGCACACTGGTGTGTACTTTTCTTTTTTGTACTTTGTCTGGCTTTATATCAGAGTGATGTGTTGAGAAGCACTCCTACTTTCTTTATCGGATTCTCCAGTCAAACGACCTGGGCCTGAAGATTTCTTTTTGCAAGCTTAATTAAAATGTACATTTATATTCCAAAACTTTTTTTTTTTTTACGGTATTAGGAATAACATCTTAATTTGACAAACTTCTCACCCCCATGGTCATCACATCAAACCTTGCTACACTGCCTAGCTAATAGCTCTAGCATTCCATTTAACAAGGTTCTCTATTCCTGCTATTCCTGCTAAAACCCACGTGCATCACAGGTCATCGCTACCTATAAATGGCCTGCTTGTCTGCATCCATTGGCGTCTGGGACCCCACGGGTGGGGGGCTCACTCCTTCCACATCAGGTTCAGAGCAGTTGGGATCTTGCTCCGTTTTTAACTCTGTTACTACTTGCATCTGTGAAAGGAGGAGGAGAATTCTGGTTACTAAACACAAAATAAACTGCCACTAAGTACTCTATCTCAAACAGAAACAGAAATGCAACAGGAATGGTAAATTGCTAGACAATTGGATAACTGGCAGTAATACATAAAAAATACTACTAACAAAACTCCTTTGAATTTAATACATTTTGAAAATGGCTAAAACAAAGGTCAAATTTCCAAATCATCTTGAAAACTATGAGGACCGGTATCTGTGAAATGCTCATCATTTTCAAAAACATACTACTGCACAGCGCGGAAGGGAAGCAGCCCATCATCGTACCACTGGGTCTTCCCGCTCTCGACCCTCTCACTAGTAACGCTATGGTAAGAGAAGTACACACTCTAGCTCAAACTCTAATCTTGTCAAAAAGACAACTCAGACCCTATATTCTAAATTCTTCCCAATCTCTTAAATTTCAGGAATACATAAGCTATACAAATTTTGAGAAAAAAGTCACTGTGTTCAGAAGGCAAAGACCGGCTGCGTTTAAGGAAATAGTATTAAACATAAGCCTTAAAGATATTATCAGTTAAATTGCTTTAAACCAGCTATTTGGTTTGTAACCTAAGTGAAAAGTATTTAAATCCTTCAACATAAAGAATTCAGCTTACAGAAAGAAATCCCAACTTGCTGTAGGAACCTTGTAATTATCCGTGAGCAGATCACCAGCTCCCTCAGCTTCTTCGGGACCAGGACCCCCCTGCCCCACCCCTCGCTGCCAGGACTCCATCCCTCAAGGAAGCAGCCCGGTGGGGGCCCTTGGGGAAGGGGAGAACCTGTGTCCTGCCACGACCCCCACCCTGACAGCCAGGGGTGGTCGCAGGCCACGGGGGCCACGCTGCAGTGGAGGCCTCTCGATGGTCCAGACGGGCAGGGACCCCTCTGTGCCGCTGAGTTTAGCTGGGGCCATGGGCCCAGGAGATGGCTTCTCTCTCTCTCTCTTAAAAAAACAAAACACTAAAGCAACTAACTAAAGCCTAATCAAACATAGCCTTTCTGGAGGGAAATCTGACAATATTATAAAAAAGCCTCAAAATATTTATTTCAGGTTTGGTTGATTTTTTTTTTTCAAATGATTGTGGAAAAAAGAGAAACCTAAATGTCCAACCTTAGAGGAACGGCCAAGTCAACTCGACATATCTATTCTGTAGGACAGTAAGTGTTCAAAATAACGTTCACCAAGAGTTTTTCACGTCAAGGGGAAGTGCTTAGCTGTTAAAAGTGAGGCTCCTTCCCTCCCTGTGCCTGGCACTGCGTGGGACATGGGCACAGAGCTGCCGAGGAGGAGACTCCTGACACGACCGGCCAGCAGGGCATCAGTGCGACAGAGGAGAACAAGGAACAGTGGAGGGAGGAAGGACAGGAGGCAGGTGGCAAGCCGGGAGGGAGCAGGAAGCAGGCCAGGGAGTCTTCACAGGAAGCGATGGAAGCAGAGGCCTGCAGGCCCGGAGGCCCTGGCCGAGCTGCTGCTTGAGGCAAGAGCCAAGGGAAGAGCCAGGGCCACAGGGCAGGGGTGCCCAGAAGCGGGGTGCAGAGGTGAGGACAAGGGCAATGCAAGGTCCTCAAGGCAGGGCTCAGCAGGCAGAGAGGGGGACCACACTAGCTCTGCATTTCAGAAACGAAATCACTTGGAAATATCAAAGGACTTCAGGTGCAGAGAGCACCCCACACCTCAATCCCCGGAAGAAGCTGAGACATGCAAACATTTCTAAAGAGCCAACAACAACAAGAACAAGCCAACAAAAACAAAGTCTGAGCAACAGGAACAAAACCAGGAATGCACAGTACTGACCGCCAAGGAAAGACACAACAGAAGAGGGCGGCAGCCTCAGGTCCCAGGCGCCACCTGGAACCTCACTGATGCAGGGCTGTGACCTCATTCGAGTCCACCTGGCCTTGTAGTGATCCAGCTCACTAAGCCCTTTAAGTAGAGAGAAAAGAGGCCTCTAGGTTTCCTTCTACTACCTCCTGACTACAGGAAGCAGGAAGCAAAGACTGGAAGGTCTTGAATGAAATGAGCTCCAGGGCTCCAGAGTCAGAGGGAGACTAGCCCCCTTCTGAACACACAGAGCATCCCAAGACCTCAGGTGTCCCAAGAGAGGCTGCCCAGGCCTTCGGCTGAGCTTCTCCCACTCCCCGCCTCCCCAGTTCCTTCACGGCACAGAACCCGAAACACCCAGACCTTCACTGCAGCTGCAAGGAAAACGAAGTCCAAGGACAGTGGGAGGGCAGGCAAGAGGCTGTCCAGGCACAGCCATGCAACAGGAGCGGGCAGCACAGCAACGATGCCACCCAGACCATCGGGACAGGCCCCTCCGCCGCTCACGCCCGGGGACGGGAACGCCATGGCTCCCGCTCAGGCCAGCAACCAGCCACCCAGCTTTCACCAACACCCAGCTTTCCTTTAAAAGCCACAATACTCATTAACATGGACATTAAAAAGGTAAATTCCCAAATAAACTATGACTTAGGAGAGTCACAATTACTGGCAACTTGGTATCACTGGAAGAAACGGTTTGAATAATTCTGTAGCTAACCTTTCCGAGCACCAGCACATAAACAAGGCATCCTATACTTAAAATTGAACCCGCAGCCTCACGGAAACGAAATTATAAATACACAAAGCGGAGGCCGTGCTTTAGGGCCCGACGCAGGGGCTGTGTTTGGAATGCGGAGTAAAGCTCAGGCGCTCACTTGTTGCCCGTCTTGATAGCTGTCTATGCTTAATGTCTGTGTAGCCATCATGGTCAACGAGTTTTAGAGCAAAACATCACATCATCTTGAGTCAAAACCAAATGGTGTCTGGGGAGACAAAAGCAGAAAAGCATCAGTTAATAATTGCAGACCATTTTTGGCCCCCTTATTCCACAGCATCCATATACTTTTTTAACAATGTGTACTTTCACACGGAGAGGAAAGAACCACCCTAATATGTTAGAAGCCAACCCCCTCAGCCTGACCCTCCTAACATCTGCATGTAGGAGAAGATGGAAATAATGCTCATTTACTTGATGACAAGGCAAAGCTTCAAAGTAAAACTAATTTGAGCGGGGGCTATGCCGATCCCCCCAATGAACACCTGCAATGTGGCACAGGAACCAGTCATGTCCTGGTGTGACAGTCCGGGCTGTACTGAGAAGGTCACAAGGTCAAGGGCAGTTATTCCACTTGTTTGTCATGGGCTTGACCGCTGACGGTCACCAGGGAAGTGATGCTTTGGGAGACCGTGTTCAATGGGAGAAATCCAGTCCAAGACTGGCGAGCCAGGGAAGGAGTGAGAAGCCTGTCCCGAGTGCCCAGCCCACTACCAGCAGCGGCGGCTGCAAAAGCCAGCCCAGCTCCTAAGGGCTTCAGCATCTTAACCCACTGGGCGCTCACACCCTCCCTGGGGCAGGTTCTCCTGGGGGCCACTCTGCCCTGAGGGCCCTGAGTAACAGGGCCAGGACCACAGAGCTGGCCAGAGGCAGAGCTGGCGAGGCTGTCCCGAGAGTCAAGGGCCTCCCACCTGCCCAGGAGGCCAGCACGAGGTGGGAGCTAACTCGACCTCGTGAAAAGCCAAGGGGCAAACGAGGTTACCCTCCTTCCTTCAGCAAATGCTCATGACTCAAGTGCCATCCTGTGCCCCAGGGGAGCATGGGCTCTGGCACAGACAGCTACAAACCAGTCACCCCGCACACAGGGTGTCGGGGAGGTGGCAGGCACAAGCCAGTCACCTTGCACACGCGTAAGTGTCAGGAGATGATGAGATGAGGACAAGCAGGCAGGGACACAGAAGACCGGGGGAGGGTCGCTGAAAGTGCTTGCAGGAGACACTTGGGGGCAGGAGGACCAGGAGCCACAGCTGGTGTGGCAGACAGACAGTTGGTGTGGCAGACGGACAGCTGGTGTGGCTGGGCCGAGTGGGGAGGGGGAGGAGAAGGTAAAGAAGGAGCAGGCACAGGACCAGGTCCCACAGACTCTCACGGACCACGGCCCCCTCCTGTCTTGGGGGGACAGGGAACCACGGGAGGGTCTGAGCAGAAGCATGGGAGGGACGTGACAGGGGCACAAGGAGGACAGGTGTGCGGCCACAGACAGGCAGGGGGCCGTGCGGGGCCCCCACCTGAGCAACTGGCAGAGCAGAGCCGCATGTCTCGACACGGAGCAGATGGGACAGGAGTAGCTTCTGTGGCCTGGGAGGACAAAGCAAGAGCGGGGGCATCTTAGGTTTGAGATACTTCTCATACAAATCCCGAACAAATGAGACTGTGCCAGAAATGCAAACCCGGCGACCGTCGGGGCACGGCCGTGCGAGGAGGGGCTGTCGGCATCCGAACAAATGAGACTGTGCCAGAAATGCAGACTCGGCGACCGTCGGGGCACGGCCGTGCGAGGAGGGGCTGTCGGCGCCCGAACAAATGAGACTGTGCCAGAAATGCAGACTCGGCGACCGTCGGGGCACGGCCGTGAGAGGAGGGGCTGTCGGCGTCCGAACAAATGAGACTGCGCCAGAAATGCAGACTCGGCGACCGTCGGGGCACGGCCGTGCGAGGAGGGGCTGTCGGCGTCCGAACAAATGAGACTGCGCCAGAAATGCACACTCGGTGACCGTCGGGGCACGGCCGTGCGAGGAGGGGCTGTCGGCGTCCGAACAAATGAGACTGTGCCAGAAATGCAAACTCGGCGACCGTCGGGGCACGGCCGTGCGAGGAGGGGCTGTCGGCGTCCGAACAAATGAGACTGTGCCAGAAATGCAGACTCGGCGACCGTCGGGGCACGGCCGTGCGAGGAGGGGCTGTCGGCGTCCGAACAAATGAGACTGCGCCAGAAATGCAAACTCGGTGACCGTCGGGGCACGGCCGTGCGAGGAGGGGCTGTCGGCGTCCGAACAAATGAGACTGTGCCAGAAATGCAAACTCGGCGACCGTCGGGGCACGGCTGTGCGAGGAGGGGCTGTCGGCGTCCTCCAGGAGACTGCCAAATCCCGGCCCCTCGTCCTCGCAAACCGGACCTTCTCTAGAAAGAGGGTCTTCACACAGGTAATCATGTGAAGGGTCTTAAGACGAGATCATCCTGGATTGAGGGGAGGCCGTAAATCCAGTGAGTGGGTTTAAGAGTGAGGAGAGAAAGATCTGAGGCATACAGAGGGAAACACCATGTGCAGAGAGAAGCCAAGGCTGGGGTGATGTTGCCACAAGCCAGGAGCACCTGGGGCCACCAGGAGCTGAAAGGCAGGAAGGACCTTCCCCTAGAGCCTCCAGACTCCAGGCTGATTTCAGGTTCTGGCCGCCACAGTTCCAAGAAAACTCGTTTCTGTTGTTTTCATCCATCCAGTTCGTGGGACTTTGTTCTGGCGGCCCCAGGACACTGAGACGGTATGTAGAGCCTCCAGCCTGGGGGAGGCCACCCCAGAGATTGGAGGTGGGCCATGTAAGAGTCAGGAGGTCGGGAAATCTGGGAGGCCCAGTGCAGAATGGGGAGCGGCAGCCGCAGGACAAGAACAGAACCACATGGTGCTGCTGAAGCCAGCGGAGGAGGGGGATGGAGGAGGGGTGTTAGCCACGTCACCACAGCTGACCATGGCCATGGGGACCCACAGGGGTGTGTCCGTGTGCTGGGGAGCGGAGGGCCCGACCGGAGTGGTCAGGACAGAAAGGCAGGACGTGGCCAGCCCAAGGATGGGAAGTAAACTCATGTGGAGTCATTACTCGAGTTGCCCTGTCTGCCCAGGGCACCCCCAATCCTGAGACAGTGGCCAACCTGTCACTGAGCACCTCCCAATGGTCTTGACCTTGACCAAAACCTGGCCCTCCTCCTAGCATCTTGCCTTCCCCTCTCTCCCAGCGCAGGGACTCCACCCAGCACTCCCCCCAACCTCGATCACAGCAGGGGCTCATGTAAACCTTCCGTCTTACCCTCCTCCCCTCCACTGACCACCTTTCAGAAATGCAAATCTGGTGAGAACCCCTCTGCAGGTCAGGTCTGTGGATGGCAGCACCCTGGCCAGCCCTCTCCTACTGGGATCTGTGCCAACAGTCAGAGGGCACCACGCTATTTCCTCCCCCCGCCCAGCACTCCTCCAGCCTGGCAGTGCTGCTGGAACACTCTGGCCTTCTCTGGGCCTGGCCAGCTCACGAATACGCCTCATCATCCACATGGCCTTCCCCAGGGTCCTCCCAGTGGCTCGCCCGCACCTGGCATGTGGCTCTCCCCCGGGGCCTCACGTCCAGCCCGTGCTCAGGGCTGCGGTACCTCGTGGTTTCTCTCCACACTGCACATTCCTTAAGGGCCAAGGACCCTGTCCTGCTGTAGCCCCGACGACCAGCTCCATCTCTGATCACGACGTACAGAGTTCACCATCGACAGCGTGGTCTGGATGCCCAGCTCACCCCAGCTCTGCCTGTCCCGGCGCCCACATCAACTGGCTGCGCTTTCGGCCTTTCCTAAGCTCTACCACTGTCACTTTCGTGGCTGCTGGCATGAAAACTCCCGAGGCCAGGCTATGTCTGCGTCAACCCCGGCCTGCGGGGAGCAGGGCAGCCACCGGCTCACACGCTAGTGACGGCTGAACTAGAAGAGCAGAGGCTTTGTGGGAGAGTCCAAGTCCCCAGTCCCCGTATCCTCCGTCAGTCCAGGGAAAAGCCACCCTCTCTCAGTGAACGTCTGCACAACAGGCAGAGTGCAAAGTAACTCCCAGATTACACAGCTTCACTTTCCCGGCTGTGGAGACCTCGGGTACGTGCATCTGTGCTGGGGGCTGCCTCCACGTGTTTTATTTAACCCCACACAAATGCAGCAGGGAGGTGCGGGCGACGCCTTCCAGAGCAGGCCAGCCAGACCCCGAGACTCGCCCAGAAAGTGATGGAGCCAACACAGGACCTGGCTCTGCGTGACCAGATGCTCATTTTCTCAGAGCTGCACAGTGGAAATGGAGGTTTCCCACCATCAGCCACCCGAAAGTCTGAGATTATTCAAAGCGGAAAAGAAAATACTGTATAAAAGAATAGCTAAACTGGGGCGCCTGGGTGGCTCAATCATTAAGTGTCTGCCTTCGGCTCAGGGCGTGATCCCAGGGTCCTGGGATCAAGCCCCACATCGGGTTCCCTGCTCATTGGGAAGCCTGCTTCTCCGTCTCCCACTCCCCCTGCTTGTGTTCCCTCTGTTGCTGGCTGTCTCTCTCTGTGTCAAATAAATAAATAAATAAAATCTTAAAAAAAAAAAAAAGAATAACTAAACTAAAAAAAGACACATCCCTCCCCTGGCCAAGCTGGCAGTGCGAGCCAAGCCATGAGCTGCCTCTGTTAACTCCACTGATGTCCATCTTCCAGAATACGGCCCAATGCCGAATCGGACTCTACGGTGGACATTTCTAGATCAACGTCATGCCAGTCCAGAAATACCCATGTCAGAAGAACTCTGCATCTACTCATTTATTGATCTCAGAACTTACACTGGCTTTCATGCAGGTATGCTAACTCCAAACAGCAGCAACTGAAGAGAATGAGCAGGGCCCGGCATGAGCTCTGTCTGGAGGGTCCTCTCCTGGGTAAACTCTGCCACGTGCGCAGGTGGCCATGTGGCCCTTGCTGCATTGCCCACAGGGACTTGGGCATGGGAAGTGGCACCGATCCAGAGGCCCCGAGTCTCCTGCACTAACTCACTCTTCTAGAATAGATGTGATGTTCAACTACAAAGCAAAGCCCGTAGGAGACGAGGCAGCACCGCGCGCACCCGTATCACTCCCCACACGCATCAGCAGCGCCCTGCGTTCAACTCTGAAACCATTCTTCGTCAACGTGACAGGAAGAGGCTTCACTTCATTTAGGCACAAAGTCACAAACGCACCCCACGGGCCAGACACTCTTGGCAAGAACACCTACCAAGAGCTTCCCGCAACAATCCAGTGACTCAGATTTAAAAAGTATACTTCCTTGGGTTTTTTGTTTGTTTAGTTAAAGGACAAAAATGCAGATTTTTAAGATTGGGAAAGATGTTCGAGTTTGAGAAGACACATAAATATATAGTGAATAAACACAGGGCTGTCAGCGCAGAGAAGGGAGCAACACATACAACAGGGAAGGGCTCGAATGAGCCCTGCTCTCCTGGAGCGGACATGGAGCTGCTGGTATGAACTCATGTGTTGAACACACACAGACATATGGAAATAGAGGCATACCTCACCTACACACACATACACATGGGAAGCACGTGCACACACTTCCCAGCCCTGTCCACTGAGAGGGTTGAGAAGCAGGGACACCCAGCAGCAAGGAGCACTCGGTAACCAGATCTTGGTCAATAAATATCATTCCCCAATACAAAGAATCAGGGCTCCTTGAAGAAGTGGCCGATTTGATTCCAGGGCTGGAGCAGGAAAAGTACAAGATGAACCTGGAACCTGTGCTCAAAAACTGATGGGGGATATGTCAAAAGGACAGACAAACCAGCTTGCAGAAACTCTCACGGGCCAGAAGTGGGACAATGCGATCAACGAAGTAGGATCGTGATCGGGAGTAAAACAAGAATCCGTTGAGTCCAGTGAGACATCTAGGAACAAACCTAATCAAAGAGGCGAAAGACCTACACTCTGAAAACTATACGACACTGATGAAAGAAACTGAAGATGACACAAAGACATGGAAAGGCATTCCATGCTCATGGATCGGAAGAACAAATATTGTTAAAATGTCTATGCTGCCTGCGGCAGCCTGGGGGACTCAGCCGGTGAAGCGTCTGCTTTCAGTTCAGGTCATGATCCCGGGGTCCTGGGATCCAGCCCTGTTTCAGGCTCCCTGCTCAGCGGAGAGTCTGCTTCTCCCTCTGTCTCTGCCTGCTGCTCCCCCTGCTTGTGTGCTCTCCATATCAAATAAATAAAATCTTTAAAAAAAAAAAAAGTCCATACTACCCAAAGACATCTACACGTTTAATGCAATCCCTATCAAATACCAACAGCATTTTTCACAGAACTAGAACAAACCAGCCTAAAATTTGTATGGAACCACAAAAGACCCCAAATTGCCAAAGTAATCTTGAAAAAGAAAACCAAAGCTGGAGGCATCACAATTCCGGACTTCAAGCTCTGTTACAAGGTTATAATCATCAAGACAGTATGGCACTGGCACAAAAACAGATACATAGATCAATGGAGCAGAACAGAAAACCCAGAAATGAACCCTCAACTCTATCTATGGTCAATTAATCTTCAAACAAGCAGGAAAAAACATCCCATGGAAAAAAGACAGCCTCTTCAACAAATGGCACTGGGAAAGCTGGACAGCTATATGCAAAAGAATGAAACTGGACCACTTTTCTACGTCATACACAAAAATAAATTCAAAATGGGTTAAAGACCTAAATGTGAGACCTGAAACCATAAAAACCCTAGAAAAGAGCACAGGCAGTAATTTCTGTGACATCTGCCATAACAACATGTTTCTAGATATGTCTCCTGAGGCAAGGAAAACAAAAGCAAAAATAAACTATTGGGACTTCATCAAAATAAAAAGCTTCTTCACAGGAAAAGAAACAATCAACAAAACCAAAAGGCAACCTACGGAATAGGAGAAGATATTTGCAAATGGCGTAGCTGAAAAAGGGTTATTATCTAAAACATTTAAAAAACTTATAAAACTCAACACCCAAAAACCAAACAATCCAATTAAAAAATGGGAAGACATCCAGATGCCAAAAGACACACTCATCATGAGGGAAATGCAGATCCAAACCACAAGGAGAGACCCCCTCACACCAGTCAGAATGGCTAAAATCAACAACACAGGAACAACAGGTGTCAGTGAGGATGCGGAGAAAAAGGAAGCCTCGGGCACTGCTGGTGGGAATGCAAACTGGTGCAGCCACTCTGGAAAACAGTAGGGAGGGTCCTCAAAAAGTTAAAAATAGAACTACCCCTACGATCCAGCAAACGCACCACTGGATATTTACCCTAAAAATACAAAAACCCTAATTCAAGAGGAGTTAAGAGGGAGGACGCATAGGGGACCCTAATTTCAACTGGTCCCTGGAATTCTGCTAGATAGTTATCAAATCATTCTGAACACCTGCAAAATCAACCGGATATCTGAGAAAAGAATTGCTGCAACTCTACAAATAGAAAAGCGACCACTTCTTGCAAGGCAGGAGGTGCAGAGACATGAATCCGAGGCGATATATCGGAAGACAAACTACAGGGGGAGGGGGCCTCTGTAAGCCAGCTATCGGAAAGTGTAATAAGCAGCAGAACGCAAAATCAGAACTTTGAGAAGTCTGCCTGAAAGGCACTCACGGGGCCAAGTGGAGCGGAATCCCAGGTAGGACAGCATGGTCTCAGGGTCCCCAGGGTCACAAAAAGAACGGGGGTGCCCAAGGGTGGCAGAGTTCCCAGGCATCAGAGCAGGAAGTCAACCACAATCAGCAAGCCCAGGCACCAGCTTCCTGCCCGGTGTTCCCATACACCGAGAACCGCTGCAGGGTTGGGTGACAGCATTCCGAGCAGGGGCCCAGCAAGCAGCAGAACCGCGGTGAAACCTCCCCTCTCTGCCCCAGGAGGAGCGGCATGGGTGTGCGCCACAGGAGTCTGCAAAGTTTGGAGACCGAACGGGGTTGCGTGCTGGTTAAACACAGGCGGTCAGGAACGACCGCCTGCTTTCCTATGGGGGCTCCTGTAATGGGGGGGTGCGAATTTCAGCTCCAGAGCTGGAGATTGGGGCACCGCCATTCTCATCCCCCACATGGCTCTGGAGCCACTTACACTGAGCCAGGCCCCCTGTGAGCAGGGTACAACTCTGCCGGGGCAAAGACACCTGAGAATCAGCACAACAGGCCCCTCTCCCAGAAGATCAGCAGGAACTTCAGGCTAAGACTGAGTTTACCGATCACACAGAACTGCAAAACTCCAGCTCCTGGGGAAACAGTGTATAGCATCCGTGGTTTTCTCTTATGACTCTTTAGTCTTCCAGTTTTATAATTTATTACCTAATATTTTTTTATATTATCAATTCTTTTTTTTAAGTCTTTTTAATTTTCATTTTTACATTTACATTTCATATTTATTTTTCATTTCTGGCTTCCTTTCATTGTATTCAATTTTATTTTTGTATATATGTTTTTCTTTCCTATTTTGGGATCTCGTTTATTGTTCTGATCAACTTCTTGTTTGATTCCTTTTTTTTTTTATGGGTTTCTGTTCTCTTCTGATTTGTTTAGCATATATTTTCCTGGTGTCGTAGTTGCTATTTCTGCATTTTCTCTCTCTCTTTCACCTATTCTTTTCTGGACACAATGACAAGATGGAAGAACTCACCTCAAAAGAGAGAACAAGAGGCAGTACTCGCTGCCAAGGATTTAGTCAATATGGATATTGGTAAAATGTTGGAGCTAGAATTCAGAGTAACGATTATAAAGATACTAGCTGGGCTTGAAAAAAGCATGAAGACACAGAGAATCCCTTACTGAAGAATAAAAGAACTAAAATCTAATCAGTTCGAAATAAAAAAGGCTATTACTGAGATGCAAGCAAAAATGGAGGCTCTGCTAGGGTAAATGAGGCAGAAGAGTCAGTGATATAGAAGACCAAACGATGGGGAATAAGGAAGCTGAGAAAAAGAGAGATAAAGAACTACTGGATCATGAGGAAAGGATTAGAAAGATCAGCGATTCCACAAAGTGAAACAATATTAGAATAACTGGGGTCCCAGATGAAGAGAAAAGAGAGAGTAGGGCAGAAGGATTATTTGAACAAATTATAGCTGAGAACTTCCCTAATCTAGGGAAGGAAACAGGCATTCAAGTCCAGGAGGTAGAAAGAAACACTCCCCTCAAAAATCAGTAAAAATAGGTCAACACCTCTACATGTAATAGTGAAGCTTGCAAATTCAGGAGATAAAGAGAAAATCCTGAAAGCAGCTCCAGACAAGAGGTCCTTAACCTACATGGCTAGAAACATAAGGCTGACAGCATATCAGTCCACAGAGACCTGGCAGGACAGAAAGGACTGGCATGATATATTCAGGGTGCTAAATGAGAAAAATATGCAGCCAAGAATACTTTATCCAGCTAGGATGACATTCAGAATAGAAGGAGAGATAGAGAGCTTCCAGGACAAACAGAAACTAAAACAACTTGTGATCACTAAACTAGCTTTGCAAGAAATATTAAAGGGGATCCTCTGAGCAAAGACAGCCCAAAAGTAACAAAGACCAGAAAGGAACAGAGACAATATACAGAAACAGAGACTTCACAGGTAACACTATGGCACTAAATTCATATCTTTCAATAATTACTCTGAATGTAAATGGGCTAAATGCCCCAATCAAAGGACACAGAGTATCAGTTTGGGAAAAAAAACCAAGACCCATAGATTTGCTGTCTGCAAAGATGCCTCCAGATTGAAAGTGAGGGGTTGGAAAACCATGTATCATGCTAATGGACATCAAAACAAAGCTGGGGTAGCAATCCTTATATCAGACAAACTAGATTCTAAACCAAAGACTGTAATAAGAGATGAGGAAGGACACTACATTATAATAAAAGGGTCTATCCAACAAGATGATCTAACAATTGTAAATATTCATGCCCCTAACATAGGAGCAGCCAATTATATAAACCAATTAATAACAAAATTAAAGAAACACATTGATAATAATACAATAATAAAGGGACTTCAGCACCCCACTCACAGCAAAGGACAGATCATCTAAGCAGAAGATCAACAAGGAAACAAGGGCTTTGAATGACACACTGGACCAGATGGACTTCACAGATACATTCAGAGCATTTCATCCTAAAGCAACAGAATACACGTTCTTCTCGAGTGCACATGGAACATTCTCCAGAATAGATCACATACTGGGTCACAAATCAGGTCTCAACCGATACTGAAAGTTTGGGATTATTCCTTGCATATTTTCAGACCACAATGCTTTAAAACTTGAACTAATATATGGAGGTTAAAGAGCATCCTACTAAAGAATGAATGGGTCAACCAGGAAATTAAAGAACAATTTTTAAAAATTCATGGAAACAAGTGAAAATGAAAACACAACAGTTCGAAATCTTTGGGATGCAGCAAGGGCCACCCTAAGAGGGAAATACATAGCAATACAAGCCTTTCTCAAGAAACAAGAAAAGTCTCAAGTATACAACCTAACGTTACGCCTAAAGGAGCTGGAGAAAGAACAGCAAATAAAGCCTAAACCCAGCAGGAGACAATTAATAAAGATTAGAGCAGAAATCAATGAAATAGAAACCAAAAGAATAGAACAGCTTAAGTAGAAGCTGGTTCCTTGAAAGAATAAGATCAATAAACCCCTAGCCAGACTTATCAAAAAGAAAAGAGAAAGGACCCAAATAAATAAAATCATGAATGAAAGAGGAGAGATCACAACCAACACTGAAGAAATACAAACAATTATAAGAACATACTATAAACAACTAGATGCCAACAAATTAGGCAATCTGGAAGAAATGGATGCATTCCTAGAAACATAAACTACCAAAACCATCATTCAGAACAGGAGAGGAAGAAATAGAAAACCTGAACAGACCCATATCCAGCAAGGAAATTGAAGCAGTAATCAAAAATCTCTCAACAAACACGAGTCCAGGGCCAGATGGCTTCCCAGGGTAATTCTACCAAACATTTAAAGAAGAATACCTATACTTCTGAAGCTCTTTCAAAAAATAGAAATGGAAAGAAAACTTCCAAACTCATACTATGAGGCCAGCATTACCTTGACCCCAAAACCAGACAAAGACCCGACCAAAAAGGAGAATTACAGACAAATATGAACATGGATGCTAAAATTCTCACCAAATTCTAGCCAATAGTATCCAACAGTACATTAACAGGATTATTCACCACAACCAAGTGGGATTTATTGCTGGGCTGCAAGGGCAGTTCAACACCCGAATCTACAAAGAAGTCAAACTCTCACTCTTTGCAGATGACATGATTGATACTCTACGTGGAAAACCCAAAAGACTCCACCACAAAACTGCAACAACTCAGAGGAATTAAGCAAAGTGGCAGGATACAGAATCAATGCACAGAAATCAGCTGCATTTCTATATACTAACAATGAGTCAGAAGAAAGAGAAATTAAGGAATCAATCCCATCTATAATTGCACCAAAAACTATAAGATACCTGGGAATAAACCTAGCCAAAGAGGTAAAGGAAGGAACTGTACTCTGAAAACTATAAAACACGAATGAAAGAAGTTGAGGAAGACGTAAGGAGATGGAAAAATGTTCCATGCTCATGGATTGGAAGGAGAAACATTGTGAAAATATCTATGCTACCTGGAACAATTTATACACCCAATGTCATCCCTCTCAAAGTACCATCAACATTTTTTCAAAGAGCTGGAACCAAATAATCCTAAAATTTGTATAGAACCAAAAAGACCCCAAGTAGCCAAAGGAATGTTGAAAAAGAAAACCAATGCTGGTGGCATCACAATTTCGGACTTCAAACTCTATTACAAAGCTGTAATCATCAAGACAGCATGGTACTGGCACAAAACAGACACATAGGTCAATGGAACAGAATAGAAAACCCAGAAACGGACCCTCACTTCTATCGTCAACTAGTTTTTGACGAAGCAGTAAAGAATATCCAATGGAAAAAAGACAGTCTCTTCAACAAAAAGTATGGGGAAACTGGACAGCCACATGCAGAAGAATGAAACTGGACCATTTCCTTACACCATACACAAAAATAAATCCAAATGGATGAAAGACCTAAATGTGAGACAGGAAATCATCAAAATCCTAGAGAACACAGGCAGCAACCTCTTTGACCTAGGCCACAGCAACTTCTTATTATTATTATTTTTAATTTAAATTCAATTAATTAACATATAATGTATTATTTGTTTCCAGGGTACAGGTCTGTGATTTGTCAGTCTTATATAATACCCAGTGCACATTACAACACAAATCCCCCACAATGTCAATCACCCGGTTACCCCACCCCCATCCCCCCCCCCCTCCAGCAACTTCTTGTTAGACAGGTCTCCAAAGGCAAGGGAAACAAAAGCAAAAATGAACTATTGGGATTTCATCTAGATAAAAAGCTTTTGCGCAGCAAAGGAAACATTCAACAAAATCAAAAGACAATTACAGAATGGGAGAAGATATCTGCAAATGACATATCAGATAAAAGGCTAGTATCCAAAATCTATAAAGAACTTATCAAACTCAACACCCAAAAAACAAATAATCCAGTCAAGAATTGGGCAGAAGACATGAACCGACATTTCTCCAAAAAAGACAGACAAATGGCCAACAGACACATCACTCGGCATCAGGGAAGTCTAAATCAAAACCACAATGAGATCCCACCTCATACCAGTCAGAATAGCTAAAATTAACAAGTCAGGAAACAGATGTTGGCGAGGATGTGGAGAAAGGGGAGCCCTCGTGCACTGCTGGTGGGAATGCAAGCTGGTGCAGCCACTCTGGAAAACAGTATGGAGGTTCCTCAAAAAGTTAAAAATAGAGCTACCCTGTGACCCAGCAATTACACTACTAGGTATTTACCCCAAAGATACAAATGGAATGATTCAAAGGGGTACGTGCACCCCAATGTTCATAGCAGCAATGTCCATAACAGCCAAACTGAGGAAAAGGCCCAGCTGTCCATCCACAGATGAATGGATAAAGAAGACGTAGTATAGATATGTACAATGGAATATTACTCAGCCATCAGAAATGATGCAGCTGACCTGGAGGGTATTATGCTAAGTGAAATAAGTCAATCAGAGAAAGACAATTATCATATAATCTCACTCATATGTGGAATTTAAGAAACAAAACAGAGGAACATAGAGGAAGGGAGGGGAAAATAAAACAAGAAATCAGAGAGGGAAAGAAACCATAAGAGACTCTTAATCATAGGAAACAAACTGAGGGTTGCTGGAGGGGAGAGGGGTGGGGAGATGGGGTAACTGGGGGATGGGCATTAAGCAGGGTATGTGATGTAATGAGCACTGGGTGTTATATTTTTTTTTTAAAAAACCCTCTAATTCAAAGGGATACATGCACCCCTACAATTATAGCAGCATTATCTATAGTAGCCAAGATATGGAAGCAGCCCGAGTGTCCGTTGACTGATGAATGGATAAAGATGATGTGGTGTGTGTGTGTGTGTGTGTGTGTGTGTGTGTGTGTGTGTAATAGACTATTACTTAGCCATTTTAAAAAAGAATGAAATCTTGCCATTTGCAACAACATGGATGGAGATAGAGGGTATTATGCTAAGTGAAGTAAGTCAATCAGAAAAAGACAAATACCATACGATTTCACTCATATGTGGAATTTAAGAAACAAACAAAGAGAAAAAGAGAGGCAGACCAAGAAACAGACTCTTAACTATAGAGAACAAACCAATGGTCACTAGAGGGGAGGTGGGTAAGGGGATGGGGAGCCAGGGGGTGGGGATTAAGGAGTGCACTTGTTGTGATGAGCACTGGGTGATTAAAATAAAAACTTAAAAAAAAAAAAAGAACCGGTGAGTCCGTATTGATACACATACATACGTGAATAAATAAGGGGGGAAAGGGAAAGGTCTAAATTACAGTAGAGTCCAACCAATGTGTAGAGGCAGGTGCAATTAAATCTCCACTGGCAACGGGCACAGGCATCGCTGCTTCAGGCAAGAATCACCGCAGAGGCCCATCCAGGCCTGACCAATAGGAAATGCACAGGGTCTCTGAGTACTCGCCACAAGATACTATTACTTGTAAGGAAAAAACAGTAGCTTTACAACGAAGAGACCTGGCAGAAAACATCCTAACCAAACGGTGAAAATTCACATAATCGATAATGAGACAAACCAATATCACAGCCCTCCAGAGAAGGGCAGATAAAACTTCCTGGAAATCCTGCCCAATCCTAAGGCTATACTCACAAACCAAGACTGAGGGGCAATCTACAAAGTAACTGGCCAGCAAGCTTCGAAGTGTCAACACAAGAGAGGCTGATGGACCTCTCCAGAACGGGGAAATGACAGGTAAATATGTGTGAACTGGGTCCTGGGCCCCAAAAATGTTATTTCCTTTTTGCTTTAAAGCTCATTAGTGAGACAACTGGCAAAATTTACATAAAGTCAGAGTGGAATACGGGGCACCTGGGTGGGGCGCCTGGGTGGCTCTCAGGGTTCTGGGATCGAGCCCGCATCAGGCCCCTCCGCTGGGAGCCTGCTTCTTCCTCTCCCACTCCCCCTGCTGGTGTTCCCTCTCGCTGGCTGTCTCTCTGTATCTGTCAAATAGATAAATAAAATCTTAAAAAAAAAAAAAAAAAAAGAGTGGAATAGAGTGTTTTATCAGTTACTTTCCTGATTTTGGTAACTGTGCTATAGTTAAGACCTTGCTAAGTATCCTTGCTTCGAAACGCATACTGAAGTATTTAGTCTAAGAGGGGCCTCATGTCTGCAACTTAGTGTCTCAAGTCCACGTGCACACTTACGTGTATATGCATACGCACGCATGCGCACACACACAGTGAGACAGAGAGAGAGAGGGCATAAATTTGGTAAAATGTTAACACTGGGGAAGGTACATGGGAAGTCTTTGTACATTTTTGCAACTTCTCTGTAAGACTGAAATTCAAAGCAAGAAGTTTTTTGAAGTTTAACACGTGGAGGGTTATAAAAAAGATGAGGGTCTGTTCTGGGTTCAAAGATAATAAAGAAGGAATGACCAAGTGAGCACATTACAAGAGCTGCGGGGCAGCGTGGAGGTCTGGGGCTGCCACATGCAGCCGGCGGGAGCAGACGGGACAGATGGAGGGTGCTGCCCACAGGGCAGGCCTGCTCACTTGGAAGAACACCTCTGTTGTGAGGAGCAAGGGCTGCAATGTTTCAGGGTATGGTCACATCTAGGACTTACTTTAAATGGTCAACAGGCACACACACACAGCTAAACAACGGGGGCCAGTCAACACCTGCTGAATGTAGGCGGTAGGGGATTTCCAATCTACTCAACCTTTTTGTCTCAAAATGTTCACAATAAATATTGCAGAAAAGTCAGAATTTTATTTCAAAAATACATGGATTTGCAGTCCTTTTCTCTATCAAAATTGGTTAAAACCACAATGTCCGATACAACCATTCTACACGGAAAATTTGACATTTGTGCCCAAAGTTTGCAAACACGGGCTCCCTCTACAATAGAACACCATGCAAGGAATGTTTTAGAAGCGCGGGCGGGCGGCGGCTAACTGCTCCTCAAACACGTGCTGTTGAGCAAAACCGGCAGAGTAGGAAGGTGACCAACAGTCCTGCAGAACAGGACGCCAAAGCGGCAGAGGGAGGCGCCAGCAGGTGGCGCCGTTGGCTCAAGAGGCTGAAAGGGGCCGCAGAGCCGCAGGGGAAGCACCAGAGCCTGCAGGGGCCATCAGCAAATGTGCTACCCCCAACCTGCAGAGCCCCTCTCCGAATTCCACTCCCCAACAGTAGCCTCCACAGCCTCTATGTGGGGACTTCGACTGCTACGTGCAAGCAGGCAGGCAAACAGCTCCCAGCAGCATTCACAGGGTTCACCCTGCCCTACTGCTTGGGCCCAGGAGGAGGCCTCCGTCAACCAGGTCAGGGGCAAGCCCTCCAGGCTGCCGGCTGACCCAGGCCTGAGCCACAGCCTGAGCATCTAAGGGAAAACAATTTTTTTTTTTTTAAGATTTTATCCACTGATTTCACAGAGAGAGAGCACAGAGGGAACGGCAGGCAGAGGGAGAAGCAGGCTCCCCACCAAGCAGGGAGCCCAATGTGGAGCTAGATCCCAGGACCCTGCGATCATGACCCGAACCAAAGGCAGACACTTCACCGACGGAGCCCCCCAGGTGCCCCGCGGCTAAGGGAATTCTATCATGAACTAGGAAACAAAGTGAAAGCATCCAACCCAAGGATGAGGAGTCAGCGGGCTCATCTTATCAAAAACTGTTTTGTTAGGCATTCTATAAAAACCAAAGCTAACTTGAGATTTAAAAACAATCAATTAATCCCTATTTCTTCCCTCCATTACACAGAAAAATAAGTTTCGATTATGTTCAAACTCAAACGACAGTGCCATAACTTCTCAAAATCACACGGAGCTCTAAAATCCACTCGAAGAATTGTCAACCCAATGTACTTAAAACACCGTGGTTGGACATAGGGAAGGGAAGGGTTGGACACAGTTTTTGTCTGTTTTATTTCTACAAATTTCATTCAATAAAAAAATGACACATTATTTATTGAAGTTGGCACTTGGGTTCCTTTTCAAGACTTCTAGCCAGGCTGGGGCGCCTGGGTAGCTCAGTCGTTAAGCGTCTGCCTTCAGCTCAGGTCATGTTCCCAGCATCCTGGGATCAAGCCCCACATCGGGCTCCTCTGCTGGGAGCCTGCTTCTTCCTCTCCCACTCCCCGTACTTGTGTTCCCTCTCTCGCAGTGTCTCTCTCTTTCAAATAAATAAATAAAATCTTTAAAAAAAAAAAAAAAAGAGTACTAGCCAGGCTAATACAGATGAAGAAAACACAATTTTCCGATCTTCATGTACAGAAATAGTAAAACTCACCAGTAATTAAAGAAATACACATTTTAGGGGCGCCTGGGTGGCGCAGTGGTTAAGTGTCTGCCTTCGGCTCAGGGCGTGATCCCAGCATTCTGGGATCAAGCCCCACATCAGGCTCCTCCGCTAGGAGCCTGCTTCTTCCTCTCCCACTCCCCCTGCTGGTGTTCCCTCTCTCGCTGGCTGTCTCTGTCAAATAAATAAATAAAATCTTAAAAAAAGAAAAAAAAGAAATACACATTTTAAAATAGTAATCCTTTTCATCTAGCAATTACTAAATTTAAACAAAAGCCCCGCACTCTGCTGGCAGAGATGAGGTGAAACCTGGAGCACTAAAGGAGTCCTGGGCCTCAGGAACTGCTTAACTGGTCTGAAGAGCAACTGACCACACATACAGTTCGCTAGAAGAACTGTCACACTCTTCTCAAAATCAACCTAAGAACATAGTGTTACTGTTGTGACCTCAAAGGTGGATGAAAGTGCGAAATGTGGCCCAAATCCAATAGGCAGGCATTTTAACGTTTTTATGCATTCCTGTCCAGGCGGATGGGAAGAAATACAGTTTTTCAGAGAAGAACAGCTATAGACGGACTAGTTGAATCCCAGTGAGTGGCGAAGTCTTTCGTGTGTGCTCAGAGCAGGTGGAGGAATCAGGGAAGGCCCCTGGGGCTGGGAAGCAGTGCGTGTGGGGCGGAGGGCAGGCTGCGGCCCTAGCAGGGCAGGGCCCGTCTCTCATCATCCCAGCCACAACCCCTCAGCCAATGGGGGTCCTCCACAAGGGAACTCCTGCTTGTCTGAGCGCACTTTTTAATTTATTTTTAAAGATTTTATTTATTTATTTGACACAGAGAGAGAGAGTACAAGCAGGGAGAACAGCAGGCAGAGGGAGAAGCAGGCTTCCTGCTGAGCAGGAAACCCGATGTGGGACTCAATCCCCGGACCCTGGGATCGTGACCTGAGCCGAAGGCAGACGCTTCAGTGACTGAGCCACCCAGGCGTCCCTGTTTGAGAGGATTTTATTGCCTTAGGGATGGCATTAAGCCCTGTGGAAGATTTATATATTTTAAGATTTTTATGTTAAACTTCAGAATAAACTATGTATTTGACCTTTAAGGCATTTGTATAGTATTTAAGACAATTCGGCAAATCAATTTACACTTTAGCCTTGACTCGACTCTAATTTAAAACGTAATTGGGGCGCCTGTATGGCTCAGTTGGTTCATCATCTGACTCTTGGTTTTGGCTCAGGTCATGATCTCAGGGTCCTGGGATCGAACCCCACACTGGGCTCCCTGCTCAGCGGAGAGTCTGCTTGAAGATTCTCTCCCTTTACTGATCCCCCCCCCGTCTCTCCCTCTCAAATAGATAAATCTTTAAAAAATAAAATGTATAATTAAGCTTCTGATTTTAGACATGATTTTTTTTTATTTTAGTGAAAACGTGTAAGAGAGAAATTTACAGAGACTGTAAACATTCTTCGTCTATGCAAGTTTATCGATTGCTAGGCACTCTTTTAGGTACTGGGAATATAGCAGTGAGCAAAACCAAGTTCTTGACTCTGCAAAGCACACTTCCTGATAGGCTTGGAAAGAACTTGAGATCCATTATGTATGTAGCTTTAAATTATTACATCTAATTGGAAAGGTTTTACTTGATGGTCAGATATTCCAGGTATTTAAAATGACAATTAAATCTAGAACAATAAGAATTAACCTAGGGGGGCACCTGGTGGCTCAGTCAGTTCAGCATCCGACTCTTGGCTTCACCTTAGGTCATGATCTCAGGGTCGTGAGGTGGAGCCCCAAGTGGGACTCCATGCTCAGTGGGGAGTCTGCTTGAGATTCTCTGTCTCTCCCTCTGTCCCTCTCCCTGATTTGTGCTCTCTCTCCCTCTCTCTAAAATAAATCTTTTTTTTTAAGTATTAAAACTATGGCTTAGAATGTATAAGGGAATTTAAGTTGTAAATGGGACTAATCATTAAAAATGATAGAGTCTGGGGTGCCTGGGTGGCTCAGTCAGTTAAGTGTCTGCCTTTGGCTTAGGTCATGATCCCAGGGGTCTGGGATTGAGCCCCACGCTGGGCTCCCTGCTTGGCAGGGTGTGTATTTTTCCCCCTCCCTCTGCTGTTCCCCCTGCTTGTTCTCTTTGTCAAATAAATAAATAAATAAATAAATATCTTTTAAAAAAAATAAAAATTGGGGCGCCTGGGTGGCTCAGTCGTTAAGCGTCTGCCTTTGGCTCAGGTCATGATCTCAGGGTCCTGAGATAGAGCCACACGTCAGGTTCCCTGCTCAGTGGGAAGCCTGCTTCTCCCTCTCCCACTCCCTCTGCTTGTGTTCCCTCTCTCTCTCTCCCTGTCAAATAAATAAGTTTTTAAGATAAAAAAATAAAAATAAATAAAAATTTTTAAAAAATGATACAGTCTGATCAGCTTGAGTTGATCAAAGTTTACCTGAAAGTGAAGGTTAAAATTTACCAAGTTATACAGAGAATAATAAAATTTTAAAGTCCACATAAAAGCGTAAGAAAAGAACAGGCCCGTAACTTCGTAGCCTAAAAAAATGTTGACTTTAAATAATCTCAAATAATCTTTCCTATGCTCAAAAGCCTCACTTCAAAGGGCACTAAAAACTCACAGCAAGAAAAGATAGATGCTAACAACGTTTTCGCCCCTTAATAGCAAACGGAAACAGAACGTGTGTGTCACACACAGGGGAATGGTGAGATCAAATACAGGCAGTCGTCATCAGTCATGAACAGGGTGGTTACAGCCAAGTGCGGCCTGGAAGGGCTCCCAGCAACTGCCCAGCGGAGAGGGAGGGCACACATCTGCTGTGCGTTCACTTAGCCCACAAGTATGTACTGAAGGTCCTCTCTGTGTTCTGAATGCTGGGGATGGGACAGCAAGCAACACAAGGTCCCTGCTGTCAAGACACAGCTTTATAACAAAATGTACTTATGGATTAATCTAGGGAGAAGAGACGGCTCTCTCGTACCAGGTCACCCCATCCAAGAGCATGGGGCCCCCTCCCGCAACCCTAGGAAGTTCAATGGGCTCTGTGGAGGTCTAATGTACTCCTGGTTACATTTATTCCTAAATATCTTATGGTTTTCTCGCTACTGTCCAAAGTTATCTCACTGCTCTCATACTTTCTGAAGACTGCTGCATAGAAATTCCCCCAGTTTGTGGAGACTAACTTAGTATCCGCCAACTTTGTTGGGCTGCCTCTTCTTCTGGCAGTTCATGGAGAGTCCACACGTTGTTCTTGGCACATGTCATTATCTGTAAATCATGGGGCTGCAATCCCAATCAAGATACCTGTCGTTTTTGAGAAACTCAAGAGGCCTATTCTAAAATGCATATGGGAGAATAAAGGTCCATGAATAGCTAAATTACTCTTGAAAAGTTTAAGAAATACCAACTTCCAAAATATCCTACGAGGCCACGGTCACAACCAAATGTGGGTAATGGCACAAGAACAAATAAACAGGCCAATGGAACAGAAGAAATAAGACATTAGACTTTTCAGGGCTTGAAGAAGTACCAAAACTGCACAAAACTTTGCAATTTTGATGCTTTTACAAAAACCTCTGAACTTGATCAATTCCTGCAAAGTGCTGGTGAAACTGGGTTTTGGCGCTACTCTCCAAGCACACTGTACCCGTCAACCGCACGCTCTCTTGGTCAGCCACATGGGCACGGTGACTCTTGATGACCGGGCTGTTTAAGGCAGAAGCACTGACAAGATAAAATCTCTACAGATTGGAAGAACACTGTCTCAAAGCTGTGTGAGAGCCCTATTTATGTAGTCCATGCTAACGCACAGACGCATGGAAAGTTTGTTCTAAGAGGCTCACTTTTCGTTTTACATGAAGGGTAGAGAGGGGAAAATGAGAGAAGCAATATCACCTAAATGTCTCACTCTATATGTCAAGACCTATGGGAGGCACTTTAATTCACTGACTCCTCCCACTGAGATGTGCGGTCTTTGTCCCCTGCTCTTGAATCTGGGCTGATCTTAGTGACTCACTTGGAACGAGAAGGCAGTGGAAATGATTTGAGGTAAGTCCTCCCAAAGACTTCAGTCCTCAGCCATCAAGCCACCGCCAGCCTGAGTCTTCCTAGCTCACTGTGGAGCAGAGAGGGCCGTTTCCACTGTAGCCCTTTCCAAATTCCTGACCCACGCAGCCACGAGCATAACAAAATGGTTGTTTTATGGGGTGGTCGGGTTCACACTAGCAGTTAACCAGAACACTCTGGTAGATAATTGGTAACAGGATCCCCAGAGGTTAAATACCTTTGTGAGGTCGGTCTGTCTGGCTCTGAAGCCCGGCTGTGTCTTTGACACATTATCTCCGAGAATACAGTAACCTTGTTTCTAACATAACTGTACAGTTCACAGGGAGATCAGTACGGCATCTGGTAGCCTGTACAACTTTGATGCCTCCACGTTAATTTCATGAACCCAATCTATGAATTACGGTGTCATTCAAAATGGGAAACACTAAGCATGGATGAAGGCGGTGATCCATGGGCAAACAGGAATGACTTTCAATCACAGCAAGGATGTAACGCCTGACGCTGCCCACATGCGTGACTGCTCCGCAGACATTAACAAGAGTCAAAAGAAAATGACAGCCTGGTGCCTAGGAGCAGAAGAGGCACCCCCCACAGTCAATGTTTGGAAGTCAGGCATCTCCAAAGTACCATAACACAAATTACTGAAAAGGAAAGAACTCCTTGCTCATGCCTCATCCACACCTATAAAAAATACACGATGTAGCAAACGTTTATTGATGGCATGTGAAGGATGCTTGATACTACTTGTAAGCATGTAAGGGTTAAAATGCTGGGCGACAAAGACTCTAACTGCAACTGTGAAGATTATTTTCCAGAATATCACTTTGGAGAACAGTCATCTAGCTTTGATTCAACAAATCTATAAAAACAATCACCCTGCTGAAGAGGGGGTGAAGCAGCCCCTCACATCTCCATTTCCTGACCTCCCAGCAATGCCTCCAGATCTTTCTCCCACGGCCACTCTTCCCAACCCCCACCCCATCCCGAAGTCCATCCTCCACACTGCAGCCCCAGTGATGGGCTTCCTTAAGGCTTGCTTCTTTCCCTGTTATCAATTTTACCAATTTTCAGAAAAATCTGCTGGTTCCCCAGCATTCTCCAATAATGACCAGTGAGGCTATTTTTAGTACATTATGCTCTCATGGGTTTGAACACTTAAAAAAAAAATCACAGTTTTATATAAATGCATATATTTTTTGGTATTCCAAATTATCCCATGTTTGGCTAATGCAAGCCCCTTAGAGCCTTTAACACACCCTACTAATTCTCGATAGCTTGCTTTCAGATAAAAGCAAGTCACTCCATGCTCATCTTGTTCATTTTCTGCACCAAACTCTAACTCTGCCATTCATCCAAGGGGCTCTGATTCCTTTCAGTGGGAAATGATACATAGAGACCACAGTCTAGGCATCATGGGTGCTCACTGCTTCTGGTTGGTCACTGTTTCTAGGCTTTTCAGGGGACACAGGAAATGTTTTCTCATTAAAATTCTTTCAAAACAAGTTAACACTGATATCTACAATGCAAATTTGGGATTACAGGGTATTTACCTAACTATTTTGATTTCATGCTTGTATATCTTTTCTTTACCCTGAAAACCTTGACCATGTAACATAATGTCATACAAATTTTTATTTAATGGTCACTACAATTTATACAAAGTTTGACCTAACTCACACAATGGTTCCTAGTGTCTTTTTAAACAGATAAATAAATCTTTGACTACCTTCTCAAGTTCATCTAAAGTTGCTGGTCTGTACAGGTTTTCCACCTCCAAGGCCAATTCTGGTCGTTTATGTCTTCCTCATAAACCATCCACAAGTCTTCAAATTTGTGGCCAAATTGTACGTGGTGTATTCCTATTTAAAAATCTTCATATGTGCAGTTATATCCTTTTTGTAAATATTGTGCTCTCATTTCTTCTTAATCAGATTTGCAAAAAACAAAAATAGATTTACCTCTATTTTCTTTGACTTATTTTCCTGGTTTCTTGAGTTGAAAGCTGAATGCATTTACTTCTCTTCTTCTCTAATGCATGTAGGTTATGTATTTTCCTTCTCCTGAGAACTGTTTCTGCCTGATCCTATGATTGTGCTATGTAGCCCTCTGTCATTCCCTTATACAGTCTGAAAATAGTTTTGATCTCTTCTTTAATCTAGGAGATATAATAAAGGGGGTCTTAACATTTTCAGGGAGTTATTCTTAGCTATCCTTTCACTCTTAGGTTCTAGCTAGTGCATTATGGTCTGAGAATCTGGCCTATAGGACTTACTTTTTGAAACTTGGGGCTTTTCTTTGTGGCCTGTATGTGGCCAGTTTTGTTAAATGTTCCATGTAAATGAAGAGAATCTCTATTTTATGTTTGTTGGGTACAAATTCCTGTACATATCTATGGCCACATTATTTAAATCATTTATATAGGTGGCTCTCAACTGGAGGTGATTTGGCTCCCCAAGGACATTTGGCAATGTTCAGAAACATTTCTGGGGGCACCTGGGTGTCTCAGTCGTTAAACATCTGCCCTCAGCTAAGGTCATGATCCCAGGGTCCTGGGATCGAGTCCCACATCGGGCTCCCTGCTCAGCAGGAATCCTGCTTCTCCCTCTCCCACTGCTTGTGTTCCCTCTCCCGCTGTGTCTCTCTCAAATAAACAAAATCTTAAAAAACAAAACAAAACAAACATTTCTAGCTATCACAATTAGGGAGATGGGTACCTACTGGTATCTAGTGAGTAGAGACCAGGGGTGCTGTTCAGTAATCTTCGGTGCGCAGGATGGCTCCCTGACAAAGAATGATCTGGCCCCAAATGTCAACAGGGTCAGGCTAAGAACTCCCCCGCCACATCCTTTCTTCTTTTTGGTCGCCTTGGTTTGCAGCTTGCAGAGTCACATTACAGTCCCCCCTTTTACATATAGAACTGTCAACTTCTATTTTGGAAAGTTTTACTGTTACATTAGTTTACGAGTATTAAACATACCTTTGAGTAATAGGACGTATCCCCCAGTGCTCTGTAACTTGAGTCTAGTTGTGTCCAGCTTGATGGTACTAAACCTGCTTTCTTTTTGTTAGGACTGAGAGTGATTCCCATCCCTTAGTTTCCTACTTCTTTATGTTCTACATGTATCACCTATAAACAGCATTTAACTAGATTTCACTCTTCTCCTACATCTGGAGTTACTATCACCTGGGAGATTTAGACCCTTTTACATTAATTGTAGTTACCAATACATTTGGGCTTACTCATGCCATCTTATTATTAGTTGTTTGCTTTTAATATACCAAGTAAACCTCCTTGTTTTCTTCTCCTTTTCTAAGTTTTTATTTTTAAGTAATCTCTACACCCAGCGTAGGGCTCGAACTTACAACCCCAAGATCAAGAGTCACATGTTCCACCCACTGAGCCAGCCAGGCGCCTCTCTTCTCTCTTCTTAACACCCTTTTGTTGAAATGAAGCTCTTCTTCACTCCATCTCCCTCTGGTCCTTTGGGAATTGCACAGCCTACCTTCAGTCTTCCATCGCTTGCTCTCACACTAGCTGAAATCAACACTAACACCATCATCCCAATCCAGCTCTCTAACAGTCCTGCTGCAGCAACGAAGTGTAAACTTATGTTCACTGTACTTCCACACTTGAATCTGTCCTCCTTAGCAGTAGGGACTGGGACATTTTGTCCTTATAGGTTCAGTGCTGGTTGTGCATACACAAGTCTGGAAAGGCAAACACAACTAGATCATTTTAGAACATTTTTTAACCCTTTAACATGAATTTCGGGGCATTTAAGGTCAAATTTTATTATCTGTGGGTTTCTCTTAGCCGTAATGCTTCAATCCCAATTAATGCCACGTGACCTATATAAACGGTATGTACACGTAAACACATTTAGTATTCTATACACTCATAATACAGTACTATACACTCATAATACAGTACTATACACTCATAATACAGTACTATACACTCATAATACAGTACTATACACTCATAATACAGTACTATGATGCCTGCTTTTAACGAGGAACCACAACAAACATAGCAAAGCATATTACAATAACTATTTTGAACATCCGATTATTCTGCCTAGTCCAGACAGATTTCAGATAATTTTAATGGTACCCTATGAAGAATACAACTAAAAAGAGAAAATATTTAAATGCTTTATTTGCACTATCATCATCACTTCCATAATGTTTTCCACTCCATGCAAATTCAATTAATTATCCACTTGGAGGTCAATTCACATAATTTTTTTTAAAACAGGGAAAATAACAGACATACTGATAGATTTTTAAAATTTAAAATAGTTACAGGTTACATTCTCGGGATATACTGGACTGACATTAAAACTGAAACAGAGAAACAAACATTTAAACAAACAATAGGTCAAGTGCACCCTCAGGCAAGTTAACTTCACATTATCCTGACCCGTCAAAACATCGAGGAGAAAACAGCAGTCATAAAAGAGCTGAAGATTATTAGTCCCCCTTTTTATTCCTTTTACAAAAGAAATGCTGAAAGAGATTTGAAAACAAGCAAACAAAAACGTGGGGTGCGGGCAGAAATTCTAGAAAGAAAAAAGAAGCTCTGACAAACTAAAGACCAGTGAGGGCACCCCAGCCCAGCCCCCCAGGAGCCCAGCTGGCCGCCCATCCCCCCCCCCCCCAACTTCTGAGCCTGGCCCGGGGCCCACTGGCCCTCACACCCAGCGCTCCTGAGCCAGGAGCCCGGCCAACACAGAGAGTGCCGCCCCCAGGAGGGGCCGCCGGCCAAGGAACCCTCCCTGCTTTCCCAGCAGCATCCGAGGTCGCAGATCGACTGCTTCTGGGCCAGGTGGTGGCACCCCTGAGAGAATTCGACCCTGTATATTGACTTCATCAGCGAAGCAAGGCTTCCCAGGGCTCAGAGGCCAACAAACGAATTGAGCACAGAAGCAACAGGAACTAGTCACTAAAGCAGACTTCTTTCTAGATTTGGCTTCCAGCATGCAGTCACACGGAGGCCTGGAGATTCTAATTCTGGGTTAGGAGTTATTTACACAGGCCGTGTTTTTACACCGATGGTATCACAGACCAGTCCCGGCAGGGTGCAGTCCACCAAGGGAAACTATCCTACTTCTTCCCTTTTCTTATTCATATTTCCCAAACAGAGTTATGCAATTTTATCCATTTAGATCCAGACTGACTTCCACATGTTTCAGTTGAAAACTGAGCGGAGGTCAGCAAACTTTTTCTGTAAAGGGCCAGACAGTAAACTTCAGGCTTTGAAGGCCACATACTGTCTTCATTACATATTCTTCTTCCCTTTCATGTCCCTTTGAAATGTATAACGTATGGCCCCAGGGCCAAACAAGAACAGCCTGCAGCAGAGCCCTTGCCAACCCCTGGCCTAAAACATAGCTGTCCAAAGAGACATGTGATACTTTAAAAACTGAACTGTACTATTTTTAACTCATCCAGAATTTGCTAACTCAGTTTTGGTGACATCAAGATTCGCATTTTTCAGCGAATCTACAAACGTGCCTGATGCAGGAGGAGCAGCCCCTCCCTCCCAGGCTGCCAGACTCCGCAAAGGGCTTCTTTCCCAGCGGGGCAGCTTCCCAGCTGTTCTCAAAAGCTGCTTTATTTAACCAATGAGCGCGATCAATTCCACTGACAGAGAAATGCAAGAAATTCTAGGGGAATTTCAGGTTTGCTGTCTCTCAGAGAGCCCGTTACGCAGCCAGAACAGGACTGCCGACAATAGCAACAGTCGTGAGACACTGGCAAACCACATCTCTCCCTCTTTCTCGTTTTTTGTTTTGGTTACTAATATTCCCCAAAAACATTTAACCGAGGATCCTTTTTCAACTAAACCCATTTATTAAAGCTAAGAAAGCTGTCAGGGAATCCAAGAAAATTGTCAAAATTCTATATTAAAAAAAAAAATTTCTTTTCCCAGATACCGCTCAGGAAACTGTGACTATGATTCAAGGAGTTTTCATTTTGAGTGTGGGAATCTTCGGTGCCTGCGGCTCAGAAGCTCGAGCCACCTGTCCGCTGCCTTCCGTCCCAGCTTCACACCCCCCACCCCTGGGAGATGTTCAGTCAACAACTCATATTAAGGAAAACATACATCAAGAAATCACTTTATTTTTCAAACAAGGTTTGGGGAGGTGCCTCTTGAAGTTTAATATTCAAATAAAATCAGATACTAAATCCTGTTAAACTCTGTATTTAAATTTTTTAAAAAGGCATTTCCAAGCTAAAGGTCCACATGTCCATTAAAGTGACAGCAAAATTCTAATAACAAAAGTGATTTCATGGTATTAGAATCTGTTTTGGTAAATTCTGAGCTGGATGATCTTAGTAGACTGCTGCTAGAATTTAAAATTACATCACACCCTTGCTTTTCAGACTGCGACTATCATTGGCATCATTAAAAACTGACACTCAAAACTTTCATGATGGACTTGTTATTAAGAGTTAAGGAATGTTTTACGAAAAATAAGAACCCCAACTCTTCGAAGCAAGGGCCTGTTCACACGGACAATTTCTTGCCAGGGCACTGTGTGTTCAGGGACTGAGCGCCACAGAAATGGACCCAGGAGCACCCTCCCTCCTACCCACATCCCCTGTGATCTGACCAGCACTAAGCTTGGTAAGGCAGAGAATGACGAAAAAAACATAGGAAATATCAGAACCTAAATGCTCAAAAGACTCTGCAACATCAGACACGGCCATAAAGCAATACAGAAAAAAAAAATTATGTGGCGCTCTTTGATACATTTTTTAAGTGAGAAACGTGTGCATTATATAAGTACATGGAAATATACATAATAATGCTGACTGAAAATACAATACGAAATAACTAACATGTAAATATGGGTGCATATCCCATTAAACTCAGGTTCCACACAATACATTTTGGGAAATGCCATTTTAGATCAGTTCTCAACCAGGGGTGACTTTTGTCCCCCAGGGAACATTTGGCAATATCTGAAAACATTTTTGGTTGTCACAACTGGAAGTGGGGGTCCCAGTGACATCTGGTGGGTAGCGACCAGGAATGCTGCTGACATCCCACAAGGCACAGGGCAGCCTCCACAACACACAAGTATCTGGCCCCAAACGTCAACAGCCCCACAGCTGAAAACCCCTGCCCTACAGTATCACAGATCTGTCTGCACTTATGCTGCAATAAATTCTGCTAAAGTACCTCCTTGGGGGCAGGGGGGAGTACAGTTTAACACACAATTTAGAAGAATGCAAAGCTAAATTCCCAAGTTTTTAATGCAAAAAAATATACACCTTGATAAAATATCTCAAACAACATAAAACAACATATATTGACAGCTTACCAAGCTTTCATGAAGCATTCTTCTTTAAAAAGTCTGATCAATACTGTTCTGGCTGGAACCTGCATCACAGTACCTCCCAATCCATAGTCCCTTCTGAGTGACCCAACCCTACCGGAGGCCCCGCTGAAAAAGGGTGGTTGTGTGGAAGGCAGGAGCCCACCCCTCCCTAGGGCAGCACCTAGCCCAGGGGTCAGCGCCTGGGAGGTGCGTGGAGGGAAAGAGCTCAGTCACTCTCTCTGGGGTGCGCGGGGAAACAGGAAGAGGATGAGGCGGCAGTGCTGGGCCCCAAGCTGCGGGGAAGAGAGAACGCGCAATCAACAGGGTGCAGAGCAAGCAGCCAGCGGAGAGCAACAGTCCAGCTGAACAGACTCCGGCCAGAGCTCAAAGGAGTTCTGTGGGCCCCAAAGCCCAGCACTAGTGGTCCCTGGGATCCCACTAGATTCCTACTTTCCTTATTCCTGTGTAACCTTCAGCCCCTGGACTGGAAGTCAGCCTGCTCCCGGCCACCTGGAGACCTGACGAAACCAGCTCATCATTCTGTACGTGTCAGTCACAGATGGCAGACGATAAAAGCGCTTCCAGGGAATGTGCCCCGCAGCCCTAGCAGCCCATGCACGGCTGCATCCGGCTAGAGACTGCACAAAGGAACACATGCCTTTGGGTGGGGGGGGGTCACCCCAAGCCGAAATGGTCTCCCCCAGATAGGAGCAGCAACCATCCACGCTGAGCGGCTTACCCAACCGGGAGAGGAGGCAGGACCTGGTCGCCGACCTGTCAGGAAGACTGTGTCCTATCATTTAAAGGAAGACTCAACACAAGAAAATGAATCCAAAATTTGACTCACAAACTCCTGGTCTTGCAACCTGGTAGTTCAATTGTTTTGAAGATTTTGAAAACACTAGAACCTTTTCCCTAAGGAATCCTAGATAAAATTAAGAAGCTGCTCTGTCCCCTCGCCACCTCCTCTCGCTAACCCCGCCCCGTCCCCCAGACCCCCTCAGAACCACAGCGCTTCCAAGCCACTGGTTTCAAATGACCTTGTCAGACAGCACGTTTGCTGTGGTATCACACAGCCTTCTGTGAATGAAGTTTCCAGAAACAGTAACTAAAACAAGGGGCGGCTGGTGGAATGGCAGGTGTAGCCTCATTGGACAGGCCCTGCAGCCAGGCCTTTTTACCAAATGACCAGGCTTCCCGGCTCTTAAATGCTGATTCTAACCATTTCCAGACTGAACTCTTTCTACAATATCTTTCCACCGTCCACGACAAAACTGTAACTGACCTGGTTGTGGCGTAAGCCGGGGCACTCCCCCACGTGGCTGCTGCAGCTCCCTCAGCCCTGACAATGACCCCAGACTGCTAAGCTGTGGGTTCCCTGTCTGCCCTGCTTTTATTCTCTCACCCCCTAGCCACCGGTACGACCGTCCGAGGAAGGAAAACAAGGGCAGATACATATGTCTACTAACAGATGGTGGAGAGTACCTGGACTTCTAACGCACAGGTCCTGACCTTGGTCTCCGTGAAGCTGAATGAGAACACACACCACACCTTTACTTGCAATAACCTCCAGCTGAAACTTAGCACCCATTCAATCATGAAGACACGAAATCCCGGAGTTGCAGCACTACCTGTGACTTTTTCACCGAGAAACTACAGTTACTTTCACAAAGCACTAGAGTTGCTACGGAAATCTCGAAGCTGTCAGTTATGCTGGTCACAGCGCCAAAAGGAATCACTAACCCCGAACCTGACCTGTTACTAAGTGAGCTCACAAAGGGCACATAAGCAGCGTGAGCATCAGCTTGGTTCAATATTTTGGTAGCTGTATTTCAATATAATATATGGGCTCTCTCCTCCATCCTATTTTCTCAAAAACGTTTGTGAGGAGCCGAGGCCAGGTGAAGCACTAAAAGGCCCTGGGAGGCACAGGAAGTGGATTCAGGCTTTCTCCTAAACAGTTTCTAATAGTTTAACAATTTGCAACAGAAGTGAAAGTTACAGCTAGAATGTTGCTGTTCGCACACAGTACCCTTCCTTCGCATGGAGTACCTCTCTAAAGCTGTAATACGCTGAGACAGAACTGTAAATGTGTGTAAACCAGTGGACAAGAAGCCAAGAAACTGTTTGCACCGGCGGTATCACTAACCACCCGACATGTAGACACTTAAATCCTCAGCACTGAAGGTCAATCTTTCAAGTCCTGTTTCATCCACATGTTTCACCAATTCTAATTCCCACTTTTAAATCTCTGACGTAGGAAAGCACCCTTCTTCTGCTCACACATTCTACCTTCATGATCCACGTGTCCCTCTCCACGCTCAGTACACTAAGGAAAGGAAAGGTAGATCTGAGTCAATCTGCCACCTTCCAAATCAACGTGCACACAAGTACATATGAGTGCATCACCGACAACCGCACTGGCAAACGTTTCCATTTCGCCTCGAATTCTCCCTTAGAATATTTCGAACACACCATTCGGAGCATTATATAATGTATCAAATAAATGTTGTATTATATAAACACATTATTTCCTTTTTCAGAATGTCAGAAAAAAGTATAAACTCACGCCCAACTAAAGCTGAGGGTGTCATTCACCCTCAAGTGGGAAGTACTCACTTCCTAAGGAAAAAACAAACAACCCAGAAGTTTCTACAGAAAGCTAATTCTCACACTCCAAGTGCGCGTCCTGCCCTTCCACATGCCGACTACACCCGGGCTGGCTGCGAGTGTCCAGGCCGCCCTCCCGGAGCCCTGCTCGGGACCCCCGCCACGGCAGGCCAGCCAGCACACAGCCCAGCCCACTGGCCAAACCTCGGCACCACGGGCACAACAGGGCACTTCCACCGCCGCCGGGACGAAGCAAAGCAGACTCAACTTTTCCTAATTCTTGTCAAGTGACTCACGATTTCTTCTGCAGGAATGTGAGATGCCAGCGAGCGGCCAGCCCCTGCCCCGCACCTCCAGGCATCTACTCCCCCCCCACCCCGCCCCCGGCCGGTCATTACAGGCGGCACATCTGCGCTAAACTAATTCCAGGAACGGGGGCACCCTGTCCTCGGGCGGGAGGGCAGCCGCCCCGGCTACCCAGCCCCATCCGAGGTCCGCCTCCAGGGGGCTCCAGGCGACCCCGCGCCCCCGCCCCTCGGATCCCGGCCCCGCGCCCTCCCCCGCCCTACCGGCCCCGCCGGCCCCGCCCCACACCCCGGCGGCCGCGGCTCCGAGCGCGCCCCCGCGCCCTTCCCCCCCTCTGCCCCCGCCGCCCTCCCCCGCCCCCCGGCCCGAGTCCGCGCACCCCCGCCGCCCAGCCCCGCCCCCGCGCGCCCCCAGCACGGCCCCGCCCCCCCGCGCGCCCCCGCGCCCCCGCCCGCGCAAGGGCGCGCGCCGCGCTCCGAGAGGGACGGTTAGGAGCGCGCGCCTCACAGCGGGCCCCGCGCGGCAGCGGCGGCGCCTTCCAGAAATTTCCGCGTCCCTAAACCCACACAGAAAAACAAGCGGGGCGCGCCCCCGCGGCGGCCCGGCGGACAGCGCCCCTCCCCGCGGCCTCGGCTCCCTTCCCCCACTCGCACCCCCTCCCCGCCCCCTGCCCCGGGCGGCGGGTCCGGCGCGGCCCTCCCGGGCGGCGGCGGCCCGCGGAGACCCGGGCGGCGACGGCGGGGCGGCGGCCGCGGCGCCTGCGGGCCGGCGTGATTGATAGGGACGGGGCGGCGGAGCGGCGGCGGCGGCGGAGCGGTTGAGTGACAGCTTACCTGGGTGCCAATCTTCATCACACTGACAAGCGGCTGCAGCAATCGGGACCCGCAGTGCCGCGCCCGCGTCCAACCGTCACGCCGACGCTGGGCCACGCGACACAGCCTCGCTCAATGGGAGGAGGGCGACGCCGACGCGCGCCGCATCAATATTCAGAGAGGGGGCGGGGCCTGCCGGCCCCGGGCCCCGCCCCGTCCCTGCGCCGCGGCGGCGCGGGGCGGGGTCCGCGCGCCGGGGGCGGGGAGCGAGGCGGGGGCGGGCGGTGGTCGGCCCCGCCCCCGCCTCGCGCCCGCGCCGGGCCCCGCCCCCAACAGGGCGCGCCGGGGAGCGAGGAGCAGCCCGCCCCTCCCGGCCGAGAGTGCCGCCTCTTGACTATGCTGCTGGAGGCGTGGCCTGAGCGTGCCACGCCCCCCACTCGCACTCGGGCGGGGCGGGGTTTGTGGCGCGGGCTCGGTGGGCGGAACCATCCGCCGCACGCCGGCGGGGAGGGCCGGCCGAACCATCGTGGCGGGAGGCGCGGGCTGCCCTGGGCGCGACCTGCAGCAGGTGGTCCCCGGCCGCCCGGGTGTTCCGGGATCCCGTCCGCGAGGGCGCCGGATGCCCGCACCCCGCGCGCGCCCTTTTGTGTGCCTTCTGCCGGCGTGTGTGCACGTGCGCCCGCTGCCCCCTGGGCGAGAGCTCCAGTGACCGCGGCAGGCTCGCCTCTGCTCCCGCGCTCTGCCTTCAGCACAGCTGTGCCCCTGGAGACCCACACAGGCCCTACATGCGGGTGACGCGGCCTCCCTTAGGGAGACACGGAGAGTTGTCCGCGTTCCGGGGTGGTGGCAGTGCGCCCACCGGTCCCGCGGTGGCCGTGCCCTCCAAGACGCCGAGGGAAGGACAAGCCTTCCCCGGTACAGAGGCTGGGGGTTTGTCTGCCGGCTGTTGCTTTTTGCAGAAACATTCCCACCGAGTGGGATCGCTGTGCGGAGTCCATACCCCGCTCCGGGCAGGGCCGCTCCGGCGGCTCCTACGCTGCCCCGCGAAGGAGCGCCAGGATGGGAACCTGTGGCTTCAGGGCCAAGTCCAGCCTCGAACTGCTGGGAAGACATCCCTCCACAAACACCGTGAACCACAGGCGAACTGCGGTGTGGCTCTGCAGAAGGCGTTTTACAGAGAGAAGCTCGTAGCGAGGCCTGCGCGGAGGAGGCCAGTGAGGCTCCGACTGGGGTGGAAAGTTGAAGGGGCCCCCAAAAGTCCAGTGATCCAGACCATCTATGGAATGTGCAGGGGCCAGTGGAAAATGGAAATGCAAGTTCCCTTGTTCAACAGTTACTGGGAATTTGAGGACAGGGACAGTATATAACTCTAAACCGACGGCTGGCCTGGGCACAAACCTGTGTGACTGTGCTTGTCCCGCAAGCCGTACAACCGTCCCTGGCATCTCCTCCCTCTAGTCCCGTCCTGGTCTGTGGTTTTGTGTTTTTGTTGTTTTGTTTTTGTTTTTGCTTCTAGTTACCTTGGAGTTTATTTAAACCAAGAGAAAAAGCGTAATGTTTTCACGCAATACAGACTCGGTTCTTTAAATAACAATGCTGACCAACAAAGCAACATTAAACTTCAATGCTGACTTTACACAACTTCTATACAGTATCTTGGCTCAAATCCAAGAGCAAAGCTAAGACTCTTCACCTCTATTTTTGGTGAACAGCCAGGTGGCAAACTCAGGATGACTTTTGCCCCTGGATTTCACCTGGGAGTGTGGCCTTTTTTAATTTTTTATTTACAAGTGGGAAGATTTGGCACTTTTAGACTGATGTCACCAATGTTGCTATTTCTTGGGATCTGAGGAAGATTCCTATTCTTCACAGCTACGCAGCACGGGCTGGAGCTCCCACTAGACGGCCTCAGATTTTTCCAGTTTATCATGTGCAGCGATTTGTGTAACGACCTCATTCATGTTGGTCTCCAATACCATTCCCTCCATCAGCATTTTAGCAAGAATATTATGAACCTCGTCTACACGGAATAAATTAAATCCAGCTCATAGACATTTTCAAAATACCTGTCCAATGTTTCCACAAATACTTGAATGAGAGCTCAGATGCCAAGTTCGCTTTCTGAAGAATGCACACAGAAGACAAAATACAAGGTTGCGTAGTGTCTATAAATCAGTTTGTCGTCAGACTGTCCAGTTAATGTCGTCGGGCTGGTAGAACTTGGAGAGCTAGGCTTCCCGAGGTTGTTGAAGGTGACGACGACCCATCAGGGCTGGTGCGTACCAGGGGCCAGGGCAGGTGAGGGGCACCTTGCCTAGGGATCTCAAAGGCCATGCTTCCCCACCTGCCCCTCCCTCAGGAGTGCACTCCGCAGGGGTTCTGGAACCTGGAGAGAGGACCTGGGGTTGTGGGTTCTCATGAGAGCCGGTAGAAGTCACAAGGCCCAGAAGACCCAGGCCCTGCCTACCTGCCCTCTGGTCTTCTCACCTGTACCCCCTTGATCAATTTACCTCTCTTCCTCTCACAGGGCTATCTGGGGGTGGGGGTGGGAGGGAGACAAAGGGCTGGGAGTACTATCAATAATCACCTCCAGTCTTTGTGGCTGTGAGGCTCACACATTTGGGGGGGTGGGGTGGGGGGACTTCTTAGGAAAAATAATTCAAAATTAGTTGTGGGGCCTTGGAGGGGCCATTTTCCTTGCTTCCCTTTGCCTCCGCCCCCAGCTTCCACCCTGATGTTGAGGACCCAGGTGGTTCCCAAACAAAAAGAACATTCTGGCTGTTATTCTTCCGTTTTTTTCCCTGAAGTTTGTTACTCTTTTCCCAAGAACTGTTTAGGTGTGTGAAATAAAAACCACCTGTAACTGCTCATAGAAGGACGCAGGTGACAGCAGATGCCGTTGTGCCAGGAGGCAGTGCGGGGGAGGCTGCAGGAGGTGGGGGTGCTCATGGCGGTGGAGGAGGGCTTTGAGAGAAGCCACAGGGACAGGTAGAAAAAACTCTGCCAGGTGCCAGCCAGCCTGACGGAGCAGGATCTCAGGCTCAGTGGGGCGATGTGACAGAAAGGTAAGACTCGGACTGCCCGGCGGAGCTTACGCTCTAGCGCCCACAGCCAGCAGCAACCCCGACAGGCACAAAGGTGCTTACTGGACGGGCAGGGTTTGAGGTTAAGGCTGGAGGCGGGGTGGGGGTGGGGGGGGTGGGGCTTGAGCTGTCCTCAGCGGGTGGCTAGCATCTGGAGGTATCAGTAAGAAAAATGAGGAAACCACTTACAAATAAGGGCAAGTCTCTTTGGCTTATGAAGGCCCCCTGTGTGGCTGATGTATAGACTGCCCGGGTTTGCATGGGGGTGCAGGGGCCGGAAGGCACCAGCAGAGACGGAATGCAGTGATGGGCATGATCTTTTTAAAAATCTAAGTCAGGGGGCGCCTGGGTGGCTCAGTCGGTTAAGCGGTGAGGCATCTGCCATCGGCCTAGGTCATGATCCTGGGATGGAGCCCCTCAGGGGCTGCTTCTCCCGCTGCCCCTCCCCCTCCGTGCGTGCGGGGCGTGCTCGTGTGCTCAATCTCTCTCGAATAAATAAATAAATAAATAAATAAATAAATAAATAAAATCTTTAAAAATATTTATAAGTCAGGCCACATCACTGCTCAGCCGCTCGGAGAGCTCCCTATCATATTCATAGTGAAAGCAAAGTCCTCACAGTAGCCAAAGGGGAGCTACAGGCCCCCCTGCCCCCTCCCCCGCGCCTCTGACGTCAGCTCCCCTCCCTCCACCCGGCAGTTCAGTCGCCCTGCTGGCCGCTCCTCCCTGGCTCCAGGCGCGTTCAGCCTCAGGGTGTTCGCACTGGCTAGTCCCTCTGCCTGAAGCACTCTTCCCAAAGATACCTGCTTGGCTTCCTACCTGAAGTGTTTCTCAAAATCCTTGCTCAAAAGAAGTTAAAACGGCAAACTCCCGGCTCACACTCCCTACCGCCTCACCCCGCTTTCTTCTCGGGCATACTTGGTAGCTACATGTAACATACTGTGTAACTGTGTAACTATGTAGCTTACTCGTTATGTCAACTGTTTCACACACACTCTTCCCTCACACACAGACACATGTAAACACTGGAATCTACACTTCCTAAGAGCGAGAATTTGACTCTGTTTTGTTCACTGATGTATGCTGAACACCTGGACTCGTGCCTGGAAAGTTAATATTTGTTGAATGCATGAATGAATATTTCTAAGACCTGATGTATTGGTAATCTATTGCTTTGTAACAAATTATCACAAACTTTTTGGCTGCAAACAACACACATTTATTACCTCCCAATTTCGGCTTGTCAGGAATCCGGGCTGGCTGGATTCTCTGCGGAGGGTCTCACGGGTGCCAGCCAGCACTGGGGGTTCATCTGAAGGGTCACAGGAGACGGCTCCATCTCCAAGCTCATATGGTTGTTGTCGGGGTTCATTTCCTTGTGGGCGGAGGGACTGAGGGTCTCAGCTCCCTGCCGGCTTTTGGCTGGAGGTTACCTTCAGTTTCTTGCCACTTGGACCTCATTATGGAGGAACTCATGATCTGGCAGCTTGCTTCCTTAAAGCCAGCAAGGAATAGAGTCTGCTGGGAAGACAGAAATTACATTCTCGTATAGAGTAATCCCAGAGGTGACATCTCGTCACCTTTGCTGTACTCTATTGCTTGGAAGCAAGTCACAGGTTCTGCTCCCGCTCAGGGGAGGAGATCACACAGACATGAATGCCAGGAGGAGAGGATCCCTGGGGACCATCTTAGAGGCTGCTCACATGTGGCATTATCTTTTTCTGTGTTAAAGAGACAGATGTGGAGGCACCTGGGTGGCTCAGTGGGTTAAGCGTCCAAGTCTTGGTTTTCGGCTCAGGTCATGATCTCAGGGTCAAGAGATGGAGCCTGGCATCCAGCTCCTCGATCAGCCGGGAATCTGCTTGAGATTCTCCCTCTCTCTCCCTCTGTCCCTCTCCCTGTGCTCTTTCTCTCTCTCTCTCTCTCAAGTAAATAAATAAAATCTTTAAAGAAGAGAGAGAGAGACAGTTGTGGTGTAGTCAAAGCAGCCCTGGGCTTGCAGTTCAAAGTCCTGGGTGTAAAGTCCGGCTTTGCCACTTACCATGTAAATTCCAAGGAGGTAGTTTCATTCCCTGAGATCCAGTTCCCTTGGTCTTCAATGGGGAGAACAGTACATCTCTGAGAGGATTATGCAGAGGAGAAAATGGGGCTGTACATGGAAAGAACAGGGGGGCACCCAAGCTGAGAAGAGCTTGTGAAGGGCTCAGGCCAGGATGAGGGGGACCCACAGACGTTTGTTCCTAAGCCTTGGTTTTTTCTAGAGGACAATTCCAATGACAAGTTCTAAAAGATGAGGAGACTCTGTCCTCACCACTCACGCTTCTCCCTCCAGGATCCCAGGAAAATGCAGCAGGGAAATGGCAACCACAGCCAAACGTGGGGCAGACCAACGTTAAAAAATAATGTTGACCAAAGAAAGAATCCTGAGTCTCACAGCTACACATGCAACGGATGCCAAATGTCTTACTGAACTCAGTGATTAAATGAGGGAACTGGTGAGATGGGACAACCAGTTCAAAGGAAAGGGTGAAGGACAGGCACACTTATGGGTCAGGAATACTGGAGTAGACTTGCAAATTGTCCAAAACTGGCTTGGGAGCGGGGCGCAGGGTGAGAGTTGCCCCACCATTTCATGGTTCATGTCCACGGGCAAAAGTCATTAGCATGGATCGTAGAAGAGCTCCAAGGCGATGGAAAGCTAGAAGCAGGTAACCCAGACGCTGAGGCCTAAAGAATGCGGTTTCCCTGGGAGACACCCGGTGACCCCCTCTGCTTCTTCCCTACACCAGGCATCTCACTTTGCTAGGGCTGCGCTTACCAAGTGAGGCAAACTTGGCAGTGGGAACAACAGGAATATCTTCTCTCCTAGCTCTGGAGACCAGAGGCCCAAGAGCAAGGTGTCGGGTCAAGGACTTCAGATCTGCTCCCCGGAACAATGTTTGTCGAGGACGCGCTCAGGAGAAGGCGCTGTGCGGGGCGCCTGGCCTCCAGTGCTCCCCTCTGGCGGGACCCGCTCCCCTGGGCCGCCAGCCAGGAATACGGAGTGCGACTCTGGGCTCCACTCTGGCCGCCCAGGCTTTGCACGACCTCCCCACTGAAAGTCCCTGCCTCCCGCTCCGTGGCAGCTTCTCTGGAAGCTTCTCTCTGCATCTCCTCTCTCACAACTGTTGAACCTTCCTGGCAGCCTAGAGGTCGCATCTTAGTGGCCACCCAAATCTCAGAAAGTTGACGGGGTCCGAAGCTGGCGGGCCACCCTGTGTCGCCCCTGGGAAGGCTGGGGTTGCATCTCTGTCAGCCAGAGCAGAGCAGGTCTCCTCCATGGGTGCCCGGGCCCCTTTCTTGCCACCAGCAACTCCTGAGACAAGCCGCTGCTTCAATTTCCCCCACTGTGGGGCCAGTTTCTAAATGAGGTTCCTCCTAGTGAAGAGGCGTCGTCTGACGTCATTTTTGCAAAGATCTGTTTCTTGTTAAAGTTACCAACTAACAACACAAAAGCCTCGCAGAGTCCAGCAAAGCCTCGCAGAGTCCAGCTGACCCACCCACTGCCGCCCAGGGTAGGGGGTCCCGGGAGGTGGGGAGACAAAGCCCACCCATCTCTGCCTGAAGCTTCCAGCCAAGCTGTGCACCCCTTAGTGGACCGAGACGCGGAACCAGTAAGCAGAAGGGCACTTCTCTTTGTTTGGTACGAAGAGTGATCCAATCTAAACATTGCTCGAAAGTCTCTTCCCTGTTCCACTTGGAACAACGTCCTCGAGGTTCCTCCGTGTTGAGCACGTTTTAGCCTCTGACAGGACAGCCTTCCTTTCAACACAGTTATTATTAAGGTATACTTGACATGTAACATTACGTTGGTTTCAGGTGTTCAGCATTTAATGATTCGATATTTGTATATATCACAAAATGATCACGAGAGTTAAGTCCAGTTACCACCTATCAACGTACAAAGTGAGCTCTTATAATTACTCTCTTGGCACCTGGTAAGCACGCTCCAGGATGTTACTGACTGTGCTCACCATCCTGTCCGTTACATCTCCGTGACTTATTTATTATATAATTGGAAGTGTGTGCCTCTTGACCCCCTTCTCCCACCCCCAGCTCCCCTCCCCCTCTGGAAAGCCACATTCTGTTCTCTGTACCTATAGTTTTGGTTTGGTTTTCTTTGTTCACTTGTGTTGTTTCTTAGATTCCATGCAGAAGTGAAATCATACAGTATTTGTCTTTCTCTGTCTGACTTATTTTGCTCAGCATAATTCTTTTTTTTTTTTTTAAAGATTTTATTTATTTATTTGACAGAGATAGAGACAGCCAGCGAGAGAGGGAACACAAGCAGGGGGAGTGGGAGAGGTAGAGCAGGCTCCCAGCAGAGGAGCCTGATGTGGGGCTCGATCCCATAACGCTGGAATCACACCCTGAGCCGAAGGCAGATGCTTAACCGCTGTGCCACCCAGGCGCCCCTGCTCAGCATAATTCTTTAAGGTTCTATCGATGTTGTTGCAAATGGCAAGATTGTTTTTTTTCTGCACATCCTCACCAACTCTTGGTATTTCTTGTCTTTTTGATAATAACCATCCCAATAGGTGTGAGGGGGTATCTCATTGTGGTTTGGATTTGCATTTCCCTGATGCTGAGTGATGTTGAACATCTTTTCATGCATCTGTTGGCCATCTGGATGTCTTCTTTGGAAAAATGTCTATTCAGATGATCTGTCCTTTTTTTTTTTTTTTAAAGTAGGCTCCACACCCAGCGCGGAGCCCTAGGTGGAGCTTGAACTCACCACCCTGAGATCAAGACCTGAGCTGAGATCAAGAATCAGACACTCAACTGACTGAGCCACCCAGGCGCCCCCATCTGTCCATTTTTAAATTAGACTGTTTGTTTTTTTGTTTTTGCGTTTTATGAGTTCTTTACATATTTTCAGTATTAACCCCTTATCAGATACATAATTTGCAAATATTCTCTCCCGTTCCATAGGTTGTCTTTTCATTTTGTTGATGGTCTCACTTCCTGTGCAGAAGCTTTTTAGTTTGCTGTAGTCGCAATAGTTTATCTTTGCTTTTGTTGCCTTTGCTTTTCATGTCCAATCTAAATGTTCATTGCTAAAACTGATGTCAAATAGCCTTACCACACATGTTTTCTTCCAGGAGTTTCATGGTTTCGGGGCTTGCATTCAAGTCTTTAATCCATGTTTAGTGAATTTTTGTGTATGGTGTAAGATAGTGGTCTAATCCCCCCTCCCTCCCTCCCTCCTTCCCTTCCTTCCTTCCTTCCTTCCTTCCTTCCTTCCTTCCTTCCTTTCTTTTTCTTTCTTTCTATATGTGGCTGTCCAGCTTTCCCAATTGTATATTCTTGCCCCCTTTGTCATAAATTAATTAATCTTATATCCATGACCTTATTTCTGGGTTCTCTATTCCGTTCAACTGATCTGTGTATCTGTTTTTATGCCACTACCATACCGTTTTGATTAGTATAACATTGTAATATAGTTTGAAATCAGGGAGGGTGACACCTTTGGATTTACTCTTTCTCAAGATTGCTTTGGCTATGGTCCCATACAAAACTTAAGACTGTTCTCTTCTCTGAGCAATGTGATTGGGATTTGGATGGGGCTTGCCTCTGGTGTGCATGAATCTGTATCTTGCTTTGGGCAATATGGATACTTTAACAAGAGCACAGAATATCTTTCCATATCATTCTGTCTTCTACAATTTCTTTTATCAATGACATAGTTTTCAGTGTAGATTTCCTTCCATTCTAGGGCTGAATAATATTTCGTTGTCTGGATATACTATATTTTGCTTATCCATTCATTTATCAATGGACACTTGGGTTTTTTTAACCCCTTGACTATTGTGAATATTGCTGTTATGAACATGGGTGTACAAAAAATTGTTTTTACCTTTGTTTTTAAAGGGCGTCTGGGTGGCTCGGTTGGTTAAGCATCTGCCTTAGGCTCAGGTCATGATCCCAGGGTCCTGGGATGGAGCCCTGCATTGGGCTCCCTGCTCAGTGGGGAGCCTGCTTCTCTCTCTCCCTCTGCCCCTCCCCCTGCTTGTGCTCTCTGTCAAATAAATGAATAAAATCTCTTAAAAAATTGTTTTTAAGAGCATAGCTATACAAATATCTGTTCCAGTTCGTGAGTCCCCGATTTCAATTATTTTGGGTATATACCCAGAAGTGGGATTGCTGGATCATATGGCAGTTCTATTTTTAGTTTTTTAAGGAACTGCCATCCTGTTTTGTTTTTTTTTTTTTAAGATTTTATTTATTTATTTGACAGAGAGAGACAGCCAGTGAGAGAGGGAACACAAGCAGGGGGAGTGGGAGAGGAAGAAGCAGGCTTCCAGCGGAGGAGCCTGATGCGGGGCTTGATCCCATAACGCCGGGATCACACCCTGAGCCGAAGGCAGATGCTTAACGACTGAGCCACCCAGGTGCCCCCATCCTGTTTTTCACCGTGGATACACCATTTCCCATCAGCAGTGCGCAAGGGCTCCAATTTCTCCAAATCCTTGCCAACACTGGTTATTTTCCATTTTTGTTTTTGTAGTAGCCATTCTAGTGGCTGTGAGATGATGTCAATGATTTTTGGAGGACCACTTGGTTCTGAGCTTCTTTAGCTGTCTCCCCCCTCCTAGCTTCTGAAATACTCAAGAGGTTAAAGTTCTAAGATAGGCATTTCCTGAATATGAAGAATTGGGAAATTTAGGCTTACATCCCCAGGGCATTTGGAACAAGCCCCTTTACCCCGCCCTGAGCTCCCCCAGCCACAGGCTGCCCCGCCGCTCTTCCCAGCGGGCTTTAGGCTCGTGAACACGTACGCCTTAGACAGCAAAACCAAGAAATCACTTTTAAAAGACTTTTATTCATTTACTTAAGATTTCATTAAGAAACCTATCCCATGTTATTCTCTGCTAATATAAATTGTGTATTTTATGAAAAATAATTCTAAAAAATAATTAGTAAGAAGAATAAAAATTTTTCACACTTCTGCAAGTCTCTTTAATATGTAGCTTAAGAGAAGACGGCTGGATGTTCACATCTGCCTCTGTGTTCAGTCTGTCACGATATATTGTTTTAGTTGACGCATCTCAAGACAATCTGGCCTCGCAGAGACAGGTAGTTGGAAGGTGGAGGAGTATTTATACAGATACTCTGCCAAAACCCTCACATCGATGTTTCTGAAAGGTGCGTGGTGACATGGAGCCCTACAGCACGTCGATGAACTCCCCGTGCTGTTAGCCCAAAATCCACTGGTCTCTCCGGCACTTCAGATGGACCTATCACCCACTCGTGACTTTGTCCCACGGCCACTCAGGCATTTGAAAACTATTAATCCACCGAGTTATACAGATGCCGCAAGTGTTGATACGTTTCACTAGACGGTATATAGAATCACCACGTGCCTCATCAGAAACGTCTTCAAGTACTGGGACGTGATCAAGTTCTCGGGGACAAATATGAGTTTCTCAGAATTTTAATTTTTACTTGAAAGCTTGAATGTTATCATTTGGGAGCAAACACTGTCCACTGGTTTCCTTGAGGTGGCAAACTTACTTTGTTCATTTTTAAGAAAATGCCTGCCGAATCCCTAAGCCTAATAAGTAAAAGTTTGGCTGTCGCTTGTGCCTTCGAGTGACAGCAGCGTTCCATGAAGCCGCAGCTACAGCCGCTCACACCCTCCGACAAGCTTCCCGGCCGGCCATCCTGGGGCTTGGGGCTGCCGCAGAGGAAGCTGGTGTGTACTTCCCATTTCTTCATGCAGAATCTTAAGAGTTGCATTTTCAGTGGTTGAGCCTTAATAAAGGTAATGCATAAATTCTGCTCCATCAGGACATCCTTAGAGAAACCGTCCTGTTCGGATGGTGAGGGGGTGTGGGTGTGGATGCAGAGCACGGACAAGCAGCGACACTTGATGCCACCGCCCGGACGTGCTGAGGAGCCTGTGGTTTCACCCACTGTTGTTCCTGTGCCACCACGGCCCCTGTCCCTGGGAAAGAGGCACGTAGCATCTCGGGGTCGTTATGATCCTAGTTCTGACCACACAGACTCCCTGAATGGGTCCTGGGGAGCCCTCAAGGCCGCAGAGCACACTTCAGAGCCACAGGTTGGACTTTTTTTTTTTTTTTTAAGATTTTATTTATTTATTTATTCGAGAGAGACAAAGAGAGCATGAGCAGGGGGAGGGGCAGAAGGAGAAGCAGGCTCCCCACTGAGTGAGGGGCTCCATGCGGGGCTCGATCCCAGGGCCCCCGGGATCATGACCTGAGCCAAAATTAGACGCTTCACCGACTGAGCCACCCAGGCGCCCCAGCTGGTGGGACTTAAATGTCACCCAGAAGAGTGATGTTGTTTGAAGTGATTTCTAATTTGTTATTCAGCAGGATCTCTTTTCAGAGTTTTCTTTTCCTCATTGACTTTGCTCCCTTGCTTACTAATCTAATTGGGAGCCTGCGAGGCACAAGGTCCCGTGCTGGGTGTCACACGCTATGTGCAATCTCGCCTCCTTTTTATTCTAATTGGAGTTGAGTTGTTGTTTGTTTTTAAGATTTTATTTATTTATCTGACAGAGAGAGAGCACAAGTAGGGGGAGAGGCAGGCAGAGGGAGAGGGAGAAGCAGGCTCCCCATTGAGCAGGGAGCCTGATGTGGGACTCGATCCCAGCACCCCGAGACCACGACCTGAGCGGAAGGCAGACGCTTCACCGACTGAGCCACCCGGGCGCCCGTGGCGTTGAGTTCTATGCACTCCTCCAGGGTCACACAGAGCTCAAGTCAGAACTGTTCGAATACTGTCATACAGTGTCTGCTCCAACAATTCTCCAAATGACTCGATTCTGTAATCTGATAGAAGCCGGCTCTTCGAAGAGATCATTTCTTGATGAAGTCAATGAACAGTCGAAACATAATAACCAACATTAGGATGGAGCAAGCCAGCGAGGGCACTCAGGTTTCAAGGAATTCAAAAGGATTTGAAGTCATCCAGGGCATGTTCTCTCCCTCAGTGGAACGAAACTACCAATCAGTGGTAGAGAGATAACTAAAAATCCCCAAGTTTTTGGAAACATCACACAGTTATGATGAACTACACGTAACATGAAGTTTGCTGTTTTGACCCCTTGTAGGCAGGCAGTGACCTTGAGCACACACGGGTTGCCAACAACACTGCCTCCTCCTTCCCCAGAGCGCTTCCGCCTGGCGGAGCGAGGCTCTGTGCCCCTCTCCCCCAGCCCCGGTACTCCAGGTTCTCCTTTCTTTCTCTGGGAGTCCTCCAGGTGCCTCATACAGTGGAATCATGCAGCCTGCGTCCTGTCGTGACTGGCTTATTTCACTTGGCATGGTGTCCTCAGGGTTCAGCCACGTTATGGCACGGGTCAGAATTTCCTTCCCTTTTAAGGCTGAACAATATTCTGTTGTATGTTTAAAAAGAGACAGAAAGCGAGAAAGAGAGAGAATTTCTTGACTAGCTCCATGATCCATCAAAACCTAGTAACCATTGCAGGGCAGAGCAGGCCATGGAGGAGGCCATGCTCGCAATCGAAGCAGGCTGGGGTCCCGCACATGCGGCCAGATGTGCGCACGGCCCTCTGGAAGGGGGCCGCGGATGTGTGCAGAAGGGCGGAAGGAAGCACAACGAGCAGGAGCTGTGAAAGGACACGCGTGTGTGCAGCCAGCTCCGGGCACGGGCTTAGCCGCGCTGGGCGGCAGTGTGGCTCCCTCAGCTTGGGAACCCGCGACAGTTAGTTTCACATGTCAGCTTGGTGGGGCCATGCTGTCCCGATGTTTGGTCAAACACCAGTTTAGATGTGGCTGTGAAGGTTACTTTTAGATGTGACTAACAATTAAATCAGCAGAGCAGATTACCCTGCATAATGGGGATGGGCCTCAGCCCATCAGTCAAAGGTCTGGAGAGCAAAGACATGTCCCCTCGGAGGAAGGAGTTCTACCAGCAGACAGCTTCGGCCTCGGACTGAGGCTGCAACATCATCTCTCTCTCAAGGTTTTATTTGTTTGTTTGTTTGTTTGTTTATTTGTTTGTTTGGGGTGGCAAGGAGAGGCAGAGGCAGAGGTAGAGAATCTCCAGCAGACTCCGTGCTCAGCATGGAGCCCCATGTGGGGCTTGATCTCACGACGCTGAGATCATGACCTGAGCCAAAATCAAGAGCTGGATGCTCAGCTGACAGCAGCACCCAGGCGTCCCGAGCTGCAACATCATCTTTTACCAGAGTTTCTAGCCTGCTGGCCCGCCCTGCACGTTTCAGACTTGCCAGCACTTGCAATGGCATGAGCTGATTCCTTAAAACCCATCTATCTATCTCTATCTCCTATCTATCTGTCTGTCTGTCTGTCTATCTAAAATCTCCATCTATTCGTTTTGTTTCTCGGGAGAGCTCTACCCAATACAGTACCCCTTTTCATTTCCATCTAGGCCTTTATGATGGCACATTGAGGCCATCAGGAGAGTAGGCAGGCACTGTGGACTGCCAAGGGTCCGTGCTATGGGACGGTCCTGGAAGGCCTGTGTCCAGGTTAGCCACTCACCCACCCACGATTCTTCCGGGAGGGATTTATGCAGTTGAGGGTCAGAAAACGTGCCTTCGAATCCTGCCTCCTGCTTCCCGTCCACCCACAACGGGCAGTGTGAGGTTGCCCTCCTGAACGTGCAAGCCCACAGAGCTCAGGCACGGCTGCCTGGAAGAGAAGTGGGGGACACAGAGGTGGCAGCCTGGCTGCAGGCCTCTCTCCTGCTGCCCTGCCCACCCACTGGCCACGCTGGCCCTTGCAGGGGTCCAGATCTACGCAGCTCATCTGGGGAGGCTGCGGCTGGGTGCCCAAGGGGTGAGGGAGGTGAAGCTGGCGCATTGCCTGTACTCGGGACAGCCCAAAGTTAGCACAAAAAGGCACATCACGCCAAAAAATTTTCCTTTTTCGTCTTGCCCCTCCTCCTTGGCTGTTTTCCTAATCTTGCTGAAATGAACATTTACCGTCTCTTGAGACATCAGAGGACAGAGCTGCTGTTTCCATAACAAATTTTCAATGAGAAAAAAGGAAAGAACAAAGCCTGGGCTGGACCTGTGGGCTGGCTCTGACAGCACGCCTTCCGTGGCAGCTGTGTGTCTGTCCAGCTTGCTGCCTGTCGGGCTAGATGGCCCTCTTCTTCGCTTGCCTCCACATTTTTATGTATCTGCAACCACATGTACTTTTGTTAGGTGCAAATAGTACTCAGGATCCATGGGGAGATTCTGCTTCCAGAAAACAGAATGTGCCCACAGAGTTCTGGAGCTGGAGGGAAGCTCTCTGGGTCCTTTTATTAGGAGAAACCCGTCTAGACAAGTTCAAGGCACACTTAAGATGGGGTCCAGGTCCTCATCCCGGCTAGAGCTCATCACACTTAACTGTGCGTCCCCTTTTCCTACTTTTGTTCAGTACGAGCAAGGGACACATGCTTTTGCCTAATAAGGATCTTTAGAAGGTTTGTTTAACACCAGGATAGAATCATTTATAATTAGCCTAGCTTTTGCTAATTTTAAGTAAAAGTTTGCGAAGTCTTTTTAAAAGTTATTTCTTACTGGGGCGCCTGGCTGGCTCAGTCGGAAGAGCGTGAGACTTTTGATCTCAGGGCCATGGGTTCGAGCCCCATGTTGGGGGTAGAGACTACTAAAAAACAAACTAACAAAAGTTAAAAAAAGGTACTTCTTACTGACTTAGAGATCCCCCTGTAAGCCTGATTTACACCATCTTATTCTCCCAAGGCCGAGGGGCTTGCTAACAAAGATACGCTTCCACTCCTTACAACCATCAGCAATCCTGAATTACCAAGACTGCTGTATACTCATGCTTGTTCTATGTTTAAAAAAAAAAAATTCGGGAGGCCTGGAGCTACAGAATAATTTTGCATACATTTTCCTCCCCACTTTCAGAACATCCATATTGCCTTTCCTCATGACTGTCATTTCTCCAAGCAGTTCTGGATCCCAGCTGCTGAAGCCTGGCTGAGCACCCGCGTGTGCTCCCCTCCTCCGTGGGGACCACGGTCGGTGCGGACCAGCACACACCCAGGTCTTTGAGGGGTGCCCCCGACATCATGAAGAGGCATTCTTTTCTTTTCAGGATGTTTCACACCAGATAATTCTCTTTATACTACCACAGAAAGCTCTGGGGTTTGTAGGAGGGTTCTCTGATAACGCATCTTTCAAGTAGGGACAAGTTTGTTAATCTTTACTAGGGTGCAAACCTTAACAGCCTACATTTCAGGGCTCTGCCATTGCGTGCACCTCAGATGCACTCTCTTTTTTTTTAATGATTTTATTTATTTATTTGTCAGAGAGAGAGAGCACAAGCAGGGGGCTGTGGCAGGCAGAAGGAGAAGCAGGTTCCCCATGGAGCAGGGAGCCCGATGTGGGAATCAACCCCAGGACCCTGGGATCATGACCTGAGCCCCTGGAAGACGCTTAACTGACTGAGCCACCCAGGTGGCCCATCAGATGCACTTTTCACAACATCGATTTCGAGTTACGACAGGCAGTTTCCTAAAGGTATCAGCTTCTCTCATTGGCTCACCAATTCCCCAAACTGGGTAAAACCACCCCATGTTGATCCGAGTCCACTGGTGCAAATTAACCAGCTTCTCCGGCAGCATCTTTTCTTTCAGTCTGCTCATCTGCCTCTGGGAACCAGTGATTTATAAATAAAAATTTATTATTTATCATTTATGAGCCTGGAAATGTGACACATATGGAGCTCCAGAAATAAATTGTCAGCTACCGGGCAACATATTTTTGATATATTGCAAATGTATTTCCTACATCACTGATTTGCCCAGATGGGCCCCCAGTTTGTCATACTAAGATGAAATCCTCCGCATAGCATCCGACGCTTTGGAAGTTTTATCTTCGTGTTTCATAGCCGTTCTTCCCCTGGGTCCTAATCTCTTTTCTGTCTCCATGTCAACGATACCTCCAGGGGTGATACAATTATGTGAGGGCCACAGAGCAATAACTCAGAACGTATTTACGTGGCATCCTTCTCCAAGACGCAAAGGTACTCTGAGGATAGTGCTGAACGAATGTTCTGGCATTCCTGTGCAGTAGACACAGGAGGGCATTATTGTTATTTATTTGTTTGTTTGTTTATTTATTTTTACTTTTTAGTTTGGAAATTTTCACATGCCCAAAAGCAGAGAGAAAAGTATAATGAACCTCTGCGTACCCATCGTTCAGCTGTAAAATTATCAACATTTCCCAAGTCTTATTCCATCTTTTTTCCCGTTCTTCCCCCACCCTCTGCCTTAAGTAGCTCAGAATAAACCCCAGACACCGGGTTATTTCACTGCAGCAGGAGAAAGTGTTATCGATTCCATTTTATGGGGAAGAGGAGGCTCTGTGAAGTGAAGGACCTCACCCGCAGTGTTACACCTGGTCCATGGGGAAGACAGGTTCCAGGGGTCTCCCTCCATCCCAACATCCGGCTCCTCAGAACAGAAGCAAAGGGTCCCATGCAATGATCTGCTTAGTTACATACACAGCCTGTCACCAACTACACAATGTCAGCTGTGGCAAAGATATTCAAACAGATTAAGAACATAGACAGATTTATCTCAGTCTATAAATATTTAAATAAGTTAAAAGAGTTCACTTCCTAAAGCTATCAGAGTCCCTCGAAAGAATTAATTACAAGCTAAATCCCCAAAGTTACATTTAGGCAGAAAGTCATTTAAAGATTCAAACATATGGAGTCATAAAGAATAAATGTGGGACCTTCTGGTCACCTGCAACTCTGAGTAGACCCTACTTGGTTTTGTTGCTGCGTTGATGATGCCAGCATCCTTGCCAGGAGAATTTACAGCACACGCCATCTCCCCCGAAGACATCTCAGATGTCTGGATTTTCTCCCAACCAGTTTTTGAGCTCTGGGTACCCCTGGGTGCCCGTCAGGGGAGCCAGGCGTGTCCACATCCTCTGGCTTCCCCACAGGGCTGTGGCTTTCCCGTGGCCCCTCTGGTCCCTGGCTGAGCCGCTGGGAAGCCAGTGTTGCGTAACAGGAAGAATTTTCCAGCTCTCTGTCGCTGGTTCCTGGGTTTAGAGGGGGCCTCTAAACCGTCAGACCACACCCGAGTTTATGCTGTGGAGGTGACCAACGGCTCAGGACGTGAGCCCTTCATGCCAAAGAGACCAACATGGGCTAGAGGGTTGGGACTTTGAGCCAAGTGATATCAGGCAGAAGTTTTGATCTCCAGGGAGGAGAGGGGGCTGGGGAGATCGAGCTCAATCACATGACCAGCGATCCCATGTGCCTGAGTAATAAACCCCTGACAAGAACTCCAGACACCCCATGCTCAGATGAGCTTCCCGGCTGGGAACCCAGGGATGCTCCAGGAGGACGGCACGAAGCTCTGCATTCGAGGCCCTCCTGGACTTTATGGTGTCTTTTACAGCAAAACTATAACCACCATTATAGTGCTTTCCTGAGTTCTGGGAGGCGTTCTGGCAAATGGTTGAACTGGAGGGGGTGGTAGGAATTCTGGAATTTGTAGCCAGTTGGTCAGAAGCACGAGTGGCCTGGAACCCCCAAATTGCAGCTGGCGTCTGGAGTGAGGGCAGTTGGGGGGGGCTGTGGAGTCTGCACCCTGGAAGCTGGTGTCAGACACACACCGCCTGTCCCCGCAGGATCACCCCGAGCCGGTACAGTGCCCACTGCGGGCTGGTCAGCGGTCAGGCATCCAGCCCCGGATCTCAGCACTGCGCCGCAGGGGCCTGGCCGGAGCTGGAGGATGGATCCAGATGGCTCAGAGGCAATAGCGTGTCTCCCTGTGCTACTGCTTCATGTTTTCAAACAGGTGTATTAGATTTTATTACCGAACAACTCACACATTGTTAGAAGCTCCAGTACAGAAGCAAATACATAAAAATATAGAAATGAAAATACTCTCAGTGTCCCAGGAGTTGCCCACTCTCCCTTGGAAGAGGTGTCCCTCCCAGACTCTTCAAGGCACTCCAACAGTTTTAGGGAGGAAGGCTGGCCCTGGGTCCCCAGGGAAGACAGAAGTGCCGGCCCCTGCAGGTCTGTTCGCCTGCTGGGCTGCTCCCTGGGCTCCCTCCTTCCGGCTTCCAGGTGGGTTGGCCAATGGGAGGCTGGGCTAGAATTCAGAGGGAGGAAAGTAAGGTGCGTTCAGGCCCAGGTCCCCATGGGTGCGGTGTCCCTTGCCCCACTGCCATGCTTCCTGCGTTCGTCTGCCTCCTTGGCTTCTGGGAACCGCTCCCTCCCTTTGCCCTCTCTGGATGGGCTCCCAGCTCTTGACAAACTTGGGTTAAGAACTAACACCACAGCATCCCTCGGCCGCTGCCCGGAGCCAGAGCCTGGATAGTGTTTTCAGAGCCCTCAGGCCAAGTGTGCTCTGTATCCCCCTGGCCCCGGTCAGCGTCCAGGAATGGGGAGGGGGTGGCAGAAAGCAGCCCAAGCTGGGTGAGAGGTGGCTGGGGCCCTTTGGGAGCGGGGGACACCTGCCCAGCACTGAGGGTTGTTACGGAGACAGTCGCCTGGTGGAGGGGTTCTGGTCAGACCAGGTCCAGGTGAGAGGACAGGCCAGCAGAGGCCACTGCAGAGAGGAGGCAGGGGCCAAGTGCCCTTAGTGGGGCAGGCCATCCACAGCCAGACTCCGCGGGACGGGGGTGGTGAGGCCGCTCATCGTCGCGGGGAATGTATAGGCCCCGAGGTCTCTGAAGTTTGAGACGTGTAAAATCAACATCCACGAGCAGAAAAAACAGCGAACGCTGGAGAGGACTTGGGCGGTTGGCCACATCTCAGCACCTCAGGTCACCACGTGATGGCCAAAGTTTCAGGGCAACACGGCACCTGCATCACTCCCACACCCCACAGCAGAGTTTCTCAAAGTTTCCAGGCCTTCTCAAAGTCTGGGCATCTGTCAAAATGCAGATTACTGATGCTGACAAGAATGAGCTTCACCTGATCCCCCAGAAAACAGCAACCTTGAGAACCCCCACTTCCCCTTGTGCCTTAGGTGAGACTCACTGTCCGGTCTTTCTCTCTGCTTCCATACGGCTCACAAAGATGTCCCATTATACACAGACTCTCCAATTTCCTGTCCTTCGTCTCATAAATGGCTAGCTGAGATTAGAGTCGTCCCGGCCAAACCAGCTAGATGCAGAGACAGGACATTCCCCGTTCAGCGGAATGACTGAGCCGCGCCTCACTGCACGGCAAGGACCCTGTGAGTTGCCCCACTTGTCACTAGTCTGGCCTTCCCTACAAAAGTCCGAGGCGAGACCACCCGATCTTTGGTTGGGCCCTGCTTGCTGTAGTGGCCCGCAGATCAATCTCCTTACTTGTTTGTTTCGTCCTGGCAGCCCCCGCCCCGGGCCCAGGAATCAGCATTTCCGCTAGCACCCTTGGGCGATTCCTACAGCACCAAGTTCGAGCAGCTGGGCCCCGGAGGCCCGTGTGCCCAGGGAATGCCGTGGGGGCCGAGCAGTGGGCCCTCAAACAGACGCTTTCCGCGTCGTCAGGTGAAGGTGTGCGGGGTGCCGCCCTGTGGCAATCAGCTCTCGCCAGGGCCCTCTGTCCTGAGCCTGTGTTCGTGGGCCACTTTGATTTGCCCTGGGGGGGAAGAGCAGACTTTGTAGATAGAAGCAGACTCAAGTAAATCACTGGAAAGAATTCTGAAGACAATAGATTTCTTTTCAAAAGCAGCTCGAAAACAGCCTTCTGAACATGCCCGGTCCGATCTCCTGTCTTCACCGGCTCCTCCCCACTCAGCCCTTTATTGGTCTGTCATCATCACCCCTGCTGACAATGAATGATTTCCTCCCTGGGAATATCACAAGAACTGTAGTCGCTGCCAGAATCCTTTGGCACGAAAGTCCTCTCTGAGTCAGAGCCTAAGGCCATTAGTGAGCGGGGAACAGCTGCGGGGCCGCACATCTGCGAGTCATTTGAAAATTTTATGAATAATAAAAACTATCCATTACACAGACTTATACATTATATATTAACCTGGTACCTCTACGATTACACTGCCAACAGTCTTCTTTGGTGTATGCATTTTTTTCTAATGACACTCTAACTCCAATAATAAATTTGAATCTCTAAAACGTTGCTCTCCGGTAACACTACATAAAATGTCCGACTCTGCGTTGTCAGCTCTTTAAGAACAACGATAATAAATACAGCATTCGCTGAAAAGACAAGAGAGAAATGGAAACCCCCAGAATTCTAAGAGCATGGAAAGAGAATTACGGTTTTAGGTTAAATAACCAAAAGACTGAAAAAAAAATACAGAGAACATCAAAAGATGCTGAAAAATAAGACTTAAAAACAGTTCAAGCATCATGAGCTCTGTGAGCTGTGCCCCCTGAGTACAGATGACCGTTTGCAACCCCGTGTCTGGTGATAGCAGCAGGATGCTTTAGAGGACCCAGGGGCCCAGCGAGAGGGGACGAAGGGGGGAACTGAAAGGCAGGAGAAAGACAAGTGACTGCTGTAAGAACCACGCAGGCCAAGGCAGAGGCTCCTCCCGCAGAAGCATCTCGCTGAGGGCAGCGTGCAAAGGTCCAGCTGCATCCCACCGCAGCCGGAGCCTCCTCTCGGGCCCTTCCTGCGCGCGGGTCTCAGACAGGGTCTGGGTCTGTTTTCAGGATTGCCTTTCCCCCTTTTTCTTTTCGTAAACTCTGTGGTTAACATTTTCGCGCTCAGAAAACAGCTTTTGGTGGCACGAAGCTTTGCCTATTTCCATGCATGAAACCTACATTCTTAATTTTGTACCAGAACATCCTTTCTCTTCTGATTTCTCCCTTATTCCGGCAGCAGTGACTTGCCATATGTTCCAAAGAAGATGGTGTTTTATTTTGGCTTCCCCTGGCTGGCTCGGAACTGAGGAAGGTGTATTTTAAGACCCACACTTAAAAATAAAAACTTGGCAAGGCTTCCGATGAACTAAAAACATCAAGAGATACTTGTAACCCGGGCTCTGATTAGTTTGGATTTGTGAGATTTCAAAACCAGTGCTTAAAAGAAAGAAAGGCTAGTGGGTGCCAATGTGGAGATTGGTCCTGCCCCCGGGGCAGGGCAGGAGTCCTCAGCCACTTGGCGCTCCTGCCAGTGGGGTCCAGGTGGCTGTCAGGCCTGGACCGCTGAGGGCAGTGCAGGGAAGCATCCCTCCTCTCTTCCCACCTTTGCCCCTTTTATGTGTTTGCAAGCTGCTGGATGCCTGTTTGAGACGTTAGACTGGCATGGCTGCCCCTGGCTATGTTCTGTCTCTGGATTTGTCCCACTGGCTGCGTCCCTGCTGTGCTGGGGATCCAGCAGCTGGGGGCAACAGGAGAGACATTTCATCCTCTTTGGATAAGAAGAGCCGCTTCTTCATGGAGCCCAACAGCCCGCCTTCTGGGATGCCCGTCCCACCGTCTTCCCTTCCACCCGCGGTGGCCGAGGAAGGTGGTTCGTTGCCAACATTCCTGTTTCATTCCCACCGTGACTTAGGTTCATACTTGATTTGCAAGCGCCCAACCCTGGATGAACGAGAGGGGTCAGTAACATGCTGCAGGCAGGTAATTCGGAGGGAACGAGTTTGTGTCCCTCATCTTCCAGCGCTCTGCCCGCACAGCGGATGCTCTGGAGGGCCCACCCCTCTCCCCCCAGCAGCCTACTCTCTATGGGAGGTAGGCTGACTTTTCAACCCATCCAACAGCCAGCCTGGCTGCGCCGGCCCCGAGACGTACACATTGCCAGGGCACCACGTACAGCAGCAGCTCACAATGCTGGAGGAAGCCCCCATAATCAGGGCCCCATGACCCCATGGTGGAGCGGTCTCCCCTGGTCTCACACACGTATTTCTGTCGAGAATAACGTGTGGTGTTACACACAGATGTTTCGGGCTGTGTCAGGGTGCCATGCATCCGGGGTCTGGGCGTGAGAACGGCGCTCAGAGGGGCGGTGGTTCCTGCACTTCCCATTGGGGAGAGAGGGGGGAAGTGCCCAGACAGCAGAGCAGACACGCGAGAACCCTCACGGCACTGTCCATCGGTCAGAGCTCGAGCAGCATCCAATATGGGCAAAAAGCATGGGAACGCCAGCCCTGGGGCACCTTCTGCAAATTTTGCTGCGAGGAAGCACGTGGCGAGCGTGCTCCGCTGCGTCTGTTCTGTGATTCCGGGGAGACGGGGCAAAGTCCGCACTGACTTCTGACACATCACGGTAACACCCTCAAGTACAAGGCACAGAACTGGAGACGATGGGATGTTTTGTGGGTTCTCCAGACTTGTGGGGAGCACACAGGCCTTCATTTCTGCCAACCGAGAACTGAATGCCGTAAATCCATAGTCACTTATGTGGGGCAATCTTGCCTGCTGTCACTTATCGACCGTGTCCAGGTTAGACGTAGATCAGTGTCACGGGGGAGTGCTGTGGCTTTTGGTGTGAAGATGCCCTTGGCCGTCACTAAGGCACACGTGTGAGCGAGCGGGACACTTACTCCTGCCCAGTGGGGGCGCTCCCGTGGGGCCACAGAGACAAGCGTCAGGCCCCTCCTTGGGGTGTGCTGAGGGTCCAGCCAGGGCTTCCCATAGTCAGCTGGTGTCACATTTGCAAAAGGAAGACATCTGGATCCCAGTCACTGCAGACGGCCTCCTCTCTCCCCTCCAGCGTGCTCAGTCCCATTTGCCCCTGCCTGGGGTTAAAGTGGCTGGGGCGTGTTTGGACCTGTCTGTCCAGGGGGTACACTTAGTCTGGGCTTAGTGGGGTGCATTTAGGAGTGCACACTGACCCGCCTGGGTGGCTAAGCTGCTGTCTGGTGTGGGAATCGCTTCCATACTCCTGGTTCCCACCGAGCGGACTCGCGAGGCGCTCCGATGTGAAGGTGGTGACCAGAGGGGATACCGTGGTATGAACACGTATATGATTGCGAGCACGGCTATGACCATGTCACGTGACCAGGAATGCGCAGCATGGCGATGAATGTGTGGTGTGGCCACGAGCGAGATGGGGCCGTGTCCTGAGATCTGGGCATCAATAGTACCTGGCGGGAGGTGGGGGGGTGGTGCAGGTTTTGAAGCACACGGAACAAAAGCTACTCAGTGGAAAATCCTTTTAATCATGAAAAGTCATTTCAGAGGACTCAGTTCCCATTCATACCTAGACAAACGGAATTCTCTGTCGAGAATGAACTCCGTAGTGGAGCAGATGCAGTTAAACACGGGCCTTCCTTTTATCAGCATTCCTGTGTTTGAAGCAGCACTACAAACAGCAAAGACGTCTGTGTGTGGTCACACGTTTACGAATCGAATCTACCAACACCAAATTTTGATCAACAATGCTGGAAGAAAGATGGTATCATCTTTATATCTAGCAAACCGGTGCTATGAAATTGTCATGTGAAGAAGCAATCAAAAGTATGCCGCCCAGGGGCACCCGGGCAGCTCCGTCGGTTAAGCATCCGACTCTTGATTTTGGCTTAGGTCGTGATCTCAGGGTCATGGGATCAAGCCCCACATCAGGCTCCACTCTCAGCTCGGAATCTGCTTGAGTTTCTCTCTCTCCGTCTGCCCGTCCCCCATCTTGTGTGCACGCTCTCTCTCTCTCAAATAAATAAATCTCAAAAAAAAAGTATACAGCCCAAAGTTATTTTTTGTTTTTGCAAGAGACAGTGTGTGCGCATGTGTGCGTGTGCGGGAGCAGCAGAGGCAGGACCACACTCAGCAGTGCTGAGCCCAACACGGGGCTCGATCTCACGACCCTGACATCTTGACCTGAGCCCAAATCAAGAGTCAGACGCTTGGGGCGCCTGGGTGGCACAGCGGTTAAGCGTCTGCCTTCGGCTCAGGGCGTGATCCTGGCGTTATGGGATCGAGCCCCACATCAGGCTCTTCCGCTAGGAGCCTGCTTCTTCCTCTCCCACTCCCCCTGCTTGTGTTCCCTCTCTCGCTGGCTGTCTCTATCTCTGTCAAATAAATAAATAAAATCTTAAAAAAAAAAAAAAAGTCAGACGCCTAACTGAGCCACCCAGGCGTCCCCCCAAAGTTATTTTTTAATCAGCTGCCTGACATACAGCGATACGTCAAGTGGTTAATTAAAATGTTATTTTTCTGGATTTTGTGAGGTTTATAGTATCTACCACCTTTTAAAATTTGTAAGCTATTTTTCCTCATCCTGTGTAATAGTCACTGTCACACTTGACTTTGAATTCATAAGTCTGTATTATATTTATTAAAAAGAGCCTCCAAATTCTACAAGCTTCAGGCCCCACAAAACCTGAATCCACCCTCGATAATTGGTCTATACTTTCTCTCTCTCTTTTTTTCTTGCTGTTAATTTTCATTGAACTCTTTCCAGCCTTAAGTAATATGCATCCATAGATATAGGAACTGACCGGAAAAAAATAGTTCCAATACATTTCACTAAGAAATGCATGTCCAATAAAATTTACTTTTTAAGTTTAGTAGTGTTCATTAAAATTGGCATTTACTTATAAATAGGTTGATAAGATCTGTAAACAAAAGCTTTAAGAAAAATTAGGTTTTTATTAAGATTGAATTTTTGTGTCTCCCCCCAGTTTCTATGTTGACGTCCTAACCTCCAATATGCTGGTGTTTGGAGGTGGGGCCTTTGGGAGGAAGCTAGGGTTAGATGAGGTTCTGAGGGTGGGGCCCTCAAGATAGGGTTAGGGTCGCATTAAGAGAGACTCCAGAGAGCTTGCTGGCACCCACTCCCTGCGGTGTGAGGACACAGGAAGAAGGTGGCCATCTGCAAGCCAGGAACAGGGACCTTCTCCGTTGTGCCTGCCAGTACCTTGATCTCCGATGTCCAGAGCTGAGAGACAACACACTTCTGTTGTTGAAGCCCCCCGGGTCGTGGTGTTTTGTTATGGTGGCCGAGCTACCTAACACAGAGCCCAAACTTCATGATTCAGCCCCCATCCTTGCTGTGTGTCCCCTCTCAAACCGTGGCCTCCAGCAGGGTCCTCGTCCGGGCCTTTGCATATACCCATCCCAACACCTTGAAGACCACCCTGGGGGCTTCCCGGTCACCTGTCAACATCTGGGGTAGACATCTTGTCCCACAGAGTTTTCTCTGATCAACACCCAGCTTCTTCTCTTCCCCAGACATCCCCTGTGCTATTAGACTCCACACATCACCTCGCATGGCTTTCCACATGCCTCCTTCCCGAGGCTGGAACTTGGGAGAGGTCGTCCATCTTCGCCGTTTTTGAACCCATGGCCCAGACCCAGGCCTAGCATGTGGTGGGCATTTAGACCAGTGTGGGTTGCGGGCCCACGAGAGTGATATTGCTCTGGAAGGAATCCCACGTTAGCGGTTAATTCTTACACCCTAGTCTGTGTTTCAAATCCTTTTTAGAATAAAGATAGGTGGAGGGAAAAGGGAAGACGGTCACGGATAGAAGGCGGTAGAAGCTGGGTGCTGAGCACCTGAGACACACTGATCTGAGTGTCTAGCCTGCCCTTGCATTAGGTGGCCTCTGGCAGCCCCCGAATACTGCGGCCCCTCGGAAACCCTGCTCTCTGCCATTGCGAAAGACCCACAGCTGAGACTGGGTTTCACATTTTTGAAAGGGCTGTTAAAACAAAAGACCGCACAACAGGGACTGCATGGGGCAAACCCCTAAATATTCCCTCTATGACTTCACGCAAAGCCTGCCGGCTCCGCTGTACAGGACCACACGGCATTGCATTGTCTGCACATCCTGCGTCAGGCCTTCGGGTGCAGTGAACTCTGTGGTGTCAGTGAGCTCACTTTACAGATGTCTGGCTGCTTCCCACGTGTAAGGTATGGGTCTGCTGCCAGCTGGTGCTGGGTGGCGAGTTGTGAGCTGAGGAGCACTTCCCTGGGTTTTCGATGCTTGTTGAGAGACAGGCAGGAGAACACCAACCATTCAAACACAAAGCACGTGCTTGGAAGCAGAATCAGAACAGCCACACAATAATCTGCTGGTTTGCAGTTATTAACCAGCTGCCAGTCAACATTAGGACGAGAATTCATAATAACCGAGGGCTGGACTTCTGCTTTATGTACAATCCCCTCCAGGCCAAGGGTGTTCATTGTAAAAGGTGTAAGAGAACAAATGTCCAGAAAGATGCCAGAGTTCAGGTGACAGGGAAAATACAAAAGGAAATAGAATAATTACCTTATTTAACTCAAACCTATTAAGCTGGTTTAAAAGCCTTGTGGCGGGGCACCTGGGTGGCTTGGTCAGTTGAGCGACCAACTCTTGGTTTTAGCTCAGGTCATGGGATTGAGCTCCCCGCCTTCGGTCCCATCAGGCTCCACACGCAGCAGGAGTCTGCTTGACAGTCTCTCCCTCTGCCCCTCCCCCTGCTCACTCTTTCTCTCTCAAATAAAGAAAATCTTAAAAAATAATAAAAAATTAAAAATTAAAAAATTAAAACCTTGTGGAAATGGAAGCAATACAAATGTTTGTGAATCACATGTGATTCATCAGACTGGTTTCTGGAAATCCATCTTAAGGAAACAATACAAAACACGACATGAGTTACAGTCACACAGATGTTTCTGGCAGCGCTAAGAGAGCATGGGGACTAACACGGGTCCAAAAACTGCGCTCCGCGGGCAACCGTCACGCTGCCAGCAGCCGCATCACAGTGGGTCTTACTAAACACAGCCATGGCCAGCATCGCTTGTGTTGGCTTCCAAGGCTTTTTGGAGGAAGGGGAGCCAACTCCCAGAGACTGCAAAATAACCAGGGAAAAACTCATGCAAATGAAAGTCTACTCCTACTCATTGTTCGGTGGAGAGTTGAGGTCCCGCGGCAGGAGCGGCCCGGGGAAACGCCCCGTGGCTCTGCACTCCACCTTCCCCCGCACACCCCACACAAGTCCCGTGGCCAGTGTGCGAAAACACCCAGCAGGGTAGCAAACTCTGTTACAGGGCACTGTCCATCCGCAGCCCGTACCACTGGGCAGGCGTGGGACATGTTAGTAATGGCAGGGAGGGAGTCGGCACAGTGCATTCTCGGTATTTCCCATTTCCTTTTTTGGGGGGGTAATGTGGTTTTAGTTATTTTATAATTAAAAAAATGTGATGAGGAGAATCTCGCCAAGGTGCTAAGCTCTTAGAAGTAATAAGACGTGAGGCAGACGATCACAATACCAGTTTTCAATTTCGGTGTTCTTACTTGCAGGATTACAGAAACATGAAACATAATTACAAATACACTGCACCATTTGCTGTAAACTGACTGGAGGCCAAGGACCGGAATTCAAACGAAGTGAGATAACGCCCAGTTTGGGCACACAAACAACAGCCGCATGAGGACAAAGTGAACCATGAAAATGACACAGATTCGGGGGGGGGGGGGGGCTTCCCCTTCAGGCGGAGCTGTGCAGCCCTCACAAACGGGCCCATCTTCCACGTCAGCTCTTGCGGTCGGGAGTAACCTCACCTTGACCTGTAGCTTCTCCGAGGAGATGGTCATTTCATCCCCACAGGGTGCGAGCGCAGAGACCCCCCCCAGCACACATCGGAGGCGTTCACATCACTTACACCCCAGGCGTGGGAGTAGCGTCATCACGAGTGCTGGAAGGGTACTCAGCCAACCTCGAAGCCCTTCGTGGCTCAACTAGCTCAGAGTCTGCCTGGCCACCTGGGAGCAGAGCTGCTCTGCTGGACCCTACGGAACTTTTCACCTCTCCCCAAACCCGCTGCTGAGACCCTCCCTGAGTTTACACCTAATACTTAATTCAGGTGAACAAAAGGATTCTGTTCCTTCTCTAATAATGAAGTGCTATAATTTAATGTTCAATTCCTTTGCAGTAAAGTTAGTAAAACTCCTGTTTTTGCTTTATTAAGAACAAGGTCTACCAAATTAGAAGTTATCATTACATTTGTCAACATCTAGCTGGTGAAGCCGACTAACGTTAACCTGACTGGGGACTCGACATGGTGGGATCACAGTGATGGAAAATGCATACAGTTCGGAGGTTATGGATCATGGGAGAAAAATCCCTTGTGTACAGATGTTTCTTTTTTTTTTTTTTTTTTTAAGATTTTATTTATTTATTCGACAGAGATAGAGACAGCCAGCGAGAGAGGAACATAAGCAGGGGGAGTGGGAGAGGAAGAAGCAGGCTCATAGCAGAGGAGCCTGATGTGGGGCTCGATCCCACAGCGCCGGGATCATGTCCTGAGCCGAAGGCAGACGCTTAACCACTGTGCCACCCAGGCGCCCCTGTACAGATGTTTCTAAATGCATGCTGATTAACAGAGCAGCGCAACTAATTCTCCGTTCACTGTAAAAGGGACACCAATTACACGCGTCAGGCCTCGTGACTGGAGCAGACTTTATTTCTGCAGCCAGACCCCAGAAGGTTTACTTTCTCAAGGGAGCGCTCAGTGGCGAGGTGACTCCCGTCCTGAAGACGGCTGAGGCATCCTGAACTTGGACAGGTCCAGGTTGAGGTCTAAGAAGGTGTACGGGGTGTACTCATGGTGCTGGAGGTTCCTGTACGTGCTGTTATCGAACGGCTCGGCCACGCCGGCGGCTTGCACGGGCTCTGTGGGGGGAAAGCAAGGAGGCCTGTGAGAACATGGACAGGAAGTGCCTCCACGGGGCTCAGCTCAGACACCCGTGCACCCAGCATTCCTCACACACCCTACCTGAAATAAACTGTCTAATTAGAAAAGAAAAGCCCGTGAAAGCAACAGGACTTCAGAAGCAAAATAAAGGAATCAGCTGAAAATGTATTCTAAAACACCAGCCTTAACAATGGGAGCACTGGGATGGTTGTTACGATGTGTCCTAACACCTTACTTCATAAGCTCCTAGGTCCTGTACTTTGCAGAATTGTGAAAATGCCTACAGTTTTGGAGGGACTTTCAGGCCACTTAAAGATGGAGGAAAAAAACCCCAGATCTATTAGAAATTGTCTTAAAATAGAAATAAACCATTTACAAAAAAAAATTTTCAAAAGCAGAAGCTTAAGTGAGCCTGCTAAGTCTCCAGATACAAGAAAATTAGACGCTGCTTTAATAACAACAAACTTAAGGGAAATGGAAATGAGGTATATAGTCTCCAACTTTTTCTGAAAAAGTTGTTGGTATACTTTAGATTCAGACTAAAATACACAAACTAGATTTTATTTCCTTGCATGGAAAAGAATGTTTGGTAATCATACAACTAGATTGATAGTGTGGCTGAAGCAAAAGAAAGGCGGCCCCCCCCCCCCCCGGGCCAGGCAGTGAGGGCTCGCGGTGCGGCTTGCGGGGGTGGCGGGCGGAGGGCCGGGTGACGGGCCTGCTGACCCTAACTCCTGCTCCTGGGGCTCTCCCCACTTCTACTCGGGCTGCACGGAAAAGAACCTAACTAGTTTCCCTATTTGAATTCATATCAAAAGCTTTGTTTTCATGTGTTCGGTTGTATGAAACAAAAACAATGTTTTACTCAGAGCGGACATCTTTCCAATCTCAAGGAGTGGAGACTCCTGATGTGGCGCAGGGACATCTTCAGAGCAGATACAGGGATGGTGTCACCTGAAGGGAAATGTGGGTTCGGGAAATTCGAACGCAAGTCAATCCCGCCAGAGGCCAAGGGGCCAGGGGGTGGGAGCAGGAAGACTGCTCAGGGACACCTGCAAGTAGGCTGTGCTCCGGGGCGGTGGCGGCCTTAGCCTCCGAAGGGTGTAAGGAATGTGGGAAAAAGAACACGTCCGTGAAAAATTAGAAGCAAATTGTTTTCAAAATGGTTTGCAATGTGAAAGAAAACCCTGTCATCATCCTAAAGGTTTGGGTGCTCCTCTCCAATTTACAGCAGAATGACTGAAGCAGTAGGATCAGGAAATGCGGTTCCATGTCTTGACCAGTCTGGCAAGCACCGGCATTTCACTTATTAATGGAAGAGGGAGAGAACGGAGGGAAGAAAACACATAAATTCTGTCCACATAACACAACCAATAACAACAATGACCACATAATGGACATCAGGCAAGGGGCAGGCTTTAGGAAGACTACAGAGCAAACAGGAAGGGGCCGGGTTAGTTAGTAGTGCCTTTTACAGACACTCTGCGGAGCCAGGGAAACAGGAGCCCTCCCCACTGCCTCGCTGTGACCCACCGACAGCACACGCCCTCTATAAACATCAGTGCACCGCCAGACGGTAGCATAAAAGGAATACAATACTAAACATTTATGACAGCAAAAGAACCCTTCCTAAAAATTCAGTATAGAGAAACAAAGCAGCCCACTGTGTTTTCTGGGTAAGTCAGAGAAGGAAACGTCATCTACTGGAAAGGTGGAAGCTGCTCTGGGCTGCCCCTGTGTCACTTACTGCTCTAATTCCTAACCCGTGGACTGCCCTGCAGGCCTAAGGAATGTAAAGGCAGCGCTCTGGGCAGCTGCCCTGAAGACCCTCCCAGCAGGGCGAGCCCGGCCCATGCGAGTCACCCAGGACCCCTTCCGCTGAGAAGAGGCTCTGCAAGTTGACGAAACGGACCCGAGGACGGCCTCCAAAGTTAAGGGAGAGGGCGTTAAACTGCGGGGGGTGGGGGTGGGTGGGAAATGGCCCAGGCTGCAGGACGGCGGGGAGCGCCCGGCGCACACGCTTCCACTGCAGAGGAAAGGAAAGCGCCCCAGGGGTCGTGCTAAGCGTGCACAGTCCTCTCTCATCTGAGACCGCGGAGCGGGCCAACTTCTACCACAGGGGCTGACTAACGGGAACAATTCCTCACACCGCGTGGGCCTTCGGCGGCCCGCCCCCCGCACAGGAAAGGAGGTTCTCAGGAGAGCACAAGTCAAGGTATACCCTGTGTGTCGTCCCGCTCTTCCGGGCGAGGCGCCGGCTCTCCAGCCATCCCGTCCTTTCCCTCAAGCTCCAGGCTTGCGGTCTTTTCCTCGAAAACGCCTTCCGTAGGAACAGGAACTGGTTTCAGATGTTTTACTGGTACCTGGTCTTCCAAACTCTCCTCTTCAGCCTTCAGGATCCCTCCCGTTACCTGCTTTCCCGAACTTTCCTTGTCGATGGGGGGAAACGCCACCTCCCCATCACGTTCCAATACTTGGTTTTCCAAACGCCTTTCTCCAGTCTCAGGAGGTGCCTGTAGCCCTCCTGCTGTTCTGGTTCCTTCTGACAACTGCACGGGCGCAGGGCTGCCAGCTGGCTGTGTAGACAATCCTGACTTTGTACGGTCAGGTAAGACTTTTTTAACTTCAAGTGGCTTTTGACTTTCTCTATCTTTTTCACTTGATCTAAATATTTTCTCCATTTGTTTTTCCTTTACGTTTTGCTTCATAAACTCTTTCTCTGCTTGTAACTCGGGCGTTGTGGTTTTTGGTTTAGCGTCTTTTCTGTGCTCTAACAGCTTCCCAGTGGGCCCTTTCTTCTTTGCCTGATGGGGCCTCTCTGGAGGGCTGAGGTCTGGCTGTCCCTGCTGGGACCGGGTCTTCTCTTTGGCTGATGCTGCAATTTTGGGGGCTCTGTTTTCAAGGGACTGGGAGGCCTGCAGTTTTGGAAGTCCTCCTTTGCCCCTGCTCGTCATCTGAGTATCAACCTTGGAGCTGCTACCCTCCTCGTCAGACTCTGAGTCGGAGGAGCCAGACGAAGAGGACGATGAGTCGGAGGAGCCAGATGAAGAGGATGATGAATCATCTGTCCCTCCCCTGTTCTCCTGAAGAGCTTTTGAATTTGAACCCTGTTTTCTGAATGGAGGCAGAACTTTTTGAGGAAACTCTACCAAAGTCTTTCTTGACAAAAACTCTGGAACCCCTTCATCTGTGAATAGCATGCTATCATCGGGATTGGGGCGAGGGCTAGCTACCATCCCGCCCTGATTCACAACTGATGGGCAAGAACTGGGTGAAGACAAGTTTTTAGACAATTCAGCTGCTGTTGGGGTGGCTAGTAGCTTGCCCCTCTCCTTTGGTTCCACTACATCTAGGAAATGGCATAAAGAGGAATATTATTTTCAATATTTTGTACAACAACCTAAATTCATCAGTAAGTCACAGACATTTCATTACTAACAACTCGTTATTATAATATCTTCAATGTAATCATCCTAAGAAATGTTCCACGGGAACGCACTCTTAGGTCAAAGCCAAGCCACATGACAGAGAACAGTAAGAAATGTATATGTTTTTCTTTGCAGCTGAGAAATTTAAAAACACAGATTTTTACCAACAGAAGTAACAAACTTGTCTCCACTTTTCACAATGATAGCTTCTTTAATGATGATTTTTAAACGATTTCATCCAAATTTCAAATAGTTAAGCTATAAAGATATTTCCAAATTACTGCAGGTTTTAGAAATGTGTAACTTCTTAAATCTTTAAAAAAACTGATGTTTCTCAAATATTAAGAAAGTCAGCCACACCGGATGAGCCTGAACTTTCTGAATAAAACAGCAGAGCAGAACAGGGACAAGAGCCTGGTTTGCATTTGGGTGTGCGCATGCGTGCGTGTGAGCGGTGGGGGGGTCACGGGGTGGGGAGAACGTCATTCAAATGAACGTGCCCCATGGGGAAGAGAAGTCCTTCAAAATCACAAGTCATCTGGGGACTTCTTCAGCCAGAGAAAAGTATTACACGACCAAAGAAGTCTAAAATAACTTGATGTGTACATCATTGGAAACAACAGGTTTTAAAACGGAAAAAAAAAAAAGCGCTAATGTAAAACCCTTGCATTTTGTAGAGTCAATCATTAAAAAAATAAAATTGCATAGTACATTGATTAGAACCAACTTCATTCAATTTTCTCAGGTGCTAAATCTTTTCTAACCACATAGATCTGAAGAAAAATATGACAAGTTTTTCTAAGTTTTCTACTTCCCAAATCTAAAGCAAAACTTAAAAATATATTACAGATGAGCAAAGTCCAAATTCAGAGTCTTTATTTTCAAGTGTGGGAGTCTATTTTATACTGAAGAGATCTCAATCCTAATTCTACCAAGTGGAAAAAATGTATTCCTAACTTTACTGTCTTACCAGTATCCACAACGGGTTCTCACTGTTTCTGAGCTCAGGGACCTACATGTGACAGAATGACAGGAAATGATCACAGAAAACGGGGGAATAACCACAAATCAGAAATGGGCCACAGAGAGGAAAACGGGCAGTGTGAAAGGGCATAACGGCACAGCCTAAGCATAGGGTGACTGTTCACACCTACCTACCACCTCTCCCTTCCCCACCTCCCCTTCCCCCCCCCCCCCCCAGCACCACCTCCTCCATGGCCGGTGTGACACTGTGGCCACGTGCCAGCCCAGAATCTGCACTCTGAATGCCAAGCAGGTGCTGATGGCAGCGAACTCTCAGAACTCCCACAGAGCTCCAGGATCACGTTAAGCATAAAAATGAGGCAAAGGAGTGTATACGCACTTGAACTCTCTCTTTCTCTCTCTAAACTGTACCTGAATCAACTCAGAAACTTCTAGTGGCCCCACACCCTGCTAGCCTGCTCACCTGTATCATTCATCCATGTTTACGTGGAGCCTGAATTTTCCAAGTATGGAAAATTAAGTTAAACTAAGGCGAATCTTAGGCTGCTTTGAATAGAAAAATTACAATGCCTGAATCTTCCCAAATATGTTGTGGAGATTTAAAAAACTGCAAATAAGTTATCAAAATTACATTATAGGTTGGGTTATCACCGACTGAAAATGGAAAGAAAATTTCAAATGGGATCAACAGTGATATCATTTAGAAATTGTTTGAAAACGAAATTTCTATTATATGAAATAAGAATGTTTTAAGGTTTCGGGGCGCCTGCGTAGCGCAGTGGTTGAGCATCTGCCTTCGGCTCAGGGTGTGATCCCGGCGTTCTGGGTTCAAGCCCCACAGCAGGCTCCTCCACTGGGAGCCTGCTTCTTCCTCTCCCACTCCCCCTGCTTGTGTTCCCTCTCTCGCTGGCTGTTTCTCTCTGTCAAATAAATAAATAAAATCTTTAAAAAAAAAAAAAAAAGAATGTTTTAAGGTTTTTTTTATTCATGCTAAATTACTGGAAGAATTCCACAGATAGGCTAATAGACTATAGTAATGCATTTTGCTTTTTAAAAAAATATATTTTACTTATTTGAGAGAGAGAGAGAGCAAGAGATCATGAACTGGGGGCGGGGGGCAGAGGGAGAGGGAGAAGCAGACTTCCCGCTGAGCGGGGAGCCTGATGCGGGGCACGATCCCAGGACCCCGAGATCATGACCTGAGCCAAAGGCAGATGCTTCACCGACTGAGCCACCCAGGCACACCTGCATTTTGCTTTTTATTTTATTTTATTATTTTTTTAAAGAGTTTTTATTTATCTGACAGAGATAGAGACAGCGAGTGAGAGAGGGAGCACAAGCAGGGGGAGTGGGAGAGGAAGAAGCAGGCTTCCAGCGGAGGAGCCCGATGTGGGGCTCGATCCCAGAACGCCGGGATCACGCCCTGAGCTGAAGGCAGACGCTTAATGACTGAGCCACCCAGGCGCCCCTGCATTTTGCTTTTTAATGAAGCCGATTTCTGACGCACTGCAGCACAGGCCCAGTGTCCTCTTGTGACTCAGAAGGAAGTTGCCACAATGATCTGGAGCTGCCACTAGTAACTGCTGTTCCAGAGTCTGCACTCAACCCTACAGGCAGAATGATGTCACCCGAAAAACAGCCAGCTCGTGTAGAGGAACAACGCCTCTCACTTTATGACTCTACTGGTTTGTTTTCATCAAGTCTCTTACTTCTGTCTAGAGGCAGGATGCCCATACACTCTGTGTTTTAGTTTGATGGTGACCTTGAAATACATGAAAGCACAGCACTACATAAATAAGTCTAGCCGTGGAGGCACGTCTCACAGCACAAGCTGGGGACTTTTGTGGACTGTTCTACTCTGTCAGAGACCATATAAATGACCTACACACGATAAAGGCCTAAAACTCTAGTAACAGCACCAAAAGAAGTCCTACTGCTTCTCTATCGCCTCTCAAAACAGAACTTAGATTTCCTGAATCTCTGTTCTGCTCAGTTGAAAAGTGAGGGCATGACCTTCAAGTTTTTAGTGGTCTCCCTATCAAAGCTTTTTTTTTTTTTTTTAAAGATTTTATTTTTAAGTAATCTCTACACCTAACATGGGGCTTGAACTTACAACCCCGAGATCAAGAGTCATGTGCTCCACCGACTGAGCCAGCCGGGTACCCCTAGTGGTTCCCTATTGAAGGCAAAAATAACTCTTGGTGTTTGAAATGGATTAGTCACCTTAGAATTCTCCCGTATCTTGTCACTGGGTCACAAAACTAATCTTGGAAACGAAGCACAATCAAAAACAAACACACATCTCGACCACATGAAAGAATAGAGTTACTTAGATTTTATATGCTAATTAAAACCTTTTTTTACATGTATAAGACTATAAAGTATTTTTTTTTTCATGAATACATGAGAATCGAGATTTTTTTTCAGAGGCAAGACAGCACAGGGATTAAAAATACAGACGGTGGGGCCTTACTGCCTGGTTCATGTCTGGCTCCGCTACTGACGTATATGTGACCTTGGGCAGCTCACGGATCTCTTCCCTCGTCCCCTTTCTCATCCATATTGCAGGGATACTATGGTACCTACACACGGGGTTGTGAGGACCAGACAGAGACTACACGGAGTGCTTGCAACAGTGTCTGGCACTGCTGGTTGGGATTAAATAGCACAAATCCCTGTTTTCAGAGATTCCTCACTTTTCAAACTGAAGTAAGGACTTGAAATGGATCATTAACTTTGGCTTCCTGACAGATTCTTTAAAAAGCGACGCAGGAGTTATTCAGTCAATGATTTAATATTGACTGTGGCAAAACTCAGCCTAGTGCCTGGATTCAAAGGAACATCAAAGCCGGGAGCCGGGCAGTTCTGTGGGAGGGGGACCTACAAGGACTGATACGTGGACTCTGATACCTGCGCTGGTGGCCTCCCTCAGGAAGGAAGCATGTGCTACCAGAAGCTGGAGCTCCAGAGGGATGAGGCAGAAGGCATTCTGTAACCCTGGGGTCCTGCCTCTGAGGCGGACCCTTTGACTAGAGATGTGACCCCAAGGGTGAGTGCTTAGGGCCCAGTCTGCATGGGCCCAGGCAACTTCTGTTAGAGCTTCCAAAGCCACTGTGAGTGGACAGGGGTTGAAGCTGGCAATGCGCCACCAGCAGGCAAAAAGCATTTGTGCATCTGACACTCGACCCGTCTGACAAGTACTGATACTTTAGGCAGAAACGGAGACTTGCACACGTCAATTTAGAAGCAGTCTTTCCTTTTCTTCACACACGGACTAAAATTATTTTTAAATTATGGGACAGAAATGTAATGTGCATCAGAGACAGTGTGGTTCTGCATCCTGTCTTCCCACCTGGAAGCACTCTATGATGGACACAGCACGCGTGTGCATCTCGGGCTGGCCCCGCTTGGGCAGGGAGGCGCTGTGTCCAGGGGCGGAAACGACACAGGCCCAAGCCTAACTCCCAGCTCAGTGCTCCCTTCTCATACTGTACCCAAAACTGTCCCATGACCCAGCACCCTATTCCACTCACATATCCATTAGTTCAGTGTCATAAACCTAGGACATGGGAGTGCAGATACAAGACTAAAATTCACCAAAGGCAGCAATAACATTAGTAATGAGATGCAACTAGTCATCAGTAAACATTGAAAGAATGTCAAAAATGTGCCAGGCATAATGCAGAATTGAACTGACATTCTGGCTGTAAACGTTTTTTAGGAGTGATCATGGCACTGTGGTTTTGTTAAAAAGAAAAAAAAAAAAAGAACACTGGATTTAAAACTGGACTGAGTTAAACAGAATTCGCCTGAGCTGAATTCAGGCCTCCAGGCAATGAGCTGCCTCAGGAAGGGGTGTTTCCTCTGCCGACATCCACAGGGCATGAAAGGCAGTTGGGGGCTAGCACACTCAACAATGGGCCTATATTTTAAATGCTACCAGTGGTTTTATGTGCACATCAAGGAGGGACAAAACCAAAAATATCTAAACACTTTGAAATATTCAAACTGAGGAAATGGTAAATGATGAAAATAAGACAAACTTGAATTATCATTCTAAACCACATATAAAGGTTTGCAGAGACTATAATACACATTTTTCACTTTTCTATTTTTTTAAGATTTTAAGTAATCTCTACACCCAAAGTGGGGCTCAAACTCACAAACTGGAGATAGAGAGTCGCACACTCCACTGACTGAGCCAGCCAGGTGCTCCTGTAATCAGTTACTAGTAATGAACAGGGAGTAGAAAATAAAATGCCCATAACAGAAGTATGTACAATATACTGTTGCATTTTCTATTTTCCTTTCATGAGGATATGTTACATTGGTATTCGGGAGGAAAAAATAAGTAAAAACCAGCAATAACAGTCAAAATGACTATGGAAAGAGCTGGACACAGATCAGACATCAAGCTTCATCAAAGTAAGTTGTAACGGAAAATGGAGCTTGCCCTTAACTCCCTGTCCACCGTCATAAAAGGATGCCTGCAACCCTGGACCACGGCCAACCAAAGCCTGGGGAGCCACATCTGAGTTTCAGGGACACTGAGAAAAGCCACAACTGGGGGAAGAAAAGCAAGGTGGGGTTCAGAGCTACCATGGGAGTGTGGGATCTGTACTTGGGCCATCTGAATTCCCCAGCCTTTGCACTCTGCATCCCCTTGCTGTGTGTTAGAGTATGGCACTTAGAAAACACAGGCAGAACTGGTTCAGGGCTAAACACTGAGTCAAAGACTATTACATGACTGATGTGTTTGGTCTAAAATCCATCACAGATCTTATGTCTGATTATAATCTGGAAACTGCTGGAATGAAGAATCAAGTTATGTAGTTAGTAAAACTTTTCATGCTTGGAAAGCAGACTTATTTATTTATTTTGCATTCTCTTTCCCTTATGACTGTCATTAAAAATCTTACTTTTTGGTGGACTTTGCCTCTTGGAATTCGGTGGCAGCCCCTTTTCACTCTTCCCTGATTCTGCAGAGAGAGAAACCGTGGAAGCAAGTCCTCGAAACACTCGTGCTTCTAGGAGCATAGCCTGACAGAAGAATTAACAAATAGACATTTTAGCGTAAGACCATTTAGAAGCTGTTACAACATAGAAATATATGTAAGCATTCATATGGTATATGTCTCATAGTTATTACAATTTCCATAACATATGTGTATTACAGAAATTTTGGAAAATACAAAAAAAGCTGCAAGAAAAAACTCCACAGGACAGTCACTATTAACTATGAAACTCCAAGAAAAGTCAAAACAGAGCTTCTCCTATGCACACTTTTTTGTAGTCCCCAATTACCTATTAACCTACAAAATACTCTGATTCTTTTTGTAACATGTTTTCCTATACTTGAACACTAAGTAGAAGAAATACTATATGGATGTTAGTAATGATATAGATGAATAATAACTGCTTCCAAACTGTTTATATCATTAAGTGGCAAACATAAACTGGTAATTCATTTAGCATGTATTTACTAACAGCTATTATGTGCTGAACACTTTTCTAGAAGCTGGATATAGAACAGAGGTGCTTCTCCTAAATATGTGAAGGTAAAGATGTGTTTTCTATGTTTATGACTGCAAGTACATGTCCATGTGTACACACGAAAGGTGGAACAATCTTTTGGAACCAGGTATTTCAAGGACTAAATGCTGGACTCTCAAACAGATCTCCCCCATCTATACTCTACCTTGCAATGAATAGTTAAGTGCTTTTGCAATAAAAACCTTTTAAAAGTTTAAATACAGTGAAGTGGCCTTACATTTTTTCTATACGGAAAAAGAAAGCCCTTCTTCCTTCCTTTTTTCACAGATGGGGTAACATAAGCTGACTTCCCAGTGCTTGCCCGGCAAGTTACCAGGTGAACCAGGTACCTGAAAGTTCCCTCCTCTCCTCTCCTGGCTAAACAAGAGGTCATCAAGACGCTGTCCTTAAGGGTTCTGACATCTGGGAGCCCTCGCACCTGCCCGTGGCTCCGGCCCCGCACGCCTGGGGCTCCTCGAGTGATCGGGGTCCGCCAAGGGGCTGTGGCGGGCTCAGTGCCCGCTCGCCGGCCCCCCAGGCCCGCCCCACGTCCACTTGCTCCGGCCCGGCGCCCTCGCCGGCACCCGGGAGGCGGGTCAACGGCCCAAAGGACGGCCGGAGATGGCCGTCAGGGCCGTGCCCCTCGTCCCGGCCCTACACGAGCTCCCCGCCGCCGGCCCGGCTCCCCTTTACCTTCAGCGCCCCGGACCGTCCTTGCCGCAGCAGAAGCGAGGCCGCCATGACAGTGACACGGGGGAGGGCCGGACGAAAACCTGACCGGCCAGAGGTCGCATCCGGAATGACGCCACCGGGGCGCGCTCACCACCGGCCTAGGGCCCGCCCCCTGAGGCGAGGGCACCAATCACAGGCAGGTACGGGGGCGGGGCAGAGCGCGGCAGAGTCCCGGGGCCTGCGAGCGCATTCCAGCTGCCTCCCAGCTCCCGGCCCGGCGCCTCAGGCCACGCCCGCAAGGGGAGCTGCCAATCACCGGCGGGGCTGTCTCGCCCGAGCCATCTCCGGGCTGGCTGCGCGCGTGAGGGTCGCAGTGGTCTTGCGGTGTTATTGTCCCTGCAGGGCGGGGGCGACGTCTGCCCGTGTCTCTTTTCAGACCTCTGGCCCTAACCCAGCGTCGTCTGTTTGGGGCCCCGCGGCACTTTAGGTCCCGACCTCAGGGCGCGCCCGGCCTCCCTCGGCCGCCAAGAGGCGGCGTCAGGTCGGACCCGGTCCTGCGATAAGCACAGTCAGCAGTGGTCACCCCTGTTCATTGCCCATCCTGCAGACCACCTCGGGCGGGACCGTGGGCACCCTTTGAGCCCATGACAGCACCAGTGCCGGAGCTAGGCAGGTCAGGAATGCAAGCTTTATTTTACCCGAATGTTTACGGCTTGCAGGGCAAAGACTTCCCCCAAAGTAAGGTGTGATAGCGGAGCAGGCGTAGTTAGTTACCGGTCCCCTTGTTCCGTTGTTGATCGTACCTCCTTGCCCCCAATCCTGCCTTGTCCAGTGCCTCCTAGAAGATGAACGTGCCCAACACCTCTGACTCCACCCGGACTAAGTGGAGACTCATTCAGGTGGCAAGATAAATGGGCAGAAATAGGTACCCCAGACCCTTATCAAAGGGGACTGTGGAACCCTGTGAATTTAATGCGACCTGCCAGCAGTCACCTAGGGAGGCAGAAGGACAACCTGAGGCCTTAGGATGATAATGAGAAAGGGGTTTTTGGTCTCTCCAGGAGAAGGGAAAACCTTGATAACAGAATTACTTTTTTAAAAAAAAATTTATTTGTGAGAGAGAGAGAACGAGCAGGGGAAGGGGCAGAGGGAGAGGGAGAAGCAAGCTCCCCCTGAGCAGGGAGCCCCATTGAGGGGCTCAGTGCGGGACTCCATCTGAGGCCCCTGGAATCATGACCTGAGCGGAAGGCAGATGCTTAACCCCCTGAGCCACCCAGTGCCCCAACAGAATTATCCTTTACTCAAACCAAGTTCACTCTTTTGTCTCCAGCTGAAAGTTCAGGCTTGTGTTGTGAAGCCTCCTCAAGCATAAAATGAAAAGGCCAACCCCGTTGGGACCAGTGTGGTCACCTGCCAGAGTGGCTTGAGGAGAGGGCACATATGGTTGAGGGGAGCCCTGGCGAAGAAGAGACATGGTGAGTGGAGGGAGCCATGTTGGCGGTTTTCAAAGAAGCAGCATGATTGTGTGTGAAGGTAACTATGGCAACAAGGTGGAAGACCACTGTCTGAGCCTGGAGGGAGCAGGACTTGCTAGGAAGCTAATGCAGTCAGGTAGGGCGGTGGAGGTGGCCTCCACTACATTAGGACAAAGGGAATAGAAAGGACAGGGCCAAGTGCAAGAGGCAAATATAAGCTGTTGCAGAAAAATCAAAGAAGCAGAGACAGGGTCCGTGCTTTCACGAGTATTTTGTGGAGAGGGGATTATATTGTGTTTTCTAATCAGCTAGAAAACTAGACTAGATTGGATTTCTCCTGCCCCCATTACCTTGCCTAGCAAGTACTAACTCAGCAGTTTTTAGACAAAAACCTCAGAAACTTATGTTTACCTGTATTTCCTTATTAATCACATAAAGGTCTATGTAAATTACTCCAGATCCCCCTTCAGTCTCCTGAAGGCAAATTAAACTTCTTTTTAAGATAAGTAGAAAATGGAGTATCACTTGGACAAAACCCTGAACTCAAAGGTGTTTAGGCCAAAAAGGAAAATAAAAATACTCAGGTTTCTGCCATCCTCACACGTGCCCTAGCTCTGCATTCTTGTCTAAGACATACATTCCTTTCAAGCCTGAAGGAAATGTATTATGCCAGTTTTCTATGTAAATTAATACAACTTAATTACGTGTTTTAAACGAAGTGGGGTTTTTTGTTTTTGTTTCTTTACAAAGGTTTCAATAACACTGGTTTTAAAATATTGTTGTTTAAAAGATTTATTTATTTATTTATTTAGAGAGCATGAGTGGGAAGGGCAGAGGGAGAGAGAGAGAGATTCTCAAGCAGACTCCATGCTGAGTACAGAGCCCAACTCAGGGCTCAATCACTGAGATCATGATCTGAGCCGAAACCAAGAGTTGGGTGCTTAACTGACTGAGCCACCCAGGTGCCCCTAAAATACTGTTTAGGATGACCATATATAGTATGCCTTACTCTTAGTAAGATAATTTTCTTTTTAATAAGAGAGAATAAAAACAGGTAGTTAGCTCAGGGGGTGCCTGGGTGGCTCAGTGGGTTAAGCGTCCAACTCCTGGTTTCTGCTTGGGTCATGATCTTGCCATCGAGGGTCGAGGCCTGAGTCAGGCTCCATGCTCAACAAGCAGTCTGCTTTGGATTCTCTCTCCCACCTCCTCTGCTTCTCCCCTTGCTCATGCTCTCTCTCTCTTAAACAAACAAACAAACAAACAAAATCTTTAAGAAAAAACAGCTCAGCAAACAGGAAAAGTAAATTTAAAAGTTTTTTTTTGTCAAGACAAAATAAGGAAAGTTAAAGTGAAATTGGATATGGCTAAGCTGTGTTTTTTGTTTTTTTAAGATTTTATTTATTTATATGTCAGAGAGAGAGAGTATAGGCAGTGGAGCAGCAGGCAGAGGGAGAAGCAGGCTCCCCACTGAGCAGGGAGCCCAATGCAGGAGTTGATCCCAGGACTCTGGGATCATGACCTAAGCCGAAGGCAGACACTTCACTGACTGAGCCATCCAGGCATTCCCTAAGCTATGTTTTATTATTATATTATTATTATTATATTATATATATTTAATGTATTTATTTTTTAAGTAGGCTCCATGCCCAGCATGGAGCCGAACGCCAGGCTTGAACTTATGACCCTGAAATCAAGACCTGAGTTGAAATCCAGAGTCAGACACTTAACTGACTGAGCCACCTAGGCACCCCTAAATTATGTTTTGTTTTTTTTTTAAGATTTATTTATTTGCGAGAGAGAGAGCATGCAGGGGGAGGGGGAGAGGGAGAGGGAGGAGGAGGAAGTAGACTCCCTGCTGAGCATGGAGCCTGACTTGGGGCTCTATTCCACGATCCTGAGACCATGACCTGAGCAGAAATTGAGAGTCGGGTGCTCAACTGGTTGAGCCACCCAGGTGCCTCTAACCTATGTTTTAAAACACATGTAGTGACTTCTGTCTCTGGGAGGATCTGGCCACTGGATATTATGAAAAACCTCTGGGCTACAGAATATTTCACAATGCTGGGTAAAATATCACAAGCATAATTTCGAATGATTGGTTCTGCTCCCATATCCAGGTCTGTGCTCTGTTGTCTCTGCTAGCTCTTGTCCATCATTGCTGTGCTGTGATAAACTTGAAACTCACGTATTTCTGGGCTCTTATCTGTGGGAATTCCCAAGTCCTGGGTTGAGTGTGCATTCCTCCTGAGTTGACTCGGTGTTTGTGTCCATCAGGCTCTTCTCAGTGCTGCCTATCTTGGTCTAATGTGATCATTTTTTTCATCTGTTAGAATGTCCTGGACCACAGGAAGTATGTGTCCCCAGGGGCCAACACACAAGCAAGAAACCACAAGAAGCCACCATTGCCCTGGGAGCATTTGCTGAGCTCAGTAAGTTAAAGTCTTTGTTTAACTGATATAAAGAGGATGTTGGAGCCATGAGCACTAGGAGTGGGCTGGCAGGCACAGGAGAAAGCCCTTACAGAGCTGCCCCTCAGTGACAGGGTGATGTGGGCAAAGCCACCTGCTTGCAAAGAAAAGTCACAGGAAATGTGTCTATCCCGGCCTGGGCACTGGGTGAGGAAAAAGATGTCTCAAGGCCTACCCTCTCTTGAATTTGGGGTTAACATACACCCATACTTCCCATGGCGCAGGACATTCCAAGCTATTTACATTAAAATTGAAAATTGTGTTTAGCAAAAGGCACTATAGAAAGTAAAAAGACAAGCCACAAACTGGGAAATTATTTAAATCATAATGAATCAGTATCCAGAATACATAAAGTTTCCTACTCTCTAACAAGGATGAGCCATACAGAAGAATAGATTAGTGACCGCCTCTAGAGGGGGCGGAGGGACCAGTGAGGTCCACGTGGAAGGGTGCCTTGGGACTTGTGTTCTTTTAGTAATGTTTGCTTCTTACAGTGTGCTGTGGGCACAGGAGGGTCTGCCCTTGTATATTTTTGATATGTATGAAATATTTCATTATGCATTTTAATGAGTAAAAAAGCCATAAGTGGTTTATTTTATTTGTTGCCCCAAAGTTATATGGTGTTTTTAGATGCCCACTTTTTGATGGAAAAGATATAGATTCCAATACTACTAGAAATTCTACCTTCCCATGTACTGAAATGATAAATAGATTTGTCCTATAAGATCCTGTGTATATGAATCTTGCATACATAACCCAGCTCTATGCCTTCCTGTTTCTCCTGCCGCACCAAGTGGGCCATTACTGGAGCCTCGCCTACCTTCTAATGGCCACATGTCACCACCAAGTAGGGGGAAGAGCTGGGTGCCGGCATGGAGTGAAGACTGAGTTGTTAGCCTAGCACTGTCCTCCAGTACAAATGTGTGTTGAATTAGTTTGTTAGAGCTACGATAACAAAGGACCTCAACCTGGCTGGCTTAAGACAACGGGAAGGTATGGTCTCACAGTTCTGAGACCCTGGCCAGACTCCTTCCCTGCCTCTTCTGAGCTCCTGGGGTGGCCAGCAATCCCTGGCATTCCCTGCTTTCTGCCTGTCTTCCTACAGCTTCTCTTTGTGTGTCTGTCTTCTGTGCGTGGCTTTCTCTGTGTCTCAATTTCCCCCTTTTATAAAGACACAAGTCATACTGGATTAGGGCCCGCTCTGATGACATCATTTAAACTTGAAATCCTCTGTAAAGACTATCTCCAAATAAGGTCACATTTCAAGTACCAGGGGTTAGGATTTCAGCTTATCTTTTGGGGGGAAAATGTAACTCCATCTACAACATGTCAAAACCACATCAGATGGAAAAATACTAGTGACTTTATTTTTTTAAGGAAATTCTTTTTTCTCCAGCTCTATTGAAGTATAATTGATATATATATAATGTTGTGTAAGTTTAAGGTATACAGTGTAATGACTTGGTATATATCAAGTATATATTCAATATATATTGAATATATTCCTGTATGTGAATATCAAGTATCTATCTCTATATATCAATATATGTCAATATCAACATCCGTATATCTATATCTATCTATCTAGGAACGTCCTGGACATTCTCTTCTCTTGTTGCCTTCCTTTGTGGAGTGCTGATTTCCACAGTCGTAGGCTCTGATTCCCTGCTCTTTGTCCTTTGTGAATCTACTGTAGGTTTTTGCTTTGTGGTTACCACGAGGCTCACGTAAGCCACCTCATAGATATAACAGTTTTACGCTGATTACAACTGAACTTGACCGCATTCAAACAGTCTACCTCTTCACGCCCTTCCCTTGATGTTTTTGCTGTCACAGTTTAGGGCTTTGTGTTCTCTCTCTTCATACACAAATGATCGGAGCTGCAGTTGTTTTGGATTCTATTGTCCTTTAACCTTCACGCGGAGGTGAGTGGTCAATACACATTAGGGTATTAGAGGGTCCAGAATCTACCTGCACCCTTACCGTCTGTTGTATGTTTTCCATGTGTCCACGTCACTGGTGACTGTCCTTCCATGTCAGCTGGGAGAACTCCTTTCCGTGTTTCTTGCAGAGCAAGTCCAGTGGGGATGACCTCCCTCAGCGTTTGTCTGTCTGAGGAAGTCTTTATCTCTCCTTCGTTTCTGAAGGACGGCTTTGCCAGGTGGGGGATTCTAGGTCAGCAGGTCTCCCTCTGGCTGCACCGTGCTGCTCAGTCCTGGCCTGTAAGGCCCCTGCCAAGAAGCCTGCTGATGGCTGAATGGGGATAGCTTGTGACTTACAAGCCTCTTTCCTCTTGCTGCTTTTAAGATTCCCTCGTTGACCTTGATTTTTGGCAGTTTTAGTATAACGTGTCTTGGAAAGGAACTCTTCAAGTTGAGTTTGTTTGGTGACCGACCCATGAGCTTCAGGAACTAGGATGTCCAAATCTCTCCCCTGATTTTGGAAGTTCTCAGCCATTATTTCTTTTAAATAAACTTTCTGCTGCTTTCTCCCACTCTCCTCCTCTGGACCGCCAATAAATCACAGACTGTTTCTTTCATTGGTATCCCACAGATCACCTGGGCTTTCTTGACTCTCTGGTCCTCTCTCCTTTGTCCTCCTCTGACTGGATGACATCCAAGTTCCTGTCCTCAGTTCACAGGTTTTCTTCTGCTGCACCCATTCTGCTGTGGGAGCTCTCCATTGCACCTGTCATTTCATTCACTGTGTTCTTCAGCTCCAGAATTTTTGTTTGGTTCTTTTTTTAATTTTTTTTTATTTCCATCTTTGCTAAGCTTTTCATTTTGTTCATATATTGCCTCCCTGATTTTGTTGAATTGTCTTTTTTGTTGTGGTCGTTTGCTTATTTTCTTCTAGCTCACTCCTTAAAACAGCTCTTTTGAACTACCGGACAAATCACAGATATCCAGGTCTCTGGGGGTGTTTGTGCGAAGGTTCTTATCCTGTGGTGGCAGCATGCTTCTTCGACTTTATATGCTCCTTGCTGGCTGGCGCTGCTGTGTTCGCATCTGAAGTTGACATCCACTCCTCTGGACGTTGCTAACTGCCTTTGGGAGAGAAACACCTTCCGTCAGCCCCGCTAGGGGTTCTGGGGCGATCTCAGACCTTCCACAGATGTGCCTCCTCCACATTTCTTGCTCCCTCTTGTGGCTGATTCTTCAGCTTGTATGACTTCCCTCCACCCCAAGATTAACTAGGTTGAGTGCTGACAGCCTCCCTTTTGTTTCCCAAGGTGGTGCTAAAACTCAAGTTGGTGGTCTCTTCCTGACCCGCGGATTTGGGTCCATTATTTGTGCACGCTCACTCACTGGTTTGCCGAAGCTCACCCTCACTGCCATTGCGAGTGCACACAGGGAGCTGGTCGCAGTGCAAGAGTGTCTGGGGTGAGGTGCCTGGAGTGCTGGGGGTGCCAGCAGGCCAGTTGTGGGATCTGTGGGCAAAGTGTTCCTAGTGGCCCACGTGCAGGCTTTTTGATGGGAGTTCACAAGGCAGTTGGTAGTGTTGGGGTCCTTTTCTTGCCCCTGAGAGTTCTATGTGCTGCTCTCTAGCTCTTCCTGTCCCCAGTACTCATGGCCCACACTCTGGAAGGGGCTAGAGAGACCCTAGTATGTATCTTTGGCAGCATCTCACACAGCTGGGCGAGTCAGGTGCTCGCTCCCACGCTCTCACTTTCCCCTGCGGGAGAAATCATGGCCTGAGAATCTCTCTCACGACACTAAGTGGTAGGGCCTTGGGGGAGGGATGACATGGGTAAAGTCACACTGTTCCTCTTACTCTCTCCAGTGCATCCAAACTCATATTTTTTTTGTTCTAACGATGTGCTGGAATTTGCTGGAAATCTGGACTCCCACAAAAGCTCTTTCCTGGGGGGGGGGGATTGTCTAAGATGGTGTTTCCCAGGGTCTCCCAGACTGTGGCCAAGAGGGGGTAGAGACACTTTATGGGCCACTGCAAGCTTCATGGCTGGGACCAAAGTCTGTGTGCCTATGACTGGACACATGGGTGGGCGAGGCTCTGCCTGAGTTCCTTGGTGTGTGGGGCTGGGTCCCACAGTTCCCACAAAGGCACTCTGTCCGTGGATGGATGCTAAACCGTTGTTGAGTGGGGGGACACGGCAGGGGGTATCTTATACAGCCACGATGCAGACATCCCCACAAAGTGTTTAAAGACGTTGTATTGAACAAAGTACCACCTTCAGGGGACTGAGCAGTTTAAAGTGAAAAAAGGCCTCTGTACCCCCAATTTGCAAAGGGCAGTAAGAGTTGAAGAGTTGCTCAAAGCGCACATTTTTCAAAGTGAGCAAGAGGTGCTGGAAAAGGAGGGATCTCCAGAAGGGCAGAGGGAAGAGTCGTGCTGGGGTACAGCCTGGGGATGCTCCCGGCAGGCACAACTCAGCCTCATCAGGGAACACTCCCTTCTCCTGGGGTCCTGAGAACATTCTCCCTGTGGATTTAGGAATTGCTATCTACCAGGGATTGCTCTGTGTAACCATTCTTCCCCCTTTTCTTTTCTTCCAAAGATCTATTTATTTTTTTTAGAGAGAGAGAGTGTGTGTGCACAGGTGGGAGGGGCAGAGGGAGAGGGAGAGGGGATCCCAAGAAGACCCCATGCTGAATGTGGAGTCCAATGTGGGGCTCGATACTACCACCCTGAGACCACAATCTGAGCTGAGACCAAGAGTCGGATGCCTAACTGACTGCCACTGATGGGTCCCCATCCTTTCCCTTTTCAAATCGAAGTATTCACTGTGGTGGTCCTTTTCTCTTTGACCATTGTATGCTGTGTGTGGGGCAGATAATTGATATTTTTAGTTTATCCGTCTATGGGTCAAGAGGAGCTGCCCCTAAGGAGGCATGTTCAACCTAGTATATCATGAGACCCTGTACTACGAGTCTGGTCCTGGGATTGGGTGAGACTTCTGGGGATCTTGGGAGGAGGTGAGTGTTTTTCTGGTGGAGAGGTGTGAATAATTGGGGCCAAAGGATGGACTGTAGCAGATCTGACCACAAAAATGGCCTAAATTCTCCACCCCTCCCTTCACCCAGGCCCTTTGTAATGCGACTTTGACACTCCTATCACCAAGAGGGGTTTATTTCTCCCTTTCGGACCTTGTTGCCCTTGTGTCTGGCCTTGGCCAATAGGATGCGTCAGAAGCAAGAGTATACTGGTTCCACACCTGGACCTCACAAGGCCTGTGGGTTTTTTCTTGACTGTGCCTACCATGTAGGTAAGCCCTTGTACCCTCCTGGGGGATGACAAGGAGTAGAGACAAGTTGTCCCAGGCCATCCTAGACCAGCTAGTTCTTGTCCAACCGGGTGGCAGGCCACAGACACATGAGCAAAGAGCAGCCAACACTAGAAGAACCACCCAACTAAGACCAGCCCAAATGGCCAACCCACAGAATTGTGAGCTAAGTAAATGTTTACTGTTTTAGGCTCCACAATTTGTTGTTATATAGTATTTGTTATGGATTTATTAGGTATTATTATGACAAGGGAGGATGGATACAGTTACTGAAACAGTTACTGACTACAGTTATTATTAACACAGCTGACTCCTTTGAGAAAATTACCAAGGGAAATGGTACAAAAGCCAATGGCTCTCCATTTTCATCCAAGCTGTAAATGATGAGTACGCCCTCATCGTAAATTTCAGAGAGGTAAAAACTTGGTTATAACTTTAGTAGCTATATTAACGAATTAAAAAAAAACCAGCCAAATTATACAGACCTGAAATTTGAGTTGTGGGTTTGGGGTAATATGCTAAGAACATTAGGTAGTGAAATATCAACACATCATATTAATGCTGAAATAGTTTACACGTGTACATGTGACAGCAATGATGGTAAAGAGCCCTTAGGTAACATGTTTGTGGACCTGCATTAACATCTGATAGCACCTACAAAATAAACTGAAGTAGCCCCAGAGGAGACCCAAGAGAGAAAATTGTGAAAATAAAAATAAGCTTAAAGCCATTTCAATTCAGAATGGATTAAAATCACAAAGAAAAGGTTTGGGTTATCCCGGAATTTGCTGAGAAAAAGCTGTTTAGGTAAATACATCTTGTTGGCACAAGTACTGTAAGAAGTCAGAGCGTGAGGCACATGGTTCATCCCCTCAAAAAGATCAAAGTGACGAGGCTGTGTTTACATCTGATGATCAAGCACGATTCTCTGAGTCTTCATTTACGCGCGCTCCGCACCTCGTGTTATAACGCATGAGTTCCCTTAAATCTTTGTTGTTCAGTCTCTACAGTTCTTAAACAATTGTTCTTACTTCTCGGGGTTGTCACTTATAACATGAAGGCAAACTTCAAGGTCAGTTCAAACAGGTATATTATAGTTAATTTTATCAGTTAGAATGTGTGTCATGGAACATTTTATAAGATGTAAATGACTGTAAAGGAAGTTGAATTTGTTCATGAGCTTAGTGATGACTGGCCCCTGTCTAGGATCTCTGCGGTCTTAGAATGACTATCCTGCCCAGCCTAGAAACTGGAAACTCACTTGCGTGCCTGAACAACGTCCCAGACCATGTGTATGGACTTTCACTGTGCCAGCTAGATCAGTCTAATAGAAATGTTTGCAGATTCATTTTCAGAAACACTGGAAAATCTCCTGCTTCCACTGAGGTTACTGCCCAGTGGCACCCTCTCTGTGGATACTCCCTTGCAATGCTTTTGCCTCCCCTTCCCCTTCTCCCCAACCCTCTGTGTCCTTTGTCCTTCCATCTTCTGCCTCCATGAAAATCCCTTTTGCCACATTGCCTTTGAGGAACTCTGGCTTTCTCCCACACATTCTGCTTTGCCGGCAGCAGCTGCCTTTGATTTTGGGTATAAGTTCATCCTCGATTCATACAGGAGGTGGGGTCAGAGCCAGCATTCTCCTAGTTTCCTACGCCTCCTGCCTATCATCGTTCCTTCACTCTTCCGTAACAGTAGCTGTTCCTTTAAGACAATTACTCGATCCATTCATGTACTTAGCAAATATTGATTGAGCACTGACTTCTCGCCAGGTATTGTGCTGCAAGTTGGGATGACCATGACGTGAAAAATTAGGCATTCGTAGTCTGGAGAGACATTAATCAAATAAACATGAATACAAATAACGAAAAGGCAGAGAAGGCTTCCCTGATTGATGATGCCACTGAAATGAAATTGAGTGACTGGAATTAACTAGTTACAGTAAATAGATGGGGTGCTGGGGAGAACATTTCAGGCAGAAAGAATGACATGTGCTAAGGCCCTGGGGTGAGTGCATTGTGCCAGTGAATGGAAGGGCAGTCCTGGCTACAGCACAGAGAATGAAAGGGACTGCTGGGGAAAGAGGCTGCAGAGTAGATGGGAGCCAGACCACAGGCTCGCTAGACCATGATTAGGACTTGGGTCTTTGCCATGAAAGCAACGAGCAGACACCTGTAGGTTTTAAGCAGGGGGATGCAATGATCATATTTGTGTTCTGCAAGGATCTGTCTGGCTTCGGTGTGGCAAGCGGATCTGTGGGGGTCAAGGGCAGCAGCGGGACTGCTGCGGTTTGGACAGTGGACGGAGATGGAGAGAAGGGGCATGCAGCAGAGGAATTTAAGTGACTCGATGAACAGGGTGGGGTGTGTGGGCGGCGCGTCTTGAGAAGTCACCCTGTTCGAATGGTGATTGGTGATACCACAGTCCAAGAACAGAAGAACACAGGCAAAGAGCTATCGCTGAGGATGAGAGAGACTTGGGGCGTCTGGGGCTGGCGTCTGGGGCTGACCTCCGAAGGGAAGCTGCGGAGGCTCACTTCCAGCTCCTGAGCTCTGAGCTGCCCCGGACTGCTGTGGGCTCACTCCCACCCACCTCTCGCAGGAACTATTACTAAGAGCCCAGCAGATACCAGCAGGACCACGTCGCCCAGCTGCAGCGGAGAAAGATCCAGAGCGGCCCTGCCCAATGTGGAGAAAAGAACAACGCTCCGCATGCGTTCCCACGTGGGCGTAGGGAATACCCTACGCACCAACCCGGCCACCCACGGAGCAGACACCACCGAAAAGGCGAAGGCTGAGAGCACCTTCTGCGCGTGCCCGCGGCTTCCGCCACCGCGGGGGCGGGCCGAGTGGCGTCACCTCGCGGCGCCTGCGCATGACGTCATTGTGCGGCGCCGGCAGGAAGAGGGGCTCGGCGGCGCACGTGGGGGGCGGTGCGGCGGGCGGGCAAATGGCGAGTTCCGCTGGCTTGGCGCTGTGCGGGCAGGTGCTGGTGGTGCGGGGCGGCAGCCGGTTCCTGGTCACCTCCACTGCGAACAGGTGAGGGGGCTATTCCTGCAGCGGGGAGCCCAGGCTGCGGGCGCGCGTCGGGGCCTGGAGAGTCAGATTCCCTCGCGCCGTGAAGGCGACGCCCGCCCTAGGGAGGACCTCCGGTGTCTCCCGCCGCCTCCTCGGCCGGGCCACGTGCCAGCGCCTCCTCTCAAGACCCGCCTCCGGCGCGCCCCTCGCCGGCTGCAGCGGGCCTCGCGTTCTCTGCCGGGTCGGCGCCGGACGCTTCGGGACGCGTCACGTGGGGCGACGGGGGCCTGGACTCGGCCACCGCGCTGTCTCGGGGTCGGCGGCCGCCCCCGCCCTGGGGCGCTGGGAGGAAGGCCATCCCTGCCCTCGGGGAACCGGTCGGGCCTGAGTCCCGGGCGCACTCCCTCTCTCCTCCCTCTCCAGGCGTGGCGCCTGCCCCCCTCGCCCGCAGACGTCGAGCCCGCTCTGCCTGCCCTTCGGGGCTCTAGGTCTTATCCTCTCCAGTGCCCCTGCACACGGGTCTGCTTTAGCTTGCCCCAGTTTCATGCTCCTTCTCGCACAGGATTTTTAACATTAAGTGTTGATCGAATAGTCTTGTCCCGTGGTCAGTTTCGGCCCCTTGCATCTTTCCCGGGGTAGTTTGGGTTCATACTTGAAACAGACGATGTGTCTGTCAAATGTAAATGCACTTTCTGCTCTTTGCTCAAAGCTGAGTTTTGGAAATCCAAATCAGTGCTAGATTTAGTTTACACAAAAAGTTTGCTCACAAATTTGTGGTATATTCCAGATTATTTTTAGAGGTTGATGGTATCTGACATGCCACTGGGAGGCAGGGGTTTATTATACTTGATATTACATTTGATACATATCAAGTGTAATAAATCCATCATTTTTTTTTAAAGATTCATTTTTTTTTGTATTTGAGACAGAGCATGAGCAGCGGGGGGCGGGGGGTGGTAAGGACAGAGGAACGGGGAGAAGCAGACTCTGTGCTGAGCATGAGCCCAACAGGGGGCTGGATCCCAGGACCCTGGGATCATGGCCTGAGCCACCCAGACACCCCCCCCCCCCCGCCTTTTTTTTTTTTTTTTTAAACATAGGATTTCTCCTCTGTGCCTCTTGAGAAAAGAGACTGGTGACAAAGTTTCTGACTCAGAGAACCACTCTTTGCAGCACCATAGTGTTCCGTGGGAAAAGAGTCTGAGCCCGGTTACTTCAAAGGCTATAAGTTTGTACAAATGCCTGGTCTCTGCCGAGCACTGGAAGGGCGAAGATGGGCATAAACTGCAGAGAGCTAAGGGTCTGACTCCTGTGCTGGCAGGTACAGGCAGCCATGGGGCTTCTTTGGGTAGTTGAGACATTTTTAAATGGTGGCAGTTTTAAATTTGGATGCAGGAATCTCACCCAAAAACATCAGAACATAATTTCTTCTAACATAACCGTCTTGCATTGATTTTCTAGGGCGTGAAAGAATAATGTATTACTTCTGTTGAGTTTTTGTCCTCGTCTGTTTTACTTAACAGATTATTTGGCATGGAACCATGTCAGTGGTGTATGACAAATCTGAAAAGATGAAGTAACGAAAGCTCCTCAGCCTTTCTATGCAATAACTATACCCAGACAATTTCTTGTTGTGGATGAGACCCTTAATTTATTGAGTACGAGAATATCTGTGCTCCAGGAAAAAAACCTCACATTTTCATTAAAGTGCTCCCTTTAAAATCTTTCTGTTTTTCCTTAGTGATGATGACGTCCTCTTCACATACGATTGCAGCACTGCAGGAAAGAAGTCACAAGAGAATAAAGGGTGAGATAACGGGGCAGCCTCTTCAGGCCTAATCATGGCTGGACTAAATGGGACGGGGTAGCCTAAGAAGTGAATTGTCTCACTGAGGAACTGGCTGATGCACCGAAGTCTTCGTTTCTGTTTACAATGCCCTGTGCACGAACCACCTCGGGAAAGAAACGTGGAACTAACTTTAATTTGGTGTTAAGAATAGTAGGGTTTTTCTAAATACTTTTAGTTTCTGTCAGTAACTAACTCTCGTGGGCATCTTAAAATAATGCAGCGTATGCGTTGAAGTTAGCTTTAGTTAATTGAAAGATAAGGAAAGCGGAGAGTGATAATTTTGTATGGTGCCTTTTTCTAGAAAAATTGACCTTATGGCTCAGTTTTTTTTTTTTTTAATATGATTTAGTCCTTGACTCTAGTCTTCAATTTGTGCATGTCTGTGTGGGAGTGGACCATGGATCTCAGAGGGTCTTTCTGGCTCAGCCCTTTGTATTCTGGTGTGTGTGCTGAGAGATTTTTCTGTTTAATTAGATTTACTCCTTAAAAATTACAGCTGTTTTTTTTTTTTTTAAAGATTTTATTTATTTATTTGACAGAGAGAGAGACAGCCAGCGAGAGAGGGAACACAAGCAGGGGGAGTGGGAGAGGAAGAAGCAGGCTCATAGCGGAGGAGCCTGATGTGGGGCTTGATCCCATAATGCCAGGATCACGCCCTGAGCCGAAGGCAGATGCTTAACCGCTGTGCCACCCAGGCGCCCCCAAATTACAGCTGTTTTGAACCTCCCCTTGTCCACTTAATATGCATTTATATTCTGGCTATGTGAACCTTGTGCCATTTTCTGTCTCTGCTCATGTTATAAACGAACAAGGCCAGCCTGGAGGAATGCAGCCTTGTTTACTCAGGTAAGCCCTGATCGTCCTTGTCTTCTCTTTCTCAGGGAGGACGGGCAGCCCGTGGATAAGGGGAATGACACGATTCTGGCGTCCACCTTCGCCCAGTCGGGCCGCTATTTTGCTTTAACTGATGACAGTAAGCGTCTGATTCTTTTCCGTACAAAACCATGGCAATGTCTGAGTGTCAGGTATGAAATGCTAACGTTGAATAATTACCATGTTGACCGCACAGCTTACACTTGCATGCCCTCAGCTATGGTGACAGTGACAGCGAACAAGCAGCTAACATGTAGTCTCAGCCACGTGCCGGGCACTGTTGTCAGTGCCTTATGTGTGTTAACTGATCGGATCCTCAAAACAACCCTGTGCAAGGGGGGCGGGGGCGTTGTTGATACCCACATCCCTGGCTGGAGCCTGGAAGCTGATCCCGGTCAGTCAGCTTGGAGGGCAGAGCTGGGCCCTGCCCCTGGTCACTCTGGCTCCACAGTTGGTACCCCTGGCCACTATGCCATCCTGCTTTCCAGTGTTCCTCCAGCCTCGTGCTGGCAGAAATGAGGAAAATTAGCAGGCTTAGGAGAGGAGGTGCTGGGTGATGCTGATACAGGCCCTGGGCAGGTGTAAATTTCTCTTGGGTCCTGACAGTGTCCTGATAGTAAGTTCTTTATTCCCTCAGGTGGGTGAGGGCTGGAATTATGATGTCTGTGACCGGGTTGGAAACACCCACACGGAGCAGAGTCAGCCTTCCTCTCATCCTTGCCTCCCTGAGGCTGCACGGCTTAAGTGTCCCTTGAGAATAACAGATTCATACATGCAGCTTGTGTTTGAACTATCTCACAGCAAGGTTAGGATTTCACTTTGTAGCTGGCTCACACCTGTATCGGGGAGAGCTATGCTTGTTGGATTCCTCTTGCATCTTATTTTCTAAGAAGAGTAAAAAGGCACATTGCAGGTGGCAGTCTTTGTTGGTATGTGCACCCCGCTTGGGGGTAGCGCTTCATCCTGAACTTGGGACAAGGGGTCGCCCACACAGCCGGCCCACATGCCCCTGCGTCTTGTGGCGGCGCTTGCACCTTGACTGGAGGGCGAGGAACCAGGGCTCCTGGCGGGGCTCTGGCCATTCCCTGAGGGCATTGTGCAGGGTCTGGAAGGAGGAATCTAGACTTTTCTTGCCTGTCATTGGGTCCCTGTGGCTGTCAGGCTATCAGGGAATGGAGGGCGAGGTCTCTGGAGTGTAAGGCTCAGGGTGGGTATTCAGGCACAGAGGAGGATGTGTACATGTCTGGTTCCCTCTGCAGTGTGGTCTGGCGGTGTTTGAGGGGAAGAGGCCGTGTTTTTGTTTTGTCTTTTGAAGGTAGTGTGTTGGCAGTTTTCTTTGTGTAAAGATCTAGGAACACTCAGGGTGGGCAGTTCCATGTTAGCGAATAGTGGTTGGCACCTGGCATTTTTTTTTTCCTGTTTAATTGTATCTTTTGTCTTGGTGTTTGCATTGACGTCAGCAGAATAGCTTTGTATCGGAAACCTCTGTGATAGGTGTGCGGGGCCTCTCGTGTTGCCTGTGGAAGGTACGTTGCGCATGCAGATGTTGCTTGGAGGACCCTGGATAACTCCCATCCTGCCTGTGTCAGCCACTGAATGAATGAAGGGGTCGGGCCGGATCATGTCTCAGGTCTAGGGGCTGCACTTCTCAGGTTGTCTTGTCCTGTGGCTGTATGCTGATCTCAGCGTAAGATGTGCTGCTGCCTGGTCCAGCATCCGTTACCCTTGGCGGGGGGGGGGGGGGCACAGACAGATGGACCCCTTCCTCAGAAAAACACCCATCCTCCATGCGTCTGACGTTCAGTTCAGTGTTGAGGGTGTCCTGGGCCCGTATTATCCACATTTGACCAAGGAGCTCTCCAGTGGCTTTAATACTTAACCATGGAGGGTTTTAAGGAAAAGCCCAGATGGAAATAGTGGGTAGCAGTGATTGGTTTCAAGGTTTCAGTTTCTGGACAAAGGCCCAGAACCGAGGCCAGGTTTTCTGAACTAAAGAGGGTCACTTGGGGTCACATGATATTTTCTATTGTGATGTGTGCATTTATTAGTGAGAAGTCTTATGTAGGAGATCACACTGTTGCAGAAAATGCCTGTTTTGAAATACTGCGAATATGTGGAAAGGCAAAGCCCCAGGAAATGCGATTGTTCTGCCCGAAGCTGCCTGACTGCTGGGGGTGTGTGGTGTCGGGGAACTTGGTATCCTTGGTGCCCTGCAGGGCCTGGCGGGCCACAGGGCCCCTGCATACTCTGTTTTGTTGAATAGGTGTGGCTTGCCGGAGGTGGGCTTGGGTGGGCACCAGCCCCATGTGGGGGATCTCAGGGCTCAGCTACCTGACCAGCGGTGCTCCGCTTGGTGGTGGCAGAGGGGAGAGGGTCAGGCTGGCCCTGGGGGGCATGAGGATGGGAATGCTGGGCTGTGAACCCTGTGACTCTGTGGAGAGAGGGGGGAGTGCAGAGACCCCAAAGATGGGTGAGGCCCACACCTTCTGATGGGGCAAAGTGGCCAGCCACCCACTGTCTGGTCTCATGACCTGTCTGCCCACGTCTGTGACCTGACCCCTCAGACACTCACCCTCATCTGCTCTGTACAGCCAAGCAGTGTCCTGGAGTCCTTGCCAGGACTAACTTGGCCTGAGAAGATGAAAGCCCCCCCACTGGCAGAGGACAAAGGGACAAGATTCTGGACTGAGCTGGGGCGGTGGGGGCGGGCAGTGGCCGGTACTCATGTGAGTCCACGCCCGAGACTCCTGCGGGACCAGCCCAGGCCACCGCTTTGGACTGATGGCCGCATGGCTGCGTGAGTGCCCGTCTGAATGCACAGTGGCATTTTGGTGACCGCGTGCTTGGGGAGTTGATTAGTCTCGCCTGGAGCCCCATGCTCTTCTGTTGTTTTCTCCGTATTGATACCACTCCTCATCCTTCTGGGGCTCCCCCGGCTCAGGTGCGTGCAGGAGGGGGTTCAGCACTGTGGGTGGCGGAGCCCCAGGACATGGCTGCAGGCCCGCTGCCCTGCATTTTCTGTCCTTCTGTCCCTGGGCTTCCGAGAACTTGGGAGGTCTTTGTGTGGTCCCCGTGTGGGAAACGTGGCTTCTTCGAGCCTTAGTTTCTGTTTCAAGTGACGTGTGGGGCCCCAGCTGCAGGGAGCTGGGCACCGTGTGCACAGACACTGGCTCGTGTTGGAAAGTTGGTTCTCCACCTGCCCCGGTGACAGGAGGGCAGGGATGCCGCTCCTTTGAGGAGAGCCACAAATGTAGGTAATGCGGACAAACCTGTTGTTCGTGTGCGAAGCAGGGCACACGTGGCATCTGCCATAGGATGCAAAGTACAGGGTCTTGCCTTGTGGAAAGCACGTTCTGCTGCAGAGATGCCAGTAGAAGGAGGTGAACGGTGAGAGCGCGAGTGGGAGGAAGCCGCACGCACCCTGCTTGCCACCAGTAGTGAGACCCCGGAGGAGGAGGGGTGCGTGTGGCGGGAGCTGTAACTTTGTTCTTAGGCTGGCACAGTGTGGAACCAACCGGCAAATGTGATGGGTCTTGCGAATCTGGACCAAAGGTTTGAATTTGGGAGCGTGTTAGCCGTCACACAGCTTGAGCCGGAACGCAGACCTCCCCAGCAGTGCGTGCCATTCGCGGTGGCTTGCTTGCCTTCCTTCGGAGTTGTCCCGTGGGGGAGGGACAGCCGAGTGCCGCGTGGGCTGACAGGTGTGTAGCCCCATCCTCAGGGGCGTTGTGCAGGAGCAGCACAGGTGGGATGCCCGCATGGCAGGGCCCCGGGCTGAGGTGTGGACTTGGTGGTCCCAGATGGGAAGCTGCAGGGGTAGGAGGGCCCTACCCCTACGTGGTGTGTGTGCTTCTGGGTCTGATCAGAGCACATTGGGTATTTATGAAGTTGACCGTTTTCTTCTCCAGAATGCACAGTAGAGGTGCTGGGGTCAAGGGGCAATTCTCCCAACATTTTATAATTATGATAGTCTTAAAACACAGCAAATTTGAGAAGATTTCACACTGGACGCCTAGATGTCCACCACCCAGATTCTGCTATCACAAAGGCAAAGATATTCCAAAGTAAAATTGGTCTAAGGCATTGGCTTTGTTTCTGTTCTCTTAATCACTTTATTTTTTTGGCACTGCCTTTGGTGACTGGAAGGGGAGACACGTGTGGGGCTGACACGCCAGCAGAAGGTCCAGCCTGCAGGTCTGTTGGCCCATCTCGTGCTGACCTGTGCAAGCCGATGGTGGGCGTCTCTTGCCTTCCAGGACCGTGGTGAGGAGGTGCACGGCCCTGACCTTCACAGCCTCGGAGGAGAAGCTTTTGGTGGCCGACAAGTCTGGGGATGTTTATTCCTTTTCGGTGTTGGAGCCACAGGAATGCGGCAAGCTTGAGCTTGGGCACCTGTCGATGCTGTTGGATGTGGTATGTGGGTGATGGGCCTGATTAAGTTTGCTGCAGTCAGCTGGGGGCAGGGGCAGGGGTCTGATGGGGAGGTGAGGCTGGGTCTGTGAGCCCACCTGTCGGCGTTTGGGTTCTGTAGCAGGGACAGCTCTGCAGATCTGTGAGCGGGAGCTCGTGGGATGGGATTCAGGATGGTGAGCCTGGCATGGTGAATGCCCATGGGAGTTGGCTGGGTGGTTCCGGATTTAAGGGACAGCCTGGGTTGGGTGACATGGTAGAGGAGGCGTGTGGGAAGGGCAGGCACCATCTCAAGGCCTAAGGTTGTCCTCGTGCTTTACGGGCCTGACCTCAGTGTCCTTCCAGCCCCTGAGCCAGGAGCTGTTTCCCCGAGAGGCCTGGTGAGGGCTGGGGGCAGCTAGTGGGAGTTGGAGCTGGGGTGGGACCCGACCAGAGAGGCAGGGACAATAAGGGAGGGGTTCTTAAAGGAAAAACCCCCAGGACTTTGTGACTGGTTGGCCACAGGGACACTTGAAGGAGGAAGGAGAGGAAGGCGAGCAGGTGCTGGAGGCCGTGGGGCGTGGGGCAGGTGGTAGGGAGGAGTTACGTTGAAATGGGCATCTGGACACGGCTGTGGCACCGTGTAGAGCTAGGGACAGGTCCTGGGGGTGGGGGTTGGGGGGCCAGCTCTGGTCTCCCTCACCAGCAGGTCTGTCCGTGTGCAGGCCGTGAGTCCCGACGACCGCTATGTCCTCACTGCCGACCGGGATGAGAAGATCCGGGTCAGCTGGGCTGCAGCACCGCACAGCATTGAGTCCTTCTGCCTCGGACACGCAGAGTGAGTCCCCTTCCTGCCCCACAGGAGGAAGCTCAGGCTCGAAGCACGGCTGGGCCGCTCAGCTTGGGCAGCTGGTGGTGAAGCTGGGGCCTCCTGCTGCTTGGCGAGGGCCTTGGGGAAGAGGGACAGCCTTGCGTGAGCGACACTGCCCAAGGCAGCTTGCTCCCCAGCAAGGCCCCATTTGGTGTGGGCTTCTGCCCAGGGGCCGTCAGAACCTCCACCTCTTCCTTCTCTTCCCTTCCCATGTGTGTCGGGGAGAGGTTTTCTTGTCGGCACTGAGGTCTGACACCTCAGGGTGTGGTCACTGCACACGGTGGTGGTGGCACTGCCCATGGGAGCCAGCAGAGCACTGTGTGTGAGAGGCCTTCACTCTAAGCCCTCCACCTCCTGCCGTTAGCGCTCACCAGTGGTCCCCACGCTGGCCTCCGGGCGAGGGCTTGTTTCCAGAACACTCCTTCCTCAGCGTAGACGCCTGTCAATGCCTACAGTGGTTAGCAGCCGGTGAGGGGGTGTGTGCCAGGGGGAACATACTTTGGTAATTTGAACGGTCCAGGACTTACATCATCTCTGAGCCCAGGCGGCGGTCCTTCCTTTATGACTTCTTTTCTGCCAAATGAGTTCTCTTCTAGTAATTGAATTTTGACGTTTTGCAAGGGAGGCATTTCTAAGGAACGTTACTCTTCTCGAGTTCAAGGCTAATTACGGTGTGAGGAGAGGAGAAGCCCTTTGTTTTGTTTGCTAAAATGTTTAACACTACATTATTGGAGGCAGTGGGATACATCGGAGAGACTTAATTCTGGAGATTGCTCCTGTGTTCTTGGTTTTGAATGGAATGTAAAGTGACCTCTGTGAGGGTCGCTGGTGGCCGAGTTTGTAGCTCCTGACAGCAGATGTGGGCTTTAATTCAGCTTTCTAGTAATCCAGCATCCAGACTTATGTCCTGTAAGCCCCGTGGCCCTCCCTCCATCGCTGTTTCTCACTGGGGTCTGCTGCCTCCCACCCCACCCCCACTGGCACACTCCTGCCTCAGGGCCTTTGCATGTGCTGTCCTTGCTTAATGGGCATGCTCTTCCTACAGGGCCCTGTGCTCTCTTCCACTTCTTCAGTGCCTGGTAGATGCCACCTGCCTTCTCAGGAAGGCCCCCGTTCCCCTCGTCCCACCTTGCTCTGCTTTTCTCTTAGCCTGCACCATCCAGACAGGAGCCCAGAGCCCTGAAGTCTGAAGTGAGATGTGCCGTGAGTGTCTAAGACCTGATTTCGAAGACTTCATGTGAAAAAAATCATAAAAACAGCTTGTTATTGATTTTTAATTTAGGTTGTGTGTTGAGATGGTAATATTCTGGATAAATTGAGTTAAGGAAGAGTAGTGTCAGTTATTTTCATACGTGGTCACTTGCAAACGTAAATGGCATGGCCCGCACCGTGTTTATGTTGGGCTGTGCTCTTCTGAGGCCGCCGCTGGCCTGTCTCCTGCCAGCGCCCTGGACGGAGGGCCTTTGTGGCTGTGCTCACTGCCGTCTCCAGCCCTCAGCACAGTGGCAGGTAGTAGGCGCTCAGCAGGTACTTTAGCGAGTAAGGAGTAAAAATAGGTGTTTAAGAACCTTGTGTAAAATCTGTGCAAACTGGTTTCCGCCCCTTGAGTCGTTGAGGTGACTGACAGCCTCTATAACGGCTGTCCTGTGTCAGGGGAGTGCTTGGGCCAGCCAGTCCTGGGCGTCCCCGGCAGCCGTGTGCTAGTGGTCACGTTACCGCTGGGAGAGAAGCAGGGAAGGCTGTCCCCCTTGTGGGGCTTGAGGCTGGCTCACAGCCGGCAGACCCCGGGGTGAAGGCAAGAGGTCTGGTCTGTCCGCTGGCTGGTGTTGGCGGCTCGCCCTCCGCCCCTGCTCTGTCCTGTATGTCTCCTCCCGAGGCTCCCTGTCGTCACAGACCTGCAGGGAAGGTCTCGGGCTGTGAGCAGGGCAGCCGGAGTGAGCAGCACAGATGCTCGTGGATCTTTCCAACAGCGTGGCTGGGGCCCCCTCCTGCTCGGAGGTTGTTGTGGCTGTTGGGGCCCAGAGAATGACACGGCGTGCTTCTCGTGCGTGCTCAGTGCTGTCTAACTACACATGGCAGTTTTCGCTGGGGGTCGGTTTGGGGGGAAGGCTTCTCCCTGAGGTGACAGACGTCGCAGCAGCGCCCTGGAACTTGGCCCCTCTCTGCTTCTCTTTGCACTGTAGGTTCGTCAGCCGTATCTTCGTGGTGCCCGACCACCCTGAGCTGCTGTTGTCTTCCTCTGGGGTAAGTGTTTTGTTCTGCCGTGTGCACCTGCGGGTGCCTTTCAGCGGGGGGCTGTGCGGGGGCTGCCAGCCATGAGCTCTGTTGTTCCCACTTGTGGTTCTTTCACTTGGTGGCTGTCCACTAGATGGTGCTTGCTTTCCGAATTTCGGAGCGGACTGTGGCTGGCTCCTTGCTTCGGGCTTTCCGTTCAAGGGTGTGTGTGTGTCACACTGGAATGGGCTGTGAGGAGTGTGTTCTCAGGGCTGTCACATCTGTAACAGCATGGTGATCTCCGTTCTGACAGTCGGTGCGAAGACTTCTTCTGAGTCCTGGGGGACATGGGTTCCATCCAGTTACTGCTGTGCTGGCTCTTCGCCCTGGCCCTTGGGCAGGGCACCTGACCTTGGTGGGGGCTTTGATGGGTAACGAAAGCTTGTATGTCCTGGCAGTTGGGGCTTGAAGCCATGGATGGTTTAGTGATCAGGGACTTGGCTCTGAGGAATAATCTTTAAAAGGATCATTAAGCCGTAGTTTTTGCCAAAGCGAAGGTTTTGAATTACTGATGGTGTCTCATTCTTCCTTTCTTTTCAGCTCTGTCCTATTCCTCCTGTCTTTCCTGCCCCTTAGTGTTTTATGGGACTCAGGTGCCTGGCGGCAGGAGCGGGGGGAGCTGCACGGGAGGCCCCTGAACCTCCTAAGACTTAGGGTTTCTGGGTGGGGACAGTGGCCTCCCTGGCGTCCTGCAGACATCTGGCCACTGTCTGCGTGTCTGTGCTTCATTCCTTCACCACGTTTGTGTTCTCACAGTTTCTGTGGTCCCGTGTCCTACTCATCCCAGCGGTGCGGGGTCCTGCGATAGCAAACAAGAAAACAGATGTGGCTCGAGTCCCCAGAGGCAACCAGTTTTTGTGAATTTTGCTATACCTATATCTTCCAGTCTTTTTCATGTTAAAAAAAATATTCAAGCACCCAGAAAAGTAAAACGAACACCTTTGATTTTAGCGCCAGCTTGGCAAGTTTGGGCATTTTGCTCGTGATCCTGTTCGAAGATGCAGGAGGGCTTGTGCTCTGGCGGCAGGGCTGCGCTGCCCACCGTGTGCCCCACACCTTGCAGAGTGCACTTTTTGTTTTCATTAGAAGCACATATACTTGTAAAGTGAAATTCTGCTGTTAGGCCAATAGTGCAAGATGGCCGTGGCTCCCAGCGCCCCTGCAAGGTGCGCCTTTAGGCCCTGCAGCCTTCTTAACGGCCGCCCCGCATATCCAGAGAACGAGAGCAATCGAGAAATAAGAGCACGCCTTTTCCGTGTGTTTTCCCGCTCTCTCTGTGGTGGTGTCTTGCCCTTCATCCCCTTTCCTGATGGGCTACACCTCCCGTAGCACCCCCTATGCTCATATTCATCCTGTCTGTCTGTGTCTGTCTGTCTTTCTCTGTCTCTCATGTCTGTTTCAGAGCACTGCCTCTGATGGTGGAAGGAGGGTATTGTCATAAGGCTGCTGTCCTGGAAGTGCCCCTGACCCCTGGTGCCTGGTGGGTGGGCGGGCATAGAGCTCGAGGTGAGCGTTCCTCCCAGGGATTTGGAAGGCGTGGGGCCGGTGTATTCTCTGGTTGGTTTCTGTGCTTGGCTTTTTTCCCACTTTCACTTGAAAAGTCTGAGGCCATTCTGAGTTTGGCGGTCGGGGCCTTTTCTGTAGGATCTGTTCCCCTTCTCTGGACCTTTTCGGGCCCCTGTGCTCGGAAGTTGGGGGAGACGGGGGCTGGGCTCTGGAGACTGGCTTGCATGGTGAGTGGCCCCTGCGATTTGAGGTCCTTGGTCCCAGGAGTGTCCCCACTTGGGTGCTTCTCGAATCTGTGCTGTGGGATATTGGGCTATGTTGCCTGGTTCTTTTTCTTTCCTTTGGCCTCTCATGTTCTGCTTCTGCTTTTCGGGACTTGTCCTCAACTTTGTTTGGTAGTGTCCTGTGGGGCTTTTGTTTCTGCTGTTCCTGGTAATTGTCAGGAGCTTTTTCTTGCCCTCAGAGTGTCCTTTTCTTATTGCGCCCCGTTCATCGGGCCCGAGTGGAGGATCTCCCATCTCCCCGAGGTCACGTGTGTGTTTCCTTCCCCTTGTGTGTCCACCTTTCCCAGTGGAGGTTTCCTGTGGGTGTCCGCTGATCGCGTCTGTCCATTTATGACGGGGACAGGGCACTGGCCAGCATGGTGGAGGCGCTGCGTCTGGGAGCCCAGGGTGTCGGAGTTGGGCACCTGTAGGCCATCTGGGTCAGCCCTTTTCTGGTGGTTACTTGGCCCAGTCTTCACCTTTCTGGGCGTCAGGCCTGTCTCCGTGCTCCAGGAGGTGACTGGGGAGGGCCGGTGGTGCCCCTTGGTGTGGCTCTGGCATCCCTGAGACGGCGGTCTCTTGCTCCCGGGCTCCATCCAGATGGTGAACCCGCGGCTCTGCAGGTCACAGGGGTGGGGAGTCCAGCCACTCTGACTGCCCCCCCCCTCCACCGCCGGTGGCTGCACTGCTGCGGGCCTGCTGGGCCCAGCCTGCTGTGTCGTGGCCTCCTGTGGTCGGTCCCCTACCTTCATCTGCTCCCAGATGGCCTCACCATTGTCTGGTGTCGTGATGTGTCCGTCCTTGAGACCTCACATCTCAGAAACATCCTTTTCCCGGCAGGGCAGCAGGAGGTTGGGGTGGGCGGGCCTTCGCCTCCTTGTTTGTCTGCCGTTCCCGGTTCCCTGGCGGGTATTCTGCGCCTGCCGAGCCCCCGTACACCCCGGCTCTTCCGCTCTGGGGGACTCGCTCTTCTTCCTTTTCTCCCGGTCGTTGAGGAACTCTGCATGTGCTGTGTCAGTGCCGTTTCGTTGGATTGCGTAGAATCCAGGCTTCTGGTGCACGTGGGCCTGTGCGTGCGTGTTGTCAGCGATGGACTCTGGTGCCCGGGGTCGGGAGTCCCGGGATGCCGGCCGAGCAGACGAGCCAGCTAGGCTCTGGTTCCCTCCCTGTGTGTCCCAATTGTTCTCAGATACGCAGTTCTTTCTCTGTCCTGTCCTTCCAGCGAGATGTGTGACGAGCAGTTGTTGATACGGGTTCTCTCTTGCGTTTCTGCTTATTTTTGGAGCACCAAGGCTTTCGGTACACATGCCAGTCTCCTCACAGGCTGCACCAAACGACAGTCTCACGGGTACTGAGCAGACGCCCCCTTTTCACCTGTTCCTGAACAGGGAGGCGGGACCCCACCCACATGTCTCCCGTGCGAATGTGTGACCCTTGAAACGTCTGTGTGTGTGTGTGTGCGCGTGTGCACTCCCAGTGCGAGTACGGCAGCTGCGGTCTCTGACGTCCTGCACGTAACAGGCAGGTTGTCTCGGGTCTTTTGCCCGTTCTGCCACGTGGGGATTGTGGGTGTTTTGCATGGCCGCAGGTCATCCCTGAGAGCAGGGTGCCACAGCACTGGCTGCCGCTGAGCAGTGCTCCACCCCCTGCCAGAAGCCCCCGTGCTCTGGGGCTGTCCTCTCCCCGTGTGCTGACCTGTCCATGCTGTGTGCAGGACTGCACCCTGAGGCTCTGGGAGTACCGAAGTGGCCGAGAGCTGCACTGCTGTCACCTGACCAGCCTGCAGGAGCCGGCAGAGCCGTGGGGCGACAAGGTAACGTCACGCTTCTGTCTCGGGTTTATTGGGGCTTGTAGGGTGCCTCTCCAGTCACTGGGGTCCCATGAACAAAACCGCTTTGCGTTGGAGACCTGTCCTTGCTGTCAACACAGACGTCTTCCGGCTTGGGGGAGATCGTGTATTTCTGATTCTAAAGGTGCCTGTTCCCGTAAGTGGGAAATAACTTCTGTCTCACCTTACTTGTGTTTGAGCAGCTGCGTTACAGAAATGCCTCCTCTAGTCCTGCTTGGAAATGGAAAAGATAGCGGTGCTTGAGCAGAGAGCTTCTCCAGGGTTTAGAGACAGTCAGGCAGCTGAGCACCCTTCCCGAGCCTCTCCCTTTGTCGCGGATTAATATTATGACCACCCCCTTACCCCTGGGACCCCACACGGCCAGTGTATCCCCAGGTCAGGTCACCTGGGCCTTTGGTTGTCAGAGATTTTTCAGGGAGAATGTGTGGGCTGCCGTTTGGGGTGCTCGGGATTCTGTTGTCATGGACACCCAGCTCTGTGATGCTCCCGGGCTGGTTCCCTGCCCGGCTGAGGTCCAGGCTGGTCACTGAGGATGGCCCCACCCGTTTTCCCAGAGGCCCTCCTGGGCCTGGCAGGGAGGGAGCAGTGTGCGTACGTGGCTCTCCAGGCCTGCAGAGCTGGCCCTTGGGGTGGTTTCTTGATGACTGGGGTGTCCTGGTTGTCCTCACGGGAGCTTTGCACTTTCCCCTGGGCCCCCTGCCGGCCCGCAGGAGACTGGGCCAGAGTTGAAGGGCTCGACGGCCTCCTCCTCGGATTGGCTGTTCTCTCTCTTCCCCTCTGAGACTGTAGCTGCTGCCCTTACTTGGCCGCAGAAGTGGGCAGGTCAGGCCTGACCACAGGCCGGAGCCTTAAGGACCCTGGGGCTGTGGCCACCCAGCCAAGTGGCTGCCTGCGCCCCCAGGTCAGCGGGCTCTGCTGCTCTGGCTGCCCGCTCATGGCACCTCCTGCTTGGGTGTCTGCAGTCCTGGTGCTCCCCCCCCACCCCCCCGCCCCGAAGCCCACGGCTCACAGACGCCTGATTTGTTCTGGTAACTTTATTTCACCTCTTGTCCTTTCACGTCCTCCTTCCTGTCCTCTCACTTATCCTCCTGGTGCTCTGGGATGGTGAGGTTGACTTTAGTCTCTTTCTAAGAGTGGGGGGAGTATGCAGCAGAGAGGGGCCCATGAGTCAGCAGGTTTCTGACCTCGGGCCTGGCTTGCGTGGCCTGCGCAAGCTGTGGATGGCCCTGCCTCTTGGGCTCCTTGCTTCCTTCTCAAGAGCCCCCGGGGGCATGGCCCCTCCCCCTCCAGCTGGGCTTGGTGAAGCCAGGCCTTCTCCCCCACTTCTCCTGACTGGTGTCTGGACGTTCCTTCTCCAGGATATGCGGACCTTGCACATGCGATTGTGTCTTGCTAACAGTCCTTTGGGTTCCCTGTCACCTCCTGTTCTTGCTTCTTGTTGGTCAGTTCCGTTGGCTTTGGAGACATTGAGGGAAGGCCAGAGCCATGGAGAGGCTTCTGCTATCTGCTGTGGCACACTGGAATTGTGAAACGGGTAGTCTGCTGGGTCTTTCTTTTCTCTTGCTGATTTCCAGAAAGTTCCAGGACTGTTTTCTTGTTTTCCTTCCTTGACCGTCATGGCAGCTGTCAAAGTCTTGCTGTGCCTGGTCTCAGTTTGAACAGAACAGTCCAGAGTCGGGTCCCTGACAGGTGAACGTGCAGTTACGTTGCTGCTTTTCCTTGCAGAGGTTCGCCGCGTCCAGGATCACTTACTGCAGCCAGGAGAGCTGCGTGGCGCTGCTGTGTGACTGGTGGGTGAGCTCACGCGCTGACGGCTTGGCTTCAGGGTCCTGCACATCCCGTGCACCTGTAAGGCAGGGAGTACGTGGGTTGTTCCATCGGCCCCGTGGGCTGTTGCCTTTGTTGGGAGGCTTCAGACCCTTTGATTCATACAACCGTCCCTGCAGTGAGTTTCACTCTGGGAGGATGGCCGTTGCGTGACCCGTGTGGGTTCCTTTCTTTTGGGTGGAGTGGTGCTCTTTTCCTTGTTGTTTAAATTCACTAGCGTCCATCTGCATGCTGAAGTCCCACATGAGGGTCAGAGAGGTTGTAGAATACGCTTCAGTCAGCCCCCTGAGGGCTGGCCCCGATAGAGCCCTCACACCCGACCGAGGGCAGGTCCCAGGAGGGCCGCCCGAGGGCTCGAGGTGCTGAGGAGGAGGCGTTGGGGAGCACGTGCCGTCCAGTGGGTTTGCGAGCATTGTTCAAAAGTGCCGGCAGGTGGGGGTGTTTCCGCCCATCTCCTTTGTCCTCCTAACAAGCCTGCAGGGGGCGCCTTTGTTTTAAAATAAGGGTGCAGATTTAGAGGCAGGAGGCGCCCAAGCCCAGCGCCCGCACCCTCGGGCGGCTGCAGTGGGACAGCCCCCTTCCCCGCGTCTCATTCCTTTGTCCTGTACTGATTCCCTGTCCTAGCGGGACAAGCTTACCCAGAGCTTACTGACCTAGACTTCTGTTAGTTCTTGGTTCCTGTGGCTCTTGGGTTCGGAGGTGGCTCAGCTAGGTGTCTCTGGCTGAGTCTCTTGGGAGCCTGTAGTCGAGATGCTGGCGGTGGCTGGATCTTACGTTCGGGGCCGATCTGGTCAGTGTCCAGTGACACCCACATGCACCTCATGGTAGTTGTAATAATAACGTTTCTCTCTTTCTTCGTGGAAAGTATTCCTGTGGTGTACATCTTCCAGCTCGATGCCCACAGACAGCAGCTGGGTTACAGACAGCAGCTGGCTTTTCAGCACAGAGTGTGGGACATTGTTTTCGAGGAGGGCCAGGGACTGTGGGTCCTGCAAGACTGCCGGGAAGCCCCCCTTGTGCTCTGCAGGCCTGTGGATGGCCGGTGGCAGGTGAGACGTGTTGGGCCCCTGCTGCCTCTAAGCCTGTGGTGGGGGTGGCGGGGGCTAACAGCTGTGTCCACTCTCAGCTCGATCATGTCTTAATGCTGGGGGCTGTGTCCTTGGTGGGGGGGGGGGTGGCCGGAGGACTTGTGATGCAGGTTCAGGGAGCAGGGGTGCCTGGCCAGCTCCTCTAATGTCATGATGCCTGCAGGGTAGTCGCCCTCATTGGCATATTTTTTCTTGTGATTGTCCTGGTCACATGTCTTTAGCAGAGAAACCAGCAGTTTGTGTGGCTTGGCTGTGTGTCCTTGATGTTGGCAGGCTTAGCATGGCCTTGTATCTGGGGCACTGGAATCAGGAGTAGAGAAAGGCGTGTGGGCTGTGGGCTGAGCAAGCCTCTCCTCCCCGCGTGACGTGCGAACCTTACACTTCTCTGAGCTGGCTCGCCCATCTGTAAAGCATGGCTCTCTCCTTCCTGTCCGGGATCTCCTAGGACACCGAGGGAAGTCCGGTAGAGCACACCAGATACTGTCCTGATAGTCTCATCCTTTACCGAGTGCTCACTTGACCAAGGGCTTTGGAGATGCCCCTGAACCTTTGGGCTCTTTTCATCTAAAGAGCAGTGGCAAACAGAACGCCGTGAGCTGGCATATGTCGTCTGCTGCGCTCTTCAGACAAGGTCACTTGTGAGCGAGTGTAGAACGCTGGCAGCCCACGTGTCATGGGTCTTGGTCATGACGGGATGTGACTGCTGTGTCTGTCATGCCAGGCCGGCTGGTTGGTGTTGCCTGGTGCTCACGAGGGCTCGGCAGCCTGGACTGCACCCGGCGGGTCTGTCTGTGCCTTTGCCGGCAGCACTGGGGCTGCAGTCCTGCGCCTTCCCGATAAATGTTTTCCGTTTGTCTTCTCAGGCTGATCCTGAAAGTGCCGCCTTAAGGAAGGTCTCTGCCCATCTTCAGGGGAATTGGGCCATGTTGGAAGGTGAGAGTGTGAGCACGGCCTGCTTTTCAGGACGATGTCCCGGATGGGCCACAGACAGGGCCTGCTTGCAGAATATCATACACAGTAGGAAGCCCCTTCTGTGGGTGAGAGCCCAGGATGTGTGGCATGTTCCCGTGTCCCCGTCCACAAGGTTGGCGGCTGGTCAGGGCACCGAGAAGCTGACCCACGCCCAGGCAGGGCGTCAGGATGATTGAGCTACACAGGAACCAGGGTCAGGGTTGGAGTCCTGTCCGCCTCTCTGCCTTCAGGACTGTGTGTCGCAGGTCCTCTGGGTGGGGCCACTAGTTGGTGGGCCTCCAGACGGAGTGGCAGGGCGACTCACGGGCCCCAAATGCTGGCTCTGAGTGACCACGTATATGTGGTTCCTGGCCACGAATTCAGGTGTGGGGACAGGTAGTGGACTACTGTGGGTCTCCGTGGCCCAGGGTGGGTCCCGGTAGGAACACAAGGCCAAGGGAAGAGGAGAGGCAGTAGTGGGAAGGCAGACTCCCGCCCCCCCCCCCCCCTTGTGGCACTGCAGTCTGTGAAGAGTGGCCAGGGGATTGGAGCCACATGTCCTGGTCAGTGGAAGGGCCTGCAGTGAGCATTGGGTGCTGCCCTCACTTAGTCTTGTCTGAGAATGTCAGAATGACGAGACCTTCCCTGTTCCATTTCTTTTTTTTTTCCTTAAAAGATTTTATTTATTTGAGAGCGTGAGCGAGTGAGCGCACAAGAGAGAGGGTGTGAGTGGGGAGGCAGAGGAAGAGGCAGGAACAGACTCCCCACTGAGCAGAGAGCCTGGTGCGGGGCTCAATCCCAGGACCCCGGTACCACGACCCGAGATGAAGGCAGACGCCCAACCAACTGAGCCACCCAGATGCCCCGACCTCACTCCATTTCTCTTGGTAGAGGAAGGCAAACCTTTAGTTACATAGCCTCTAGCGACCCCGTGATGTTTTTTTGAGCAGAGACTTGAAGCGACTGTCAGAAGGATGACTGGTAACCCAGCATTGGGAGTCAGACGCCTTCATTTGAGTAAAGAAATTATTGCCCAGAAGACATCTTTCAAAGTATTCCCCAGGGAGAAGTCAGAGTTCCTTGGAACTCGAGAGATCCAACATAAATTCCGTTTCTGTTGACAGCAAGGAGTGATCTAAATGTCTCACGGAGGCGTTCTTGTGGTGATTTGTTGGTTCTGGGTCCAGGCTTAATTTCCATCCTTCCTTTTAGGGTGGAAGGACTAGGGCAGTGACGGGGCTCTGTCCTCCCCAGCAACACTGTCAAGTGGGTCTGTGCCTGGACTGTGTCGGGGACGGTAGCGAGCCTACTTCCCACCTGGCACATGCCGTCCTCCCTGCCGGGGCCTGGGTCCGGGTCCAGCATGTCCTGCTGTGGATCTCCTGGCAGGGCCAGCCCAGGGCGGTCTTAGCTTCCCTGAGCTGCTGCAAATGAAACAGCCTGTTCACAGTGCAGGTGTGGGGGAAGCTGCAGGGGGAGAGAGCTTGGGGAAGGCGGGCCAGCTGAGCTTGAAAGTCACGGAAGGGGTAGGGAAGCCGAGCGAGTGGGCAGGTCACCGTGCAGGGCACAGGCACACACATTGCCGACGGTCCCTGTGGAGTGTATGGCCCTGGTGAGGCCGACCCTGTGGGGCTGGTCTGTGGTCATGATGCTCCTGAACCCTCGATGTTTAGATCAGTCCGCATCTGTTATGTTGCTGTTTAACAACTGCATTCGGTGGGTGAAAACAACACCACTTTTTATCTTGCTGTTTGTGTGGGTCCCGAGGCTTAGTGGTCCCAGCGCAGTCCTGAAAGGACTGCTTCCCTGGGGGTGGGGTCTGATTCCAGGTGCGCAAGTGGTTGTTGGCAGCGTCCTGGTCCCTACAGGCTGCTGGGCTGAAGGCCTCACTCCCTCTCTGGCTGTTGGCTGGAGGCCGCCCTCAGTCCCCAGCACAAGACCCCCATGGGGCAGCTCACAGCACGGTGGCAGCTCCACCAGCACGAGTGTGCAAGCCACAGTCCCTGTGCCTCGTCTCCCAGCGGTGACCTGGCTTTGGCGTGTAGTGTTAAAAGCAATCCTAGGTCCAGCTGGCGTGACCACCGGGGGTTGGGCATTTGGGGGCACCTCGGAGCAGGCTCTGCAAGTCCCCGGTGAGCCCCAGTCAGTCCCGCTGCAGCAGGGCCCCGCAGGCACACTGGTCCCCGTCCCACCTGGCTTCTCCTCTCATTCCTCCCGCGCAGGCGCGGCTGGCGGGGACGTGGGCTTCAGCGGTCTCTACAAGGCCACCTTTGACAACGTGACCGCCTACCTGAGGAAGAAGGAGGAGAGGCTACAGAAGCGGCGGCAGAACCCGCCCCCTGGACCCAACGGGCAGGCCAAGAAGATGAAGTCAGGGGAGGCATCCCTGAGGTGCTCGTCCTAGCCACGCCGACTGTGCTCGCCCCTTCCCTGCCCACGGCTCCCTTTAAGAAGCAAAAGGGGGACATCGTTCCCGACCCACACTTGGTGACAGTCCGGTCCACACCAGCTCGGCACACAAGTGGGCCGTCCCAGAGAACTGGTGGGTGTCCAGGCTCTAGAACGTTCTGCCACTGTGCAGAGGCTCTGCCTGGCGTCTCGGGCACCCCTGGCCAAAGGGAAGCCATGCCGCATGTGACTCAGCGAGAGATACTACAAGTGAGTAGTGCAAGTGCCTCGACGCACTTTTTCTTCATATTGGAGGAAGTCGGAACCCGTGGTGTGGTGGCTGTTGGTTTTGCACTGTTCCGTAGCGCCGCACGCGTTTTCCTCCGGAGAGATCCATACGCCGAATGTGTTTGCGGCACGAGACACGTTTTATCCCCTTGTCTCCCTCTAGACGGTGTCCCGCGCTGTTTGGCACGGGGGCCGCTGGCCACGTGGGGGTGGAGGACTAGGTTTCTCCGGCAGCATCAGCGCTGCTCTCGTGTTGAGGCCCCGCGTGGCGAGCGGCGCCCGCTCGGGAAGTGCCGCTGCCGTGTTGTGGGCTCGGTGGGGCACAGGGCACGGACTCGGCTTGTGTTGGGGTGTGCGAGGACCCCGGCGCCCCAGCTGGAACGGAGTCCTTCAGGGAAGTGGTCGAGGCCGTCATGCGTGTGTGTGATTTCCCTGTGAGCTCTGTGCACTCGATGCAAAGACTGGGGTGTCTGCTGAATTCTAATCGCCGATCAATAAAGATGAGCTTTTTGCAGCTTCTGGAAATGTGGAGCAGCAGCATTTGGAACTGATTTCAAAATACATTGAGCAAAACCGTTTTGATGAGTGTACTGTTTGTGACTGAAATGTTGACTCCCTGATTCAAAAAAGCATGTGTTTGGTGGTTGGGCTTTATAGATGTGTCTGCTGCTTTGTTCATCTGTGCTCTTACCACGCTTTCCGAGATTGGTCTCAAATACGGGAAAATCCGTGTGTGTTCGCGATGACTTCGCAGAGGGTTTTTTTGGGATACTTAGAAGCAAATTGTTCTGTGTATCAGAACCCGGAGAGCTTCAGCTTGTCCCGAAGTGCCTTGTTTTGCTTTGCACATTGATCTGGAAACAGTGCTGCATGTGAACTGCTCAGGGTCCCTTCCCACAAGGGCAGACATGTTTTGCTCAGGGAGCAGAGGGAGCGTGCCTGGGACAGGATGGGGAGGCCGGGAACGGGGTCCTCCTGTTGAGAACCTCGTTGGCACTGCACTGGGCACAGGCAATGTTCTCATTGACAGTCTGCTCTGAAATTCTTGGTTTTAGGAGAAACTTAGGTTCGGTCTTTTCGGTGTCTTGTAAAGTAGCCTGCAGGCCCAGGCCTGTTGCTGCCTGGTTTTGTATGGACTGTGAGCTTGGAATGGCTTTTTATGTTTTTAAGTGGTTGAAAACAAATCAAAAGAAAAATAATATTTCACAGCATGGGAAAATCATATGCAATTCAAATCCCAGTGTCCTTAAATAAAATTTTACTGGGACGCAGCCGGCCCGTTGGTTGAGGTACGGTCTCCATCGGCGGCATGCTCCAGCAGCAGAGTGGGCCAGTTGCCACAGAGACCAAATGGCTGGCAGAGTCCAAGGTATTTATGATCGAGCTCTCACGGAGAAGTTTGTCGATCCTTTAAAATGTTTTTAAAATCTGTGTAATTTTAAAATGAACTGGTTCATTTCTTTACAGACAGAACAAACCCTGTTCTTCTGCATTCACGCTGACCACCTTTCTCACCGAACATTCATTGTGTTCCCTGTGGGCAGAGTCTTTGAAACAGGGTCAGGTTGGGAGGGGTCCCTGGGTGGCCAGGCTGGAGCTGGGCGGTGTGTAAGGTGAGTCCTCTTGCACCTGATGGGGAAACTCAGACCTGCCTGCCAGTACGAGGCTGTGCCGAGAGCCGGTCAGGATCAGAGCGGGGTTGGAGGGGCCGTCAGTGGCCATCAGTGTCTTTCCCGTGGTTGCTTTCAAATGGCTTTCATTATTGTCGTGGTTGCACGTGCACATGATCGAGACCAAACTCTCTGGCCAACTGCTTGTGACAGTGACCTGCTCTGTGCCCTTCTCCCCCATCCCCATTCCTTCTCCCAGCTGCTGCTTTCAGTTTGTTTCTTGCGTTCATCTGGCTACAGCCCATGTCCTCTGTGAGCCCCAGTACTGCCCACAGCAGTCATCACGCCGGCAGATGGGTCTTGCTCCGTTGGTCCACAGAGGTGCCTTTGTCCCCCCTCTGTCCCAGGACACGCTGACTCAGCACGGAGCGGGTGGGAAGAGGGAGCACAGCGCCCCCTTCTGCTGCAGCAGCCTTCCCAGGGGGTTTGCACCCTTATGGGGCAGAAGTGGCCCCGTCTGTGCCTCTGAATGAGTCCCTCTATAGGGTGAGGTAGCCATATTCCCGGGGACCCTGACTGGTGACTAGTCCATACCTGGAGGCCCCCAGCTGCCCCAGACATTTTTTGTCAGTGGGTGGGTTTGAACTTCGACCCATGATGACTGCATGCTGTGTTTGAAGGCTTTTCCGTCTGGTGCCTGCTTTCTCCCCTGACTGGCTGAGCCGACGGGTCCACTGCCAGCTGGCTCCGAGCAGAGCCTTTGGTTTGTGGTTTCCCCCTGCTGACGCTGTGGGAGCCAGGGATTGAGCTTCCTTACACACCTCTTCACATTTATTTACCTCCTATTTTCTGTTCCTAGTTTTTGTGTGTTTTACGTTGTGGGGAGATTCCTTGGGTTTGTTCCAATTCATTTATTAGTTTTAAAAGATTTTATTTTTAAGTGATCTCTACCCCCAACGTGGGGCTCGAACTTGTAACTCTTTTTTTTTTTTTTTTAAGATTTTATTTATTACTTTGACAGAGAGAAACAGCCAGCGAGAGAGGGAACACAAGCAGGGGGAGTGGGAGAGGAAGAAGCAGGCTCTCAGTGGAGGAGCCTGATGTGGGGCTCGATCCCAGAACTCTGGGATCACGCCCTGAGCCGAAGGCAGATGCTTAACGACTGCGCCACCCAGGCGCCCCTCGAACTTGTAACTCTTGAGATCAAGAGTCACATGCTCTCCCGGCTGAGCCAGCCAGGCACCCCCAGCTCATTTACTGATTTAAAAAATCTGGTTGTCGTGGGGCACTTGGGTGGCTCACTCTGTTGGTTAAGGGTCCGAGTCTTGATTTCAGCTCCTATCATGATCTCAGGGTCGTGAGATCGAGTCCTGTGTCGGGTTCTGTGCTCAACGGGGAGTCTGCTTGAGATTCTCTCTCTCCCTGTCCCTCTGCCCCTCCAACCGCACATGCATGCACAAGTGAGCCCTCACGTGTGTGCGCGCGCTCTCTTCCCTAAAATAAAAACCTTTTAAAGAAAATCTGGTTGTCCTGTTTCTTAATTCTCGGCACTTTCCTGGTCCGTGTGCATTTTGATTCAGCTACAGCTGGAAGGTGCACGTAGAAATGCACCAGCTAGATGGTCACCAGCTGAATGCACGTGTGTACTGTGCCCGCCAGAAACAGCTGAGAGGCCCCTGGCCCCCCTGAGGCCGGACCAGCAGACGGCTTCCTCGTGTAGCTTCGGGCCACTTCGGTTCAGCTCCTCTGGTGACAGTCATGTGCAGTGTGGCGTAAGCTCATTGATGGCTCGCTCCCCTTGCTGCACAGTGTTCCCATAGCAGCGTATCCGTTCTGTCAGTTGGCTTTTGAATAGTTAACAAATTTTGGCTGCGATGAACATTCTGGTCCTTGTCTCTGGGAATATACGTAAACATTTCTGTTAGGTGTATATTCAGGAGAACCGCTGGCTCATAGTTCTGCACGTGTTCTGCTTACATGGTACTGCCTGGCCTTGTGACTTCAAACCCCCTGCTGCGGATGGTAAAGTTCATCGCGTTCTCAACGCTCGGCGTTTGGGTTGTGATGGCGTCCAGTTTTCCAAGGCACAAACTTGGGAGTTATGGTCTGGGGTGTGGGAGCCGGTGAAGCTGCCCACCTCATGTCCGGACTTAAATTTGGTCTTGTGCTCGGCAAGGGCACCTTAGAGAAACGCTTGGATCCTGCACTTCGGGGGTCTCAGGATACACTTTGATTTCATGCCTCTTAGATTCATTGAGCCTGTGTGCCCTGTGGCGCGGTGGCCATCTCACCCATACCTGACAAGAGCGCGTGTTCTGTAGTCGTCGGCCGGACCGTGCTCGGGTGCCTGGTGGGGTCCAGTTGGTGGTGGCCGTGGTTGTCCTCAGCTGGGAGAACACTGTCCTCCTCCTGATTTTTGTGCTTTTCTATTGATGACTGAAATCCGTGTTTAAATGCAAGCGTGGGTTTGTCTAGTTTTCTGTATCCTACTGGATTTTGCCTCATATTTGAAAATTCTGACATTAGTGCCTCCTCACTGAGGAATGTGATGTCATCTTGTTGAATGACCTCGTCACAGTTGTGACGTGTCCCTTTTCGTCCCTAGGTCTGTCTTGTTCTCAGGTGTGGATGCTTGATGCTAACAGACGCTGCGCGTTTCTTCAGTGAGTGTTGGTGGGACCTCTTTCCCACCCCTTTGCTTTTCTCAGACGTGTGGATTTATGTTTAAAGTGGGTTTGTTGTGCCTGGGTGGCTCGGTCGGGTAAACATGTGGCTTCTGCTCAGGTCATGACCTGGGGGTCCTGGACTCCCTGCTCAGTGGGGAGCCTGCTTCTCGCTCTCCCTTTGCCCCTCTCTCCTGCTTGTGCTCTCTCTCTCTCTTGCTCTCTCTCTCTCACACACACACACACACACACTCTCTCTCTCTCTCGAATAAATAAATAAAATCTTAAAGCGGGTTTGTTGCAGGCAACATGTTTTCATGTCCAGAATACTTGATTTCAGTGCAAATATGACCTGAGCCACATATGTAATTTAGAAATTTCCAGTAGTCACCTTGAGCAGTTTCTAAAAAGCAGGTGAAATTGATTTTGAGAATATAGTTTATTTCACCGAGTACAGCAACTTGGGCTCTATATGATTACTCATGAACTATTTTACTTTCTTTTTTTAATCTTAATTGTTGGAAATCTGGTGTGTATTTCATGCGCTAGTACCCTTCCAGCTTTGATGAGCCCCGTCTCAACGCTTGGTGGCTGGTGGTGTTCCGAGAGACATAGGCCATTTACGTGCAGTTAACCTTCACTGCTGTGGGGTCTGCTGTCATCTTGTCACTTGCTTTCTCCTTGTCCCGTGCATTTTGTTACCTTCTCCCTCTTTCCCAGCTTCTTTTGGTATGAATCGAATAGTTCTTTAATATCCCGTTTTATTGTACTTTTTGGTTTATTAACTGTAGACCTATTTTCTTTTTTTTGTGATTAGTGTTTAAATATACAGCTTTCACTTCTCACGGCCTGCCTTTGAATGATACCGTACCACTTCACGCATAGCAGGAGAGCCTTGTGATGAAGACTCTGTGCCACGTTCCCTCCTGTTCTCGCGCTGTCCAATTGTGTGGCAGGAGGTGACGTGGCAGGCCCAGCACCGCGACCTTCAGCCAGCTGGCCATTGTGACCCTCGGCCGGCATCCAGGAACTGGCCTGGTAGGTGGTTGCCCGGACCAGGGGGAGACTCCCCCTGACCAGGGAGTAGCTCACAGGCCCTGGCTGCCCAGACAGCATGCTCTGTGCAGTTTGGGACAGCACGGGTGTAAAGCACCTGTTTTCTTCCGGCAGTCTGCAGTTGTTGTGCATGGCAGGCAGAGACCTGGTGAAAATGCCAGGCGCCGGGTCTCACGTGCATTTCTGGCCACGACACGTCACACTTGTCACCACTCTCTGTTGGCACAAAGCACGTCACGTGTCCACTGGGAAAGGACTCTCGGCAGCTGTGCCGTGTGTCCCTGGACTTCATCTCATGTGCCTTTTCCCTGTGCTCACTGTGCTCTGTCCTTTCTCTGTAGTCAATCCCAGCTGTGAGCGTGGTGACGGGCTGAGCCCTGGGGTCCTCCCAGGGAATCACAGACCGGGATGTATCTCAGGGACCCCGAGACCATCGTCACACACTTACTCCATTTATGTGTAAAATCTGCAGTACGTTGTAATTGTTTTTGCTTTATACTTGTCCTGTCCCCTACAGCAGGTGGTCTCACGTGGAGCTATTTAATTGAAATTCCCTTCCTGAGTCCCACTAGTCGTGTTCCCCGTGCTCAGCAGCAGGTGCGGCAGGCCTCCACCACGTTGGGCCGCACCGGGAGAGCCTCTCGCACTGCGGGAGTCGCAGGAAGTGCTGCTGGACGGCAATGTTCGCAAGAGATTGAAAACGGGAAAAAGTTGACATTTTCCTACACGTTTGCTATTTCCAGTGCCATCCATTCCTTTGTGTAGATCCAGCTTACCGTAGCTCACCTGCTAAGGAGTCCTTCTTGGAAAAAAAAGAAAAGAAAACCAACTCTGTCTCACCTCAGCTTTATTTTTGTTTTTATTTATTTTTATTTTTTTAAAGTTTGTTTTATTTGAGAGAGTGCGAGTGAGCACAAGCACGGGGAGGGGCAGAGGTAGGGGAGAAGCAGGCTCCCGGCTGAGCAGGGACCCCGACACGGGGCTCCATCCCAGGACCATGGGGTCATGACTTGAGCCGAAGGCAGACACCCAACCGACTGAGCCACCCAGGCCCCTCACCTCAGCTTTAAAAATCTTTTTATCTTGAGATAATTGTGTATTCACATGCAGTTGTTCGATTAAAAAATCCAGGAGGTCCCGTCTTCCTTCACCGTTGCCCCCAAGGGGGGCTGAGTGTGTCACTGCAGTGGCGGCTCAGCCAGGCGGCGGCCGTGCACACAGCCTCACATCCCTACCCACGTTTCCTTGGTTCTGCACGCGCGCATCTGTGAGCGGTGCACGTTCTCTGCAGCGTTTGCTCACGTCTGGATTCGTGCACACACTGTGGTCCGGGTGCAGCACTGACGTTCCCATCACCCGGGTCCCTCGCGCGGCCCGCTGTCGCGCCTCCCGCCTGCCCTGCCCCGCTGCCGGCAACCGCTGAGCGGGCCTCCGTGTCCATCGTCCGCTCCTCAGGAATTCGGTGTAGGTGGGACCGGACAGCGTGCAAGCTTTTGAGATGGGCTGCTTCCCCACGGTGCCGTTCCCTGAAGACCTGCGCCAGTTGCGGTCTTGTCCTCAGTCCGCACACCCAGTGGCGCTGGGGCGTCCTGCCGCTGGCGTGAGCTCGTCGTCCCGGGACCTGCAGTCGCGCTGGCCCACAGGCACGGGCGCCTCCCGCGTGGGACTGTTGCCCCTAAGGCTGCTGTGAATCTTTGTCTGGGGTGTGGGCGTGAGTGTGTTTTCATCTCACTGGGATGCAGCCCCGGAATGTAACCGAGGGGTGTCTAAAGCACGTGTAGACTTGTCAGCGCCATGCTGTTGCCCCCGGTGGCTGCACCGTTTTATGTCCCTCTGGCCAGCATTTGGTGTGTCCCTGTTTCTCATTTTAGCCCTCTGACTGGTGTGTCGTGTTATCTCACTGTGGCTCCAGTTTTCAGTTCGTTGATGGCAGCGATGGCGACCGTCGTGGATGAGCTTGGGTGCCATCTGTGCATCCTCAGCGAGGTGTCTGTTCGCGGCTCGTGTCATTTTCTTTCTTTTAAAAAAAAATTTTTTTTTTAAAGATTTTATTTATTTATTTGACAGAGAGACAGCGAGAGAGGGAACACAAGCAGGGGGAGTGGGAGTGGGAGAGGAAGGCTCCTCTACTGGGAGCCTGATGTGGGGCTCGATCCCAGAATGTCGGGATCACGCCCTGAGCCGAAGGCAGACGCTTAACGACTGAGCTACCTAGGCGCCCCTCTTTTGAAAAATTTTTAATTTAAATTCAGTTGAGTTAACATACCATGTATTTCTGGTTTCAGGGTAGAGTTTAGTGATTCATCAGCTGCATGTAACACGCAGTGCTCATCCCGTCAAGTGCCCTCCTTACCTCCCTCAGCTGTCATTTTCTAATGGACTGTTTTATTACTGAGTTGCAAGAGTCCTTTAGTATAAAGTTCTTTGCCAGTTACGTGGTTTCCGAACATCTCCTGCCGTGTGATTGGTCTTTTCATCTTCACGCAGGGTCTGCAGCAGAGCACACGTGTTGAAATTTGTTGGGATCCAGTTGATCTGTTTTTCCTTTGGTGGGTGGTGCTTTTGGCATCAAGTCTAAGAATTCTGCTGAGACTTAGATCCTCGAAGTGTTCTCCTGGGAGTCTTGTAAAAGTTTCATAATTTTGCGTTCTCCCTTTAAGTCTCTGACCCGTTATGAGTTCACTTTTATGGACGTCCGCCTGCCCGGCACCATGTATTGGGAGGGCTGGTGACTGCTTCCTGGGCCTTCACTGTGGACGGGTACTTACCCTGGGTATGGTTCGAGGTGGAGAGTTTACAAAAATGTGGTTTCGTTACCAGCGTTCCCGTCGTGTCTCCCGGCCTGACAGTTCCTCTGGGGGTCTGTTTCCCTCTATGCCAGTTACTGACGTGGCGCCCCCAGGGTCCGGGCGTCCTGCTTCGCCTGGCTCTGTGACCCTGCTGCTGGACTCTGCAGTCCTTTTTTGCGTCTTGGCATGATGGCCTTGGTGGGACGCTAGGACTCTGACTGAGGTCCAGTGCTTCTCCTGGTTTGTTCCTTCGAGGACCCTCTGGGGGTGGCGGCCGCTCCCAGACCGCACACTCCTCTCTTCTCGGCAGTCGGTCTACCCTTCAGTGGCTAACACCGTTACTGGTCATTAGGTCTTCATCTTAGATTTTTTCCTTCTTCAGATTATTTGTGTGGTTTCTACCCCTTGACTGATACACATCCTTCTTTTTCCAACATAAATGAAAATGCATCGCTTTTTTTCCCTGGCTTCTTTTAAGGTTTTTTTTTTTTTCGTCAGTGGTTTTCTGTAATTTGATTATGATTAGCTTTGGGGCGTGTGTATGTTTATCCTGTTTACGGCTGGTTGACTTTGTTAGACCTGTGGATTTGCAGTTTTTATCAAATTTGGAAGTTCCAGCTCTCATTCTTCCCATATCTCCCTTTCCCCACCTCGTGTCGTGTGCAGTTTGGGTTCTTGTATTTTGGGCTGTTCAGTGTGGACACGCCCTAGTCGGCGAGCCTCAGCTCCTCTGCTGCAGGCTGTTTCCTCTTTGTGCCTCATTTCAGGTACATTCTACTTCTGCGCCTTCAGGTTCTCTGATCTTTTCCTCTGTGGCATCTCAGCTGCTGTTAATCCAAAGCCGAGTATTTTCTGTATCAGATACTGTAATTTTCACAAGCGCCCAGCTGGCTCAGCCGGTGGAGCATATGACTCTTGATCTTGGGGTTGTGAGTTCGAGCCCCATGTTGGGTGTAGAGAACGCTTAAAAATAAAATCCCTAAAAAAAAAGAAAAAAAGATACTGTAATTTTCATCTTTGTAAGTTTGCTTTTTATTATCTTTTAATTTATTTTTTTAATTTTGCTTTTTAAAAAATGTTTTCCATTTCTTCTCTACTCGTGCTCATTAAAAAAAAAAATTCCTTGAACATTTGGAGCCCGTTTAGAATAATTGTTTTCCTTTTCTGCTAATTCCTTTGTGTTTGTCGCTTTGGGGTCTGCTTCTGTTGACTGTTTATCCTCTGCTTGTAGGACACATACAGCGACTGAGTGCATCTAGAAAGTTTCTGATTGACTGCCTGATGCCATGGTGTCTTGATGGCAGAGTGCTGAGATTTGCTATATTCCATTCCTTTAAAGAACAGTTCACCTGCTCTGGCAGGCAGGCAGGCACTCTGTGGATGGAGCCAGTCCCACCTCTGAGGTACCGTCCACCTGGTGTCCCTGTTGGACACCCTGCGAGTTCAGTGAAGTCCGTGCACTGGCCAGAGGGGATGCACGCGATTCCTGGGTCTGGGGATTGTTCTTCATCAAAACCCACTTTCCTTGGCCTCGTGGGGGTGCAGCCATGTGTGAGGACGCCCCCTCAGGTTCTCTGGCCCAGATTCGAGCTGCCCTGCCTGAGTTCCAGTCTCCACCTCGACTTGGGAGGCCGTCGCTCTTCCTGTGCAGCACTCGGGTTACTTCCAGGCGCAGACCTACTTTTGTAGGAAGCACTGACCCACACTCTTCCAGCTGCTTATGACGGCAGGGCGGTGATTCAGGGCCGTCGTGCTCCCTGTGGTCAGAGGCAGAAGTCTTTATTGCAGTTTTAGTTTACATTGATCTGGTGGTAAGTGAGGTAGAGCTGTTTGTGAATAATCTTTGCCCAGTTGTTCTTCCGTGTATTTTGGGGAGAGTGGGGGACTTATTTGAAAGTGAGCTTTCTAGCCTTTCATCTATTGTATGAATTGCAAATTTTTTCCAGTTGTCCTTTGGCTTTTTTTTTTTTTTTTTAAGATTTTATTAATTTATTTGACGGAGAGAGAGAGCACAAGCAGGGGGAGCAGCAGGCAGAGGGGGCAGGAGAAGTAAGCTCCCCGCTGAGCAGGGAGCCCCATGCAGGGCTTGATCCCAGGACCCTGGGATCATTGACCTGAGCTTAAAGGCAGATGCTTCACCGACTGAGCCCCTCAGGTGCCCTTCCTTTTGGCTTTTGGCGTTGTAAATGTTGTTTGCTTTTTAGTACAGATTCTTTTTTCTGTAGCCAAATTTATCCATCTTTTTGTTTATGATTTCTGGGTGTTGTACTGTGTTCAGAAAGGTTTTCTCCACTCTGTGTACCTTTGAAAGAGTCTGTTTAGGAAGGGGAGACGGCACTGTGGGACGGAGGGCAGAACCAGCACCCCTACCACCGTGTGGGGATGGGAAGCCGAAGGGAGGCCAACGTGCGCAAAGACTGATTCCACGGCAGACGTTCCGTTTTTCCCCCCAAGCCTGGCTTTTTACTGTGAAATGGAAGCAGAGTGGCACTTTCTAGGATTTTCAGTGGGGTTTGCCAGTTTTTGAAGCAGAAAATTGCAAGCCCTACATTTGGCGTCTTGCTTTGCTGCTTCCAATTTCGTGACCAAGAAATGAGAGAACTAGAATGATAAAGCTGTTTTCATGGTTTCTCGGGTTTTTGTTGTTTTCCTGGCTTGCCGGGAGAGGGAAGATGTCTTGAGGGGAAGCGCCCTCAAGAGGCCCTGGCAGGTCTGCAGGGGCAGGGACCTGCACCCGTGTGTCCCGCCGGGTGGCTCACGTGCGTCAGTGTGCGCAGAGACAGTGACGACAAAGGAGACGCTCCCGAGAGCCTGCGGTCCTAGGGCCAGTCATCAGAGGTCCGTGCTCCCTGAGGAGCCGGCATACAGACCGTCTGCTGGGGACACCGTCAGAGCGGGGAGCCTACGTCACAGGTGATCTGGCGCAGAGCCTCTGCTCCTTGTACGAAATATGCTGGTGAAAGAAAAGTGGTTTTTAGGAACCAGTGCAAAGTGCTACTTCATACTCTCAGCACAAGTGGCTTGTTTTACAAAGCAAACAAGGAAGACGCTGTCCTTCACTTAAGATCATGTGATTGTTTGCCTCAGTTCTCCTGCTTTCTGAATCTGACCCTAAGTGCAGAAATAGCAGGTCGCCACATGCTGGCCCTGTGTCCAGTTAAACATGCCAGATTGAGTCTGGCTTATACTCACAGTCCCTATAATACAGCGTGCTCACGGTCCCTATAGTCCCTATAGTACAGCGTGCTCACGGTCCGTACAGTACAAGACGCTCACAGTCCTTGCAGCGCTGCATGCCCAGCGTCCCTGTATTTCGGCAGTTGATTCCTGGTGTGAAACTTGCTTTGAACCTAACAAAGTGAAATATCCAGAGGTCTGTAAAGTCAGTACCACAGATGTAAGTAGGTGTTTGTTGGAAAGTGGGTCACTGCGTACGCCGTGAATAGCATGATGTTAGAGGTAAGTATACATACTGATAGAGTTATTAAGGAACCATCCCAGAAAAACCACAGGCCCAGATCATCATAAGGGAATTCTACCAAACTTCAAGACCAGATTACCCTAGTGTGTCATAGAATATTCCAGGGTTGAAAAGGAAGGAAAACTTCCTAATTCTTTTTAGGAAGCAAGTGTACTTGGATACTTGAACCAGCTAAAGACAGTATAAAGGAAAAAAATAGCCATATACCGTTATCAGTGATGAATATCGGTGCAAACATAGTAAATGTTAGCAGCCAGCATCCAGCACCACATAAGAATAATACCGCATGATTGAGTGGGATTTATCCTCAGAATGTAAGGTGGGTTCAAAATTAGGAAATCTATTCATATGATATATTAACTCATCTGGGGAAAAAATTCACACAGCTATCTCCATAGATACCAGACTTTTACAAAACTCAATATTCTTGATAAAAATACTCAAGAAAATGAGAATTGAGGGATACTTATAACAGATCGTGGTGAAGTGCACACGTAATCTGGCTGCTTTGCCGTGTTCAAGTGTGCAGTTCATTGGCGTTAAGCACGTTGGCATTGCTGTCCAGCCTTCCGAAGGATACATTCGTGTCCTGATAACAGATTATACCTTCATCCTAAAGCCTGCGTCTTACTGTGGGAAGAGACCAGAGGCATTTCCACTGAGATCAGACACAGGGTGAGATTGCCCGCCCCTCCTCTGTCCACAGTTGCCCTAGGGGGGTTAGCAATCACCGGCATCACAATTGGTGAAGCAGGAGTAAAACCATTTCTATTTGCAGATGACACGACGGTGAATCAATGATCTAACTCAGCAGGATTCAGGGAAGTAGCTGGATACAAAATTAACAAAAAATAGCCTTCACATAAATGAACAATATAAATAGAAAACATTACGGAGAAAAGTTCCATTTACAATAGCAACAAAGAAGAATTTGTTTAGAAAGGAAATCAAGCAGTGTGCAGACCTCTATACTGAAAATTTTAAAAGTCTTTGAAGACCCTAAAATAGACTTGAAAAAATGGAAAGACATCTCTGCTCTTGGATGGGATGGCTAAACTTTATAAATATGTTTGCCCTCACTTTATCAATTTAAAGTAATCCCCATAAAAATATTAGCTATTTTAAGGAGTTGGCGAGTATGTAGTGAAATTCACGTGGAAAATCAAACACACAGAAATAACCGGGGAAGCAGGAGAGGAGCAGGAGAAACGAGGGGGACTGACTCTTCTCGCATTAGCACATGTGGGTCTCTAACCACAGCTGCGACACAGGCACATGTATGAAGAGACCCGTGGAGTGGGAAGAACCTGCAAGGTGGCCCCAGTGTATGGGGACGTTGAGTGTATGACAAGGCGTTGTCTCAGATCACTGGGCAAGGAGGATTTTTTTTTTTTTAAATGGTGTTGGGAGAGCTGGATTGTCATTTGGAAAAAAAAAATTAGATTTAACCTCAGTCTATACACAAGCGTGTAATCCAAACGATTAGGAAGTAAAGAAATGAAACCACACAATGAATTTCTTGTTAACTGATGTGGGGAAAGTCTAACAATGACTCAGAATCCAGAGACAATAAAAAAGGGACTGATAAATTTGACTATATGCAAATAAAAATTTTTTGCATGGCAGAAAAGACTAGAAGAAACAAAGTAAATGCTGACAAAGTGGGAAAAATATTTGCAACACATGCCATGAAGAGCTGTCTCTTTGTCCCTTTGTGATGTCTGTGACTTCTAGAGAGCTGTTAAAAGAAACGAGAGATAGGACCCAAAACCAGGTGAAGTGGGAAGAAGACATGAAGAAATAATTTACAGAAAGATACAATAACGACTTTCAAACATGAAAAAGGATCTAGAGTTGCTCCTGTCTGGAGGGATGCTGGATGAAAGGACAATGGAGTACTGTTTCTCACCGGATTCCGAAGCAGACATACAGTGAGACCTGGTTGGCGAGGCTCTGGGGAAACGGGCCCTCTCCATGTCGCTGGTGGGAGCGCAAATCGTCACAGTCTGGAGGGAAGTTGGCAAGACCTGAGAAACTACCTGAGAAACCCCGGCTTCTTGGGATCCACCCTGGAGATACTCGCCCACCAGTGTGAAAATACACACCACGAGGTTGTGAACATGACTTGTCATCGCAGCGATGGAAACCGTGCAAATGGCCGTCCCCTGGGAGAGGTACTCTGGTGTGCCCGCACCGTGATCAGGCGCGGCTCCCACAGTGGCAGGGCGGGAGGGTCTCCGTGAACCGGCAGAGGGGTTACTAACAGGATGTTTCCTGTGAGGGTGGCGGGCACAAGCGTGTCTACGGCAGGCTCCCTTCCTGTGACAAGGGTAACGGCCGAAGGAAACGCACAGCATCAGCGCATTCGTGCGAAAGAAATAGAGGAAGGATGAACTGGCAGCCGAAGGGAGTGGTGGGGGACCGGTGAGGGTGGAGAGAAGGGGACTAGAAATGGAGGAGCAGGCATGAAGGCAGCCCGTGAAAAGCAGGGCATGCGGGGGAAGTGACGTGCAAAGAGATGAGCTAACTCTCCTACAAGGAGTAACGGGATTTTGACTGGATGCTGAAGTTGAAGGACAAAAAGGACCAGCTGGAAATACGGGACCGTGGAAAGGACGTTTCTTTCACGCTGGGGACGGGCTAGCAGTACTGGGTGGCGTGCACCCTGGGCTGGAATGTATGCATAAGTGCACGGTGGACGAGGGGCCGGGTTTCTCACTGTCGGAGCAGGAAGTTACAAGTAGGGAAGAGCGGGGCTGCGAGGGCTGGGTGGTGTTGGACTGCAGTCATAATCGGTGTGAGGCTGGTTTTAGTGCCCGTGTCCACACACGCAGAATTATGGACGTGTGCGTGTGCTGTGGTTAGTGTGTGTATGTGTGGGTTTGAGCTCTTTTTGTTCAGCGACACTAACATCCCCTCCCAGCACCCAAATCCTGGCTTTTAAGCACTGTTTCCCAGTATACTATGAAAGCAGGGATCCTTTGAGAACTGATTGACGCCAGATGCATCTCGTGGAACCGGGAGACAAGGAAGTGCTTGGAAGAGATGGGCGCTGTTGAAAGCACCCAGGAGCCCACCTGAAGGCTCTTCCCGTGGCCGGATTCGGAACGCTTTGAAGATGGTGAACGATGATAGAATTGGATTATAACACAGGCATAATATAAATACCCACAAATCCCTGCTGACATAAAGAAATCACAGAATACATAAACACCTGGTGGAGAGGGACCGCTCCTCCTGACGGAAGAATTCCAGGTAAGGAACGTAGGGCGGCAGAGCCCCGAAGTCACCCCAAACACCACAGCAGTGATCGCTGCTTTCAAGACCACCGGTGGCTGCACAGTGCTGAGGGCAAAGAGTGAGCGGCAGCAGGATTCCTGCACAGGTTCACATTCTTCTCCGAGGAGTTTATTAATCATGGGAAAAACTGCAGTGGAAAACCCCGGCAGACCCCACCCTAGCCTAGTGACCAAGGTCGACGTCCCATCAGACACACACACATCACGTACCCCTGATGCTGTGCGTCCCTGCTGGGGAGCTTGGCCCGTTCCCGTAACTCCCTGAGACCGTGTCGGCAGGCCATGGGCACACGGCCTACAATACCCACCCTCTGGGGTCGCGGCCACTACGAAGGGACGGTGCAGGGTGGGAGCCTAGCCTGGGTCCTCGAACAGGGAGAGGACATTAGTGGGAGCACTATTTAATTTAAAAAAAAAAGTTTTTTTTTTAAAAGCTTTTATGTTTATGTAATCTCTACACCCAATGTGGGGCTTGAATTCACGACCCCGAGATCAAGAGTCACACCACACTCCACCGACCGAAGCAGCCACGCACCCCAGTGGGAACGCTGTTTTAAACATGGCCCGTGCTTGGCCTGTTCGTGGGAGTGAACAGGCAGGGGAGCAATCGATGAGGTAGAGAGAGGGGATCGAAGGAAGGGAGTCCATGGGAGGGTGAGGGGCTGCCCTTCCCTTCCTGCCTCCCTGGCCTGGGCTGCATTTTGGGGTGGGGGCTCCTTCATCCGCAGCAGGGTGGAGAGATCTAAGCTGCTTTTGGATGAGGACTAGAGTGCTTTGACCCTGCAGAGACTGTCCTGGGCTGCTGACAGTGCTTCTGCAGTACCACACTTGGCCCGGGGCCAGGCCCACAGGCTTAGTGAATAAAGATACGTTGGCAGCCTTCCTCAGGGGCTCCACACGTTAGGGTGTCTTCCTCGGGGTTTTCCAAGTCCTTCTGGTGTTTGAGAATGGCTGATCTCCACCTTTCCCTTTCAGGGCACACGGACCCTCTGTACCCCGACCTCCCAGGAACATCTGGTCTGTCCCTCAGTCACCGCTTGAGTGGTTGTGTGTGTGTGCTTGGCCTCTGCCTGCCCTTCTGTGTTCTAACGCTGTCCCACCTCCCATGGAAAGCACCCGAAGGTGGTGGGGTGGCGGTGGCTGTCTTTTGCCCTGTGTGCCCCGTGGCTGTCTCCAGGACAGTTACCCCGTCTCCTTCGCAGACTCCACGCCACTTGGCAGAGTGGCCGCACCCTTGCTCCCACACCAACTACCTTTGTCTTTTCTGGCCTCCATCAAGGAGATGTCACACTCACCCTGTGGGAAAAGGCACAGACCTTCATATTCCAATGGGATGTCCTTTCTCGTTCCATGCCCAGCCCTCTCTTGTCCCCTTGCCTGCCCCGTCACTGGCAGCATGGAAGGCAGGGACGTGGGCAACATTGAGAGTCCTGGGATTGCAGCGATCACCTGGGGAGTCCAGGAGCAGATGTGACTGGAGGACATCGTCCTACAGAAAATCCTCAACAGTAAATCCAACAGAGCCAGAAAACGAATTACCCTTCCCATCTGCATTTGTGGTCCCCACCCGCTAAGCGTGTGAGAGCCGTTGGATGCCAGTATTCATGGCGGCATGACAGATGGCGCAGCGTCCGAGTCGTGGGCCAGCGTGAGACAGGTGGCCTTAGGGAGCTCAGAGGCAGGAAGACCTAACTTGTCCCCATGTGGGCAGGTTGTAGAGATTCGCTGCACTGTGAGTGACAGCTGCACTGTGAGTGACAGCTCTGGTCTCACAGCGGGGGATGGGAAGTTAGCAGGGACCGCGCATTCTCCAGTGAAGGGCAAGGAGAGATGCTGCTCTCCTGGGACAGCGACCCTCTCTGCTCTGTGTTCTAGGTCTGTCCTCCTGTGAGCCGCAATGCCTCTGTTGGGCGCATGAATTTTGTAATATATTTTTAAATCAAACTCTATATACAGTCAAGGGATCTCATGCAAAAAACAGGAAACAAATATTTAAACATTGCCGCATGCATACATTTTACGTAATAACATATATGCATGTGCCTGGGCCCTGCACACCCATCGGCAGCTCTTGTGCGATTTCCATCAGCATGGCTTAGTTCGCTGCTTCTAGAACTTCTGTAAGCGGAATGAGGCGCTACGTGGTCTTTTGTGTCTGCTTCTTGGGCTCTGCATGATGTTTTAAGACTCATCCATGCTATTGTGTGTGTGAGCACCTTGTTCATTTTAATTGCGTGTCTCCCTTTGTGTGACTGTGCCACCATTTGGCTTTTTAGGGACGTGGGGTTTGTTTTCACTTTTTGTGGCACGTCTGCATGAGCCTTTTTGTGGACCCGTGTGGATTTTGGTAAGCGTCCAGGGGTAGGATTGCTGGGTCATCAGTGCATTTGTAACTATTTAGAACTGCCAGTTTTCCAAAACGGTTATATCATTTTACGACCCTGCGTGTGGTGCATGGTGGTTCCATCCACTCCACATCCTTGCCAATGTGGTATTGTTTTGTTTGTGCTTTTTAAACCATCATTTTGAAGCCGGGTTGGATGAGAAATGCAGGTCCGTGGTGGGAAAATGAGAAAATATGGAGATGTTGGAAGGTATGAGTCCGTTCAGGCTGCTCCAGCAGAGTCCCACGGACCGGGCAGCCCACCACAGCGCACACATGGTCCTCATACTTCTGGAGGCTGGGAGTCCAAGATCAGGGTGCCGGCAGATTTGGCGTCGGGAAGGCCCCTTCCTGCTTCACAGCTGGTGGCTTCTCGTGGGGTCCTCACCTGGGGGAAGGGCGAGGGCGCTCTTGAGGTCTCTTTCATAAGGACGCTGATGCCAGCATCGGGGCTCCTCTCTCATGACCTAACCACCACCAAAGGCCCCACCTCCTAATGTCGTCACCTTGGAGGTTAGGTTTTGACATACAAATTGGGGGATGCAGACATTCAGTCTGTAACAGGGTAGTTGACCTCGATCGTGGGAAGTGATGTGGCTCACTCTGCTACAGTGTCGTCTGCACGGCGGGGGTAATAAGAATGCTCAACCCCCTAGTGTTGTGAAAATTCTGTGGGGAAGAATCCGCATGTAGTCACCTGTGTCCTGCTTAGAACAGTGTGTGGCCCATGATAAGCCCTTAGTAAATGTTGCCCTGTTAGATACAGAGTGAGAAATATGTATATTGTATATATTGCTGTATTTAGAATTATAAACGGTAGGACACTCTATTAAATCACTGAAGAAATAATTACTAAGCTCTGACTATGTGCCGCGTTCTGAGGATACAGAGCTGATCAGGAATACAGGTTTTTATAAATTACTATTATTGCAGTTTTTTTAAGCCAGCTCTTAATCTACATGTATTGAGGGAAGGGAAGTTTAGATTATAGTAAACAGGAGGTGCCAGGGATAAGCGGCAACAGGACCCCATTTAGGGTCTTTGCCCTGCTGTTTCCTCTGACCTTCTTTTACAGATGCTGCAGGCTGGGGGCCTGGGTGGAGGGAGGCCCAGGTAACCACAGGTCTCCTGTGAAGGGGTGAGGGAGGCTGGTGATCCAGAGCTCACAATATGTCGTCTTATTTTAAGTGGACCATGCAGCAGAATGGACGGGAATGCTTGATGAAGGCCCTGTCTCTCTGCGTCTGTTCTAAAGTGGATCACGCCTGTACCATTTGTTATCTGGATCAGCCACCAGAGCCCTTGGTGCTTCCGCATCCCATGGGCCATCTGCCTGTCCACCTCTAATTGCAGAGGCAGTGGCATCCAAGGACATCCCTCCTGGACCCCCGCGAGGCTGTGGGCAGTGAGGCTCACTCTGGAGCCTCAGTGAGCATTCTTCAGGACGTGCTGTGCTAGGATTCAGGCACAGCGTGCAGGCAGAATGCTCTTGGCTTCTAGTTCAGAACAGCTTGTGCCGATCAAACCCTGCTCACCAACATCTTCTATTTCTATTTTCTAACCTGAACATGTTAGTTTACCAGCCTGGTGGGGAGGCTGTCCACCAGCGTGCACAGACTGTCAGTACACAGCGCGTGCCTGCGTGTGGGCAGCACAGCTGGGCTCGTCCCTGTCCAGACTGCGTGTGTCCACTGCTCCAAGTCAGGACACCAACAGCTGCAGGTCGTGAAAGCCCCTTCCCCAGGAGCCTGCTTGTGTCCCCCACTCCCTGCTAGCCATACGCTGATTGCTAACCCCATATATTGGTTTTGCCAGTGTTGTTGTTTTTAGAGATTTTATTTATTTAGAGTGAGCACGGGTGGGGGGAGGAGCAGAGGCAGTAGAGAGAGAGAGAGAGAGAGAATCCCAAGCAGACGCCCTGTTGAGTGTGGAGCTTGCTGCGGGGCTCAGTCCCACGACCCTGAAATCATGATCTGAGCTGAAACCAAGAGTCAGACGCTCAACTGACTAAACCACCCCAGTGCCCCTGGTTTGCCTGTTTTTGAACTTGATATTTGTGGAATCACTCTGTATCTTCCTTTCTGTGTCTGGCTTTTCTGTTTTACATGAAGGTGGGAATCATCCCTGTTGTTGGGAGTAGGCCTTGCCTTATAGTTGATGTTGTTCCCGCGGGCTGCCCTGACTCTTCTCCTGTGTGTCATGATTGCCAGTGCATGTCTCCAGGTGTGAGGGGCCAGTCCTAACATGAATGAGCGAGGGAATGGTCTGGAATGTGAATTCCAAGTGTGAATGTGTTGGAGCCCCCATTTAGCTTGTAAGTTTTACTTCACATTGGCAGATTTGGTTTGTCCCTGTGACGGGCACAGGGCACACCTGTCTGTCCTTCCTCACAGCGGTTCCCATCGGGGGCCACGGCAGGAGGGAGCCATCCGTTGCGAGAGGTTACTCTTCTGATTTTGAAAATGAGATCTTCGGGTTTGGGAGAGACTGATTCTGAAGATGTTGAGCGCTCTTTCCATGGAGATGGGCAGGAAGGCCTTTCCTGAGCACTGCTGACCGGCTGACTGGCCGACCCCCGGGGGAGATGTTTTCATTGGCCATCTTGCTGGATTTCCACAACCATGACCGTCATCCCACTTTCCAGCTCAGGAGCCCGAGGCCCAGTGACTTGCCTCCATGGGGGTGTTGGGGGAGGCCAGCGTGCGGCTGCTCAGGTGTGTGCACAGCTGCAGGTGTACACACAGCTGCTCATGCGCCCAGCAGAGGCGCCACAGCTGGGGCTGCACTGGTTCGACCACCTCCAAGGTCCAGTCTCGCCTTTGTGCTCCTCCTTGTCTCCTTGAAATAAGACCCTGTCTTCTTTGTCTTTATGTGCCTGAGCCTTGTGCAGCCCCCCATGCAGAAGAGGCCCTCAGCATCAGGTGGGCGGATTCTGGGAAGGTGGTGGAGTGGGAGGCCCCAGGACTCCGTTTCCTCCCCCGGACGGCTGTTGCCCTGGCACACTCTGACATAACCATTTTGGAACTCTGGAGTCTGCTGAAGGCTCACAACTTCCAGGGGAGGGCTTGGATGGTAAACTGTGGTTAATTTGGTGACTTTCAGCTCGCAGTGCAGCAGCACCTGCCCCCAGCCACGTGGCAGGCAGCAGTGCACCCGTTCGTGGGGCAGCTTGCACCGTGTGTGGGGACCAGGGTGGGTAAGGACTCCATTCTGCAGATATTGGGGTCCATGTTCTGATTGCTGAGGAGGGCAGCCAGGGACATCACCCCTCCCTCTCTGGCTGAAGTAGCTTCCAGGGCATTTAAAGGGCTGGTGCCCTTCTCTCTCCCCGTCGTTTTTCACTTTGTTTTTCCCCTTTCAGGGGCCAGAAATTAAGGACTAGGACATTGAAAACAACTGCATATAGGGGGGAAATGAGAAAGTGACTGTGTATGTCCAGGTAAGGCTCAGACAAGAATTGAGAAGATTTTAAGTTTATACCTCAGGTTGATCCTTGGCACAGAAGCAGCCTACATCAATTAAAAAAGCAAAAACCAATAGACAAGTCAGTAACAAAACCCTAACAAAATCAATAGAGCAAACCTTGGGGAAAGGGGGAGAATCTGATTTTCAGACTTACCCCATTATTAGATTCAGATATCCAGTTTTCAACAAAAAAATCACAAGAAACACTCAGTAAAGTGTGGTCCATTCAGAGGGAAAATATAAATCAACAGAAACTGTCCCTGAATAAAAGACTTGATGGCAGGTCTATTAGACGAAGACTTTAAGACAGTGGTCGTAAACATGATTAAAAACTGAAGGGAGATGGAGAGAGAGTCAAGAAGATGAAGTGCGAACAAGACAGAAATACTAACAAAGAGAGCTGGAAACCAAAAAGAAATTCCGGGACTTCAAATTAACAACGGAAGTGAAAAATGCACGAGATGGAATTGGAGGCAGATTTGAACAGGCAGAAGAAAGAATCAGCACAGTTACAGATAAGACCACTGAAATGATCCAGTCTAATGAACAGAAGGAAAAAAGATCGAAGAAAAGTGAACAGAGCCTGTAGGACATGGGTCATATGGTGCATCAAATACAATTTTGTGGCATCCGGGCAGTGACAGAGCCCTAAAGGAACAGGGTTTTGTGTGTGACTGGAAGTTAACCTGTTATAAATTCAAATTAGAAGGTTATAACTTTAGGATGGGAAGTGTAATCTCCATGGTAACCACAAAGAAGATAGCTGTAGAATATACACAAAAGAAAATGAGAGAGGAATTTAAACCTATTGTGACAAAAAAAAGTCAAACGCAAGAGAGCATTGCAGGAAATGAACAAAAAGCTGTAAGGCATTTAGAAAACAATACCAGAATGACAGAAGTCCCTCCTTATCAGTAATTACTTCAAGTGTAAACGGATTAAACTCTCCAATCAAAAGACAGAGATTGGCAGAACAGATAAAAACACAGGACCCAACTGCACGCTGTCCACAAGAGACTCGTCTGCAAAGATCCAAAGCTATTCCATGCAAATAGTCATCAAAAGAGAGCAGGGTGCTGGTAGTATCAGACAAAATAGACTTTGAATCAAAAAAGGTTAGAAGACATGAGAAGGACATTATAGATTAAAGAAAAGTTTAGTACAGCAAGAAGATACAACAATTATAAACATTTACCCACCAAATGACAGAGAATCAAAGTGTATAAAGCAAAAACAGAATTGAAGGAAGAAACAGTTGTCCAGTACCAGTGGGAGACTTCAGTGTTCACTTGCAGTGATGGAAGGGCTCAGGCAGTGCAATAAAGTGACTGTCCCAGCGGACGAGTGCAGAGCGCTCTACCCAGCAGCTGCTCTGCGTCTTTCTCTAGTGCATGTGGACATTCTCCAGGACAAGTCACGTGTCCGGACACAAGTCTCAATAGGTGTGAAAAGATAGACATGCTGCAAGGAATCTTCTCTGCGGTGGGATGAAGTTAGAAGTTCGTAACAGAAGAACTGGAAGACTCACAGAGCTGTGGAACTTGAACAACACACTCCCAGTCAGTGGATCAGAGAAGAAAGACAAGGGAAATTAGAAAATAATCAGGGACGAATGAACACGAGAGCACACCAAAGCTCACAGGCTGCAGCAACAGTGGTGCTAAGGGGGGAGTTTTGCTATCAAGGCCTACATTAAAAACCAAAGATCTCAGGGTGCTCGGGTGGCTTAGTCAGTGAAGTGTCTGCCTTTGGCTCAGGTCGTGATCCCAGGGTCCTGGGATTGAGCCCCACGTCGGGCTCCCTGCTCAGCGGGGAGCCTGCTTCTCCCTCTGCCGCTCCCCTTGCTCGTGCTCACTCGCTCACGCTCTCCTCTCTGTGTCGAATAAATAAACAAAATCTTAAAAAAACAAACGCCAGAGATCTCAAATCAACAATCTAAGTTTCTAGAAAAAGAAGAATAAGCTAAACGCAAAGCTACCAGAGGGAAGAAAGTAATAAAGATTAGAGTGGTGGTAAGTGAAATAGGGAATAGAAAAACAGTAGAGAAAACTAATGACACCAGGAGTTGGTTCTTTAAAAAGATCAGCAAAATGGATAAACTTTTAGCTGAACAGACCAAGAAAAAAAGAGGACTCAAATTGTCAAAATAAGAAAGGAAAGTGGGGGCTTTACTGCTGATTCTGTGGAAATAAAAGGGATTATAAGAGAGTGCCATGAGCAGTTGTACACTAACGAACTGGGTCACTTAGATGGAATGGACAAATTCCTAGAAACAGCACCTCCTATGACAAATCACAAAGAAACAGAAAATCTGAACATACCTATAACTCGTAAGGATATTGAAGCAGTAATAATAAAAAAAATCTCCCAACACAGAAAAGCCACCGACCTGAAGTCTTCTCTGGTAAATTCTACCAAATATTTAGAGAAGAACCAATGTTAATCTTTCTAAGAAACTTTCAAACAATCCAAGAGGAGAGAACACGTCCTAACGCATTCTGTGAGGCCAGTAGTCCCGATACCGAAGCCAGGCAGGACGAGAAAAAAACCTACAGACCAGTATCCCACGTGAACATAGATAAAAAATCCTCAACCAAACACTAGCAAACCAAAGTCAGCAGCATAGCGGAAGGATTATAAACCATGACCAAGTGTGATTTATTCCTGCGATGCAAGAAGATGCTTTAACATGAAAATTGATCAGTGTCATAAACTATTGAATGAAAGAAAAAAAACCCCACATGATATCTCAGTGTGGAAAAAACGTGACAAAATTCAACACCCTTTTATGATAAAACAGTCAACAAACTAGATATAGATGGGATGTCCCTCAACACAATAAAGGCCATCTGTGAAAAACCCACAGTGAACATCATACTCAACGGGGAAAGGACTTGAAGCTTTTCCTCTAAGGCCAGGAACAGGCAAGGAGACTCGCGTTTGCCTGTTTTATTTAACTAATACTGGGACTTCTAACTGGAGCAGTTAGACAAGAAAAAGAAAAAGTGTTGGAATAAAAATTGGAAAAGAAGTAAAATTACCTCAGTTCACAGATGTATGGTCTTATATGGAGAAAACCCTGAGGTTTCCATAAAAAAAAAAAACAACACCAAAAAACTCCCCAAAACAACTGTTGGAACTAAAAAAAAATGAATTCAGCAAAGTAGCAATATATAAAGTCAGCACATAAAAATCAGTTGCATTTCTATACGCTAAGAATGAGCAATCTGGAAAGGAAATTACAAAGGCGATACCATTTACAACAGCATCAAAAAGCATAAAATATTTAGGAGTTAACCCGGAAAGGGAGAAACCTGCTCAATGAAGCATTTTTGAAAAGCACATTTTCATCTTTTGAACATTTTTGAAAGAAATTAAAGGAGACATAAATAATTGGGAACACTTTCCACGATCATGGATTGGAACATGTTAACATGTCAGTACTATCCAAAGCCATCTACGGAGCCAGTGCAGTAAGTATCAAAATCCCAAGGACATTTTCTGCAGAAATAGAAAAACTGATCATAAAATTCACATGGAATCTCAGGGAACCTTTCATAGCCAAAACAATCTTGAGAAAGAACAGAGCCAGAAGACTCACACTCCCTGATTTCAAAACTTACTATAAAGCCACAGTAGTCAACACACTATGGTATTGGCATAGAGACGGACACATAGACCAGTGGAATAGAATAAAGAGCCCAGAAATTACCTTCCCCAGAAATGACCCTTGCGTTTATGGTCAGATGATTTCTGACAAGGGTGCCAAGACCATTCAGTGGGGAAAGGACAGTCTTTTCAACAAATGATGCTGGGAAATTGGACATCCACGTGCAAAAGAATGACCTTGGACCCCTATCTCACACTATATCCAAAAATTAAGTCAATATGGATCAAAGACCAGGAGGTAAGACCTAAAATAATGCTCTTAGAAGAAACATTAGGGATAAGATTTCACGACCTCGGACTTGGCAGGGATTTCTTGGATATGATGCCAAAGGCGCAGGCCACAGAAGGAAAAACAGGCAAGTCCATGAAAATTTTTTAAAATTGTGTGTCAAAAACACGGTCATCAGAGTAAAAAGGCAACTACTAGAATGGGAGAAAACATTGCAAATCATGTATCTGATAAGGGATTCAGTGAAACAACCCAATTAAGAAATGGACAAAGGACTTGAACAGACATTTGTCCAGAGAAGACATAGAAATGGCCATAAGCACATGAAAAGATGCACCCCATCACTCATCATTAGCGAAATGCGACTCAAACCCACAGTAAGATACTGCCTCACACCCGTTAGGGTGGCTACTTGAAAAAACCAGTGTGGGCTACAGCAAGTGCGGCCAGCCTGGCTCTTCATTTCCTCACTTCTCTTGACCTGTGCCTTCTCTGTCCGAGCGCTCTTTGACTTTCCGTACAAGGAGATTGCAGGCTCATCTGGTACCTTCCCTGCCCAAGCCCTAGCGTCAGTGTCTCTCCAGGGACGCTGCATCTGTAGGTTGCGGATGGGCATTTGGAAACCAGGGTCTGGGTGCTGGTTGTGCTCATGGCAGTTGTGGCCTGAGCCCCTCCCAGGGGACAGCAGGGACACAGGTGCCGAGCACAGACGCTTCCATGTGGGTGCGTTTCTGCATCCACCTGCGGGCACGGGAGACCAGGAGCGCCCACGGATTCCCCCGGTGCAGCGCCACAAGAGTTCATTCTGTTTTCTCCTTTTCCATATTTGCAGCTTCCTCTTCCACCTGCACGAACCTGGCTCCCCGTGTCCTCGGTGTGTTTACTACTGGATCAGTCCCCTGGCCCTGACCAATCCCGTGGATGGCACCCCCCCTAGTGTGAACACCTGCTCACCTGCTCTGGCTGTGACACCCGGCCACCGTCCTTACTGCTCCTGTTCCCCACAAGTAAACCCTCCTCACCCTTTCAGGGTCTGGAACTCTGCACCCGGCCCTGCTGGGTCTAGAACCTGTGGCTGCCTCCTCATCTTCTGTGCCGTGCCAGGCTGTGGACACTGTGGGCTCACCGGCACAGACCCCTGCTCTCCCTGCATCCTGTCCTTGCATGCGCAAGGGTCTGCTGCCTTTGCGCCCTTGCCACGTGTGCTCCGAGCCCTGCCCTCCCTCAGCCGCGCACACCTGCCTCCGCCCCAGCCCTGCCCCTCCAGCAGCTTCCGGATGAACTATTGAGGGAGGTAGGGAAATAAGCCGAGGGTTTGTAAATTCCTTCTTGTAGTTTGGCTTTACATACTTTTTTGAAAACGTTACTTAGCAGTTCATAAGCTCAAGCTTTCTTTGTCTCTTTCTCATTCCTAGGGAACTGTCCCCTTTGCTACTGACCAAGGGCATTCATTATCCCTGATAATGCTCTTTGCCTCAAAGGCAGTTTGACCTGGTATCAAAATTGCAGCATCACCCTCTCATGTATTTTCCCCACCCCCTTCCTTACTCCTTGCTTCCTTCTATTTTAGGTGCGTCTTTTGTAAATAGCAGGTGGCTGCAGTTTTTTCTTTTCTAAGAGATCAGTCTTGTAATTGATGAGCTAAATACGGTTCTGTGAGCTGTAATTACTGGTATGTCAGCCCTAAGTTGGGCCCTCTTGTCTGTGTTTTCCATATACCGCATCCTGTGCCACTGGTGCCTCCTCCCACCCCTTACCTTCGGGTGGATGGCGCTCCCCCATCTCCCTTGCGCTCTGCTCCACTGTTGTGCAGTTTATGCATTCGCCTCTCTTCTCAGTGCCACCGTCCGATAAGACAGGACATTTATTATAGAAGGAGACCGTAGTGGATTAACAACCTCTTCCTGGCAGTGAGTGATCACTCAGTCACCCTGAGCCTGGGGTGACAACAGCCCGCCGTAAGCTCTGCGAAGATGGGATGGACATGTGTGGCCAGGCTTAGCCTCAGCAAGCCTCTCCCACCAGATGCGCCCTCTCCGCACAACAAGGACATGGACATGGTTCTTCTGCCTCCCCTGGAGTCAGCCCTGGAAGCTGTGACTGGGGATGGGGGGCGGGGGGTGGGAGGTGGGCCTGTCTGCAGGGTGTGGGGGAGTGTGTGGGACGTGGACGAGCATACTTGATCGTTTCTCTGGCATAATCTCCCTGGGGGAGAAGGAACGAATGGCTCAGGTGGCCAAGTCCTGGTAAAATGAAGAATTTATAATTTTTTAAAAAAAGATTTTATTTATTTGTCAGAGAGAGAGGGCGCGTGTGAGTGCACAAGCAGAGGCAGAGGGAGAAGCAGGCTTCCTGCCGAGCAGGGAGCCCGATATGGGACTTGATCCCAGGACCCTGAGATCATGACCTGAGCTGAAGGCACACACTTAACCTGCTGAGCCACCCAGGCATCAAAGGATTTATTTTAAAGGAATTTATTCGTAAAGAAAAAATAGCATCATTCAGTGAGATGAGTGCACAGCAGCTTATAGTAAAATGTGTGCTTGTTCTTGGTGATGAAATCTTGCTTTTATTTTATTTATTTATTTTTTTAAATATTTTATTTATTTATTTGACAGAGATAGAGACAGCCAGTGAGAGAGGGAACACAAGCAGGGGGAGCGGGAGAGGAAGAAGCAGGCTTCCAGCGGAGGAGCCCGACATGGGGCTCGATCCCAGAACGCTGGGATCACGCCCTGAGCCGAAGGCAGACGCTTAACGACTGTGCCACCCAGGCGCCCCTGAAATCTTGCTTTTAGCCAGGCACATTGCTGCCCAGCCAGGAGACTACATTTTCCAAACGTGAGAGGAAATCTGTTCTCTCTTCCTTTCTGGCATGCAGTCATATGGCTGGTGCTCTAGCAGCCATCTCAGCCCATGAGGCACTGCACAAGGATGGCAGAGCAGGAAGGTGCTTATTTAATAAACATGTATTTGGGCCACCTGGGTGGCTCAGTCGGTTAAGCATCAGACTCTTGATCGCAGCTCAGGTCTTGATCTCAGGGTTGTGAGTTCAAGCCCTGCGTTGGGCCTGCTTAAAAAAAAAAACAAACATAAATATGCATGAGATCTTATTATGGGGTCTGCTGTTCTCCGGACCACTTCCTCCCAGCCCCAAGTAGCTCACCGAGCCACAGAGAAGAGCATGGCAGGTGGAGGCAGGTGCACACTGTACCCCCCGCCCCGTCTCTTCCCGTACCACCTTCTGTCTCCCTCTTTTCTGCTCCAGCTCATCTTCAGATGGGAAATTTAAGTTCATCCTACATTTCTTCTCTTGCCTGATCTCTGCCTGAAGCTCCTCTTTGCAGCTTGCCTTCTTCAATTTACCAGTTGGGAGACAAAAATAAAATCTTAAAAGCACGCAGAGAGAGAAGCTGAATGTCCTCTGTGGCAGCTGTGGGCTAACGGCTGACATCTCAGTAGCGATGAAGGCAGCTGGAATGTAGGGGAATGATCACAGCACAGACTGAGGATTGGTAAACTTGGCTAAACGATTGTTCAGAAGTGAAATACAGACATTGTTGAAAAGCAAAACCAAAGGGGGCTCACCAAGGCAGGAACTGTGAAGTCAGAGCAAGAAAGCTGTGACGCAAAAGGGGAGGTGGACCAAGTGGGAAAAGCGGGTGAACAGGAATGTGTTGACTGTAAAATGAAGATAAATGTGAGCTGTCAGAACAGCAAGGGTAGACCCCAAGTCCTAGGCCACAGTAAGGCAAATAGCAAGGGCAGTCGGGGGAAAGACCCCAAGCTGTTTGTGAGCTGCAGGACGGCAATCTAGTGACATCACATGTGCTTAATCTAAGCAGACAGTTAAAAATGTAAGTGGCCCCACTGAAAAACTAAAAAGAGAATAAGTATATGACCCTCAAATAGTAGAGAAATGGAAGAGAAAAAATTTTAATCCAGAAAATGAGGGAAGGACATGTAGAGAAAGCCCTCTGCCAGTTGGTGGTGGGAAGAGGTTTGAGGGTCTCTGGGCACTGGACCAGTGGATGCTCTGTTCTTGTCTTGGGACTAGTGATGGGGGTCTGTGGGTGCTGGACCAGCCAATGCTCTGTTCTCCTCCAGGCTTGGGACTAGTGAGGAGGTTCCGAGGGTCCCAGGCCCAGCGGATGATGCTCTGTTCTCCTCCAAACTCAGCATTAGTGATGGGGGTCCATGGGCTCCACGCCCAGCATATGCTCTTTTCTCCTGCAGACTTAGAACTAGTGACGGGGGTCCATTTGCACCTGGTCGAGCGGATGCTGTGTTCTCCTGCAGACTTAGGACTAGTGACGGGGGTCCATTTGCACCTGGCCGAGCGGATGCTCTGTTCTCCTGCAGACTTAGGACTAGTGACGGGGGTCCATTTGCACCTGGCCCAGCGGATACTCCATTCTCCTGCAGACTTAAGACTAGTGACGGGGGTCCATTTGCACCTGGTCGAGCGGATGCGCTGTTCTCCTGCAGACTTAGGACTAGTGACGGGGTCCATTTGCACCTGGTCGAGCGGATGCGCTGTTCTCCTGCAGACTTAGGACTAGTGACGGGGTCCATTTGCACCTGGTCGAGCGGATGCGCTGTTCTCCTGCAGACTTAGGACTAGTGACGGGGGTCCATTTGCACCTGGTCGAGCGGATGCGCTGTTCTCCTGCAGACTTAGGACTAGTGACGGGGTCCATTTGCACCTGGTCGAGCGGATGCGCTGTTCTCCTGCAGACTTAGGACTAGTGACGGGGTCCATTTGCACCTGGTCGAGCGGATGCGCTGTTCTCCTGCAGACTTAGGACTAGTGACGGGGTCCATTTGCGCCCGGCCGAGCGGATGCTCCGTTCTCCTGCAGACTCAGGACTAGTGACGGGGGTCCATTTGCACCTGGCCCAGCGGATGCTCCGTTCTCCTGCAGACTCAGGACTAGTGACGGGGGTCCATTTGCGCCCGGCCGAGCGGATGCTCCGTTCTCCTGCAGACTCAGGACTAGTGACGGGGGTCCATTTGCACCTGGCCCAGCGAATGCTCCGTTCTCCTGCAGACTCAGGACTAGTGACGGGGGTCCATTTGCGCCCGGCCGAGCGGATGCTCCGTTCTCCTGCAGACTCAGGACTAGTGATGGGGGTCCATTTGCATCTGGCCCAGCGGATGCTCCATTCTCCTGCAGACTTAGGACTAGTGACGGGGGTCCATTTGCACTGGGCTCAGAGGATGCTCTGTTCTCCTGCAGACTCAGGACTAGTGATGGGGGTCCATTTGCACCTGGCCCAGCATATGCTCTGTTCTCCTGCAGACTTAGAACTAGTGACGGGGGTCCATTTGCACCTGGTCGAGTGGATGCTCTGTTCTCCTGCAGACTTAGGACTAGTGACGGGGGTCCATTTGCACCCAGCCCAGCGGATGCTCTGTTCTCCTGCAGACTTAGGACTAGTGACGGGGGTCCATTTGCACCTGGCTCAGAGGATACTCTGTTTTCCTGCAGACTTAGGACTAATGATGGGGGTCCATTTGCACTTGGTGCAGCAGATTCTCCGTTCTCCTGCAGACTTAGGACTAGTGACGGGGGTCCATTTGCACTGGGCTCAGAGGATGCTCTGTTCTCCTGCAGACTTAGGACTAGTGACGGGGGTCCATTTGCACCTGGCTCAGAGGATGCTCTGTTTTCCTGCAGACTTAGGACTAATGACGGGGGTCCATTTGCACCTGGCGCAGCAGATTCTCCGTTCTCCTGCAGACTTAGGACTAGTGACGGGGGTCCATTTGCACTGGGCTCAGAGGATGCTCTGTTCTCCTGCAGACTTAGAACTAGTGAGGGGGGCCTGTGGACACTTGGCCTAGCAGATGCTCTGTTCTCCTCCATTTTCGGGAGTAGTGAGGGGGCACCATTTGCACTGGGCCCAGCAGATGCTCCATTCTCCTCCACTTTCGGGACTAGACATGGTGGGGTTCCTTGGGCACTGGGCCCAGCAGATTTTCTTTTCTCTGCCAGTGTTAGGCCACACGGAGGACACTGAGGCTGCAGCTGGAGATGGGGTACAAGTGATGTTGGTCCTCTTTGCCTCCTGCAATGATATAAGCTGTGTCATCAGTCTTTGTGTTTTCGTCTCAAGTAGATTGAGTCTCGAAAGCAGAGACATATTAAAAAAGTGTATTTATATAAATCATACCTCAAAGAGTGCCCTTGGGTGGCTTTCAGTGTATTCAATGTCGTGCTAGCACCATTAAGTGTGCGGGAAATGTAAAGTACACACTGGGTTTTGAAAACTTAGTACGGAAGAAAGAGTGTTAAATGTCATTAATAATTTTTATATTGACGTTATGTTTACTTATTGAGATGGAATTTACATAACATAAAATTCACCAGTTTAACGTGTTTAAGTTTAGTAGTTTTTGGTACATTCATTTTGTTGTACAGCGCTCACCTACTAATTCCAGAACATTACACCACCCCAAAAGGAAACCCACACCGGCTCAGCAGTCACTCCGGTCCCCCTCCCCCGGCCCCGGGGGGAGCTAGTCTGCTTTCTGTCTCTATGTGAAAGTGAGCTTCTGTTTGACTCTCTCTTCGCTTCTGACACCTAATATGTGGGATTTCCACACCAAACAGCTCTCCGGGGTTGACACTATGGCACGTCCTACAGTTCAGTTCAAGGCCGGCACTAACCTGGGTGGGCTCAGGCCCACAGGACCACCCCCATCAGGTGCTGGGTGCAAGTGGTCGGTCCCAGGTTCCCACACTTTGTCTGGCTTGGCTGCAAATTGGGGGTTCCCTCAACTCCCTCCTTGTGTTTGATAATTTCCTAGAATGACCCGCAGAACTCAGTTTATTGTAAGTCACACTGATGAGCAGCCAGGTGAAGAGGTACCAGGACAAGGCCCAGAAGTCTCGAGCATAGGAGCTTCAGTCCCCACGGTGTTGGGGTGCACCACCCTCCAGCAAGGGGTCCCTGCGGTGTCAGGGTATGCCATCCTCCAGCAGGGGGTCCCCACGGTATCAGGGTGCACCACCCTCCGGCAGGGGGTCCTCACGGTGTTGGGGTGCTCCACCCTCCGGCAAGGGGCCCCCATGGTGTTGGGGTGCGCCACCGTCTGGCCCGGGGCCCCCATGGTGTCGGGGTGCGCCACCCTCTGGTCGGGGGTCCCCATGGTATTGGGGTGCACCACTGTCTGGCAGGGGTGTGTGTTCAGCAACCTGGAAGCTCTCTGAACTTCAGCTCGGGGTTTTATGGAAGCCTCAGTGCATAGGCACTGCTGATTAAATCATAGGCCGTCGGTGGTTAATTGCTTAACCCTCAAGGAGGGCTGCCTGTGAGTCTTACTCCTCTTTCAAGCCTGGTAGCCGAGGCCCAGGAGGTTAGCAAAGGATAGGTCCTGAAATTGGACCTAGCTATGGGGCTTCAGAGACAGAGCCTAGAGTCCCTGCCGGTCCAGGGGAAATCACTGCCCCGTGGTTGTGTCTGGGAGCCCATCTTTGCCCCCCTCATCTCCCCTGAGGCGCCTTCCCACCCGGAGCCAGCAGTGTCCCAAGGAGGTCGTTTCAAGGGCGGGTGAAGAAATGCATTTCCAGGCCCTTCCTGAGGCGGTGGGATGATTGGATCTCTGTCTCCTGAGAAGCCCTTTCTTGTCAGCGGCAGTCAGGCGTGATCAGAGGACTAATTCCCATTAAATTGTCAATGATGCATCAACTCGCCACTTCTTTTTAACCCAGAAAAAGTTTCCAATCCGATAATTTCCTGTTCTTCCGTCCAAGTGTTCTTGCTTCTAACTGTGTGGTCAAAGCCGGATCAGGCAATGCTCTTTTCCCTCCCCTGGGGTTTTCAGTTTCCATCTCCTGGAAGGGATTAGAGGTGCTGTCAGTGTTTTCGTTGTGGATTGGGTGTTGCCACTGGAAGCATGGTCGTTCCTCTCATTTTGCACTGGAATAATGGGCACTTCCCAAAATGAATTTCTGATGGAGGAATGAAAATAAAGAATTTTCTGTGGGGAGACTTAGTGGCAGGCAGAACCCCGCCTGTGATCGTTGGGTCCGGTGGGGAGTGGCACTTCATTTGTGGAGGGACAGGCTGTGCCAATGCCAGATGTGGCTGCAGAAACGTGCAGAGCCAATCCTCCAGAGTGGAAGTAGAAAGCACCTTCTCACCCAGTGCTGCAGTAGAGAACACGGAGAGCTCCAGGGAAGGAAGGGCAAGTGGAGGGAGCGTGTGCATGTGCGTACGTGTGCTTGGGTGTGCACCTGCACTGACACGTGCATGCATGGGTGTTGTGTGCGTGCCCATGTGCTGTGTGTACGCATGCATGTGAGTGGCTGTGTACACGTGCCTGTGTGCACACTCATGCATGTGTGGGTATGCACACTTGTGTGTGTGTGGGTGTGCACGTGTGCACACATGCGTGCGTGTTTGCAGTGTCTGGACCCTTTGCTGGGAAGGAACTGCACACCACAGTCACTCAGTTCCTGAGAACTTGGATTCATTGGAGGAAAAGCCCCAGAGAACGGCCAGGGAGGCTTTGGAGCCCCTGTGCTTGCTCCTTCCTGCCACGTGAGTGTCCACGTGAGTGCAAGACTCTTCCTCTGCCCCGGCTGCCAAGGGACCCTGTCCTGACAGCACATTCAGTCTCCAGTGTGCCAAGGACCTGTTTCCATGCGTTTCTTGAGAACACGCTCTCTCTCCTGAACTCCGTGACCTTCCCGCTTGGGTTTCATTTCTTGTTTTCCAGAGGATATAAACTCTGCACTTCAGTGGGCGTGAGTATTGTGCAGGGGAGGCAGTGCTGCAGCCCTAGGGACCCCCCCTGAACCCTGCATGGAAGTCCCCCGGAGTCCTTCATGGACACGCCCACCCGCTCGAGGTGCGTGTCTGCTTGAGCCGCTCTTGCACGTGGGCCGTCGCTGAAAGCCAGTTCTCTGAAGAGCCCATTTGCCAAGTGACCAACTCCCTGAATTTATTGTCTCTTTGAACTAATTCGTTTTAGCTGAGCAGTTTTCAGTGTGTGTTCATATCCGTATATTCACACTGCTCTCTTTCGTGTCTGTCTCAGTACCCTGGAGATGGAGGGACAGGACGGGGGCTGGGAAGGCACTGGGGAGCACATTTCGTGCATGTAACATTGACTACACACCGACTCAGTAGCCAGTTATTAAAATAATCGTCATAAACAACTTTCTTACTGAAGAATAGATTCTTATGGATTTATTCCTCTACTTTTTCACCTGAAGAATCTTTCCATCTGAGAAAGAGGTTGCTGGCCTCCTGGCCAGTGTCCACACTCCCTTACCTCTAGCAGAAGCTCCCTCTTTGGAGGGTCATCACTGCGCGCAGTAAACAAATCACATCTCCCTGCCTCCCTGAAGGCAGGGAGGGCTAGAGGGATGTAAGCAAATGTGTCTGGACGGATCCTCATTTTTAAAGTCTGGTCAAGGGACTCCCTGGGAGGCACACTCTTTGCCCTTCTGCTTAACTTCTCAACCTGGAATGTGCTTGCAGTGGCAGGTTCTGTGGTGGCTGTATTGGGACCATGAGGTGACCCTGATGATGAACGCTCAGAGACCAAATACGCAAATGGACAGTGGCCAGACCATGTATAAAAATAGAACTCTGACCCCACGAGCTACAGCCCAGGAAGCCAGCCCGTTATCTGCGGAAACCAGCCCTATAAGTCAGACATGTAGGAATTCAGACTACTATCTCTAATAACCAGTTCAGGAAGATGAATGATAACTCCTGTAACAATTGGCCCCCAATGTCTATGACTTGATTAGTAACTGACCGCTTCTCTGGTTTTTATCCCTGCTGTAACCTAGGACCAACCAGAGGGAGCCAAAAATGCATCCCTAATGAATCACGTGGATAACCCACTTCTAGCTGTCCACAGCTGCCCACAGCTTCCTTGGGCCACAGCCTCCCTCCAGGGCACGCCCGGAGCCTCCCTGTTCTCCACAAGGAAGCTTCCCCACGCCTCTGCCTGCCTGTGAGTTTCCATCAAATGCAGATGACCCCCTTGCTGTAGCAAGCTCTGAATAAAGAGCCTCTGTTTTTCTCCTTTGGGTGGCTTTCATTTGTTTCCGTGCTGCCAGGTGTTAAGGATGGTGAAGCAGAAACACAAAAGGACCGGAAGCTCTGCTCAGAGGGCAGCTGGTCTAGCCAAGGACCGTGCTGCGGAAATAAGATTAAGGGCAAAATCTCCTTCCAAGCCAGAAAACTTCTCCCCAAAGGCAGAGGAGCGAGAAAGCAGTTGTATTACTGAACAAGCGTTTGGCTAGCACGTGGCGTGCATCAGGGCAATGCGCTAAAGAGACTGCAGACAGAAAGGAATCCTACTCCTGTATATAGCTAAGTAGATTTGACCCGTTATCGTCGTGCACCCAAGATGAAGCTGCCCAGTTTCTCAAAAGTTCGTGCGTGGAGGTTTGCGTTTGCAGTCAGCTGCCGGCTGAAGTTACACCCTCTCCTCCCAGGGGCTGGGAGACGGGGCAGTGCCTTCCCGGTGATCTCAGTTTAGAGGCACGCTCCTGGGCCCGTGGGAGACCTGCAGGAGGCCTGTTTCGCTTTTGATATGCAACTGCCTGTCTGCAGTCTTCTCAACACAAGAGAAAATAAGCCTCGGTCATGCTTGGGGCACTCTCATTTTGATTTTTTTTTTTTTTTTTTTTTAATAATTAGCAGCCAAACACAATATCCAATGAAAGCACAGTTCGGTGGGTTTTTCCTCAAGTCTGGAAGATTCTCTCATCTTGAATATTGCCACCCTCTTTGTTCTCTCCTTCTCCGGGGCTCTCCTTCTGTCCCCCTTGTCTAAAGTTTTCTTGTATATTGTTCAGCCTTTATCTCTCTGTACCACACATCTAGTTTCTAGTTCTTTAATTCTCTCTTCCACTGCGTCCCGTCTACTGTGTCATCCTTATGTTAAGTTTTTTATTTTAATGAATTATAATAGATTTATTTAACATTTTTGTTTGCTTTTTAAAAAATTCTATTTCTTCTTAAACACGATATTCTGTTTCGTGTGTCAAGTGCGGTTCCTCATCCATATGCTTAAAAGAAACTGCCTCAAATATGAAGACGTACATAGTTAAAGGTAAAAGGTACATTGTATAGACACAAGTGAGAAATGTAGCTGGAGTGGCAGGATTGATATTGATCGAATATCAGACAAAGCCAGTTTTAGTGCAAGGACTGAGGCCAGGGATAGAGGTGAAGGGGTCAGGTGATCAGGATCAGGAGGACATCAAAATCCTACATGTGTATGTCCTAACACCAGAACTTCAACATACATGAGGAAAATCCCGGAAGAATGGAGTATCGAAGTAAACATGTGCCCAGTCGTGGCTGGAGACTTGTGTGCTGCCTCTCGGTGATCAGTAGAAGTGGATGGCCGTCCCGGGGCCTGGAGAGCAGCACGCCCTGTCCTTCGTGTGGGGTTGCACCATCTGATCAGGAGCTGGCTGCCCAGCCTGTTTGGGCTTGTCGCCATGGTCATCTCTGTCTGTGGGCTGCAGTGGCCTCACAGTTACAGTGGGGTGAGGTGCTGGAGGGGAGGGTCTTTCTCAGAGCTCCTGGGCCCCCTCAGCTTTTAGCTGTCCCTATAGGATGGCCCCATCCCTCTTCAGGCTCTCACACCTCCTGAGGCCACAGGTGGTCTGCTCATGCCTCAGGGGTGTGACTGTTTAATGCCTTTCCCTCGGCTAAAGGCTTTTGCTTCTGAGAGTCTGGGAAGCACGTGGGGCCTGAGGAGCCACTGGTCACTCCATGCACGCCTGTGTCACCCCAAGGGCTCTCTGTACGGGCCTCTCATCTGTTCCCAACCGTCATACTGATCAGCCTGTCCGAAGTCTCAAAATGTACCTGAGTCTTCCTTGTTCATCTGTGTGGTGGTCACATCTTTCTTCTGTGTCCCATCAAAGATGAAACTCTGTGTCCCATCAAAGATGAAACAGTTTGTGCCCTTTCTCTCTCTGTCCTTGAAGGGTCTCATTCCTTTTTGGAATTCAGTTTGCTTTGTTCCTTTGTGACTCATCATCTGACTTTCCCTGTTGCTAGCGTGGGAGGGATGTTCTTTGCAGCTTTTGGCATTCCGAGTGGAAATGCAAGTCTCTTATGTATTTTATTGCAGCCTGAAGCTAACTATTTCACTCTGTGAGTTAATTTTTGGTGGGAATTTCCACTGTAGGAGTCCAGGGTAATAGCAGTATCCCCTTGAGATATGTATCATATCATGAGGCCACAGCAGGAAACAGATGGCATGGAAAAATGGGTCATTGAGGAATGTAACAATGCGGGGGCAGGGTTAGAGAACCCAGTATCCTAGGGCTCATAAGAACAGGTGCTGTGGCATCTGGAAGGGTAAGATCTGCAAGGCTGAGGGAGGAAACTTTGTGGGGTCCAGGGAGGGTGGCCATTGGAGAGGACTGGCAGCAGCTGTGGCCCTCAGTGAAAGATCTCAGCCAGTTTGTGGCCAGATATAAAACCAGGGAGGATATAGAAGAACTCAACACTACTACTAACTAAGAGGACCCAAACAGCATTCATAAACCACTTCCCCCAACAACTGCACAGAACACACACTTATCAAATTTTCACGGAACATATCCCAAGATAGATGACATCATGAGCCGTAAAACACACCTCAACAAATTAGAACTGAAGTCATACAGAGCGTGTTCTTAGACCACAGCACAATTGAACTAGGCATCAGTAACAGCCAACAGGAAAATCTCCAAACAATTGGAACTAATCAGTGCACTGCCAAAGAACGCATGGATCAAAGTAGAAGTCTCAAGGGAAATAAAAAAATACATTGGATTGAATGAAAGTGAAAATACAACACATCAAAGTAGGGTCAAGAGAGAAATTTGTAGCACTAAATCCTTACATTAGAAGAGAGGGAAAATCTCAGATCAATAGTCTGAGCTACACCCTCAACAAAAAGAAGAGCAGAATAAACCCAAAACAAGCGGAAGGAAGGAGACAATAAAGGTAAGAGATGAAATCAATGAAACTAAAAACAGAAACAATAGAGAAGGTTCATGAAACAAAGCTGGTTCTTTGAAAAGATCACTAAACCTCCAGCAAGACTGACAAAGACACAAAGAGAGAAGACACAGATACCAGAATCAGGAACAAAAGTGGGGACATCACTACAGACCCCGCGGACATGAGAAGGATCATAAGGGGACACTTCGAACAACTCCATACACACAAATTTTACAATTTGTGTGAAATGGACCAGTTCTTTGAAAAGCACAAACTAGCAAACTCACTATACTTTGAATAGCTCTGTAACTATTAAGAAAATTGAATCAGTAATTCAAATATCCCCCACCCCCAAATTTCCAGACCTAGATGTTTTCATTGAAGAATTCATCCAGGCTTTTAAAGAAGGATGAACACCAATTCTGCACAATCCCTAGCAGAAAATAGACAAGAAGGGAGCCCTTTCCAATTCATTTTAAGAAGTTAGTGTCATCCTGACAACAAAAACCAAGACAGCACAAAACAGGAAAACGACAGACCAGTATTCCTTAGGAATGTAGATGCAGAAGTTCTTAAGGGAGTATTAGCAAATATAATTCAGCAATATATAAAAACAATCACTACGACCAAGTGGAGTTTATTCCAGGGATGCAAGGCTGGTTTAATATTCCAAAACTGATCAATATCCACCACTTTAACAGACTAAAGAAGAAAAAAATCTTTGCGATCATATCAATTGATGTAGAAGAAGCATTTGACAAAATATAACAGCCATTCTTGATCAAAGCTCTCAGAGAAACAGGAATAGGGAGGAACTTTCTCAAGCTGATAAAGAGCATCTACAGAAATTACACTGAATGCTTTTTGCCCATGGAATCGCAGGCAGGGATGTCTTTCCTCACCAGTGTTATTCAACTTAGTTTTGGACATTCTCGATAGCGCAATAAGGCAAGAAAAGGAAAGAGAGACCCTCATTTCCGAGTGGTGTACCGGGGGCCCCAGTGGCAGCCACTGTGCCTGCCTCTCCTGGGACACACAAAGGACAGAGCAGCAGGGTACCTCCTGCAGAGCCGGCCCGGCCGGGAGGGGGCAGCAGTCGCAGCACACCAGGTCTAAGATCACTGAGCGTTCATCTCTGACCACATGACCACGGGCACCAGTGTGAGTGCTCAAGCTTGACACCCTTGAGCACACCTACAGAGCCCAGCATCTGCCACCTCACTGCCTCCCACCAAGCCCCAGGAGGCTGACCAGGGCAAAAGTGGGCTGTGCCCATCCCTCACCCGGCCACGTCAGAGACCTTCTTCTGTGAGCCAGGTGGGGGTGAGCCCTGTCCTGTGATCTCACCCTGAGGGGCCTCCATCCAGAACCTGACCCTGAGCCCTGCCAGCAAGCCCTTGGGCCTCCTACACCCAGGGGCCCTACTGTCACCTCCGCAGCCACCTTACCTCAGAGGACTCTGGCCATGCCAACCCCCCCAGTCCCTTGTCCCACCCCTGATGAACTCCGTGGTGCCCCTAGCACTGCCCCTCCTGCCCCCAGCACTGAGCCTCCAAAATGGGGGGCTCTAGGGGCTCACTTCCCAAGATGAGCACATTGGGCCGGGGTAGGGAGGTCTTTTGGAATTGTCTGCACCTCCAGCCCTCCCACATCAATGTGGCTGTTTTCCTGAATTATTGATATAAAACAGACAGACAAAAGCCAACTAACGATGAGAAGAAAAGCTCTCAAGTCACAAATATTTGCACATAGAACTCTTTTGTACAAATGAAACTATTTTCTTCTCCATGAAACTGGGACACAAAGAACTTGACAGTACAAGTTGAACCCCCACCCGCAACGTGTGTGGAGAGAGAGATGCATAGAGAGGCAGGAACACCTTGACGAGCTGTATCTACGTACTTCTCTCACCTTGAGACAGAAGCACAAACACTCAGCAAGCTCCCCTCCTACTCAGCCTCCCACCGATCTCGGTGGTTTTGAAAAAGATCAAAGTCCCAACTCAGGCACTGCCTGTGATTTTACTGATCCGAGAAAACCAGGAGTTGCTTCACTTCATAGATGCTTATGTGCTAATATCTTTTTCTACAAAAAAAGACCCAGTGCCATGTTCAATAAAGGTTGTTTTTAAAAGTAAGAAACAGGGGCATCTGGGTGGTTCAGTTGGGTTCAGTGTCTGCCTTCAGCTCAGGTCATGATCCCAGGGTCCTGGGATCAAGTCCCACATTGGGTTCCTTGTTCACCGGGGAGTCTGCCTCTCCCTCTGACCCTCCCCCTTCTTGTGATCTCTGTCTCTCTGTCTCAAACAAATAAATAAAAAATCTTCAAAAATCCCCCCAAAATAAATAAAAGGCATACAGTTCAGAAAGAAAGAAAAAATTAAACTGTCTCAGTTTGCTGATAACTTGACTGTCTATGTGGAAAATCCTAAGAAATCTACAAAAACGACCTTGAACTAGTATGTGAGTTCATCAAGGTCATAAGATACAAGATTAATATGTAAAAAGCAATTGTATTTTTATAGACTAACAACACATGGACACTGAATTTAAAAATACAGTACCATTTACAGTCACTCAAAACAAAAAAGAAATACTTAGGTGCCATCTAACGGAACAGAACTTATGTCCTCAAAACGACAAAGCATCGCTGAAGGAAATACAGAGATCTAACTAAGTGGAGGGACGCACCATGTTCATGGATGGGAAGACTCCATATAATGAAGATCTTCGTTCTTCCCTAATCGAAATACATATTTAATGCTACCCCTGTCAGAATCCCAGCAATATTTTATGGGTCCCGACAAGATTACTATAACGTTTCTATGGATATGGAAAGAAACTAGAACAGCTAAACAGTTTCGAAAATGCGGAGAACGTGAAAAGATTCAGCCTGTCTGGTTTGAAGAGTTATTATTATAGTTACAGCAGTTAAGGCTGTGTGACGTTGGCGGAGGGACAGACACAGAAGTCAGTGGAGCCACGGGGGATGCAGAGCCCACACAAACGTGGCCACTGATGGTTGGCAGTGGTCCAGAACCTGTTCCCGGGAGGAGGGACAGCCTTGTCCACAAAGAGTGCTGGAGGCCGGGACATCCAGAGGCAAAAACACGAACCTCCACTGCAGCGTCACACTTTGCACAAAAGTTGGATTGTGGATTAAAAAGTAAAACTGTAAGACTTCTAGGAAGAAAAAAAACACAACCCACAGAAGATCTTCAGGTCCAGGCACACAGTTCTCAGGCCTGACACCAAAAGCCAGATTGGTGAAGAGGGAACGCTGAAAAATCAAACTCTATCAAAATTAAAAATATTTCCTCTCTGAAAAACGCCGGGAGAGGTTTTTTAAAGGTATGTAGAGACTGGGAGAAAACGTTTGCAAACGTTCTGACAGAGGAGTCACATCTGGAGTATACAAAGCACTCTCAAAAGTCAACAGTAAAAACAATAAAAACAAAGAGACAGTACAAACCAACCCCTCCTAACAACCCCCAGACTTGAAAGTGGGTGAAAGACAAGGACACATATTTTACCAACGAGGATATGTAGAGTACTTCTTTCTGAGGCTCAGCATCTTAGCCATCATGGAATCGCAAATCAGAGCTCTCCTGGGCTCTTGTTACATGCCTGTCGGAATGGCTAAAGTCAAAGTGACAGCACCACGAACTAACGACAACGTGGAGAAACTGCACTGCGGTGGGGACAGGAAAATGGGCCGTTCTTGAAAATGATTTGACAGTTTGTGTTTTAAAGATTTTATTTATTCATTTGCTAGAGGGGGAGAGAGAGAGAGAGAGAGCGAGCGCACAAGCAGGGAGGAGGGGCAGAGGGAGAGGGAGAAGCAGGCTCCCTGCTGAGCAGGGAACCTGATGTGGGACTTGATCCCAGGACCCTGGGATCATGATCTGAGCTGAAGACAGACACTCAACCCACTGAGTCACTCAGGCGTCCCCAGATTTGACTGTCTTGAAAGAGTAAACATACAATGACCTGGTGATCACCTCCCGGCACCTACCCCAGAGAGACGGGAAGTCATGTCCACACAACGCTGCTGGCCAATGTGTAGAGCAGCTTTGTTCGTCACAGCACCAAGCTGGAGTCGGCCTCCATGTCCTTCAGCAGGTAAATGGTTAATCAAACCACAATCTGTCCACACTGTGCAACACCACTTGGCAGCAAAAAAGAACACATTCCTGATACAACAACCTGGATGAATCTCCAGAGAGTTACTGCATGGGAAGAGCCAACCCCCAAGGTCGCTGTGTGACCCCATTTATATAACATTCAGGAAATCACAAAAATACAGCAATGGAGAAGAGATTAGTGATCGCTGGGGTGGGTGGAAGGACAGTGGGTGAGGCTGTAAGGTGGCAGCAGGGGGGACCCCCGTGGGGGTGGGGTGCTCCGTACCTGCACTGTGTCACTGTCACCACCCTGGACATGACTCCGCACTGGAGTCCTGCATGGTGTCACCACTGGGGATCTGGGCAAAGGGCACGGGGGAATCACTCTGCAGTCTTTCTTACGACTGCATGGGAATCTACAGTTCTCTCAAAAGTTTAATGTAAAAATGATATTTTCTTGGCTGTAAGGAGACATATTGGAGAGAAGTAAATGTATTAGACTCCGCATGTTTCCCAAGCATCCCTGTGCTGTGAGCATGCTCAGACCGCTCCTGAATCCCTTTGCCTTTCCGGGCACCTGCTGATCCAGTCCTGCCCTCCGCAGTTCAAGCAGGAGTCAGACCTGACTATGGGAATCTGAGTCTGACAGTGTCACTGCAGAGAATACAGTTCTCTTGTTGGCTTTGAGTGGTGCTTCCCAAGATTTGGGGACGGTGGGACAGTCTGTGAGCTGGGAGGGTGTCCTGGGTATGTGGGACGCAGTCTGTGGACGTGTTGGTCACTGAGCCCCCAGCCTTGCTGAGGAGGGTCTCTTGTGCCCAAGTCAGCATGGCCTGTCCTGTGGGAAATTGACAAGAACCACAGAGGATCCGACTGGAGGGGATTGTGGAAGCCTGGCCCACCGCCATGGATGCTCCAAGAGGTTACGGGCTTGTGCCCAGAGTCATAGCGGGCAATAACTCAGGAAGGACAGACCTGGTGTGTCACCTGGAGCGGGGGACTCCAGCTCCCCAGGATGCAGTGCTGGTTAGAAGTGATGAGTTGGACTGGGGGCCGGGGTCCTTCGTTGCCCTCCTTGTGGACACAGCTGGTGGTAATGATGACTCAGTGACCAGGCTTTGGTCATCGAGGATGGCACTGGTGAGCATGTCTGGGCCTCGTGGGTTTGTATCACCGCACACCTCCCCCAAGGGGCTGCGCGACCCCACCAGCCCCCTGCTCATCAGCCTGTTGTTGGGGGAGGCAGGAGGCCCCACATGGCGTGAACCCAGGCGAACCAGGTTTGTGGCTGCGAGCCTCTGCCCCATTCCCTTATCCTGGTTTCTCCACTGCTGACAGAACTGCCTCCTTTTCCCCAGAAATGACCCTTTATGACCAGGAGAAAAGAACCCCTTTTCCCCTTCTGCAGTAGCACTGACATCCTCCCTTCACCTCCATCTTTATGTGCTTTCATTTCTGAACGAGAGCAGATGTATTTTCCTGAAGACAAATCGAGCATCTACTTAGTTGAAATGGTGGACAGTGGCCAGTCATCAAGATAATGTGGCAGGGGGCACCTGGTTGGCTCAGTTGGTGAAGCGTCTGCTTTTGGCTCAGGTCATGATCTTGGGGGTGGCGGGGGGGGGGGTCCCTGCTCAGTGGGGAGGCTGCTTCTCCTTCTTCCTCTGCCCTTCCCCCTGCTTGTGCGCTCGTTCTCTCTTCCACGCACTCTGTCTCCGATAAATAAAATCTTAATAATACGGCATGCTTTCCCGCAAGGGATTTTGTGGACTTCTACCAGAGATGGCTGGTCTAATGTGCGGGAGCCACGGCCTGCCTTTACTTCTTATTTCCAGGCGTCCTCAGTCCCATTGAGAAGCATCAGGACTTCAGAGGGCCCAGAGTGAACCGGGGCTGCGAATGACCCCAAAGTATGGCTGCCTTTACCTTTCTGGGGGTGGGGTTTCTCGGACAATAGCATAAAGAAAAGTCTTACCACCTGATTGGAGGTGTGGAGCCATGTCTTCACCTGGTCCAGGCGCCGTGCCCAGGGGCTGGGCTCTAGCATTTGCAACCTCTCGTCTGTGACCTGGTCCAACCTCTGACCCTCGGGCCATTGGCCAAGTTACCACATCAAAATAGAATATTGCTCACGGTTATATCTTCTTTTTTTTTTTTTTTTAAAGATTTTATTTATTTATTCAACAGGGATAGAGACAGCCAGCGAGAGAGGGAACACAAGCAGGGGGAGTGGGAGAGGAAGAAGCAGGCTTATAGCGGAGGAGCCTGATGCGGGGCTCGATCCCATAACGCTGGGATCACGCCCTGAGCCGAAGGCAGATGCTTAACCGCTGTGCCACCCAGGCACTCCATCTCACGGTTATATCTTCTGATTGAACAGACTATACATTTTGCATCCACTTTGCCCAATGTAGCATTACTTTTTTTTTTTTTTTTAAGATTTATTTATTTATTCGAGAGAGAGAGCATGAATGGGAGGGACAGAGGGAGAGGGAGAAAGAATCTGAAACAGACTCCATGCTGAGCACGGAGCCCGACCCTGAGACCATGACCTAAGCGAAACCAGGAGTCGGACACTTAACCCACTGCGTCACCCAGGTGCCCCAATCCAGCATTACTTAATGAACAGTTTTCCATGAAATGAAACGCCCTTGAAACACATGTCGTTTCTTTGGCCGCAGCACGTCACACACTATGAGTGGTGTCCACCTTCCTCAGCGCTGCCTGAAAACTCACACCTTCTCTGAACGTCGCAGAGAATTGAGTGACCCTGCTCTCCCACCACTGGGAAGACCAAATATGACACTTCCTGTGAGCACTCAGAGGCTCAGAATAAACCTTGCACTCTTAGAATGCCTTAATTATGTGCTTTTGCTGCAAGGTCAGTGGTCAGAAACTCTTCATGTTCTCTTAGGTACCTCTGATGGCTTGGCACCGTGAGTAACCGTGCATAGAATGTGGTGGGACAGACGCCAGGGGGAAGAAAAGTGTCGTTTGCCTGCTCGACATGGCTGTGCAGGTTGGTGTCATGCTGTCCCTGACTTCCCATGGTTGGGACAGATGCTGCTCGGAGCTGGTGGGAAAGCCGGTAACAGACCGCGAGGTGTGTCTGGGCGGCCCTCCGAGGACCACGTGGAAGCTGTTGGCAGCTTCAAAGTTGAACCCCTTCTATGGGAGTTGGAGTCACAGCATCAGAATATCGGAGTAACTTTTTGTCTGCTCCTCCTGGGGGTTTGCGGTGTGCCTCCACTCCTGAAATCTCGTGAGTAGAGGAGGAGGGGCGTCAAAACGGGCAGCCAGAGGGCCTTGGGGCAAGGCTGCCCGTGGTGTGTTTAGACACAGATGGCAGAATGTGCGTCCCTCTGTCGTGAAGTGGAGTCTGTCCCTGCCCCCCCTTAAATCTTGGCTTGACCAGTGGGACAGTGGGACATGGTGTAGTAGCCGTGCACACGCCAAGACGTGGCAAGTGCTTGAGCGCTGGGCCTTACGCCGTCTTGCTGCTGGGACCACTTTGCCGCAATGAGCGCGAACCACATTAGCCTGCCGCACAGTGACAGACACACGGCTGAAACTCCAGCTGACATCAGACGACTCCAGACATGTGGCCAAGGCCATTTAGACCGGCCAGCTCCAGCTGATCAGGGCCAGACCAAGAGTCCTGCCCAGTCATCCCGCAACCCGTGAGCAGTGATGAGCAGCGTTGTTTCCAGCAGCTGAGTTTCAGGGGGCTTGTCCTGCAGCAGGAGCTAGCCGAGGCACTCCCCAGTCACAGCCAGATGCCGGAAGGCGGCGGACACTGCAGGCTTGGGTTTGCCTGAGCAGATGCCCACAGGGTGTCGTCCTGGATCCGTACCTTCCCACCAACCTTCCCTTCTGACTCCTTTCTGTCAGCTGTCCCCTGGGAGTCCCTCTGGTCCTCCCAGAGAGACCCTGCTGGCACAAGTCTGCTGCCCTCCCACTTCATGGCTACCTGCCCTCTGCCTCCCTTAGAGCCTGGCGTGTTTGAGGAAGACCCGCTGAGAGAAAACATCCCAGAGAGCTGAGCCACGACCCTGCCAAGGACAGGGGGTGCACGTCAGCGATGGCCTCAGGGCAATGATGCCTCAACCCCTGCGGGGAGAGACAGGCTCCTGGGGGGCCTCCTGCTGATGCAGGGCTGAGAGCCAGACATCATGCTGAGCACTCGGCACACATGTGTTTAACCCTACGACGGGAGAGGCCCAGATAGACGGGAAAGCTGGGTGGGAGGCTGTAGGGGGTTGAACTGTGTCCCCTCCCAAAAGATCATGACCACTTGCACCTGTGAATGTGAACCTGTTTGGAAATAGGGTCTTTGCAGATAGAATAAAGTTAGGATGAGGTCACCCGGAGGTAGGCTGGGCCCGGATCCAGTGATGGTGTCCCCACAGAAGAAGGACATTTGGACACAGAGACACGCAGGGAGGAGACCACGTGACCACAGAGGCAGCGACTGGGCCATGCAGCCACAAGCCCAGGACGGCCCAGGACGGCCAGGACCGCTGGTAGCCCCCAGAATCAGCAAGAGGAGAGGAAGGAGCCAGAGTGCAGCCCGGCCCACATGGTTTTCGGACCTCATGCCTCCTGAACCGGGAGAGAATTCCCGTTGTTCTAAGCCACGAAGCTTGTGGCACTTTGTCGTGGCCGCCGTAGGACACTCACACAGCAGGCGGGGAGTGCTCGCAGGCAGTGAGTAGAGAAACCCAGAAGGGCTCAGGTCCATTCTTGCCAGACTCTTTGCAGAACAGGTGGCCTGTGGGTGACCCTCCATGGAGATGGCAGGCGCTGGACCAGCATGGGAGGCAAGGAGCAGCCTCGGCTGGATGTCAGCAGTGGGGCTGCCATGGGCGGAGGCTGGCTTGGCAGGCTTCCCCGGGGTTCCATTCAGGATGGATGGGCCTGTCCGAGGGTGGTGGGCGCTATTTAACCAGCAGGGGCAGTGCTGTGTGGCTCCTTCCCAGCCGGGAAACTGTGGTCGGCATGCTGCACGTATCCGGCAAGCTGGCGCTTCCCTAGTGCGGGCCGCTAAGCGTGCATGGCCAGCCGCTTCCTCCAGGTCGATCAGCAGCCTGCGGACATGCGTCAGTTAATTAATGGGCGACTCTGGGCATCCACCGGCAGCGCTGAGAACACGCAGACCGGTCAGCCAGCCGCAGTTGCTTCGTATTTCCTTCTGTTACGTTCCAATCGGCACGTCCAATGCATTTTGTGTTTTCTGTAAAATAACTTTTAAGGAAAACAGCAGAAATGAGTCCAGAGTTCTCACTGCCATGACTGCTCGCTGGATGCTGCAGGATACTTCCACGCTCTGTCTCTCTGCTGTGCCCCTCTCCTCCCCACCTGTCTCTTTTCCCTTAACGAAGCCCAAATGTCCTTGAGCACTGGGCTTGCAAACGGAGCCAGGCACGAAAGCTCGCATCTTCCCATCTTTTCAACTTCCTTTCTCAGCTGGGAGCGAGGCCAGGTGTTTAATAGGCAGACATACACTTATAAATGTGCGTGCACACATCCTCGCACAACTGCGCACACCTGCAAGAGTATCCCTGCCCCCACCTCACGCGTGCGCGCACACACATATTTTGCAGTGTGACTTTTTCCCTCTTACATGAGTCTTTAGCGACCACATACTCAGACTCACTCATTTAATTGGTAGATGTTTGAGTTCCGCGTACATACATCACCAGTGCTGCCCCTAAGGCGCGTGGGGTCCTGGGAGATTGTTTTCTGTAGGGTGTCTGCCTTTATGAACACTTCGAGTCACCCCAACCCAGCTTCTGCGCTGTTGGGACTTCACTGGGAGCCAGGCTTCCTCCTGTGTGTCGAACCTGGGAAGGCTCTCTCAGTGGTGACCGCAGCTGGACATTCCCCCTTGTTCTCACAAGTGACTGGCTCAGTGGCCCCTGGGACCCCACCTCCCTCTCTTCCTGCTGACACGGGGTTTCTCCCTCACTGGCGTCTGCGTGTGGGCATTCTGCATAGCCTCGCTCCAGAAGGCCCGCAGCCCTCCGTCTTGCTCCTCTACCTGGCAGCCCTCTCTGCGCACCCCAGGTTCACAAGCCCACCGCTTGTCCTGGCTGCAGGGCCTCTGTCACACCGAGGCCCCGGCGTGAATGCTGCCTCGTCGGATCTTTGCTTGGCTCCCTGCATTCATCACCCAACAGGACACGGGGCCGGCGGTGAATCTGGGGAGATTTGCTCAGGACACAGGGTGAGTCTCTAACGTCCTCACCCAGCTCCTCTTGGCTACTGATCGAAAATTGCCCCCCAAAATCCAGAGTGACAATTTTATCCGCCTCTTAGAGAGACTACAGCTAAATTCTTGTGGTTTAAACTTTAAAAACTCTTCTATGGCGATATTGGACGAGCGGTGAACCCGAGCAGAGCCTCTTGTCTAGCTCATCTGCCCGACACGTTGTCCCTCGTCAGCGCTTCCCAGCGTGGGGGCCGCAGCTGCCCGCGGAGCGAGAACGGGGTCGGGCATTTCCTGCGGGGGATGCGGCGGGGCAGCTCCGTGGCCTCTGGCCGTGTGGAGCGGCTGCTTCTCTGTCCCAAAGGCTGCTGGAAGCCAGGGGCTGTTGATCGGAGATTAAGTATTTTGTATGTTTAGTGTTTAACCACCATGTGGAATTGATTTTCCGACGTGATCTGGTTAAAGATGTCAGCAAACGGAGACTGTCATGTTGGCTTTGGACAGTATGAAGGGAGGAAGGTGCAGAAGGTGCCTGTGGTTGGACACAGGACAGGTAGTGTGAGATGGGCAGTGTTGGGCCCTGGGGTCCCCATCCCAGGTGGGAGTGACAGACATTTCTCTGTTCTCTGTCCTTACTGTCGAGGTCAGCGCTGGAGCCACGGAGGCTGCACTGGTCTTCTGCTTAGCAGGAGAAGAAACGGAGGTGGGGGGTGGGAGCTGCATTCCCAGTTGGCACATGACATTTAGGAGAGAGGTGTGTGGTGTCTGTTGGATCCAGTTTTTGACACATGCATCACTCCTTCAGTTGCTAGAAATTTGGGGGGAGAAAAACAATGGAGAACAGCATGTTCTTGTCCCCTTGTGTGAACACAGGTTGACGGAGGCGTGGCTGGCTGGTGGCAAGGTGCAGGAGTCTCGCGGCAACAGTGCTGCCTGTGCGACCGTGGCAGCAGCGGGCTCCATCAAGTTCTGGAAAGCGCGGGGCATTGTGTGTGTCTCTCGATGGGCAGCACAGCTCTGGACATTTCATCCTTCACGCTGACTTGACACTTGGCCACGTCTTACCCTCCAGCCCCCAGTGCCGACGCCATCACTGACTTAGCTCCCACATGTGGAGCGTCCTGGGGCAGGGCTGTTCCAGGCTGTGGGTGAGCAGGCTGAACCGGGCGGACAGGCCCCTGTCCACAGCCTCGGGCTTGTCCCTGGGACAGAGGCTGGCTGCGGTAAAGGGAGGGGCTGTGCCCATGTGGAAGGTGACTCAGGCTGGGGCCGCGTCATCCCCATGGGCTCCGCTGATGGGGTGCAAAGACCCCAGTACATAAACATTCTGGAGGCAGAAGGTTGGAGGAAGCGTTTTGCGGGGAGCTGGTGCTCTCGTGCCAGTTTGTAAGGTCTCCACTGGTGGAAACCAGGCTGCCACCAAGGGTACGGACTGTCACAGAGCTGCTCTCCTTACAGACTCCTCTGAGATGCTGATTTCCCTGTCCCAGGACTTGGTATAACCTCAGCCCGGTAATGCAGACAAAGCGCGTTAGGGTGTGTGTGTGTGTGTGTGCGCGCGCGCGTGTACACAGGTGTACATGGGATTGTTTATGTGCGTGACGTGTATACACACGCATATGTGCACGGTTGTGTGGTTAATGTGTGTGCGTGCACAAGCACTGAATTCAGTCATCGCCGTGTGACATTTGACGGGGGCAGAGCGTGGCGAGGTGGGCATTCAGTACAACTGAGTGGGTGGGAGGTACTGGTCAGAGAGCTCTAGCGGGTCTCAACCTTGTGAGCCGGGTGGCGAGTGGGGAGGCGTAGGCTGACGTGCATCCCTTCCGGACGCCTGCCGAGTTCGGTGTTCTGTCGCCGAAGCTGCCACGCGTACTGGCTCTAACAGGGTTAAAAGGAAAAACTGGGCCACGAAGAGAGGCAGAACCCAAGGCCCCCGTTCATACTGAACTGGATTCGAGAAGTGATGGAAAATGTCGCAGCAGAAAATGAATTATTCAGGGATGGAAAGTAGCGTTCTGGAATCCACCGAGAGGGAATGAATGTGCGGAGGACACTAATCAACACCAGATGAAATGCCCACAGCGCTCAGATTATGTGGCAGCCTTCACAGGCTTCTTCAGAGCAGAGCCTCTTCGGTCTGGAGAGGGGGCAGAGGAGGCGTGCGCAGCCCTGGGAAGCATCGAGGGGTCTGGACGCGCGTGGGGCACGGGGGGAGGGCCCAGGTGCGCGCTGCCCGTTGTCGAGGGGTCTGGACGTACGCGGGGCGCTGGGGGAGGGCCTGGGTGTGCGCTGCCCCTCAGAGCTTGACTGCCCACCAGCCGGGGTCGGGTTTCCCTTTACGGGCTACAGGGCGACCCAGAATGTCCCCAATTCTTGCCCCTGAAACAAAGGCAGGAAGAAAGGACAGCCCTCCTCCCCCAAGACAGACCCCTCAGATGTGTTGAGTACAGTCTGCTGTTTGAGGTGTTTGGTGCCCGCCTCCCTGTAAACGGGCGCCAGCCTGGTTGTGTGTTTGGCCCCGTGTCCGTCTGAGCCGCCTCCAGCCCCATGCCTCCCCGCGCAGAGCCACCAATGTCCCCTCGCTGCTCACACACAGGACACGCTCCGGGCACCGCCTGAGATTTAATTCTGAATTTACACGGGACGGAGCATCACATCACACTGGAAAACTGTTGTAAGATACATCTGCGGGAAAAGCACAGTTCCTCGTCTCCCCTGGAGAGCTGGGGGGCTCCGGGGACTCTCGGAAGCAGCCCCAGGATACACAGCACTACCGAAGAATAAGTACAGTACCCCTTTTCTGTATAAGAATATATTATTTAAAAGACAGTTTAAAAATAAAAATTCTGTACAGCATCATGAATTCCTTTTTTTTTTTTTTTTTGTATCCGTGAACAAAACAGTTCTTAGAAAACGCAGTCTTGTGGAGTCAGGCGCTCAGAGTCCACTCTTCCCTGCACGGACGGCTCCCGCGAGGCTCAGCCAGCCCGGTCCTGCACCGTGGCCCGCGCCGGTCCTGCCTCCTTCAGGCTCGGGCTGCTTGGAAAAGGAAGAAGCTTCTGTTGGGACTGAAAATGTGCAGGCGCTACCCGACGTCGCAGGACGATGTGCAGACGATGCTTAAAACCGCACACCCTGTTGAACACATTTCCGCCAAATACAACAATTTTGATCCCTCCTCTGAACCATTAGAAAAAGTAGGATGTGACTGAAAAACAAAATGCCAATGTTTCCAGGCACGTGTGGTGTCCCGGCATTCTGCCCGTTTAACGGACAGAACAACAATAGTAACGGTATTATTCCCACGAGTAGAGAGATGAGGCTCTGAGGCTCAGAGAGGTTGAGACCCTGGTGCGGGTCACCCAGCTTGTCCTTAGCTAAGCTGGGCCTGTCGGGTGCCCGCGCTGGTCACTGCTCCTCCGCACGAAACCAGACCCCGCGTCCCAGCCCTGTGTAACTGGGGATCTCTCCAGTCACCCTTCAGACCGAAGGGGCCAGTGTGCCTTTGACGCGGCCACGCGAGCAGCTACCGTCGGGTGCCCGGGAAACGCTCAAGCCATGTGAGCGATACCGCGTTTCTGGGGGGCTTTCACAGTGTGCTTTTCCTTGGAAGTGGCCCGTATGCCCATGACCGATCCTTTGCTATCAACCAAAGCATGTCCCCCTTCCTTCAGAGCCGAATTCTATGAATTACAGGCAAGGAATCAGAATCTCACTCACTTCAAGCCCATCAGCCGTTCGGATTTTCTGCCTTCCCCTCCTTCTCTCCTCCCCGCCACCCCCATAGGTCGTCACTGCCGCCCCGTGTTCATAGGAATTACCATGTTCATTGAGATGTCAATTCAGGATGGCTTTATCTTTGCTTTTCCTCACGTCTCTGTTTCTCTCTTTCTGCGCATTGGTGTCCCCGGCCGTCAGGCTCTCTGTCTTCTGTAAGCAGGACAGAGCAGGTGACAATCAGGTTCCAGGAGCCCGTGAGTGCCTGCTCGTCCACTAAAGAGCTTCCCGTTGAGTGAAATGCTAACATGTGTCACCAAGACGGATGTCTGTAGCGCTGTCTGCGCGCCCGCCACCTTCCCTGCTACGGGAGGCCTCCCCGTCCTGGCCACAGTCCCGAGCTGGGACTACCAGCTGGCCCTGGAGGCAGAGCCCAGTGGACTGACGGGGGTGAACACGGAGCCCGTGGCCCTTTGTCTTTTGCGGGTCTGTCCTTCTGGGGGTAGGAAAGTATCCTGGGGGTCCGAGTGGCCCCCACCAGGCGTCTGGGCCTGGAAACTTTACAGCGATGGCTCTCGGAGGGGCCCAGGAATGCCAGGGGCCCCGCCAGGGACACCTGCTCAGACATCGCTCTCTGTACCATTTTCTTGTAGGCTTTGGAGTCTCAGGGTCTCTCCTCGACCTTCTGGTAGAGGGATCCGACTAGAGAAACCAGCTGCCGGTCTGGAAAGTCCATTGACCAGCAGGCAGCTCCTGAGCACCGACGACATGCCTGGTGTTGTACACACAGCAGTTTGGGGGGGACGAGAGCAACATAGGGCACCTGGGAGACCACCTGGCGCTCAGCGGGCACGGGGGTTCCTAGTGGCAAGGCCGGGGGGCACTATGACCAGGGAGCCCTGACTGAAGGGAGTGGTGGGGACAGCACGGGGTGGGGTGTGTGGCGCGGCTGAGGCCAGACCAGGATGAGTGTGGGGCAGCACGACATGGCTCTTGCTGCATCAGGGCCCCTGTAGAGAGGGGGTAGCGGCGGCGGGCTGAGGGCAGCTGGACATCAGAGGGGGGGCTCTGCGTGGGTCTCAGGAGGCAGGGGTCCCCGAAGCAGAGATGTGCACGCACCGAGGCCCTGGCGTGGCCAGACCCGCTCACAGGCTGTGCAGAACGCCTGTCCACCGGCTCTGAACATGTGAGCTGGACCTTCACTGGACATAGTACCCGGCCTCACAGCAGCCTAGGGCCAGGCCCAGTCTCCTAGACCCTGAGGGGGCCAGGCCGCCATGTGTGAGCTCCGGGATGTGGGTAGTGGCTTCTGTCCGGCGGGGAGCGTCTTATCTCACCGCCCTGTCACTGAGCAAGGTCAGCCCTGGGGCAGGAGGAGGACAGGGATGCACAAGGGGCTGGGGCGCTGCTCTGAGGGCATCTGAAACTCAGAGAGACCCTGGCACATCTGATTACAGCACAACGATGGGGGACGGTGTGACCCTCCCCCCAAGGGGCACGGAGCATTGGGTGCAGTTTGGTTTCATAGAGAGTATAGATTCCCTGGTTTGCCGGGGTCTGGATTTCGGGGGGATGGAAATGAGCTCCGGTCCAGCGGGCCCTCCTGCCGCGGCACCAGGAGCGTGGACCGGCGCAGGCCTGCGCTGCTAAGCGCCACAAGGAAGACTGCCTTTCCCACGTGGCTCACGTTACCTCTTTCATTGCATCGTCCATTTGCTTCAGTTCCTCGTAACGATCTCTGGATTCCCAGAGGGGCTGCAGCATGATTTCCTCCACCACAGGGAAGAGCTGGGAGAGACAAACGGGTTCACGGTCCATCGTTCTTGGCACCACAGAAAGCGTCTGGGAACCCGGGGGTCAGGGGAACCGCACAGCAAGTGTTCTCGCAGCCTCTGGGCCACCCCTGCCGTGGGGTCCCTGGTGACCCCGGTTCTGAGGCTATCTGGTCAGTGGCTCCTGGAGACTCGCAGGCCCGACACCTGCCCACCCACCTCCTGGTCCCGCTCTGTTTCTGTCCTCTCACTTCACATGGACCTGCCCTCCACCCGCCTGTCCTGCACCCGCCTGTCCCCGAATGTCTGTCGTCCAGATGCCAGCCTGACCTCCAGTCTCCCGACAGCCCCGTGGCTGGAGGAACCAGACCGTCCCGTGGCGTGGCCTCAGCCATCCTGCCATCCCCACCCTGTGGAACCCTGTGCACGCAGCTCTCGGCCCCATAATGCCGTCCGTGCGTCCCCAGTCACATCCCGGTCCTGCCGCAGGGGGGAGGGTGGGCCCACATGGCAGTCCTGCGCCCCTGCACCCGCTGGCCATGATAAAGGCCTGGAAGTCCATGCAAGGAATGTACAGGGGGGACGAGTCCCCAGAGAAGTAGCAGTGAATGAGGTTTATGGGAGGATGGGCTGAGGTGGTTCTGGAAGGCTGGTAGGCCGCATGGGGCCGATGAACCAGTGCACTAGGAGGCAAAGGTGTGAAGAAAGGTGAGGACCAGAAGCTGTGGGCCGTCCTGTAAGACAGGAGTGCCAGGGAGGGCGGGGGACTTCGTGCAACGAGGGGGACAGCTCTCCCTGTGTTGGGGGAATGGGGAGCCATGGAAGGCTCAGGAGAGAGGCAGACATGGTTTCCTTGCTAAAATCAGCCTGGGGATGGCCGTGTGCTGGGTAGAGTGGAGCAGGTTAGGAGGTCCTTCTGAATGCAAAGGTGCCCTGGGAGTGGACGGCCTGGGGTGGCTCCAGGGGGCATGGAGACAGGAAGGCTAGGGGGCTGAGATGGGGAGGCGAGAGGGTGAGGACTCTGGGGATGCTGACGGAGGGGCCTCGGGTTCCACCTCACACCGCACACGGGCGTGCGTGTGAACGTGCGTGTGTGTGTGCGCGTGCACATGTGTGTATCAATGTGGCGTCTTCCCAGACGTGACACTCACTCACCTTGGTCACCGTTTCGAACATCGGGATCAGGACAAACTTGATGAACCCAATTTGGGCCGTGGCTTTGGTCACTTTGTCCCGGTCCATGAAAGGGGCCACAGGAAGGCCCTCGGACTTTTCGCGGTCGCTCTGGGAGATGCAGTGGGCCGCATGTTAGAGAGGAATATCTGTGAAATCTGGGGACTCTGTGGGTCTGAGGGCTCGGGGCCCGTTCCTGTGCCTCACCCGACCAGACCGCTCTGCCGTGGGGGCAGTGGCAGCAACAGGGATGGAGGCGGTGTCTCGGTGGCCACCGGAGCGTTCAGAGGGAGTGCAGGGCCGGCCGTGAGGACAGGGTGCAGGGACAGGTGCGGCCGGTGCAGCGTGTCCCCCGGCTGCTGCACGGCAGAGGCGGCCTCCAGGACCCCCAGCCTCCTGGGGTCCACCTCACTGGCCTGCCGGCATCTTCCCGTGTGGGCTGGCTGGGTTCTCTGTCTGAGGGCCTCCCCAGGGCTGGACGTGCCGGCCGGCCCGCCCCGGGGGCCCCTCCTGCCTCTGCTGCTTATCATTCTGGCCATTCGCCTGCCTTGTCTGCCCTACTAGCTGCTCAGTTACTGGTCACGGGCGGCGGGTTCCAATGTTCGCTCTCCTGGGCTGTTCCTGTCTTTCCTGTGTCACACTGTACCCATTCATCTTGGGTGTGCACCTGCTGTGAGGGCTTTCTGGAGGCTGGAGAGATCGTCTGTGACCCGCTCCACTAGTCCCCCTGGGCACACCCATCGCCTTTCCATCACGGAGCCCGTCAAGGGGCTGAGCCGAGCGGCCGGGGGCCTGGTGGGTGTGGGATTATCTTACCTGCATGAAATATTCTTCTAATAGGCAGTCCACCCAAGGTTCTGCCACTTCCATTGGACGGACCTCGTTAGAGATGTCACAGCATTTTATCAAAATCATCTTCAGCTGGAAGAGAGATCTGGGATCAGGCATGGGGCACAGAGCACGTCCCACGGCTGCTGTCTGGGTCTGGACCTGCCACCCCGGGGGATGGAGGACTGTGCCGCTGGCCAACAGTGACTGAGCTTTGCTGCCTCCGTCCACGGCGCCGCGAGCTCGCTCTGGGCAGGTGCGCCAGCAGTCTGCGTCTAGACCCCCAGCCGCCCCCGGGAGAACGGGGCATCACCGCACCCCCACGGGATCAGAATCTGTTTGGGGGGGCTTGAGTAGTAGAAAAGTGTGTTTAACACAGACATGTTTTGTGATACAAACTTAAATCGTAAAGTTTAAAAGGCTCTTCTTGCTTGTTGAGGACACGCAAACGTATAGAAAGAAGTCTCCGTTAGCAAGCAGAGGTGAAAAGGGTAATAAGGAGACCCACTGAGGTAGGTGGTGGTGGGACCCCTGGTAGCAGTGAGCGTATCAGAGGAAGGCCCCCACAGAAACGGGGGGGGGCATCCTCCTGGGCACCGCGTGCCCCTCATCGGGAGGGGCACCTGCACTGCTGCCTGTGACCCCAGGGGTGTCCTCCGGGCCAAGCTCCCGTACCGTCTGCCCCTCCTGCCAGGAGTCAGAAAAATCACGTGGCGTTGAAGGCGGTGTGGGCTTCTGCCCTGTGCTCCCAGGCCTGTTGTCTCCCCCATGAGCCTGCGCTTTCTGCCTGGGCCCCTGCACTTCCTGCTTAAGCCACCACCCTGCAGGAGCCTGGCCTCCCCCTGCTGCCCACCGCCTTCCTGGTCCAGCTCTGGCCCCTCCTTCCAGCCTTCCTGGCTCCCGAGAGCCAGAGGGTGTTCCCTAGCACGGTCCCCTGCTGCCACACACGACTGTCCCCAGGGGTCACCGACGTCCTGGGACAAAGCACAGGCCACCGCTCGGGGTCTGAAGGTGACCCAGCAGGAAGTCCCCCTGGGCACAGCAGTGTGGGCTGTGGGCCCTGAGTGGGCCCGGGCTGTCTGCACCCGGTCTTCCAGGAGGCAGGCGGGGACCCTGACTCGGCAAAGCACCTCTCCACTCAGCTCAGCATCTGGCATGGCCCGGCTGAACCTCAGGGTGACCCGGCTGCCCTTTTCCCTGTCCCTGGTCACCACCCTTCCTTATCAGTGCCTGGGAGTCGATCCAGGCCTTCCTTGTCTCCTCTGGGAGTCGGCTCCAGAACACAGGCCATTATAGGGCCTTGCCCAACAGGCCTCTGAGGGAAGCTGGCCTGACACCTGGGCACTGCCGTGCTGGGGGGAGCTGTGCCAGGATCTCTGGCCCCGGCCACATGGGGCACGGTATCCAGGCCTCCTATTGGGGGCCTCGGCTGAGGCCCTAGAATCCATTTTGACCCAGAACCTTTCCACTCTTGGGCCCTTCCCTCTACCTCCTCCAGCCCCTGTGTCCCTCAAGAAGTGGGTGCTTTGGGGGATCCTCGGCCAAGGCACGATCCCCTGGTCTGTGCTGCAGGCCATGGACCCTCACTCTGTGTGGGGGCGGATGGCGCCTGTGGACCCGGCGCCCCTTTCTCCCCCTTGCTCCAACAGTTGGGTGTCTCATTGTCCTGACCGCTCGACCCCTTGCAGCAAGACCTCTGGCCTCCTGCCCCTGAGGGCCTTTCCTTACGTGTTAGAGGGAACATGAGACTCCGAAGGGGCACAGCCTACTTGTCCTTCCTCCTTGCCCCGCTGTGGAGGGCAGGCGGCACCTCCCACACCCCGCTGGTTTTTCAGGAGCAGGGACGTCCCTCCAGCGTGACCGCATCTCCCCGTGTTTGGCCCCATGAAGGGATGCCTCGGAGGCCCTGGCTCGCGGGGACATTTTCTCCTGCTGTTCACTTATGGAAAACTCGAGGTCCTTGTCTGCACACTTTGTGTGTTAGCTGTAATTCAGTTTCAGGGACGGGATGCTCAGAAGGTCAGCCAGATCTCAGAGGGCTGTCCTTGTTCCTCAGCTTCTAGGCATGGAAAGGGACCATCAGTGTTAAAAGAGAGAATGCCGGAAAGCAGGCCTCACATGCAGACCAGGCTCAGCGTCACCCCTTCTCTGAAGACTGGGAAGGACATTTCCCTGTGTTTTTTTCTTAAGAGGGCAGGCACGGTGCAGACCCAGGTGGGCTCTCCTCACTGGAGAGGTCTGCTCCCATTCTCTGGATGCCCGGCCCCTGCTCATGGAGGGGGGAGCCGGGAAGGGGCCCTGCAGGGCCCTGACTTTCCCGCCCAGAAGCTGGTATGCAGAGTATTTTCTGGGGCCGTGCCTTCGTGGGAGGACCAACTTTGTTCTCAGGAAACCAGAGCAAGATGGATTGATTGCCTTCACCCACTCACCACCTTCGTCGGAATGAGATGCAGGAATTGGGAAAGCTGTCTCTAACCGGGACATGGGCCCGCTGGGGGCTTTCCAGGTAGGCGCTGTGACTCGGCGCCCACTTTAATCATGCCTCGCTCCAGGGCCAGGCAAGGGTTTGGGTTTCTTGGTTTCCGGTCTGGGCTAGAGGGTGGGACTCATGCACCAGCCCCCGAACAAGCTAAAACAAGCTACTTACAAGGGTCATGTGCTCCTCATTGCTGTAGTCAAAATTCTCCATTGTTTCTTTGAAAGAATCCATAATTTCTGCATGTCTTGCCATGTCAGTGGCTAAAATTAATGTGATCATCCCCTGAAAAGTGAAAACAAAATGTTAACCCCGGGTACCGTCCCAGCATCACTCCGCGAGCCCTGGCGCGTGCTGAGCCCTCCTCGCACAGTGTCCACTTGGTCCTCGTGCCAGCTCGATGTGTGTCTCTGAGAATCACTGTCCTCATTTTCAAGATGAAGAAACAGAGCCTTGAGGAGGCTGGGGAGCCTCCCAGGCTGCGGCTGGCGAGTGGAGGCTGGGGATTCAAGCCCACGCATGCGCTGCAAGCGGGCCCCGAATGCCAAGGCCAGGAGGAGGCAGTGACCCCAGGCCCGCCAGGCCCATTCGCTTGGAGGTGGCAGGCTCAGCACCATGCTTCCTCGTGACGGCTGCCTTCAGCCAAGGACTAACGCTTCCCCTCAATCCAGGAATCAGGTATATGGCTGTTCCTTTCACATCACATCGTTGGAGGTCAATAACCGATTTTCCAGGAGACTTTTCCCCTGTTATGGGATCTGTGCCTTTGCTGCTTGGGAGCCATCAAAGTCAGGCTATATTTGACAGCACTGTTCTACTCACACATTTGTAAAGGACGATGCAATGATTTAAAAATTTTTCTTTCTTTTAAGTAGGCTCCACGCTCAGTGTGGAGCCCAGTGCAGGGCTTGAACTCACGACCCTGAGATCAAGACCTGAGCCGAGATCAAGAGTCGGACGCTGAACCGGCTGAGCCACCCGGGTGCCCCGAGGATGCAGAGATTTTTAAAATATAAATATTTTATTACCTCGTTAACCAAATACTGGCTTAGCAGAAGTAACATTTGAAGCTGTGACCATCCGTCACCCCGAAAACATGTGTAAGGACACACGTGTGTGCTGCACAGACCTCTGGGTTTCCCCAGAAAACAGCTACAGCGTCAGGTGTAGAAGTGACGTCAGCCAATAGGGCTCATCTCAGATGTATTTTGGGGCATTCTGAATTCTGTGCTTTCTCTGTGAAGATCTCACTGTGTTACTGGCGAAGGAGCCATCCTGTGAGGAGTTAACCCTAAACATACTTAGTGACAAAATATTACTACAAATTGAGGTAACTAGGGCGTCTGGGCAGCTCAGATCGTGATCTCAGGGTCCTGGGATTGAGCCCCACGTCAGGCCCCACGCTCAGTGCAGAGTCTGCTGCTCCCTCTCCCTCTGCTCCTCTCCCTGTTTGCGGTCTTTCTGTCTCTAAAATAAATAAAATCTTTCAAAAAAAAAAATTGGGACAATTGATTCTATGCTCAGAAAGTCTCATTTTCACGTTAGTCATGTGTTTGAGGCAGGTCAAGCCTCCTGTGCCCCCCTGGTGGGGGGGTCCTGCTCTGACGGCCCCGGGGCGGGCACAGGTGCGGGTCCTGGTGCGTCTCACACAAGGGGGCCCGGCTGCTGAGCTTCTCCAAGCCGGTCCCTGCAGGAGCTCCTCACCGGGCCACCGTCGGGGGCTCTCCATGAGAGAGCCCTTTTCCCACTTGAGAGACGGACGCACCTCCACTCATCCCGACAGCATTGGCACCCCGGCTGGGCGGCTCCAGAGCAGGGGAGAGAGGCGGGAGAGCCCACAGATAAAGGGGACACACTTGTGCCAGGAATCGGTGACATGGTGACTGACCTTCGGCACCGCCCTGAGCTCTGAGCTTCCTGGAAGCCTGGCCGATGGGTGACAATGGTTTACGAGGCTGCTGTTCTCTGACAGAGTGAAGCTTATCAGATCTCCAGGAGGGAGAGCTCGGATTCCTGGATTCCCGTGTCTTTATCAGGTGCACCTTGAAGCTGCCCCGAGGCATCGAGCGGGTGATGTTCTCATCGTGGGACGGCAGAGCGCGGCTCCTGCCCATGAACACGGCCCCTGGCTCGCGTGTCCTGAGGTTGCCTTACAGGCACCACTCGCTGGGTGACGGGGACCAGCAGGAAGGCCCCCTCTCACGGTCCGGAGGCCAGAAGTCCCAAGGCTCTGGGGAAACGTCCTTCCTGACTTTTCCTGCTCCTGGAGGCCCCAGGCGCTCCCTGACTTGAGTCCACATCACTCCAGCCTCTGCCTCGGCTTTATGCGGCTTTCTCCTCCACGTTCGTCTCCCCTGCTGTCTCTTTTGAGACACTTGTCATTGGATTTAGGGCCGGCCTGGATAATCTAAGCTAATCTCCGGAGATCTAACTTAACTACCAGCAGACTCTTACCCAAGTAGAGCCACATTTACAGGCTCCGCAGGTCAGGAAGGGAACATATAATTTTTTTTGGCAGAAGGGGGCTACCATTCAACCCATACATTCCTCCAAGAGGTCTTTCTGGTCTCTTCCCTCCCCTGGAAGCATCAGAGGGGGGCGCAACGGGGCTGTGCTCAGCGGGGACCCCCTGTGTGGAAGGGGGCATTACTTCCAGTGAGTCGGAAGTGTCTCAGGACAGGAGGACGCTGTCCCCTCCTCCCCAGCGTCCCTTATCTGAAATGGGCGGTGGGGCTGACTGGGTCGTGGTGGGGGTTCGGGGGAGCAGTCAGGTTTCCGCTAGGTTGGATGCAGCAGGTGGGTCTGTCCGGGGCCTGCTCGGACTCACTGTGGACCTCTGGTGAGTGAGTGACCCAACCTCTGGACCCCTCACTCTCCCAGGCTGTGGGCTGGAGAAAGGACGAGTCTCAAAGGATTTGGTGAAACGTGGGGTGTGAAATGCAGGCCGTGGGGTCGCCTCTCCTTGGGGTGCCACTGGCCTTGGTGGGGGAGGGGTGGGCCCAGGACCGTGTGGGGGCCCCAGCCACTGGAGCGAGGGGCTCTGCCCCATGGTGGTGCTCATCGTCCCCCCACCCTGCAGTCAGAGGGCCTGCACACCTGTCTGATCTGCTTGAACCCGTCTGGCTGCACGTTGGCAAAGATGTTGCACTCGGGCTGGGCGAGAATCTGAAAGGCCACTGCGCAGTGGTGGTTCTCCAGGGGCGAGATGTCATTGTATCGGACGGCCAGCTCTGTGCGGGCGTTGATCTGGTACCTGGCATGGAAGGAGAGAGCACACGGAACCTTGGGCACCTGCGGGGACGCAGCGGTGCCAGCAGATGCCGGGAGGGCATCGTGGCGCCTCCCGCGGTGCCAGGGACGCGCTCCTCTGGGCTCTCCTGACTCTCTGCTGCCCTGTTCACCAGACGCCCTCAAGGCCTTATAATCCTACCAGGCGGACACCACCCACACCTCTCCCCTGCTCCCAGGGACAGTGCCCGAAGGCGATCGGGCCTTCCGTTTTGGTCGCTCGCTGCACCATCAGTATGTGCGAAAGGGCAGACGTTTGAGTGGGCACCGGGGTGTGCTTTCACGTCAGAGCTGTGGCTGCGACCCCTGGGCTGGACTGTGCTCCTCACGTCATCTTGAGTGTGAAAGGATGGAATGCATGCACGTGGTGCTCTTCCTCGGGGGAGCATGGGCGTCCACACTGTGGAGCCTGACGTGGGTGAGTTCTCGGCCACACAAATACATCTGCTGGAACAGGGGCATCACCCGGGACACAAACCAGTGCCACACGGCCGAAACCTGGCAGTTATGTGGGGTGGACCCTGTGCCCTTGTCGCCCAAGAAGTGGGAGTGGATCACTGTTCCCGTGATGCCTGGCCTGTCGTCCTGGCCCCCACGGCCCGTGGTGGACTCCTCCCACCCGCTGCCCGTCCCCACTCCCTCTGCCCCTCACTCCTGTTGGAAATGGGCTGGGGAGGGGGATCCGGAGAACCGGGTATTGTGTGCGGACACCACCCCTGCTTCAGGCGGAGAGGAGGTCTGACATCACCAGGGCTCTGCCCGAGTACTTTGCACATGCAGGGTCCGGAGCCGGGACCGCAAAAGAGTGTGGCAGCCCCTTGGGGCCTGGTAACCCCGAAGTGTCCTCCCCGGGAGGCCCGGGGCCCTGGACCAAGTCCCAGAGTGCGAGCTGTGTCCTACGGAGGTGAGCTGCGGGCTGGTGAGGCCTTCGCCGACAGCTCCAACTTGGAACTGGTGTGCGTGTTAAGCTGAAAAGGTCACTCTGATAACCAGAGAGCCCATTAAAAGGAAAAAAAGAGAGAAATTATGTACGTACGTGTTGTTGTATCCTGGATGATCCAGATCATGGCAGACGGCTGCCGTCATTAGGATCAAGATATCCATTTGGGAAAACTTCTCCTGGATCAGAGAGAGAGTGGGAGGGGGTGAGGAGGGGGCTGGAATGGGGGGAGAGGAGTGACACGGGCGGGAGGAAGCCCCTTGGCTGCTGGCCTGGGGGGTGGGGCCGGGAGGGCGGGGGAGCCTGTGCCCCCAGGTGGGGGCCGTGTCCCGAGGGTGCCCCCCCCGAAGGAGCCCCCAGCGACCCACCTGGAGCCTGCAGAGCCAGACCATGCTGTACATCATCTGGGTCACGCAGAAGCAATGCCGGAAGTTGTGGAAGGGGTTGTCCCTGTAGTTGTCGTGCACGCAGAGCTGCGAGAGACGAGGGTTCCAGTGCCGCGTCCGCTGCCTGCCCTCCCCGCCAAGCTGCCCTGCCCACCTTCCTCCCTGTGTTGCCGGCTGCCCGCGGGTGTCTTGGATGAGCTCTGCGTCCCCCTCGGCTGACCCAGAGGCCAGCCGCCTGCTGGAGGTCCGCGCGAGGTGGCCCGAGGCCCGAGGACGTCCCACTGGCCACCCTGCGACTTGCACCTGGGCTCATGGGCTGAGGTGTCCCCAGAGGCGCTGAGGAACCACGCGGGGATGTGACGCTGCGGGGGGGCCTGGGGGGCTATCGGAGCGGCTCTGGGTCCCGGTCCTCATCACACCTTTTCGTGTTTTAATACTTAACATCTAAGCTTTCCTACTTGGTTCTGAGCAGTATTTTATGTAATCTGTTGCTGAACACACACTCACATACTCATACACGTACCCTTCCACACACGCGCACTCACGCCCCCCCATAAACGTGCACACACCTGCACACTCGCTCGCCGCACACTCACTTCACCGGCCCCTCCCTGGGTCTTCATATTGTCTCGCGCATCAGAGCAGCAGCTCAAGGGCGCGGAGTGTTCTGGTGGGAGACGGACGGGGACAGGCTGCGCGTCCTCACAGAACACTCATGGGAACGTCACCTCCGTCTGTAGGAGGCCCAGCGCCACCGGGCGGGTGCCCGGCTGGTCCGTTCCCCAGTAACGGGATGACGCCGTATTCAAGGGGGACGTGGGGGCCTGCACTTACCAGCCATCTCCTGAGTGTGATGGGGTTGATGGAGAAATCTCTGACCAGGCCCAGGTCGTGATACATGTGCTCTAAGCAGCTCAGCATCTGCGGACACAGGAGCAGAAGGGTGGTCGGTGGCGGGGGCGGGCCAGCACGGCCGCCCGACAGAGCCGCCCTTCCTGCGTCCCGGGAGATGCCTGCGGGGCCTGCCTGTCCCTTGAGGGTGAGCCCTCCACTCCTTGGGGCCCCGACAGCGAAGCCATGTTGACCGGGGGGGGGGGGTCCCAGGACCCCTAGCAGGGATGTGGGGACTTGAAAGAGTCATTGGGCTAAGAAGTCAAGGGAGTTCCACGCAAGAAGGGACAGCGATTGGGTGAGAGGCAGCACCCCCAAACGGCCATGTCAGGAGTGACTCTGTGAGCTCGGACACACGAGAAGCCAGGCCGAGGTGCTTGGGACACGGTTCCGTGGGACGCGCGCCCGAGAGCAGGTGCCTTCACAGACACAGATGCCCTGTGCTCTCGCTGACACTCGATAGCCTGTGTCCCCAGCACGCTTTCTGAGCCCTTGGGGGGTCCGTGGGGACCAGACACACACTGTAATGCGCTCATTGTGGAGTCTGGAAGGTAAGCTGCGTTCTGTCACCGAGCTGTCTTCCACAGAAATCTCGCTCAGGTTAAAATAGATTTGTTTTCAGTCCCGGAGAGGATGGATTGTCATTGTTGCGATCTGTTTAAATACAGCTCAGAGCTGTGGAGCTAATTCAGCCGGGGAAGAAAGACTGAACGATTATTAAAAAGTGAGAGTCTGAGAACGTGGGCTCTGCTTTCTGGGAAGCAGGTCTTGGGTGCAGCGCCCGGGGAGACGGGAGACCCGCGAGGCCCCGGGACCGCACACCTGAGCCCTGCCTCCGTCCCATCTGTCAGCTACCTGGGCCTGCGTGGCCACACTCACGGGCGGCCTCTGGTCGCCGTGTGACCTTCTCTTCCCAAATGGTGTGCAACGGACTGAACTGTGGCCCCCAAATCAGTATGTTGAAGCTTGAACCCCCGGCATGACCGTGTGGACAGAGGGCCTTTAAGCACTCATTAAGGTTAAATGAGGTCATTGGGGTGGTCCTGGTCCAGTAGGACCGGTGTCCCCGTGGGGAGAGGAGACCAGAACAGATAAGCACACTGGGGCGACCACGTGAGGACACGGAAGGTGGTGTCTACACGTCAGGGAGAGAGGCTGGGGAGACAGCAGCCTGGCCGACGCCTGACATCGGACCTCCAGGTGTGAGAGGAGGTTCTGGGCCTATAATGCGTGTTACGGCTGCCGAGCTGACTGCTACATGGCGTGCTTCCAGAGACCCATCTTCCTTCCCACGGTACTGGGAGAGCTGGGAATGGGGGGGGGCGTGGCCTCTGCAGGTGCAACCCTGTACCTACAGCGTCCACAAGACAGCTGTGGAAGGAACGCCACGGAGCAGAGACCCGTGGCATCGCCAAGAATTCAGTGGGAAAACGGGAGGTACATGTGGGAGCCTGCAGTGTCACAGGTAGAACGTACTCCTCGAGGGGACAGGAGGGATGCGGACAGGAGTATGTGCAGGGCGCCGGGCTCCGGGGACAAGTCCAGGGCCCTGGCGTGCGGCTGGGGGTGCTGGTGCCCACCGTCCTGGATGCCAGCGCTCGGGGCCAGAGGGCTGCAGCCCCTCTGCTCCCCACCCCACGCGCACACACAGCTCCAGCCATATAACGCTGGTGGTGAGCTTGGGAGTCTGCAGTCGGAGGTGATGGGCAGATGAGACCATCTGGTCCTGTGGCGTGTGCATGGCTCTGGAGCAAGGGGGCATCTCTGTGCATCCGTTCCCACACCAGCAGCCCCAGACGCTGGGCGGTCCCGGCCGCAGGGCTGCATGGAGCTGGCTGCGGGCGCTCGCCGGAGACCTGGGGCCCCGCGGTCTGCAAGCCCCGCGCTCTGCAAGCCCCGCGCTCCGGGGAGGCGGCCGTACCGGGAAGAACTCTGACACGTCAGCCAGTGGTGAACTAGAACATGGGAAGCCATCTCCTCCATCTGCTTTGTGATCCGGAGGACCCTGGCTGGGGCCGGGGGTGCTGGGCACAGTGATAGCCCCAATCAGAGGAAGAGACGTGAGCCCCGTACCAGCGGCCTGACATTCCAGGGCGTGAGCTGCTTCGTGGGCGGCCAGATGCAGTTTTGGGGGGCCTTCACCACCCACAGTCCAAAATCCACGGCATCCCCACACTGGCCAGAGGCTAGGGCTCCCGTCTTTGGCATTTCTGGTTCCTGGCCGCATGCTGGGAGAACACTTCTTGAAACCCGGGAACTGCTGAGCAGTCTGCCCTGGGCACTGGGATGCTCTGGGGGAAGCCCACCCAGAGGCCGGGCCCACCTGTGGGCTTCACCCCGGTCCTGACGCCGCGGGCAGGAAGCCTTCCCCTCGTGGCTGCATGAATCCTTCAGTCTCTCCATGAGGCGGCATGACCTCTCCGGCCACAGCAGAGGTTCCGTGGGAGATGGAGACAGGGCTGGAAGCGAGTGCCCGTTTCCACGCAGGCGCTGTGCCATCGGGGACTCGGCCCCGCTTTCACTCCCGCATGCGGGAGCTGGAACGGTTTCCAGCAGCCGTGTCTGCCCACCCACCAGAAGCGGGAATCTGTGAGCGCCGAGCCATCCTGCTGTGCCCACTTGCCTGCGAACGGGCCTTGCCCAGCCTGGGTCCCCTGTTCAGACCTCGGTCCCAGGACTTGTCTTCAAGGGCCTGACTCCCGTTTCTCCTGGCCATGCTGCCTCCCACCCTCCCGAGCACGGCGGCTTCCGCCCTGGTCTCTTGCCCGTCTAAACCCACGCTCCAGTCCTGCACGCTCCTGGGTGGCTGGATGATTTGGGGCACACGTGTTGTCTGGTCCAGGGCTTGGATGGGACAATCCCCGGGACGGGGGCCAGCGCGCAGTGGGGCGGAGGCAGGGTGGGCAGCGCGGCAGTCTTGTGCCAGAATGAAAGCACGAGAGCCGGGCACTTGGAGACCCCAGGCCCTGGTCAGCGACACGATGCCCGCTCAGGGCGCAGAGCCCTCTTTTCCTGTAACCTGCGGCGAGCTTGCTGGGAGGGCAGACTTTCTGCGTGTCTGCATTACTGGAAAGCTGGAGGAGTTGAAGATTTGGTGGGCCTCGTGTCTGTGATGAGGAACTTTTGTTTTCTTGGGGCTCAGAAATGGAGGGGTACAACTGATGTTATTATTAGACTGAACAAACAAAAATCCCCATGTTCGTATTTGCTCAGCAGAAAGGGAAACTGGAGGAACGGTCTTGCGCAAGTCCTGCACCCCCAGTCCTCTGGCTGCAACACAGCTGCCTTCCCTCAGCCCCTTTCCTGAGGAGGCATCTCCCGGGTTTCCCCTCACGGGGCACGGCAGCTGGCCTGGGAGGGTGTGCAGGGTTTGGGGGGCCAGCCTTCCTGCACTTGACCGCCCGCGCCTCTGCTCTGACACCCCCCCTTCCTGAGTCCTGCGTCCCGGCCCTCCTGAGCCCACCCAGGGTCAGACTGAGGGAAAACCTAGGGAATCAAGTCAAAACAACAAAGGCCAGAGAGAAGGCGGAGATGGGGGCTGGGGTGGCCCTGGCAGGTCCCCGTGACGCTGGCACCAGGGGCCCCTCGCTCACCTCGTTGGGCTCCCAGAGCCAGACGTCAAAGGTGGGCTTCCGGAGAGCTTCGATGGTCTCTGGAGAGAGCAGGTACTGGAAAGGACAGGAGGTCGGTTAGGCTCTGGGCTGAGACAAAGGCTGGTGAGCTCGCACGGGCCACGGGACGTTCGCTCCACGTCCTCCTGTCCCCTGGTCAAGGACACCTGTGCACGGACTCCAAGGCCACACTGCAAGGATTCTGCAGAGGGCCAGCCTCCAGGGACAGACATCCCGTCTGTGGCTGCCAGAGGCAGGGCGGGGGCACCAGGGGGGTCGTGGGTGACAGAGATGTTCCACATTTGATGGTGCGGAGGTTTCCTGACTTAGTCTCTGCAAAGTCACAGCGCTCCGCACCTGCAGGAGGCAAACCTGACTGTGGGTAAATTACCTCTCCGTAAACCCGATTAAAACATGCACAGTAGGGGCGCCTGGGGGGCACAGTGGTTGAGCGTCTGCCTTCGGCTCAGGGCGTGATCCCGGCGTTATGGGATCGAGCCCCACATCATGCTCCTCCGCTATGAGCCTGCTTCTTCCTCTCCCACTCCCCCTGCTTGTGTTCCCTCTCTTGCTGGCTGTCTCTCTCTCTGTCAAATAAATAAATAAAATCTTAAAAAACAAAACAAAACAAAACATGCACAGTAGAGTGGAGTCAAGGAAAAGGAATTAACTGGGCAGAAGATTCAAATACTGGCCAAGAAGCTACTCAGAGTTTCTGCTTTGGCTGCAGGCTAACGAGGTGCCGCTTGCTGGGCGCTGTGGATCGGGGAGCGCCAGAGTTCGGGTCAAATTGTCCTGGGAAACAGGCTGGGATCTTAGACGTAAGACTGTCATGGTGTTTGGGATTAGATGTACTCTTCCCCGAGGTCTTTGGTTTGCTTGGTTTTTCATTTATTTATTATTATTTATTATTATTATTATTTAAAGAGAGAGAGAGCAGGGGGAGGAGCAGAGGGAGAATCCCCAGCAGACTCCCTGCTGAGCACAGAGCCCAACGTGGGGCTCAATCCCACAACCCTGAGATCATGACCTGAGCTGAAAGCAAGAGTCAGACGCTTACCCGACTGAGTCACCCAAGCGCCCCTATTTGGTTTCTTTGAGGAATTGCTATGGAGGATGGACATCTTTCATTTTGGCTGTAGGCTAGGCCTTGTGGGCCCCTGGGGCAGGACTGGGAGATGCGGGTCACGTTTTCTTGTGGGAAGAGGCCCTAGTGTCCATGTGAAGCCTCGGACAATATGCCGCGCGTATTTGGAACCAGGTTGGGGGAACCCCTCACAGGCTGGCTCTGGGAGGCTCTTTGTCCTTGCGAGGACCGTGGGCAGTGGGGGTGGGGGTCTGCCCCATGCCGGCCTCGGGACACCTGTCCCCGTGCCAGCACACCGAAGCTTGACTCTTCACGTAAGCGCATGTGGACAGTCTGCCAGGCCGGGGTCTCGCTTGCTCAGCTGAAGGCACAGCCGAGATGGTGACCGACATCGCCAGACCCTTCTCTGTGGTGATTTGAAGCCCCTGCCCCCCAACCCCCAGGTCACTGGGCCCTCCACTAGGGCCTGGGCTCTCGCAACGGAGAAACCTCTTGAGGCGGAAAAGCCAAACTTCTCATGGTACTTACATACTGTTCGGGACAGGAGAGCCAATGAGGCGGATTTTAGGTGATTTTAAAAAATGAAGCTCCTTATCGTAACGTCTGAGTGTAAACACCTTCAGCGAGTGGGGGAGGGGCCGAGACCTGCAGGCCTAGGGTCCCCCATGGCCAGCACACAGCAAAGAGAAAAAGTACTGGGCCTAAGAACAGCAAGGGGGGCCCACAGCCCAGGGCCAGGGCGGGAGCTGTGTTTGCAAACGTGTGGACAGAGGGGGCCTGGCCAGGGCGTCGGGGTGGCTGAGGGTGGGGGGCCTGGCTGGGGGCGCAGACCTGCCGTTTCTCCAGACCCAGAACAACTTCTCACCTTGGGGTACGTGGGGACATCACGGCGTGGTGTCAGCTTCTTGTCCACAAAACTGTACTTACAGGGACAGCTGGTCCTGCAGGGGGACAGTCAGGATGAGCTCTGGCACGGCTGCTTGGACGAGGTGTCCGGCGGGCCCCTCCTCACAGCGACCCTGAAGAAGCCCCAGCCAAACCCAGACCCCACACACCCCTTGGTCGTCTCTGTTACAGAAGAGTAAGTCAGAGAGCCAGTGACCTCTCACTGCTAACCCCCCAGGGACCCTGCCTGGACCTGGGATATTGTGGCTCTCCGAGAACACGTCACCTTCATTTTGTGCAAATTCCTAAAAAATCTTTTAATGATGCAAGTAAAGCACTTTTATTCTAGAAAATTCAAACAAGAGGGAAGTAGGCAAAGTTTAAAAAAAATTTTTTTAAAAAGCAAGTCCCCACGTTACCTACTTCTTTCCTCTCCATCTCACACCCTGGAAATACCTTCTGTTAAGTTTGGGGTATCCTTCCAGAATTTTCCAGGGCACGGACACACAGGGACAGTGCCTTGGATTTTTAACAAAAATGGAAGTGTCTCAAACTTACTCTTTTACTACTTGTTTTTTTTTTTTCCACCTTGCTCATGGCAAACTCTGCTCGTTGCTCCCCAGAGCTCAGCTTTAGACAAGGCACGTCCTTCTGGGGTGCTCCCGGGGGGGGGTGTGTGTGTGCTGTGCTGCCAATCCAGTCCCCCACCATGGACTTTTAGGACGTTTCCAGTTTCCCCCCCAGTATCTACCTTTAGAGATGAATTTGCTTTCTGCCTCCTGACTCTGTTTCCCTTCACTTCTTAGTATCGAGGTACCCCCCCCCCCCATAAGGACAGAACCAATTGAGCCAGGCGTGCTCTGGAGGGAAGCCGCCTTCCAGCATCGGGGGGAGAGTGTGCTGACACTGGTGGTACCCGGGGGCTGGATGTGGCCCCCTCCCCACCCTGGGACCCTACCTTCCTGGAAGGGAACATACTCCCTATCCTTGGACGTTACACTCTTTGTACATCACGTCCTGTCTCCTAGGAGAGCACTTCAATAGCACTTAGTAAGAGCCATGAGACATTCCTGTCCTTTAAGCCTGGGCGTCTACACCGGGGAATTTAAGAAAAGAACTGGATGCAGGGAAACTGCTCTTTGCAGGAGGGTGTTGACGGCAACGTCATCTGTTGTTACAAAAACACAACACGAAACCAGAAGCCACCTCAATGTTGCCGAATGGGAAATAATTTAAACCATTATGGTACATCGACAAGATGGACTGTTATGTGTTATTTAAGATAATTATGAGTATCACGTGAAGTAAGAAGGTTTTTGGGGAAAGAGGGAAAAATGTTGCATACAGTAGGGACTGAAAGATAATGCAAAAAAAAATCTATCAAACTACAAGGAGAAAACACATTTGCTGGGTTGACATGAGCATGCGTTGTGACCTCCTGGAAAAATGTATGCGCTGGGTATTGGTTCAGATTTGATCCAGTTATTGCTCACAGCGTTGTCAGGGGAAGGAAGATTACAAAAGAGGTCTCTTTTCTTTTCAGAAGAGGTCTCTATACAGAGAAGCACATCTGGGCGGCTCGGCATCCAGCTTTCAGGTGGGGCTCACCCCCACCCCCATCCGTACAGTCTGGAGGTTTTCCCCGGGGCTTATGCTACTTGGAAACTCAGAGTAATAACTGTTTCCTTTCTGATAAAGGAGCCTTCCGTACAATTTTCTGGGGGTCTTGCTATTCTTGCCCTCAACGTGATGCTTACAACACTCACCAGACCTCGTGTGTGGAAGGGATTTTAAGAGACTCAGTAGAAGAATAACCCTTGAACCCCTAAAAGTCACCAACCAGAGGGTCTCCATTGCCGCCCTGTAAACGAGAAGTCGCCCCCGCACGTTTCTGAGCAGTGACGAGCTTGGTGTGTGCACTTGGGAAAGGAGACCACACCATCGCCCTGTCTTCCTGCGCTGAGCCTCTCCGTGCAAACATCCACACGCGCGCCGTGTACGACGGCTGTGCGCGTTTCCCGGGAGGATGGGGAAGCTTGCGCAAAGCAAGATGGTTCGCCTGCTGGACTCCAGCTGCTTCCTTGAAAATCCCGGCGTCGGGAGTGTCTGCTGGGTGCCCGGTGACTCCTGCCAGGGCCCCCCCACCTCGGCCAGGCGGCCCTGCCTGCTCCCCCTGTGCCCCGTTGCCACGGGAACCGGCATCCTCCAGCGACAGAGTAGCTGGCATGGTGCCTTTTCTTTTCATTCTATTTGGGGCTTATTTTTGCTTCCATTTCCTGGGCTCCCAGCCCCCCCCCCCCCCCCCGTGGCTCATTCAGTGGACAAGGCCATTTGGGATGAAAGTGGAGACTGGAGCCCTCCCCCACCCGGGGTAAAGCGGCAGGCTCCACTCTGTGCTCAGCTAGGCCTGGCCCTGCCCTAAATGTGAGCAGGAAACTGGATCAGGAGAAACTCGGTGGAGCATGGCCTGTTCCGGGGGCATCTGGGAGCCTGCCTACGACCCCACTCCACTGCTACTCCCAGTGCGGGAAGTCCCCTGGCACAGAGGCCTGGCTGGGTGGTGCTCATGTAGGGGCGAATGTGGGGCCACCGTTCAGGCTTGTTAGCCAGCTGTGTGGGCACGGGGGACAGACATCTGTCTGTCCTCCCACGGAGGCCGACCACCGCCTAGCCGGGTTGATATCACCAGGAAGAGCTGTGTGGGTGCCTGTCTCTCCCCCCTCCCCCCGGTCCAGGCGAAGCCCTGCATTGGGGAGCCTGGTCCCAGGGACTCTAAAATGCTGCACGGTGTGCCTGCGTGACTACAATGGAACCTTCCAGACAACAGAGACAGAACGGGGGGACACATGCGGCCTCCTGTTTGCCATCTGTGTTCATTTCTCTGTAAAGCAAAGGGAAGGGCCACTTGTGTGGGGCACAGAAAGGCACAGAAGGGGCTGCTGGGCTCCTGAACCAGGGCCCGGGGTGGGTGGCCTGGCTGTGGGTTAGACCTGGGCCCAGGCCTCTGGGTTTCTTTTTCCTAAACGTGTCTGCAATGTTCGAGAGTTTTCCCCCCATTCTGTGACTGAATAGTCGCATCTACCCGTCTCTCACCTCTGTGGGATGCTGTGAAAACCGTCTGCTGAGAATATCGCCAAGCAGTTAGGGCACCGGGAAGGCTTCTCTTTGGACCATGGCACCGTGAGCTCTAAAAATGTCCTTTCTGGGCAGCGAGGAAGAGCGCTTCAATCCTCGGCTGGGCCCAGGCACCCGCCACGCCCCAGCTCTGCCTACTGGGCCAGATGGGCGCCTGCGGGTCACGGTTTGCCTCTCGGCTCCCGGGGGCTTCTTCCCATGTGCTCTAAAGCTGGGTGTATGCTCCCCCTATGCTGTTTTGTGGGTTGGATTATGTCCCCCAAAAGTGAGCAGTGGAGGTCCTGACCCCAGGACCTGTGCACGTGACCTCCTTTGAAAGGAGGTCATCCCAGGTGTAATGACTGCACATGTGGCCACACTGGGGCAGCGTGGGCCCTGATCCAATAGGACTGGTGTCCTTTGGAAAAGGGACATTTGGGCACAGAGGCACACACGGGGAGAAGGCCGTGTGAAGACCGAGGCTGTAGTAACGCACGGACCAGCCAGAGCCCCAGGGGCTGCTGACATCCAGAAGCTTCTGAGAGGGGCTGGGATAGATCCTCCCTGGAGCCTTCAGAAGGAGCGTGGCCTTATGGACACCTTGATCTCTGACTTCTGGCTGTCAGAAGTGTTTCAGGCCCCCAGACCGTGGTGCTATTGTGGCTGCCACGGGACACTGGGACAACGTGGACCAACCCGAGCGGCAGGAGCAGGGCTGGCAGCCACCCCTCTTCCCCAGCATGGGAGGAAGGTGCAGGAGCTGGAGGGGGCCCGGCACATGGCAGGGAGGGGGCCGGCGAGGGCGGGGCTCATGACTCACCCCTGTGGCTTTGGGCAGGCGGCAGGACTTAGTCATTCGAGGAGGGACAAGAGACTGCCTTCTAAAAACCCTCCCGCAGGTGCTCTGTGGGCTGCGTGGGTGCGGCACGTGTGTGGGGTAAGGCCCACAGAGGTGGGAAGGGGCCTCAGGGGTCCCATTCCTGCCCCGGAGACATGCTCTCTGGGCGGTGAGGTTCCTTGGCCCGTCGTACACACGAGGGACTGAAGCCGGGAGGCAGTTCAGGGAGGCTTTCCTTTCTTTACTTCCCTTCCCCGGAAGCTGCCGGATGAGGCTGGTAACGCTGAAGCGGCCGGAGTGTCCGTCCTGGGGAAGAGGCGGCTCCTGGGCAGATGGCACAGGGCCACCAGGCTCTCAGCGCAGCGGGCATGGACGGCACTCAGCCACGGCGGCCAGCTGCAGAGGACTGCGGGCTCAGCGAGGCCGACCAGGCTGGGCTAATTGGCTTTTCTTACGTGGCCGTGTGGACTGGCCACGGGATGGAGGCCCAGCAGAGGGCAACTCCGTGACCACAGCTGCGGAGGGCCTGAGTGTCCTTTCAGCTGCTGAGCCAGGCCCACCTGCCTGCCCCAGCCAACTCTCAGCCCGTACCCGGTCCCACAGGGGGCTCTGTCTCCTGCCCCTAAAGAGCCTCTCACTAAGGGGGTGTCTAGGATGAATTATTCACTCGCTATTTTCTCAAACTTGTTCACCCCGACTTCCCCAAATCACATGGGATGAGACATCCCCAAATCCAGGTCAGTTGCCCAGTGGGTGTGATATAAACGTGGTGTGGTCCGTGTAAGACCACATTAACATGGCTTCGAGCCTGCCCAAGGCTGGCCAGCCCCTCGGCTCTCGCACGGGACTACACTGGCACCATCAGCTTCCCCTTCACCTCCTGCCTTCAAAGTGCCTTCCCTGCTTCCAAAGACAACCCGATATGCGCAGGGCTGTGCTGCGGTTCCTTGTCCCCACTAAGTCCCGCCGAGCTCCCCACACTGGACGTGCTCGCTGTGCGTGCTCCCTCCCCCATCACCTCCGCTGTCACCCTGAATGCTTGCTGTGACCACAGTTTCATCAGAGGGTCCCGCTGTACAAACACCTGCTTTCGAGGGGGGCGTAAGGAAGCCCGGGGTGTTTTTTCCACGAATTTTAGCTCCCAGGGGAGAAGCCCTCATTCTGCACGACAAGTGATCTGTGTGGAGAATGGCCAGAGGCCGTGTGGCATCTCCCCTGTGACCTGCTGCTCTGTGCTGTGGGGACGTCCACACAGGAGCACGGCCTCCGGGCACCAGCACGCCATCCCCTGCAAGCCAAACGTCTTCTCCTCTTATTGGGCCCTTTCTTTAAAAATCGCAGCCAACTTCTCTCAGGCTGGATAAGTGAATCCTAATGCTTTGTTCTGTGGGAGGGTCATTCCCCCTTTAAGTGAAGCCGTCCTCCTCGCCTCCGTCTGCCGTAGACGCTCCTGGGGTAAGAAGGCTGTGCGGTTGACAACCCGGAGCCGGGCTGCCTGTACCCTGCACTCCCCCCGGTCACAGTGGGGTCGGGCCCTGCCACAGGGCTCCGAGGAGAACAGCCCAGAGCCCCCTCCCGGGCCCACGTGCAGGGCCTCTCTTCCCAGGCCTGACCTTACCTGCCGCTTCTGGCCGCCAGCTCTTCCCGCATCTTTTTGATGTCACTCTTGCATTTCTCGATCTCCACCACTTTCAGGCCTTCCACTGGGACGAAGAGAAACAAGGGGGTTACCATGGAGACACGCGGAGGACCTGGAGAGGCTGGAAACTGGGTCTGGCCCCACGAGAAAAGCGGCTCTGGCTCCTGCCGTGGTCTCTGCTGCGGAGGATGCTAACAGCTCAGGGACAAGGACTCTGGCCTGGTGGGCCTGTCCCGTCCGGGGCCAGGATGATCCACCGCACCCCTCCCTGCCGTTTCTGCAGGGCAGAGCCCCTGCTGCCCTCCCCACAATCCCGAGTCTTCCTGCACGCACTCCCCACTTTCTCTCCAGGCCTCTAAGAACCAGCTGAAGACAGGGGACAAAGAAATCTTATCCCAGAAAGAAGAGGAGGAAATAAGGCCGCATTGCATGAAAACACAAGAGAGGCTCAGGGGGCAAACCCCCAGCCTTCCCAGCAAGGATGAGCTCGTATTGCTAGAAAACCTTCCCATGCTCAGTCCCCGCCAGAGCAGGTAACCAGGAGAAGGTGTGGACTCTGTGTGGGGGAGACGCGAACAGGCCTGGTCAAGGGTGAGCAGAGCCTGGGCTCACTCACATTCTTGCCGCCCCGCTGCAGAGGAGAGCCTGCAAAGTCCGGACACCACCGTTCCCCCAAGAACGTACTGGAGCTCATGCCTCCCAGCGAGCACCCAGCATTGAGGCCTTCACTCTGGCGTGTGTGCACGTAGCCCAGAAACACACACAGCAAGCGGCCTCGGAGAGGCTTTCAGGTTCGCGTCTGCTTTTAAGAAACAGAAGAGATTCGCTTCGCTACTCTGCAATCTTACCTCAACTTTTATGCAAAAAGACACTACCCACGATGCTACTCTCGTCCCCTTTCCCTCAAGCGTGGTCTGAATACCTAAAAATATGATGCGAATGATTTCTCCAGGAAAAACAATCCCCTCCCACGGCAAGTGTTGACAGAGGAGAAGCTCCCGGCAGCCTGCCTGAACCCCACGCTCCCTGGGCAGTCTTCCAGGCGTTTCCAGGGTCAGGGCCCAGATGGGGGCAGGGCTGCTGAAAATACTGCTTCTTTCTGTCCAAAGTGGTGGGAATCTGGAGGATCTGATATTCGGCTGTGGGCCTGGTGACTTGCTTCTGTGCCACACGGGGGGTGTTGTGCCGAAGGTCCCCCACCAGGACACAGCACCAAAGCCCGGGGCCCTCAGTGCAAGAGGTTGGGACCAGCCAAGTGGGGAAACGCAGAGAATTCGACCTTGGGGACGGTTCACTCCCTCACCAAGAGCCCACACCCTCCTTCTGAGTGGGGTGTTCTTCGTGCTTCCTTGCATCACAGACCCCATTAGGAAGTGACTGGAAGCCACAGGTCCTCCTCGGAGAAAACCGCAGCAGCTCACAGCCCTGCTGGTTTGGACCTCCCAGAGTGCGGTGTCCAGGCCCTGGGCCACACCGCAGGAGGCTCGCCCGCGAGGGAGTCACGGTTCCAGCTGCATCTGCCGCTGGGACGCTGACCTCAGCAGATGGCAGATTCGACATCCGTGGGAAGGAGCTCAGTCTCGTGGGCATGTGAAGGGCAGACATTTCCAGAAAGTAAGCAGATCTGGCGAAGAGCCAAAAGCGAATCAAGGAGTGTAGAGTCCAGACGGGGAGGTGGTGCCCGCCAAAGTCCCGGTTACGTTCACTACATTTTAAACATAGTTTTTCTTGTTACAAAATTACATCTGATTGTTGTGGAAGACGGAGGAGATACAGAGAATCTCCAAGAAGAATGTTTTAAAATGTATCCACAGTCCTGTTGGCCCAGAGAACGACCCATTTATCACGTATATTGGTGTGGGTCTTCCCAGGCGTTTCTCTCCCACCCCCGTGCATTCAAAATAGCTGTCTGTCCATCCGGAGTTCAAGAAAGACAAAATTGCAATCATGCTGCTTGTGTTTTCTCATTTGCTGTTTACTGTCCTCAGGGAATTAAGGACACGCCCCATGTTAGCAGCCGCCTCCTGGCTCCTGGCTTGTGCGTGTGTGATGTCCGAATATTCGGTGTCCGTTCACGTAGATCAGATTTCCGGGCCATTTGCCGGGGGTGATGTTCAAATTAAGGCTTTTGGGCAGCACAGCACAATATCACTAATTTGAATCCCAGAGATTCAGAATTTATGGCAATTACGCTTATGAAGAGCCTCGTTGCCAAGGAGATTGATCGTGAGTAACAAGATGGCAAAGTTGGGCATTAATCAATGGAGAGAAAAACATGTCGCAGAATTAAAGGCGGAACATGGGGAGGGAGCTCGGGGGGCAGCCGGCACACCCCACACCCGGTGCCCCTGCTCCCGTCCCTTCCAAGGCTGCCTCTGGAAGATTCTGCAGTTCACCTTTGGCCTGTCCCAGCCCCACTTTGCCCCTGTCCCACAGGAGGGAGGAGGCCTGGCCCAGGAGTGGGGGCCCTGAGAAGTCCCGCGCAGACCCTGGCGACAGCTGTCCAGTGAAGCTGGATGTCAGGTCCCTACACGGCGGCCCCCCTGTCCACCTGCAAACTTTAAATGGGTGAGCACAGAGCGGAACCCCACACTAGAGCCCTGGAGGGCTGCTGGAGCCCCCCATTGAGGAACACCCCCTGCAACCGGGGGTCCCCTTGAGGACTTCAGGACTCACGGAGTGGGGAGCCTCTGTAAGTCACAGGTCAGCCTGAAGGATTCTGAAAGAGGGGTGCTGGCTTTGGGGAAGGGGTTCAGTGGGCAGAGGCCACGGAGGCGGCTCTGCCCCCTCCTCTCCTCCACTGGCTTGCTGGGCTCCCCGAGAGGCCTCCTTGGCCGGCAAGACCCATCTTCAGCTGCAGAGCTCACCGAAGTTCATTAAAGATGCGAATGGCTACAGCTGTATTTCAACACTTCCTCCAGAGGTTTCGGCAAAGAATGTGCATAGGCCACACGTCCCGAGTGACACAGAGAAAAGCTTGGGTTTCGTCTTCGAGGCTTGCAGATTGTTTGTGTGACCCGGCATTAAACTCTGTCCCATGGGCCAGCTCTCCCAGTGTTTCAGGTCTGGTCCAGGCCTGGGCCCCGGAGCAGGGCGCCTGGCGCCGCGGCCACGTCCCGCAAACAAGGAAGGAAGTGGAGCCCCTGTGAGGTTTCACTCCAACCAGAAAGCGAGGTGAGGACCTGGGGGTCCCGTATCCATGAAATGATTTCTTTTTTTTTTTGGTTTTTTTTTTGTTGTTGTTGTTTTATAACTTTGTAGATCTCTTTAATGTCTGGCTTAATATAAAACCAGATTCTCTTATCTGTTTCTGCATTCCATCTGCTGTGATGCATTGTTTTGGTTGAAATGATTAAAGAAAACCCAGCTTCAAACAGATGGGTAATTGGGAAAGTATGGACCTTATGGATTCTCTGAAAGGTGAACTCCATGGGTTCTGGCACTATATTTTGAGAAAAACTGCTTTAAAAATTTATTTATTTATTTTTTATAATAATATTTTTTTATTATAATGATTTCTAACCTAAGTAAGACCTCAGACTCCCTTGAAGAAGAAAAACGACTTACATAAAAAGGAAGAAAAGCTTCTAAAGTGAATTAAGAGAAATTCAGATATTTATATTTAATTCAGAGGAATTTTGAGAAAGTGAAAAAAAAAAAAGGAAATTCCACTTAAAACAAGTCAAACCAGCGTAATGTGGCTTATACACGCCAGTCCTAGCCGCAGGCCTCCTTGAACTCAAGCACGGAAAGTAGCTAGTAACAGCTCATATATACCGGATAAAGCATGTGCGCGTCCTTATGTGTACGTGTCTCTGTGTTTACACACGCATGCATGTGAGGTGTGTACGTGGGGGGGTGCATATATGTGAGAGTATGTGTGCCTGTGTCTCTGGATGTTCACGCACGTGTTTACATGTGTGAGCACGTGTGTGCGTGCATGTGAGCATGTGCGTGACAGTCTGCGTCTGGCCCAGGCCCAGTGCCACAGCCTGGCAGTCGAGCCTGGCAGCCTTCCCAGCGCACAGGCAGGGTCAGGACTGCCATCTGCGTAGCTGAGATGGCCAGTTCCCACGTGACCCGCATGAGGGGTCTGCTGCAGGGCCCTTCTCAAGAGGACCTTCCGAGGTCCCTGCCATACCCTGGGTACTCACATCTTTGGGGGAAGGAATTGCTGTGTTTGGGTGGCTTTTTGGAGCTCAGCACAGGTGAGGCACCCCGCCCCTTCTGTGCTATGGGGCAGGGGGCTTGGAGACTGGGAAGGGGCCAGCCAGAAGTGCCAGGGGAGGACACGGCTGAAGCCTGGTGGAGTTCAAGGAGGACGAGAGCTGTCAGAATCGTGGGCATGCCCTGGGCGGGGTGTGTTCCCGCTAGAAGGGGGCAGTCCGGGGGTGGTGGGGATGCTGGGACTGTGGGAGGACTACTGCCCACGCTCTCACCTGACCACTGCCAAGTCGCTATCTCGGCCCACGGCTCTTAGACCTTTCTCTCCTCCGTACTTGGTCCCTTGATCCTGTTCTTGCAGTGCCTGGGCCTCTGGTGCTGGAAGTCAGCACAGTTAGTGACAACACGGCTAATCGCAGTGTATGCAGCCAGCCTGAGCCCCGTGCGTGGAGGGGTGACGCGCCCTCCAGGTAATCTGTGTGCATTCGCATGATGTATGTGATTTATGTGAGGGCCTACAGGGAGAGCGAGTTCTGGAGGATTCAGGGCTTGGCCAGGCAGGGAAGAAGGGCGTAGGTGCCCCGTCCTGTAGTTCTCAGTTCACACACTGCTTGGGGGCAAAATCAAAACACTTCTCGGCCCGATCACTGTCTCCACGGCCAGATACCGGAAGCCTCACCAGCTGAGGCCGGCACGATGTTCTGTAGGAGTTTTGAAAATTCATTAATGGCCTCCTCAACTTTCCTGTTTGCAAGTACCAGCAGGAGCCGGAGCTGGCTTCTGGGAGAGAAGGGGGGTGGGGAGAAGCCGGCGTGGCCCGGCCCCAGGGGAGGCCAAGCAGGAGGCACCTGCCGCCCCCGGGCGCATCTGGGCGACTTCTGTAAACATAGATGGTGAATCAGCAGCAAATGCTTTTTGTGTTCTTTGGCTGAACCCCTTCCCACAGCATCTGGAGAATGCCCTACTTTACGGGGCTGGGTGGGAAGCTGAGCTTGCCTCCCACTGCAAACACTCACTATAGTGGGTTGCACTGTGTCCCCAAAAAGATACGCTCACATCCTGACCCCCCAGAACTCATGAGTTCACCTGAGAGAAAGGTTCTTGCAGATATAATCGATCAAGGCTCTCCCGACGGGATCATCCTGGGTGAGGGTGGGCCCTAAATCCAAAGACAGGTGTCCTTCCAGGGCCCGAGACACAGAATCTCTGGGAGGGGCCATGTGAAGACAAGGTGGTCTGGGGTGATGTGGCCACAAGCCAAGGACTCCCAGAGCCACTAGCAGCTGGAAGAGGCCGGGGCACATTCTGTCTCAGAGCCACCAGAAGGACCTGGCCCCCCAACCTCCTAGTCTGGGACTTCTGGCCTCCACAGCTATGAGACAGTCCATTTCCGTTGCTCTAAGCTCCTGCGTTAATCGTACGCCATCAGGATAGCCACGGGAAGCGAGCGCATTCCCTGGCAGCCGGGACGTGGGCACACGGTCCAGCTCTGTCCAGACTTCGGATCTGTGGCCAGTATATGAGGAGGCAGCCTAATGTCTGTAGCAGTGGCCACGGGGACCGTGGGGCCCGAGCACAGAGCTCTGGGTGCTGGGGAGACAGCGTGCATCTGGGGCTCAGATACGGTATCGTCGTGGCGTCAGCCCTGCGTGGGATTTGGGATCTTGCTCCTGCCGCAGAGCCACCAAGCAAGCCCTGCTATTGAGGCCTCCCAGCCACCTGGAGCTCCCCAGAATCCTTTAGGAAGAAGCCCCTTTTCTGCTGAATGCAGCCGCGACCAGCATGTGTGGCTGCTTCCCGATCTGCCCTCCAGGCGCCCGGGGGTCCTGCGCAGCGCGAGTGGCCCCGCCTGGACCGCGAGTGCTGGTCCCAGTCTTATTTACTTTTCCAATTTGCTGGATGAGCCTCAGCGGGTCACTTAATCTCTTTGTGGCTTCCTTGTCATCAATGGGGAAAATAAATCGGTTTTGAAGACAGAATACCAAATGGATTTTCTAAATGTCAGCATACTCTGAGAAGTAGGACTACGTAAGTCATGCTTCAAGTTATTAAGGTGAATAGGTTTTTGCGTGATCCTGAACATTCTTTTTGAAAAAAATCCAAGCAATTCGTACAAGATACGTTAAGTGACATTCAGTGCGTCCTGCGAATATGAATCAGCCAGACACCGTCAGAGGAAGCCATGGCCCTGCTGGCCTCAGGTTCAGATTTCGTCCCCTCATCCCTGCGTTTAATAAATAGGCTGCCCTTTGCCTTGACATTGACAAAGATGTGAGTTGGATGGGGAATCGCGAGGCGTGAGAATTCAAGCATTGCTCGCTCCTTATTTTATGGACGAGGACGCCGAGGGTGAGAGACGGAAGCTGTCCCCCTCCCAGTTTCAGCTGTTTGGTCCCTGAGTCAAGACCTGAACCAATTCTCCTGTCCTTGCTGGAGTTTTTCTGCTTGCCACGGTGGTGACGGGGAACCAAGAGCTAACGATTTGGCAGGCATATTCCAAAAACAGTTGTGAAGGCACGGAGCGTATCGGCTTGCCTCGTTCATGTAAAAAGAGACATGAAGATGTTCAGCAGAAGGTCCTCTCCCAAGGGGGCTGGTCTGGGGGGCTTTGCGTTTTCATTCTGTCCTCTTCTGCACCGAAGGAGCGTCTCCTTGTGCTGCTGCCGAGCAGGTGCGGTGGTCCGAGTCGCCGTGCACTGGTGATGTGTCACGGGTCTCCAAGTGACTTTCACGGTATAAACAGATGCTCGTGGCTCTCGCCTCTGTCAGCATCAAAGCTAGTTTTTAAGCATTTCACAAGAAAAGACATTCCCGCTTACCTCCAGCCTTCCCTCCCTCCACTCACCACTCAGCCTCCGGGGACACGGTTAATTTAAACTGAGGTTAAAAGACAAGCAAAAAGGAAACAGAAACCTCACTCACATTCGACTCGCTTCTCTAGCACAGCCAAGTGATTCGTGACTTCAGCTTTCAGTTCGTTGATTTTAAATGCTCTAGGAATGAAAAAAAGTCATCACTGTTAAAGTTGAAATGGGCGTGGCAAACCTCTGTTGCACCCCTGCCCTGTGTGAGGCCTCCCGGTGGGCTCCACCCCCCTCTCTGAGGGCTCACCCTTATAGGGGGCACAGGATGAGAGAGGTTGCTTTTAAGGTGCCTGAGGCCTCCAAGGGGCGGGGAGGAAAGAGACACACCCTCAGACCATCTCCAGGGCCTCTTCTCCAAGACGGGAGGCTGGCGGGTGTGTTTACTTCCCCACACCTGGGCGGCGAGCACCTGCTCTCCGGGGAGGCCCCCGGGGCCTCTGCTCACAGCAGGGACGGCCCGGCCTGCACCCCTACCCTGCTGGGCTCAGGGAACCCCGTGTGCCCTCTCCAGGCTCCAGCCCGTACACTGCAGCCGCTCGGGCTTTAAGAATGTGTCACCCACAGGCCCCGGGGCGGTGACATGCCACAGTGCAATTACGAAGGAATGGAAAGCATTACTTTGGAACTCGCAGGATAACTCGTCATGGAAAGAAGCCCCACGTCTACACAGGATCTCCATGGCAATGCTTATTTTAAAGCCCACTTAAAAAATGGTGTCAGTTGTCATAGGTTGAACTCCGAGTCGCATAAGAGCCAGGGGAGAAAACTCTCAGTAACACGAGCTCCCACTCTAAAACCGTCTTTGGTATAAGGGGAGTGCTTCCTGGACCCCACCCGCCCTGGCCTAGGTACAGAAGTCGTGAAAGGGCTCCATCTGGAAGGCCACTCCTCCAGGTGAGTGATGTGCCCAAGCCTGCCGGCCCAACCGCCTCCGGGCAAGGCCCACCACTGCCGTGCACGGAGAAGCACACCTCTCCAGGGACTATGTGTCTAGAAGATTCTGTACCTTGAGAACTGCTCTGCCACCTGGGTCAGCACGCTCTGGATTAATTCTTCTTTCTCTATGGACCAAAAAAGAAAGACAGATGGAGAAGGGGAAAAGTCTGCCGATCATCACGACCTTAATTGGAATGTTGTGGGCAGGTGGTGCCAGCGCAGCGGCAGGGAGCTGCCTGGGTTACCTGGAGGGACGCTCGGGCCGCCGTCAGCATGCCAAGGCCTCTGCAGGGCCTGGAGTTTTCCCATCCACCTTCAGAGGCTCTTTCCCTCCTGGCCTACTCCCACCAACCCGTCTCTCAGTGGTCTCTCAGCAGAGTGACTGGACTCTGGTCCTCCCGTAGTCTGCACCGGCCATAAAAAGCAGGCAGGACTGGGTCTCTAAATACGGGAAGTTTTCACTTAGTGCCCTGCTCCAGTTTATGGGGGTAATTACTAGGACAAGGTGAGTTCAAGGCATATTTCAAATGTAAAACACAGTGTTCTCATGGCAGGTCCTAGAGAGAGGAAGCAGGCTGGGTGAGCAAGTTTGTCCCTTTGTTGCCTGGCACGTAACCCTGGGCTGGGTGGTGGCTTTACAAGGTTCAGGTCCCAGGCTGAATATAACCTGCCAGTTTTCCTGTTTCCTGACTGGGCCCCATGCCAGAGGCCTCATAGGAAGGCACAGATGCTCACAGCACTGTTTTTTCCAGCACTCCCTGCTCCTGGGAAGGGAGAGAGCTCGTCCTGGCTCCAGGTGGCATTCGTTCACGCCCTAAAGCACTGAGAACCTACACAAGACTTGCTCCTAAGTCATGTAATCTCTGTTGGCTGTATGCCTAGCCCTCTGCTAAAACCAAAACAAATGAAAACCAAACCAAACCTGCCCAAACAAACAAAAAAATCTCAATTATCCAGTTTGGTGATGGGGCTCAAGAACAAAAAAATGTTCCCATATTCTGATCTAATGCCTCCATTCCTAGGAAGGAACACATGTATGCACATAGAAGATGTTCATCACGGTGTTATTTAACCTAGTGAAAACTGTAACAGCCGAAGTATCAATCAAATAAGACATTAAAAAAATGACGGTATATTTGGCCTGTGGAAATATATTCTGCTATCAGAAATAATATTTTGGAAAATGTTCACGTCTGTTGTTAAAGTAAAAAAAAAGATTGTAAAACAGTAATACAGTGTGATCTCATTTTTTGAAGACGTTGGGAAGATACACTCCAAAATAATGATAGTAGTTATTTTTTGGTTGTAAGATTATATATAAACTTTGTTCTTATTTTTGTTTCTCTATATCTAACACATTTCTATAACAAACATATATTAATTTCATGAAAGTATTTAAAAAGCAATCAGTCTAAATTAGCCTCTTGAAACCTTTCATCCCTTCACTTGCCAAATGAATGGGTGATGACCCAAGGTTCTCTATAGCTTTAGCATTCTAAGACTGGATGAGAAGAAGAAAAACGAGGTCTTGTTGTATCTCTCGAAACAGTAAGAGTAAAATTTTCATAGAGCCCTGTGTGGAGCTGCTGGCTGATCCAAGGCCCTATCCTTCAAAGAGGCCTACACCTATACCAGGGAAGAGAAACAGTGACTCCACGGACAAGAGCCACCAGGGAGAAAGTTTCACAGGCTTCCTTGGTGAACTCTGCAGTATTTTAGATCACTTCTTCTGAAATCCTTGGGAGAAATAATGTATTACATAACCTTTGAGAGTTAATGATCTTGAAGGCTTGACATAAGAAGCCCATCAAACAAGCAATAGACCACTCCACCTAACAATAGAAGAACACATATTCTTCTCAGATGCCTAGGAAGCATAGACCAAGACAGACCATATCCTGGACCACAAAGAAAACCTCAACAAATTTTAAAGAATTGAAACCATGTAGAGTATGGTCTCTGACCATAAGAGAATCCAACTGGAAATCAGTAACAAAAAAATCATAGGAGAACCTTGGAAATTGAACAATACACCCTTAAGTAATTCATGGGTCAAAGAGGAAGTCTCAAAAGCAATAAAATGGACCCTGAACTGAATGAAAATGAAAATAGAATACACCCAAACTTAGCTGTAGACATGACTAATGCAGTGCTGAGAGAAGCATTTATAGCACTAAATGCTTACATTGGAAGACAGGAGAAACTCAGCTCAATTATTCAAGAGCCTAGAAAATGAAGAGCAAAATAAAGCCACAACAAGAGCAGAAGAAAGGAAGGAAGTAATAACAGAAATAATGAAAAAGAAAATAGTAAAACAATGCAGAAAACCAATGAAGCCAAGAGCTGGTTATTTAAAAATATTCATAAATTGACAGATCTCTAGCAAGATTGGCAAAAATACCACACAGAGAAGACACAGATTCACAGTATTAGGAATGAAGGGGGGATATGACTCCAAACCCTGAAGGATAATAAGGGAACACTACATACAACTCTACACACAGAAATTTGAAATGTTAGAGGAAAATGGAGCAATTCCTAGAAAAGCACGAACTACCACACTGACCCAATATGAAACAGGTCATTTGAATGACTATTAGGGAAATTGAATTCCTCATTTTGAAGCTCCCCCAAAAGAAATTGCCACATGCAGATGGTTTCACTGGAAAATTCGACTAAACATTTAAAGAAGAGTGAACACATTTCTAATCAATTTCCTCCAGAAAACAGAAGAGGAGGGAACACTTTCCAATTCATTTTATGAAGCCAGTATTAACTTGATACCAAATCCAGACAAAGACAACCAAAAAAAAAAAGAAAAGGACAGACCATTATTCCTCATGAATACAGATGCAAAAATCCTTAACACAATATTAGTGATTCGAATTCAGCAAAATATAAAAATGATTAAACATCAAGTGGGATTAATTCCAGGGATGCAAGGCTGGTTTGATATTTGAAAATCAATGAATGTAATCTACTATATTAACAGCTAAAGAAAAAAACACATGATCATATCAATTCATAAAAACATTTGAAAAAATTTAACATCTGTTCATTTTGGAAACTCTCAGAAAAGCAGGAGGAGAGGAGAACTACTTCAAGTGGACAAAGAACATCTACCAAAAACCTAGAGCTCACGTCACACTTCGTGGTGAAAGACTGAATGCTTCTTGCTTAAACTGTGACAAGGCAGGATGTCTGCTCTCACTATTCTCATTAAGCATCGTGCTCGAAGTTCTAGCCGGCGCAACAAGGCAAGAAAAGGAAAGCAGATCAGAAAGGAAGAAATAAAACTGTCTTTGTTTGCTGATGATATGATTGTCTACACAAAAATTCCAAGGCATTTACAAAAAACTCTCCTAGAACTAATAAATGGGTTCAGCAGGGTCACAGGATACAAGATAAGTATACAAAATTGATTGTATTTACATATATTAGCAATGACCATGTAGACACTGAAGTTAAAATCACAATACCACCGTACAAACACTAAAAAAAAGCGCTAAAAACTTAGGTATAAATATAACAGCACACACACATAAGTTGTATGCTGAAAACTACAAAACACTGATGAAAGAAATAAGAAAAGATCTAAATAAACTAAGAGACATACCATGTTCATGGTTTGGAAGACTTCACATAGTAAAGATGTCAATTCTTCCCAAAGTGCTCTACGGGTTTAACGTAATTCCTATCAAAACTCCAGCAAGACTTTTGTAGAAATAGATGCAATTATTCTAACTTTTATATAGAAATGCAAAGGAACTAGAATAGCTAAAAAAATTTTTAAAAAGAAGATAAAGTGGGTTGAATCAGTCTATCCGATTTTAAGACCTATTACAGGCAGACCTTGGAGATACCGTGAGTGCGGGTTCAGACCACCTCAGTGAATTCAAATATCACAAAAAAAATGGTCAAAATGAATTGTTTGGTTTCCCAGTGTGTTCAAAGTTGTGTTTATACTACACTGCGGTGTATGAAGTGTGCAATAGCATGATATCTAAAACATGTACATACTCTAATTTAAAAAAATACTTTATTGCTAAAAAATGTTAACTGTCATCTGAGCTTGCAGTGAGTTCCAATCCTTTTGCTGGTGGAGGGTCCTGCCTCCGTATGGATGGCTGCTGACTGATCAGACTGTGGTTGCTGAAGGCTGGGGCGGTTGTGGCAATTTCTGAAAATAAGGCCACGGTGAAGTTTGCTGTGTCCGTGGGCTCTTCCTTTCATGAAGGATTTCTCTGTAACATACAATGCAGTTTGGCACCATCATGCCCACGGTAGAACTTCTTTCAAACCTGGAGTCAATCCTCTCAAACCCTGCCTCTGCTTTATCAACTAAGTTTATGTGTATTCTAAATCCTTCATTGTCATTGCAACAGTCCTCACAGCCTCTTTACCAAGAATGGATGTCATCTCAAGAAGCCACTTTCTTGGGGCGCCTGGGTGGCTCAGTCCGTGAAGCGTCTGCCTTCAGCTCAGGTCATGATCCCAGGGTCCTGGGATGGAGCCCCGCATCGTTGGGCTCCCTGCTCAGCGGGGCGAGTCTGCTTCTCCCTTTCCCTCTACCCTTCCCCCGGCTCATGCTTGCTCACTCTCTCAAATAAATAAATAAATAAATAAAACCTTAAAAAAGAAGAACCACTTTCTTTGCTCATGCATAAGAACCAACTCCTCCTCATCTGTTAAAATTTTATCATGAAACTGCAGCAATTCAAATAGAATAATAATGAAAAAGTATGAACCATTCCAAGAATTACCAAAATGTGACACAGAGACAGTGAGCAAAAGCTGCTGGAAAAATAATGCCGATAGACTTGGTTGATGCAGGTGTACCACAAACCTTCAATTTGTAAAAAATGCAATATTTGCAAAGCACAATAGAACAAGGTAAGCCTGTGTACAGCTACAATAATCAGGCCTGTGTGATGTTAGTGGAGGGTGGACACAGATATCCACAGAACAGAGCAGAGAACCAGAATTAAACCCATACAAATATGCCCAAGTGATTCGGACCAGTGTGTAAAGGCAATTCCACGCAGGAAAGATAGTCTTTTCGGCAAATGGTGCTGAAGCAGGTGAGCATTCACAGGCAGGAAAATGAAGCTTGACCTTAACCTCACAGTTTATATAAAAATTAATGCAAAATGGACCATGGATCTAAAATACAAAAGTATAAAGCTTTTAGGAAGAAAACCAGGAGGAAATCTCCAGGTTCCTGGACTAGGCGGAGCTCTTAGCTTCGACATCACAAACACAGTCCATAAAAGGGAAAATGGATGAATTGAATTTCATTGGACGTAAAGCTCTGTCTCTGAGAAAGACTGGTGGGAGGACGAGAGGACAAGCTACAGTCTGGGAGGAGATGCTTGCAAACCGCATCCGACGGAGACTTGAACACAGGACATGGAAAGAGCCGTCCAAACTCAACAACAGTAATCTCTGTAAAATGAACTCCGCAGATAACAAGGCCCCCCAAAACCCTCAGCAGTAAAAAACGAAACAACCTCATTTGCAAACAGGCAAGAGACGCCAGCAGACACTTTTTTTGGAAGAAAACGTGCAGAGAGCGATTAAGTGCATGGAGAGTTGCTGAGCACCCCGGGCCATTAGGAAATGCAAACTAACACCGCAGTGAACAATCACGGCGCACTTGTCGGCAAGGCTAACATAAAAAAAACCAAAAACGGTGACAACCCCAAAAACTGGTAACGATGTGGAGACACTGGTCTACCTACACCTCGCTGGTGGGAATGTAGGCTTAGCAGCTGACCCCAGGCAGGGAGAGGAAGACCCGCACAGGGTGCTCGGAGCAGCTTGATTTGGGAAAGCCCCAAACTGGGAACAACTCAGAAGCCCCTCGATGGGAGCCTGGCTGCACAAACTGTGTTCCGTCCACAGCGGGAGACACTACTCGCTTGCAGAAAGCCCTGAGCTAGTGAGTGAGACTCACGCCGCGTGGAAGAAGCCAGTCTCAAGGTACCTGCTGCATGGTCACATTGGTAGAACGCTCCTGAAGTGGCAAAATGACAGAAATGGAGAACCCAGTGATGGTCAGGGTTACGGAGGGAAGACTCCCCGTGGGGACCAAACGCTCGATGTCCACAGCCCGGCTGTGGCTTCTTACCACCTTGGGAAAGATGTAGCCACGGGGGAAAGGGGTAAGGGGCACGTGGGCTCTCGCTGTATTTTTTCTTGCAACTGTGTACTATTCTGTAATGATTTTAAAAGAAAAAGCTTAATAAAAAATTTTATAGATAGGATGGATTCAAAAAGTTAAGGAGCAATTTTCCGTTTTCCTTTGGACTCTTGAGGTGGGAGCCTTTGAGCGCCTCAGCATTTTAACGCCTACGTTTAATTTCCAGCCCACGCAGTAGTAATGCTTTTCTCCCTTTGTCCTGTACCTTCTCTGCCCCCGGCTCAGTCCACAGAGTGGACATTCGTGTTCTGGTCCATGTGACGGCTACGCCTCAGCCCAACTCCAGCCAACACGCCCACGGTTCCCAGAAAGGGCCCAGGTGAGAGGCTGAGCTCCCCGTGAGAACAGCCCCTGGGCACCGTCAGCCTGTCACCTGGGTCACGGCGCCCGCACCGACGCCCTACCAGGAACAGCACCCGGGACAGCACCGTGGCTCCTGAGTGCTTCAGACACGACACAACCTGCATTCTTTAGCATGGGGACAGAAGCAAAAACGCCTGTGTGCACAAAGGCCAACCACACCCACACATCCACAAACAGAGCCCTGATCAGGAAATGGTTGCCTCCCCCTCCCCAGCCCGGCTCACTGGAATTCCTGCCGCCCGTGACCATTTCCTCCCAGCGGATTTCAGAACTGAAAATGAATTGTGATTTCATGTGTGTGAGCGCGGCCTGTGTTAGCCACGGCTGCTGCTGGCCCGGACAGCCACAGGTCCTCTGGGACACCCTTTTCTCCTCCCGTGCCTGTCCTGGGGAGTGCCGGCCCCCAGTGCACAGGCTGGGCTCCCGGGCACGTCCTGCCTGCACCGAGCTGAATGTGGTCTGTACTCCGCGTCTCTGGAACCTTCCGGCCCTAAAGCCCTGGATGTGGCGCCACGAGCAGTTTCCAATCACATATGTTAGTCTTCCTGGCACACCCTACCAGAAAAATCCGACCTAACGTAGGAGACCCATCGCTGTCTCCTGAACACTGCACAGCATGACTGCATTTTACAAACTACCGCGTATTCAGATGTCTTGCTTTGAGAATTTCTTCGTCGCTTTAAGAACAAGCAGCTGAGATGAGCCCACTGGCGGCTCAGCACTGGATACTCAGCTCTTTGGGGTTGGGGGATGGGGAGGGTGGAACGCAGGCTCCGAGGGCACGGGAAGTCAGCATGAACACTGCTGCCCCACAAGCTGGAGGTGGAGGGGAGCCAGCTGATGTCCACGGGCACCCCGCATGCTCTCCAGAGAAACCTGTCCCAGCCGAGCGGTGGCCAGACTGTCTGGAAGTGTCCCCACATCCCGGCACGGTGGGGGACTCAAGGGCGATGCTCCAAGCTCACTGGGACTCAGTCCTCAGCACCCATGGCTCCAGTGCGGGCAACAGATCGGGCCGTCCAAATGACCAGCCTAAGGACGGAGGCCTCAGCGAGCTCGCCATCCGCCTCTTACCCCTGGACTGGCCGACGCTGGGGCACTGGGGGCGCTTGTCCCTGGCTTCTCGGGGGGCGGGCACCGGCGGATGGATGCTGCTGCTGGCGGAGTCTCTCACACAGCCGAGGTTCCTTTAGTTCCAGGGCAATCGCAGAGTTTGGCGGAGGCTGGGTCCAGCTGTTAGGACACCGCCAAATCAGTCCGGCATCGGGCCATGGATGCATCCTCGAGGGGATGGAGCCAAGGGGACTCCTGGGGCTCAGGGGCAGGATGGAGGAGGGGGGCGGCAGGACGGGCACCCTCCCCCGAAGCATTTACCTAGCTGCTTGCCCAAGGGATCGGGGGAGCCCCGCATCTGCCGCTTCCTAGAGGCTGCTGCCGGCTACACCTCGGGCCTCCGCAGACGGTCCAAGGAACCTGCCTCCGCCTCTCCCAGCCCTTCCAGGAATTGTTTACTTGCTTCAGACAAATCCCAAGTCTTCCCCACATGGAAATCTGGTTTAACTGATTGATAGGACAGCCTGACCTATAAATTCTCCTCTAAAGCGTAGTTTACATGATGCACTAACTTGATTGGCGGGCCCGCTGACGGGCATCTCTCCTCTTCGGGTGCTGAGCAGCGCGGTAACAGGGACAGCTGTGCTTTTGTCCCCCGCACACCTGAGCTGGTCGGGGCACGTACCCTTCTCCCCCTGAGCAAAATGAATACAGACAGGCCCTAGTCCTTCGCTGGCCCCAAGCCTGCACGTGCAGGGCAGGTGGCATGGGGACTTTAGCCCAGGCACCTGACCCTCCTGGGCACGCGTGCATCGCCCGGGGGTTCACGGCAGGCCCACCCCTCTGATGCGTGGGCCCGTGTTGCGCAACACCACGGCTGAGCTCCAGCTGTGGACGGGCGGCCCTGAGCGAGCGGGGTTTCCCCTGCCTCGTCCGGAAGCAGTGGAGTGAGATACTGAGCATCCTTCCAGAAACATGTGCTCGACAGACATTCTCCCCAAGCATTTACAAAACAAACACAGCTCTCACGTCAGAGAGGGGTGTCTTACTTTGCATTAGGGAAAATAATCCACATTACCAGGCGCCAGAGACACCCCCCCCCCCCGGCCACATTTACATATTACGGCTCTTGTCCAGGGCTCTGCCTAGGGGGATGGGGACGGGGACTCCCTGTCTGCTCCCTGCCCCTTCCCTCCTTCTCGGGGTGTCACCACCCTTCTCCAGGGAAGCAGGAGGGGTGGACTCACCTCTGTCCCACTTTTGCTCTCTCAGGCCCTCTAGGCGGTAGAGGACATTCTGGCTCAGGGCACGGTCCCTGGCAATTCAGTGTTTATGGATGTCATAAAACAGACGTGCAGAACGAGGATGTTTCCCTTATAAGCCAGGAGCACAATAAAGTTATATGATTAACAGTGGCCTCACCTTGCTTCTTAAAGGCACAGATGCCCTTTCCAGGACCTGTCTTACCGAAAAATCACTCATGTTTATCAGCAGCCAAAGGGACACTTCCCTCTGACTGTCAGTGACCTTGACTAATGCTCTTGCCTCCTCTTAGCCTTCGGGTGTAACAGAGAAAACAAGGTGGACCAAAGCACCCTAATGACCACATCTGAAATTCTGGAGCGCATCTTTCAGCTGTCTAGCTGGGCGCCGTGCGGGATCATCACGGACTCACGGCACCTCAGAGGCAGGACTAGGGTGCAGTTTTCCCCCTTTCGGTTCTGGAGAAGGGGATTTCCTATTCTGCATAGTTTAATTTGATCCCAGGTGTCTGGATACAATTTCTCCCCCTGCCTTTCCCCTGAGGCTTGTTTTGTAAGACAAATGCCTGTAAGGGGAGTTGCCTCCGGGATGGCTAGCAGTGCAATTTTCCTTTATTGTTTTATAGATTGCAACAACCATAACAATCTTTACCGAGCTCTTACTGTGTTCCAGGCACCGTTCTAAGCAGTTTGTACATACGGGCCATTTAACCCTCCTAGTGACCTGATGTGGCTGTGTGATATCGAGAGAAGGCTGAGTCACGACACGGCCAGACTCATCCTGCCCTCTCTCCCAGTCATGTTCCCACTCAGGGCTGCAAAGACCAGACAGTGTGGCACTTTCCCGTGGGGGAAGGGTCTTCTGCACACATCCCTCCTCCCTCGGTCGATGAGGTGCGGTGTACTTGTGAGGGAGAGGGTGCCCCCGACGGATTTGAATGGGGCACCCAGCAGTGGATTGTACACGTGGGTGGGACTCTGTCCACTATGTGCGTGTGTCCCGGTGATGCAATAAAACTAGTTTCTGGAAGAATTCTGCCAGGATAAACTCTGATCCAACAAACAAATCAATTATGGCATAAAGGACAGGACTTGTGCAAAATCTATTAAAGATGGGGGCTTTTTGCAAACTAAAGGTTTTACTCCATCTCTGGACATTAGCATGTTGCACACGGCTGCAGAGACGGTAGCAAGAGGCACAAAAAATGGCTGGCTGATCATTTGTAATAACTAGAGATGGGGAGCAACATTAATATGCACCGATGGGGGCCTAGTTGGAAAACTGTGGTTCATCCATGAGGCTCTGCTGCTGGAGAAGAAAGGAAGACGAGTTCTATGTGCTGTTGCGGAGTGAGCTTACAATGCGAGGTGGCAAGAACTCGGGCAGAAAGCTGCAGGCTCACTGGGTTGAGGGTTCAGAGGGCAGGGTCTGGGGTTGTCAGAGAGGGTGGAAATGGAAGGGGGGATTCCCAGAGGAGGAAGTTCTGTAAAAACTCTCCTATTCCTCCCCTAATCCGTCTCTCAGTGACGCATGCGGGCCTAGGAGGACGATAGAGCTTAGCAGACACATGGGACAAAGCTTGGAGTCTGAGTCCAGGTAACTTAGAGGGCTTTGACAAACACCTCAGGCTTCCTGTTGAGGCCCCAAAGGGGCCACACTTAGAGATGGACCCTAACAAAGCATAAAACCAGGCCTCCACAAGTTCAGAGTGATCATTCAGTAATTTAACTGCCAGCTAGAACAAAAAAAATCAGTGCTCCTCAGAGGAAGGGAACACGATCCAGAATCTGTGCGATGTAGTATTCATACCTAAGTCTACACTGAAAAAGCGATGCAGAGAAACAGGAAAATGTGACACGCGGTCAAGAAAAAATATCACCCAACAGAAATCCTAGATGACTCAGATGCCGAGATTAGCAGACCACACCTTTTGTGAAGCAATCGTAACTATGTCCAAGGACCTAAAGAAAAGCATGTTAGTAAGGAGTAAACAGGTGGAGGATCAAAGACAGAAATCTATGAATAAGAATCAAAAATTGAAGAATGGAAAAGTATATCTTAAAACATTCATGGATGGGCTTATAGCAGTTTTGAGTAAGCAGAAGAGTCAGGAAAATTGAGGATAGATCAACAGAAGCCATGCAATCTGTGGAACAGAAAGAAAAGAGATTGAAAAAATAACAGAGCCAAGCACTCGAGGGACAATAGCAAACTTCTAACATACATGTGTTAGAATCTCAGAAGGAGCGGTGGGAAGATGCGGTAGCTGGGTGATAGACATTAAGGAGGGCACGTGATGTAATGAGCACTGGGTTTTTATAAGACTGAGGAGGGACGCCAGGGTGGCTCAGTCTGTTAAACATCTGCCTTCAGCTCAGGTCGTGATCCCAGGGTGCTGGGATCGAGTCCAGCATCATGCTCCCTGCTCAGTGGAGAGCCTGCTTCTCCCTCTGCCTGCCACTCTCCTTACTTGTGCTCTCTCTCTGATAAATAAATAAATAGATAGATAGATAAATAAATAAAATCTTCAAAAAAAAAAAAAGACTGATGAATCACTGAACTCTACCTCTGAAACTAATAATTCACTTTATGTTAGTTAATTGAATTTAAATTAAAAATATAAAAGCTTATACTAAGCTTAAAATAATATGGAAAAAAAGAAATCTCAGAAAGAAAAGTGAGATAGAATGCATAAAGTGAGATAAATGCATAAAATACATCTAAAGCAATAAAGCTGAAAATTTCCCAAATTTGGTCAAAACAGGAGTTTCTAGACCACAGAAACTCAATAAATACACAGTAGGACAAACATTCAAAAGAATACTAGAGCCACGTACATCGTAATCACACTGCTGCAACCCAAAGACAAAGGAAAAGCACCTTGAAAGCAGCCAGAAAGAAAAAAGAAGGCACGATCTTTGCAGGGGAATAATGATAAAGTAAAGGCTGCTTTCTCATCAGACATGATGAAGGCAGAAAAAAAAAATGATTCAACATCTTTAAACTTCTTTCAAAATACAAAAACAAAACCAAACCACAAATGCAGAATTCTATACCCTGAGAAACCATCTTTCAACACGAAGGCAAAATAAAAACATGTTTGGATAAGCAAAAGCTGAATTAGTCATGAGCAGTTCTGCACTGCAAGAAATGGTAAAAGAAGAAAGAAAGTATTCCGGCTGAAGGGATGTAACAGCAGTTACAAGTTGGAATCTACAGGAGTCCACAAAAGCACCGGGAATGACACATACGCAGGTGACTGTAACCATTTCTCTTTAGGGGAGACCGGCTGGCTCAGCTGGAGGCATATGTGACTCTTGATCTTGGGGTTGTGAGTTTGAGACCTACGTGGAGCACAGAGATCACTTAAATAAACGCTTTTAAAAAATTATCTTTAAATTTCTTTTCATAATTTCTTGAAAAGACAACTGGCTGTTTAAAGCAAAAATGGTAATATTGTATTATGGAGTTTCCGTGTAGATTGGCTGGGTCTGTGCGGTCTGCTCTGGAATGCCACAGACTGGTGTTAATTTATTTCTCACAGCTCTGGAAGCTGCAAGTCCCAGATCAAGGCGCTAGCAGATTGGGTGTTTGGGGAGGGCCAGCTTCCTGGTTCATGGACAGCTGTCTCCTCACTGTGTCCTCAGGTGGCAGAAGGGGCGAGGGCGCTCTCTGGGTTCCCTTTTCTAAGGATGCTAATCCCGCTTATGAGGGTTCTGCACTCATGACCTAATCACCACCCAGAGGCCCCACCTCCTAATACCATCACATTGGGGGTTTCAACATAGGAATTTTGGAGGGATGTCTATAGCATAGATGTACAATATATGGCACATGTTGTGGGGGAGGAAGTATACGGCTGCAGAGTTCTTACTCTTTATGTGAAATAGTACGACATTAATTCTAAATAGACTAAGAAGTTAAGGATGATTTAAAAATAGGCAAAAGATCTGAAAAGACACTTCAAGAAAAGAAAATACACAGATGGCCAATAAACATATGAAAAGATACTCAACATCCTATGTTAGGGAACTGCTAACTCAAGTAACAATGAGAGGCCACCAGACCCCTGTTGGAATGGTGAAAACCGGGGACACTGACAACACCGAGTGCTAGACAGGGGTGTGCAGCCACAGGAGGTCCGGTTCCCTGCTGGTGGGCATTAAGAGGGTGCAGGCACTCTGGAAGACAGTTTGGTGGTCACGAAGGCAAATGTACTCTTACCAGACGATCCAGCAGGTACGCTCCTGGGAGTTTACCCAAAGGACTTGCACACTTATTTCCACAGAAAACCTTCACACAAATATTTATAGCCCCTCTGTTCATAACTGTCAGAACTTTGAGGCAACATGACCATAAATGGATAAATTATAGAGCATCTGTACGATGAAACAGTATTCAGCACCAACAAGAAGCGAGCTCTCGAGCCATGAAAAGACATAGAAGTACCTTATATGCATCTCACCGAGTGAAAGAAGCCAATCTGAAAAGGCTGCGTGCTATGGACATTCTAGAAAAGGCAGAACTATGGAGATAGTAAGATCAGCGGTTGCCAAGAGTTCGAGGGGAGGGATGAAGGAACAAGGGGAGCACAGGGGATTTTTTTTTTTTAAGATTTTATTTATTTATGTGACAGAGAGACAGCCAGTGAGAGAGGGAACACAAGCAGGGGAGTGGGAGAGGAAGAAGCAGGCTCCCAGCGGAGGAGCCCGATGTGGGACTCGATCCCGGAACGCCGGGATCACGCCCTGAGCCGAAGGCGGACGCTTAACGACCGCGCTACCCAGGCGCCCCGAGCACAGGGGATTTTTAAGGCAGAAGAATGACATGGTACGGTAATGGCGGCACATGTCATGCGCCATCAAAACCATGCCATGTACAGCACCAAGAGTGAACCCCGATGGAAACTTTGGACTTTGGCTGCTAATGACATGTCACTGTTGGCTCCTTGGCTGTAACAGATGTATAATTCTAAGGCAGGGTGTCGGTGCTGGGAGAGGCTAAGTGAGTGGGTAGGGAGGGAATACGTGGGAACTCTCTGTACCTTTCACTCAGTTTTGCTGTGAATCTAAAATTGCTCTAAAAAATAAAGTCTAGGGGTGCCTGGAAGGCTCAGTCGGTGAAGCGTCTGCCTTTGGCTCAAGTCATGATCTCAGGGTCCTGGGATCAAGTCCCGTGTCAGGATCCCTGCTCAGTGGGAGAGCCAGCTTCTCCTTCTCCTTCTGCCTGCTCCTCTGCTCGTGCTCTCTCTCTCTCTCAAATCAATCAATAAAATCTTTAAAAAATAAAAAATAAGTAAATAAAGTATAATGGAAAAAGCTAAGGGTGTATAGTGTAATACTTAGAACCATCAACTTAATATAATGTTAAAAAGGATAGTATTGGCTACAGAGCCAATAGAAGGAATGAAATGGGATGCAACGACCAGTCCAGCTAACCCAAGAGCAGGCAGAAGAGCAGGGACAGGAAACGACGCCCAAGATCAGTATAAGACGAATGACAACATGATAAACCTAACCTTGGCCATGTCAACCAGTACGTTACATATAGATGGACAGAGGAAGAAATAATACCAAAATCACATACAATCCTTCAGAAAATGGAGAGAAGAAAGCAAACCTCTCAACATGTCTTATAAGGCCCCCATCACCTCAGCACACAAGCATAACAAAGACATTACAAGAGAAAGGTTACAAACCAATATCCCACTTGAACATTGACAGAAAAATTCTTAAAAATTCCCAATATGATTAGGAAACCAAATTTAGCAATATATGAAAGAGAATACATCTTACATCAGGGTAGAGGTCCTGTGTACCCTTTTGAAAACTCATTCCTAAGTATTTTTCTAGGAATACAAGTGGGGTTATCTTGGAAAATCAAAGCTGTTGTAACATTTAAATATCAGTCAACATAACTCACCGTTGGAACAGAATAAAGGAGAAAAATCATATGATCATCACCGTAGCTGAAGAAAGAGCATGTGACCAAATCCAACAGCCGTTTATGATAAAACCACTAGAAACCCAGGAATAAAAGAGATTGGGTCAACCCATCTCAACAGATGCAGAAAAACACCTGGTGCAATTCAACAAAGAATTTTGTCAAAGAACATTTGCAAAAAAGATGTTGGGCAAGCTAGGGGAAGAAGACTCCCTCAACCTGATAAGGGGCACGTACAACCCATCTGTGGCTCACGTCACATGGGCAGCAAGAGAGAACACATCTTCCTGAGCCTGGGATGAGGTCAGGTGCCTGCTCTCACTTTACTTAACGGTATTGGGGTTTCAACCAGGGCTACAAGACAAGCGAAAGAGAGAAAAACCAAAGAGACTGGAATGCTAGAAGTAGAAGTGTCTTTATTATCAGAAGATACTATTGTCTCTCCGGGAAATTCTAGGAATCTAGAAAATAACTGCCCGAACTAACAAACGAATTAAGCAATGTCAGAAAAGACTATCAGTAAACAAAAATCTGCTGTATTTTTACAAACTAGCAGCAGACAAATGGAGAATTAAATTCAGATCCCCTTGACGATAACACCAGAAAACAGAAAATGCCAAGGAATAAATTTAACAAAAGATATGCAGGACCTTTATCTTGAAAGCTGTAAAACCTTACTGAGAGAAGTTAAGGAAGACCTGAGTAAGGGAAGGGCTGTATCACCTTCATGCGCTGGGAGGCTCAATGTAGTTAAGATGTTAGTGTTCCCAGGGGCGCCTGCGTGGCTCAGTCGTTAAGTGTCTGCCTTTGGCTCAGGGCGTGATCCTGGGGTCCTGGGATCGAGCCCCTCATTGGGCTTTTTAAAGAGAAATGGACATGTTGATTCTGAGTTCTGGTATTTATAGGGAAAAGAAAAAGACCCGTAGAGTGAAAACAACTGGAGAGGAGGCACAAATATGAAAAACTTCCTGATTCTAAGCCCTGGCAATTAAGCCAGTGTATTACCGGTGTCTAGACAGGCACACAGATCGATGAAACAGAACAGAAACACCACAAGGAGGCCCACACGTAGACAAATAGTTTTCAAGAAAGGCATCTACATGGTTCGATAGAACAAGGGAAGTCTTTTTAACAAGTGCTGTTATAACAACCAGATACATGTATAGAAAAAATGATGGTCAACCCCTATCTCACACCACACACAAATTAATTTAAATTGGACTGTAGACTAAAATATAATAGCTATAACTCTAAATCTTCTGAAAATGTATCTTATCATTCTACCTGGCGTAGGTAAAGAGAAGACACAAGAAAATACAATACATAAAAGAATAACTTGTTAATTTAGACTTTATTAAGTTAAGAACTTCTGCTCATCAAATGCCCTCATTAAGAAAATGAACAAGTTAAGCCACGAAATGGGAAAAAGTATTTGCCATACATCTGTCTGGCAGATGAATTATATCCAGAATGTATGGAATTTCCTACAACCGGTGATAAAACACACACACACACACACAAGCCCATTTACAAAATAAGCAAAACACATACAACAGACACTTCACACATTAAGATATTCAGATTCCAATAAGCACATAAAAACATCAACAATCATTACATCATCTGAGAAATAGAAATTAAGACCATAAGGAAATATAGATAAAATAAGACCCTAAGGCAAGACCTACCTACTTGATGTCCCAAATTTAAAAACCTGGGAGCGTCAGGTGGGGCCGTGTGTGCAGCACCCGGTCACTCCCACACGGCCGGGAGGAGGGGAAAGCGGCGCAGCCACTCGGGAAAACAGCCGGGCACATTCTTACAGTCAAGCATGCATTTATCATACGGACCAGTGACATCACTCCTGGGTTATGACCCAAGATAACCGACAGATCCGGCCATGGGAAGATCCGTACGATGTTTACAGCGGCTTACGCTGGAGACGACCCAAGGTCGCTCAACAGGGCGGGCAGTGAGCCAGCAACGGAGCGCTCGTAAGAGGGAATTCTCAGCGACACAGACGTGAACAAGCGACCTGCCTGTGTCTTAAATGCATGCTGCTGACGGAATCCGGACACGGGACGACTGTGCTCGCGGGAAGACCCAGGACAGGGCGAGGGGGTCCCTGCTTGTGCAAGTCAGAGCAGTGGCTTCTTAGGGCCTGTGTGGACGGACTTGGAAGGAGGGCCGGGGGATTTTTCAGGGTGACAAGACACTCTTCAACTCCATGGGGCGGTGGTTACATGCGTGGGAGCTTTCATCAAACTGTGGGCTTCGGGTCTGCGCAGGTCCCCGCGGCCACGTGGGTCGTGGGTGTGTGTGGCTCCGTCAGGCCCTCCCAGGTGCCCAGAGGCAGACGGCAGCCCAAGCGGCTGCCCCCCGAGGTCCTCGCTGTGATGTTCAGGTGCCATCATTTCCGTGTCATCAAATTCTGTGGTCAGGACACAGAGTCCCAAGGCCTCAGACAGCTGTGTGCCCGCCACGCGTCTGCTGGGTGCTGTGGCCCCCGTTGGCGGGACCACCCCGAAGGGAGCGGGACGCGCGATCCCGTAAAGACAAGAGGGCGGAAATGGGGTAAGCCCCTCGGGGGCAGCCCAGGAGAAGGGTTCGTTCTCATGGCCACACTGCATCCCTTCTGTTTCAAACATCATGCAAGTCAGGGTGACTGAGGCGGCTGTGAAGTCTTCGCAGTGAAGCCGCGCTGAGACTAGAAACGATTACCACGGAGCGTTGTTATCTCTCAGGAGCAACGCCTTTGTGCTCGCGTTCCAAGCGCGCACTTGCCTGGCAAGTGACAACAGCCAGCACCCCGTGTGGTTTTAGACCTTCGGGGCGTTCCTGTCCTGTTAGCTGTCAGCCGTGCCAGGGAAGTGCGACGCCAGCCACTCAAAGCCGCGCTCTGGGTCATTACCAGTGACAGCTACGGTTTACCAAGGGACAGGCGCTGGGCTAAGCATTTTGCGCAAATTGCGTCATTTGTCTTTGTAAGAATCCGCGGGCTATGTTTTCCACTTCCCGGTTCTGCAGGGAAACTGAAGTGCGGTGTGGTGGGAAGCTGTCCCAAGGCCATGTCACCCAACTGACAAGTGACCGGGGGCAGCTCTCCCACAGACAGGGAGTTGCGTGCAGCAGTGACCCTGGGAAACCCTGGAGCGTGTGCCGGACTGAGGGGAGAAGGGAAGAGAGCCTGCAGAGGGTGGGTCATTACGGGGCTGTCGCAGTGGGGCGGGGGGGGGGGGCAGCTGCAGCTCATCGCGGGGGGCCCCTGAGCAACCCTGTCATGTCGGTGACCTCAGAGACCTGCCCAGCACCCACAAGGACACCATGCATTTGTCTCTTGGCTCCCTCTCTCTTGGGGGGACTATTCCTGGGAGGTGAGCCCTCGACACCTCTGGTGGCCTGGCGCCGGGGAGGTCGGCAGGCAGTGGGGGAGGAGGAGCTTGGTGGCACCAGCAGCCTCTGATCTGCGCTGCTGAGCATGGGCCGGACTTTGAAAAATTTTTAATATTTTATTTGACCCAGTAGATCTCAAAATACTTCATTTCAACATGTATCACACGAAAACGTGTGCATCCACGGTCACTGCGGCATCGCTCACAGCAGCCCAGAGGGGAAGCAACCCAAATGCCGTCAGCGGGTGCGTGCTCACAGAGAGCACGGCTCGGCCATGGGCAGGAACGGGGCGCTGACACAGGCCGCTACCCGAGCAGCCCCGTAAACGCTGTGCTCTCGGGGGAAGAGGCCAGACGTGCAAGGCCATGTCGTCCATCACAGGAGACATCCAGACGGGCATCTCCATAGCAACAGTGGTTGCCAGGGACCAGGGCGTGAAGGCAAGGGGAGTGCATGCCAACAACAGGTACGGGATTTCTGGGGGTGACGGAAATGCTCTGGAGTTAGAGGGTGGTGGTTTTTGCACAATACGGTGACTGTTACTAAAAACCACGGAACCGTCGCCTTAAAATGGCGCATTTTATGTTTGTGAATTACATGTCACCAAGAAGACATGACATCAATCTGAAACTGATAAGCGTAGTATTTCATATTCTTTCACGTATGCCGAGTCTTCACCATCCGGCGTGTATTTCACGGTGAGAACGCCTGTGTGTGGACTGTAATGGCCTTCTCTACCCCCGGTCCCCCCCGGTGGCACAGCTCACTGCACGGAAGCCCCTTCACCTGCAGCGTTCCGTGGTGTTGAGACTGTACCAAACCACAGGTCAGCCAGGGCGAGTCCTGGGCATGAACTGTGACTCCTGTTTCATAAACTGTGGGGAGCCAGTCTGGGGGGCTCGGTTTCTCTAAGAGACCCGAGCAGACAAGCACACGTGGCCAGATCCACTTCTGGCCTGGCCTCCCCGAGTCTTGAGATATAAGGACCAGCACTAAAGCTGTGGGAACAGGACAGGCAGGTGCGCCGTGGATGGGGCTGCTGTGGCCCGCTGGAATTCTGGGCAGCGTTCAAGGTGCAGCCAAGCACCCCATCACTCCTGTTCAGCCACCTGTCACCTCTGCTCCGGGATGGCTCCTGATGTGTCTTTCTGGCTCACTTTCATTTTCTGTCCTTCAAGGACAATGAAGCTGTTGGAAGCAGGAAGGCCTAGAGTCACCCATGATCTCTGCCCAGGGAGACAGAAACGAGAGCCTCCACGGGGCCTCCCGGTGAAAGGACCACGAGGTGAGGCAGCCTTGGGTCAAAAGAGAAATGATCTGTGACACAGAAGAGCCCCCAGCAGAGCTTCATACCCCGTGCCGCGCTCAGGGAGGCTTAGCCCAGGTGAGGCCCGGCTTCGGCTCCAAGGACCCTCCTTCCCCTCCAGCTCAGATCATGCTGGTTAACTGAGGGTGAAGCCGTTCTCCATGTTCTCCTCCACCGGCTCCTGTGGGCAGGGGACACGTGGGCGGGCACATGGTAACTGGCTGGACACCAAAACAATGTATCTGATAATTTGGAAAAATGCCGTTTGCGTTTGAGCCGCTCAGATCCAGTGAAACTGCAGGGTGGTTCAAGGCTGTTCAAAAGACTCAGCACCCTTGTCCTGAGAAGCGTAAGATCCATCCTGTGGTCTTCGCGGTTGCTGTTAACTTTATTTCATCCATAAAAGAGGAAACCGGTCTATCTATGTGGTTGTCTCCCATGCTGAGGCGAAGAGAGTATTTCTCTAACAAGGTGTTTGGTAAACAGAGAAGCTCCCTGTTTATGGGGACGTTACGATTCCTGTTCCTCGATCCTTCTCTGCTGTGGGTGTTCCTCGATCTCGAGCACATCCCTGCACCTGCCATGGGTGTGAGGCCTGGGCCAGGACCTCGACCCTTCTTTTCTATGAAAAGTCATGTTTTCCACAATACTCCTTACTTTCTTGTTTCTGAATACTGAAGTCACAGAACAGCAGGACCCTGGGGCATTTCTGCATTGATTGAACGGCTCTGCTAGGACAAGTTAGGAGCAGTTATTGAAACGTGGGGTCAGTGGGAAGGACGGGGACCCTAGGACAGGCCAGGGCCAGGGACCTCAGTAGCTGCATGGAAGTCTGGACCCCAGGCTCCAACTTCCTTTCTTGAGCTGCTTTTTCCTGCCATTGTGAGTGTGGCCTCTTGATTCATGGACCATGGGGGCTACTTTCAGCCACGCTCAGGGCTTGGGAAGCAAGGCTGGGCTGGGCGCTGATGCGTGGGTGACGGAGGGGCATTTCCCTGCAGAGAGCCAAAAGCTAACATTTGTAGAAAAAGTTCCAGAGGGAAAGAGAGAACTCTCTTTCCTTACTTGTCTCAGGAAGCCTTGGGCCATGGGGGTCTGTCCCTAAAAGAAAAACCTGGAATGCCAGTGCTTCTGAAGAGAAAGGGTCCTCATACACCAGACCCAGGGCAAGGCGGGGTTAGCCCGACCGTCAGTGTGCACAGAGTGAGGGTGACCTGCCCCGTGCAGCGGTGGTCACGATGCCAGGGGATGCACACCTTTGGAGGAAATCCACTTCTTATGGCTGCAGAGAACGTATGTCTTCATCCCAGCTCCTGCGGAGGCCGAGTTCCCCAGACAGCCAGGTGCACTCACACTGGTTCTCTCCCTTAAGGAACGCAAACCCACCTCCACTAGTCCAAGTTGGGCCCCAAAGTTACACAGAAATCCCCTCCTCCAGTGACCACCTTGTAAATATCTGTGCACAGCTGCCCCATCCCCCAGTCCTCCTTCCTGAAGCTCATTCCTGTCCGGTCGGCCCCACACTCAGTCTGCTTTTGCTTCTTTGTTCCTCAAAGGCTTCATGATTCTGGCCCCTGTGTCCTGGATGGTGACAGGAGGCCAGTGTCCTTCTTCAGATGGAATCCTGTGCCGGAGCTCTGGGTCTCAGGTCTCTGTCCTGGGTCCCTCCTGCGAGCCCCTCCCTGTCCAGGGAGCTCACGAGCCCTGGCTGCAAACACGGCCACCATCATCACCATCATCAGTCCCATGGCACATCGCAGTGGAGAGGGAGCTGCAGGCTCGTCCAGACACATCTTCTCAGCACTGGTGCCCACAGCCACACTGCACCAATATGTCCCAAAGTGAGCTCCCTTCTCCCAGAAGCCACCACACCCTCAGCTTGTTTCCTTGTGGGAGGTGCTTTTCCTTCTCAGTGACCCTGGAGGCTTCTCCAACTCCCCTTTCTTTCATATCCCATGTCTGCTCAGTCAGAAAATAAGCTGGGGTCTTCCCCAGAACATGCCAGAGTCTGACCACTCCTCATCACCCCCCTGGCCCCCATGCTCTCCTCTGCCAATGGAATTAGAGTAGTAGCCTCCCGATGGGCCTTCAAGGTCCCACATGATGAGCCCCTGACATCCCCCAAGCTCATCTCCAGGAGTTCGAGGGAGACCCCAGAAGCATCACACCTTTAGCAATAGGACTGAGCTATCCCTGGAGTAAGGGTCCTCGGTAACTGTCCTCGCAAAGCCTAAAAACGGGTCTCAAAGACATGAAACTGATTTGTAAATAACTTAACTGCCTGCCAGGACAGAACCCACACTCTTTAATGGGAGAAAACAAAATCCAGATGATGAACAGTATGCAAAAAATGCACACATGGATCTATCAAAGAAATGTAGAAGAAATATGATTGACTGTTGAAAGCAACAAATGATTCACAGTAGATGATGGGGCTTAAAACATATGTAGCACAGAAGTAAAATCTATGACATAGAGCACTGGGTGGGGAGAAACGCCAGCACTCTGCTCTAAGACCCCACATCATCGAGGGGTGGCGTAATATAATTTGTGATATGTCAGTGATACAGTTTGTGAAACCCAGAGCAGCCAAGAAAAAATAAAATGAAGGACAGCTCAGAGACTGAGAATGGAGAAAAAAATGCTCAATATCCAAAAGATACAGGAAAAGAGAGAAAAAGTTAAAAAAAAGAATGAAATAAACAAAATGAGTAGTATATTTAACCCAACTGTATCTATGATTATGTTTCTTATACATGGTTTACCAGCTCCAATTGAAAGGCTGAAATTGCCAAAATTGATAAATGCTGCCAATAAGAAACATGCTTCAAATAACAGAGACACAGTTATATTCAAAGTAAAAGGATGGAAAGAGTATAACATGTGAGCACCAAGCCTAAGAAAGCCTGGGTAGCTGTATTAACAGGAGATAAGGAAGATATTCAAACAAAGAATAACCAAGGATAAAGGCCACATTTTTCCTAAGGATAAAGGGACTGACCCATTAAGGAGATACAACAATCCTAAATAAGTATGAACCCAATAACAGGAATAGAAAATGCACAAAGCACAACCTGACAAAAAGAAACAGAAGAACCAAAAGACATCCAGATCCAGAAGGAAGAAGCAATTCTCTATTTGCAGATGTAGAAAATCATAGGAAATCTACAAAAAGGCACTAGATCTGCTGCTAAAGTGAATTTAGTTAAGTCAATACACAAAGCCAATTACATTTTTATAAACTAAAGACTGCTGGGAATTGACCTAAAAATCCATTGACAATAGCATTACAAATATTAAACACTTAATGATGAATTTATCAACATCTGTTCAAGAACTTTACCTTAACAACTATAATATATTGAGAGATATTAAGAGAAACCTAAATAAATCGAGAGATACCACACTCATTAATCAGAAGACTCAACACTATAGATAGTAATTCTTTTTGAAGCGTTTCTACATACTCAGTACAATTTCAAAGTCCCAGCAGACTTTTTTTTTTTTTTGGTAGCAATTGATGGATGGATTCTAAAATTTATTTGAAAATAAAAGGAAGCTGCAATAAGTAAAACATTTTTGAAAGAGAAGAAAGAAATCAGAGGACTTGCGTTTGCTGGTTTCATGACTTACGGTGAATGTACAGTAACCAAGATAGCGTGGCAGGGGTTGGAGCACAGACGTGTAGTCAGTTGATGAAATAGGACGGCGAGTCCAGAGAAAGACTAATCCATACGTGGTCGACTGAGTTTTGACGAGGATGTCATGATAATTCACTGGGGGAAAGAACTATCTTTTCAACAAACGTTCTGGAGCAAGTGGATATCCATACAGAGAGAATGAACGTCAGTCCTTTTCTCCCGCACTTGAAGGTGAGCTGGACTGAGCAGTGCCTTCCAAAGAATAGAGTAAGGAAGGGGAAAAACAGTAACTTCACAGTGGAGAGGCCAGTGAGTCAAGAGGATATCCTGGACCCCCTCATTCTTTCCCCAAATCCATACCCCTGGGCTGAGCATGAGGAAACATCAGACAAACCCAGGCTGGGAGACATTCTACAGATGCTCTGAGGCCAAACATGGGGAGTCTGGGTGCCTGCGAGACCAGGGCTAACCGGGAAAACGCATCGATGAGTGCATGACGGCTGGACCATGGCTCAGATGCTGGAGCGGAAAAAGACACCAGGACAAAAACTGGTGAAATCCGAATAAAGTATGGGGTTTAGTTAATAACGATGTTAAAAAAAAAATCACATTTATTACCAAGTCATGCGCTCAAGTACCTTTTACGTTAAAAGGAATTTTCTTCCTAGAAAAAGTTAGAACTCCTACTTTATTCTAACATCTACCATGAAGGGGATTGAATGAAGAGTTTTCAAAGAGCTACTCAAGCATCAAAGAATATTTAAAGCAACCAGTGCCCACATGGAAACACCGTCACTTTCAAGATGAGAAAAGGCCCAGACGCCTCGGTGCCTCATCCCCACCTCCCAGCACCTGACAGGTGGCTTCGGAATTCTGTTCCATAGCCTTCATTCTTATAAAAAAATCAAAATTAAATTAACTTCTTTATAATATAAATAACTTTATAATATAAATACAGTATAATTTATAAATATAATAATTTATATATAATTTTATGTTATTATATATAATATATATAAATTTATAAATTATAAATATTATAAATATTTGTAATTTATAATATAATATAAATAACTAACTTTTAAATTAATTTAAAAAGGAAAATAAACCTCAACATCTGGTTTAGGCCATACACAAAAGTCAGCTTGAAACAGATCACAGACCTAAACGTACAAGCTAAAAAACTAAAACTTTTAGAAGAAAGCATGGCAGCGGACCCCACAGGTAGGGGATGAGCTAGGATTGCTTAGCTAGGGCACCCAGTGCAAAACTGTGAAAGAACAAAATGGATCATCCGGGCCTAAATCAGAATTTAATACTTCTTCTCACTGAAAAGCTCTAGTAGGAAGATGAAACAGTGAGTCAGGTGGGGAGAAAATATTCACAAGACCCGTGTGACTAACGGGGTGTGGCCGATGGATCAGGAGCACTCACTACTCCACAGTAAGGGAAGCAAGTCTCGACGACTGCGACAGATCACGGAAGAAGATTTATGACCGGTTAGTAAAGGCTTTCCTCATCGTTAGTCACTAGGGAAACACCAGTTCAGACCCAGTGCAGTCTCACCACACACCCCTTAGAACGGTTCGCATTACAGGGTGGACAGTTCCAAGTGCAGATGGGGAGCACACACCGTGGGCGGGACTGCAGAACGGTGCTGCCGCTTTGGAAAAAACAGATTGGCGGTTTTTGCTTTTTTTTTTAAGGGAAACAAATACAATCCCGTTCAATCCAAGAGAACTGAGAATATGTGCCCCCACAGAGGCATGTCCTGGAACGCTTATAGCAGCCTTATTCATAGAGGCCGCAGAATGGAAATCACCCGGGAGTCCTTTCACAGGTGGGTGGGTAGTCACACTGTGGTCCGGCCTCACCGCGGAACGCTTCCTGGCAATAAAAAGGAATGAGGTACTGGGACGCCCAGCACACAGACAAGTGTCCGACGTCCGGCTGGGTCAGAAAGGAGTACGCGCGCTGCGTGACTCACACAGCCCTCTGGGACACAGAAATCTGCAGTGTCAGAAGGCGGGTCAGCTGCTGACAGAGAGCAGGGGTCGAGGGAGGGCGTCCCCCGGGAAGGGGCACAGAAGATACACGTCCTGTGTCTTGAGAATGGTCAACAGTCACGAGGGGGATACATGTTTCAAAGCTCATCAAAATCTACACTGAAATGGGACCATTTTATGATGCATGAATCATACATAAATAAGAGAGATACAAGATCCAAAAGGAAATGGGTTTTACCGAAACAACACCACTGAGTACGGGAAGCATCCTGGGGGCTGCAGATGGCTCACCCTTGCGGCTCACGGTCTGAGCGAGCAGGACAGGCCCAGCGTCCAGGGTGACGCGCGTGGAACGTCACCCAGTGTCTGCTGAGCCGGTAGGGACCGCAGGGGAGGGAGGCCCCCGGGGGACTGCCGAGGGTGGAGTGTAAGATAGGGCTTTGGATTCTGTAACAGTGCAGGGTTTTAGACTCAAATGCTTACCTAATATATATTCAATCACAGGGGCAGCCTGGAGCCTTCTTTTTTTCTTTTAATTTTAAAAATGATAGCAGGGCCTTACCAGACAGTTGCTTGACGGCCACGGGTCTCACTTTGTAGGGAGTGCTGCAAGAGAGAAGACAGTTCTGCCGTGAGATGCCGTCAAGGTGTTCTCGGCGCGTCTGCTATGAGAGATAAGCCGCTCGGGATAAATTAGAATTCAGTGGATTAGGGTTTTTCTCCCCCCCCCCGAAATTAGTTTTTTTTTGGCTGTTCTGAGCTCCCTCATTCGGAAGAATTCCAAATACTTTAAATACATCATTGAAATGAGGAACTTCCTCTGTGATGTTCACATTTGGTGAACTGAACACATTTTGTGATCAGTACCACTGCTGCTCGGGTGCGGGAGGCCACTGGGAGCGGCAAAGGCCACCAGAGCCGCCCGAGTCCCCCCGACGCCCGGCTGAGGCGGGAGGCTGTCTGTCCCTCTCTGTCCCTTGCCCGGCTCGAGCTCATGGCGACCGCGTCTCGCAGGTGCACGAGAGAAGATGGGGCCGGTTCCTCGGCTGGACATGCACTAGCCCCTTGGTAATGCCATCCCAGTCATCCCGAGGCCCAGAGGGATGGGACAGTGTTTGCCCCGACACACGGGGACCTACGGCAGAGGGGGAGGGAGAGACAACCGGGCCACGGAAGAGAGGTCAAGAAGCAGGAAAATGCAACAGCGGCTAACAGTTTTTAAGAAAGGCTCCTTCAGAGAGATGCCGTTTTTTAGCCAGTAGTTGAGCAGAATTTCAACACCTGCTAGCAAGCGGGCTGCCGGGGCCCAGGGAGACAGACGGCATAGGTCGCCGGCGGGAGCGCGCACCTCCGCGGTCCTGGCGGGACTGGTTAATGGGAGGGTCTGCAGTCCTCTGACTCAGCCCGTGAATTTGGGAACAAGGGTATCAGATGAAACGGTGGCCCGTGGGGACACCTTCACAGGCCATTTGTCCATGTCATCTGTTTGTCCATTTGTTCGTTCAATCAGTTTGTCACAAGTGCTCTCTGGGATCAGGTACGGGTGACAGAGCCGTGAACAGGACAAAATGCTCCTGTCCTCAGGGATCCGACAGTCCGTGTGCAACTACGCCCTGAAAGGACGGGCATCACCGCACTGTTTGAAAGGCGAAGGGCCGCAGTCAGCAGGGACGGGGGTCTATTCACTGTGCCGTGGGGTGTCAGTCAGTGGCCAAAGAGGGGGGTAAGTGTGCAAGTGCTGACCTGAGGGAACGGTGGGCGGACCGAGCACGTCACAGACTAACAGAGGAGGAGCACAGAAAATCTGGAGGGGCGTCTACACACCCGACTGGGAACCGCGGTTGATGGGGTTACCTGGGCTTAACAGTTAACAGGCCCCGCGGAAAACTCTGACAACCAAAACCACGACTGAAGTCTGCACTAAAAACCGGATGGCGCAGTTGTCCTGGATGATGGACGGGCGGCTCCACGAGGGCTCCTTCCGGGGCAGGGCGTCGAGAAGAGGGTCCTCACCTTCACCCCGCCGCTGGGAGGATCTGCTCTCGCGCAGGGTAGGCCCTGCTTCGGAAGGTCTTCTGGAACGAGGGGTTCATCTCCCTAGAGACTGTGTCATGATGGTATCTGGGTTTGGCCGATCGGGTAACACCTTGTTTCAAATCCGTGTGGGTTTGGGGGGCAGCCCACGCGGAGTGCAGGTGGCACATGGTGGCATCACCCTGCACGGGCTGGAGCAGGGCCTGGTGAGGAGGGCCCTCGGCGAGTGGCAATGCTCACGGCCTCAAGAGCAGCGCTCAGTGTGGAGCCGGGGGTCGGACATCCCCCTGCATCCTCCCGGCACCGTCGGCCTCGGCGTCTCGCTGAGCTCCTCGGACTTTTCCTCACGCGCCACAGCATCTGTTTCTCTCCTTGGATGAGGGTCTTGTAGCAGTGGTGTTGGACATGGAAGGGGTAGAACTGTCCAGAAGCAACACCTTGTCAGCTGGACGCCTGGGATCCGAAATGTTCCCCCGTCCAGAAAGGAGCACTGGGACCAGACGGCATCCCCTGAATGAAGGTGGGCTGCGTCTGTGTATGCTGGTCGGTCGTGGGGACTCAGGGCTGAGCCGTCGTCCGTGATCCTTCCTACCAGCTCCCAAAGAGCGGAAGCCCCCTGGCCTGTTGTTGGATGGCAGCCCCTCTGACTTACGTAAATACGTTTCAGGTTATTTAAAAGGCTGGTGTGAACATTCGCTGAGGTGACAGAATGGCCGGGCAGCCTAGGAAGGGTCAGGGAATCTCCAGTGGTCTCCTGGCCGTGGGGTCGGCAGAGAAGGCCTGGAATTCGGACGGTGCCCTGAGGTGGGGAGCGCTCAGGCTGGTGTCGGGACTCTGGCAGCTCAGCGGACTTGGAGACGTGTTTTAAGGTGGATCTGGGCTGCGTGTTCCAGATGAAGGAATCTGGACAAAGTCCCGTGGCCAGTGGGCCCCCGGAGACCGCCGTGCTGGGGAGTGCTGGGATGAAGCTGTGAGTGGGGCCAGGTCTCCTGGACGGTGCCCAGGGCTCGGCTGAGGGGCACCGGAGGCGTGGACCCGGAGCGCACCGTGAAGCCCAGGAGATGTGATGGTCTAAACCAGAGGCTGGCCGAGACCGTCTGAAGCAGGCATTGGGGGGGGGGGGGAAGTATTTTGAAGGAAGAATCAGAAGGTCATGATATTTGGTTTGAAGTGAGCCCAGAAGGGTAGGCCTAAGGCATGGGCCACTGGGACCCCACTTCCGATTAGGACCCAGGTGGTCAGGGTTGAGCCCTTGGAATTTGGAACGGAGACTCCGGAATGCCTCTCCTGTGAGCGTGAACAGGGAGAGCCATGCGTGGCGGACGATGCCAGCCTCTTCCCACGAGATGGCTCCCCCATCTGTGGCCGGGGGGACAAGTGGGGGACAAGGCCAGGCTGGGGGCAGTGAACGTCTTCAGAAGTGGCAGAGGCTAGAGAGAAAGCCCGACCACAGGCACGGTGGCCCGACTGCTGCTCGCGAGGCAGAAACAAGATTTATCCAGCACTTCCCGAGGAGGGAAGACCCTGTGTCCCGTGGGCACGACCCTCGGGTGAGCACCACCCCGGGGTCCAGAGCACTTTCCTAAGTTTTCCACACTTTCCACTAGTGGCCCTTGCCCGGTGAGCTTTAAACACTCCCTCAAAATGCCACAATGAACGGGTCCCAGCCGGGGTCTGGGCATCAGCGCCTTTGTGAAGATCCCTGCTGGTTTTACTCCTCGGCTGGGCTGCAAGTCACTGGGTTAGCGGGACTGGTTATGCTAGAATGGACGGGACCCCAGGCAGTGGGAACGGAGAGACCCAGAGCAGACAGGGCCTTGCTGGGGGCCGCTGGGACGTGACCTGGGAAGGGGGACGGGTGCAGGGCCAAGCAGGACGCACCTGCCTCCCCGGGGCAGAGCGTGGGAAGCAGACAGTGGTGGCAGGGAAGCCAGTGGAGAGCGAGGAGGTCCCATCAACGGAGGGGGCAGAGGGACTAAAGGGGGAGGAGGGGTCCCGCCCAGCATCACCACTACCGCCTGTGAACCCAGAGGAAAGCCAATTCTGGGTCCCAGCCCAGACAGAGAGTCAGAACCTGGGGGCAGAGACAGGGAGGGAGAAGGGGCAGCCTCTACGGAGCTGGTGACCTTTGAGCGGATAACCAGTGGCTCTGTGAAGAGAAAACGCCGAGGGGGCTTCTCAACCTTGGCACCCCTGGCATTTGGGGCAGTGAGTCTGTGTGTTGGGGCCGTTCCGCACGCAATAGGGTGGGAAGCAGCAGCCCTGGTCTCCGGACACCGCATGTCAGCAGCGCTCCCCTGTCCGTGGCTGCCAGCCTGTCTCCAGATACAGCCCGGGTGCCCAGGGGGACAAAACCGCCCCTGCTGACAGCCCCTGGCGTAAAGTGCAAAGCAGACACAGTTTTGCTCAGAGAACAGGTCACACTGTGCGTGGACGAGGCCCTGCTTGGAGTGAAATGTCCAGCCTGACCTTGTGGACGTCAGGGGTGACCGGTCGCTCAAGACCTCACTTCTGAAGCGCCATCTGGTCTGGCTGGAGTGAGTGCCGTGATTTATAAGGATCTCACTGGACTCACTGGGGAGCCGGTCAGCCCTGCTCCTTCTGGGGAGGCCCGAGCTGATAATCAGAGCCAGAGGGCATGGGGCAGAAGCTCTGATGGACAAGATCTGGGAACACCGATGGGCACAGCTGGCGGCGAGGCCTGGTGGAGGCTCTGGGTGCGCGGAGGACAGTGCCCGCCACAGACCACAGAGCCCAAGGGACGGTGTGGCTGGGGAGACTCGTGACGACTTTGTGCCTCCCACGGGGCTTGTCTGGCTTCTTGCACTGAAGCCTGGGCTGTGCTCAGGAGCGTCTGCACCCCTGCCAGGGTCTGGGGAGTCCTGTACCCAGCCCGGGGGGGGGCATGGCTGACAGGCTGGCGGCCTTGGGGCCGGAGGGAGAGCAGGTGTGCACACACCTTGGGTCGGGGGAACCAGCTGGGGACCTACAGCGAGGGTCTCAGACCACCCCATCGCAGGGATCCCAAATACTTCCATGGGTCCTCCAGCCGCTGGGGCATGAGAGGGGTCTGCCCACGTTTGGAAAGGCCCATGGGGCTCCGTCAGCTGGGACGCCCCAATGGCCAGATTCACAAATGCCCCTCAGAGCAGATATTCAGTGAGAAGCAGGAGCAACAGACGGGGGGTCTTGAGGGGTACCCCCCACGGGCCCCGCTCCCTGGCCTGGCCCAGCCACAGATGTGAAGTGGGGGCCACGAGGGCCTCGGCAGGCTGCTGGGCGCAAGGGCTTCCCAGGGAGGGGAGGGGCTCCTGCTCGGAGACCTTGTCCTTCCTCCAGTCACAAGACTTGGGTGTTGCTGATTTTACGTATGTTTGCAAACGCCCTTTTCCCTTGCCAGGCCTCTCCAGGTCTGGCTCCTGGGGCCCCCAGGCTCCCTGGTCTCCTGTGCAGAGGAGTCCGTCAGGCAGCCCCAGGTCAGCACCAGGATCCAGCCCAGTGGTAAACACAGCACCCCCAGGGCCGTGGTCAGGGAACCCTCCGGAGCAGGACAGGGGGCAGTCAGTGCACGGCCCTGGGGCCTGGCTCCACTGCTCCTCGCTGGCCTTCTGGGCCTCAGTTTCCCCCTCTGTGTCTCCTTAGAGGACTCTTGTTGAGAGTGAGCCCTCAGAAGGGCCCCTGAGTGTGCCTGCACCTGTGATTATCTTGGGAAGTGACTGGTCTGCAAAGGACCCTCCCAGCCTCACCCCATCTTTGGTTTAAGTTCGGATTTTCCTACAGCAGTAAATTAAGAGGACAACCGTGGAGCTGTCCCGTGTGTGTAGAGAAGTGTCAAAGAGGCCATGAAAGCCCCGAGCGGCTGAGGCCGCCGCTTACCGTTCTGAATTAGCGGGCATGGTGGGGTCGATGGACACCATGGCGTCGTCCGCGGTCAGCAGGGAGATGGTCGTGTTCCTGGAAGACAGGCCGCATCAGTGTCCCCGCGCCCGAGGGGACAACCGCATGGGTACCGGGGTCCGCGCGGCCCCGAGACACGGCACTGCATTTCCACACACACGGGTGGCCGTGCGTAATTCCAAGTGCTCTGTCCGTTTTTAAAGAATGTGAAGTGGGAATTGGAGACGGTGGGGATGAGACAGAGGGGTGCTGAGGTCGGCCAATGGCGAGTTGGTCTTTTCAACTACTTTCTGAAGATCTGTCTTCCCAAACACTGCTCTGAGGCACCCCCACCCCTGCACCTACTGGACCATCTGGGGCTGGGGGACCAAAGCCAAAACACAACCACCCTTCCTTGTCCTTTCTTCAAAAGCAAATAAATTCATAAAAGGCAAGAAAAAACCTTTTGAGAGGGTGCTTTCTGCCTAATTCCACCCAGCGGTCTCCCACGTGCACCGCGCGGTGCCCGTCGGCAGGCAGGGGACACCTGGGGGGTGTCACTCATGGGTCAGAAAGGGCCCCCAGTGCGAGGTGAGCCCATGGGCCCTGGCACACCTGTCACCCCTCAGACCCGGCAGCTCTCCCTCCCTCCCCAGGGGAATCGGCCCCTGCCAGCGGGGGTGCCCTGCGGCGGGGGGGGCGGTCCAGGCCACTCACCGGGGCAGGCCGGTGGCGATGCAGAACAGGTCCATGATGTCGCTGGAGTTGCAGTACTTGCTGAAGACCACCTGCAGGAGACAAGCCACAGGCTGTGAGGGCAACTGCTGTCCATGGCGACGTCAGGGCCCCGGGCTCGCCGTGCGGCCCAACCTGCAGGCTCATCGCACAAAGAGACGACGTGACCATGGGCACGGGAATGCCACTCGTAGGTCTTTCCATTGAGTCCATCTGTACGGACTGTGAAACCTTCCTTCTTTTGTTTCCCGAAAGCGGTCGTGAAGGGAACGCTTTCACCCATGAGACACACCCGCCCGGGACGGAGCTGCCACATGGCCACCATTGGTGGCGTCTGCCGCACAGACCGACACCCTCGGCTTCATGACACCCCACCGCGGGGAGTCGCCAATGGGTCTTGGGACCATTACGTAAAAAACAAAAAAAAATCTCTCTGTTTTTTTAATTTATTTTTTGTTATTTTAAAAGATTTATTTTTATTTATTTTAGAGAGAGAGAGAGAGCATGCACATGTGCAAGTGGGGGAGGGGCAGAGGGAGAGAGAATCTCAAGCAGCCTCCCTGCTGAGCGCGGAGCTCGTCGTGGGGCTCGATCTCACAACCCCGAGATCATGACCTGAGCCAAAATCGAGAGTCAAATGCTCCACCGACCGAGCCACCCAGGACCCCCCAAAATATCTTGTTAAAAAGGTCATTGGCTTCAAAAAATAGCCTTTATGGACTTCGGGGGCTGAGGCTGTCGGACTCGATCCTAGGGGGCGTCACAATGGGAAAAATCCAAAGTGAACTGGCGGCTCCACGGTAAAAACAAAAGAGTGCAGGCAGGTGCACTTCGCCTGGGGGTCCAGTTCCGGGGACGGGAGAGAAACATGTTTGCATCGGCGTCTTCGGTGCTGGGGCTCCCGACGGTGAGTCTCTGCTCCGAATCCCTCCCTGGGAGGGGGCTTCAAGTACAGCAACGGGTCTGATCTCCATGGCTGATGGAGAGCCCACACCACAGTCCCCGTTTCCACCCCAGCAGACGGTGTCCTTCCACATTTTCCCTGGCTGACTGCCCTCTTCCCTCATCCCTGCGTGGGCGAGAAGCAGGCCTGGGAAGGGTGGGCATCTTCCAGTGCCCAGAGCCCTGCTTTCTCATCTAAGACCCTCAGGATATCCCTCTATGGGGACAGTGACTATTTTCCCCCATACACCCAGCCTTCCCATGACCAACTTCCTGCATGCTGCTGGCCCGGCCGCGCTGAGACCGAGCCGGCTCGCCTTCTCTCCACCATATCTGCACCTGCAGTGATGGCATCGGTGGTCCACCCTGTGCACCTGGTGCCCGCTGCCGACCAGGCTCAGCCTGGGATCCTGCAGCGGCCCCTGTGCTGGTCTCCGCTCCTGGTCCCCCCCAGCTCCCAGCTCTGGTGCTCAGACCCAGTCATGCCTCTTTCCTGTGCAGAGATTTCTGCTGTGCAAGCGCCCCACGAGCTGGTCCACTTCCTTCGCCGGGTGCGTGAGGTCCGAGGATTTGTCCCTTCCCGCCTGGGGCCTCGCCAGGCGCCTGTCCCGCCTTCACTCTGGGCCATGGAGCCCCTCCCTGGGCCCTGGCTCGGTGCCGCCGCTCCCCTTTCTGGATGCCCCTCTCCCCACTCCTGGCTGCAGGACAGAGCCTCCCCACCCCTGCGGAGGAGTCTTGCCTTTATCTGAGTGTGTGCCGGGCCTGATTTCTCACGATGGTGTGTCCCCAGCATCCCCAGCTCAGGCCTGAGTGCCATATTCCTGCCTCAGCTTTCCCGGCTGTGCCATGGGAGGTGAGAGGTGGGAGGGCTGGGGCTGGGGTCCTGGCCATCCACCCACTGGCACGGCTCTACTTCTGACTTTCTCATCTTGAACCTTCGAGAAGCTCACTTCCACGTGGTGCAGTTTGTGTGCGTGAAGGGCAGGGGTGGGCAGAGGACGAGGCTCGCAGAGGGAAGGGAGTCACCTCTCTCCCTGGGCCCTGCCGAGGAGAAGCTCCGCGAAGTTGTGTCCAGGCGAGACAGTGCCGACTTCCGGGCCCCGACAAGAGGATTCCGAAGCCGAGGGTCTGGGCTGGGCCCTGGGAACCCGCATCTTATGTTCACCAGGCTCCCGGATCAGCACCAAACGTGTGGGGTCCCTCCCGGCAGAGGGGTGGCTCCTCCCTGCCCGGCCGCAGCTGGGTCCCTCTGGCTGCCTCAGACCAGCTGGTCAGGGCCGATGCGACACCTTTACAGCGTGGCCGCCCCTGAGGGGCACACGTGCACAAAGGCTCTCCACGGCCAGTGGGGTCCGTGCCAGCCCGCGGCGTTCACGGTGGGGGCTCATCCCCGAGCTGACTCCGCTCCGGCTTCCTCCGGGACAGCAGCTTCGCCGCGGGCTCTGGGAGGCTTGACTGAAGGAGGCGCCATCCTCTCAAGACAGGGAGCACTCCTCGGACTTTGCCCAGAGCAGCCGGCTCGCGGGTGGGGGCTTTCCGACTGGAGCAGTTGGGGTGGCAGTGTGGGAACCGGGGCGCCTGGGGGACCCCTGACGCCCTGCCTCTCACCTCTGTGACCCTGCACCGGCGTCTTTGTGCAAGTTTATCTTCCATGGAACGGGCAGAAACGGGCAGCAGAAGGCTCTGTTCCCCCCGACACCTGCCCCAAGCCTCTGCCATCAGCTACGGGCCAGTCTGTGGCTCCGCCAGGAGGGGCCACCTTGGAGCCCTGGAGAGGAGGACGCACGCAAGCTCCGCGCCGAGGGGCAGGCTCCTGGGGACAGGGTTCTGATGGCCTCGCTCAGACGGTATTCAGACCATAATTCCTTGTGGCTGAAACACAGACGACTCCGTGGGATCGCCAAGCCCGCGCTCGGAGGATGGGAATGCATTGCAGGGGACATTACAGGGGACACGGGGCATTTACTGTGGGTCGTCCGCAGCGGTTTCACCCCTGTCTGTGAGTACTGCCCAGCAAGGCGAGCTCGGGCAGGCCCAGCGGCACATCGGCGCTCTCGCTGCCCCCTGCCAACGATCCGGCCAAATCCAGCCGGGCCAGCCTTGTTCGTGAGCCAGAAGAACCCTCCTCTGAGATTATTTCTGACAGCCGGCCCGCAGGCTGTGAGGAAATCTGGAACACAGAAGGGCTGGCGCTGTGTGTCCGCCGGGAGGTCATGTGGCGTCCACCGCTAGATCCGTCTCGGGATTCCTTTCCTGCGCGCGGTTCTCTGATTTCTCTTCTGAGCTTGTTGTAACATCTTACTAGTTCCCTCACTCAGCAAACGACGACTCTGGCATGGGGTCACTTTCCATCTGCGTGAGAGCTGCGCTTGTGCCTTAGTGAACACGCCCTCAGCAGGGCCAAGCAGGTGAGAGGCGGGGGCACAGTGGCGGGTGTCCCCCGAAGGCGGCGGCCGCGCTGGGACCCTGATGTTCCCCACCGGCGGCCCGAGATGCTCCCCAATTTATCTCAGGTGTTCCTGGCTCTGGGAAAGGCTTGCTCGGCCCGGCAGACCCCCAGGCAGCCTTGCCAGGGGGCCACATGGCTTTTTGTTCACATGCCGAATCATTGTGCAAATCCTTTATCCAGCAAAGAGGTGCCAAAACCAAGTGTTGGTAACATGAAACGTGGAAGGGGGACATGCAGGCAGCAAGTTGGCGGAGAAGCAAAAATCGTGTGTTTCCACCCAGCTGGAGGCAGTGAGGGCTACGCTCCCAGGTCAGCACGGCCGGGCTCCCGGGCTCTTGTGTGGTTTGACTGCCGGCGCCAGGACAGGAGAGCGAGACAGAGAAACACGAGGAGTCAGGGGGCCTCTCATCTGCTGGATGCTGATCTTGCTTCTTGTTCAGCTGTGGCCCCGGAATGTCCGTGGGAACTTCAGCGTCTGGAACCTTCCTGTCGCTTCATAACTGATAACTGAGGACGGGTGCGGGCCACAAGCCCAGCCCCACGCTGGGGTCGGAGCCAGAGAGGCCCCCACAGGCCCCACCAGCCGGTGGCGGTCAGGGTCACATCATGGGCACCCCGCCCAGTGCATACACCTGGCCACAGCACCTGGACCCCCTGGTCATTCAGTGTCTACCTTCAGACCAGCCTCCTTCCAGCGACAGCTGGGTCAGGAGCAGTGGGAGCGGGAAGCCAGTGCTCGTCCCCACGAGCTACTCCTTCTGTCCACCAGCTCCCCTTTCACAGCAGCCCACCCCCCCGGGGAAGACCGTAACCACTTGGAGCCCCAGTCTGCCACTCTGTAAATGCCATTGATCGCTTCGGCCACACCTGCTGTCAGGGCCGTGAGGCGCGACACGGGAGGGCAGGTGTCTGACGGCCTCATGTGGGACACGACGCTTTAACGCAAACCTCGACGCCAGCCACCTCCATGCCCACGACACTTATGGTTCCTGCCGGCTCTGGAAGCCTACGCTTTGGGGTGTAAGTCTCCAGTGGCTCCGAATTGCCAAGCGCCCCAGATGACTTTGCCCCATTTTGTTGGGCACCTGATTTTGTTTCTGCAGGACTTCCAATTTACCACCTGTGGGATTTCCAGAGCTTGAAGGAGCATCTAACCCAGGTCCTCTGCTTAACTGTGTCTTGGGGAGGGAGCTACCTTGACTCCAGAAAGGCAAACATGGAGGTGGGGGAGGGGACTCCCAAGCTCACAGCAGGACGGTCCCGCTGCTTCGTGGCACCGATCCACAGTCCATGCAGACAAGGAAGAGAGACAGGCGTACTGGAACACACACTAGTGGGCAGGACTTTCTGGCTCGGCTCACAGCTGGGACCAGCCTTGACCCATTCCTGTCGGGCAGCCCAGGATGTGGGACCCGGGGCTCTGCCCATGCCGGCTGGTCAGGGCACCTTTCTGACAGGTGTCCTCTGGGCCTGTCCTTCCAGGTGGGGACTTAGGCACAAGACCCAGCGACGGTAGAGCCAATCTATACCAACCAACTGGCTGCCCAGCACACTCCCTGCAGCCCTAGATGGGCAGCCCTGGCTCCTGGTGGCCCCTCCCGGTCCCCACGGCCTGACCCATGACCGTCTGTCCGGTACCCCATCACCCTTCCTCATAAGACCTTGTAGGGAGCAAGCAGGAGTTGGTGGCAGTTGGGTGAGCGCAGGGTCATGGGGACTCCGTCCTGGGCTGACCATGCGAGGTCACCCACAGGATGACTAAGGAAGAGCAGTCCTTGGAAGAGAGGCAAAGGGAAGGCACTGGTCACACAGGGCAGGAGAGCCAGGCCCGCCCGGGCTTCCTGGCACCCCAGAGCCGGGCCTTTCCTGGGGACTCACAGCATCCTTACACACCTCCCCACATGCATGGACCCCACGCAAACCCAGATCTCCTTGAACTGGCATAACAACATTTTTGTTCCTGGGTGTCAAAAGCACGTCGAACAACATGCTTAGAGAAACAGGGCCAGTGACTGCAGAGCGGACAACAGAGGCTGCCAAGCCCGTGCCCACGTGGCCTGAGAGTTAAAAGGACAGGATGGGCAGTTTCTAAAGGACAGGGTCTGACTTCTCTTTGATTCTGAGTCCAGAGGCCTCTTCCCAGAATGGGATTCTAGTCACAAAGGGCTTGGTGGTCTGTGTTTTCCTTTGTCTCCCTGGACGCCCCATTCAGAGGCTCGTGGAGGGAGCATGCAGAAGGGGGCCCCTCGAGGTCGTGCTGTGTGCCTGCCGAGGGCAGGAGGATGGTTGGGGTCTCCAGGCCGCAGCGCCAGCTCCGGGCAATGCCGAGTTTCCTGCTGCGATGTCAGGCGAGCGAAGACTGGATCATCGCTAGTCTGGAGCTCCCAGAGGGCACTCTGCGGCCTCCCTGCAAACCCAAGCACAGGACTCAAGGGCTCCCAAGTTTCTTGGAGGAGCTTTCGAGCAGGACTTTCCACGGAGAAACGAAGCTGCGTGTCCAGCACCAAGGGTTCCGTGAGGGTGTGGAAGGGCATCATTGCCAAGGGACAGGAGGCCCAAGTGAATGAAGAGCTGTCCGGCACATTCTGGAGCGGAGACAGGACTCCGATGTGTGCCGGGCCAGCAGGGACGCCGGCGTGAGGTGGGGGCCCCAGACCAGCAGCATGATGCGGCGTTCACCCACAGACTGCGGCAGCCCCACCTGTGCTGGACCTTTTCCAGAAGGTTCTTCCACCCACTGAGAGGGCCATGGCATCCGGGCTTCCTCACCCTCGGCCAGTGGCAAGCCGCCAGAGCTCCCTTGTGTCCCCCTCCCACTTCAGGCTGTGACCTCCTACCCTGGACCACTCCTGCCTCACCACACCCCGCTTTGTGAATCTGAAAGGTGTGGGGTTAAGCCCGACGGTATGCTGGGACTGGCCCAGCCGCATATCTCCGGTGACTAGTCCTTTAACTCGGCAGCAGGGAGCACTGCGTGGCTGCGGCCTGGCTGAGACACACACAGGCCTTATGCAGGGGCTGCTCCAGCCGGGTGAGTGGGGCTGGTGTGCGCCCCCCACCCCTGCTCCTGCCCCTGCTCTGCATCGGACGCCGTCAAGGCAGGCCCAGGACCGGCTTCCACGTCCACCTGGCTCTGACCACGGGCGGCCGTGGCTGCCAGAGGGTCTATTTCAGAGGCGGAGGCCGTGTCTTGCTCCGAGGAGCCTGGGCGAGCCCAGCAGGCAGCGGCTGCTCAGGGGACACTGGCTGCCCCGGGGGTGCTGTACTCTGCGTTTGCCTGACACCAGCTCTGATTTCTGGAAAGTGCGTTTATAGATTTATGTTTCTGGACCAAAATCCATGTGTGAATTCACAGACAAAGCAACGTTTAAGGAAAGCTGGTCTTAATGTCCACCCTCTGCCCTCCTTTTGTTTCTTGCCTTCCCCTTTTTAAGGAGGATGACAAGCAGCTGTGGGGGCGATCGGGCGACAGCCGGGCCGGGCGCACAGAAGCACGGTGACAGCGGTCTGTTATCTCGGCGTTGCAAACACAGATGACTCGTGGCTCCCTCCCCGTTTACTCATTTCGGCATCTCTTCAGCCCAGCTACGGCAGGACCCGTCAGCCGAGGAAGTGACTCCCTCTTCGGAGCCGTCAGGCGCTCGGGCAGGAGGGGCAGGAGCAACAGAGTGGAGAGCGGGCTGTGTGTGCCAGGCCCGTGAGCGCCCACCGGGCGCTGTGCCCCGTGCACGTACACGGGAGGGCAGACCCCAGCCCCGCCTCCCATCGCTGCCCGGGCCCCTCCTTGCAGCTGCCCAAACGGCACTGATGGGTTTATCACATTCTCGCATGGATGGGCATGAAGTCAACGACCGCTAGAAGCTGGGTTTCTTGCTCAGATACTGGTGGGGCTACGTCATGAAATGCTCCCCATCCTGGACAAAGGAGATAACCGATTGGCATTTTAGGTTTGGGTTGAGTTTTGCAGGCTGGGAAAGACAAACCCCACCACTATCACAGAAGAAGAGGTCTGTGTGTGGATATGCCCAGGAGGGGACTAGGGACCGGGCGGGGTGGGGTCGGTGGAGGCGCCCTCCCGAGAGAGCCGAGCGTCCCGGCATCTCCTCTGCGAGGCCGGCTACCATCTTTATCACCAGGGGGACAATCTCACAAAGCCGGCAACCCAGGATGGCCCTCGTCACCTTCCGAAATCACAGAAGACGTCTGTGGGACCTCTCAGAATCATTAAAAACGATCTGTGTGGGACAGGTCGTGCTTTGGGGGCCGGCTGTTCTGAGACGCGCACTCACGTCCGTTGTCTTGTTGTCACTGTGTGTGCTGCCTGTGAAGTTTTACTCGATTGCCTTAGCAACAATTTTCACAGAGCGGCTTGGAACTTGGAGTAACGGATCTCAAGCAAAATTTCCCTCATTATAATTCTTCTATAGTGTCGCCCCCCGAGTGATTTTATGTGGCTCTGGCTGAAGATTCGGAGCCGGATCCGTGGACAGCACACTGCTGGGGACCTCAGGGAGGAAGAGAGGAGGGAGGAAGGTGCTTTCTTCTTCTGTCACCTTCCCTTCCCGCGGAGCAGCGAGCGAGCTCTGCTCCTCCACGCGGGGACCCGGCCCCGGGCTCCTTCCTCTGCTTAATCAGCCCTGGATGTTTCCGGGACATCACGTCTGGCCCCCTCCTCGCTATATCCACACCGGCTACTCATCTCAGCCCCCTGGACATTCTTAAATCTCGGCGTGAACACACTTCATCATACTCGTATTCGCTCATGTAATTGATGATGCCCGTTAGTTGTAAATGTCACACTGACCTCAGACATCTCCAGCCAACCCAAACAAGGGTGCTGACTTCTCAAAATAGTCATACTGACCTCTCAGAAAACGGGAGGAAATAAGCAAAGTGAGGCTAGTGGAAAAGTGACGGACAGCCACAATCTGGAAGCAACCGGGTGCCCTTCAATGGGGGAATATGTCAAACGCACTGGGGTCTGTCCACATCGCAGAACACCGCTCAGCAATAAAAAGAAGTAAATTATCGATCCACAGAACAACTGTATGGATCTCAAGGGAGTTACACCGAGTGGATAAAAGCCAATCCCAAAAGGTTCCATACCGTATGATTCCATTTATCTGACATTCCCGAACTGACACAGCTGTAGAAATGGAGACGCGATTAGCGCGAGCCAGGAGTTAGGGACGGGTGGGGGGGCAGGGGGCTAGAGGAAGCAGGTGCGTGGGTCGGAGCTGTCCATCTGGAACCTATGGTGGTGGCTGTGCGACCCTGCCTGAGTGATAAAACTGTATAGACTCAATGCACACACGTGAACAAGCACAATAAAACGGGGAGAATCTGCGTAAGGTGGTGGCTTGTCTCACTGGCAGTACCCTGGTTGTGTGACTGCACTGTAATCTTGCAAGAAGTTACCGCGGGGGACACGGAGTAAAGGGTACACAGACCTCTCTGTGTTATCTCTTACAACCGCACGTGAATCTACGGTTACCCTCAAGTGTTTATGTGAAACAGCTCTGGCCGGGGGGTGGCAAGGGTGTGCCCTGCCCAGAATGCGTGTCCGCACAGCCCTGGTGGAAAATGGTTTGGCAAATGTGTGCCCTCTGACCCAGAATGCCATTTCCAGGAATTGCTCTTGAGGAAATAATAATAGCAAACATAATAATAAGAGCATTTATGAAGTGCCAGGCTGCATTCGGGCACTTTCCACCAGTGAGCTCGTGTTTGCAGCCAGCCAAACCCCTGACCCGCACCACCACTCCGTAAGCAAAGATGCATGGCCAGGGAGGGTCCTCTGTAGGACCGATGGCGCAGAAACAGAATTAAGCAAAATATCCCACCAGCGAGGGAATGATTACATTTTAGGACGTCTCCATGATGGAACATTATTTTGGCATTAAAATCGTGTTTTTGAAGACTCCCTAATGCTATGTTGGAAAGTACTGATGTAAGGCTGGTGAAATGATCAGGGTAAAAAATTATGTAAAACACACACACACACGAGAAACCAGGAGAGGTCCCGAAATGTCTGCTGGCGCATGGATTCTTTTCTTTTTATGTGCTCTGCATTTTTCAAATATTCAACAGTGAGTATGCAGGACTTTTATAAGCAAGAAAAGAGTTATCTAGATCTGGAAGCCGAGGTTAGTCACTGATAACAGAACTAGCTTATGAACAGTCCCTCCTGATAGCACACTCGACAGCATTTACATAAAATTCTTATGAGAGAGAAAACAGCCTTTACCATTTTTTATTTGGAAAGAATATTCTTTGGCATTAAGCCAAGCAGATGAGGAAATTAACCAGAGGACAAAACCCAGAATTTAAATAGCACTCAGCAAGGGGTTGGGGAACGGGGGGTGAGGGGGAGGCACCAGGAGAACATCAGAGAAGTGGGGGATCGCAGGGACAGCATGGGGGAGGTAGAACGGGAATCCAGAGCAAAAATGAGGCCAGGTGCCTCCTGGGACAGAGCAAGGAGGGGGTCAGTGCCTCCGGGCTGGCCACGGGTACGTAGGCCTAGAAACTGCAAGAAACTAGGGGGCTGGAGGGACCCCATGTGGCCCCACAACCCCGGGGGAGACTGGAGGCAGCAAATGACAGGGGGAGGCCAGGGTGGGGGTCCCACCCCCCGCAGGTGCTCTGAGTGCCTGAGATGCAGACAGGCCTCGCTCCCCACAGGCCAGGATTTCCAGGTAAAGGATTTCCAAGCTCCAGACCTTATCTGAATGCCCCTCCGATCCACCCATCTTCAAGACCCTGCTGGAGTGAGGGTTTTGGTGACCAAGAAGGGTGTGGAGGCCTGGCCTGTCTCTCAGGAGGCTGCAGTGAGCGTGGGCAGGGGCCCCGAGGGGTGCGGGACAGCAGGTGGGCTGAGAGCAGCTCAGGTGGGAAGCCAGGGCGGACACTGAAGGGCACATTCTGGTTGAGCAGCGCTGCGCTGGCGGCAGCCCGGGATCCGCATCTCCTTTTCTTTAAGTAGACCAACTGAAACCCTTGACATAATTACAAAGCACACCCTCCGCTCTAATGACCTAAATAGCAATGATTTGAGGGGGGACATGTTATCTTTGGGGTCAGGCCCACTCGGTTGGTATCCACGAGGCTGCCCACGACCGCCGTCCTAAGACAGAGTCCTGGCCCCCAGGCATGCAGGCCTGTCCTCATCCGCCGGACGGTGTGGGTCACAGCGCTCCTCCGGCGGGGTTTGGGGGCCAACGAAACAAAGTGAAGCTAACTGGGGCTGAGGCCGGAGACCCCCGCTGCCACCCCGAGCTCCCAGTTCCAGCTGTGGTGCTCATGCAAGGACCCCCTTGTTTCCATGAATTCTTCACTGGGCAATATCGATTCAAACTTCTAGAACAAATGGGCACTAATACATGTCACTTAACTCTTCATATTATCTTCTCGTAGTAGGATTGCACATGAGATTTTGTGGGGGGAAACAGGTCAGCTGCTAACACGGTGCAAATCAGAGCACTAACTCTGGCCATCAGGACAGAGGAGGGCTGTCAGTGAGGACGGTCAGCCAGGGAACTGGCTGCTCTCAGCTGGCTCCGTCTGAGCCGGCGGGTCCTGCTTTGTCTGGAGCCTGTGCCATTCCGGCTGTCTCATATCCCCTGGATCACCCCTGGCTGGCCGCTGGTGGTGTGCACTGCTCCAGGCACATGCAGGGCAGAGGGGTGAGCAGGGAGGAGTCAGAGATGTGAGTTCACTTCCAGCCTCTCCTCTTACCAGCTCAACCCAGGGCAGATTTCTGAACTGCTCCGAGGCTCTGACTTTCCGGCAAAAGGAGGAAAATGATCCCTTGCCTATGGAATGTAAAGAGGGTTCAATATGACATACAGAGGGCCTGGTAAACACTAAGTGCTAAGTTGTGTGCCCCTGTGATTATGGGAGGGGCCCTCTGAAACCCTTCTCTGGGGATGGGTATGGGGAGGCTCCTCCTTGACCCCTCTAAGGCCATCTTCACCAGCAAGAGGTATCGAGGGCACCCAGCTCTGGCTTCAACATGTTGGCATTCCTGTTTCCGTAGAGTAGGGGGCAAAAGGACATATTATCTTGGGAATGCTGTCACACGCAGGCTCTGTTGCTCTAACCCATATCCCTGTATTGATTATCAACCACATTGAACCATATCCAAACTGCAACAAAAACTGGGGTCATATCAATTCAGATATGTATTAATGTATTAATTAGTTACTAATTAATAGTAGGTAGGAGTTAAAACTTAGATAGGCTCAGTGATCCCTGTGACTTCACTCTTGTTAGTTTTCTCTTCCGTTAAACACAGAAGGAAGGCTTTGGAAGATGAGGTCCCCGTGGACAGAACTGTGGGCAGTTCCTTTGCATCCCACGGAGCACAGGATCTGTCCATCAGGGACCACTGGTGCCCAAACATCCTCCCGTGCAAATGAGCTGAGGCTAAACTCTGCATCTGCTGGTTTATGTCACACTACTAATGATGCCAGTGTCGCCACCATCACCTCCACCACCACCTCCACCATGACCTTCTCCACCACTAGCATCATCTCTGCCATCACCTCCACCATGACCTCCTCTACCACCAGGATCACCACACCACCATCACCTCCACCATGACCTCCTCCACCACTATCACCATCTCTATTGTCACCTCCACCATGACCTCCTCCACCACTGGCACCATCTCTACCATCACCTCTACCATGACCTCCTCCACAACCAGCATCACCTCCAGCATCACCTCCATCATCACCTCCACCATGACCTCCTCTACCACCAGGATCACCACACCACCATCACCTCCACCGTGACCTCCTCCACCACTATCACCATCTCTATCATCACCTCCACCATGACCTCCTCCACCACTAGCACCATCTCTATCATCACCTCTACCATGACCTCCTCCACAACCAGCATCACCTCTATCGTCACCTCCACCATGACCTCCTCCATCAGCAGCAGCATCTCTGCCATCACCTCCACCATCACCTCCTGTACCACTAGGATCACCACACCACCATCACCTCCATCATCACCTCCACCAGGACCTCCTCCATCAGCAGCATCATCTCTGCCATCAGCTCCACCATCACCTCCTCTACCACCAGGATCACCACACCACCATCATCTCCACCATGACCTCCTCCACCACTAGCACCATCTCTACCATCACCTCTACCATGACCTCCTCCACCACCACCATCACCTCCATCATCACCTCCACCATGACCTCTTCCACCACCAGCATCACCTCCACCATCACCAGCATCACCACAGCACCACCACTTCCACCATCACCGCCACCTAACAGGATTGAGCCTCTGCTTGGGCCAGAACCCGAGCCAAATGCCTTACAAGCCCTGTGACCCTGGGTCCTCATAAGGACCTCATAAGCTTGGTGTCACCGTCACCCCTGTCATGGATGAGGACTCTAAGCCACAGAGAGAGAAGCTGGCCTGGCCAGTGTGGTCCCACATGCAAACTTGGACCTCCCTGGCTCAAAGCCCAGAGATGGGTGCTGTGCTGACAGGAGAGCTCTAGTGGAGGTTTGCATGGGAGGTAGGGGTGGTGTCTTGGCCTCCTTGCTGCTGTCACTTGCCCATAATGATGTATGCATTCTCTGTTTGCCCTGTTTTCCAATTGCTGGTATTTCCGACGACATACTTGGAACAAATATTGACTTAGGCTCCCCTCCCAGAGGAAAATAAACCAATTTAAATTCCTTATCTTTTGTCTACCAAGCCGTGATTCATTTTCTGTGGCTTCTATAATCTACTAAGGTTTTACATACATTTCTATAAGCTTTTATAAGGCTTTGTCTGCCCTTGAAGCAAAGCAGAGTATTTCAGTCTGGCTCCTGGCCCTCATGCCAGACTCCAGGAGTCAGAACTCAACCCGACCAGCCCAGAGAGCAGCCAAATTATGACCCAGCCATGGATTTGTAACTCTTCTATCTTTGGAGGAGTTTAAAGGCAAATTCCTGTTGGCTTATCCTTGCCCAAGAATTACAAGTGTTTAATATGGAAGACAGGTTAAACAGAGACCAAGAGCAAAACCCCACCTTTTAGTTTTTAAATACTCGGGAAATAAATGTGTGACACTGAGGCAGAGATTGTAGGCTATCCACGTCTCTCTCCATCTATGTGCATCCGCAGTCTGTCTGCAATTCTCCTCTGATTATAAATTTCACAGACATAGAAATTCGAGCATATTATTCACCCTGTGTTGCTCCTTGTGTTTAGAACTCTGAAGGATAACGTCACAGTCAGAATGGATTACAGTTAACCGCCAGGCAGGCAATCGCTAAAATAAACTCTGTATTAGGCCTCATTTCCCTTTCCAAATTAGGAGGTATTTTTCGGGTCAGTGTGTTAAAAGAATATAAAATAAGAGCAGAAACGACCATTTATTACTATGTGGCGGACTCATTGCATACATTCTTCTAAAGAAGAGAAATTCCAGGCACCTGGCGGGCTCAGTCCGTTAAGCACCTTGACTCATGATTTCGGCTCAGGTCATGATCTCAGGGTCGTGAGATCGAGCCCCATGTCAGGTTCCACACTGGGCATGGAGCCTGCTTGAGGATTCTGTCTCCCCCCGCCCCACCCCCTCACATGCCTGCTCTCTCTCTCAAATAAACGAAATCTTTAAGAAGAGAAGTTCTGTGTGCTGGAAATGTCTGAGCACGAACAGCAGCAGAGCCCTTCGCCCCACCTGCCAGCCTGGCTGTCAGCACGGACCCAGCCAGCAAGTCTGCACCCCGGCATCCCCCCCTGCTGGGGTGGTTGTAAGCTCACTGTAGACATCATTCTGCATCATCTGTCTGCATTTCAGTGTGGACCCCTAACCTCCAAGATCCTTCCTTATGGTTCAAGGTAGCTGCAGTGTGATCTTCACATGGAGAGGACATTAACAGCCATCTCCTTTATCGCTCCTCAGGGTGGCCCACCTGCGGCTTCATCCGTATCTCTCTATCGCTATGCCTCTAGATGTCGGTGTCTGTGTCTTTAAGGCATGCGTAAGGATCAGGGCTATGTATTCTTCACCAAATAAATGGCAGGAATGGAAAGGGGACGGAACACGTGGACAGAAAGAGACTTAAGGAGACAGCAAACAAACCCAGTGTCTGGCCCGGTTTGGATCCTGACTTGAAAACAAGTGTGTGTGTGTGTGTGTGTGTGTGTGTGTGTGTGTGTGAGAGAGAGAGAGAGAGAGAGAGAGAGAGAGAGAGAGAGATGGCCCCCTTTCCTTTCTTTGCCATTATTTGGTGAAGAATACATAGAATCTTTGATCCTGAAAGCACGCCTTGGAGGCGGGTGTCATTCTTCCCATCTTGCCGATACCAAGGCTCAGGGAGTTTCAGGAACGTTTCCAGAGTCACACAGCGAGTGAGCGGCGATGGCCAGGAAGGGTGTGTGTGTCCAGCAGCGGGGTGATGGTCGACAAGGGAGCAGTGAGGAGCTGACGGCTCAGGGTGACAAACCACCGTGGGACGACGGAGGCCACCCGGCGCCCCGACGGAGCTCAGATACAGCACGCGTACAAAGCCTCTGGAATTGTGGGAGACCTAGTTTGGGCAAACACGGGGGGGCCCACATACCGACTTCTCTGCCCTTGCAGATCCCTTCTCTCCTCAAAGTGGGGTAATGCCAGCTGCACCTGCTTCGAGGCCCTGTGAGCCCCCACGGGGCCGTCTGAGCCCGAGAGGCTGGGGAGACCATCCGTCCCATGGGAAGAACTTTTCCTGAAGTCTGCGCTGTGGGTCACAGACCCCGAAGCCGGAGCCAGCCCTCCTGGGTCCACCCCCAGCTCTGCCCCTCGCACACCCTCGGGCCATGGGCAAATTCTTTGTGGCACACTATCCGCTTCTGAGGCACGCGGCAGGTGCGGGTGGCCTCTACAGAATCCTTGCAACGGTATCTGGTAGTTGCGGGCACCGTACAAGGGCTGCCAGGCAGCTGCTATCCCCGTTTCACAGGTGTGGAATCTGGGGGTTGTACACCTGGCATAGAGCAGGGCCAGACGCAAACCCGTCCGCCCATCCCAGGGCTGCCGCGCAAGCAGCAAGGCAATGGCAGGGGAGGGGGCGGGGGCGGGGGTGCGGCCAGCGATCTGGCCCACCCCATGGCCTCCCAAGACACGCCTCTTTGGCAAGCATCGTCCCCCTCGGCTCCAGCGCACAGGAGGCCCTCAGCAAACGTCCATGAGGTGAAAGGGCTTGGGAGGCACAGTTGCTCAGCACGACGTGAGTTCACCCCATCAAAACTAATAGCAACATTCGGTGCGGGCGTAGACAGGGAGGACCCCGCTTATGGTGTGCGGCCGCGCACGTGAACGAGGGCAGAAGTGACCCGTCCGTGGAAGCGGGCCGGCCTGAAGGGACGGGAGGCCACAGGAGCAAGGAGCACCTGGCTGCCGGTGAAGGGGAGGGGCCATCCCCTCCCTGCACCCCGCCCCCACTCCAGACCCATGATCCCCGCTGGCTTTGGGGGACAGCCAGTATGGGAGGAGGCTTGGGGACAGGACGTGTGGCACAGTCTGAGGCCAGAAGCTCTCAGAACGGCATGGCCAAGAGCCTGTAGCACCCTTCTCTGCCCTACGTGGCCACGTCTCTGCAGACATGATTAGATGAAGGATCCTGGGATGAGATGAGGCTGGATCATCCTGGGGGGGGGTACTTAAGTGAAGTCCCAAAATCACAAGGCGGTAGAGAGGTGTGAAGATGGAATAAAGAGTTCTGGAGGCTCTTGAGCGGTGTGGCCACGAGCCAAAGTGTGCTGACAGCCCCCAAGAGCGGGAGAGCAAGGAACGGCTTCCTCTCGAGCCCCCAGGGCAGCGAGGCTCTGCCAACGCCTTGATTTTGGTCCAGTGATGTGAATCCTGGACTCCGGCGTCTGGAACTTCGAGGGAATAAGTCTGTGCTGTTTGCAGGCGTGCCGACAGTGGGCACGTGCCACAGCAGCCTTGGGAGCTGACGCAGCCCTGGCCTCTCAGGCCGGACTCTTCGCAGGGAGCGGGAATCCTCGACGCCATGTGGGCATGGAGCGCACTCCGGGAGGGGCCACGGGAAGACAGATTACAGACAGAAGCCCATCCCCTTGTCCCCCGTAAGAGCTGATGTGGGCTTGGGCTGGAGCAGGGGTGGGGGTGCTGGGCACAGTCTGGCAACGCGGGGGAGTTCCTGTCCTGGCTGACGACGTTCATTAGCAGGACGCAGCTACACAGACTGTGTAAACACCCCCCAGCTCAGGCTCCGGGCTGCCTGGGCTCGGCGGCATCTCAGAGCCTGTGTCCCCGCGCTGTGTCTTCGAGGGTCCGAGGCCTCCTCTGCATGGAACCCTTGTGTCATGGCCGATCCCTCCACTGCTCCCTGTCACTCTTCTGGGTCGCTCTGTTTTGTTTTTACTTCTGGTGTCTGAGGTCACGCTCCACGGTTATAAATAACGGATCACAGGGGATTGAAAATGCAAAGGCAGACAGCCGAAAGGGTAGGAAATGTGTGGAGGCGGAGCTCCTTCCCAGGACGGCTTCAAGGGAGGGCGTTTCCGAAGGTGTCTCTCTGGCTTCAATCTGCTTTACTTCTTGAGTTCCCGTTCAAATAAGAGGCGGCTCTTGACGTAGGGCCCTTGCAGTTCCCCGGCCGGGCCCCCACGTGGCTCTCCCGTCTAGCCTGTGCCCCTCCCCGCAGGGCCTTTGTCCAGCTCTGCTGTCTCAGGAGGCCGAGTGTGGGCCAGTGAGACTCGTCCTGGGGTCTGGGCTTCTTCATGCCTGGGGGGTAGGGGAAGGGCCGTGGGGAGGAGGGGGTGCTGGGGAGGACCACCCACAGGAGACCCCAGCATGCAACCCTCAGCTGCGCCGGGCAGAGCCAAGGAGGTGGCGGCAGGTGAAAAAACATGGGTGACACCTAGCCTGGGAGGCAGGAAAACCCTCCCCAGCTGAGACCCCGAGCTCTGGCACCTCGGAAAGTGAGCACTGCCGCTCCCATCCTCTTTCCCAGCAGGAGGGGCATAGGGGACCCCGGAAGTGTGCAGCAGAGGGGCTGCTGGTGCGGGCGCTGGTGCTTCCTGGGCATCTTGGGGCGGGCCCACAGGTGGCCGCAGAGGCCTTGGCCAAATGGCAGGTGTTGGCCCTGAGGTTAGGGGTGGGGAGCAAACCCTGAGGGCTCCAGGCGACTTAGGCCTTGCGGCCCTTTCCGGAGAACCCGTCAAGGCTTTGGGAGGAAGGTGATGCATTTTCCTGCTCGAGCCTCCTTTCCAGGAATTAGAAGGGGGACTGTGACTTCTCTCCAGAGGATTCCACATGTCAGCACTATCTCCTCATCTGAGTATTTTTAAGTAACCCTAGAAATCAGTCACCACCCCTGACTTTCTTGAGACCCATGCTGGGGTCTGCACCTGCATGAAGCCGGGAATCCACACCGTGAGCTATGAGATAGCCCAGGACGAGCCGGAGAAGCAGGTCAAGTTTTCACGGCCTTCCGTCCATTTCCCCTCGGCTGTCATGGGAAGCAAAGCCCACTCCGTCCCATCAATGGCGGCCATGGGGACCCTTCTCCCCACACCGCTCACTTGACAAGGCCACAAGTTCCCAGCGCACGAGGCAGGCAAGCAGAGGGAGGGGCACGTTTTTATTCAAAGTTCTTTTTCATGACTCCCCTCAAATAAAATATAACTTTAAATCCCCTTCGAAATAATTGTAATACCCTGAGAGGTTTCGGGGTTGGGACAAGGATACCTCATCCTGCAACAGTCATGAGCCGGGGACGGACACAGGCGGTGGCAGAGCGCGGGGACAGCACGGGCAGCGGGGCCTGAGGTCCTCACACAGCCACCTGGCGAGCCAAGGCCAAGGACATGGAAATCCAAGACGCGGGAGAAGGTGGGCAGTTCGGGGGCCGCGGGGAGTGGAGGAGAAGTCCTTCCTTCCTGCCTCCTAGGGCCTCCTCTTTTTCCTTTTGTCTTTATTGCCTAGAAATTACATTAGAAAAACTGAACATAGTTTCCTGCCAGAAAAGAAGCATCTCTGAGCGTGGGTGAGGGGCCTCGAGTTCAAGTCGCCCCCGCGGTGGCTGGAGCGGCCTCCCCACCCTGCTTCTCGTCCTTCAGAGGCTGGCCTCCACCCACCAGGCTGAAGGCTCGTAGGCCTCCTGTGGGGCTGCCACATATCCCTCCAAAGGTCAGGGACTGCTCAGTGCTGCTGGACTCCTGGGGGTGGCGTGTCGCCAAGATGTAACCTCCGCCAGGGGCCGTGTCTCCCTGCATGCTGAGCCTCGGACCTGCGTGGGGCTCCCTCCTTAGTTCGATGCCTGGGATTCACAGCGGCTGGCTGAAAGCGGCCAACCCCCTGGCTCTTTCTTCCAGAAGCCAAGCCTGGCCCTTGGGGGGGCAAGTGGGGGCAGGAGGGGCCCCTTTGGCGCCTGGACCCACCTCGGCTCTAGGGCGGCCTTTCCGGCTGCCTGCTCTGTCCCCCCGGAGCACGTGCAGAGGGCTCACTGCAGGGGCTGAGGCCGAATCAGAAATCCAGCCCTGGGGGGGGCGGTCAGGGGGGGCAGATGGGGGTGGGAGGGTGGAGTGTTCCAGGAGGCCTGGCGTCCAGCCTGTGGCCTCAGCTTTTCCTGCACCAACACCCAGGAACTCCAGGGTCCCCCATCCCTGGAGAGACCGGTCACTCCTCAGCGCCTCCCCCAGCAAGGGCTGCCCGCTCTGCCGACGTCCAGACGCTACCTGCCCCTGTGTCCACGCAGCTCCCTGAGGCTGGGACCCATTTCTTTCACCTGTTCCAGCCCGGTTCCCCAGCACAGCTTCCAGAAATATCTGTGGGGGGAAATTCTTCGCTCCTACACTTCCCCACGCACTCCTTTGCTACGGGAAGCTCCTCTCTGGGCCCTGAATCCTTGGCACACTCCAGGCTGGCTTTGCCGGCGGGGCACAGATGACATCTCCCACCTCTGCTGGTTGGGGCACAGCCTTCAAATCCACACACACAAAACGGGATCAAATACATGCTGGGACCATGGCCATGCATCCGGGTGGCACGGGGCGGGGGGCAGTCTTAGTTTAGGGGCTCCAAATGGTCAGGCACCATGGGCCATTGCTAGGGTCACATTTCCCAGCTCCTCTGGGGTCTGTTCTGAGCTCTGGATGTTCTGGGATCCACAGCGCCGATGGCGTGTTAGCCTTTGGAAGCTCCAGCGAGAGACCTCAGAGTGGGTATGAGCCTTTAACCACTGCTCACATCTTCGGTTTTCCCTGCGTGACGTTTATAGGACACAGCTCTGAGCGAAATCATTTTGGGGGCTTCTCCCCAAGCACTCTGGAAATGGCTGGAACTCCAGCCTGGCTCGCCAGCCACGCCCGCGGCCACTGTCCACCACCAGCTTTTCTGCACGCAAGCCCTGGGTTCGCTGCTCTTGCAAATGCAAATTCAACATGATTGAAGATCTCTAGATGATAACTTCAAACTGCACTGCCTCTTTCTCTGTTACTTGTAAGGCTATCAAAGTTTCTTTTAAAAATTCCCTAAGTCAGAAGCTGGGAGGGTAAAGAGCCTGAATCACCGGGCTCCATTAACTGCTTACAAAATAATTAGCTCCTTGTGCAACTGGCCCCCAGGATGACCGAACTCCATGTGGACGCCGTCCCAGCCACCCTACACCTCCCTTTGGTGTGCTGACTGTGGGGCAGGGTGGCGGCTTTTCCTCATGGTGGTGTCCCGCGCTAAACCTAGAGAGTCTTTGCCAAGTCCCACCAACTCCCGCCATTCCACAGGTGGGCTCTGACTTTGTTTCCCTAAAGCACCCACCCACCCTCCGTCTCCCCCAGGGCTGAGCAGCTCCTCCAGGCTGCACCCGGGGGGCCAAGGGCATGTGGGGGAGGTGCGGCCAGCAGCCCAGTGGCAAACGTGGCAGCGAGCCCCCCTGGGGCTGCCACAGACAGCGACTAGCCCCACACTCCGCCAGCACAGTCCCCTTCAATAGCAAATTACCATTAAGTGCTGTGGGGATCACAACTGCCCCCTCCAGCAAAATACAGAAAGGCTGAAGCCTGGAACCCTCATGCAACCAGAGAGCTGGCGTGCATGCGGGGCTGGCTGTCCTAGTTCCTCCACGCCTGCCCGCCTGAGTGGCCACCCCACCACCCGCCCTCCGCACTGCGGTCTCCACAGCTCCACCTCTGAAACGGAGCAGAAATGAAAGGCATCCGTGGTCCCTGCTTTGGTGAAAAGACAGGGGAAGGAGGGTGGACCGGGGGCCACCCCCAGGAAGCCTGGTATCACCGAGCTGGAAGGGCCTTGCAGGTCACAGAGCACACCTGGACACGGGGGCCCGTGCTGGGACTGACAGCCAGCTGCCCAGGGGCCACCTGTCCCCCCAGGGAGCACGAAGCCAGGGGTCTCTGTAAGGCACTCCCAGCAAGACACAGAGGTTTGACTGCCTTACATCCACAGTGGGAATACATAAATTATAAACAAATAAACAAAAATAACAAGGACTTTCCATAGCACTCGCCAGGGACCGGCCCCGTTTCAGCACCAGACACACATTTACGCATTTAATCGGAACGACCATGGGAGGAAGATGCTCCCTTCACCCCACTTTGCAGATGGAGTCACTGAGGCATGTAAGTAACTTGCCCGGACACAACCTGCTTCGAAGGCAGACACACGTGCCCTTGACCGTGACATCACCGTGGCACGAACGCCCGGAAGGCCACCGTCCCTGAGCAGTTCACTCTCCCCGCCGGCAGCATAGCCCACCTCCCACACCACACCACTCAGACGCACATCGCTGTCACCAGGAAATGAAGGAGGCTTTAGGCAAGAGTGTTTTCCAGAAAATTCCAGTAATGAGCCCACTGCCACAGAACTGTGCTTTGCAAAGTGAGGAAATAAGAACATGGATGATTGGGAGTTAAAGACGGTCAGGCAGGTTCACCGAGGGCTGAGCCAATAAACAGAACGTGGACAATACATGCGACGGAATATTATTTGGTCTTGAAAAGGAAGCAAACCACCCCGTGCCACGAGGATGCTTGAGGACACCACGCTCAGTGGAATAAGCCAGCCACGGAGGAACGAACACTGCGGGACCCACTCCCAGGCAGGACCCAGAGCAGTCAGATCCACAGGGACAGAGAGCAGACGGGGGCGCCAGCGGCCGGGGGGGGGGGGTGGCTGGGGAGTTCGCTTGTACCGAGGACAGAGGCTCAGTCTGGGAAGATGGAAGAGTTCGGGATGGGGGGGGGGGGGGGAAGGCTCACGAGAATGTGAGTGTGCTCGGCGCCACAGAACCCCGAAATGGTTAAGATGGTCCTTTTATCTGTATTTTGCTATAATTAAAAAAAAAGTCATGCGGGGCATCATCTAAAGCCAAGTTGCTGAGATGTTCTGGCTCTAACGGAATGTTCTAACCGGGTTTTCAGCAGTGCTGTGAGTGTCTGTTTAGGCAAATGCTCCCATCGGTGATTGGCTTGGGGACCCGGGGAGCAGATGTGGTGCCGTGGTGGAGGTGAGGGGGCTGGTGGAGAGGGATGGGTGAGGTCCAGGCAAAGAAACCACACTGTCAACTGTAGAGATGGTACTTTTTGTGAGGCTGCAGACATCTGGGGCAGCTGCAGCGGGCTGAGGAGCTGGGTGCTGCGTGGACAGTGGCCCGCCATGTGACTGTATACCCACCACGCCTAGGGAGAGGTGCAGGCGCTCCGTGCACTCCTGCAGGTGGGTCTTTACGTGCACTCTCTTAGAACATTCTTCTTCCTAAGAAAGATTCAGAACCCTGGAAATGCCGACCCTCAACCACCGAAGGGGGAGGAAACAACCCTGTGAGCTGAGCAAGTGGCTCCATCTCAATCCGCTTGAGGCCGGGCCATGGGCTTACAAACTGCACTGGCTTTGGGCCACGTCTCCCTGGGCTGGGGTGCACGCTTCTGTGGCGGAGGGTCATACTGGGCCGGGACGTGACTGCTCGGTGGCCACCTCTCATCTCATCATCCTTGTGGCTGAGGGGAAGGACGACGCAGGGGGGCAGACTTCCCTGGGCCTGGACCAGCTGGTGGGCTGCTGCTGTCCGGTGGATACTTCGGGGTCCCTTTGTGTCTTCCGTCCTCGCTTATCCCTTCCAGCCAAAGGCGTCCGCCAGTTCCCAGGAGCGTGGCCTGCTGGGTCATCGGGGGCCCAGGAAGCAGGCGACTGGGTGCGGAGGGCTCAGCCTGTGCCTCCTGCTATGGGAAGGGCCTCGGGGGCAGCAAACCCGGGACAGGGGAGTGGGGGCCCAGCCTCCAGGGAGCCAAGACTAGCATGTACCCAGTCCTGCTGTCTGCTCGCGGGGCAGTGTCCTGGGCTCCCCGCGGCCGGCTCTGCCGTCAGCGGCTCGACTGAGTCCGTTTCATCCTTCATCCGCCTGCCGGCTCACATCAGCTGTCTGATGGGGTCACCGTGCCCTTCGTCTGCTCTTGCCTCTCTTCCCTGATGACCAGAGCTGTAGTCCACACATCTCGGAGGCCGGCAGCCCCTAGTCCACAGCGGCTCGGCTCTGGGGAGGGCACGGGGCCTCCTGCCCAGGGCTCACATGGTCCTGTTTCCAGCAGCTTCTGCCAAGTGGGAGAGGAAGGTGCCCCGGACAGCAGGACCCGGGGGCCTGGGGCCTTAGCTCAGGCTCGCGGTGGGCCCTCATGAACCAGCGACAGGAGGGGCTGCCTCAGCTCCTTGCACAGTGTCCCCGGGGAGGGAGGGAGCCAGGGGCGGCACGCAGGACGTGCTGACCGAGCCTCCCCACGTGGCTGGCTCACCCTGGGCACTTTGCACATGACTCAGCACCGACTGTGGTCCCTCAGTGGGGGCGCCACGGCCACACCCACCTGCCAAGGAGAAGGTGACTTCCCTTGGGCTTCCCAGCTGTCAAGGGACAGAGCTGCATCTGCGGGGCTGTCTGTCCCTCCGCACTCTGAGTGACCACCCCTCCCAGACAGGGGGAGCTGCACGTGGTCTGAGAGACCTCCGCGTCATTATCTGTCAATCCTGAGGACATTAGTGGGTTCAGCCACACCCCTCCTGGGGCTCCGGATGTTGGGGATGAGCCTTCAGGCCACGGAAAGTGGGAAGGAGGAGGGAGGCCAGCATTCCCTGACTTCTCAGAGCCTGGGGCTGGGTAGAATCCTGCGTTTCCAAGAGCTTCTGTTTGCACAGCACCTGCTGGGCGCTGCAGGCCGTGGGGCTGATCTCCTTGTTCAGCAAGGGACTGAACACACCCGGTTCTTGTTAAATCTCGCCTCCCAGCTCTGACCCAGCCGAGGACAGCCAGGTCATCGCCAGCTCCCCCATTGCCAGCAGGCCATCTCCGGTTTTCCGCTGGAAATCAAGATGGTGTGGGATGACTCCTTCTCCAAACTTGGAGTCTCCAAACTCCCCTGCCTTGCAATCGGCTTCTGTTACCATGTCAGTACCGCATAAATATCTTAGGCTATAAACACTTAGAGGAAGATACACAGACGGTGCTGGAACTGCCGCGGATGGCCGGGATGGCCAAGGGGCGTCCCCGTCACCTGGCCGCGATGCAGGGCTAACGGGCGCACCCAAGCCCAGAGAACTCGCCGTGGGTCGGCCTGGCCAGTGGGTGGGCCCCGCGCAAACCGAGCGAAGATCCCTCCGCGGACGGGGCTCCGCTGGCTCGGAGCGTGGGCAAAGCAGGTGCACGCCTCTTAAAGTGAAAGGAAATTGTCACTGGGCTTTGCCAGGTGGCAGGACAGACGTATTTTCCAGGAAGGGGAGAGGTGCCCATGAGCCGGGGGGACTCAAGGTCCTGCTGTGCTGACCACACGGGACAAGACAGGGGGCAGCTGCACCCTTCAAAAAATAGAAGACAGGATGGGCCTGAAGCAGTGCGGTCGCTATGTTTGTGCCAAAGGCAAGCAACGACTGTCGGGGAGCCTGAAGTCCCTTGGAGCGCGCAGGGCTGGAGCAGGTCAGGGGACAGAGAGAGGCAGGCGGAAGGTGGCTGACAGGGCTGCAGAGGCCTGAGCTCCAAGGGCAGGGGAGGCCCCGGCCACAGAGAAAAACTGAGGGTCAGGGCCTAGTAGGCTCCGGGGGAGGAACCGGGGGCGGGGGCGTACCAGGCGGAATCCCGTCAGTGTGGACGCTGGCTCTCTGGGAGAAGACGGGACTGCTGAGCCCTCGGGGCCGGGGAGGGGACAGCAGTCAGCAGTGAACTGGGCACACTCTTCTGCAGATATTTAACTTTCCAAGTCTGCTCTTCCCTTTGGGTTTTCCTCATTCATTTCCTTATTTCAGAGTAGAAACCACTTAACAGAGTCAAGTGGCTGTTTGCTTTCCTGAACCTGAGTTCCAGCGGTGGAGTAAGGCTGGGGTTCCGGCTGCAGTGAGGCTGGGACAAGGACGCAGAGTCCAGAGTGGCTGAGCGTGGTCTGGGCCGACTGCCATGACCAGGGCACTGTCCCTGAGGGAGCCACCAGGCCAGGGCCATGCACCCACGGAGGTGCTCCGTCCCAGAGCTGTAGGAGCTCCAGAATGGCCCTTCCTGCCCAAACGAGGCTTCTCAGCAGCCCCAGCCCAGAGCCAGGCCCCGAGCTCACATGAACCCCACTCTTCTTCACTGGTAAGGTTATCAAACTCATGGCTGGACGTGCTACCAAGCAGGGCCCCTCCACCTCCCCAGTGCCAAGGGCATCACCATGGCAGCCCCGGGACATCCCAGCTGAGTGCACCCTCTCTCCGGATGTACCATGGGCGAGGGGGAGAAAGGAACAGGTCCTGAGGCCAGGTTCAGCAGAGGAAAGAAAAAAGCAAACCCTTGCGCAAAGAGGAGAAGCAGCGGGTTCTAGGGAAGAGTCCTCTGGAGCAGGGATCCCCGCTCTCCAGCTTTGGGGACCCTGGCTCCCGTTCCCTCCTCCTTCAACAGGAGCGGGGGAGGAGGCAGGAAGGGGACAGGTGTGTGGAGGTGAGTGAGGCTGCCCCCGTGGCCATCCAGCAGTTCCTAACCGGGGTCACCCTCAGGCTTTCCAGACTGCAAAAGCCCCCTCCCCCCCCCCAAATGCCAGTCTTCACCAAGGAAGGGAGTCCACTTCTAGCACCACAGCCCTGCCCCACCAGCGGGGCTTGCTGTGTCCTTCTGTCCGTCACCGGGCGCCCTGCAACAGCTGTGGTTTACTATCTGGGAGCCCATCGCTCGGTGGAACAGAGTCGTGGGTGTCACGTTTGCATGGGTCCCAGCCCTCGGCACACGGTGGCTGTTTGATAGACCGTCTGGAGAGCGGGCTAAGTGATGGGTTTCGTCTGGCCGATTGTACGACAAGCAGCACTATGGGTATCCCCACCTTACACAGAGGTTAGGGACCTTGCCCGGGCCCCGGGGGTGCAGGGGAGGCCCTGGGAGCAGCCACACAGCTCTCTGCTGCCTTTGTGGGGGTCCGAGGGGGCACAGGCTCAGAGGGTAAGCCACCTCTCCCTCCAAACCCCTCTGCATAGCCACTGAAGGAGAGCCCGCAGATGGAAGATCGATCCCCCACAGCGGCCTGAGGATCCCCCAAATTCCCACTGCTGGTCTCGCACTGTGTCACCCTGGGCTGGTCGGTGAGTTGTGTGTCTGGAGTCTTCTTCATGTCTGAAAACACGGAACTAGCTATCCAGTGGTGGCAGTGGTTTCTTCAAGCACCTGGGACACCTCCAGGGTCGTCACCCCGAGTACGTCCTCAGACAGGGCAGGTGGCCTCCCTTCAGATGACCTGGGACTGTTCCCCCCAAGCTTGGCTGGAGCAGGTTACACCCGCAGGACTCACTGCTGTGAAGGCTCTCCCCCCACATTTGTGCCCTCTCTGGGGGGAGTGTGGGGGCCCAAGAGAGGGTCACTGGAGGGGCAGAGGGCAGGGGAGACAAAGCAGGGCCTTAGCCCCTCCCCCGCCCCCCAGCATGCCTGCCCCAAAGCAATGGGGTCTGTGACCTTCCTGGGAGAAGCACTCAGAAGGGTAAAAGGGAGACAGAACACGACCGAACCCAGTGCCTGGGACCTTAAGGAAAGAAAGCGTGGCCACAGAAAGCACTGCTGAAAATGCTCTCAGCAGAGACACCTGACGTCCCCACCATGCTGCTGGGTGTGAGGCGAGTGGCCCGTTGTCCTTTTCCAGCACAGGCTTGGAAACCCCAGATGCTTCGGCTCTCAACCAGGGCCAAAAGCCCCAAGGCAGAGGGCGCAGAGCAAGGTCAAGAACCACTAACGGGCGTTGAGGACTTGGGCGACGGACTTGGGCGACGTTTAAAGACCACAGCCTATCTGGGCCACCCCCTCCCCTGTCTGTATCAGCGAGAGGCCATCTGTGGACAGAGAGAGGGACTCGTGCGTGATGCCTGCCCTGTTCCCGCAGTGCCGCACGCACTCTGATCGTACGGTCTTGTGTCCTTCTCAGGACAGTCTATAAAGCAGATACCGTCGTCCCCCTTTACAGAGAGGGAGGCCAGCTCTGAGCTGCCCAGGGACTTGCTCCAGACCACAGAAGGGGGGGGAGCCAGCACTCAGCAGCAGATCCGGCCCCTCCTGGGGCCACGGCCTCCCTCCTGAATGCAGGTGTGCCTACAGGGCTGTTTCTCTGGACGTCACCCCAACCTCAGGTCTGTCACCTTCTAAACACCTGCCTGCCTGCCACGCCGGCACAGCTTGCCAGACCCAGCGCTCACCTCTCACCCTCTGGCACCTCTCTTCCACCTCCTACCCACTTCCAATCCAGCTTCCTGGGGGACCTTTGGGAAGTTCTCGGGAAGAAGCTGTCACTTTTGACCTGGTGGTGGCATCTCATCTCACCTCTTTCAAAGGATGAAAAAAAGCCAGTCTTTGAGAATTCTCATCTGGTGGGGTAGGAGTGTGTGTGCTTGTGCGTACGTGTGCACGTTTGCTTGTGTGCACGTGCGTGTGTGCTGGCATGTGGCTTTGTGCTTGTGTGTGTGTGGTTCGTGCACGTGTGCATACCTGCGTGCACACATGGTTTCATGCGCACGTTGTGCGTGAACACACATGTGCACCCGTGTGGGCACACGCAGGCATGTCTGTGCACGCGTCTGTACAGTGCGGCAGGGAAGTATTCAGCCGAGGGTCATTCTTCCTTTGAGGGGGCTGTTAAATCCTTGTTCGGTCACAGGTGCCGAGTCCTGGAAGTCAGGGGACCGGAGTCCAGTCCTCCATCTGCCGCTGACCAACTGCCCAGCACTGATGAAGCGAGCTTGACAACCTGGCCGTGCAGATGCTTCCTGCTCCCTGCTCTCTGATTCTATGAAAGCACCACCCAATGGTGGGGGAAGGGGAGTTCTCACTTTCTGGGATGGAGATGGGGATGCGGAGAGTGAGGGTGGCTGCTGGCAAGTCTATCAGCTGGCAGAAGCACTCAGAGATCTCTGGAGACACCCCCCTTGCCCCATGCCTGCTCTGTGACTGGCTGGGGCATCCCTCCCTGGCTTCCCGGCAGGGGGTGGGGGGGTCCTTGAGAAGAGCAAGGGGAGAGGTGGCAGCTTCCCTGAAATGTCCAGCTGAAGTTTGGGAGTGATTCCTCACTGTGGCTTTTCCCCAGGGGGGCTTCAGCAGGAGCTAAAAATCCCCCCTCCAAGCCAGCTCTCTTATTGTTCCTCTCTGCCAATCAGAAGCATGGGTCCAGGACGGTCTGGACTCAGGCCAGGGGCTTAGAAAGGGAGGGGCCAGGAACAAAGGGGGTCTGCTCTGGAAGCCTCTCCTATGAGAGTCAAGTTGGTTAAGGACACTGGACGTCTGGAGGGCTTCATACCTTCAGAGGAGGGCAGAGGGAACACAGGGTTGGTCCAGCCTGTCCCTCAGTCTCTCTGTGGGCCCAGGACGTACAGCAGCCTCAAGGACCCCCCTCTGCTGTCAGAGCTGACCATCTATCTGCCTGGATGGTACACGGAGGGTGCGCGGTGGGAGGACTGCGGGGCGCAGCCCCTTCTCCCCAAGCCCCGCCCCCCCCCCCCCGCACCTGCTCCCCCCTGGCCTGGAAGCACTGCCACTGCCTAGGGGGGAGGGCAGCGCGGCCGTACTCGGTCACCCTCCGTGCCTCAGTCACCATCCCTGCACGGGGGTCCACGTCCCGCAGGGCAGCCCATGGGCTCCGCGGCGGGTCTGCTCTGGGGTCGTTCCGAGGGAAATGAAAGGCTTCATGCACCGGCCTCTGAACATACAAACTCAGCCTGGTGAGATTTGTTACAAAGAAAGCTCTGCCCATGAAGTGGAAAAAAATACCCCCTTGTGGGTCGTCCCTTTCCACGGGGGGGGGGGGGGCGGCGCGTGGGGACAGCAGCTCCGCAGAGCCCTGCCGCCCCCAGCCGAAGTTGTCGGAGGCTGCAGCCCGGATCCAGGACGCGCGGACGCACAGACGACGGACCCCCACCCCGGCCGCCCGCCGTCGCTGCGCCAGGTTCCCCCACCCGCCGCTGCGACCCCCGGCGCCCAGGGAGGGGCCACTGCGCGGGATCGCACGGTGGGGGCCAAGCACCACGCTGCGGGCGGGGGGCACAGCGGGGGAGGGCGTGAGCACCGGGGGGCGGGGGACACGGCGGGGGGGGGGGGTGCAGTGGCGGCCGCGGTGCGGAGCTTGGGGAGGAGGTTACCTTCTGAATGCGCCCATCGATGTCCAAGTAGATGGCCTTGGGCCGGTAGCTGGAGGAGCCGGATCCCATCTTGCGCCGAGCGGCTGCACTTGGACTTTTTACTGTACTTTCTCGTCGCCAGCCGCCGCGGGAAGGGCGGGGAGTGGGAGGGAGGAGGGGGCGGTGGCGGGAGGATGGAGGAGACCAGCCAACCAGAGCGCCGCCGCACCGGTGCGGGTTCGGGCCGCCGCCTCTGGCGCGCGCGTCTAGGCTCGCGCTCCGCCTCCGGCCTCGGCCTCCCTCCTCCTCCCTCTGCCTCCCTCCTCCCCCTCCTCCTTCCCCCATTTTCCTCCCACCCCCTCTTTCCCTCCTCCGCCTCCCTTTTCCTCCCTATCCCTCCTCTCCCCTCCCTCCTCCCCCCTCCCCTTCCCTCCTCCCCCTTCCCTCCCTTCCCACGTTAAGGCACACCCCCTCTTCTTCCTTTTGACTCCAGCCGCCTTGGGGATAAGGCCAAGTGAGAAGCTTATCTCCAAGTGACCTCTGGACAGGTGCCCATAGCGAGTGACCCCTCTGGCTACAGAGTTGGTCACCTCCCAAGTGCCAGAAATTCCCAGAGCGACCCCCTCTGGTTGCAGGGCTAGTCACCTTCCCCTGTGCCAGAAATTCACAGAGCGACCCCCTCTGGTTGCGGGCTGGTCACCTCCCCACATGGACAGTTGCCCAGTGTAACTCCTTTGCCCCAGGGGGCTAACCCAGCACACCAGGGGCTTGCCCCCCCCCCCCCCCCCCCGCTACGTGTGGTTATTAACCAAATCCAGGACCGAGTAGCGTTAGGCAAGTCCCCAAGGCTCAGCCTCTCCCTGCCGTGATTGCCATCCTCATGTAATTTGACTAGGAAATGGGAAAAGTTGCTTCTCATTCATGCGCATCCTTCTCCTAAGTTTTCTGTACATTCTTGGGAGTGACAGCCTCTTCCAGCTGCACCGAGAGCTGAAATGGCAATTTTATTTCTGTCCTTAATGGAGCCGGAGAGAGGATTACCCAGCCACCAGCTCTTGCTCTGCGCTGCACTGCTCTGCCCACCCTCCCCCCACCTCGTTAATTGCTACAGGGAGTCTGGGAAAAGCAGGAGGGAAAGAGAAGGGATTTCAGGCAGTTGGTGACCTGTAGATCACAGTGGGGGCTGCCCTGTGGCTTCCGATCCTCTGGGATCTCCCGGTGGGAACCAGATGGGGGGAGGGCTGGTAAGTGCTGACTGGCTCCAAGTGCCTGTTGCTTTTGGAAGCGAGTGTCAGCCCAGCCAGAGAATGCTCTTACTGTTCCGTGCTCTGTGAATTCCAAGCCACTGCCTTCCATCTGTTGAATGTCTGGGTTTCGCGTATTGAGAGAGTGCTGGTGCACACAGGCTCCTCCCGCCCTCCGGGCCTGCCCGAGCCAGGCTGACCACTGCCAACGGTCATTGCCTTTTCCTTCCCTGGCCGTCCGGCCTCCCCTGGTGCACGGGCTTCCCAGAGTCCCCCAGGCCACCTGGAGAACTGGCCAGCCTAGAACCCTGGGGGGGGGGGGGCTCATCATCTTTACGGGCAGCGCTCCTCCTGGGCCTTCGGACCGTTTAGCATGCGTCACTTCATGTCCCCTGCCTGCTCTGGAAGTGGGAGTCAGCTCTCAAAAAATGATGGTGGCTTTGCCCTTGCGTCCAGCCCAGTGAAGGGTCCCTGTCAGAGCCTGGGCACCATGAGACTTGTGTTAGAAGTGACTAGGGGGAGAGCGAGGGGCAGCAGGAGACTTTTGAGGTAGGGGTAGCCGCAGCTGGCTGGTTACAGTTGGTCACCTGACTCACAATTGTGATAACGTGTCCCCAGAAAATTGGAAAAAGTGCCATTATTATAGTCCAATTTTGTTGTCGAATGTGCTGATGTTGTTTGGGCTAATGCAGTGATGCGTCTGGGGCTGGTTGCTGCCTGGCGTGGAAATCTCACCACCCAGCAGATGGCTCATTAGCCCGCTGCCGATTTCTTCCCCATGTCTCGTAGTCATCTGAACTGACCGTCTCCAGTCATCTCCTTCTGGCGCCCCAGAAAGACGGGGGTCCAAACGCCGTGGGCAGCTCCGCGGAGCTGTGTACCCCAGGCCGGAGCGTGCAGTCCTGGCACTGCGGCCACGTCATGAGGGGCAGGCTTCCTCACGCTGAATGTGGCTGGTTCCGTACTCTGCATAATAACCTCTCTCACAAGCGTGTGATGGACGAGCGCTGCTGCAGCTCGTTCAGCGAGCCTTGGGCTGTCGCCCCTGAGAGGAGTCCTTGCCCTTGTCTCATTCCTGCGGGGCAGTGGCGCTAGCGCTCGCAGCACTGTCCTTACTCTGTCCTTACTGTGTGTCCGTGCGCCTCCGGGTGCTGGCGCTCTGGAGAGAACACACGAAAATCTCGGGCTGGGGGAGCTGGCGTTTCACTGGGAGACAGACGAGAGGGGACAGATACATGCAGCCTGTCGCGTGTTGGATCACGAGTGCCGAGGAAAAGAGTCACTGGGGAAGGACATCCCAAACAGGGCACGTGGGGAGCTGACGTAGTAACGAGCCCACGAGGCAGAGCACACAGGGGTCGGGGAGCAAGGAGCCCAGAAGGAAAGAAACTTCTAGCAAAGGGTGAAGAACCTTCAGGCCAAGTCTCCTCACACAGGAGGGCGGTGCAGCGGGTGGGAGTAGGGGTGGGGAGTGGGGGGCCTGCAGTGGGGAGTGAGCTCAGAGAGATGAGGGGGTGGCAGGCCCCTGTGTGGACCATGCAAGTGACCCGATGCCACGGTTCTGGATGCCAGCCCACGGGCAGCGGAGCGGAGCGGCGGAGGGACATGGCCTACTCGAGTGTTGGTGTTTTGACAGCATCATCCTGCTGCTGGGTGGCAGGGCTGTAGGAGGGAGAGCCGCGAAGACACTGCTGCGTAGCGTTTGCAAGGAGCGCTGGTGGTCGGACCACAGCGGTGAGAAGTGGCTGGATTCTGCGACCAGTGTGGCGGATGCTCAGATCTTTATTCCTGCTCGTTGCTTAGGTTGACGTTATTTCTACTTTTTGCTCTCCTTCCCTCCTGCGTCATGTGGTCCTGCCTGAACTCATGCTCCTTCATTGTGGACGGCCCCTGGGGTACCGTCCGAGGAGCCAGCTCTCCCCTCCGTGCACGGAATCAGCCCAGGTGTCTTCCTGGTGTCCTTGACCTGTATTCCTGACCCTGGCTTGGCCACCAGGAACGGAGCCAATGTAAGTTCCTGGAATCAGGACAAAAACTGAAGAAACCACCTGCTTCTGCCTGGTGGGCTGGGGGCTGAGGGTCGGGGGCAAGATGAGGTGCTGGGTGCAGCAGGAGGCCATGGAGTGTTATGGGAACTTGGGGTTCACATAGTCCCAGGGGGAGTCACAGGGAAGGAAGCTTCTGATTGGGATGTCCAAGTGCGAGATCCTGCTGAAATCTCACAGGGCAGGGGGAAGCAGTGAAGGAGGGCCTGGGGGTGCAAAGCCACCGGGCTCCTGAGAGCCAGAGCTGGCTCCAGCCACTGTCTCTGGCCCCCACATGGACTGCACTTTCTCCCATGTGCATACACAGGCTCGTTCCTGTATGCAGAACTCCCTTGCTAATTGCCATAGAGACTGCACCCAAGGAAAATTTCATAGTAAGGCATCAGAGCCAAAATGAAGAGCAGAGGGACTGAGCTGAGACCATGGCGGGAGGGGCTGGGTCCTGGTCCCCGGGCCCCACACCAGCTCTTCATCTCCAGCTTGAAGAAGCGAAGCCACAGGAGGAGGAAGAGGGGGTCCTCCCTGTCTCTACGGGGTAGGCAGCCTCCAGCAAGGACGCAGAGATTAGGAAGGAAGCTCAGGGCACTCGGGAAGAGTCTAGAGGATGTATCCAGAAGGATGTCCTGGCTTGGCCACGAAGAGCATCTTCCCTTGGGGCCGGCAGCGCTGAGCACCTGCTCGCAGCGCCAGCTGCTGGTCTGCCCTGATGGCATCCTCCCGCCTGTTCTTTCTTCAGTCTACCTGGTGTTTTTAATAACTGCTCTGAAAAGGATTCAGTTGCTTCCTATACCAGTTCTTTTTCGGAACCAGGGGTGGGGTGGAGGGCACAAAAGGAATGTATCAAACAAGCAAAGTGTATTAGTGCCAACTGCATACGAGGCACTGAGCCGGCCTTATGAAGAGAGATTGGAGTACGCTGGACTCTGGGAGCCCATAGGACAGGATTAAAATTAATAAACTAACTGGAGGTAAGACGCTTTCACTCTGAGAGCTTTATTGTCGGCCGCTTGGAGGGATCGCCTGTTTCATACATATATAATGAACGGAACACCCCATAAACTGCTCTAACCGTCTGGGAAAGCCACTTGGCAGGATGCACCAAGAGTTCGAGGAAAGGTCTGCCCTGAGCTTTGGTGCAGAGGGAGAGAAGCCGTGCACGGCAAGAGCCCTTGCAATGCCGATGTTGCTGGTATTTGATTTACACCCACACCGACTTGTTTCTTTTTACGGCTTTGGTAATTACAAAACTATTACCAGTTGTCAATATTTCCAGCAATGCAGTGGGAGAGGCAGAGTCCCATCTGATTAGAACATGGAGATGCACCCTCTTCTTTTTTTTTTTTCTTTTAAAGATTTTTATTTATTTATGTGACAGAGAGACAGCCAGTGAGAGAGGGAACACAGCAGGGGGAGTGGGAGAGGAAGAAGCAGGCTCCCAGCAGAGGAGCCCGATGTGGGGCTCGATCCCGGAATGCCGGGATCACACCTGAGCCAAAGGCAGACGCTTAATGACTGCGTCACCCAGGCGCCCCGACGCACCCTCTTCTTAATCCTCGTCCCGTGGATCTCTCTCTCCCATGTGCGCTCTCTTCTCTCGTTAGCCGGCTCCCTGCGCGGTGGGCGCTGCGACCTTCCCAGCATTCTGTGGTTGTAAGTAGTGTGGAAAGAAGCCTCGTGCAAACCCTTGGGTCGTTGCGTTGTTCTGTAGCCCTGATTCTTGGAAGTAGGATTTCCGGGCGGAAGTGGGGGCACATTTAAAGTTTTGATTTTGCTGAGCCCCCCTCTGGATGGTTATACCAAGGTACGTGCCCCCCATCAGCAAGTGGGGGTGCCGTCTGACCACACCTTCAACAAAGCAAGATAGCTGTAATCCCATTTCCGTTTTCCAGTCTAAAAAGAGAAGAAACATCTTGCGGTTTTTTTTTTTTAAGATTTATTTATTTATTTGAGAGCGAGAGAGCGAGAGAGAAAGAGAGAGAGAGAAAGAGAACACACAGAAGCAGGAGGAGAGAGAGAACCTCAAGCAGATTCCCCACTGAGTGGGGTGCCCGACGCAGGACTTGATCCCAGGACCCCGGGATCATGACCTGAGCCAAAGACGCTCCACCGACTGAGCCCCCCAGGTGCCCCAAATCTTTTTATTGTTTTATTTTTATTTTATTTTTTTTTTAAAGATTTTATTTATTTGACAGAGAGAGACAGCCAGTGAGAGAGGGAACACAAGCAGGGGGAGTGGGAGAGGAAGAAGCAGGCTCATAGCGGAGGAGCCTGACGTGGGGCTCGATCCCACAACGCCGGGATCACGCCCTGAGCCGAAGGCAGACGCTTAACCGCTGTGCCACCCAGGCGCCCCCCAAATCTTTTTAATTACTGATGTTTAGCAGCTCCTTCTGTGCGTAGGATAGCAGCTCACCGGCCATCAGGTACCTTACAAATATTTCCTCCAAGTCAGTGGCTCATCTTTCAACTTTATTCACAGTGTCTTTATAACGTGGCTTTCGTGTATTTGTGCGAACTTCTCCCACTCTTCCGGTAGACACTCTGGGCGTCCTGTCAGCTGAGACAGGAAGTATCATTTATAATAAAAAAAATTTTTTTAAAGAAAGAAATGACCTACATTTCCAAAGATGGGCACTGGCTAATTAATTGTGGCGCATTCGCCGAGGGGAAAATCAAACACGATACTTATGAGCATACGGAGGCCCAGGGAAAGGTCACGGCACGTCCAGTGACACGGCAGAATCCACAGGGGCATTTACACGCTGGACACTCATTTCCATACACGACCGTCTGTGTGGCCCGAGCCGCGTGCCAGAGCTGGATGCCAGCGTGGACAGAACCAGCCCCTCCGTGAAAACCGCCCTGGGGCTGAGCCGGTTTGGAAAGGGGACATGAAATGAGGGGTAGGGTTCTAGGCATTTTCTTTTTCAAAACATTTTTTTTGATTCTGTGATATGATTTTTGCCATGAAATTGTGAAAAGGGGAAGCAAGCGTTAAGGTGACGTATGATGTTTGCGGACAGATCAGTGCCCTCCCGCTTTCTCAGAAGGGGCTGGAAAGGAACAGTCGCGTCTGGTTTACAGACGTGGTGCCGTGAGCCTTTGTTTTACCGTGTGGTGTGGAGTTACAGTGCTCCCCCGGGCTCTCAGCGGGCCTCCCTCGTCCCCTCCTCGTGGACTGCGACGGCCTCCGGGGGAAGCTGGCTGGACCAGACCCTCTTGCCTCCTCTGTCGTGGTTCATTTTAGTGGCTTCCTACCACGGATCCCAGCCCCTCTCATCTTTCCGGAGCGCATGTCCCCGGAGCTTCCTGGTGGGCCAGTCTGGCGCTGTCACTTCCCTGCTGGCCTCTATGGGGACCTTTCCTCGCCCCCCAGTGAGGCATACCTGACATCTTTTGTCCGCCCCATCCTTCCCCGTCCACACCCCCAAGGAGACACCAGATACTCGCTTTCACATCCCTGACTTTGCTCGTCATTTCATCGACAAGAATGTCCCTTCTTCTCTCCTCCCCTGGATCACCTCTTTTTTAAGATCCATTAAGATCACCTACATGGTGTCAACTTCCCTGAACCCCTGACCTCTGGGGCAGGGTGGGGAGCTCCTCTGCTGGGCCCCCAAGACCCAGCACATTCTGGGATCCCACGTGTGGCCCTGGACAGTTTATGTGCTCCCCCTGAGCCTCGGCTTCCTCCCCAATCAAATGGGGGTGACAACACCGGTTCAAGCATTCTGAGATTAATCGGGAGCACAGGTGAATGCATGAGAATCCACTGGCCCCAGGCTGGGCGCGCAGTAGGAGCGCAGGCCGTACTGTTGTCCGCTCGGAAGAGTGGTGTTGCTGTCGGCTCATCCCGTGCACGGAGCTACCCCCGCCTTCTCCACTACATTATGACCTCGGGAGGGAAATACTGAGCCGCGGGGGGTCTTCCCGACAGGGGCTGGCCCTCCCCCGGGAGCTGGGTGGACAGTCAATGTTCCATGAAGCAGTGCCTTCAGTGATTTGGCAGCCGGCCTGCCTTCTGCGCATGGCCCAGGCTGAATTTTGGACATGACTTAATTGGTATTAAAACAGTACTAGGCCAACCGTGCTCTCCTTGCCCCCTTGGGCTACAGTGGTGTTTCTGAGGAGCAAAGGGCTGCTTCGTGCTGACCCTGGAAGGCCTCTTTCACCCTCCAGGGGCAGGGTGAACTTGGTTCTTGTCTGCCCAGCGGAGCCAGAGCCCTGGACACACCGTGGCAGAGAGGGGCACGGCCGGAGTTGAGGAGCCGAGCGCTGTCGCCCCGGGGCCCGGCTCGGCTGGAGGGCGAACAGCGGGGCTTTCTGGGGTACCCTCACCTGTCCCTGCACATGGCTGCTGGGCGGACTCTCTGACTGTCTGCGAAGACTCGATGCGCCCCTCTCACCTTCCACGATCCGCCACGTAGGCCAGTGCTGACCGCGGCTGCTCTCAACCCTTTGGACCACTGTTGGTCTTCAACTTGCAAATGCTTTTGAGTTACCTCGGGTGGTCCCTCAGGCCAGTCCACTGCGAGGCACTCCAAGCTCCGATGTGAGCGTGACTGCCGTGTGACCTGGGTTGGGGGCTCCAGGCCCATTAGGAGTGAAACGACCCTGACTCTCTCCGGACCATGTTTCTTTTTTTTTTTTTTTTTAAGATTTTATTTATTTATGTGACAGAGACACAGCCAGCGAGAGAGGCAACACAAGCAGGGGGAGTGGGAGAGGAAGAAGCAGGCTCCCAGCGGAAGAACCCGACGTGGGACTCGATCCCAGAACGCCGGGATCAGGCCCTGAGCCGAAGGCAGACGCTTAACAACTGCGCTACCCAGGCGCCCCCAGACCATGTTTCTATGATCGGGTCGCGGGCAGAGTGGAGAACTCATTCTGGTTCATAGGGCGGCGTTAACTGCCTGAGAACAGCAAAGACCAGCATCATCGAAAATGTCGAGAACAGGAGGACGTTCTCAATATGCAGACATGGGGTGAGCAGGGGCTTGATTGCTTTGGGCTTGTCACCGCTGGAGGTCCCTGCCAAGCAGCCAGCCCTCATTTCTGTCATTATCTCACTCCCCTCTCCCCCGAGGTCCTTGGGCAAGGAGGGGAGGTGGCCACCTGTGGACGCCACCCCAGCAGGAGGGCTTCTCTCTGTCCGGCCCCTGCGGCAGGTCCTGGGAGAGCGTGGTGGGCGTCTGAGTCCGTCCTCAGCAGCCCCTGCCTCCAGCGGCTTCCGCGGTGACCGTGCCGTACAGGACAGCTGCAGGATTTTACGTCAGGGTCCAGGCTGATCCGAGAACCCAGATGACCTCCTGGCCCACGCTGGCTCAGTAGCGAGTCTGCTGTTGTAAGTGGAGTCCAGGGCAGACTGATGATGTCATTTCCAGAAACAGGGCACAAAGGCCTCATTGTTATGCAGACCTGTCCTTGCTTATTCACCACCCGCGTAGATCTGTGGATCCCGCACTTGGACTGAAGAGCACTCCTCCTGATAGTTGTGTCCTATTTATTTTGGATGGCTCCCACAACGCCTTGGAATATGTGGAAAATATACCCAGTGCTAGTTTGAGGGGTCAGAGCTAGGACATATTTTGGTGGAAGAAACTCTTCTGTGAGCTCAAAGCGCGACCACGGCCATGCCTCTTGTACATTTGTGATGAACCTCGTAGGTTCAGATGAACAGGCCTGCCTCTTCAGATGAGCGGGAACTTCCCTGTCCCGTGTCCCGTGTCCCGTGTCCCGTGGCCTGAGAGCGGCCCCCTCCCTCCCACGTGACCCAAACCCGGGGCTTAGGAGGCTCAGAGGGAGGGGCTTCTGAATCCCCCCAGCAGGTAGAAGACAGAGTTCCTTCCAGCCCAATTCTTCTATTGCTTCTCCCAAAAGCAAGCCCATAAACCCAAGGTGACCCTTCCCCAACATGGATTATATTTTGCAAATTGTAGCATGAGTGCAAAGAGCGATCTTGAGGAAAATCCTGTTTTTTTCTTTCTTAGCAGTTGAGCCATTACTGGTATTTGCTTATTTAAATGATTTGGGTCTGAGAGCATGAGCATGTGACTGGGTGAAGCCCCAGGGCCTCTGCTTGGGCACCCCAACAACGGCTGTGCCAGGGCATGGGGTCTCCAGAGACCCCGCTGTCGGCCACCTCCCTCAGAAGGGTCCTCTAGTCTGGGACTCTCCAAACTGCACCTGGGCTGGGGTCACCCCTGCCAGAGGACAGCCTGTCACATCCCGGAACTCCTCCTCCCACTTCCTTTTGATTTGCTCCCCCAAACTCCATCTGACCCGTGGAATTCCCTGTTCTCCTGCTTCTTTCCTTCCCCTGGCCACTGGGGAGATGCTCTGGCATTCTGTCCCGGACCACGAGTCCTCTGCCTGCTGGGTCTGGCCCATTCTCACCACTGCCATCACACCCTTAAATGGAGGAGAGCATTTTTCTTGGTCAATGTAGACCAGAAGAGGCTGGAGATTTTCAAAGAAGCTTCTTCTAAGAAATTAGGTGAGGAGGGAATCAAAAGGGTTTACCAACGTTTGGAAAAATGAGGTTCTGATGGCCTGTCTCTGACCAGAACTTCATGAAGCCCGACAATGAAGCAGGTGGACCGGCAGAATCTACCAGGCCTTCCAACCTCTGGGTCTGGCCCAGATTCAGACAACAGCAAACAACACTCACTGAGCATGGGTTAGGGTGAAGCCCTGGGCCGGGAGCTGGGAGTCTGGAGCAGGGGGCGCCGAGATCTGTGGGGCTGGCCCCGCTCTCTGGTGAGCACGTGGGCAGACAGAAGAGGAAGATACGTAAGCAAGAGCAGACAGGCAGAGTCCCACCAACCTGAGACTTATATTCTGGTGGGGAAACAGACCACAAACACTCTAGTGGGACTTATATTCTGGTGGGGAGATAGACAATAGAAAAAACACCATACATTAGATTGTATAAATCGATGTACAACACCAGGTCTTACAGTGTGACACCTGTAAAGTTAAAAAAAAAAAAAAGGCAGAGAAAGAGGATAGAGAATTCCTTGGGCTGCTATGGTAGATACTGTGGTCAGGGAAGTCATCATGGAGGAGGTGACATTTGAGCAGAGACACGAATCAAGTGAAGGAGGAGACTTGTCAGAAAGGAGAGGAACAGCAGCCAGGGAAAGCCAGAAGCAGCCTGCCCTGGGGCGGGGACACAGTGGACAGGCAGAGGAGCAGGCAGGGGTCAGAGCGGGCTGGGGTTGTGGGATTGGGGGTTTTACTCTTGGTGCGAGGGAAGCCCCCAGAGGATCAAGAGCTGTGGAGCGATCTGAGCTGACGTGGACCCAAGTGACCTGTGTGCACCGAGGCCGGGCTGAGCCGTGCGGCGGCCAGGCGAGTGGGTCCTGGGGGCTGGTCAGCTGGGGCCAGAACCCAGCTCTTCCTTGCTGGGCAACACCTAAGCCTCAGTTTACTGCTCTGTAAAATGGGCTCATAGGGCCGCTGCAAGGATGAGAGGGTATAGGTGTAGAAAGCACTCGAACACACAGAGCACGACTCCGTCCAGGCTTTCTTCTCACTCGCACTGCCTCTTTATGCTTCCTAATGCACGGGGAGAATTCAAGCCGCGGGGCGAAGCTCTGTGAGGCTCGCTTTCTGTCTGACAAGCACGGATCACTGTTGCCATGGCAGTTGTGATTTCTCCCCTGGGAGCGGAGGTCTAGGAATTGCTGAAGAGGCCTCTTTAGAGCAAGTTGAACACCACAGAAAATTTCTGTTCCCCCTTTAGAGCGGTTGGCGACGTCTTCCTCCCCGAGACCACCCCCAAGCAATGCCCGGCTGCCAGGAGGGGAGGGGGTGCCCCAGTCGCTCGCTTCCGTTTTTAATGGGAATCACCTGGGGCCTGGCGGGCTTCCCATCACCACGCCTTCCGCCTTCCAGAAAAGGAGCCAGTCCGTGGAAGCATCAGCCAAAGCCCTGCATGGACGCCTGGGTGCTCACAGAGCCACACTTTGCAAAGGCTATCTCCCTGGCGACCAGCCGGCCACACTTTCACAACATTCATATGGGAGTAGCTCTGTCACGTGGTTATAGAACACACCTGGGGCGTCCTTGTTGTTTAAACAGAAACCTACTGCCCCCTCCTTCCTTTGAGCCCAGTGGTGGGAGTAAATCCCATGGCCCACCAGCAAAACCTTCCATTGTCATCTGAGGGCCAGCTGGTCCTCAGCCGCATAATAAGCACGGGTGTTCAGCCACTGTGTGCAGGAAAGAGCGGTGCTTCGGAAGAAATAAGTTTGAGCTTTTCATCTAGGAGGGGCTCCAACAAAATTTCAGTGGTTTGATGATGCAAGACATGGCTCTCCAAATTTCCTTCCGTTCCAAAGCACAGGACTCCACATAGGCTAAAACGTCACGTCGAGGGCGCAGAGCGGGGCTCTCGCCCAAGGCACATCAGGACACTGGCATTTGCAAGTGACGGGATCTCAGCTCAAAGGAACGTAAGCAAAGACAAGGAATGCGCTGACTCATAACTAAAAAGTCCAGGGCTGGATGCAAATACACCCAGGGTCTCCATCTATGTGTGTCTGTCTGTCTGCTGACCCCAACGGGCTCTCCCCCCACCGCGGCCGGAGTCTTGGCTGGCTAGCGGCCCAGAGCTCACGTCCTGCCAGCCCTGTGACCCAAGTGGAGGGTAAATCCCTGAGAACGGGGTGAGACGCGGGCCTCAGGGGCCACTCGGGACCCGGCATGAGTCACCGCAGCTGGAACCTGGGTGCCCCGACCGAGGCGTCTGGGTCACGGCCGACGGAGGACAATCCATGACTCACAAGCTTCATATGCTCATTACAGTTTATAAAATAACGTCTTTATGGCAGAACTCATTGAGGCTTCGGAAAAATGGCCAAGGTAGTGCACGGTGTTCTTGCTCACCCCGCTCCGGCCTCCCCGTTGTGAGCAGCCCACCGTAGTGCTGTAGGCTTGTCACGACCAGCGAACCAGGACCAACCCAACGCTCTGGATGCAGGTCCAAGCCTCGGTTGGCTTTCTTGTTTTGGTTTTGCTTTGTTTTGTTTTCCTAATATCCTTGATCTGTTCCGGGATCCCGCCCAGGAAACCACAGGAGATCCAGTCATCATGTCTCCTGAGGCACCTCTTGGCTGGGACAGTTTCTCAGACTTTCCCAGATTCTGGTGACCTTGGCAGTTTAGAGGATGGCTGGTCAGCTCTTTTGCCCCTCAACTGAGATCCGTCTGATGTCTTTCTCGAGATTAGACTGGGTGTGGGTTGGGGGAGGGAAGCCACAGGCGAGGAGCGATTTCGATCGTGTCGGGTCCAGAGTGCACGCTGTCCGCATGCCATCTGCACGCCCTGTCACCGTCAGCGTGGAGCTTGGTCCCCCGGCTGGGATGTGCCTGTCAGGTCTCTTCCCTGTGCAATCACCCCATTTTCCCCTCCCTCTGCGTCCTCTCTGGGAGGAAGTCACTGTGCACTGTCCCCAAGGAAGGAGACTGAGCAGTGCTCCCTATCCATGGACATAAGAGATTCTGAATTCTTCCGCATGGGAAATTTGTCCCTTCTCCCCTACACATTTGTTTATTCAGCCCTTTATGTATATCTGTTTGGACTCACAGATATTCAGTTTATTCTTTGGGTTATAATCCAATGCTACTTTATTTATTCTCTTGCTCAAATTGTTCCAGTTTTGGTCACTAGGAGCTCTTTCAGTAGGCTCCTGGGTCCCCTGGACCTTCTCTGCATGTGCTTTTCCGTGTTCCTCACTTTGGTCCTTCATTTGTTCCTTCCTTCCTCCTTCCTCCCTCCTCCTCTCCCTTCCTCTTCTCTCTCTCCTTCCTCCTCCTTTCCTTCCGGCAGCACAAGATGCCCAGCCCACCGTGCGTACTTCCCGCCCTGGTCGTAGATCAGCCGTTGCCCCAGGAGCCCTGGTGCCTGGGACTGGAGGATGGTGTCTGAGACCAGCGTCCGGGGCCCGGTGTGCTCATTGCTTCCGGGCTGTCTCAGCTGACAGCACAAGAGAATATATGTGTGAGTAGTGACTTGTGTGTACACACACACCCACAACCTCTGTACCCGCATCTCGTCAGACGGGATCGCATTGGCATCTTCAACTCTAACCCGTTACCACGCAAAATTATCTTTCCGGCCCCTCCCCTTGCATATGCACCCCGCCCCCTGCCCCGCCATGGTGGGAAAGCTGGCTCTCATCACCCGCTATCCATTGCTTAATTGTGGAAGCCCAGTACCCACGTGTCCTGACATTTGGAGAGCCCTTCAGGGGTGGGTGGGATCTCGGGGCCTGGCCACCTGGATGCAGGGGTGAGGAGGGGTACACAGCAGGAGCTGCCCTGCTCCCAGCTCCAAGACCGTGGCTGTGGAACATTCCAGGCTCCCTGCCCTGCGATGTCGGCAGTTAGCCTTCTGCTGTGGAATTCATGGGCTGTGGAGATGCTTCTCTGTACAGCGTTTGATGAAGGGCTGGACAGACGCCCCTCTCCTACCCTGGCTGGGGCAGAACGCGGAGCCCGTGGAAAACGGGAGATAGTAGGAAGGATGTTCTCGTGAGAACTTGTGTGCGTGGCACGTGGCTTCCTCAGCTCCATGGAGGGCTTGCGAGAGGACTAATGAACGTGCTGGGAGGGGACCTATCAGACCAGCCAGGGATGGTCTTAGACCCAGGCAGGACCCCCGGTATAAAAGGAATGAAGACTCTTCGTGTGCTGATTTTGAATTAAGTGGTGAACCTCTTGACGGGAGGCCCAAGGTTGAAAGAGCAACTTCAGGGGCGCCCGGGTGGCACGGCGGTTAAGCGTCTGCCTTCGGCTCAGGGCGTGATCCTGGCGTTATGGGATCGAGCCCCACGTCAGGCTCCTCCGCTATGAGCCTGCTTCTTCCTCTCCCACTCCCCCTGCTTGTGTTCCCTCTCTCGCTGGCTGTCTCTATCTCTGTCTAATAAATAAATAAAATCTTTAAAAAAAAAAAAAAAAGAAAGAGCAACTTCAAAATAAACTGTTGAAAGGTGGCCATCGTCTTGCCCTTCATCCAGAGTGACCTGCCCCTTCAAAGTCCCCAGACCCAGACAGCTTAGGCAGGGCCCTGGGGAGCCTACCTGGTGAAACTGATGGTTTTATAACAGTATTCAGGGCGGGGTCTGCTCCTGGACAAGTGCTTCCGTGGGCTGGTGCTGACGCCTTCCTGTCACTTTGTCCTCCTTGCACCCGCTGGGCCTGTGAGCTGGGAGCAGACTACCCTGCTGGCCGGCTGGTCCACTGCGAGCTGCCGTGTGGCCAGGAGGCACTCTGTGCTTTGCAGGTCAGCAGAACTGGCCTCAGTATTTTGCTCAAAAATAGCCCAACTTGAACCATCAGGGAAGATGTCCTTATAGAAACTGAGCCCTGGGATTGGTTTTCTGACATGTGAGCTATCATTTGCAGAGTGCCCAGAGTGAAGAAAACCGTCTTCTGCGTTTGCCTACACGTCTCTGTTATGGCGCTGAAACATGGCCTTGTCTTGCTGTCTGTCACATGCTCCTTTCCCCATCATGAGGATGAGACGTCACTTCTCACCGGAATTTGCAAGTGAGCTCATGGAGCTCAGAGCTTGAGAGTTCTGCGAAGAAGGCGTGGACCACAAGAGGCAGCTTTCCTTGCATGTGTGTGCACACATGTGCGGGGGCCGAAAGAGCCTACTCGGGAGCCCATGCAGCACCGATGAGGACTTCTGGTTAATGCTGATTAATCTCACCGCACCTACCGACACACACACCCTCTGTGACCTACTCCTTGAAAACCTCATCATGGTGGCTTCAGAAACACACAGTATTCTAGAAATATCCATTTTTATAATTTCGCAAGCTGGATTGATTCTCTGAAGAGAGGCCATTATCAGGCACGTGGGTTTGACGTAATCACGTGCCTGGTAAAATAATGTGCATCCCACGTTCCCAACAGAGGCTGTTATTTGTCCTGTTGGAGAGGTTGGCTAATACACTGGACTTCTGCTCATTTTCCCGCTTTGAAAACAAAAATGGTGCATAGGATGCCATCTGACTAGGAAAGGCAAACGTCTCTGGGGAGTCATAACGGGTTCTTTAGAGATGCGCCTTAACTGAGTTGCGGTGTTCACAGAGTGTTATGAACGTGTTACACGATAGCACGTTATTACGGCACGAGTATTACAGAGCAAGAAAACCATTTGCTTCCGTGGAAAGTTAACTCTGTGGAATAAATATCTAGTAATTTGACAATGTAAACCTCTCCACTGACTGACTTGACGTTCTGTAGACAGAACTTTAATGAATCATTGTTAAATCGATTTAGCTGCCTCATGGAGGAAGGAGAAAAGCTATCTTTAAGCGAACAAATGAAAAACAGAGAATATGCTCTAGAGCTCTCTGCCTTCTATTCTTTGCTTTAATGGGGGGTGGGGAATAAGAAAAACTGCCACACCGATTACGGCTTCCCTGCCTGCCCACCCTGTGATGGGTGGGAAAAATGTTAATCTTGGACCCTTGGTCAGTGAGAGAGCTACTTTGCATTTATGTGGAGATGGGTTATGGTGACCTAAGAGGAAAAGCTTTCTTGGTCCATGGTATCTGCATCTCAGTGTCACTTCATGTGTTTCTACACAACTTCCAAGAAAAGAAGTCAGAGGAGGAGTTAAAGATGAGGTTAGTGTCATAAGCCACGGGCACCTGGTAAAGTGATGCTGGTGCTGAAAGGGATAGGAGAATATACCTTTTTTTTTTTTAATATTTTATTTATTTGACAGAGAGAGACACAGTGAGAGAGGGAACACAAGCAGGGGGAGTGGGAGAGGGAGAAGCAGGCTTCCCGCTGATCAGGGAGCCTGATGCAGGGCTCGATCCCAGGACCCTGGGATCATGACCTGAGCCAAAGGCAGATGCTTAATGACTGAGCCACCCAGGTGCCCCTAGGAGAACATATCTTAAATGAATGGATGGATGATTGGATGCTTGGATGAATGGATGGATGGATCACAGATGCTTGGATGGATGGATAGATCATGGACACTTGGATAGGTGGATGGGTGCTTGGATGGATGCATGGGTGGATGCATGGGTGGATGCATGGGTGGATGGATGGATGGATGGATGGATGGATGGATGGATGCATGGGTGGATGGATGGATGGATGGATGGATGGATGGATGGATGGATGGATGGTTGGATGCTTGGATGGATGGATGGATGGATGGATGGATGGGTGGATGGATGGTTGGATGGATGGTTGGATGGTTGGATGGTTGGATGGATGGATGGATGGATGGATGGATGGATGGGTGGATGGATGGATGGATGGTTGCTTGGATGCTTGGATGCTTGGATGGATGGATGATCAGGTAGATAAATCATGGATCACAGATGCTTAGATGGATGGATAGATCATGATGCTTGGATAGGTGGATGGATGATGGACACTTGGATAGGTGGATGGGTGCTTGGATGAATGCATGGGTGGATGGATGGATACTTGGTTATTCTATGGATGGATGCATGGATGCATGAATAATGGATCACTAATCTTTGGATGGATAGATGGATCATGGATGCACAGATGTATGGGGCTCCTGGGTGGCTCATTTGGCTAAGCATCCCACTTTTTCTTTCAGCTCATGTCCTGATCTCATGGCTCATGAGATCAGACTCCAAGCTCAGCGGGAGTCTGCTTGGATATTCTCACCCTCCGCCACTTGCCCCACTCACACTCTCTCTTTCTCTCTCTCAAATAAATAAATAAGTCTTAAAAAAAGAAGTGGACATTTTTGGCACAATGATAATGGAGTCTTGGCCCAAATTCATCTCACATGGAGCCCAGTGGACCTACAGATCCATTCCCAATTATTTCCCTAGACCAGAGTATATAGTGGGAATAAATATGCTTAATGTCTTAGGTCGGGGTGCCATAATAAACACTATAGACCAGGTGGATTTCTCACAGTTCTGGAGGCTGGGAATCTGAGATCTGGGTGCCTACAGATTCAGCATCTGGTGAGGCCACTCTCCCTGGCTTGTAGAGACGGCCTCCTTCTCACTGGGTCTGCACATGGCAGAGAAAGAACCAGCTCTGGTGTCTCTTCCTTTTCTTATAGACACTAATCCCATGATGGGAGCCCACCTTCATGTCCTTATCCAAACCTAATTATTTCTTAAAGGCCCTACCTTCAAATACCATTCCACTGGGGGTTAGGGTTTCAACATATGAATGGGGGGAGGGGAAACACAGATGTTCAGTCTGTAATATTCAGCAACTGGCCAAATGCCCATATTGGTAGAAGGGACCAAGGAAGCTCTGGAACTGCCCTCTATACCATACCCCCAAGAAATAATGAATCAAACCCCAAACTTCATCCCAGGGAATCTGAAAATTTGGGGCACCAGTGGACTTGGGAGATATCGGGATGGAGATTTGTACCATGAGCCTGTCCAATACACCCATTTAGCTGCTACGAAAGTCAGATGGATCCTAGAGCATGATAGTGGATTTTTCACAAACTTAGAGGTGATGGTGACTACGGTTCAGATAGGTCTTTACTGGGGGAAATCAGCACAGCTGTCGGCACATTTGTAAGTATTGCCTGGAAAATGTCTTCTTTTCAGTTTCAGTCACTCAGGTGACTCATAAGCTCTCTGCATTTAGATGGCAGGTTGGGGGCATGCTCGGGGGTTCAGCCTCATGGTCCTCCTTTCGCCAAAGCTGACCGGGTTACTACCACTGCTGAGTGCTGACGTGAGTCCAGTGCTGAGTCACCCGTGATCCCCACTGGGAGACGCCGACTGCCTGGTGGCCGGCTGGATACACCAAGCCCTGCCCATCACAGAGGAGCAGCTCTCTGTTTTCACAGGAATAAGAAATTTGTCTGCCCTGCCCCCAGTGCTCCTGAGCACCACCGGTCTTATTCTGTACGATGTCCCAGCCATTCCTGCGGCATCACACTGCATCGCCTCCGACAGCAGCACGTTTCAGGGTAAGCAAGGGCCGCCACCCCTGAAAGAGAAGATCGCTGGCTGATCATGTGGCCTGACCGTGAAATTGGATACACACAACAGAATTCCATTATAAAACGCAAGTTTTCGTGGGGCCGCTGGGCGTGCGTAGACCACAGGGCACACAAAGTGCACGAGCAGGGGGCTCAGATGCTGTGGGACCTGTGTGCTCCCTTGGCACCTTTCTCTTAGCCCACACCTGTGACCCCCGGGGGCATTTCTCACGGTCAGTGGAGACGGAGCAGCACGAGCCTGGGTGGTAGGAGAGGTCTGCATGTTGCGCAGTTGTAAGTAGAGGCACCGTGTGTCCCTAAAGGACAATGATGAAGGGAAAGCCTCCTGGTGCGCTGAACGCCACGAAACACATCTAGTTGTCCACTTCACGGAGATGGAGAGATCACCGAAGACAGAGATCTCTGCTGTTCGATGGGGAGTGGCAAAAGGGTGGGCCAGTCTTCCCAGTGGTGGAGAGAGCACAGATAAAAACCTGGTGACAAGGTGGGCCCTGGGGAGACGTTTGTGGATCCTACGGAATGGGCAGAGTGTGAAGATATTTATATCTGACATTAATATCCACTGGGGGTGTGGGGACATCCCCGTGTTCAGGGGCGTAGGTGACCCATCTTATGGCTATCAGCTAATCTCTTTCTTCAACCAGCCCAGTGCTTGTTCACTGGATCCATGTCAAAGAGGCAATGCATTCTAATAATTAAAAATAACACAAAAAAATCCACAGCAAACAAAATATCAAAGTTTAAAATACAACCCAGTGTGACACCAAACCATATTGGAGCCTGAGGGGGGGGTAAGAAAGGAACCCCAGCTGTATTACTTTCCTGGGGCTGCTGTGACAAGCCAGATGGCTTAAAACAAGGTAAACGTATATTCTCCCGGCTCTGGAGGGAGTGAAGGGTTGGATCCTGGTGGTCCTTGGTGGTCCTGGGCTCGTGGCTGCATCAATTCCATCTGCACCTCCTTCTTTACATCGTTGTCCCCCCCGTGTACCTCCCCCCTTCTCTTCTCTTCTAAGGACACTTGTTTTGGGTTTAGGGCCCATCCCGATCCAGGACGGTCTCATTTCCAGACCCTTAACCTAATTACGCTTCTTCCAAACAAGGTCATGGTCACAGGCTCCGGGTGGATCTCTCTGGGTGGGTCTTCGGGTGGGTGGGACCACCATTCAATATACGACACCTGGCTTTCAGGAAGCAGAAGCATCATTAACATACCCAAATTTGACTTGTTGGCTAACCTGATTTTTAACGAGAGAATGTCCCTATTTGACGATTTCTCTTCACTGAGTGGTAATCTTAAATAATTTTTAATTCACCTAAATTGAAGTAAAATGATAATAACTTCTGTTTCAGTATAAATAAACCAGTAGCGTTGTGGCTTTTAATACACCTACTTTTTAGCTTTTCATTATTTTTCTACTACTTTCACGCTCTGGGGAGAAATAACCATTCACAACTATACACAGCGTGCACTTGGGGTGCGTACGTGCCCTTTCGTCTCAGGCTGCACTCTGGGTTGGCACAGCACTGCTCAGGTGGGAAAACACAGGCGTCTGCAGCCAGAGGCCAGGCTGGTGGCCCTCGACAGAGGGGGGCAAAGGGGGATGGGTGGGCACTAGGTGTTGTTTGGATTAGACTTTCAGGCCAGTGCTGTCCACACTCCAGGGCTGCCTCACATTTTTGGGGTCTTTACTATAGCAAGCACATCTCACAGAGACTTCCCAGCTTGGCAGCTTAACAAGGAGTCAAGGCCGGGTCAGGGCCTCAGGGGCCGTGAGAACAGGCACAGCTGCCCATCTGGGTCCTGTGTGGGGCTGGGCGGTTCTCCCATCAAACCAGCACAGCTGAGGCCCTGACGGTGCCCCCAGACAGGCAAGAGCCAAGCCCCAGAGTGCAGGCTCCCCCCAAAACCTCTGTTTGGCTGGCCGTCCGGGCACGGCCTCCTGGAGCCCCAGTGACATCCTGCCCTCAGAGTATCACACAGATGGAGCCTGGGACAGATCGCGTGTCACATCATGGTCCTCGGTGGGGAAGGAACAGAGGCAATTTTACAGCAATACACGCTGAGAAAATAGAATTTGAACAGCTTTCAACTCCGAGCTGCCTTTCTGTGGGATTTGTAAAGGCTGAGCAAATGCCTCCTTTCTGATTTTATAAACTGGGCCCCCGGTGTCAGCATGAAAAGATCCTGGAAAGAAAAGCCTACAGCGTCCGGTGGCCTCCCTGCCTCCTCCTTCCACAGGTCCACAGCCCCTGCTTCCTCCAGTGTTGTACCACTAAACTGAGAGCAGGGGGTCCCTCTGGCTGCCAAGACCACCACTTGGAAGTCCTTTGATGGGGGCCTCCAATACTCCACCGAGCGCCACGGCGGGCCCCTGGCTGGGAGCTGGGACCCCCAAGCCAGGGCTGGCTCGTGCAGGGTGACCACACTGGACCGTCTAGAGGCTCAACTCCATCAGTCATCGGAGGAGCCCAGCTCAGGCCCGGAAGGCGCCCCGGTGTTGGATATGATGGAAGAGACACGAGGTGCTGGCAAGGAGCAACCAGCCCTCCCGTGCGGCCGGGGGCTTGTAAGCAGCCGCGTGGATCCGGACACAGTTTAACGGCGTGTGCTGAGCGCGTGAGAATCCTAGGACTCAGTAGCCCACTCCTCCTATACACCCCGAGAAAATGCTCTGAGACACGGACACTGTTCACCGTGTCACGGGTCATCTTAGCCACGAGCAAGGAACTGCCAAAGGGCCGTAGGATTAAGTACCGAGCCCCGTGCTCCCCTGTGCAGTGGTGACAGTGGACGGTCCTGAGGTGCGGGCGACATCATAGCAGAACGGCTCCAGCATGACATGGGGGCAGGCAGACACAGGACAGCCCCGTGCAGGCCACCTACTCAAGGGACTGCCAGACGGTCTGTGGGGCTGGATGTCGGGACAGCGGCTCTCCAGCGAGGGGGTGTGGAGACGGGAGGGGCTGTGCGGGATCCTGGGGGGTGAGGCTCTCTTCCTTGATCTGGCAGCTGGTTCATGGTGTGAAAATCCATAAAACTAAATACGATGACTTAGTTTAAGATTTGTACATTTAGCCTTATGCAGGTTATACTTCAATAAAGAGTTACAATAAAATAAAAGAGGAGATGAACTTGGGGTTTGGTGAGGGGGGTACGGAGGGCTGGGTGTGGCTAAACCCTGATCACCTCCTCTCCCTCAGGTCCCTAAGACTGTCACCAGGAAGGCCTGAAAGGAGGAGGAGGGTGAGGGAGGAAGGACAAAGGAGGACAGTAAAGAAGGAAAGAGGAGGAGGAGGGGGAAGAAGGACATGGAAACCACTCAGTCAGCCTGCCCACTGCCAGAATGTCCCCACGGAGGCTCTGTGCAGGGGGCCTCCCTCCTGCTGGGCATGGGGCCTGGGGCTGCAGACGGGTGCTGGTGACCCTCAGCGAGTGCCCGCCTGGGGAGTGCATGGGTGTGTGATTCATTCCCATTCTCTCCTCCACATCTAATCTGGGCCCTGCTTCTCGGTGGGCGGAAGGTATGATTTCAGGAGCAGGTGCCGCGGCTGCGGACCTGGAGAGCAGCACTGAGGGCAAGCGGGGTGAGCCTGCCCCGCTGTGAGAGTAGATGCAGGCTCAGGGGGCATGGCGGCTGCTGGCTCCTGGACATGGGGGGAGTAGGAGCCTGGTGGGAGCCCACCTTGCCCACCAAGGCTGACAGTGCAGTGGGAGGGGAAGAGCACTCCCAACTTAAGGACTCGGTGACCCCGCAGGGAGACACCTTGTCCTAGGCTGCTCACAGGTCAGACAAAGGTGGCAGGAGCTCTCTCAAGCGAGGAGGAGAGCCGGGCTGCCCAGAGGGGTGCCATGCGACCTTGGCGGGTGCGTGAGGAGCACAAGAACGTCCGGAAAGGGGCCGGAGCAAAGCCTCAGGCACACAGCGGTGCCTGCCTGGTGGCTTCCTGGTGGCTGAGGGGCACATGGAGGGCTAAGGGTGGAGGTGATGTGCTGGAGACAGGTTATGGCCCAGGGACGGGGCAGCTAAGCCACTGTCCTTCAGCTGCCCCTTCCACTCCATGCTCAGGAAGACGTCCATCCTAGGTGCGGCTGCCACAAGCCCCTGGAGGACATAGCCTCCCAACCCAGCCAGCACTTCCCAGGGGAGCCCTATGCCTTGCAGCTCTGGGTCCTGCGCTGTCCCCTCTGCCTTGTCTGGAGTGCCCCTTTTGGGCCCTGGTCCTGGCTCACTCTGGCCTCCCTCTCTCGGGTCTCAGCCTGGACAGCCATTGGCACCTCTGCTGCCTGGGGGGCCCTCTGGTGCTCCTCCAGCAGCTGCCGCAGACCCCCGAGGGGTGGAGACCCCACGGCTGGGCGAGATCCCAGCTTAGCCCCGCCTTGCCTCGGCCACCGTGGGTGGGACGGGGAGGATGGCCTCATTCCGCTCAGCCTCCTATTCTGTGCTTGGCCATTGTGAGGACTGGAGGAACGGTGTGTGATTCATGCACAGGAAGAGGCGTGATGGGGGGGTGGAAGGGGGGGGCTTGGCGTGGAGGAAGCCAGGGGCACAGGGGGGTGGGTGGGGTGTGTTGAAGCCTGGAGACTCACGCAGGTGGCGGGTGGGGGCGTGGGTGCCAGGGAAGGGCCGATGGGGGTGGGGCTGAGGAGGCGGGACAGGTGGATCAGTGGAGACACCACTTCCTGAGCCCGCTAGAGGCCCCAGCTGGGTCCCCGCTGCTCGGCAGCTCGGTGAGGGCTCTCGGTCAGAACGTGTCAGCACGGGGCTGGCTTCTGCCTGCATTTTCCCGCTTGTGTTAAGTGTGAGGCTTTGGCACTCTGCACGCTGGCTTTTATACAGAAAACATTATTCACAAATTGGCTTTCGTTTCAAAAAAGTAATCTTCGTTTTATCAAAGTGGAGAATATGAATAACTAGTTCTTCCTTATATCGAAGTTCAGCTTATAAATTTGGTAACTGGAAGCGATTCCTTTAACGAGGACTTGGATTCCGATGAGCAAAGGTCAAACACCTGGGAATCTCTTAAATTCCTCAGTTCAGCACAGTGGTTTTCTTGGTGATGGCTTCCGTTATTTCATTAACAAAGCAAACTTGCCGATTGGGTCCAACTATCTAGGAAATTAACCTTTTAAACACAGAGATTCTCAAGTTCTTCCAAACATGCTCGTGCTGGAAATAAATTTATTGAAGTTTCTACTTAACACCCCCAGTCAGCATCAGTTACTTCTGTCTTAGTTGAAAGAAGAAACTGGGGAGTCCTTTGATTGCCGTGATGAACACAGCAGACTCTGAATGTCCATAAATTCTTTATGTGAACATATAGACTAGGACTTGATTTTCTTAAAATTTCTGTACATGATTCCAAATATTTCAGCTGTTTAAAGGTCCTGAGAAGTGATCCCTAAAAGGCCACTAAGGAAGCAGTGACATATTCCCAAGCCACTCTGGAGACAGCAGGGTCTTGTCCCCGCGACGACCAGGACGTCAGGACGGTATCTCCGCCAGTGTGTTTGGACACGTTGAGCCCCGCTTGTTGTCTGTTAAAGGGTGGTTTCGTTTTTAAACATCCCTTAGTTTAAGAGTTCTATGTTGTTTTCACATCCCAAAGGTTAATGTCAGTCTGGCCAGATTTCTCTGTTCATTCGCGGGAGTGTTCTGGTCCCGCGGAAGCTGCCGCATGCTCCCTTCCAGGCTGTCGTGCGCTCTCTTCCAGGTGGCGTGGGACCTCCCTTCTTTGGTGCTCCTGAGACTACAACTACAAAAGTTTCCAAATTTGTACAAAACTAGGGAAAGCAGGGAGTGCTCTGTCTTCACCTTTAATTTCCAATAACATAACATCTTTAAATGTGTTTTCTCCCATTTCCGTCCCCTTGAACTTCATGGAATCCTGCATTTTCTGTCCCAATCTTTCTTCTTTCCTAGGGACGTCGAAGGGATGCACTGTGGGAATCCGCCCTGCCTGTCTCTCCTGGCTGGTTTCTTCTTTTTCCTTACTGGGTTGCAACTTCCATGAGAGAAGACGATCGTGGAAAATACCATAGACGAGCTCAGGAGGAGAAGGGAGGCGAGGAGATGGCAGGCAAGGGGAGCCCGCTTGGGCACACACCCAACACGTCAGCAGCCACTCAGGCAGAGCGCAGAGCTGCAAGACCTCACGGGAAAATGCACCGCCGGCTGTGATCTAGATGGAGCTTCTGCTTCCTGCCTCACCTGCGCCCTGCCCTGCCGCTTCGGGCAGGTCCCTCCTCTGCGGGAAGAGGGCGAGGGGCCCGTGTCCTGGGGCCCCAGCCTGGTCTGACCCCCGAAGCACACAGGTGGCTCATTGGTGCGGGGACAGGTGCGCGGCTGGCCCAGCCAGAGCCTGAGGGACACTCGGACCAGGCAGCTGCTGGAGAGCAAGCCCTCGGCAGTGAGGACGAGTCCCCGTCTGCTCCTCCTGCCGAGGCCTGCCCTGTGACCCCGCAGCACAGAGGCAGGATCAGCGGGGGACAGTGGATTTCAGAGCAGGAAGGAGCCCGGTAGACTGTGACTTTAAAGCTCCCGTTTCACTGCAGGGACCTTTGAAATAGGAGGGAAAGTTGACTGTCAGCCTTTCAGAAACCACCCTGCCTGTAAGATGAGACGGGCTTGCAGGATTATTCCAGATAGCTGCCTCTGTAAAGATAAAATCAGCACCTGAGGCTTGCTTCCCATAACCCTTCAGCGACTGCAAGACCTGTTTCTGAAAATTGCCCTGCACGGCCTGTCCTCCTTCATTTCTTCCATAGTGACATCGACCATCCGACTCCAGGTTCTGGGAGGACAGGGGCTGGGTCAGCCTCGATCGCTGCTGGAGCCCAGCCTCCGAAACCGTGTCCTCTTGATGAGCCTGGGTTGAAAGCCGGGGGCATAAAACAAACAATGACCAGGTGTGAGCGAGTAATTCAGGGGCCCGGGAAGTGCAGTACAGCCCCAGTGACAACCTTGACTCCAAGAGCCGAGAATGCCAGCCGGAGCCCTCGCACCGGGGCCACGGTGTGGTGGCTGCCAGCATCGCTCAGCTACAGAGGAAAGCAGAGTATGGCCCCGAGGAAGGAGAAGCCCGCGGGCCGAGCCTCAGCGCATCCAAGACTGGACGGTGACCGGCTGTGACTCCATCCCTCTGGCCATCTCTGCGACTGTAAGGTACTGCGCTTGCTCCCTCCGGGGACCCCCTCAGACCCTCGTGTCTGCCTGTCCAGCTACGATCAGCCGTCAGCCTGGCCTGGTGTGGCTGGACCCTTGGGTGTTGGCGGTGGGGTGGTCATGGTACCGGAAGGGCCGGGGGAGCCGCACCTGGGAAAGCCTTCATGGCCTGCCTCCTGGCCAACTTCACGATGCAGCAAAAACCGCAGGCAGGACGAGAGCAATGCTGTCGGGGTGTCTCCGTCTGCCCGGGTGGCTGTAACAAAATCCCATAGACTGGGTGACGAACCGTGGAAGTTCATTTCCTCACGGTTCCGGAGGCGGGAAGTCCAAGACAAATGTGCTGGCGGACTGGCTCGTGACGAGAGCCTGCCTCCTGGCTCGCAGATAGCCACCTTCTTGCTGGGTCCGCGCTTGGCTTTTCCCACTGTGTGCACCTCGGTGCGGCCGGGGAGGGACCGAGCAAACTCTCTGCTGTCCTCTCACAAGGACACTGGTGCTGCAGGATCAGGACCCCACCATTAGGACCCCATTTAACCTCATCACTTCCTTACTCCAAATACACCCACAGTGGGGTTAAGGTTTGGGGGGTGACACAAGTCAATCCGTAGCCAATGGTAGTTTAGGAAGGTTTATTGGGGCAGCAGAGAAGGGAGCTGGTAGAGAAGAAAAACATTTATTGAGTACCTATTGTATACCTGGCAGTGTGAGGGGTTTCATATACCTTTTAAAATATCATCCTCACTTACTAGTCTTCTTTTGCAATAAGGGAAACTGAGGCCAAAGAAGTGGAGGAACTGCCTGAATGCATACAGCTCCTAAGTGGGGAATGAGCTTTGAACCCTGGTCATCCTACCAGAGCTTGGCGCTGTCAGACAGCTGAGGGAACAGACATTGGAAGGGGAAATGGGGGGGGGGGGGCAGAGGCATGAGTTTGGGGATGCTTTGGGTACCCTGGGACACAAGGGACAGACACTTTTTGGATGTCTCAAGTTCAGATTGGGCCATTTTAAGGGTACACTGCAGGATCTGTGAGAGGGCCCCGTTTCACACAGACAGAACCAGAGAGAAGCCTGAGGCTGAATTAGTCAGCAGCTGCTGTGTAACAAGCATCTGGCTGCTGGAGGAAGCTTATGGTCTGACTGTGACTCCCAGAGGAGTCTCCTTGAGCCGATGCAGAGGTCTTGGTAAGGGGCTATGAGGGTGGCAAGTGCTGTTGCCCACACTTCTTTAATAATGTGGATGTGTTGGGGGTGTTGTCAAAGTGCCAGAGAAGAGATGTTTGGTAGTGGGTGAGGGGCCTGACAGAGGCGTCTATAAGGTTCCCTATGTCAGAGAAAGGAGAGTTCAGATGCCTGAAATCCACAGAAATAGGGGCCACAGCACGGGGTCTGGGCCTGTACCCTGCATTTGTATAAGGGAGAATGCCACATCCCTTCAAGTTGTCTGAAGACAACGTGCTCTGAGTACAGACTTGAGCTTACTTGGGGAACAAGGGTGGGTTTAAGACAAAGTGTTCCCCAAGGAGGTGGAGGTACTTGGCACAGACCTCTCTCTGAGTCTACAGGAGTTTCCTACCCTCCTCAACACAAAGGCATGTTTTCAAACCAACCAACCAACCAACCAACCAACCAACCAACCAACCACAACCAACCAAACAACCACAACCAACCAACCACAACAAACCAACCAACCACAACCAACCAACCACAACAAAACAACCAACCACAACCAACCAACCACAACAAACCAACCAAACACAACCAACCAGCCAATCACAACCAACTCAGCATTTAAACAATCCATTGCACAGTCTTTCACCCAGAAGTCATGGTCACAACATAAAATAACTCATTGTCCAAAGACCCACATAACAAAAGGGGTCCCATTCCTCCTGACAGGACCGTGAGGACCTTATTGCCCAGGGATGTCTCCTGTCCAACCCTACTTCAGCTGCCATGACCTCCCTTAGCCACGGTTTCCCCCCAGTTCAGAGGGTTTAAGTGCCTCATCCAAGATAGAGACGTAAATCCTGGAATCAAATAAGACTATAGACGGCCCCTGCAGCTCTGCAAGGCCCCAGATGCTTTTCCTACAAGCCACACACCCTTGCCTCAGCCCAGGGATGACTGTTTGGGGCATGCTGGCCATGCACAAGCTTTTCCAACCTGCCTGTCCGGGCTGGCTTTTCCATCCTGAGAGTTGACATACTCATACCCCATTTCATTTGTCAGCTGGACTCTTTCCTTGTTTCTCTGCTGCAGGCAAGGTGGCAGAACCCCTGGCCCCCCGACTCTTGAAGGTGGCAGAACACCCGGCCCCCGACTCTTGAAGGCCGAGGGCAGCTCTCCCTGTACCTTTGGAAGTGGTTCCACAGCAGGGCGACTCTTCATGTTAAGAAAGGCCATGTTTCATCTTCAGGCTCTTTTTGCCTTTTAGGACCGGGTTGTTTTGGGATTCCCTGCCTTGGATTGAGTCCTGTGTACTGCACCATGTTGGCGGGCACTCAGTTGCCCTGGAGTTTCTGTCCTGATGGTCTGAGAGATGGGCAGTTCTCCTGCTGGTCATTTCCATCCGTGGTCGGCTTGTTTTGTGAGAGGTCATGAGTGCCGGGTAGAAGGGGGCTGCCCCTGCAGTTCCTCAGGCCCGGGGAGCCTCTTCTACTTACGAGTGGAAGCAGGTTTGACACCTTCCAGGTGAGCTCTCTTCTGCTATTTCTTGTGGAGCAAGAAAACACACAGGCTTCTGCAGTACCACCCTGCGTGGGGCCCACTGCACAGGGTGCGGGGAGCCTCGGGATCAAAGGCAGATTGAACAGAATCTAGGCAGGGCGGCCAGTTAGTCAGCTTCTCCAGGGGAACAGATGCATATGTGTTTAAGATAAGGAATCAGCCCACGTGATCATGGGGCTGAGACATTCCTAGACTTGCCTCTGTGACTGGAGACCCAGCAGGCCGGTGGTGTGATCCAGTCTGAGTCCAAGGGCCTGAAGCCTGGAGCCCAGGTGGTGTGAGTCCCAGTCCGTGGGTAGGAGTCCGATGTCCCTGCTCAACAGCCAAGCAGAGAGCAAGTCTTCCCTGTCTGTGCTCTGTTGAGGTTCCAGCAGACTGGACGGGCCCCCCCCCTCCTTTGATTCAGTTCACCCATTCGATGCTCATCTCACCCAGAAATACCCCAAGAATAGTGTTTAGCCAAATACCCCCAAACACCCCTGGCCTGGTGCAGTTGACACACATTACTCCTGACAGTGGCCTTGAAGCCACCAGAAAGAGAGGCCCTTCCTGCTCACTGGGTCTGAGCCTAGGATCCATGCACTCTGACCTGCTGAGAGCTAGGCACCAGCGTCCTGCACTCTGGCAGTGGGGTTGTTAGGGAAGGGCAGTGGGGCTGTTAGGGAAGGGGCAGCGGGCCTCTGAGCTGACCCAGGGGTTGGGAGAAGATGGTGTGGTACACCCCTTGCTTCTTGAAACACATGCATGTCGATTTACGAATGTGTTCACGTGCTTGCATGGGCACTGCAGTGACACGAACCTGCATGCAGATATGCCCACTGCCACCGGGAGTCATTTAACATCACTCAGGCTCAGGTTCCCAGTCTCGGCAATGGAGACCAACAGGTGCCCCTTCACACTGGAGACCAATGGGTGCCCTTTCCTGATGGAGACCAACGGGTGCCCCTTTACCCTGGAGACCAACGGGTACCCCTTCACACTGGAGACCAACGGGTGCCCCTTCACACTGGAGACCAACGGGTGCCCCTTCACCTGGAGGCCAATGGATGCCCCTTCCTGATGGAGACCAACGGGTGCCCCTTTACCCTGGAGACCAAAGGGTACCCCTTCACACTGGAGACCAACGGGTGCCCCTTCACACTGGAGACCAACGGGTGCCCCTTCACACTGGAGGCCAATGGATGCCCCTTCCTGATGGAGACCAACGGGTGCCCCTTTACCCTGGAGACCAATGGGTGCCCCTCCACCCTGGAGGCCAACGGGTGCCCCTTCCTGATGGAGACCAACGGGTGCCCCTTTACCCTGGAGACAAATGGGTACCTCTTCTCAATGGAGATCAGCGTGTGCCCGTTTGAAGATTTGGTGACAGTGCTATGAGATGAACTGGGTTTCAGCCCCACTCGCTTGTACGGCTGGCACCTTTGTGTGAGGCACACCTAGCTGGGTCTACACAGCAGGCTTGGTTGTGTTGCCATGGAAGAGTGGGAGCAGGGGAGGAGGGTGGCATTAGCAATGTGTACTTGTATTAAATACAAGGTTGGGACACCTGGGTGGTGCACTCGGTTAAGTGTGTGACTCTTGCTCTTGGTTCAGGACATGATTGGGGCCGTGAGACTGGGACCTGCGTAAGGCTCTGTGCTCAGTGTGGAGCCTGCTTGGGACTCTTTCTCCCTCTCCCTCTGCCCCACCCCTGGTACACTCTCATACTCTCTCTCCCAAATAAATAGATGAAATCTTATAAAAAATAAATAGGAGCTTAATAGGTGCTTCTTGAGGAAGGAGGGGTTAGGGGATACCCCACCACACACACACACCAGGTGGTGGCTAGGTGTAGACAAAGCACCGATGGTGAAGAGAAGAGGTCAGGATGTCGGCGCCCTGCAGGGCATGTGTCAGAGGCATGGCATCCAGACATCAGATCTGGGAGCACGCAGGCCTCTCAGCTTGCAACCACTCTCCGTGAGCCCAAAGGGGACAGGAGCAGGTGGGAGCTGGTTCCCAATGTCAGGGTGACAGCCAATCTGGGGGAGAAACCTTTGTTTCAGGATCAAAAGTCTCCATCACTTCTCTTCCTTTGAGGTTGAGTATTGTATGGGGCGGGCTAATGGCAAGGGAGGTGTGGGTGACCTGGAGAAATGGGGTCTGTGGGACCACCAGGTGTCTGTGCTGGGGACTCTGCCAAGAGATTACATGGTTCAGCTGTCCTGTCCCTCTGAATCAGCCTGTGACCAGTGCCACAGTCGCCACAAGAATGGTGAGTGATCCATGAATATCATCTACAGAAACACGAGAAAACAGAAACAATTAGGGTGCGGAGAAGCCGCTGCCTGGAACGGAAAGGCGTACCGCAGCTTTAGCCCTGAAGGCGGTCAAGCTGGGAACCTCAGTGACATTCCAAATGGAATTCAGTCCGACTCCACACGCAGGGGTTCCAACTGCACTTTCCACATCAAGGTCCCCCATCACGTGTGCTCTGAAGGCTTTGGCCATCAAAGGTGTAGTGGCTTCTTTGCTCTGTGCTGAGGTTGAGCTGGTCTGTCTCACCCATGTAGACTGGGGGAGCCAGTCTTGGGACCAGGTTCTCGTAGGGTCTGTGGGGTGTAGACCACAGTGGGCACAAAGCAAGCTCCCCTGACCTGGGGGCTGTAGGCACAACTCCTGCATCACCGTGTTGCGGATCCCAGCTCTGAGAGAGAGAGAGAGAGAGAGAGAGAGACTGAGGTTGAGGTTTCAGGTTCTTTGTTCTGCAGGTGTTGAAAATATCACTAGGCGCCAAATGACTTGGTTAATCTTATGCCCAGTACAGGTGTCTGTTTTATACAAAATTTCATCTTATATGTTTGTAGATATGAAAAACAGCCATTTTACTAGGTTATTTTAGAAAAGAAGTAATAGCTTCTCATTGAAAGAAGCTACATTAGTTTGAGAATTTCAGAAGAAGTCAATATTTTAATTCAAGCAAAGCTGTTTTGAGGAGTGAGCTCCAGACCTGGGAACACGCTGAGTCCAGGAGAAGACAACTTGTTAGCGCTCAGGGTCCTCAATGGAGGAAAGTTCTTTCAGCATAGAGGGGGGTTCTCAACTCTGGGTGCCCCTGGGTGTCTACTGGGGAGCATTTTAAAATGTTGATGCTCAGGCCCCACTCTAGACCAAGAGAACTGGAATCTCAGGGGGTCGGGCTGGGAATCTGTATTTTAAAAAGAGTACCCCAGGTGGGCACTGCATAGATCTGTCTGCTGCAAAACCGGAGTCAAAGAGTTGGGGCTGAGCTGATGCAGGGGACACGGTGGGCGGGCATTGCTGGTGAGGAATGGGGCCCCCTCTGTGGCCAAGCTTAGTGGGAAACCCCCATTCTCTTTGCCCCTTGATCAGCATTATCCAGGCTGCTGACGACCACACGAACGGTTGGATGATTGCCCTGCAGGGAGCTTATAAAGTTGACAAACACTAAATGGGCCAATCCTTTCTCCACAGCATCTCAATAGCAGACAAGCTCTCATTAGCTCCTCTTCAATGTGAGTCATTATCCAGCTGCCCCTAAATTAGCCTGTGCATATCCACATGTGTTTCAGGGAAGCAGTGACTGACAGCTCATCCCAGAATGGAAATGCAGATGACAGAAGCTTAATTAAAATAGAATAATCAGTATTTTTAAGACCGCACACTCTGAGGCACAGCTTGCACTGGAAATGAAGCCGATGTGGCCTCGAATCGGAGTGGGTTGAGATGTAAAGTCACGACTCAGCAGTACCGGGGGAGGGGCGTCGTGGCCTCTGGACTCGTCTCTGCCAGTGTCTCCAACTCCAATCACATTTTACCCCCTTGGTGGGCTGTACACGCTTCCAGGACTAGACTACGTCTTACCCATCCCATAATCTTCATGGCCTCCAGCATGATGTCAAACTCCTAGCAGGAATTCAGTCGGCAATGTCTGGGATGAAGAAGATGGAACCAGCCTCTGTGGACTAACGGGAGGCACAGCTTACTGGAAGCTGAAAGTCTCCTGCTGCCCCAGGATGGCCAGGGAGACGGCAAATGCCAGCTGACATTGTCAATGTGGCGGTGATCCATCCCGCAACAAGTTCAGTCACTGGAAAGCACGAACAGGGGTGTGGAGAGAAGCCACGTCTTCAAGTTCGACAGGAGTAAGCGTGCTGCGGCGGCTGAGTCCTCTGTGCAACGCCCTTGGAAGGACGAGAGCAAGCAGGTGAAGGCTCCCTGTGTTCACTCATTCATTCCCTCAGCAGTGCTGTTGGGAATGCCAGTGTGCGCTGGGCACTGAGCTGTAACCACAGCCTGGCCTTGTCGAGGTCACTGTGTAATGCGGACACAGACCCTGCCACGAACAATTCCAATGCCATTCGAGGGGTAGAGGTGGTTCATGGCGGGGCACGGGGACTCTGAGGAGATGCACACACCGTGCCTGGGAAGGGGGTGGCCCACAGATGGTGCACGTTACTAATCCGGAGGAATTAGGGCCACGATGGGAGAGATCTGTCTTCTCTCCGGCACTGAGACCACTTAGCATTCTGGCTAAAGGGGGTGCTGATTTTAGAAGGCCAGGGGGAAGAAGGCCCAGGGAGGGAGAGGGGGAGGTGTACATCTTCAGAGCGTCTAAGCAGAGCTGATACCATAGAAGTGCCAAACCAGAGCGCCGGACGCCTGGTTTATGAGAAAGTAGAATGAAACGTCCATCTTCTACAAAACTACTTGGAAATGCAGCCAATTCTCTAGTCCTGGGCTCGTCTTGGTTCCCGGCAGTCAAGAGTAGTATAAACTGGTTGAGGACGGTGAGTGGGTCTCTTGTGAGCAATTCAGCCGTGTTTACCATCTAACCCACGCCTTGTTTACAGTAAGTACCCAATAAATTGCTGGTGAGCACCGGCTGACTTGCCCAAGCACGCGTGGGCCCTGCACTGGGACAGTTGTGGTCGTCTTGTTAAATGTCTTTGTGTTTTCATGGTCAACACTTCTTTATTTGTAGCTTTTATTCGCAATTCGCTGGAATACTAATACAAAGGAAGACAGTTCCAATCGTTGGACGTGCTCTAACGCGTCCGTATGGGAGATGGCGCGCTGAGGAGCAGATGCTTACGTCCGTTCCTGAGATCCGTTATTTCCACCAGATTGCTGCTGCCAGACCAGCGTCTCATAATCTTTTGGAAGTCGGGATGCAGATCAGATTTTCCACCAGCATTATACACACCATGAAAATACTAGAAAGAAGACAGGTGATTTGACTCAAAGGGCATAGCTTTGTACCCTGGCAACGTTTTCAGGGAGACTTTGGGTTAATTCCTGTCAACTCAAGTGGGCAATTATTCCAATGGGCAATGACCTCTCCGTCTTCACCTTTATACTCCTTTGGACAAAGATGGGGGCTTTCTAGAATATCTGCTCTGAATGAATCACATTCCTCTTGGGCATCTTGTGGCAGGCTGTCTGCTGTGACAACAGGTCAAGTCTGAGCACTGTCCCTAAGAGAACAATGTTGTCCCCTGCTGGTTATGGGGCTATGAACACATTTTCCCCATTTCCTCAGTCTGAGTCAGTAAGTGAGCCCATTTGAGACTTTTGCTTGCTCATACTCCCAGTTCTTCATGGGGTCCTGTCTGCATATGAGACCCTGCCATGAAGACACCACATAAGATAACTTAAAATGTGTGTTTTGCCGGGATCCCCCATGACAAGAAGTGGACGAAGCAAAGGAGGGCTGATGTCTGTGAGTGTGGAGGACACCGTGCTCCTGTGGGAGGGATTCTGGATCCCTGGGGCCTTGACAAGTGGTCTCGAGGTGGTGGAACCCACTGCAATTTGTGTCTCCTTCATAAATATTTTCCAAGAGGTAATGTCTAGTGGCAAAGATGCGAGTCTCTGCACCAAGACACGCTCTGAAGGTAATAAGAGGCAAGGGCCGTGGGGGCGGGATGTCACATCATGACATAGGCGACAGCCCGTGTGGAGGGCAGCTGGGGGCACAATCCTCCCCCTTGACAATGGCCGTGTCCCTCTTTCCGATGAGAAAAGTAACCGCAAGAAAGCTCCTGTGACAAAACTCTCTTTAATAAATCCACTGAAGAATAAAAGAGGTAGACCATCGTCTTCCGGTTGGTCTGCAACCCAGAAATAAAGTCAATTTCTTCTGCATGTTGGCCGAACTCTTTGTGGTTGTGAGGAATCGTGCAACCAGGATGCCGAAGCAAGGAGGTGTGATAAACGCCACTACTTTTATGCTACTATTTAAAAATCCCATGACAGGTATTCAATAAATGTTCATTGAAAGAATGAATTATAATGTTGGGCAGTGAACAATTATTTTAGGTACAAAAATATCACCTTTAAGTCTAGACCATGAGATCAGCTCTGTCCAAGGTGCTCCCACCAACTGGTGAGGCAATACTCCAATATTGTTTGATTCTTTAATGTGGGCAGACACTGTAGGCTTCTATCTCCTTTTTTCCTGGCTAAGAAACCTCAGTTTTTAAAAAGATTTTATTATTTATTTGAGAGAGAGAGAGCACAAGTGGGGTGAAGGGCAGAGGAAGTAGCAGACTCCCTACCGAGCAAGGAGCTTGACACGGGGCTTGATCCCAGGACCTTGAGATCATGACCTGAGCCGAAGGCAGACGCTTCACCGACTGAGCCACCTAGGCATCCCTAAGAAACCTTGATTTTATTTGGGTGTAATTTTCCCTGGCCCCGGGGTTAAGTATTTTCTGGTCCAACCCAACCGCGGCTGTTCTGTCTATGTGTCCCAGTGACTATCTCTACAAATTCAGATGTGACCAACTTTTGGCCAATGAGATGTACAGGGAGTCAGCTGGAGTGATTCTGGGAAATTGTTCTCACCCTGATAATAAAAAAAAGAGAGCTTTGTGAAGATGCCTTTTGCTTTCTCGCCCCTTGTGCCATGGACGCTGTGTGTGAGAACGCGACGTTGGCGTTGTGGAAGCCACTTTGTAACTGTGGGCAGGATGCACGCTGACTCTCCGGGCATAGCAGGCGGGAGATGCAGGGGGAGCCTGGGCTCTGTGATTCTGAGAGTCCTGACAGCTCGTGTGTGTGCGTGTGTGTGTGTGTGTGAGAGAGAGAGAGAGAGAGAGAGAGCTCGCAGGTCACAGGTTTGCAAGGCCTCCCTGTATTAGGCTTGCCATCTCAGTTGAGCCCGGGACATGGAGACCCCATGAGCCACATTTTGCAAGTCTTCGCACATTAGAGGTGCAGCTTAGCTCCAGCTTCGAAAACAAAATGCCCCAGACTGGGCGTGTAAACAACACACGTGTATTTCGCACAGCTCTGCAGGCAGGACGTGTTGATTGAGGGGCTGGGAGTTTCCGTTCTCGGCGACGTCCTGTCCCCGCCTGCCGGTGGCCACCGTCTTGCTGTGCACCTGTGACCTCTTCTTTGTGTGCGGGGAGGTGAGAGCTCCGGGGTCTCTTTCTCTTCTTATAAACACACGAGCCTCCTTGTGCGGCTCTGGTTCCAGGTATCAACCACGTTGGAGGCTAGAGCTTCATGACGGATTCTGGGGGCACACAAATGTTCAGCCCCTAACAAGGAGGTGGAAGGAAGATGGGGCAAGATCCACATACGTCCCTCCCGATTTCCGGAACAATAACCCTGTGAGCACTCCGTGTGCTGTTTCAGGCTGCGTTCTCAAGAAGCAGAGACCGAGGCGGGGATTTTTGTGCAGGTGATGCGTGGAGGGCGTGCGCTCAGAAGAGGAGAGAGGGACGCAGGCTGGGCTGGGGGTGCCAGGGGGTCTCAGCCGAGGACGGGCTCCAGCCTCACACCACAGAGGAGCCAAGGAGTGAACACTGCTCCACAACCCTCATCCCTCCTTGAGGCGGGCCAGCATTGGAACTGTTGTTCAGCCATGTACCGTGGCTGCAGAGGCTGGGGAGGGCATGACGCAGGGGTGAGGCCGTAGTTTTTTCTACTGGCCGTAATTCTTTGGAGAAGGGGGTACCCTTTGCTGTGCCCCTTGCCTTGAGCCAGCAGCCCTCCCCGCAGCTGTGGGATGTGCACCCTGTCACACCCTTTCCTATTGCTGCTTGGGAGCCTAGGGCTGAAGCAGAACTGCCTACCGTCAGCCCCGTCCTACGGAGGACGTCACCGCTGCCCGGTGGGGGGCTCATGGGCTCATTTCTGGGACACCTAGAAACAATGTCACCACCAGGTCCAGCAAGAAATATTGCCATCAGATATTTGCTGTGTATGCAACGTAAAGAGCTTTTTCAAGTCAGCAAAGTGCAGAGATGGGGCCATGCCGAAGAATAAGGAATCTGCTAAGGAGTAAATTCATCAAAGAACCTGGGAAAATGTCTCCCACCTCACCAGTAATCCGTGCATGCAAATTAAAGGAACAGTCCTACACCAGCCTTTATGTCTCAAATTGGCAAAGAGTAAAGACAAGTTTAAACATAGTAAATTTGCAGTTACTTGAAAGGCTTCAAGAAGATTTCCCGACGTCACCCTTCCGTGCTGGTGTCCCTGTTGTGCCCCTCCCGATGTCGCCCTTCCATGCTGGGTGTCTGTTGTGGAGGGCTTACTTTTTGCTTCATCTCCATCATTCTGTCCCTTTCATGGCTGCCCTTTCCTGAGCTTTGCCAAGTTGTGTTCAGGAACCAAACTGTCAGGGAATAAACTCTGCCCAGACCCACAGTAGCTTATAAATGTCAGATATCCCCTCATCCCTGTGAAACCCAGAGAAGTTCCTTTTGGAAAAAATATTACAAAGTTTGTTTGCCCCCAAATACCCCTTTGGTGAATGCGATGTTTCTACTACAGGCACTTTGATCAGACAAACCCTGTGAAACACGAGATCAGAGTTTGAGGAGAAATGCGGACAATGCCGTGGAGCTAAAGGGAAGTGCTGAACTTGGATCAGTAGCCCTGGGCTGGCCAGCTGTGATCTGGAAGGGCTTCTGGCTTCTGTGAACCTCACTTTCTTCGTCTGTAAGGTGGGAAAAGCCACACCAATGGTTCAGGGGGTGGTGAGGGTCCCACTTGGCTCATAGTAAGGAACCGAGCAGCTCTGAGGTGCTGCAATGATCCCCCACGTTCTTATAACATGCACTCCTGTTGTGGCTGCAGCAAAACTTGGAAGGTGTTCTGTTTTATGGACAAATTGAGTGCAGTGGAATTGTCCAGGCGTGTAAATCATAGGCAAGCCAATCCTGCTGGGAACGAAAGCTTGGCTTTCATTTGTTTTTAAACCGATAGCAAAGAAGGAAAAAGGAGAGCAGCAGCACTGTAGCTCAGACGCATATCGGACTCCTCCGAAGCAAGAGACTGAAAAGTATGACTCCAGAGAACCCAGTCTACAGATGTGCAGGGGGAGCCCTGCCCTCTGCTATCCCCCGTCTCCTGTCACTGGTCCCCTTTGATACAACACCAACAGCACTCCACCCTGGAGCCAATGAAAAGATATCCAGGCTTGGAACTTTGAGAGATTCTTAGGAATCAGAATCGAAGGGAAGGAAGGAGCTGGAAAAGCAGCCCCTGAAGGAGGGAACCGAATAGTTAATGTGACTTCTCAATGGCCTTCTCCTGTTTTTTCTCTGCCTCCAGTAATTTCACCAAATCTCCTGCAAATTTTCTCTCTTTACCTGGCCTGAGATGATAGGGTCACTGGTTACAACAGATGCGTCTTTAAAAACTTCAAATACAAAGGGCAGGGTGTTAGTGTGCACTGGGTATAGAAGCTTCCTCCGGGCCTCAGCTCGGAACTGACAAGGACTTTGAAGTTTTGTTATCAGGGAGAACAATGAGATTAATTGGGAGTGTGGAGGACTTAGTGGGGGACACGCTGGATGAGACTCTCCGGTGAGTACTGGGAACCCTGGGAAGGCACAGGGTGCCTGGAGCCTGGGTACTTGGGACAGGGTTGAGTGCCTAAGGCAGAGCCTATTTAACAGCTTCTCCTTGGGCCTTCTTCCTGCTGGGTAAAGAGGGGACTTGACCCATCCCTTCCCCTGATTCTTCTCCTCCTGTCTGCACCCCAGATTACACAGCATAGAATTCAGGCCATGGCTGGGGACTCAGTGGTTCAGTCCTGCAGTGGGGCTCTTGAGGGTTGGCCTGTCCTATATGGAACATACATTCTGAACTCTAGATAACCTGCTTACAATGAACTTTGGAATGCAACCTATCCAGAGTTTTAGGTCAGCCTGTACTCAAGCTTCTCAACTTTTTAGAGAGTTTGACTGAGTTTTCCCCCATTTGTATTCAGAGTATAGAACAACACAGTCAGGCTGCCAAAGGGAGCATATTTGAGGCTCTGATCTCTTGGTGTCTGAAGAACGAGTTATTATTGAATTTATGCTGAGAATAACACATACAGATTTCTGCTTCCAGTAATGGTGAGCTAAGCAATTGGGACCAACCCTCCCTCTGAGGACAACTAGACATGTTTGAACGAATATCTGAAAAAGTACTCTTGAAGACTGTTGAACAAATCACACAGTGAAAATCACGGGCCAGCATTAGGGAGAAGGCAGAAATTTGAAAAGATGAGCCCAGCATCTGGGGCATTTGTTCCTTGTTCCATTGGGAGCACTTGCCAATTATGGAGGAGGCAGCTGACGGGTGGAGCAGCACCTTGTGCCATCTCATGGGGATAGAGGACAAAATGTAGAGTCCAAGTTCCTCCAAGTTCGGGGGTCTTAGCAACCCTTCTTCTTTGGTGGGGAAGTGTTGCACCTGAAGAAAAAGGGGAACTGGAAATAAACAAGCCCTCACAAAAACTTCAGCCCAGTTTTAAGACATCTGGATGTCCCAGGAAAATTTCAGTCCATAAAATTAGATTAAGATGATTCCAGATTGCTAATGCACCCAGATGCCAGGTAGCCACAAAAATCCCCAGAGAAAGAGTTCATCAGTAAATTATGTCTATAATTTTTCTCAAATGCAATGTCCAGCACACAATCTAGAATAAGTAAACACATAAAGAGAAAAGAGTGTTGACAAGAACCAGCAGAAACAAAGGACAATGAAATTAGACCTTCAGGGGCTCTCTCTAGATATTGTAATTAACTAGGCAAAACATTACAATAGGTGAGAATTGAAAGCTATAAAAAATGATAATATATATGAAATATCTGAGTACAAATTTGAGAACTGCAATATACCGTCATTGAAATTAAAAACTCAATGGATGGGTTGAAATTATATCAGCTAACAAGAAAAGTAATGAACTTAAGGGTGGTTTAAAATATCCAGAATAAAGTATGGAAAGAGATGTACAGACGGAGCATAAAAAGTAGGGGGTAAAAGACATAGAAGACGCCGTGACAGGTTTCATGATATTTGCTGGAGTCTGAAAACGAGAGGGAAAAAAAGAATTGGAAGAAGCAGTATTGCAAAGGATATTGGCGAAGAATTTTTTTAATTGAAGAAAGACACTTAAGACTCAACATTTTTGTCTAAACATTATTTTCCTGCATCCCACAACATTTGAAATGTAAAGGATAAAAATTGTTTAAAACAAAGTATTGGGGGAAAACCCCCCAAATAAAGGGGACAATGCCATGTAAACACTCAGAGAAAGAAAACTAGTGTATATATGCTAGTATCAGACAAAATTGACTTCAGACATAACATCATTAGGACACAAATTTACTAGAGACAAAGATGGACATTTTGATTCATCAGGAGGATATAGCAATTCTAAATTTGTATATCCTTAATAACATGATACCAAAATATATTTTAAAAACATTTGATAGAATGAAAATAAGTTGAAAAATTCACAATTGCAATGATAGCGGGAGATGTTGACACACCTCCTTCATTGTAGACAACATGCACAAAAAATCAGTAATGATTCTGAATATTTTAATAAAATCAATAAATGACATAATAGATACACAAGTGGAACAGCACCCAAATCTGCTAGATGCCCATTCTTTTCAAGCACATGTGAAATATTTACCAAAACAGACCATAAAGTCAACCTCAGCAAGTTTTACAAGCTAAATCATGCAGAGTACATTCTGTGGCCAGAATACAACCAAACCAGAAAGAAACAGCAAAAGAAAAATAGAAACACCCCCCCACTTGGAATTTAATTCTTCTAAAAGCTTAAAGTTCACAGGAGAAATACCAGTGAAAACTTCTAAAATATTTGAATGGAAAGATAACCTTTGGGAAGCAGTTAAATAGTTCTCAAAAAACAAACTCATTGTTTGATCATAGACATTAGGAAAGAAGGAGGATGGAAAACTAATGACTAGGAATTTTCTCAAGAAATTAGAACAAAAACACAAAGTAGGAAGAAGGAAATAAAAAAGAGAAGAACAAAAATAGTTGAATAGACAGCAAATATGAAATGGAAAAGACCAGCAAAGACAGAAAGCATCACTGAAAGGTTAGTAACATTAACAAAAGTCTGAGGCTGATCAAAAAGAAAAGTAATGGCATAGCAACCAATGTCAGAAATAAAGAGGACCTTGCCACAGACACAGATGTGGAAGAAAAAGAGAAAAGAAATAATAAGAGGATTTTATGAACAACTTCATGCCAATAAATTTGAAAATTTAGATGAAATAGAAACATTTCCAGGAAAATAACTACTAAAACTAGCACAATAAGAAATATAAAATGTGAATAGTCTTATAACCATTAAAGAAATGGTTAAATCATCTCAATAGATGGCGGGGGAGTATGAAAAAATTTCAACATTCACTTGTGATGAGAAAGAAAAAAGTAACTCTGAGCAAACTAGGCTATGAGGGAACTTCCTAAATCTGATAAAGTTCATGCCAAAAAACCTCGAGCAAGCATCATAGTTACACGCGGCATGTTTGAAAGCGATTCCTTGGAGACTGGAAACAAGATAATGACGTGGCTCTTGTCACTTCTGTGTAGTATTGTACTGGAGGTCCTACCCTGTGCTGGCTCTTTCTGAGAAGTTGGACTCCCTGGATACTTCCAAGTAACCCTGTTGAATGACGGACTCCGGAAGCTGGCTTTGCCCCTCAGGCAGGTGCAGGTTCTAGGCCTCCTTGTGGTTGGTGGGGTCACATGACTGGCTGTGGCCCATGAGCTGTGAATCCAGGTGCATCAGAACTATTGCTCCCTGCGGTATGGTTCTCCCGACCTTCAAAGTGCTGGCTATTCCATTAACTTGGCCCCCAGAGTTGGGAGTTTGGAGAAGAGCCCCCAAACTACTGCATAGGGTGTGGAGTATGAATGAGGACTAGATCTGCTCCTGCAAGTCAGAGAGCGCAGCCCTGGGCCAGAAGGCTCAGGAGCATTCTGCACCAGCAGTTCAACATTCCAGCAAGATGTGATGCATAGCCCTTCCACTCTGACGCTGGGCCATAACTGGTCACATGATCCCACTCAAACAGAAGGAGTTCTGGAAATGTTCTCTACAGAATAAACACAGCGATGCACCCTGAGGTCCCATTTAACAACTTATTGGCTCAGTTGTGGGGAAGGCTGTCAGCAGGCAGCCTACAGCCACTTCAGTGATGGTCTCAGCTGTGGGGAGCCACCAGGCCCAAGGGCCAGCCTCCCAGGCAGCCCGTATTCCATGGCCGATTACGGCAGGGGCTGAAAGCGTTGGCTGTTTGGGCCCCAAGAGGGACACAGAGCTTCCCTGGGAGCCAGCTGAGGTTGTCTTTAAGCTCACAGCTTCACAGCAGGGCAGAGAAAGCTGAGCCACACCCAGGACCCAATCATCACAGTAGCCGAGTTCCAAAGAAGGTTAGATCATTGACCCAAGCAAAATGGGTCTGCTATGCCAAGGCCAGGGCTCTGGTTATAAAGAAAGGAGACCCTGGCACACGGAATAGGGACTTCCAGGTTAGTGCACCTGAAAATCCTAAATTCCCAACTTCCCTGAAACTCTGAGTCTGAAGTGGGCCCTCCCTCCTGGTATAGATGCTAACAGCCCCGCTTGCTTGAAGACAATATAAGGTGTTCCCCTTGCCTTCTCTAAAGTGTCAGAATCTCATACCCTGGCAAGGACCTCAGAGGAGATGTCGCCAACTTTCTACCAGGACGGTCCCTAGGAGCCTGGAAAAGCACAGGCCCCTGCTGAGTACAATGGGAATCCATCGTTGCCACGGCAGATGGTGGACAAAGTAATCCTTCCCCAAAGCTCAGGAGTGGGCTTGCTGGAATGAATATACTCCATGAAGCCAAAGCCTAGCAGACGGTTAGATTCCATGGGAAGTCCTAGAGGTGACACCATTGACCACGGGCCCATGAAGTGCATTACTGGGAAGAGCACCAGCCTCACTAGGACGTCAGTGGTGGCCTCCCCTGTAGACCCGGCTCATCGTAGGACAGGCCATTCAAACCAGGCTCCATAGGAGGGGCCCATGGAACCAGGCTCACTGAAAGCAATGGGAATAAAGAAATCAAAACCACAGTGCCCAACTGTCAGGAGACAGCGGGGTGTAATTATTGAAGTTAGCGGAGAGTCAGTGGGGCAGCCTGATTTACAGCGCTGTGAAGATAGTTAAGAGAACGCAGTATTCTTAGAGACAAAACGTGTGTGCAGCCAACAAGGGTAGCCCTCAGCTCCAACCAGAGAAGAAAGCAAGGGTGGATAAGCTGGAGGGGGAGACAGGTGTCCTTCCTTCGTCCTGTTTCAGACCTGAGCCATTTTCAGACCTGGGACCTCTTGGCTGAAGAGCAGGTAGGATCCCCAGGGAAAAGGATGAAAAAACAGCATAGCCAGGGAGCTTGGTAACAGTTGTCCTGTTCCTTCCTCAAATGAGACGTGTGGTCATTTACTTGGGTAACTGCACGCTGCGGAGGGAGGAATGTCCAAACATCTTAAGCCTGCTGGGCTAGACTTTGCACTGGTACCTAAAGACCCAAAGCTTCATCCTGACCCCGCATGGAAGTGGGGGTGTGTGGAGGCCAGGCAGTAACTGTGGTCTTGCCCAAGCACTGATGTACAGTGGGTCCCCTGGGTCTGCGCCTCTGCCCGAGTGGCCATGTCCCCCATCCCCAAATTATAGTTAGATGGACAAACTTGGCAGTGGGAAAAACTCTCTTTAGGTCCTTGGCGGTAAAATCAACTGTCATGACAAATGGAAGCCTCTGAAAATACCCCTGCCCCCGGTCAAGACAGGAAGTACAAGACAGTATTGCATATGCCCTGGTGAAAAGTGGTGGGAATTCGGTTCTACGCTTAAGGATCTGAAGGGTGCAGGGTGGTGGCCTCTGCCACAGCGCTATCCAGTGTGCCACTCTGGGCCCTGCAGAAAGAGGGGACTCCTGAGAAAGGACAGGAGGCTTCACAAGCTGCACCAAGCCGTGCCCCCGCACCTGCCCTTCCCTGACAGGTGCAGTGCCTTGGACAGATCAGGTGGCCGCCACGTCAGGTACACAGTTTGCCCCACTGAGCTGGCCACATTCTCCTCTATCCCCACGCGGAGACAGTCTGCATTCTGGCGGAATTCAAACAGTGGAGATGTTTGCTTTGCCTCGGGGCTCTGCTCACTCACGTCCTGTATGCCCTCGTGGAGCCCAAAGAGAGACGGGTGACCCAGGCATCTCAAAGAACATCACATCCGTCTAGTACATTGGTGACATCACGCTAGCAGGGTGACAGGCAAGGAGAGGTGAACACACTGGAAGTCTCAGTAAGATGCCTGAGCTCCGGCAGGTGGACGATAAGCCCTAAGAAGATTGAGGGAGGTACCGCATAGGTAACATTTTGGGGGGCCCCTAACCAGGAGTATGCCGGGACCACCCATCCAGAGCGAAGGGCCAGTTACTACATTTTGCATCTCCCAAAAGCAGATAGACAGTGCCTGGGATTGCCTACGGCTGTCGAGAGACTGTCCCCGCCCATACGCTGTTGACGGGGGAGCGCCCAGCTTTGGGGGAGCCCAGAGCAAGAAAGGGCTCTGCAGTAGGTCCAGGCTGGGGCAAGCAGCCCCGAGGTCCTGCCTGTGGAACCAGATAGACCCTACGTGATCACAGGCGTCAGTGGTGGGGAAAATGCCGAGTGGCGTTGACGGCAAGCCTGTGTCAGAGTCACAATGCAGGCCCCTGGGATTTTGGAACAAAGCCACACCATCTGCAGGAGAGAATTCTGCGTCTTTTGGAAACAGCTGCTGATGTGCTGCTGGCCCCGAAAGAGATGGGCGCGTGATGACGCATCTGGACCCGCTCAGGGTGAGCTGGATTCTGCCACGTCCTTGCGCTGTAAGGTTGGGGGGTTCAGAAATAAGCCATCATGGGTGGGAGCATACACCTGTGCCAGGCAGAGGGCCAGCAGGCCGCAGGTCACCTGGCAACCCCTGGCTGACACGGTGGCCCGATGGGGGAAGCCTCCAGTGAACCAGTGGAGGAGGGAATGCCCCACCTTGGCGGGGGGGGGTCCATTCTATCTGTGGGGCCGCCACAAGCGCATGGCATCTCCCCTCCAGCCTCGCTCAGGTTGTCCTTTACCGAGCGAGAGGAAGGAGAAGTCTCCCAGTGGGCAGAGCTTTGGGTCCACGGGGGCATCCACGTTTTGTGGAAAGAGCAGTAGCCCCAGGGTTGGAAGACATTTGAATCATGAGCGACATGGTCAGGGGACAGAGGACGGGGAGAGGTGTGAAGAGCAGGGACCAGGGGGTCTGCGGCTGAGGCATGGGGTGCATCTAAGAGTGGACGGGAGTGGGAAGATCTCTGTGAAGCTGGTTAACGCTCCCAGAGAGCGCTCAGCAAGAGGAAGCACTCAACAACCCAGGAGGGAGGGTTGGTGTGGCTGTTTTGGCCAACGTCAGCCAACCCCGTGGGTCGTTTTTGCTTCAGCTGTCTGCGTGGAGGGCCCGAGGCCGCCGTCTGCTCTGCACGGCAGCTCCCTCTGCCCTCTCTTTCCCTCAGCCATCGATCCCAAGGGAACCTAATAGACTCCGTCTCAGAGCCTGCCCGCAGGGAACCTGCCCGGACACCTGCCCTGGAGTCCCCATGAGCCACCCTGATGCCCGTGCGTCTGCCCCTCTGGTCAAGACTCACGATCCTCACACAGGAAATGTATTTCCTCCATTGGCGTCCGACGTTCCCGTTCAGCCCTGCACTGCACTCCCTGGCTCTCTGGGTGGTGTGGGGTGGTCCTTGCCCTGGGGGATGGAGGGGACGCCCAGCGGTCCCCATCAGGTCCAGATTGGCCTCTTCTTGATTTGAAGATGGATGAGAGGAAACGATAGGTTACTCCCCACCCACACATGCTGCAAAATGGTGGAACGGGGGTGGGGGGGGATGGCTGGGACCGTACACTTACTTGGAAAAGGGTGGCATGACAACAGAAGCAGCCATGGTTTTGAGGCCGTCCTGGGATCCCAGAGGGCGGGACGTGCGCTTCGGTTCAGCCCTGATTCTCCTCCCTGGGAAGCGCCCCAGCCCATGCCTCTGGGCCGCGGCCCTGCCCTTTGGGGTCCTTCTCATCTGATCCAGGGCTGAGTGCTGCCGGGCTGCCTGCGGCTCCTATAGGAAAGGGGCCCCGGGGTGATGTTCGGGTCCTCCCAAAGGGTCCCCAACACGGTCCATCCTCGCCATCTGTGGGTTCTGTATTTTCCACTTCGCCTACTTGGGAAGATTTTTTTGTAGCTCGTAGTCAACACGCCAGGTCGTTCTCCGACAGGAACGGGGCTGGCTGGCCAAAGACCCGTGAGTGGCCGGACGCGCACGTTCCCCGCTGAGGTTGGAGAGACGACGCCCTGCCTCCTTGCTTCAGGCCTCGCTGTGAGCCAGGGTCTGTTCCGTGGCCTCTTCAGTGTCCTGGAGCGTTTCTCACATTGTTGTGCTTTTCGCTGGTGATCTCGCTGTTTAAAATAGCCCCCGGCGGGGTGAGAAGTGCCGTCTGGTGAGCTGGGACACGCCTCACGGAGAGAACACAGGCGTAGACAAGCCTCCTTCAGGAGTGAGTGACGGTGTCCTGGGCGGCGAGGTCCGTGTTAACGCGTGAGCGGGATCTGTGGAATACGTGTCTTTACGCATCCAACTGGGTTGTGTGTTGGCTGATGACAACGTTGTGACCAGAGGCTTGCAAGAACAACCTTGTGTTCCCCCCACCTGCCCCGGGGAGCCAGGGCTCAGTCTTTGCTAACTCAGTGTGCACGCAGACTCTAGAACAGAGCTGCTGCACGTCATGAGGATTGACTGTTGTCCTGGTTTGTGGTTTCTTTGGGGCCCCTGCCTCTTAAAAACGCAGGTGGCTCCTTACTGCAGGTGTGGAGAGAGAGCGTGGCTGGTCTCTCAATCCTAACAAGCTCAGGTGGGAGCAGTACCCTTCCTCTGGGTCCCTGTGTCCCTCCTGAAACGGGGTGTGGGGTGCCCGCCTGCAGTCTGCGGGGTGGGGTGGAGCTCGCGCTCGGACCCGCCGCAGGCACGTCTCCGTGTTGTCATTTTGCTGCTGGTATGTGGGGAGCAGCTTCTTTCTAATCCTGCAGGTTTCTGAATTTGTTAACTCCCTACTCCCTTTCATCCCTGCTTACAAACCAGACGCGTCTTCTCCGAGCTCATCTTTCTCTTATAACCTCTTCCACGGAATCTGACAGCCAACAACACACGCTCCTAAAATCCGGGTTCTGGCACCTCCCCTGCAGTGCGAGGAGGCCTTAGGGGCAATTATCTGTCCCCCCCATGGACTCACAGGCCCCACTTCTACGGAACAGAACGGGCTGCCCCTGCCTGCCGGGAAATTTCCACCTTCCTGCCTCTGGTGGCCAACTGCTTGTGGCCCTCCTGCAGGCCCTACTTACACGCTGGGGCACGGGCTCCGCTGCACGTCTGAGCCGGACCCAGGAGCCGCCGGCCACCGTGGCAGAAGGAGGAAGCTCTGGAGGGCCATGCGCGGGTCATTACACGCTCCAGCCCTGAAGGGACGCGTGTCACCTCTATCACGGTACGTTGGCTGAACGAGCCAGGGTGCTGGCGATACCCTCGTTGCGTGTGCTCAGAGGGGCACAAATTGGAAACGCTTGGCAGAAAGCATGGAAGGCCGCTGCAGAGAACCAGAGAGACCACAGGTGCCCAAGGGGTGCAGGTATCTGACACGGTGCCCAGGGCAGGGGACGAGCCCCACCGCGAACCACCATGGTGGTTGGGAGAGAGGACACTGTGTTTTATGTTCTGTCTGCTGCTCTGGTTTGTGCCGGCTGCACACGGTGGAGTCTGGGAGCCCTGCTCTTCGCTCTCCAGGCCTGCCCAACCCCGCTGCACATCTGGTCCTTGCCTGAGAGCCCTTAGAGCTCCCTCTGCCGCCCACACAGGTCCCCATTCCGGGAACGGGTCCTGGATGTGTGTTCCAGCTGGATTTGGGAGCCCTAGAGGCGCTAAATCTTCCTGCTCCCCACGCTGCATTTGCAAATGCTCCGGGATGCTCTGGGGGAGGGCGGGATCTGTCCTGGGGGGTGTCATTAACATGATCAATTTGTCATTGACTTGAAAGCCCTCCAGTAGTTCCCGGACCTGCTCAAACCCACCCCCAGGCTCCGCTGAGTCATCGGCACTTGGATGGTTTTCTTGCATTTCATATAATTTGGAGGCATCGATTTATCATTTCCCCTACTTGGTATTCTAGAGACTTCATTTTTCATTTCATACTGCCGTTTCTAAAAATAAAGTTAGTGGTAACTTGAGTTTCTTACTCATTTCTCTTCCCTTCGACAGCAGGCGATTAGATTTATAAAATCCTGCCACTGAGGAGATGGGTGGGGGACCAAGCACCCTGGGCTCCTGTTGGCACGTGTGCCCACCCCTCTGCTTAGGTCCAGCTGACAGGGGTGTGGTCGTCTGGGGGAGGTGGAGGCCCACACCTTCCCCTCCTGGGTTGGGTCACCTGGCGCCAGTGTGCCCGAGGGCTCCCCAGATCTCATCCTGGGGGACCTTCCGTGTGAGGTCACTCGACCTTCCGGGCTCCGATGACCTTGTCATGACCTTGTCTGGACAGTGGGGAAAATCAGGGTCTTCACCCCCACACGAGAGAGGGCTGAGAAGAACGGCTGGCTTACGCAGGGAAGGGGTCTGGGGCACAATGACATGAATTTAGAATTTGCTTGAAAACATACGTTATACACAGAAAATAAAATGTCTGGGTAGAGATGAAGCAGGTGTAGGGGTCACGGGCACACGACTCCAAGGTGGGCCACTTGGCGTATTGATCGTTGTAAACAGGCGTTACTCGAGAGCCAGCCTGTGCAGGAGGGACCCTTAGATGCCGCTCTGTCCCCTGGAGGCAGGAGGTAAATCTCCGTGGAAGGTGCCCTCCTGTCCCAGGAGGAGGGGACACATCCCGTCACTGGAGGTGGGACACCTGGAACCCAGAGGCTGTATAAACAACCCTAGTTACTTTTGTGCCAATTCACCACCCAGCCCAAATCCTGTTTAGAATTCCTTACTACCCGAAGCGCCCCAGGGTAAGTCCTCCTGGTCCTGCCAGTCCCTCTCTGAGGCATTGTCTCTTGGTCAAAGTGTAGAAACTGCCCACCTTGCTCGTCTCTCAGCCTCAGTTTCATTACTGGGCCTCTGTGCGCACGTAATAAACTTTGTTTCCTGTCTCCCGTTCATCTGCCTCCGGTCAGCCTGAGTCTTCGTGCAGCCAGGAGACCTGGGACCCAGGGAATCCCCGTCCCCTCTCCGGAAAGCTCACCCTATGCTCTCAGGTGAGGCCGGTGCCGGGCGTATGCAGCTCATTACGTGCTCTTGTCTATTTTCGTGTGCTCATGGCAGTTCCCCGGATGAGAAGTGTGCAACCCTGTGACAGAGAGTCACAAGGAGGCTGGGGTCGGAGGCGGCGAGCTGCAGGCTGCGGCCCTGAGCGCTACCCTGGCTTCTGCCCGGTAACCTGTCCAGACGGAGTTCCTTCATTCCTCATTAAGAGGAGGGCTGAGAAAAGGGGCGCACAAGTGCCCGGCCGAGCCTGGCCCGCTCCGCCTTTCCCGCCGGCTGCCAGGCCTTTTGGGCTTCTTGCACGACAGAAGCAGGACTGGCAGACAGGCCGAGCGAACAGTCCACACCCCAGGGAGGTGCTGGGAGGGGTTTGCTGGGGAGCGGCCCGGCGGGGACCCCAACAGGGCCGGGACACCCCTGCAGAGGAGCGTCCGGGGGGCCGGGAGTTGGGCTGTCCTTCCCCAGTCCTTCTGGGAAGCAGCGCCGGGGGCCCTCTCGTGGCGGCAAAGAATCTGGGCTGTGTTAGAACAAAAGGAAACATCAGCTGGGTCCCAGCCTTTGCAGCAGGAGCAGCTGTGCGTGCCTGCCAGCCCCCGGCTCTGGGGCAGCCCCTGGTCCACCATCAGTGGCCTCGTCCCGGTCATGCCTAGTCTGCACCCAGGCCAGAGTGTCTGTGTCCAGGGCCCGCCAGCCGCCACCTCCTGAGTGCCCGGGCCAGCCCCACACTGCCCTCAATCAGGCTTTCCTGCCCAGTGGCCCTCCGCACCGTCTCTGAACCCATGGGCTGTCTCGGCCCTCACACTACCCCGCCCCATCCCTGCACCCCTCTGGCCCCCTCCCCTGGCCCTGCATGTCTGGAGGACCCCAATCCCGGTTACCTGCCAGCCACCCTGGGTCTGCTCATCACGCCACTGAGCTCTCTCTGCTCAGCTCTCCCTCCTCAAGGAAGGCCACCTGATCTCAGACAATGCTGTGCCCTCTGCCGTGCCCTCACCTCGGCGAGTTTCTGCTAGAGCCCGGCCTCCTTCAACGTCGCTGCTCACTTGTTTGCTGGTTGGGGTCTGTTGCCCCCGCCGGGGTGCAGCCCCATGGGTGCACGGCTCGGGCTCTCCCTGCTTGCCCCCGTCCCCGCGCTCGCTCAGCACCGGGCAGCGGGTGTGCGTTGAGTGAGTGCGTGAGCATGTGCATGGTACCAGTCTACCTGTCAGGCTTGAAGTCCTGCCTCCAGGCTCCTGGGAGCTGCCTGCATGGGGCTTGGCTTCAAGGACAAGGGGCTCCAAAGGAGAGCTTGTAGAGCGGGGGACAGCCCAGGTCACTGAGAGCTGGCAGGTGCTGGGCTCGGCAGAGCCGCTACGGCATCGCCTCTTGGAAACACGTACTCCAAACACAGCCGTCCCAGGCAACGACGGCCTGCATCGCGGGTTTCTCTGCTTTCTGGTGTTAGCCTCTACGTTTAAAGTTAGCTTTATTACTTCCTCCGATTCTAAAAATAAGACACTTTCATGGCCAGACATGAGGATGATATAGGAAGACATTGTCTACATAAGGGTTCCAACAGAAATAAGCATTAGGGGACACACACGTACCCCACACATGCATGTATACATATATGCACACACATACAGGCAACACACAGTCACGTGTGCACACATACACAGACACACATACATGCACAATACACATATAGACATGCACACACACAGAGACACAAACACATACCACACACATATACATGCAACCCACATAGACATGCCTGCACACACACACATGTGCACACATGCACGTAGACACACACAGACATGTACACGGCCCCACACATACATGTGTACATATACAGACACACACAACACACACGTGTAGACACGTATGCACACACATTCCACACATGCACGCACACACATGCACACCACACACACAGACACACACACTCTTGGACGGGAGCTAGCCCTGCGGTCCGTAGGCAGGATCTCTTGTTCCTCAGGAAAACTGCGGTTTGGCTCGTGAGGCCTTTGGGCTGATTGCGGCGGCGCCCAGCACATCGGAATCTCGGACGTAGCGTCAGCTGCCTCACAGCCGCCAGGTGCCTCCCAGCGACACCTGCATTAGCGTCCGGCCACCCGATGCTGCAGCCCGGCCGCACTGACCCCGAGGGCCGGCCAGCGTGAGTCTGGAAGGCGGTCTGCACGTCCAGCAGAGGTCAGAGCACGGGCACAGCTGTGGAGAGGACGACGGCGCGGGGAGCCGCCCACGTGGCTCACAGACACACGGAAAGACACTCAACCTTACTTGCTGAGCTATGTGCAAAGCAGTGTGCTCAGAATATAGCTGACTTTTAAGGGCAGGGCCTGGGGCTATTTCCGGGGCGCTGGTAGTTCTCCGTTTCTTGCCCCGGATACTGGCTCCACGGCTGCACAGTATCATTTGTGTCCTGTCCGTGAGGGCTGCGGGGGCGCCCAGGGCCCGGCTCTGGCTCTCAGGGCGGAGAGGACGCACTTGTCTGTGGGGTCTGACAAGTTTGGAGGAAACACCGGCTCCCTGGCCCTTTCAAACAGTGTGTCCACCCAGCCCCGCTGTCTGGTGCAGACGGGACGAGCCGACGGCGGGTCTCAGTCACAGCTGTTGTGAGGCATCGAGACGTGTTTTGGCCAGAATGATCTGCCGGTTTTAGGCCATTTGCTTAGTTTGGCTCAGGGTGATAGAACAGGAGTCTAAACCGATCCGTGTTTAATCCTGGTGGCGGTGGGCACGAGGACACACGCTTGCGACCTGTCCCAGCCCCGACCTCGAACCCTCAGGCACTATCAGGAGATTACCAATAAATAAAATCCGGTGAGAAGAGGGGAGGAAAGGATGTGTAGGACCACTGCGTTGGGGCCTTGGCCTGGAAGGGGAAGGGGGGTGTGCACACGTGCACCGAGAGGCTGTGTGTGGGCTTGCGTCGCCGCGCTGCTCCTGCGGACTCGCTCTTCCTCACGGTCCAGTGCGCGGAGCTCACGAAGACCCTTCGGATGGGCTGGAAATCGCCTTCCCAGCCCGGCGGCTCCCGGCCCCTTGGGCCCTGGAGAGAAGGGAGGTTTGCGGGCTGTGGGTACAGGTGCAGGAAGGATCTGAGGACTTCTGAGTTCACTGAGCTGGTCCAGACCGAGCAGGCTTCCGTTCCTCAGCCAGCGCCTCGACCCGCGACATCCGGGGTTCCTACCGAGCCCGGTGGCTCTCCGTGCAGGCCAGGTGCACGTCTTAGACCTTACATGGCACGTCACGGCACGCAACTCTGGAACGTGCTAGGAAACAGTGTGACTCAGAGCGTCCTGTTCCTGGGAAGTCGGGGAAGTGAGGCCTCCCTGCTCGGGCCCCCCGCTCTGTGCGCAGGAGCCCCAACAGATGCTTTGCTGCCAGGGGCCGTGGGGCCATGGGGGAACGAAGCCACGGCAAAGGCTGGTGGGTGTGGGAGGGGGACACCAAAGCTGACCCTGCTCATGGCCTACGTGGGACTCTGGGGTGGTTCCAGGGACAGCGACAGCACGGGGAGGTCTTCTGGGGTCACCAGGCCCGGGACCACCGTCCCCTGCAACGCTTCTCAGAGGAGCCGGGGATGATATGATGACACCATACTTTCACGCCCATGGGTTTCTTCATAATGTTTGTTTAACAAGTGAGTGAATTAGCATGTAAATAGAGCAAGTGCTATTTTGCAGACATTTAGCTCTGGAATTTTTGTGCTGAAATGTGTCCTGGAGGCAATCTATTTGAAAACCCTCATTTACATGTGAAGGGCTTGGTGGGGAAGGGCCGTTGTGACTACTGAGTGGGCCCCGGGTGAAGACAGGTTTTGAAACTAGAGAGGTGTGGTTGCACGGTTTGGGGCCCACACCGAAAACCGAAAACCGCTGAAGGACCCACTTAACGGTGTTACGTGAATCTCACCTCCATCTGAAAATATAAAAACAAAGCGCTCCAGGCAGGGCCCGCACCGCTCCTTCTGACGGGCTCGAGACAGTCAGCGGCGTGGGCACCACAGCCCGACACCCCGAACCTCTTCAGGCCGTGAGCATACTCAGTGTCTCTGCGCCTCTCCTCGAGGCCCATCTACCCAAAATGCCTTTAGGGGCAGATCGGGTACAAATTCCAACAGGTCCCAGAGTATCTGACTCAGGCCTCAGGTTAGAACCTCCAGCAGGGGCAGGGCCATCTGCAGCATCAACAATGTTGCCCAGCCCCAGTCCCCACCTGCGGGGACAACTGTGCCCGCCAGCCCTCGCCCCTGCCTGCCTTCTCTCCCACGGCCTGGCCTGCAGCTGGCTCAGCAGGGACAGGACTCTGTGACAAGGACTCATGGGGTCCCGACTTGTGAGTTTGAAAGGGATGTTCCTGCCCTGTCATGGGACTGTGTCGGTTGGGACTGGATTCACCCCTTTTGTTCAGTCGGGTTCGCATCTGTGACACGTGCCAGCTCCTCCGTGTGGTTTGGGGCCTGATGGAGCCGGGCTCCCTCATGGGGAATGTGCTCCCAGGGAGGGTTTCCGCTGCCCTCAGACCTCTGCTCTTGCAAGGACTCGGTGAAGTGTCTCTGTGTTAGATAGCAGCTCTGTGCAGCGGCTGTGAAGGGACAGCCGCGGACGGGAACAGGGCCAGCAGCCCCGAACACGAAGTACAAGGCTTCGGTGGCAATGACCCCACACTGGCTGGTGAAAGGGTCACAGAAGGGGATTGACTGGCTGGAGCTCTTCAGTGGGAGAGCATTTGGAACATGCTGGAAAAGGAAGCTTAGGTGATGACACATAACCTGAACTGGTGGGACCGCCAGGGGAAGGGGAGACCAAGTGAGCACACCCCCGCCTTCCTGACACGACTGCCCCCGGGGACACTGGCCCCACGAGGTCAGAGACAAGGCTAGGACCCGCCCATCCCCCATCAGTCTCCTTTCTAAGTCTGGTGGAGTGTCAGTGGGACAGTGTCATGGCACGTGACCCTCCAGCCACACAGGCCCTGCGCTGGGAAGGCCTGTGCTTGGGGTTTAATGCTCTGCAATCTGAGCTGATGGTCTGAATAACGGGATCTCGGCGTTGTGGTTTCTAACTGAAGTCGGGTGGGACAGTGGAGCAGGTGCTGGGGGACTGGAGCCCAGCCGCTCCCCACCCCTTCCCCATGATCCCACCTCCTATCGCCTCCAACCACCTCCTAGAAAAAGGACATTTTCTTTTTTTTTCACTTTTTGCTTTATTTTATTTTTTTAAAATTTTTTTTAAAAGATTTTATTTATTTACGTGACAGAGACAGCCAGTGAGAGACGGAACACAGCAGGGGAGTGGGAGAGGAAGAAGCAGGCTCCCAGCAGAGGAGCCCGATGTGGGACTCGATCCCGGAACTCCAGGATCACGCCCTGAGCCGAAGGCAGACGCTTAAAGACTGCGCTACCCAGGCGCCCCTAATGTTTTTTTTTATTATAGTACATCCCCGGTTTCCGACGTAAAGCTCGATGATTCATTAGTTGCGTATAACACCCAGTGCACCATGCAATACGTGCCCTCCTTACTACCCATCACCGGTCTATCCCATTCCCCCACCCCCCTCCCCTCTGAAGCCCTCAGTTTGTTTCTCAGAGTCCATAGTCTCTCATGCTTCATTCCCCCTTCTGATTACCCCCCCTTTCTTTATCCCTTTCTTCCCCTACCTACCTTCCTAGTTCTTATGTTCCATAGATGAGAGAAATCATATGATAATTGTCTTTCTCTGCTTGACTTATTTCACTTAGCATTATCTCCTCCAGTGCCGTCCATGTTGCAGCAAATGTTGAGAATTCGTTCTTTCTGATAGCTGAGTAATATTCCATTGTATATATGGACCACAACTTCTTAATCCAGTCATCTGTTGAAGGGCATCTTGGCTCCTTCCACGATTTAGCTATTGTAGACATTGCTGCTATGAACATTGGGGTGCATATGGCCCTTCTCTTTACTACGTCTGTATCTTTGGAGTAAACACCCAGTAGTGCAATGGCTGGATCATAGGGTAGCTCAATTTTTAACTTTTTAAGGGACCTCCACACTGTTTTCCAGAGTGGCTGTACCAACTTGCATTCCCACCAACAATGTAGGAGGGATCCCCTTTCTCCACATCCTCTCCAACATTTGTTGTTTCTTGCCTTGTCTATTTTTGCCATTCTAACTGGCGTAAGGTGGTATCTCAGTGTGGTTTTGATTTGAATTTCCCTGACGGCTAATGATTTTGAACATTTTTTCATGTGTCTGTTAGCCATTTGTATGTCTTCATTGGAAAAGTGTCTGTTCATATCTTCTGTCCATTTTCTGATTTGTTTATTTGTTTCTCGTGTATGGAGTTTGAGAAGTTCTTTGTAGATCTTGGATACCAGTCCTTTATCTGTAGTGTCATTTGCAAATATATTCTCCCATGCTGTGGGCTGCCTCTTAGTTTTTTTGACTGTTTCCTTGGCTGTGCAGAAGCTTTTTATCTTGATGAAGTCCCACAAGTTCATTTTACCTTTTGTTTCTCTTGCCTTTGGATATGTGGCATGAAAACGTTGCTTTGGCCGATGTCGAAGAGGTTGCTGCCTATGTTCTCCTCTAGAATTTTGATGGATTTCTGTCTCACATCGAGGTCTTTCATCCATTTGGAGTTTATCTATTTCAGTACCTTGAACAGCACCTTTTCCTGCGTTTTTGACATAGGGCCCACGTTTTCATTCAGCATCGGGCCCTGGTTGGAGAGACACGCCACCGGCTCCGCTGCCTGCACTCCCCAGCCTGGCAGGCCCAGGGGTGCCCTGGGAGTCAGGCCCCTGCAGCTTCTTGGGGACACTCTGCATGGCACTCTGTGAGCACTTCACAGCGGCCCCTCGGCACTGACCCCACAGCCTCCAGGCCACGCACCCCGCAGCACGCTGGACCCCAGCGCCCCGGTCAGCCCCTGGCATGGGGCTACGCGGTTGGCTGGGCTCTCTCCTGCTCAAGGCGCAGTCAGTCCCGGGCCACTGCCCGCCCACCAACTGTGAAAGTTCCCGATCCACAGAGACCCGAGCAAGCATTCACAATGCCCTACAGCAACTGGCACAACGTCTGTTCAATCTTTTTTTTTTTTTTTTAAGATTTTATTTATCTATTTGACAGAGAGACAGCCAATGAGAGAGGGAACACAAGCAGGGGGAGTGGGAGAAGAAGAAGCAGGCTCCCAGCGGAGGAGCCTGATGTGGGGCTCGATCCCAGATCGCCGGGATCACGCCCTGAGCCAAAGGCAGACACCCAACGACTGCGCTACCCAGGCGCCCCACGTCTGTTCAATCTAACGGGCATGAGGACTTGTGTTTTTCCAGTTCATTTTTTTTTAGTAATTTGTTTTTATTAGGTCTCATTAGGCAGCTGGAGAGGTGGTTCTGGTTTCTGACTTGGAGGGCTAGCTTCCAGGCACGTTGTTACCTCGGAAGGGCTCTGCTCCTGCGCTCCGCCCCCTCGCTGCCCCGTCACAAGCTTGCATTTCAGCTGCCCTGGGCATTTTTCTCGGAGTTGAATGGGAACATCTTGGTGACAAACAGCCTCATGGAAGGCAGCCACACTTCCACGAGAATGCCAGCCTGCGTGCATCACCACCAGCTGTTAGCAGAGGGAAGTCATGTCCGCTTACGGCTCAGGGTGAAACGCAGATCGATTCTTCTATTGGAATCAGATGCCTTTCCCTTTAAAAGTGACGAGGAGCTCTTCATCCGTGCATCGGGCATGTGTTTCAGCAGAACCGCTCCACACAATAGCTGTGCAGACTCCTTGTTTTCAGATGTCGACTCTGCACCAGGCTCGGGGGTGCAGTGGCCTTTCCTCTGTGGGTTCTGGAAGACTGTCTAATACAGCAGCCCCCAGAGGCGGGAAGAAGAATCACCCTACAGCTTCCTGTGGCTGAACCACACCCGATGGTGGGCTGTGCTTTGGGGCGGGGCCAGAAGTGAGGCGGGTTGACCAAAGGCCTTGCCTTGCCTGGGGAACACGACCAAATGCAGGCCTCAGGGAGAACCTCTTGGGGTCAGGGGTTAGGAAGGATTCGCCGTGCACCAGGGAACGCATGTTTGTGTCTGCCTCTGCTCTCTCCGTGTTCAGTCAACGCTGAAACTGGACCCCCAGGACAGATGCTGTGGGGTGAGCAGGAGGCTGCAGGGGGCACAGCGAGCACCTGCCCTCGGGCCAGGTGGGGCCTGATGCTTAAGCCCAGGACAGGGAGGGAAGGCAAAAAGGAGTGGCCCCCAGCCTGTGGGCTTGAGGGGAAGAGCAAACACAAGATGGAAGGAACTGGAGGGAAAGAGACCCCTGTGAGCAGAGTGAACCTTGCGTAAGGAACGGTACGATCCACTCCGTGCTTACAGGAATTTTATTCCAGTGCTAGGGAACTTTTACATGTGTAAGCAGCTCCTCTTATTACACACAGGAAGCCTATCTGGTGAAGACGACGGCCACCAGCAGAGCCCTCATCTCTCTGGCCCTTCTCCGGAAGCCTCTGTGGGGACCAGGGGGAAGCGGGCTGGATTCCCAGCCATGGCCCCCGGCGTGCAGACGGGGGAGGAGCCCGCTGCCTGTGTCTGGGGAGCAGCTCAGAGAGCCTGCCCAGCACTGTGCTGTCTCAGGTGTGGCCCTGCTCCCCCACCTGCGTCGAGGACCAATCTTGGGATGTCCCCTAAACTGCACGGTTTACAGAATACCCAGACTATGTTTGCGGGGGCCTGGGCTCAGCCCGCTCCTAAGCAGGGTGACCCCTGCTTTGCTGGAAATGGCCTCAGCTTCCCGCAGCAGAACTACAGGCTGGGTCTGACCCCAGAAAACCAAGAACACACAGTGTTCGGATTTCTCTTTCGTTAACGTAATGGAAACGTGAGCAGACGTAATCAACATTCTGCTTGAACATTTTTTTAAAAAACGTTTTATTTCAAAGAGCAGATGAGTATTTTGCTGGCAACAAGTGGGAAAACAAGTGGCCAGAGGACAGTCGGTTTGTCTTAATAAATAACAAAATGCCATTTATGTTTCTGAAACTTCTAGAACACATACCACATCTTCAATAAATAAACCCACGCTGGTGTTACATCTCTAGAGACAGTTCCGGGTGTCTGGCATGTGGAGGGGTGAAGCACATCAGGGCGCCAGGCCCGCCCACCCCCACCCCCACCCCCACCATGTCTTCCCCCAGACCCGCAGGGACAGCAGCGGGGCGGCCTCGGAGCTGGGACCACAGACATGCCCGGGTGTCCCGGCCGGCATTCCCCGGGCCTCTGCCAGGCAGGTCTGCACGGCTGGCTGCTCGCTTCCTGACGGCTCCTGCTCAGGTCCGTGCAGAGCGGGAGGAGGTGCTGGGAATGTCTTCTGGGTGATGGGACGGCTCTGAGTTCCATCTTGGTTTCTGATCCAGGCGTCCGTCTCCTCTGTCCTCCCAGAGGCGGGGCTCCGCGCGCCATTCTGGCGCCTGCTGCAGTATCCGGTCCCCGCCAGCGCGGCGCTCACCTGCTCTCACATTCTAGACTGAAACCCCTGAGAGACCCCAGCTCCCCTGAGCACCACCCGCCAGTCCCGAGCAGGTGCCGGGGTGCCTGCCTGTCCCGCCCGTGTCCCAGGCTCCACCGTGTAGACAGCACTTCCCGCACCTCCTTGCCGCTGTCGTGAGCACCACGGCTTGCCTCAGATAGTACCCGGACTTCTCAAGGCGGCAGTTGTGTCTTTTCCAGGGGTGTGTGCAAAAGGCAAGGGTAAATCATTCTTTCCAACACAGGATCCTTTATTTGAACTTTTCCTTGACAGGGAGTTTGTGAAGGACGGGCCCAGCCTCCCTCCAGAGGACTCGAAGGGTCAGTGTTCCTTGAACCTGGAAGAGGATCAAAGAGCAGCTGGTGACACAGCCAGCAACAGTCACAGGCCAGACGCTGCATCCGGGCCGAATGCACAAGCCCCGCAGGGCCAGCTTCTTGCCCTTCCACCAGGGTCTCCGAAGCCACTGGAGGGGGCAGCTCCTGCCCACCCTACAGCCCTGGGGACAGAGGACAGAAGACAGGAGCACGAGGAGGACGCCCGGCTGGCTCTGGGGCTATTTCTGTCACAAAGTTGCAGCTCAAAGACAACAAGGGAGGGAATTTCCCTGACATTTTTCTCAGATTATGAGGAGAGATTACTGTCATCACAGCCCCAGCATTTATTAGGAAAAATGAGCGTGAACGAGACATGCAATGTCAGGGACAGTGGGTGGGTTTTCTGTCCTTTCTCGGGTTAAGAAAGGCCAGGTGTGAAAGGCAGGTGAGCAATCTGCCCTTTGACCCGGGCTGGGGGGGGCACTTACAGAACTTGGTCCCCGGTCGCCGACCCTGGGCAGCTCAGCTCCTTGTGAATGAGGCGGATCAGGAACTGTACCCAAAAGGAAGAGGAGAGGCGGTTACTGCCGGCAGGGAGCCTGTGTCGCAAGAGGCGGCCCCCACGCCACCTGCTGGGCTGCCCCGCGTGGAGTCCGAGGCTCCTTCAGGACAGAAAGGACTCAGAGGCCCACGGGGCAGCGGGAGCCTGTGGCCTGGCCCCACGGCAGGGCTGTGGGCCTGTGAGTCCCACGGAGACCACGCTCCTGGAGGTAGGGCTGTTAGGACAGATTTCAGCCTGAGATTTCCAGGATCGGGTAACATTTAGAATGAAATGAGTTCAATCATAAACTACCCAAATCAGAAACAGAATAAAGACAAGGTGAGTCACGATGGCGGAGACACCGGGTGGGGGGACTGGTGAGCCACACAGAGGACTCTGAAAGCCAGACGAGCAGCTCCCGGGCCCCGGCACCAGGAGGCTGACCAGGCCATCTCTGGAACAGCCGTGTTCTATTGGGAAGCTCGGCAGGGACCCTGGCCTGCAGCCTCGGCTGCAGCTGTGGGAGTAAAGCAGGGACAGCTCTGCCTCGCCTGCACCGCTCCCTCGAGCTCCTTTACCGGCTCCCAGGGCTGAGTCGGTTTGCAGAGCGGGACTCATGGTGGGAGCACCACGCCAGCGAACTGGTTTTGCTTGTTTGCGGCTGTGGATCTGGTCTTTTCTGCACGCAGACGCCGGGGGAAACAGGCTCCTGGTTCTGGTGGCCCCCCTTACAAGGCAACAGGTGCCCCACACCCAGGAGGGACCAGCGGGCTGAGAGAGGCCCAGCACGGGTTAAAACCCACGCAGCTCCCGCAGGACCCAGCCTCGGGCCAGAGCCCTTGGATGCAGAGACGCTTATTGACTTCGACGCTCGAATTTCCAGCAGGATCTCGGAAGTCCCTCGTACGGTACGCGCTCAGGCCAGAGAACAGGTGTGTCTCCCACAGAGCAAGCGCGGTCCAGCTGCTCTGCCTGACCCTTAAGCAGTGCGCGTACGGCTCGAGTGTCGACACAGGGAACGCGTCAGGTGCGAAGTATGGGGCTGGCGGCGACAGTGACATTTCTGGTGAGCAGGCTGGCTCTGGGAATTTGAGCCTCCAGCCTGAGCCGGCACCTGCTGGACACACATCCCACCGAGTGCACCATGTGAAGTGCTGGCAGGAGGAGCCTCTGGTTGCACCAGGAAGATCACAGGAAGGGAAAAGGGAAGAAAACGACAAGTGTTTTACATGGCAGGAAATACACTCAGACAGTCGCAACGAATGTGAAGGTCCAAGGTGACGAAGTGCCGTGTCTACAGGCAACACCACGCTTGGAGCCCCCGTGACATGTGTTGGGGGTGTAAGCCTATATGCATGCGACAGCATGGCCACCAGGCTTCGGTCACGCTCCACAGACAGTCCCGCAGGGCGCCCGGATCTGACTCCACAGGGTGACCCGGCCGGGCTGCTGAGGTTCCTGGCCTCGGACTGGGGGTGCAGCAGACAGAAGAGGGACGTCTGGCGTTCACGCCGCCTGCCGACTCCTCCTCCCCCCACTGCGGGCTGGCCCCTCTCCTGACACGTCTCATCTCACCCGGCCAGGCCAGCTTCCTTTCGGTTATTATCTGCCCGCCGGGTATCTTCACGTTCTCGTCTGTCCTTCCTGAACCGTGACGCGTCCGTCTGCAGGCTCTCTGGCTGCGTGGCTGGTGTAGGCCATTCCCAGTCCCGTTGGACGCGTGCGCTCACCGTGGGGTCTCCATCGGCTATTCTGCTTCCGCTGTGCTCCATCCCGGTCTCGAGATCCCTCCCCTGGGGCTCCGTTCTGTACTGTCTTCCTCGATGCTGGCCCCCGCCTCGCTGTCCGTGCTGCCCCTGGATGTCCTGCTGTCTGTTCCACAAGCTCACGGACTCCGTTCCTTCTCCGACATCTTTCATACTGTCGCGGACGCTTATCCATCCATCTGGTCCTCGTCTTCGTGGACCCACGTGCCAGTGTTGCCGGTAAGCCGCCCACCGGAGCCCAGCCCAACACCTCATCTCCTCTCCCCAAGGGGCAGAACCCCTGGCCCCCATCCCGGGGACGAACTCGCCCCGCGGCGCCAGCAGGGGCCCCAGTCCTTGTTTACGCTGCCTCGACGTTATGGGTCCTGTGGACACCCTGCCTGTCCCCGGATTGCTGTGCGTCTAGAAGGAAGTGCAGTGTGCGTCCCCGGCACTGGTGAAGGAGACTTTCAGTCCTCCAATAGCCTCCTGGTGGGGGTCTCGCTGCCACTCAGCTGAAACGATCTGGGGATGTACACAAACCCTCAGGCACTGACAAAAACAGACGCTCTGAGGAACAACAGCCTCTTCCAACCTAACAGGCTCCTGGGCTGAGAGCTGGCACTGGATTCTATCAGAGAGGGGAGCTGTGGGATAGCCCTGGAGGGAAAACACAGAACTTCGTGTGATCGACAGAGCCGAGATTTCCAAATCCTCAACGCGCGCTGACTGGGACCAACGTCAGGGGTCTTCTGGTGAAGCGAGGGGAGGCACGTGGCTCCAGGTCAGGGACTTCGCACTAGCCACTCCCAGGGGCGCGCTGCACGCCTGACTTGTGCCGGGTCCTGTCTGTCCTGCAGCACAGCCGAGCCTCAGGGCAGCCGCCAGAGAGAAGGGGCCACAAACAGAAGGGCTAGGTGCCTGTCCCCTCAGCCATTGCTCCTTCTTTCCCATCCCTTTGGGTGCTGGGGGTTGGGCTGCTTCCCCAGGGGCTGCTGGACGCAGGAGGAGTGCCGAGGCAGCGTGGATCTCCGTGTGGATTTCGGGTTGCCATCTCCTCCAGTCCCCTCGACAGTCCTGTCTTGGGGTGCCGTTATTATGCCCATTTAACCAACGTGGGAGCTACAGACCAGAGGCTGAGTCACCCGCCCCAGGTGCACACCCACCGACAGATACCAGCGCTGGGGTCCGCGCCAGCTCGCCCCTGCTCCCTGCCTCCCTACCATCCTGCCCAAAGCCGCAGAGCAGGGCGGGCCTGCTTCTGCTCTCACGTTTGTTCAAACCAGAAAGAGGAAGGTGTCGGGTCACGAGCACTCAGTCGGGCTGTCACGGGCCTAGCCTCCCTGGGGACCAGAGCTCCCCTGGAAGCGTCACCAGCGTTGGGTCAACGACCAGAGACTTACCAGTAAGGCGCAGGCGTCTGCGAACATGAGCATGTAGAACACGTTGTTCCATCCAGACGGGGACAGGAGCCCGGCCAGCAGGGGGCCCAGGGCCGCTCCTGAAGGGGCAAAGGGACACACGTGAGCCGGGTGTGGAAGATTCCGGAAGGCGGCTCCGGACACCCAGGCCCCGTGAGTACACCGCACGGTGCTCCACACCTCCCTCACAGCGACCGAAAAACACGTTAAAACAGCGACAACTCAGTCTCGCTTCTCAGGCTGGTGGGGGTGGACAGCTCACAAGGACTCGGTGCTGTGAGGGCGTGGCCAGCACAACCTGTCTCTGGAAGCAAATCTAAAAATACGTATCAACCTTAAAACGTTCATTCTTTTGATCCAACGATCCCAGTGAGAAACTTTATGAAAGAAACCTGAATGGAGTGCGCGGTCTTGGATGCGCTTGTGTTATTGGTAAACGTGTGATTGGTACGTATGGCTGAGGTCCGTAGGCGCCGGTGCTCCGTGGGTGCCAACGTCCTCGTTCTGCTAATTCGGGGCTCTGGTTACATCCCAGGATCCTCGTCTCTAGGGAATGCTCGCTGAATAAATCCTCCCGGGAAGGAGCAGCGTGTCTGTCATTTGCCTCTAAGCGGTTCAGGAAAAAAACCGCGTATGTGTAATTCTTACATGTGCGTGTGCACACATGCGTGTTACAAACGTGTGTGTGCGCACAGAGATGAAGCAGAGGCAAGATATGTGAATTCTCCGCACTATTTCTGCAACTTTGCTGTAAGTCTAAAATTATGTCAAAATGATTTTTGAGAGACTACAGAAAAGAAAGAAAGCAGATATTCCTCAAAATGCCCAAAGATATCCAAGAATATTGCAGCAGTTTGGGCATTTTTTTGTCCTAAAAGAGACGGGAATGGATCACGATCTGTGCATAGGGTGGGTCCTTGTTTTGGCACAGTAAGAAGTACGAAGAATTTACACCAAGTTATCCTGACACTTAACCCTGAGATGTAGGGGTACGGGGTCTCCCCACTGGGTGTGCACGAGTGCTGTTCCCAGTGGTTACAAAGAGCCCCTACTGCTCTCACGCCCGAGAACGGACTGCGTGTGCGTTAAGTCCAGAGGAGACTCCAGGTAAACACGGTCGACTGCTCACACGGGCTTATTTCTACACCTCCCAACACCACAGAATGCGCCACAAGTGAACTTAACAAATGAAAGCCCACAAAGAAAAGGGCAGATGAGAGAAGGCACCGTTCTTGGAGGATGGGCTTTCAAGGGCACGACAAGGACACGGGCTCCAGTCTCCTTGCTCGGAGGGAGATGGCCTGGGGACTCCTTGTTCGCAGCCAGGCCCGTCCGCGCACACGAGGCGGGGAGGGTGGAAGGAGAGGGGTGGTGGGCGGTGTGTGAGACTCTGTTATGAAGAATTACTGGGTACGTCCCTCCACCCTTCTGATCCCAGGTTTCTCCTTCTCAACATCACTCCAGGAACCAGCCCCCACCCTCACAAGACAGCAGCCCCTCAGCCTTCGGAGACTGTGAGCCAGAGGCGCTGGGCTCAGGGATTCGGGGGCGGGGGGCAGAGGGCAGCAACTGAGTCAGGAAATGCAGGGAAGGCCACCGCTTCCACCAAGCAGGCGCCCGCCCTCCCACACGACGTCGGGAATGCTGTCCCAAGGCCTGCGCCCCAGCGGGCACGGGGGGCCGCCTCCGGGTTCCAGTCTGATCCCACGACCAAGAAGACCAGCAGCTGATATTCTACCCCACGCAGAAAGCAAGAGGGAGCACAGGCAGGGGGAGCGTCAGGCACAGGGAGAAGCAGGCTCCCTTCTGAGCGAGGAGCCCGATCCCGTTCTTATTTCTTGGATGCACTAGGCTTCCCCTTTCCCACAGTACCTCACACCCTTCCTTTCCAACAAGCCGCCGCACAATGGCTCCCACAGAGAAGCGTGGCAACAAGGGCCGTTCTGCCGTCAACAGCGTAGCGACCAGAGACCACACCATCAACGTCCACAAGCATGTCCGTGCAATGGGTTTCAAGAAGCATGCCCCTCGGGCACGAAAAAGATCCAGAAATTTGCCGTGAAGGAGATGGGAACTCCGCATATGCACTTTGACCGCAGGCTCAACAAAGCTGTCTGGGCCGAAGGATTGAGGAATGTTCCATACTGTACCCGTGTGCGGCTGTCCAGAAAACGTGAGGAGAATGAAGATTCTCAAGCAAACTTCCTGCGTTGGTCACCTAGACACCTGTCACCACTTTCAAAGATCTACAGTCAATATGGATGAGAACGAATCCCTGATCGTCAGATAAAGGGTGAAACTGCAAGAACAAGAACAAAAACAAAAAACCGCACAAAAAATGGGATGCACGGAAGGGGCAGAAAATCACTAATGAGTGTTAACACTGTCACGACCAAAGTGAAGGTTGGAAAGTCAAGTCAAGACCATCTCTGAGGAAGCAAGGAAAGGAGAAAAAGACAGGAAAGAAGGAAAAAGAAAGAAAAAAATTGAGGGATTAACCCAGAAAGGTTAACCTCTGACTAATCAGTTATCTAGGAATTAAAACCAGACAGCAGTAGGGGAGACATGCCAAAGGAAGCACGGAGCACAATTCTGCAGAGAGGAAGGGCATGTGTCTCCAGGTGAGGTGGGCCCCCGGGCACAGGGATGAAGAAAGTGCCCAGAGGTCTTCGGGGGAAGCAGGCAGAGGGCAGAAGTGAGGGCCGGGATGGGGGTGACAGTGGACGTCTCAGTGGAGACCATGGAAGCTACAAGACACTGGCGTCCTGAAGCACACGACTGTTAGCCCGGGGCTGGGATTCCTACCGACAAGCTAGAGCGGAATCCGGACCGCGCAGACCCCCTGCCGTCAGGCTCCACCTCCCATGAGCTACTACTCAGGAAGCCACTGGAAGTCTCCTCCATCAAAGAGGAGCAGACACGGGGGCTAGAAGATGGGTCCCACGTGGGCACGTGGTGGAAGGGGTCACCAGGATGCTACCCCAGATGCTCCTGGGGAGCCGTGGGTGCCACACCAGCCAAACTCCCGAGCTTCAGCTTCCCACGTCCAGAGAGGGACCAGCGTAGGACCGCAGGTCACAGCGCGTGTGCTCCTGGCAGGAAGACTCAAGAAAGGTCAAGAATGTTGCCGTCAGCCTGCTAACTTGTCGGTAAGAGCACGCTTGTCACTGTACCGGTTCCCACCTGCCCGTCTGCGTGAAGGACTTGCTTACTTTGCCGCCTTTCTTCCCTCCAGAATATGCTACTGAACCCTCTTTGAGAACCATAACGAGGGGCGCCTCGGGGGCTCGGTTGGTTAAGTGTCCCACTCTTGGTTTCGGCTCAGGTCATGACCTCATGGGCCGTGAGATCGAGCTGTCGGGCTCCCTGCTCAGCGGGAAGTCTGCTTCTTCCTCTGCTCCCCCACCCGCTCACGTTCTCTCTCTCAAATAAATCTCTAAAAATAAAATGAGCCTCTTAAAAAAAAGAACCATAACGAAGCTGGTAACACCTGAACCTTGTAGGCCGGGGGACCTATTAGGGTTCCTGCTATTTGTATGCGGTTAAGATTCCGTCCACCTTGGATGGGAGTGATAAACAGGGGACCAGTGGCCCGCAGGGCAGTTTGCCCACAGCTGGCTTAGGTGAAAACCTGAGCGTGCACACAGAGGGAAAGTACTCGCAACCAGTGCCGTGCCCGTCCTTCCTCTGGAGCCACCCGACCAGCAGACAGACGCCTACATGCCCACGTCCCCCAGATCTGCACGTGCCTTTTTGATCTGTTCATATTTGTAAAAGGCCAGCTAGTCCCTTATTATCTGTCCATTTGTCAAGTTTATGTGCTTAACTCCTTTAGTAAGTACACCGTCTCTGTTTCTGAATGGGGACTGAGCTCTTGACTACTGAAATCAATCTTGCAATAACATTTCTCCACTTGAAATTTAACAAACGCAGTTGATGAAAATTCTGTAACGTACTGGAAATGAGATGGCTGCGTTTGGGTGAGCTACGCAGGGTCTTGCCCCTAGACCGGATGTGGGGACCCTGTCCTCACCCTCCCACCCACGGCCCTCACCCCTTGCCGCACACTCCTACAGCCTGCACGCGTGCCATGGTTCGGTCCTAGGAAAGATCAGTTTTTCACAGTAACAACAGTTAGAGCTTCTTTTCTCATTAAATGATCCAAACTTGTCAATAACAATGATCTGAACTCCGTGGCAGCCACACTGATCAAATTGCCCTTAGCTGGTTCTTGTAATAAATTATGGACATAAACTAGCAACCCTGCCGAAATACTAGCTGAACTTTAAGTGATTATGGATACCGTGTTTTTCCGTTAGTAAAAACTATTGATAAATCATTGAGAGCACGTAAGTACCGTGTTTATGCCACGAGAGAGGTTTTCCGTTTTGTCAAGTTAGACTTTACATGTGTTATGCATTAGGATTAGATGTGGAATTAAGTTCCTTCTGTAAAATTAACTAAGAAAGGGGAGTTTCTCTACGTCTGTGCTTGTGGGTGTTTTCCCGCCCGTGTCTGGAGGGAACTGTCCTGTCGCTGCTGCTCCTTCCGAACGCGGCCGTTTTTAAGACTTTCACGCCCAAGTCCCATATCGACCTTTATGTTTTTAAATTACGGTGTTGCACTCATTCATAGACAAAAAAAGGTACTTTTACTAGCATGATGATACCATCTACTAAAAAAATCTCTGATTCTTGAAAAATAATCTTTCTCTTTGACTTTCATTTATTTTTATTTATTTATTTTTAAAGTACGCTTTACGCCCAGCGTGGGGCTTAAACTCACAATCCCTGAGATCAAGAGTGGCGCGGCCTACCGATGGAGCCATCCAGGTGCCCCAGTAATAATCTTTCTTTTAGAATAAGCATTATAACAGTAGTGTGAAGAGTGTTTCATGCAGTAAAAAAAAAAAGGCCAGCCAATCCTAATATTACCAAAGCCTCTGGAATCCTTGGCAATTGCTAATTACGATGTGATGATCCGATTTCTCCTACGACCACGATTAACCTCTTAGAGCTAAAAATATCCACGCACCTACAGAGCCAGTCCCGTCGATGATGGCGGTCACAGTGGCGAGGGCGTGGGAGTTTCCCTTGAGACTTTTGTGCGTGCCCTGGAAGAGAGGGAACAGCAGACGTGAGGCACACCTCACCTGCACCGCCTGACGGCAGTTTGCCGCAACAACTTCGCCAAACTATTCAAAACACGGGGTGTTTGCCATCAGGAAATCTGAACTCTACTCCATTCCAAACTTATCCTGGAAAGATATACAAAGTTTAAGGGTTTTCAACAGTAAGAAATCATCAGAAGTAACTGTTCAAACATATTCTGGTTTCAAGAACTCTCAGAATTTTTCCTTAAGCAAATATTTACTCAGCACACCTCAGCAACCAACGTGGAAGATAAAGACATAGACGACACTTGTCCCTGTCCCTGAGCTGTGCCAGCATTAACGCCCACCTCCATGTTCCCACGAGGGGCTTTCTGTGACACATGCCAGACGGCTCTGTAGTACCTAAAAACCCACCCGGTCCTCAGCAGATGCCAGGGAGGATGAGGAAGGGGGCAGGACCCCAGAAGCCAATGTGGGGGTCACCAAGTCCTAAATGACAATCCCACAGAGGCTCTGTTTTCAGAAAGCAAGACACAGAAGGTTGGGAGAAAGCAGCACAAACTAAGGACAATAGAAGAAAACAATTAATTGGGAGAAATAGAAGCCTAAAACTACACAAATAAACCCACGACGGTACAACAGATGCTTGCGTGTGTGTCCACGTAAGCATACAAAATAAAGCACACACGCAAAGCAATAACCACCCACGGTCCACCTTTTCTGGAGTCAGGAGCTCCCTCTCTGTCCTCTGATTCCATGGGGGAGATGGCAGTCGTCTGGTGTGGACCCTTCCAGAAGTTTCTGTGCCCCGTGCAGACAGGAGCATGGGTCCTCCCTCATCACAAAGGTGGGACTGTTGCTGGACTCCCCAGTGCCCCTCCCTCTGCTTCTGCTGACCCGTCACGGCAGGGCCTCTGGTTGTCTCGGGCGTGGAAGGGCTGAGGTGCTGAGCACAGCACGCGGAGCCCGGCCCTGAGAGGACGGGGCGGGGGCAGGCGCGGGGTCCTCTGTGGCGCAGGGTCCGCAGCCGCATAGGCTTGCCACGGTTTCCAAGCAGAATGAGCGAGTGGCTGGTGGGTTCGGGGTCTGATTCTGGACGGACTTGAGAGAGGGGCAGAAGAGAAGCAGGGCCCCTGGAGGGGCAGCGGAGTGCCAGAGGCCTCGGGAGCCCGTGGGGAGGGGATGCCGGGTGATGCCTGAGGAGGCCGGCCACCCTGCCTGCAAGACGACCAACAGCTCTGGGGAACTGCTTATGAATTTAAATAAGACTCAGGTGCACGGAAATTTTGCACAGATCGTACACAGGACAGCGCGCCCTGCACCCTTTCCCTGCGTCACATCCGCCACCATGAAGGGCCCAACACGGATGCGTCAGGATCACCCAACACGCTGGTCTTCAGCTACTGTCTACTTTGACCACTTTCTGTGCAGGACACCACGTGACGTCCAGCCATCGCGCCCCGACAGTGGCTCTCGCCTCCCTCTTTGGGCTCCGCCTGGAGCGGAGTGCCCCCTGCTGTGCTGGCAGGATGCTTTCCTGAGGACACCGGGCGGCGGGTGTGGGGAGGGAGGCCACAGGGGGAAGAGCCATCGTCACGGTGCGTGCCCAGGGTGCACGCTGTCACACGCCCTGTCACTGTTGGCGCTGACCTTGTCCCCTGGAGGGGGTGTCAGGTCTCCCCGTGGCTACCCCGTTCCCCCCCTTGGGAGGAAGTCGCTGTGCACTGCCCACACCTAAGGAGAGTGAGGCGTGCCCCCCTCTCTGAGGACACAGCGTCCACGGAAAGTCCTCTGGACGGGGCATTTGTCTCTTTCCTCCCGTTTATTTAGGAAAACGACTTTTTGAAGAGGGTTTGTATCTTGCTGCCCTGCTCCCTACAGGCGCTGGCATCCGGTGGCTGTGAAAAGTCTCCCATGTCAGGCGCATGAGGGTGGCCCTGCCTCCACTGGGTCCTAGGAGCACGGAGGTCGGGCTCTCCTGCCCAGGAGTCCGAGGTCACCTTGTCAGCACTCTCTTCTTCGGGGAAGAGTGGGGCGGTTGTCCCTCTGGATCCCAAGGGAGACCAGCAGAGGGCCAGGCACAGAGGGGCCAGATAGGGAGAGGGAGGCCCCACCGGGTCTCAGATCTGGGCCCCCATGCCGGGCTCCGGGGGGCACAGCCACCAGCCCCGGGGTGAAGCAAGGGCAGCACACAGGAGTAAGCCAGCGAGCTGGATTCTGACCTGGGGCCTCACGAGCCCCTTCGCCTCGGCTCGGCACCCTCACGCATGGAACGGGGACGGCGTCTCCACACGCCGGCTTCAGAAGGCTCTTACAAGCATAGCTATGAGGCACAGGGAAAAAGCTGCTTCTGTAAAGACCTGGTTTTACCTACGGCAACCATCTCTGTCAAGAACGGCAGAGAGGACCGGCACCTGCCTCTGCTCTGTGCGCACGCGCGTTACCACTCACCAGGTCGGCGGAGACGGCAGTGGTGATCAGAGCGTACGGCCCGCTGACCAGGGCCCCGCTGAGAAGCAGCATGGCTGTGGGAACCAAAACCAGAAGGAGGGATTTAGGGGCAAAACAGTGCCCTCTGGGAGGGCCTCCACGGCCTCAGCCACCCTGTGGGCAGCCTGGTGTCAGGCATGGGCCGGCCTGAGCAAACGCAGGGGTGCTGGGAAGGTGGCCCGCATGTCTGGGGGGCCGTGACCGCTCGTCCAAGCACAATGGGCAGGTGGTAAGTCCTCTCACACTCCCCGGAGGGCTCTGGCTGTGTCTGGAGGACCCAGTACTCCCGTTTCCTCGACCCTCCACGGGGACAGCTGTGGACACCCTGGGAGTGAGAAGAACCCTGGCGTCCCAAGTGTGAGAGTGCCCACAGCTGCTGGTGGCAGCCCCTGAGGGGAACTCGGAGACCCAGCGCAGACGAGCTCCCGAGGGCAGGATAACACACTTATTTCTGAACACACACTTTCTACAGTGTCCTCTAGGCTCATTTCACTAGCCTCTGGTTCACACTCTGTGCAGAAGCTTCTGGACCAACGGGTCACGGGAAACCCCATGGTCCCTCGCGTCAGCAACGTGCCTTCTGGGTAACTTCTACTGGGCTCACACACAGCCTGCTTCCTTCCCAGCCCCCGCTGCCAGCTTGTTATGACAGAAAAAATATTTACCAACTGTCAGAGCCATCATCAGACAGTGTTGCCTGCAGGAAGTTAAAAATAGTCCCCGTATCATGCAAGCGCTCTCCAGGGGCAGCAGACAGGAGCCAGCTGGGAGTCTGCGCCCTGCCTGGCTCCGGCCTGCTCTCGCCCACCAGGCCTCGGGCTGCCGCGGCCCTGCCTGCCGCCTTCCGGGGGCTCGGGGCTTCTCTGGGGGCCTCCTCGTGGCCCCAGAGCAGGTGGCCTGTGCTCTCCCACACCTGCGCTCAGGGCTGCGGACGGACAGGCCTCCCTCGGGGAGCAGGCGTGCCGCCCAGAGAGGGAGAGGGATGGAGGGAGAAGCCGACCCCACCGTGTCTCAGATCTGGCCCCAAGGCTGGGCTCTGGGGTGCGTGGCCACCAGCCCCGGGCGGTGAGCAACTACTGTAGCCACACCAAGGCTCCGGCGACACCAGCCAAACGCCTCTGTGCTGATTTTCTACCGTGTTTCATCAGGCTGTGTGGACAGGACGCATGTGTGCACGAAGAAAAGCCTCACGGACTCACCGACAGTGGCTTCGAGGCCCATTTTGCTGATGGTGGAGAATACATAGAGCTGTGAAGGGTGCAAACACAGGGGACGGTGGCTTACTACAGGCGGCGGACACCGCCCAGGAGCCTGTCTTTCGGAAAGCCAGGCAGGGGATTCGGGAGAGTGGAGACAGGCGCCCGGGAGTCCCCAGCCTTGGCCCCCGTGCGGGTTCTGACGGCACCTCCCGCTCTGAGCTCCCAGGGCTGATGGACGGGGCAGCTCTCCCTGGGCTCCGTGCTCAGTGCGACCGTCTCCTCCTCGGGCTGTCCCCCCGAACAGCTGCAGGGGCTGATGGGGGTCCTGCGGCAGGGCCCACACACACTTCCTCCGTGAGGGTTCTTGGAGGGTCTGTGTTGGCCAGTCCCAGGCCCCAGGTGACTGGCAGCTAGGCCTTGTTCTGGGGACACGGCCCAGCGGAGTGGCCGACGGGCACTTACAATGCAAGCTGGTGAGTAATAGCATTATTCCTGAAATTTCCATGACTGTAAAACAGTACTGATTTAGAAACCCTCACATTCACTCTGGGAGGGGTGCTACTGGCACCCTCATTTTTCGGATGAGGAAACAGGCCGAGAGAGAGAAGGCCACCTGTCCAAGGTCATGTGCCACCAAATGCATGAAAAGCAGAACCCAGCAGGACGCTGGGCAGGGTCAGCGCTGCCTGGGGAGGTGGGGGATCCTAGAGGCCGAGCAGGAGCCCGTGGGGGACGGGAGGGGGCAGGGAGGGAGCCCCCCACAGGGAGCCAGGGATGAAGGAAGAGGTGGCCCAGCAACGTGCAGGGGGCATGGCAGGCATCTGGGGGAGTGGGCTCGGCAGGCCCATGGGGCACGCTGAGGGGTTCAGAGGCCATAGCCAGTATCCAGAAACCACGAGCCACGAATGGGGCTGAGTCCGGGCGGGACGTGACAGTGTTTGCTGGCGGGGAGGGTGGCTACTTCCGGAGGCTCGGGACCCGGACAGGGCAGGGGTGTGGCAGGGGCCGGGCTCACCGTTGGGGCCGCCAGCAGCAGCATCAGGCCACAGGTGGAGGCCCTCTTCTCCAGTCGGTCTGAGATCACACCTGCCAGGATCCCACCTGCAACGCAGAGGGGTGAGGCCCGGGGTGCTTGGGTCCCCAGGGCAAGAGCCCACCGAGAGAAAGCGGAGATACAAGGCAGCAGAAACAAGAGAATCATCTCCTTCTCCACGTCCCTGTCCCCGTTCACCGTTAGCAGGAAGCCGCCTCTGTGAACAGGCCTCGTGGGCAGATGTGGGTGACCCGGGGGCACCTCCCCGTGAGACAGAGGGCAAGTCTTGGGTCTGGTTTGAGGCTGGCCCCGAAGCCCCTTCACTGTCAGGGCACTCACTACTGTGAGGCGGGCCCCCGCTTCCAAGGGAGCGTCCGTTCGGGCTCCGAGTAAGATGCGTCCCCCAGAGGGACGGCCATACGTGCACCCGGGTGACGCAACGATTTGGGGAACACGTGTGGCTCTCAGCAGAAACTCAGCTCAGAGAGGACACAGGCCCAGGCGTTCAGCTACCACAGGCTAAGTTTCTGCCCAAGCACAACAGGGAGGGAGGGACTCACCGAAGATGCCGCCCACATCAAACAGGGTGGAGAGCTCCCCGGCCTGTCTGGCGTCGAGGTGATCTAACAAAACCACAAGCGTCCTTGTGAGCAAGTCACAGCAAAGGAAGACCACGCGTGGCACTCTTCTGCTTCCTAAGGGTGACTCGCACCGATAGTAGCTAAGAGTGGATTCCGAAGCCTGCTGTGCAGGTAGACCGGCAGCAAAGATGACAGCCACTCTTCACCAAGAAATGAGGACTTGCCCGGCTCAGCCTAACTGCCATCCCCTCTGGTTCAGTGTCCCCCAGGGGTAGCCGTAAGTTGGGCATAGCACTATCTTAAGCGGGCTGAGGAAGCATTTGGGGACCATGGGTCAAGTCCAGCCTTTCCTGGTGTCCTCAGTGCCAAATTTTTTAATCACTAGGACTGGAAAAGCCAGCAATTCATGACTAGAGTCCTGAAAATGTCACCCCTTCTGCAATCACAGGGAACAAAGGAAGAAAGAAGGTAGGATGCTGGTCTACACTGCCTGCGGCCTGCCTCCCCTAATGGAGTCACTGGACAGGGAGCAGCTCCGCACGGTCCTCCCCCGCACAGACTCTGTCCCCTCTAATGTGGACGGTCCCCTTGCTGCCTCAGCTGCTGTCCCAGTGAAACTCAGTCCTCTTGCCTTGGGCTCACGGCCACCTCTGCTTGTTGTTACGACCATTGGGAACATGTGGTGTTGGGGTCCAGGGCAGGCTGCCCCAAGACAGGCCACTTTGGCATAAAGATTATTTTGACTTAAGGGGGCACCTGGGTGACCTAGTTGGTTAAGCATCCGACTCTTGATTTTGGCTCACGTCATGATCTCAAGGTGGTGAGATCGAGCCCCAAGTCAGGCTCCGAGCTCAGTGTGGAGTCGGCTTGAGAATCTCTCTCCCCCTCCCCCTACTCATGCACTCTAAATAAACAAACAAACAAACAAATATCTAAAAAAATTATTTTGAGTTAAAGTAATTAAAACCCAGCAGATTCAGGAAAAGCTCTCTGCCTCCCCCCCCCCCCACCCCGCCTAGATTCACACGGAAGGAGAGCCTGAACCAGGAAGGGAGCTATTACCAGACTTCCCTTTACCCACGGAACTGATCTCGTAAGGGCGCAAACTTGTGTTTTCCAAACACCTCCTCTCACCTGCCTGCTCATGAACTTTCGCCCCCTGTACCCCCAGACCCAACCCCTCTCCTCAGCTCACATAAGCTTCATGTTGCCTCACTGTCTCTGAAACGTCCCTGTCTGTGTGGGTTCTCGTACGCACGTTTTAACTGCAATGTTCTCCTGGCATCTGTCGCATGGCATTTTGATTCTGAGTCCACTAGAAGGACCACAGGGCAGAGGAAGGTCTTCCTCTCCGACAGTGGTCTGTGCTCTGTGAACCCCACATTCCAAATCTCCCCTTGTCATCACACTCCCCAGAGCCCCCATCTCCGGGGGCCCTAGTTTCTCTCCTTTCTCCTTGCAATCCCTGGCTCCTGCGCCTGGAGGCTCCAGGGCCCTCCCTGTCCCCCACCCCCTTCAGCCGTGGTTGCGGCCCTGCACTCAAGCATCTTTTAAGAACGGCTGGTGCCCTCCTTGACCTTCCCTCTGTGGTCACACATAGCACAGGGTCGTGGTGCCAGCAGGCTGCTGTGTTCTGTCCTATCCACAGCTTCAGCCATGGCCGGACTTAGGAACGTAGGACAGGCTGTCAGCTGTCCCCAGAACTAGAGCTCATCTCCAAGGAGCAATTTCCAGGTCAGATGACTCAGCACTTATTATCTCAGATCCCCGGGGCCTCCACTCCTCACGGACCGTATGACCTGAAGTTCGATGGGGCCTAGATTAAAATGCAGGCTGCCCCAGATAGGAAGAGCCCCATGGAGCTGGCAGCCACAGTTGAGGGGGGAACACGGGGCCCCTTAAGCCCCGTCAAGGTTATTATGGCCATACAACTTCCATATCCGAATTCTCTTTTGCCTCCACTTTTCTACTAACCACACTGTTTGATGCAAAAGTACGTCTCAACTCCTCGTGCATCAGGAGACTCTAGAAATCAGCACACAAAAGGGAGTCCAGATCACAGGCACTGCAGGAACCTGACACTGGTGTTTCCAGCAACAGATACTCACCCACATTCGTGATGTACAGAGGAAGCCAGAAGAGGAAGGTATAGCTGACCAACTTTGCAAACAGCAAACACAGAGAGAACTCGATCACACCCTGAAAAAGAGAGCCAGTCTTTATCCCAGGCGTGTGCTCGGCAGGTTTACTAAAACGTGCGACACAATTATGAGTTACTTCATCCCCGTCAAAACAGCCGGCGCGTGTGTCTGGTGGGGCACCTGCAGACACGGCCAGGAGGGGGAGGTGGCATCTGTGGGGCCGGGCGCCGCCGGGAGGCAGGGGTGGTCGGAGGACGCGCCCACAGCCACTCTTGCAGTATCGCCTCTCTCTGCAGATTGAGACCCAATGTCTTGACGTGAGAGCAGAGTCCACAAAAGTACGCGCTGATTTGATTCCCACGCCACGTCACTCTGGAAACTTAGCTGTAAAGGATTTCTCAGAGCGTGCTGGAGGGGACGTCGTCACTGCACACGTGGTGCTCCCTCTCTTTCGCCGGAAACCACCGCAAACCACGCGGCAGCCGACACACACGGGACAGGTCTTCCGACGGGCCGCAGTGCGCCCACGTGCCCGCACTTGCACCCACATCCTGCCTGCGCCCGACAAAGCAGGGGCGCTGGGAAGACACCACGAAGAGGAATGTGGGTCTTGACGAGGACACGGGGCCTGCAGTCTGACGGCTACTGTGAGAGTCCTACCCTCAGAAAGACGTGGCATCACGAGACACTCATTGCAGACATCTTCGGGAGGTCTGGCTGAGACACGAGGTAACACTAAGGTGTCACGCGGTGTGCACACAGGGACACCCCCCGAACTAGAGACAAATCTCAATTTACGTGATTCTGAAATTACCCGAGTTAGTGTCTCACAGTGGCTGGCCCGGTCCGAGGATGTGCGCAGGGCCAGTGGGAGCGGACCACATGCCCGCGCGGCGCTCACTGTCCTCCTGAGCGACCTCATTTCATCCTCGGAACGTGAAGGATCACGTCAGGCACTGAGCCCACTGCAGACGAGGGACGGAGGCTCAGTGTGGCTGACACACATGCCTGGGACACCCAGCGCATCTGTGGCAGGGCCGGGCCAGGCCACGGCGCCACCTGCCCTCTGTAACCGTGGCGCCCCTACCCTCAGCCGAGCAGCCGCACAACAGGCACCACTGGGAAAGTTACTACATGTTACTAACAACCACATTTTAAAGGTAACTTTCTATTTAAAAGCAGCCAGCCCACATTCTCAGTGGCGCTGGGTGCCCCGGCCTGGCTTTCCACCCTCCCTGCTGGCGGGACGCCCGGCTTCGTCTGGGTGCTGCCAGGACTTTCCGTTCTCAAGCACAAGTTCTCCGAAGTTCTTTCACTTTGGTGACGTGATTCTCAGGTCCCGGGTGCACTGTTTCTGTTTCCTGCCTCACCCAGTCGCTGAGCGGCCTCTGGGCCTGTGCTCCCTCAGCCTCTCTCACCGCGGCCAGCCGGGGGCTGGTGACGCCCTGCCGGCCTGGGTGTGATCTGCAGTAGCTCCTGTCGTATCACACCCCAGGGCAGGAGCCCAGACGCCTCTAGGCGCGGTCCTCGGGCCTGGCAGCAGCATGGCCCGGACATCCTACCCCACGTGGGCAGTGTTCGCGATCTCCCCCTCCACCTGCTTCTGGCCTGGGCTCTGCTCATCGCCTGCCACGGCTCGCCACATCAGAAGAACACATTTTCCACGTGTCCTTGGTGAGCCCTCCAGATTCTCTGCTGAGGGAGCTCAGGAATTTCATACGAGACAAATCTAAAGCAGTAAGAAATCTCACCACGGCACAGCCCCCGCCCTGTGCGGAAAACCTCTCCCTGGACCTCCTTCACACCCTGACCACACACCCACGCGCCCACCAGCAGGCGCTCTGTGTGCCTGTCGGCCTGGAGCCACGGCCCGCCTCCCACGGACCAGCACTCTGATCTTGAAACAGCGGACAAGAGGGGCGGGCGCCGGGGTGGCTCATTGATTACGCGACTGCCTTCGGCTCAGGTCATGATCCCAGGGTCCTGGGAGTGAGCCTCACGTCGGACTCCCTGCTCAGTGGGGACCCTGCTTCTCCCTCTGCCTCTGCCTGCTGTTCCCCCTGCTTGTGCTCTCTCTCTCTGTACAATAAATAAATAAAATCTTAAAAAATACAAAAGAAAGAAAATAAACAACGAGCAAGAGCAGAGTCTGTGGACCATCAGCGTTGTGCGTCCGGGGCCTCTGCGTTTTCCCTTGGCTCTGCACACCCCCCGCTTCCGCGAGCACGTGCAGCTCCAACGCACCAGCCTTGTTCTCTGAAAGCACGTTAGAGGGTAAAGAAAATGGAGCGGGCTCACCCACACCACAGAGCAGAACTGGGGGACAGGGCCCCCCAGGGGCTCACACTCAGGGTCTTCAAGGGCCAGGGAGGGGCTGGGACACGGGGCCAGGGGCTTGCTGGGGTCACACATTCTGGTTTCCCAAGTGGAGGTGGGAACCCCTATTCGTCTATGAAATGGGTGAACTCCTACATGGAGGCAACTAATTTTGAAAAATGTAAAGTTTAGCGTGAGGCAAACACAGCAGCCTTACTCAGTCCCCGAGTTGGCATAAACCCTCTGGCTCATGCTGGAGGGTTCTAACCCACGGATTACATAACCGCGGATTTCTTCTGTTAAGAAAGAACATCATCAGTAGGCACAAATGCCCCCTTCGGAAACTCCTCCCAGGCGTGTGTACTCACGGGGATTCTCAAGGCCCCGGTGAAGCTGATGGCGGCCATGCTGCCCCCGCCGTCGGCTGGGAGGACCAAGACGTGGTTCTGATGGACGGGGTGCTTTCCGTCTGACAGCAGCAAGCACTGCATCTCGGGGTCCTGGCGGTGAATCCCATGGGGAAGGGAAGAGAGAAGAACAGGTGTTAGCAGGGAGTGCAGGGGGCTGAGTGGGGCCAGAACTCCCGAGCAGGACGCCGCTCCGCTAGGTCTTGGGGTCGTCCTGGGGAAGCTGCTCACCGGGTCTTTGCCTTTGAGTCCTGAGCGCCCACATGTCTCTAGGAAATACGAACTAAAAACATGCAAAATCCTTTGACCCAGCACTCTAGGGATCTACTTGTAAAAAATAATTTGAAAGGCGGAAAAATACCATAAACTGAACCGTGCACCACCAGTGAGAATTGGTCAAGTACATCCATTTAAAGGGCATATCTTGTTGTGGTTGTAAAAACAAAAAAAACAAAAACAAAAAAAAACTGGTGAGCTTTTAATGCTTATGTCCCATTAAATAATAAAACAGTCAAAACTGCATTTTCATTATGATCTTAAAAAAACATTTAGTATGTACCCAGTACATATCTAGGTAACTAGAGGGATCTCATTATAGGGGAGAAAAGCAGCTAAATTCTAAACTGACAATGGTTATCACTGAGTGATAGAATACATATGATTTTTAGGGGAAGGTCAATAAATTCTTTACATGGTCCTGTATTTACTAAGGAGTTCACAAGGGACACCCGTTATCAGAAAAAAACATTGTTTTAAAATTCATAAAGCACTTCCAATATTCTGTAAATTCCAATTCTGGACCTTCCTAAAGGACAAAGTTTGCCTTCACTGAAGCAAAGAACAGTGCTCCCCAGTTCAGGGGTGGGGGCCACGTCAGAGCCAGGATGATCTAAAGATGTTCTTCATGGGGCGCCTGAGGGGTCAGTCGGTGAAGCGTCCGCCTTCGGCTCGGGTCATGTCCTGGGGTCCTGGGGCCGAGTCCTATGTTGGGCTCCCTGCTCAGTGGGAGCCTGCTTCTCCCTCTCCTCCCCACTCGTGCTCTCTCTTGCCATCTCTGTCACTATCTCTGTCTTTCTCTCTCAAATAAATAAATAAAATCTTTAAAAAAAAATAAAGATGTTCTTCACGAGTGAACCACGAAGGTCAAAGACTTACAAAGAAATGTTTCTGTGCATCTCACACTTTCCACCAAGTCGAACAGTTTTGTTGTATTTATCTCACTACAACCTATGCAGGTTTCAAAGTGCAGCTAAATTAGGAAAAAAGAAACTGACTAGGCGTTGCCATGTTCTTCTCTCGATATTTAGAATTCTTTTCCAGGGAAGAACAGAAATTGGCATACTGGAAGGAAGGCTCCAGCAGCCCGCCTCTGGGGTGACCCAAAGTCCCCATCACCGAGAAGCTGATGTCCAACCACAACATGGTGGAAGAGTTAAGAGTCTGTTTCTTGGGGTGCCTGGGTGGTGCAGTCGTTAAGCGACTGCCTTCGGCTCAGGGTGTGATCCCAGCGTTCTGGGATCGAGCCCCACATCAGGCTCCTCCGTTGGGAGCCTGCTTCTTCCTCTCCCACTCCCCCTGCTTGTTCTCCCTCTCTCGCTGGCTGCCTCTGTCAAATAAACAAAATCTTAAAAAAAAAAAAAAAAAGAGTCTGTTTCTTGGTTTGTCTCTCTCTTTTTCCCCTTTGCTCTTTTGTTTTCTTTAATTCCACATGAGTGAGATCTCTATTTCCCTTAGCATGATACCCTCTAGTTCCATCCATGCTACTGCAAAGGGCAACATTTCATTCTTTTTTTTACAACTGAATAATATTCCTATACACACACACCTCACCTCTCCTTTATCCATTCACCTGTCAGTGGACACCTGGGCTGCTTCCATATCTTGGCTACCGTGAACATTGCTATCATAAACATTGGGATGCATTTATCTTTTCAAATTAGTGTTTTTGGTTTTTTGGGGTAAATACCTAGTAGTGCAACTGCTGGGTCATAGGATAGCTCTATTTGTAATTTTTTGAGGACCCTCCATACTGTTTTCCAGAGTGGCTGCATCAGCTTGCATTCCCACCAACAGTGCACAAGGGCTCCCCTTTCTCTGCATCCTCGCCAACATCTATTGTTTCCTGTGTTGTTCATTTTAGCCATTCTGACTGGTGTGAGGGCGTATCTCATGGTGGTTTTGATTTGCATTTCCCTGATGATGAGTGATGCTGAGCACTCTGTTGGCCTCTGGATGTCTTGAAGAAATGTCTATTCATGTCTTCTGCCCATTTTTAAATTGTATTGTTTGGTGTTTGGTGTTGAGTTACTAACCCTTTATCAGCTATGTCAATTGCAAATATCTTCTCCCATGCCGTAGGACTGCAGAAGCTTTTATCTCGATGAAGTCCTAATAGTTAATTTTTGATTTTATTTTCCTTGCCTCAGGAGACAGATGTAGAAAATGCTGGTACACCCGATGTCGGAAACATTACTGCCTGTGCTCTCTTCTGGGATTTCTATGGTTTCAGGACTAGGACAGGTGTTTGTAAACACTAAGCAGGCTCTCCAGTGGATGGCATGCAGCCAGAATAAGAGAAAACAGAGCCAACAGGTCCTCTCAGGTAAGAGAAGAGCGCCCGTAGCCCGGAGCAGGAATTGCACATGGAAACCCGCCTGGCCCGTGCCGGCTCCGTAAAGCACTTCTGGGCCACCCGCTGGGCTAGTGCAAAGTCCCAGATCCAGCCCCTCGGCTCCTTATCTAAGCAAGCTTGGTCTTTGTTGGAAAGGGCCCCGCCCACAGCCATTCATCTTTATGCACAGCCCGGGGGCTCCCAGATACCAAATTCTAGTCCTTTGCAGTATCTGGAGGATACAAAGGGACAGTGGGACGTCATGGTGGATTTTCCAAAATGAACCAGGGGGGCAAAGCTGCCTCTTTACAGGGCCAGAGACCCGCTGGGATGACCAGGACACGGGAAGCTGTGCACCAAGGGCCCTATAGGGTCTGACGGCACCTGTGGAACCCTCTGCGGGGGGTGGGGTGGGGGTTCTTCAGCCAGGGAACCCCACTCCCAGGCCTAGCAGTCCGAGAGCACAAGGACACGTGCACTCACACACTCACACACACGGCGGGGGGAGGGGAAGCGTGTAGTGATGCACTCACGTAAACGGGATGGGCCCACGCCACGCCCCATGTCGCCTGCAGCTACCCTGTGCGGGAAGGCCACCCCCAGAGACCTGCGGATTCCCACGGGTGTGCCACGTGGAGTCACCCTCAGCATTAGAACACCCACTTGGTGCTCAGGATGTGTTTGCTGAGCCACAGCCAATCAGAAAGCTCCTGAGAAAAGCCAAGGACAGACAATGACCTGTGACTACAAGGTGACAAATTTCGACTGTTCACGAGCCAATCATCATAAAGACCTGAAGGATGGAAGAAGGTTGTCTTGGTTCTGTGACGCCAGAGCCTCTTCCTCCTCGCTCGTCCTTGCTTCCTCACGCCCTTCCTCACGAAGTTGTTCACGGAGTCCTGCCTGGCACAGGAGTGTCGGGGAGGAGGGGGCTGGCTGACGCTGAACTCTGAGCCCAGTGGATCTGAGCCAGGTCATTCTGGGAAAAGGCACACCAGAATGTCCTGCCGAGCTTGGGGGCATCCTGCCTGGTGACCCGAGAGCCACCTCCAGTGCCTGAGCCCTTCCTGCCGTAAGCCACAAGGGAACAAAACCTGCCTGGTCGTGGGCACATCAGAGTCAGCCTGTGGTGTGGCCAGGCCCGAAGAAACAAGACCTGCCAGGGCCTCTCTGGTGACACGTTAGTCGAGAGACTTTGCAGAAGGAGCAGGAAAGGGAAGAGGGAAGTTACACGCAGAAGACGGGCCAGCTTTACCGGTCAGTACTGTGAGCAACACGGGGCTGGGGGTCGTGCCTCAGGGAAAGAGGTAAGTCTTCGGTGACAATCAGGACTTACAGCCATTTGGACATCGATGAACACCTGATGCTGTGGACCCAGCATCTGGGTTCCTCCAAAGTTCCGAGTGGAACCCCAAGCCCTCAGGATGGGGTCCGTGCCTTGTAAAGAGAGGCCCCAAGAGTTTGCGTCCCTCCCTGCGCTCTGTCGGGGGTCCCAGGAGAAGGTGCCCGGCCGCAAGCCTGGAGGTGGGCCTCCCCAGACCCCAGACCCGCCTGTGCCTTGATCTGGGACTTCCCGCCTCCAGAAAGAAACGTGCGTTGTTTAAGCCACCCAGTCTGTGCTTTTTTTGTTAGAGAAGCCCAAACTAAGACACCCAATTTTTTAAATGCACACTCAGCAGTGAGTAGAGAGGTTAGAGCATTCCAGTTGAATTTCCCTAAATTCCAAGAACCAAGATAACTGACACATCATTTTTGCCTTTCCCATTATTTCGACCACCACAAATAAGTTTCCTTAGGCAGTAAAGAAAAAAAGCGGCACGTTTATCTTTTAAGCTACTTGATTTAAAAAGAAAAGAGCTTATAACTTCAGTGAGTAAAACCGAGTCTGAGATGCCCTCGTGGGTCAGTGCTGCGAAGCAGAGCCACATGAAGGACTGGTCGGAAGTGCCCTGAAAGGGAAGGGGCCCGCTGGCTGCCTCCAGGCCTCCCTTCTGAGGAGGACCGGGCAGGTCCCTGAGCACTCAGCCTCAGTTTCCTCTTCTGGAACATGGGAGTGGCACGGTGGAAGCCTGGGAGATGACTCTCTCTGTTACCTCTTGGGCCCACCTTCCGTTCCCAGCCCTCCCTGTGCATCCCCTGAACCCCCTAGCCCAGGTCCGTGCAGACCCGCCCCTCCTCCTTCACTGCTCTATCCACGCCCCCTGCTTAGGGATGGCTCCTGAGACCCGGCCTGAACCCGTGCCTGCTCACCCCCTCTTGCCGGGCCCCGCGCCTGGTATTTAACTGCTGCGGGAAACTGGTTTCCCGTCTGTACTCCACCCCTGTCTCCCCCACCCCAGAATGGGAGTCCACAGGAGCAGGGGGGACACTGTGGCTGACGCTCCAGGCATGGCCTGACCTACAGCCCGGGACATTGAACGCTGCCAACAGTCGTGGAGTGAGTCCATCGCTTTCAGGTTGATTGCAAACTTAAAGTCTAGCCCGCCACCCAAAGAAATCGCACAAGGCAAACGCGGGTCTCCTGGAAGAAATACGAGACCCACGTTTGTCACCAGGCTGGGCTCTGATTCCTGCAAAGCAGCAGAGGCTGCTTCAACTCACCAGAGGCTTGCTCTTGTCGTCCGTGAAGACCTGTTTCTGCAGTCGGAATCTGTGTGTGCCGTTCTCACAGCCTTTCGGCTATGGGGAGAGGAAAGCACGATTAGCAAGTACTGAACAGCCAGCCAGCCTCCACGTCTAACTGCAGGGCAGCAAGGGCGCTTGCACTGGCCTCACAAAACAGCCGCCCAGGGCCAGGAAGATCCGTGGTTAAAATACAACAAACGGCTGCCGGACCTGGGTGGCTCAGTCGGTTGAGCGACCAACTCTTGATTTTGGCTCAGGTCATGACCTGGGGTCGTGGGATTGAGTCCTGTGTGGGGCTCTGCGCTGGGAAGTCTGCTGGAGATTCTCTCCCTCTCCCTCTGTCCCCGTGCTCCTGCTCTCTCTCTCTCAAATAAAATAAAACAAAGGGCTAAATGGGGGCTCTAGACCCTCAGATAAAGAAGGTGAGAAGATGATCCTTTCGGGAAGACTTGATCCAAGACCGAGGTATGAGGACGTGTCAAGTTGCTCATTGTGGCAACTTCACTTTCCTTCGTGGCTTTGACGTTTTTAAACGACCTTGAAAGGAAAAGCCTGTAGAAACAATATTGGGCAATACTGTTCGCTGACGAGGGAGGAACCAAGCCCCTCCTAGGTCAGCAGAGGATTCAGAAGGCAGGGTGTGTGCGTGTAGGGGACGCGTGTGTCCCCTCCTCGGCTGGACAGCTTGGAGTGGAGCTGCGGGGCTAGCTGTAAGGATTAATTCACTGCACAACTAAACACGGATCCCTGTAAACTCTGAAACTGAAATCCATGCTCGTGGCAGGAAAATGGCTTTTAAAATGCTATAAAATATCAACTCCAGTTTTTTAACATGGCCTTTAACCTTCCTGAAAGCAGCGATTTTCAAGATTGAGTTTTTATTTTTGCTTAAGAAGGTACCAGAACCTTTCCTTTCAAATTAATTGTGCTGAAGAGCTCCACGGACTGACAAAAGGACGAGAGCAGTGCTCTCTGGCCCGCCTGCCCTCGCACACAGCAGCCCCAGCGGAGAGCAAGAGGAGACCCTGCCCTGGGGCTGCCACCTAAGGGACTGGTAGTGAGGGCTAAGTGGATTTACGTCAAGGAAAACGGGGAGCCGCGGGAGGCTGTCGGTCAAGTCAGGGACCCGCTTGGACTCCTGCTCCAGGAAGGTCTTCCCAGGGGGCGTGTGAAGCACGGGTTTGGAGGAGCAGAGGACAATTGTTTTAGGAGCCTCAGAGGAGAGATGCCGGTGCCACGGGCCAGTGGCGCAGGTGACATCCCGCGTGTCTAGGGGGATGTGGATGTGGCCTGCCCACGGCGAGGACAGGGGTTCCCTGACTAAGACAGGGAATGCTGGGGCCCAGCAAGTTTGTGGGGTGGAGTGGAGAGATGACTCTAGCTGTGGTATGTCTGAGCCCCCCAAAGGCCCCTGCGAGGATGGCAGGGGGGCAGGGGTGTGGCTCTCAGGGGGAGGCCCTGCCGGGACGCAACACTGGGGCACAGGGAGGTGCCGACCACCAGGGCCTGGGCGGATCCCCGGCGGGGAGGGCTCGGACAGCTGCTTGCGCATCTGGGGGTCTGGCAGAGGCTTGGGGCCAGCAAACATGCTGTGTGGGCACAGCTGGGGTTATGTGACAACCGGGACAGCATGGCGTCTGAAGCCCAAGAAACAGCGCTGCACCGGGGAGGGAAAAGCGTATCCAACGTCAGCAGCAGGCCAGGTGGGGAAGTCAGAGGCCGACCACTGGTGGCCAGACGCTGCTGCTGGAACGGTGGCGGGCTGTTTCAACGGGACGGTGCGGGCCTGCCAGAAGGAGAGGAGCCGTGCTAGTGAAGTGAGGGAAGGGGTGAGTCTGGGGTCTGCTCTAAGGGAAGCGGGGAAGGGGCCACAGAGACTTCGTCCAAGGTAGGGGCACCAGCTGGGGGAGCGGCACAGGGAAGAGGGAGAACGGACGCGCAGGAGTGGGAGGACAGGAGGAACAAGATCCTCTCAGCCATGACAGGGCAGGGCAGGGCTGGGCTCCTCGTGAGCCTCGGCCTGACCGGGCCCCTCATTGGCCTCTGCGGGGACGACCCCGTCCAGGAAGCACCACGCCCCTTGTCTGGGTTTCCACCGCTGTGGTGAGACTGGCCCTTCTCGAGCACTGCCACTGTTTTGAGGGCAGGACCCATGGCCACACTTGCTACCCACTGACACTGCACAGACTGGACCAGGCTGGTGACAGCCATCAGACACCGGCCAACGGCACACCGTCCTGGAAGACACAAGGAGTGGAGGGGGTGCTTACCGCCGCCGGGGACGAGGAGCAGGCGATGTCCTTTGGATCTGAAACACCAAACGGGAACAGCGGTGAACCCAGGGCTGGGCGTTTCCACCACCCAAGAAATTACACCAGAACAAGACTCCACCTGATACCTGACCACATGAGCAACAGTTGAAGAAAAAGACAAAGCCCGCGGCAGCACCCCGCCACGCACGCCCCACACCCCGTCCTTCAGTCCCCGCGACACATGCAGGGGGGCAGAGGGAGCCCGGCAAAGGCTAACTGCCACGCGTGTGAGAACTGCCTCGTACTACGGGGAAGGTTTCACACCGGACAAGTAAGAAGCAGCAGAGCACATGCATACGACCGTGCCAGGCCGTGGAAAAGACACCGAAGGGCAAGGGCCAGGAGGACCGTGAAGACTGAGTCCTGGGTGACCTGCAACATTTGTGATGGGCTGTTGCACATTATGAAATTAATTACAAATACGAATTAGTGCAGACGACACGTCTATCTTGATGTGGAACAAGATGCCTTTTATCTAAACACAAAGAAGGAGGCACACTGAGAAGTCACCAGGGGAAGCAGACCCCCTTCTCCAGATCCAGGCGGCGGGCTCAAACAGCTCTGACCCGCCCCCACCCAGAATCCGGGTCTTTTGTAACCTTCAGTAAAACAGCCTCACTGAACACCAACAGCTGTAAGGCTCTCAACTTCCCACCGCTGAGTTCCCTCTGGTGACACAGGGGTGACAGCCGTCGAGAGGCCCCGCCGGGCCGACCACACGCTCTGCTGGACCAGAGGCTCCTCCACACCCACCGTGTGAGGCCCATCGGCACTGGTGGTCCCGGGGGCACATCTGAGATGTGCCGGCACTGCATATGGTGATGTCAGTGGCGTGGAGGAGCTCCCCAGGGAGGCCCCGGTGAAGTCCCCAAGAGCCAGTCCCCACAATGTGGCTTTCACTGCACAGGACATTAGCACCCACGATTCTTGGATGGGACAAGCCAGAGAGTGGCTTCACAGGCAGACCCAGAGGGGCCCGAGGATGGAGGCCCAGCCCTGCAGGAGCAAGGACCAGGACAGAGCCCGGTCACAAGAAGGGCAAGGAGGGAGCAGAAAGAAACCAGCAAGGCGCTCGTGGATTGGCCCCTCCTGTCTGCAGGGCTCTGCTCTTAGCGTCCGCTCGGCGTGATTTATAGCTGGCCGTCGTCACTGGACCCACGGGGCCTCCCAGTCACCAGGGGACAAAACGTGGTGCCCATTCCCTTGGCAGAAAGGGTCTGATGGCCCTGATGTCGTTCTGCTACAGAGGACAGCAAGTAGCCCCGTTTAGATCGACACGCTCTGTGTCCACAGTGGACTCAGGCTGACAGGGGACATTTTGACCATGAAGACAGGCCTTGTGCACCTGTGCCTGGCTGGAGCCCGAGCGAGAAGGTGGAGCCAGGACGTCCTGAGCCTGTGAACTGGGTTCTCTCTGCTCACAGACACTCATGTGTGGGTGCCCGGGGTCCCAGCATGCGGGGAAGTCAGAAGGCTACAGAAATGCCTCCTATCACGAGGCCAGCTGGTGGCGCTGCATCCAGAGGAAAGTCACTGGGGAGCCCAGGGGGGCGCCCCGTCAAAACCACGTGCAGAGAAGCCCTTCCTACCACGGCTGCAGGGGATGGCGGTGCACGGTGGGGGAAGGGCACATCCCCAGACAGTGCCACAACGGAGCAGAGAGGACTGCTTGGGGGTCTGCTGTGGCGATGAGGACCCCCTGCTGAGAGGAACGGTCTGCGCGCCAGAGTGATGGGGGCCGCAAGCCCTGCCGACCTCATGGCTCCTGCTGGGGGCCCTCTCCGAGGTCCCAGGTAGGAAAGAGAAGGGCCTGGAACACCGCGGATGCATCCACCTCCTCTCCCACAGATGCCGCGCCTGCAGGGAAAGCAGGGCAGGGGAAGGCGAGAAGGAGCGGCGGGGCACAGGCACAGCGAGGGAGGGAGCGAAGAGGGGCTGCGGTTCGGGCCAACGCACGTCCCACGAGCCACGGCCAGTCGTCCGTTTAATCGGCAGGGACAGGTTACACGGTGGAATGATGGTGACGGCAAAGACATGCATGTGTGGTATTTCTCAGATGCTTTTTAAGAAAAGAGTTCCCACGATCCCAGAGAATAATGTTCAGCTCCCTGGGTTCTAGGGAACCCAGGTTGGAGAAACAGACTTCAGAACCTACACTCCCCATTGCAAGAAGATGTCTTTCAAATGCGTGTTGTCTCTATGAGAAAGGGCAGCATTTATAATACATGAAGTTGGGTTTTTTAAAATTATTATCTAAATGAAAAAAAATTTTTAATTGAATCCATAAGAACACATCCCAACGACCCAGGGGTCCATGGCCAGAGTGTGAGAAAGTGTGAATGGGTGAGCAGGCACCTGGTTACTTACACCCCAACTTCAGCACTTACTGTGTGACCTTGGGCAGGTCACCTACAGCCCTGAACCTCAAGACTTTTCCCTGGAAATCCACGGAATCATGTCCGCACTGAGCCTGGCACCGTGCCTGGGACCCGAAAGCACCTGCTACGTGGTAGCCGCCTCGCCCCCGAGAGCGTCCTCATGATGACGCAGAAGAAGGGCCACGGGGCACGTGCTCACTGATTACCAGGAGAGTCTGCAAGCTGTCTGAACTCCAGTGCAAGTAACCAAGTAAACCTCAGATTTTACTACACAAGGGGAGATGCCAGCACCCTGTGGGAGCACACAGTGAAGATGGGGCTCAGAAGAAAGACAGCTGTGGGAGGGCAGAGAAATGCCAGGATCAGGTGTCCACGAGCCATGGGAGCCAAGCACTGGGGAGCAGCACCAGCAGAAGCCAGGGGAGGAGAGCGGGTAGCCACGGGTGGTGGGACAGGGACGGCCAATCCCAGGAGAGGCGCCGTCCGAGGCAGTGCCGGGTGATGCTGGGTGAGAGCAGGGACCAGGTGACTGAGATAAATCAGGTGACCCCAGGCTCTGGGGAAACCCAGTGCTGTGAGAAACCCGTCCTGGACCATGAAAAGCAGGAGAGGAGGAGGTCAGGTGTGCAGACGCTGGGAAGGAGGGAGGAGACACTGGAGGTGACGTGACAGGAGCTAAACTGAGGATCTCACGTCACCTGCAGTGTATGCAGGACTAATGGCTGACAGTAGAGTAGAGACTCCCGCCACGAGTCCACCCCCAACAATGAGGGGGCAGGGGGGTGGCGGGGGCGGGGACGAGCTCTGAGTCCAGGCCTCGGTCCCAGAATACCTGCCCTGCCCGTGGCGCCCCCGGTCTCCTACCAGGGTCAGCATGCCGCCTTCGCCAGCAAGTCAAGGAGAACCCGAGGAGCAGGAGACAACCACAGGTGTGAAGGTGTGTGTGCACCTGTCCCCCACCCCACTCTGGGCCAGTAACAGCGAGCCTCCCGGGACAGCCTCACAGGCTGGGTGGGCCTGGGGAAGCTGAGGGCTTGCACTTCTGTCCCAGAGCAGGCCAGGGTGGAGAGAAGCAGCGTTCCAGGGTCACTGCAGGAACAGGATGGGGGCCACAGGTCAATCCCTGGACAGAACAGGAGGTCCCAACAAGAAGTGGGGGGGAAGGTGGCTCCAGGAGAGCCCTGTGTGGACCCTCTCCGCCTTGTCCCGCCCCCCCCCCGGAAGCCACAGGAGGGGTGGCTGGGGGGAAGGAGGCTCTCATTTTATTACAAAAGACAAACCACAGCTTCCTTGTTCTTGGGAACCCTGCCCTGAGCGGAGGATGAGGCCCCGCCCGGCAGAACCGGGCTGAACGGGTACAGGTGCTAAGATCCGGACCGGCCAGCAAACACACTCCCATCTCCTGCCACACACCCCATTCCTCATCGCATTTCCTCTTTCCCCCAGAACCAACCCTTCATCGGTTGAGGAAGAGAAGAAAAGGGACTGTGGACTCTAGACCTTGGGCAGGACACACCCAGGGGCCCCTGCGCAGGAGCCAAGAGGACTCGCATTGTTCTCCGGGTGACTCATGTGTAAAGAACAGGCTGGAGCGCCCGAGACCGAGCTCCGCGTGCTAGGGAGCCCGCCTGGACAACAGGCGACACAGGGGACCTTTCCCGGGACTCTGACACTCAAGGTCCAGTTAAATGCCACAGGTTGGTGACATTGGTAAGTGGGCTCAAATACCCGCATCTGTCTCACAGTTACTCGCTCACCCCGGCAGACAGGGTGGAAGTGGGGAGAGCAGCGGCCCTCCTCCTGCTCGCACCAGCGGTGCACCTGAGGCCTCGGCGGACCATGGCCCCCGCTCTCACTGATGGGCTGGCCCGGAGCCTCACATCTGTGTGGTTGACAGTAGTTACTTGACAATGGAAAGGTGAGCTTCAGCAATGAGAGACGGAGCAGCGAGAAGCTGAGTAAAACACGCCTGAACGTCCTGGGCGAAGCTGGCAGCTCCGAATGCACAGCGGAAACTACAGTCGATGCCCAGCACGGATGGCGACACCGAGCTCCTGAGTGTCCCCACCTGGGAGCTACCCGCAGGGACCTGGCTTATACCGTATGATTGTATTTTGCTTTAAGCCAAATCGAAGAAGCAAGGGCCCAACACAGCTCCTCAGACTAGCCTGGGGGTCAGAACGGCCTGACCCGTACCCGCTGAAATAGCGCTGGAGGAACTTCGAGGAGTCCTTGTCCCGTCAGATCTCCGTTTTGAAAATTAATTTCAAACCCAATTAATCCAGAAGTTTGGTACTGAGTCTAGACGGAATAAAAATTTGATTTTCTGGAAGAACACTCTTCATCTCATTAGCACATATGGTCTTAAGTCATGCAATGATTTCAAAATACTGTCCCAGATCTATCTTATCAGAAGGCAAACAAGCTGGCGAGATACCAGTTTGTGGTGGCCAGAGGGGCGGGCAGGTGCAGCCGTGCGGTCTGGGCGCTGCAGCCCTGGGGGTGAGCCACGTGGCAGGCCTCAGAAGGGACATGCCGAGCGCAAGGCGAACCACGCACACCGATGCTGCGGGGGGTGGGGGGAGGAATTTCCACAACAGCTACTCCAGAAATCAGGAGACAACAGAAAATCCAGCAAGAGCGGGAGAGAAACAGCTCACGGGAGAAGTCTACACCCGAAGAGGGAAGCCTACCTGGCACGGGGAGAGCCAGGGCAACCAGGGCCCGCAGTGCACTAACACAGCCCTTTTTTTTAACTACTTGCCCCCCAAAGCCCTCCGGGGCGTCACCTCCAAGGCCATGTGTACTTACGTTCGATGAGGAAGAGAAAGCACACTATCCCCATGGCTGCCACGATGGCCCCAGGAACGACGAAGGACAGGCCCCAGCACGTGGACACCCAGTAGCCAGCAATCAAGGAGCCCAAAATGTTGCCCACAGAGGTGTGGGAGTTCCAGACCCCCATAATCAAACCTCGCCTGCAACACAACAGAACACAAGATGGCAAATGGCGTTGAGAAGCTTCCGTGGGCCAGCAGGTGCAGGACAGATGGTGCCCAGGCCGTGTGAGAGGTGCCACGGAGATCCGCGGGAAGGCCGCTCCCGGGAGGTAGAGGGCCGGAGACGTGCACAGAACAGGGTTCTTATTTTACCTCGGGCGGCGCAAGTGCACGCCTCGCTCAGAGCTCAGCGACTCTGTGCTTAGAAAGAGGACAGAAGCCTCTCCCTGACCTTCCTGGAAGGCCCCAGATTTAAATTCGTGCCTCCATAATCTAACTACAGTCATTGAGGAAATACCCCGTCCATGGAGCCCACCACATGAACGAAGTGGAAGGATCTAGACCAGGCGTGCCGAGTGGGCTCTCGTTCTGGCTTCCCTGTCTCGTTTCGTGGCCTTGGGCTCTTTCTACCCTGTGTGTCTTCCTACGCTGTGTGTCACTCGGATATCACAGTGGGATCTGGACTGTGGTCCCATCCCCAGAGGCTGAGCACGGCTCTGCTGCTGGGCGCTGGGTGACCCACTCAGGACGGGCCACACTTCCACGTGCCTTCGAGTCTTGGGAAGACCTGGGGCAGGGCCCTAAGCTCCGTGTTTCTCCCAGGCTCGCAGGTGAGCAGCTGCTGGTCAGACTCGCCCCGCCCACGACACGGTGCGGGGAGCGGGGGGCGTCTCCTGGGAGGAAGGACCCCTGAATTTCAGCACCCCAAGTCCCAGAGGTTTCAATCACCTTCCCTCATACAGTGGACTCGTAAAAGTGGCTTTTTCTGCAGTAAATCCAAAGAATTAACTAATAAGAAGGTGGTGGTCTGGTTTTCATCAGAATCGCAAAAAAAAATAAATGCTGCTGGAAGTGGGGCCACCTTTGCTCACCTTCCTTTTCCAAACCAGTTGCCGAGGCAGGTGACGACGCTGGGCCAGCCGGTCGTCTGCACCAGTCCATTGATGATCTGCGACAGAGGGGAAAACGGACTCACTGCCAGCCGAAAGGGGTGGGCGCGCCCCGACTTCAGGCCAGGCTCACAAAAGCTCACTCCTCCCTGTTCTTTGCAACTTTGGGAGCAGAGTGGGGACTCCCGCAAAAAGGCGGCAGCAAAACACTCTTTGATGTGAGCCCCAACGGCCAAAGATGTGTTTTAAACCACACACACGTGCGCCTGTGTGCGATCGTAAGAGTGATGGCGTACAGAGAAACTCGCAGACCCGTTTCACTTCCCGTATGCTGACCCTCTGAAGGGGGCACAAACCGGAGCCTGTGCTTGGGGAAAGCATTTCTCCACTTTTCAAGAGCACTCTGAGCTTAGGCTCTAAGAAGAGGCTCAGGAACAGCAAGCAGGTTTGCTTTAGTCTCAGGAGCGTCAAGGGCAAGTGCATGACAGACAGGAGGCCAGGTCCAGCTGCCTGCTCCCTCCCACCGCCGCTGGGCTGGCCAGCCCTCCAGGAGATGGGGGGCCGTGGGTCTGGCCTCGCGGGCAGTCAGGCTTGCCTCCCTCTAGGAACACACTGGGACTCTGGGAAACTGCGCATTCCTTCTCTCTGATTCCCCACTTACTACAAAGTGTGAATCACTGTTGTAATTAAAACTTTTTCAAGTCCTATGGCAACATTTTAACAAGCAAATTACATACCATCCGCTGTGATATTATAGCGCCCCCCAGGCTACGTGGGGAGCCTCAGAGGCTGAGCAGCAGAACGGCAAGTCACCTTCCACGTGCAGTCAGTACTTACCCACGGGGCCATGGGGAGCGGAGGAACAAGGGCGGCAGGACGGACGGGCCCTGCTGCACGGCACGGCCACACGGCCTGCCCTGGCCTCTACGCCCCCTGGAGCACCGTGAGGCTCTCTGCTTTCCCCTCGCTGACTGCCTGCAGCCCCGTCCTCCTGCCAGCAACTCCAGGGCCCTCCCTTCCTCCTACCCCTGCCTCACCTCACGTCCCTCCAACGCGAGAGGTCAAACGCATCACAGGACACGACGTCTCAGTCTTCCACATGAAGGTGGAAGGAGTCCCCCTGCTGGGGTGCTGGTGGGGGTGGGAGTGGGCTCTTTAAGAGACAACTCCTGGGACTAAGGAGGCCTTACAGAGGCTGCAAGGACGGAGCGGAAGGGAAGCGGGGCTTCCCAGGCCCGTGCCGACCCCGACCCCCGACGGCAGACAGGACACAGTGCTGCCCCCAGCCCGCAGCTTTCTCTTGTGGCAGGGGTGGGGACCCGAGGCACAAACGCTCAGTCTGATTCGTCACGGACCCGCCGTCCATGGGAAGCCACGGACCCAGCCCTTACCTGAGTTACCACGTAGAATCCAAAACTGTGGATACTGTAGAAATACCCTAACCCAAAGAGGGCGGTAAAAGCACCACTGGCCAGCATTCCAAACGTGAGGTAATACCGAATGGGCAGGCGTTCCCCTATGATGCCGCTGAGGATGGAGAAAAAAGAAGCAAACATGAGAAATGAGAAGGCGGGGCCGGGGGGCTGCCAGGTAAGCGTCCGACTCTTGCTTTCGGCTCAGGTCATGCTCTCGGCATCCTGAGATTGAGCCCCACATCGGGCTCCATGCTCAGCAGGAAGTTTGCTTGTACCTGCCCCCCCCCCCCGCCCCGTCGGCTCTCTCTCTGGAATGGAGAAATAAAATCTGAAAACAAAACAAAACAGCAAAAGCTTGTCCCGCTAGTTAATCCTGCTTTTATATAAACAACGTCCGGTAAATATGCATAGTATTTAAAGATGCTGATGTTCAGACTGTGGACGTGTGTCATGAAAAGGGATCACCGGTGGCCTCAGCAAGTCTCTCGGCCCTGGAACTGTCGCTAGGTCACCTGCGTTCATACACCGGGCTGGATGCGCTCTGCCATTAGCTGCCCTCCTGCCGCCACCACTGTGACCTGGTTTGAAGACAGATTTTCTTTAACATGAGGTCTGACACAGGGGCTAGGGCTGCTCTGCTCCTTTCCCAGCAATGCCACTCGCTAATTAGCGGGCCTTGCAGGACAATTCCTGCCCAGAGCTGTCTGGGAGCTCGGATGAGATCAAAGTGGCCGAAGGGCCGGGTCGGTGGTGGCTGCTCGTGCCACGGGAAGTGCATGCCTGACGGCCCGGGGAGACGTGCCGCCGTGGAGCTACTTGTCACTGTCACTAAGTGAACAAACCCCAGGATAATCACAGGTGACTGTGAGCTTTTGCAGTCACTGCAAACCATGGATCTCCTTTCCCTGCATGTAGCCATTCTGGAGTCAAATAAATAAGAGACGTGATGACACTTGCCTGCCCGTGAACAATGCTCAGGGAACTAGCTCCAAAATTCTGTCCTTCATCTCAAGAACCAATACATCAGGAAAGCTTTCCTTCTGAAGACCCCAAAGGGGGAAGATCTACTTAGCACCACCCAAATGACTAAAGCAAACTCAAGAGCATTCTAGAGCTAAACCAGCGATCCATTTCAACTCTCTGGATTCAGAGAAGAGAAAACGTGTCCCAAAGGGGCTGGCTGACCTGTCTGATGTCACGGGACAGAGCTAGTGCCATCGGCCAGGGCTGACAAATGTTCTCAGTGTTGCTATACGACATTGGGCCCAAATTTCGTCTCTACTCCAAAGTTGTTAAAGAAACGGCCTAAGGGAATGGACGCCATCCCATATCATATCCGATCCATACACAGACTAAAGGCCACGCCGCACCTGCCAGGAAGGGCCTGCGCTAATGAATGCCCCACTGCAGACCGCTGACCTGACATACTAACGATCCATTTCTCCAGCCACGTGCCCTGATGTCACTAAAAGGCCACGCAAAGAAGCAGGGTATGCCCTCGATACAGTCACGATTCTACTCCGGATTCACATTAGACAGAATTTTACAATAACCCTCATTAGCAAGTTGTATGACAAATTACCTTTTCCAATAAAGAAGCAACAATAGAACCATCTTATTTAAGGGCTTCTTAACTCTTGATACGTTGCACGGGGTCATTCTCTGCGGTGGGGGCTGTCCTGTGCTGTAACATGCTTGGCAGCCCTGCTCTCTGCCTGCTAGACGCCAGAAACACCTCCTTCTCCTGTTGTGACAACCAACCACGCTTCCAGATCCTGCTAAATGTTGCCTAGGGGACAAAATCACTCCCAGCTGAGAACCACACGTAAATACTATTTTCTAGTAACTGAGAAAAACACATTCCAACCTTTGGGTCTTTTTATACTACAGGTTATTGGTGTCCGGTAAGACTGCAGTCTTTGGAGCATAAATATTTGACCTCGAGATGGCATATGGCCAGCCGCGTCGTGGCAACTCAGGCCCTACGAAGCGTAATGCGCGCATGGCCTTCTCCTCCGCGGGGCTGTGCTCTGTTGTGCGGCACATGCAGCAGGCGTCCGTATCCGTCCTCATTCATTCATTCATTCAAACAAGTTCTGCAGTGCTGTGCAAATACAATACGGCGGGGGGGGGGGGGGATCCACTCCATCAACAGAAACCGCCTGACTGAGCACCGATCACTGCCCAGAGCTGGCGGTGGGGGGCAGGTCGAGACGATGCCACACACTGGGCGGGTATCAGGGAAGAAGCTAAGCATTTACAGGGATTCCCAAGATTCTCCAAGCTCTGAGATCTCTAAGTCTCTGCAAGCAAAGCCTCTTGAGCTCAGGGCCTTACTCCCTACAATTTTTTTTTTTAAACTTGGCTGGACTGACACAATGCCAGTTTTTAATCAGCCAATCACATGTCCTGTTACCCACATATCATTTCCACCTTCCTGGGTCCACTCAGAATGGGCTAACGATCACATGGAAAGATGCTGGGGACGCTCCGCGGGCCAGGCTCTGGTCCGAGCATTCTACATGTATTAGCTCATTCAGTCCTCACCACAATCCTGTGAGTTAACTACCGTTCTCCCCACTTCATAAAGGGGAAACTGAGGCCCACAGAGGGGCAGTAACCTGCCCAAAGCTGTGTGAGCCAGCGCTAGAGCCGGGATTCACTCCCAGCAGCATGCCTCTGAGGTCCATGCCCCAAGTGCAAGGAGGGCGGTGAGGTGCCCTGTGGGGCCGAGCTGGGCAGCCAGGTGTGTAACCTGTTCTGACGGGGGCAATCTGGGACGTGTGAACAGACGAAAGCCCCAGAGACCAGAGGAGAGGATGCACTCTGCGGAGCGTCCCTGGGAGCCACCAGTACCCTGTCTCTGGCGACATCGCGGCAGGGCTCACGGTGCATCTGAAACCCCAGGGCCCTGAGCGCCATCCCTGGACAGTCCGCCCCGATTGCCACAATACCAGGGACATCTGAATGTGCGGTTTTGCAGTGGCGCCTTGACCACCAGAGCACCCCGTGCACACTGGCTTTCACTGCGCCCTCGTCTCTGAGAAGAGATAGGAAGGGAAGCAACCTGCGGACACGTTCTGCACCAAACGGACGAGAACCAGCAAGGGATGGAGAACCCAAGCCAACCTACCTCAGGTACATGCCAATGGCGTAGGCGCACAGAAACGAGTAATCCAGGGCCCCGAGCAGCTGCTGGTAGTTGTCCTGGTCTACACGGGATGAAAATCAACAGGAAACAGTGAGTACTGTTTACTTTACACTCAACACCGGTTTCTGTTCTGGCGCAGGATGATAAAATACACACGCGTGCCCTGTATGGTTGGGCAGTGCACCCGGAAGGAGAATGGGGCCGTTTCCAGCGCAGAAAACCTGGCAGAACATCTGGTTAGCTTCTTGACAAAGGGAAAGAAAGTGGCCACATTTTCATGTACTCACTAAACAAACGTTATTTGGATTAGAGGAAATTCCCACCATTCACGGGGCGCACGTGGTGCATTCACTTAGCCTCCCGTGCGAGTCTGGCTGTTCCTCGGCCGCCCCAGGCCAGCCCCCGCCCCCTGCTTCTGGGGGTTCCCCGCTGTCCCCCACGGTTGATGCTTGCAAATCCTCTTGCAGCTCGACACAGACAAAATACAAGGGATCTTCATTAGATTGCAGTGGCCGTGGAAGGAGAGCCAGCTGACAGGAGACGACTGTCCCCAGCCCGGCAGTCACGCTCGAGAACGTGGTTACTGCAGCTCAGATGGGCCAGGCCGGGACTCTGGCAGCGCCCAGCCGGCTGCCCACTGCTCAGCCGTGGAGGAGCCGGAGGACGGGGCACTTCGGGAACCCCAGATCCGAGTGCACACGTGGGGTGCGGGGAGGGATGGAGAACTCACCAAACGGGGCCCAGCTGCAGTCCGTCTCGTTGTCTGCTGGCTGGCGGAGGGGCGTGCCACTGGCTTTCCGGCTCCAGCTACTGAACCCGACCTGGCCCTCGTGCAGGGTAGCGCAGTACCTGTGCAGCTCGCCCTAGGACATCCGCAGGTGTCAGAGGCCAGAGACGTGCACTCAGGGAGGCCCTGCGGGCTCGCAGCCGAAAGCCTGCCCAGGACAACCACGTTCCAGCAGAGTGAGGCCCCCTGGAGGTGGTCTGTCTGCAAGACCCACTGAGTCCCTGCAGGGAGTGAGGCTCTTGGGGCCCTCCGCCACGCCCAGCCCTGAACACACACACAGCCAGCACAGGCCCACGTGGGGCCCCAGAGACGACCGCTCTCAGCAGCCATACGGCTGGATGCTACCTGCTGCCATCCCGGCACCGTGGCCCGTAGCGGAGGAACGGACGCTTTGCACTGGGTATATATAACCAAACGCTGCCCAGCAAAGCACAAGAGCAAGCCACAGGTCTGCACGACGATGCGGACAAGTGTCACACAAAGGAAGCCTGACACGGGCAGTGCAAATGGCAGGACTTCAATTATGACCCTAGAGGACAGGCACCGGACCCTCGGTGGCACTCGTGGGGCTTTGGTTACCCGAATGAGGGTAACGATGGGGGGCAGGGCACACGGAGCCTGGAGCTGGAGCTGGACAGGGGCCGGACCCGAGCCTAGGTGATGATTTCCCAGGCGAGCTTGTAAATGTTTGCCAGGCTAGACCCCTGAGATCTGTGGATGTTACTGTGTACAAGTCATACGTCAAGAAAACAACAAAACGGCTGGGGCAGGACGCCACCAGCCCACCGAGCTGTCCACGGAGCCCGCAGGCAGGCCAGGGGCAAGGGCACTCGGGTGGAAGGGAAGCGTAAGGCTCGGGAGCTCTCTGGCTGACAGGTGTGGGGGCCCGAGCAAGCTGTTTCCCCCTGCCTCTGTGTGCCCGCCCCCAGACGGGGCCACCCCTCCTCACCCACAGAGTACTTGCTGGGATTGGTGATGCTGAACGCCACGTGTCGGCACGTGCTTGGGACAGGGCGACCCGTGAGAAAAGGCGACTGTTGCAGTGGAGCTCGGAGGTGCCAGGAACGGCTAGAGGAGCGGTCACAGGGCACGTGTGCAGGGCACAGGATGTTCTTTATGAAGATGAACCCCACTTCCAGAAAAGGGCCACACGATGGCCCGGGCCCATCGTGTTATGGGGGAACCTCCATGCATCTGACAGTCCCCTCCCCCGGGGCTCCCTGCCACCTGCTGTGTGTTTTCTGGGTTTTTTACTCCAAGTGGCTCAGAGGAAGCAATCCTCCAGATGAGGGCAGAAAGGAGGCATCCTCAAGGTCAGCGAGGTGGCCCTTAGCAGGAGCAGAGCCCTAAAGGGGAATTCTTTACTGGGCTGCCACCTGAGAGAGGCAGGAGGCTGGGGGGTACCAGGAAAGCATTCCCCCCAGGTCAGGACACGGGGCAGCAGGCAAGGAGCTCCACCTCGGTGCACCAGGCAGGGAGCAGCCGGAGTCCTGCCCACCACCTTCCTTTGCCGGCACCCGTTTCTTCAGAAGGGAGTCACCAAAAAGGATCACCTCCACGCGGCTGCCCTTGCCAGGGCTGTGGTCAACCTGGGCGGGACACCTCCTGGTTTTGCATGGACACACGCCACTGAGACCTGGCATGGCACACGGGACGCGGTCACTCTGTGGTCTTGTGGGTTTGCCGTCATCACTGGCCATTCTGCTAGAATTCCAAACATTGCTCTAAAAACTAGCCAAGGGCTCCGCTTTACAAACTCAGTTAAGTGTTTGCTAAGTAACTTTCCTGTCGTCCTCCTTGGATTACTCAGAGCCCCCTCTGCCCCTGCCTGCGCTCCGGGCTCGCCCAGCTGCATGCGGCAGGAACTCCGGAGGGAGGCTGGGGAGGCTGAGCCCCTCCTTCCCGCAGCAGGCAGTCTCACATTTCCCCATTCCCGAGTCTATACTCGGCTCCCCCTCTTTGCCTGCAGAAGTTAGCCTCTCCCTGGGCCACAGGCTGCACCTCACTGTCCTCCCGGTTCACCTGCCATGAAGAAAGCTGCAGGCAGGCTGTGGGGGGACCGTCTGCTGAGAGGGAGCCCATGCGCAGGGCCTTACACGGAAGCAAGGGGGGGGTGTAGACCCCTGCTCCAAACACGGTTTCCACATCCTCTCCCATCAGGTCAGATTCCCAGGGAGCAGCCGTTGTGAGAAACAGAAAAGATTTGGGAAGGATCCCTTCTTGTTTCAGAAACAAGCAGAAAAGCACTTCTGTTTTGGTTTGTCCCAAACACCCCGGGGACCAAGCTGCTGACTTCCCGCCTCCATGAACCATGTGGGGACCGCTCCCCCGCTGGCCTCTCGGAGGACCCAGGGCGCGGTGACTGGCAGCCGTGGACAGGGGGTCCCCCACTCACAGCCCGCCCCCGCACACTGGAAGCGCCATCTCCACCCCTCTGCCGCTGCACGAAAGCGAGGAAGGACTTCATGCTGTCTGCCACAAAGGGCCCCGGGACGCTTGCATCACCGCACCCTGCTTTCCAACAACACTGCTGCACTGTCATACTTCAGTGAGTTTTACTCCCCAACTTGGTGTTTGAGGGGAAATTAAGGATTAGTGAGACCAAGATGAACCTATCAGAAAAATGCTCAGCGGGTGAACGGGCTCGTTCCACGGCGTGATGGCGTTGGGGGACTAGCCCTTCACTTTCACAAAAGCAGTCGCCTTTGCCAATGTTCACAGAGTGTGTCAACAGATACCATGAACCAAGCCACACACGACAGCAGGCGGTCACTAAAAGCTGAGCGATCAGAAGACTACATGGCGTGGAGCGCGCCCGGTACACGATCCTCGAGGCCGTCTAGCACCGTCCGTGTGACCCACGGTGTGACAGCAACAACAAAATACACAGCAAATGCCACGGGCCTGGAAAGTGTGGGCGGGGGTGGGGGAGGACAGTGTCTGCAGGATGGGAGGACACAGTGAGCAGCCAGAGCCCCAAGCAATGCGGGTGTGGGGGGACGGGCGGGCAGGGGTGGGGTGGGGGCGTTTGCACTTGTCCCCCCGCAGATCCCGCTCCAGCCCTGGCCCCTCCCCGCTGCCCTCACCCCAGCAGTGCGCAGTGAAAGGGAACCACAGGGGATCTGCGGGGAGCACGGCCGTCCAAGGCGACACTGTCCTACACGCACACGTGTCCACACAGCCGCAGGCACACATCCTACCACGGAGGCCCACACGGGAAGGCTGTTGTTTAAGCTCGCAACTTGAGCAACGTCACAGAGTAACTACTTGACCAGAACCCCACCCGCGGGCACCCGGACCCGGGAATTCCAGTCCCCAGAACTGGGAGCCTGCGGGTTGCTGTCAGAACAGCCAGGTGCCTGAGACAGCGCTGCGGCAGGACGGGACAGTCGGGCCGCACCCACGGCAGAACCCACGTGTGGTCAGGTGCTCCGAGGGAACATGGGTGCCACGGGACAGCGGCGCACACACACCCCCACTGACACACGTGTACAGAGAGAGAGGGGCGCCTTCTGCTCACGGCTTATTTTTCAAAACTGGAATCCTATGCAGACTTAGGTACACCTGAACTCTTCTTTCAAAACAGCCCTTTCTGAAATCTATTGTCAACTGGTGTGGCTCTAATTCTTTTTTTTTAATTGTTTGCTTATTTATTTACTTACTGGTTTACTGATTTATTTTTTTAAGTTCATTTTTCTTAGGAATCTCTACGCCCAACGTGGGGCTCGAACTCACGACCCTGAGCTCAAGAGCCACACACTCTTCTGATTGAGCCAGCCAGGCGCCCCTCTAATTCTTCTAAGTGGTTGCACATGTCAGAATATGGACTGGCCATAAGTTACGCAGACTTCCACCTGCTGATTAGGGTCACCTAATATGCAGGGCTTTTTTTCCTCCCTTTTTCCTTTTTTTTTTTTTTTTTTTTTAATTGCAAACAGTGCTACAATGCAGGCACTTACGCGCACTCTCCCAAGTGTGGACCCTTTCATTTTCATGGGCCGGAGTTCCAGGGCTGAGGGGTGCGTGTTCTTCTATTTCGGGAGGTGTTCACGGAATGCCCCCAGAGGGCCGCACCCCTGCACTCCCATCGGTGGCGCCTGGCTGCCTTCCCACCCTTGCTGCCCTCGCACCCGTGACCCGGGCCAGCGTGCTGTCAGGTGTTCAGACGGTGGGTGTAAGGCGACCTAGTGCTACTTTCGCTGGCCTTGGTGACCACTCGCAAGCTAGCACACGGCTCATCCAGGTTGGCGAGATTCTGGCCCCTTGTCTCCACCCTCTCCGGCCGTCCTCCTTCCGGTTTGCCAACTTCACACGCCTAAGACGGACATCATTTTGTTCTTGGAATTTTACTTATTTATTACACTTCAACCTTTAATCCATCCATCTATTTTTATAAGACAGGGATTCAATTTTATTCTTCTAGTCGAATAGCCAGCTGTGCTCCCACCGTTCGCTCAAAAAGCTACACTTTCCCACCGTCTCTGTCCACCATGCCGCATTTTCTATTCTCTTCCACAGACCTCTCAGTCTGTTCTCATGCAATACCATGAAAATTTGATTACAGTGGCTTAAAAATGCTATCCTTTCCACACTTTCCTTGGTCATTAACTCTTGGACATTTTTCCACATACATTCTTGGATGACTTTGTTCATTGAAAAAGGCACTGCTGAGACATTCGCCTGGAGCGGCCTTCCGTTGCTGCATCCATCCCGGGGCACTGGCCTTTCCAGAGAGCATCCCTCCCACCCAGGGCCGGCGTGTGCACCGCCAGCTTTCCCAGCTGCTGTCCATCTGTCACTGAGCTGTGTGTGTGCAGAGAGGGCTGGGCACTCACACTCAGACCAGCTGGGGCTGCCGTTCCCGGGCGGGGGGGGGCACAGGTGGCTGGGACGGCAGCTGGGAGGGAGGAGGGCTGCGCCTGCACCCCCACCGGCTCCCGGCCCGGGGCCATCACTGGCACCTTGGCTTTCTTTTTGTTACACTGAAATGACATATGTCGTGTCAGTCTGCAAATGTCATTAAAGAATGTGAGCCATTTTATAAATCACAACCACTGGGATCAATTCCAGCTAAGCAAATATGGTTTCATTTTGTTGTGCTTATAACGCAGTAGGAAATACAGACTACAGATAATTCAAACTATTCCTTGGGTCCCCAGAACCATGCCTAGCTCCAGTTCTATAAAGACGATGTGCTAAAGCACGCGACAGCCTTGGAAGGCGTTGTGACGTTAAGTTGGTGTGTGCGGTGGGACACCCTTATCTATCTCAGGAGATTCCGCGCAGGGCCCATCCAGGTCCACGCACAGCTAAGGTGCTAAGTCTGAAATTCTGTGTGCGGAAGAAAAGCTGGCTGTGGGGCTGTGGACGTACTCGGGTCCTCAACGCCCTGCAGGCCCCGTGGCACTGGGGCTGAGAGCAGGACCCCGCAGCGTTCACTGGAGCTGGCGCTGCCCTGCATGAGGGGACAGGGCGCCTGAGTCCCCAGGCCGCCGTGAGGACTCCGCTAAATGATGAACAGACGCACCGTGTCAGGCCACGGGCTTCAGCAAGCGCTAGGACTGACAGAATGCTTCCAGAAGAGCCGGCGGGACCCTGCTTCCTCGTGACACCGCTCATCAGGAGGCCCCAAGCTCCCAGCAGGGAAGTTGGGAGGATGCCCCACGACAATGCCACATCCCTTCCTGGCTACACGAGGCCTGTTGCGGTATCACATCAGATCCAAGCTTCCTGTCCTGCCGCAAAGATCCTGCCATGGCCAGCCCGCCTTCCCCACACTGCCTGCGTCCCAGCAAGCCTCTGCCACCAGCCTGCGGCTTCAGGGTGAGGGCCTGTCCTCCATCTGCCACTCCAGGCGTCCACCTCCCCCCTCCAAGCTCCATCCTGAGAGCCCAGCAGGCTCCCAGCCACTCCTGCTCTGCCAGCCCCACGGTGCTCACGGGACTCTCCGACAGTCTCCTCCGCTTTATCACTTGCCCTTTCTTGAGCTGTGTGTTCGTTTCCCTAACAAGGAAGACGGAGAGTGAGTGGTAGCATTCAAATGCAGTGGCCGGTCCTTGGGCGATTTTGGAGTCCTGCTTGGGTGCATTAAAGCCCACTCTCTCTTGTTCCCTCCTTTGAAAACCACATTTTTAAAGGTCTGCAAACACTTCCATGGCCATTAAAACTTGGTGTATCAAAACCTCGAGAAATCTGCAAGCACCGTGAAAGGAGGGCATGGAAGGTTCCTGCTTCCTGGAGGTCAAGCGGGAATTACAGGATCCTTTGCACAGATGGATGCTCTTTAACGTCCACTGGGCGTTACAGGAGAACGGGGAACACAAAACTGTCCGCAGAAGCCACAGCCTTGCTCGGCATTGCCTCTCCCGTTGGCCTGAAGACCACACGGTGGGAATGGAGAAAGCGTGTCTGCAAGGTCAGAATTACAGTCTGGGATCCGGATCCGTGTCCCTGCCCACGACTAGCGAGGGAGGGGGCAATCGAGCTGTAAATAAGCAATCTTTGGCACTGGACAATTTCCTTGTTCCTTCTACAATCAAGAGTCAAAAGCCTGTCGAAACTTTATAGGCAAAATGATGACATTCCTACGAGGGTAAGAAAATGATCCTGCTTCTTCCCCAGTTAGAACTGGCTATTATGTAGGTTTGTCTACCTTAATCTTCTTTCCTCAAAGTGTAGTTAAATGACGGCTGAGCAACTTCTTGCAAACCCGTCACTCACACAGAAGCTTGGGTTCTAAGGACAAGAGAGCCACCCTCACAGCCAGACTTAGAGCACAACGACAGCAGAGGCGCTCTGGGGAACAATTTACGATGGGATATATTGGGAGGAGAAATTCACAGGATAAATATTTAATTAAGCTTTAGGATTCTGCAACTGTCAATTAATATAACTGAAAGTTTATCACCTCTAAAATGATACACCCTAAAAGCATTTCAAAAATTTTCATTTCAGAAAAGAGACACTAATAATCAAAGCACGACAGCCTGCTTCTAAACCATCTGTTTTCTCCATTTATCTCACCGCCCTCCCCCCACCCCTCCCCACCCCTCCCCCACTCCCACACTGGTTCCTAAAGTAACTACCAGTTCCCTACAGAAATTACAGGCAGGATATGAGATGGGGTGCTTTTCATGATCTCTTACCTTAACTATGCTGATAGGCTTTCGGGACAAGTGGAAACTTGCATACAGCAAAAATGTCAAAATAAAAATGAAGGCTCTGTACCTAAAACACAAAACAGAGGTAGGGAATGACACAAAATAATAGAAGATGCATTAAGAATACATTATGTTTCCCTTGCCTCTGGAGTCGTATCTAGAAAATGTTGCCAGGGCCGATGTCAGAGAAGTTATTGCCTGTGTTCTCTTCCAGGATTTTTATGGTGTCAGGTCTCACATTTAGGTCTTTCATCCACTTTGAGTTTATTTTTGTGTGTGGTGTAAGAAACTGGTCCAGTTTCAGTCGTCTGCGTGTGGCTGCCCAGTTTTCCCAACACCACTTGTTGAAGAGACTGTCTTTTTCCTGTTGCGTATTCTTGCCTCCTCTGTTGGAAATGAGTGGACCATAGAGTTGTGGGTCCATTTCTGGGTTCTCTATTCTGTTCCATGGATGTGTGTGTCTGTTTTTGTGCCGGTACCGTACTGTTCTGATGACTACAGCTTTGTAGTGAATCTTGAAATCTTGGATTGAGACGTCTCCAGTTTTGTTTTTCTTTCTCAAGAAACTGTTTGTTCCAGTTCTGTGAAAAACGTTGTTGGTATTTTGAGAGGGATTGCACTGAATCTATAGATTGCTTTGGGTACTATGGACATTTTAACAATATTTGTTCTTCCAATCCATGAGCATGGACTGCCTTTCCGTGTCTTTGTGTCCTCTTCAGTTTCTTTCCTCAGTGTCTATAGTTTTCAGAGTGTAGCTCTTTCACCTCTTTGCCTAAGTTTATTCCTAGACACTTTATTGTTTTTGGTACAATTGTAAATGGGATTGTTTTCTTAATTTCACTTTCTGCTGCTTTATTAGTGTACAGAAATGCAACAGATTTCTGTCTGTTAATTTTGTATCTGCGACTTTACTGAATTGACGTATCAGTTCTGGCAGTTTTTTGGTGGAGTCTTCTCAGGTTTTCTATATACAGTATCATGTCATCTGCAACAAGTGAGAGCTTTACTTCTTCCTTACCAATCTGGATGCCTCTTATTTCTTTTTCTTGTCTGACTGCTGAGGCTGGGACTCCCAGCACTAGGTAGGGTAAGTGGCGAGAGTGGACATCCTTGTCTTGTTCCTGACCTTAAGAGGAAAAGCTCTCAGTTTGTCCCCACTGAGTACAATGTTCGCTGTGGGGTTTTCATATATGGCCTTTATTATGTTGAGGCATGTTCCTCTAGACCCACTTTGCTGAGGGTTTGTATCATGAATGGGTGTGGTACTTTGTCAGATGCTTTTTCTGCATCCACTGAAATGTTCCTATGGTGTTTATCCTTTCTCTTGTCGATGCGATGCAGCACACTGATCGTCTGAATACTGGGCCACCCCTGCATCCCAGGACTAAATCCCACTTGATTGTGATACATGATTTTTCTGGTATACTGTTGGCTTTGGTTTGCTAATATTTTGTTGAGGACTTTTGCGTCTATATTCATGAGAGATATTGGTCGGAAGAGATGAAAATCCTTGAAGAGAACACAGGCAGTACTTTCTCTGACATTGGCCGTGGCAACATCCTTCTAGATCTGTCTCCTGAGGCAAGGGAAATAGGAACAAAAATAAACTATTGGGACTTCATCAAGATAAAAAGCTCTGGCAGAGCCCAGAAAACAATTAATAAAACTAAAAGGCAACCTACAGAATAGGAGAAGATATATGCAAATGCCATACCCGATAAAGGATTAGTATCCAAAATATATGAAGAGCTTATACAATCAACACCAAACAACAAGCAATCCAATTTAAAAATGGGCAGAAGACACAAACAGGTATTTCTTGAAAGAGGACACACGGATGGCCAACTGACATGTGAAAAGATGCTCAACATCACTCAGCTTCGGGGAAATACAGATCAGAACCACACTGAGATCCCAGCTCACACCCGTCAGCATGGCTAAAATCAACAACACAGGAAACAACAGATGTTGGTGAGGATATGGGAAAAAAGGAGCCCTCGGGCACTGTTGGTGGGAATGCAAACTGGTGCAGCCACTCTGGAAAACAGGACGGAGGGTCCTCAGAAAGTTAAAAATAAAACTACCCTACATCCAGTATTGGCACTACTGGGTATTCACCCAAAAAATACAAAAACACAAATTCAAAGGGATACATGCACCCCTACAATTATAGCAGCGTTATCTACAGTAGCCAAGATATGGAAGCAGCCCGAGTGTCCACAGCCAGATGAACGGATAAAGAAGATGTGGTGTGTACACACACACACACACACACACACACACACACACACACACGGAATATTACTCAGCCCTAAAAAAGAATGACATCTTGCCATTGGCAATGACATGGATGGATCTAGAGAGTATTACGCCAAGTGAAATAAGTCAGAGACAAATACCGTATGATCTCACTCATATGTGGAATATAAGAAACAAAACAATAGAGCAAAGGGGAAAAAAAGAGAGAGAGACAAACCAAGAAACAGACTCGTAACACACTGATGGTCACCAGAGGGACAGGGGGCAGGGGACGGGGGAACTTGGTGATGGGGATTAAGGAGGAGTGCAGGCACTTATCACGATCAAAACAAACAATACGTTACAACTATTTTAAATTGTCTTATGCTGTATATTACTCACTCAATCTTATGTCAATTATTAATCCTATTTGCAACATCACCATAATACTATACTTAAAAATTTTGCCACTTTTGCTTTGTGCAAATTGAAACTATTTAAATGTTCATTAAAAAATAACTACAATCAAAGAGAAATTTGGGAGACAGAAGATGAACGCAGAGTTCACAGAGTAGATGGAAACCATTAACTGGTTTGTAGCAGAATTAACTGCATATTTCTTAGAAGCCTGTAACCCGGGCATTTAAGAACACATCTATTTTTTACTTTTAGCTTCTGTGCAACTTTTTAGAAGGGCACACAGAAGGCAGGAATATAAATACCTCACTGACCTCCATGAGAAAGTCAGTGACGCGGACATGCTGTGAACAAGGCTGATGACGTAAGAAAGCCTGGCCTGAGGCCCTGCTGCTCTTCCTGGTTTATGCAGTCCAAGAGCAAGACTGAAATGAATCACAGACCAGAGAAAACAAGATACTTGGGCAAGAAGAGAAAAGTTCATTCCAGCCCCAAAGTTTGAACCAGTCTCTAGAGAAGTACTTCTTGGGGAAGAAAACAGGTCAATGGGAAGAGTATTTGGCAGGAGAGGAGAGCAGGGGCCCCACCAGGAAGGCAAGGCCGGCCTCTCCTTTCAGGAGGCACGGCCCCTAACCCTGAAGAACCAGCCTGTTTGGCCTGCAAAGGCCCGTGACTTTGGGACAGAGTGCCCGCCCGAGTGGACAGTCAGCTACCGCAGAGGTACGGGTGGCAGAAGGGCACGAGCAGGGCTCCCGCTCTGCAGGGACCCTGAGCTGACCCCACCTGGGCACAGGTTCCTTCTGCAATCTCCACAAGGAGCATGAACAGTGTTCTGGGACTGAGTCAGTCCCAGCACCTCCCATATCAGAGTCTCAGAGAAGAGTCTGGAGCCCTCGAGGATGCTCCATGATACCGGTTCATGGCTGCACGTCAACCAGGAGAAGGTGAATTTCATCGTCCCCCAGCTAAGGATTTTGAGAGAGTGGCTCTACTTCAATGGGCCTTGGGTTCATGCTCTCTAGTCTCTACCCAGACATTAATAGAATATTGTACGTATAAATATTTGATCCTTGTTAAACACATTAACGTATTTATTAAATAGAATAAACAAACCCAGAAATAAAGAGCTCCTCTGTGTGTCCAGATCATGTCTGAAGAGCCCCAGGGGCCCCGATACACCCTGCATTCCTAGATGGTAAAGTCTGTCTAAGGTTATCAGGACATAGCGGCCAACCTGGGCCTGCGGCCTCCACCTCTGGGCCATCCTCCTTCCCTGGGCCTCCACGCTCATTCCCTGGGCTGCTGCTTCCCTCCCTAACGGGCAGCTCTACAGGTCGTTCTCACCAGCGCAGGGCCTAGTGGGATGAAGGAGGTTCCCCTGACTGCCCCTCGCTGGGGGACGCCCCGTGAGCACAGGGGCCACAGAGGGAGCAGTACATGGTTCCAGACGGAACTGAACTTCCCGTGATGAATCAGCCTCTTTGGGGAGGGTAACGGCCTACAGGTTGGCAGGGCCTCTGGGAGAAGCTGTTCCGCAGTCGGGGCAAAGGGTGAACCTACATAGCAAACTGGAATTTTGCTGGAGACAGAATCCACGTCTCTTAAACAGGAAAACCCTATCTGCTATTCAGCTGGCATCGGGGCCCACTCTAGTTCCCCTATTTCTAAATCTGTCCTTTCTCCCTTCATTTCCTCATCTTGCTTATACAGGATTTGGGGAGGAGAAGAGCAAGCAGCCCAGGCTGACTGTTCCCTTCCAGAAGGTCTGACCACAGCACCGTGTCAATACACCTGTCCTGGAGAGTGAGCAGACATTTTACCTCCACGGGATTACCGGGATTACGGGACCAAAATCCTACACAACCTTCCTGATTGCTTTTCCCACTTCTTAATTCATTCTATCCTCATTTTCTGCTTTCCCTTATCCTTTGTGAAGCAGGATTGTGTATGATATTTGTTTTCTATTATCCATTTTGCCCTGGGTTGAATCCTACGTCCCCAAAATTCAAGTCCGTCCAAAAACCTCAGAATGTGACCTTACTTGGAAATTGAGTCCTACGGAGGTAATTAGTTAAGATGAGGCCACACTGAACCCATGCATGACCTCATATCGCATGAGATCCTAAATCCAATGACTGATGTCCTTATAAAGGCAGGGAAGATGCAGGGACAGACAGGGAAGACGGCCACGTGACTGCAGAGGCCGAGCTGAGATAAGGAAGGCCAAGGACTGCCAGCCACCCCCAGAAGCTGGAAGAGGCAGAGGGATCCTTCCTCGGATCCTTCCCCGGAGCCTTCGGAGCCCCGCAGCCCCGCCGACACCTGGGTCTCTGACTTCCAGCCTCTCTTGCGTGCGGGGCTGTTACGGCAGCCTCAGGACACAGATGCAATCCGATACTTGTACTTCTGTTCGGTGTTCCATTAAGGCGTGGGAATATTAAACACGTACAATTACAAGCGGGCTCCCGAACCCTTTCACCCCCCGTGCCGCTAACTGTGTGGTGTTGTCTAGCGTGGCCTTGTTCGCATCCAGCAGCACCACAAAAACAGCATCGGGGCTAAAGCGACGTGTCTGGCAAAGCGAAAGCGCATCTCGGCAATGACAGCACAGGACAGGTGTGCACCCGCAGGGCCTCCTCAGACGTGTTCTTGAACACGGCATGTGCTCCCAGATGACTGGCAGCCTGCTTCAGCCTGGGAGAGGCAGAGCACGGTCTCTGTTTCCTCGCTGGAGCGTTATGAATCGGAGTCCCAGCAAACGAGGAGAAACAAATGCCTTGGAGGAGAGTAATGAGCAGCAGGATCTGAGATAGAAATTAGTCCGCAGATGTCCTTAATTTGGGAACGAGGAAACCACACACAGCTACCACGCGAGTCCTTTCCGGAGCATCCGAAAGCAGAGACAGGATGTCGGTGATGTTGGCACTGACCGCCCGGCGAAAGGGCCCTCTGCCGCCGTCCACCGCTCAGGGGAGCGACATGTCTTCCCTCCGTGGAATTAACAGGGAGTCTGTGGGGCCATACTCGGAGCCGACACGGCTCTCCTGTCCCTCCGGTCTCCCCCCAGTGTGTCGTTCTGACCGTCACGAACAGGGCGGCGGCTCTACTTACAGCTGCAGGCACCGGGGGCAGGGCGTCCTGTCTCCCACCTGTGCACACACTCACGGCAGTGCGCACGCGCTCGTTCTTATTTTACTCCACGGGCTAATCCATCGCTAGTGTCATTCACTTTAAATCTCAAGTCCCTCCAGACTCAGCCAGCGAGAGCCCCGTCATGTTTACTTTCTGGTCCGAACTAGTCCCGCTCATCTTACTTTGCCTGCTGCCCTGGTCCTGGCATCGGCCCAGGGTCCAAGGATGCCTGCTCCCTCCGTGGGAGACGGCACCACGGTGCTCACGGCCACGGAGCGCTGCTGTTCCCACGGCCTCTCCGCAGGCAGGGGTAGGGTGCGTGACTCACACGCAACATACACAACACACACATATACACAGCAAGCACACCACGCACACCAAACACACGCGCAGACCCATATGTATCTATGCTCCGCCTTTGTCTCCAGCTCTTCCTGATAACATTATTTCCAAGCCAACAGCACCCGATCCCTTCGGCCCTCCGGCACCCACATCCGCAGCTCGCTCACCAGCAGCGTGGAGTTATCTCCCTTCTGCGGTGTTCCTGACAAAAAAGCGTTAACTGAATCTAATCATGAGGAAATACTAACTAGACACCCAAAACAAGGGATAGTCTACAAAATAAATGGCTTGTGTTCTTCAAAAATGTCAAGGTCACGAAGGACAGAGGAAGGCCAAGAGACAGTTTCAGATTAAAGGAGACTAAACCCACAGGACAACTGAACACAACACGTCATTCTGGATGGGGTCCTGGACCAGGAGACACTGGACAAGACATCACGGGACATCTGACATAACTTCTGGATATGGAGCGTGGATTAGATCATGGTATTATTATATCACGTTCAACTTCTCGATTCTGACTTTCGTGCAGTTATAGGAGAACGTCTTATAGGAAATACACACCAACCTATGTAGAAATAAAGGGGCATAATGCCTACAACTGACTCTCAAATGATTCAGAAAAAAAGGTGTGTGTGTGTAGATGTCTATAAACACACACACACACACACACACACACACACACACACACACACACAGGGTGGAGGGCAGGATGTGAAGATGTGCCTGCCAGCTGAGCCCCGGCCCCTAGCTAGACTCGCCGCATTCAACAGTCCCTCTCCCCTAGGTTTACTCTTCTCAAGAGTCGACATCCCAGGAGAGAGACCCGTAGCTGACCAGGGTCCTAGCCTGCCTCCTGGGGACGCGGGATAAGGAGAAACGTCATGGGAACAGAGCCTCCGGGGTCTCCGTCGGCTGCCATAATGAACCCCAAAGTCCTGAGACTTACCCATCTACTGAAATAGGGAAACTAAAGGAACCCCATAAAAAAACTATTTTCTCTTTTTCCTGCTTCTAGTTTTGCTAGGACCCACATCCCCGCCTTACACATCTGTTACAGAACAGATAACATCTATCCTCCTTGTAAATGTCAAGGAGTTAATGATTTCTTTGGAGTCTTCCAGCACAACAGATAACATCTAACGAGTGACTGGACAGAGTCGTCATGAACTTTTCCAAGACCACGACTCACCAAGACCCCTGGCTCCAGGGCATAAGTGACTTACGGAGGACAAATAAACCCTCATCTCTGTTCCCGGATCAATGAGGAGACATGGGCGCCAACCACCGTCAATAAAAACCCCAGGCCCCAGGCAAATACGAGACTCACGCTTCTTTCCTTTCTGAGTCTCCCAAATGCTGTCTGTATCCACACTCTCTCTGTATCTTTAATAAACTCTGTTCTTACTTCCTCTCGGTTCGTGTCTGATTGCTATCCTGCGTGGAGCCAACGGCCTTCTTGGCTGGTCCTGCGGGGCCCTCCTCTGGGTCCCAGGACCCAGCCAGCCTGCATCAGTCCCACAACTGCACACAAGGGAGGGAAGTCAGGTCCCCAAAGGAAATCGAGGTGTTGTTAGCAAGGGCAATGCCCGGTGGGAGAAAAACACAGCCTTTGAAGGAACGTTAGAGTCAACTCTCTCCCTTTTTAGCAAAGGAAGCTGGGATCTAGGAAGTAAAGGTCAAAGAGCAAGTCTGAGGCAGACGACACTCTGTATCTTTGCTACCCAGAGTGTGGTTATGGACTCAGGGCAGCGCATCTCCTGGGAAACGCGGACTCTCAGGCCCCACCCCAGACCTCCTGAGTAAGCACGTGCATTTTAACAAGTTGGGGGGGAGCAGGTGTATACTAAAGCCTGAGAAGCCCAGCTCCACCAGCGCCTCAATCTAAGAAAAGAAGGAAGAAAGAAAGGAAGAAAGAAAGAATTTGTGACATACAGGAGTTCCATGGAGTTCTGTGATGTTCTTACAATTTTCTTCTGTGGTTTTGAAAATTGTATCAAAATAAAGTTACAAAACAGACAAGGAAACTGAAGGTAAGCACCCACTAGATGAAAGGTAAGTGTCTAAAGCCTGTGGCCAGGTTACTGGTAGACATGAAATGAAATGACAAAGGCTCTGGAAGGGAGGCAGAGGTCTGCGGTCAGCCCTGAGGCCCTGTGGGTGCCCACCAACCAGCAGGGGCCTGAGAAGCAGAAAAGGGTGTGACGGCCACAAGCGGCTGTGGTGAAAGAGATGAAGGGGTCCAGAATACGCCATTATGGCATAGAAAGTATTCTGAGTGGAAGGCATGTGACTTCCTGAAATTTCTCATCTGCCTAAAAGCACAGCCACCTAGAATTCAAGTGTCATAAACCCCGCCCCCGGAGTAACCAGGGGAGATGTCTCCCATCTAGTCCCATTGGGGTCCATTTAACCTGTCCAAAAAGTCATTTGTTTTTCCATACATGCCCTTCTCCTCCTTCTCTTCCCTTATTAAGATGGCATATAAGCCCTTTGAGTCACATTTTCCTGAGACCTCCCCTACACAGCACATCTGTCTTTTGTAGTTTAATTTGCATGCCCTCAAGCCAAGAGCCTAAGAGGATAGAGGAAAACTTATTCCTTCCCAGTAGAGATCAATAGGGAAGAGAAACTTTTGAAAGGGTGGGCTAGAGGACGGCGAGGCTGGCTCTAGACTCTGCCTTTGCCCCCTTCTTTGTCTAAGGGGTGTGGGATTCCTGAACCCACTGTAAGAAGGGCTGTCACAGCATGCGAGGTGAGGTTGCTCGCAGAACAGGAAGCGGTGTTCTGCTCTACATCTAACTTGTTTAGATTTCATTTTCTCTCAGCCGAGTTCTGCCCCCGGTAAGCCATTCACTGGGCTCAGAGTTCACACTTATTTCCCCCACAGCCATTTTATAATCCTGCCGGTAGCCCGTGGTCGTTTTTCTGTGGACACCGTGATTATTACAGAAACTACAGAAGACTATGAAGGAGTCTGAACAGTAGCTGTCACTGTCAGAACCAAAGACGGAGGACACCTTAGCAACATTCCTGGTCACAGTTTGCACCACCGATAAGCCACTCAACAGTCACACGGGGAGGCCAGGCACCCACGAGCATTTTATAATGACGCCGGCTATGCGAGGGCCCGCGCCTCCACGCAGCACCAGGCCAGAGCACTGATGTGCCAGCACTCACCACTGATCCCGGGAGAATGAGATGATGAGGCGAATGCCGGGGGGGAGTGGAGCCATTTACGCCCACTGACCACGGAGTTCTGGTCACAAGAGAGGATGCTTCATGCATAGGTTATGAACCCCGGCTCCAAGTATTTCTCTCCGGTCCCTGCAGCTCCCGTGGACTGGCAGGTGCGTCGAGGTGTCCTGCTGGGTCTCGCTTGCCCTCTTCCTTCGGGCAGAGGCTCGGCTCTCTACAAGGAGAATGAGGAGTGGAAAAGTCAGGGGTCCCAACAGGCACTGTGGGAGTCCCCTGGCCGAAGTAACATCCGGTGTGGGCGTCAGCCAGCCCAGAGCAAAGCTGGACTGCCAGCTCGACAGGGAGCTCCCCCCACCGTGAGAGCTACCAGCTGGAGGTAGAGCGTCTGCCCTCGGGGACAGCTTGTGTGAAGATCGCAGACAGGAATTCCACGTGGTGTTCTGATGGTGAACAGAGAGACCCAGAGTCCCTCTCCATCCGGGAGACACCTACAGAACCTCCCATTCACTCTGAACCACAGCACCCTGCGGAACTGATATTAATACTCACGGGAAACCAGTGTGTGCCCAATGGTTCCACCATGTGCTCAATCACCGGAGCATGCCAGGGAACAGGACACGCTCGACTCCACCCCTGGGGACCAGGCTACGTCCCAGCCACACCAACAGAGAGGCACACAGGCCTGGGGAAGATGGCGGGTCATCAAGCCAATCATTTCACTGCGGCCTTCCAACTGAACTGAAACGCATCCGATGCTGTGGGAGGAACCTGACTGTGTATCTGCCCCATCTCCGTGGTCCCCTCCGAGGTCAAGCAAAATGACCCCATTCTGAAGTCAGGGCCGAAGGCAGAGCAAGATGGAAAGGAATGGGCAGGGAGGCCTGAGAGCTGACGGTGACGCCCAGCGCGCCAGGCAGGCCTGGTCTCCTGTCCCACAGCCAACCTCACGATGTGTTATTTTTCAGTCTGTCCTCGATGCTTAGCAACAAGGAATCTTTTGGACCAACGCATCAGATGACACGGGACCCGGGGCCTGCAGGGGCATGGCTTGCTCTGTCTTAGCACTCACTGAAAATTCACCAGTTACATGATTTTTTATTAAAAAAATCTACTTTTGAGTAAACATTCATCTCCATTTAAAGCTGCTGAAATTTATTTAATGTCTTCAAAGAACTTCTTTGGGGTTACAGACAAGCAAGCAAATAGCTCTGCTGGAAGGCTCCAGCTAAACTCCTAAGAGCCTGGGCACCCCCCCCCCACCCCCATTCCAGCCCTCGCCCCTCCACACATGCCCCTCCACACATCGCACCTCCTTCAAGGATCTCCCTGCAGGCATTTAGCAAAATCATTCAGAATCCTTGCTGTGTTTTCATCCCAGGACCCCTGCCCCCGCCCCTGCATCTCTCTCAGGGAGGCAGTGGAGAGGCTGTGTGTCTGCTCCAGCCAGACTACACCTTCGCCAGCCGGCCCACTGCCCACCCCACGCCTATCTGCCGCCCCTGACCTTGGGCTGGGTAATCCCACCTTCCCGGCTAAAAACTGGGAATGATGGCACCTACATGTTAGGGTTCTGATGGAGAAGAAAGCAGATCATCCATGGAAAGCGCTTAGCACTGGGCTTGGTGCGCAGAAGACGCTCGCTAAAAAGCAGCTAGTGTGACTGCAAATCCAGGAGAGGGAGCCAGGCCTGCAGGGGGCCGCCCCATCCCCCCATCCTCGGGACTTAGGTGCAAACTTGGCACAGAGCAAGTGCTGCAGAGATGTGTTAAACCGATCTCCGCAAATGCTTCAAAGCTGTTTTTGCTCAAAATCTAAAGAATATTTTACTAAAATTCCGCTTAAAGTCAGTGGGCTCCTGTTTGGGCCTCAATCTACTTTGAGAAACAATTTTGTGACGATGACTTCAGAGTAAAGGATGTAAGTTTTACAGTGCCTGAAAATGGATGGACGGAGTCTACCTTCTTCCCCTGTCCAAACACTGCTTCTCTAGGTGTGGCTCGGCTAGTCTATTGTCATCTGCATCAATCAATCAGTAAACCTCAATTCTGGTAAAACCTGTAATTAAAAAAAAAAAAAAAAAAAAAACAACCCAAAAACAAACTAGAAGGCTCTGGAAATCAGCAGGGAAGAAAATCTCAACTTCTTTTTAAAACAATTGCAGGGTCTTCCCCTGTGAATTGGGTGAAAGCAAGTGCTAGAATTCTCATAGAAGTGCAGTTAAGCTGCACAAAGGTAGTGATTTTACATGTGGGATGTGAAGAGCTCAATTTAATGAGGCTCCAGGGCCCGGGCAGTGGCCCCTGAGAAGCACGGATTGCAGGGAGAGCCCGTGGAGCCCTGTGAGGCCCGCTGTGAGGCAAGGCACTCCCTTCCGATGAGGACAGGCAGCTTGCCCAGCAGGCTGGACATCAAGCAAATTCAGGTCCAGAAGCTCTCAGCTCCGTCCTCCCTCTCTTCCTCCTCTGGAGAGCACAGGGGAACGAGGTGGGGCCCTTGCCTGACACCCTGTGTTGGGCACACAGCCCAATTACATACAACGAAGACATACTTTTTCCCCTAGTCACTCTTTATAGGTGCTCCTGGAGCTCACCACTCCCAGAGAGAAGTCACAATACCCAGTGTCATTCTGCCATCAGACAGGGATTCAGCTCCCCCTCCCCAGCAGCTCAGTCAAAATCTGCAACAGGTACATTTTACACCCATCTTCTGAAAGAGCCCAAGCCAGGCACTAGAAGAGGAATGACCCGAGGCAAACACGCATTCCCGAGCCGCGCTCTCTGGCCGTGCTCGGGTGACCTGGCCACCCGGAGCGGTCCACAGGCTCCTACGACAAGAATAAGACTGAAAAGAAAGTCATGGCACGAGTAACTCTGAAAGGGCCTTCCCAGAACGGAGCCCTGCTTTAAATCATCTCAGCAGCCCCGTGTGGAGTTTAAATCACCTACTTAAAGCCAGAGTTTTTAAAGTGGATCTTATTTTAAGACAAAGATGGGTGGGAGATGCATGTCCCCCCAAAAAAATTTTTTTCTTTTTTCTGGAAAGAGAGAGAGAGAAGAGAAGGAGGGGAGGGAGAATGAATACAACCTCATTTCCAGAGAAAATACTTCCTACGGTTTGCACTTTAAAGACTGTATTCCATATTAAACATTACTGACAGTGACCACTATCTTTTTCCTGTGGTTTCAACACAAAAAGGACAGTGCACCACTGTTGTCTCCCCTCCCTCCCCCAACACAATGAACGTCCAAGGTGATGCACAAAATAGACCCTGTAGATGGGGTCCAAGGCTACATGGTGAGACGCTGAAGGTCTGGAGTCTTGACCTACAAGAAGACCAAGGAAGGACCCTGAGAGAATACCTAACACAGTTACCAACTCAAAACAACTTCCCACAATTTCTGGTCCCAGGCAGGGGGCACCTTCCCGGCAGCCAGCTGCCAGCTGCCAGCTCCCAGCCCCAGGAGAGGGAAGGAGAGGCAGGCTCCGGAATTCCACCTTTAGAAATGCAAACCTGGGGGCTGGCTTTCCAGAGTCCTCCGTTCAAATGCAAATCCGGACGGGCCCGAGGGGTCACCCAGTCACCAGGAGCGGCCGCGTGGCTGCTAGGGCGGGGAGCGCCGGAAGGTGGGGGAAAGAGGGAAAAAGAGGCCGCTGGTTGGAGGTCGGCAGGTGGGGGGACTTTCCAGCGCTTTCCTACCGATCCACAAGGACGCTGTCACTCGTGTTGGCCGGGAGGCTCACGAGCTCCGGGAACCAGCTGCTCAACAGACAAACAGCCCAGAGGCCCAGAGCGCCAGCGCCCCAAGCCTCCCGAACGGCTTTCAGCGCCGACTCCTCCCCGGCGGCCGGTCCCCGGGGGAGGCGGGCTCGGCGGCACGCCCACGTCCTCGGCGCGCGGCGGCCAGTGCGCGGGGCTCCTCCCGCGGGTCCCCGGACCCCCGCTGTCACCGCGGCCGCGGCAGGGTGGGGAGGGGCGCCCGCAGGAACGCTCAGCTCGTCCCTGATTCCACTCGTCCAGAATCCCCGCGCCGCTGGGGTCCCTCCGGAGGCAAGGCAGGAGTCGAGACGCCCCGGCCCAGGCCAAGGCCAAGCACAAAGGCCGGCGGGGCGGGGGACGGCCGGAGCGCAGGGACCCGCCCCGCCGCGGCAGGTGCTGCGCGGCCGCAAAGCCCGAGGCCGGCGGCCCGGCGAGTGCAGGCAGTGCGGAGCGTCCCCGCGTCGCTCTCCCCGCCCTGTCCCTGTCTCCGTCCCCGCGCCTCACCTGGCCGCGGCCCGAGCCGGCCGCCGCGGGCGCTTCCTGCTCGCGACTTCCTGGGGCGGCGCGCGGAGGCCCCGCCGGCCCCGCTGCCCCTTTCACTTTCCTGCGGCCCGCGGGGCGCCGGGGCCCGGGCGGCGGCGGCGGGCGGCTCGGCCCTCCCCCTCCGGCTCATTCCCCCTTCTGCGATCCTCGCCGTCCTCCCCCGATCCTCCCCCGGCCCCTGGGCGCGCCCAGGATCCCAAACAGCCCCGGGGGCGCCCCCACGCGAGTGGCGCCCGGCTGCTGGGGCCCCCAGGCCGCCCCCCGCCCCAGCTCGGCATTTTGGCGGCCGGCTTGTGTCATTGCACCTGCCGGCTGGCTCGGCGGGTGCTTACTGGCTCGTTCTCCACTGGCCAACAGGGAGCTCCCCCTGCGCCCTTAGTCCTCAAGGTGGGTCTTACCAACACGCAGCGAAGCGACGCGCGCCCTTGGAAGGCCCAGCGCTGAAGAGGGTGTTCCTTGGACTACTTGCCTTAATTCCCACAGCCCCTTCCCAAGAGTCAGAATCATAAAGCTAGCCTTCTACTAAGTGAAAAGTGGCCCACGGGTAGGCTCTATTGACCCTTCTTTAATCACAACTGAATGTGCATGACACGCAGCTCAGATGCTTAGACTGGAAGAGCCCAGCCTGGCTCTGGTCACCTGTGTCCATGGCTTCTCGCTGGTCCCCTCACAGGCAGTTCCCGCTGCATCCCAGAACAACTGTTCTCTGAATCCCACTCTCATTTCGGGCCCACAGTTGACCCTGGGCAGCCCCCACAAGGGTCCGATTATATTCCTACAGGCACCCACAGTAGACAGCATCCTACCTGGGCCCAGGTGCCCAGCTCCCAGAACAGAACCTCCCAGGAAGAGCAAAGTGAAGCAGAAAACAAACACATTTTGCAGATGAAATTCCAGGAAGGAGGCTGCCCCTGGTTAAAAACAGTGCTTATGGCTAAAAGCACTTCAAGGCCTCGCTGTAAAAGCCCAGAGGTCTGTAGGGACAGCGGGTCCGGGCACAGCGGCCTGCGCCTCCCAACATCTCCCTCAGGCCAGCCTGGAGAAGGTTTCCTCCTCTCCTGCCAGGCCTCACGGTTTCCCCTGGGGCCCTGTTTTGTTTCTAGAACATTCTGCCATCCTTTTCTGTTGGCTGAGTTGTGTAAAATGCACCACTTCTCTGGCTTTTTTTTTTTTTTTTTTTGAGAGTGTGGTGTGGGGGGTGGAGGGGTGGAGCAGAAGGACAGAGAGAATTCCAAGCAGATGCTATGCGGGGGGGGGCTCTGTCCCAGGACCCTGAGATCATGACCTGAGCTGAAATCAAGAGTCGAATACTTAACGACTGAGCCATGCAAATGTCCCCTTTGGCTTTTGAAAGGCATTCTCCATGCAGAAAGGAAACCTGCCAGCCTCAGGGGGCCCCAAGGTTTCAGCCACAGGACACCTGCTGGGCCCCCTCCTCTGGGAAGTGAGATGGCCCCAGGCGTCTCAACTTCTTTCTCCCTTTGGCAGGGTCTCTGCGGGCCAGTTCCTTCTCCCTTTCCTGACTCTCCGTTCTTGGTGATCCCCAAACCAGCCCAGTCTGGCTCCCATCTCTCCCCAGACCACCCCTCTGGAGCTCCCACGGGTTCCACTCAGGGCTCCTACTCTCTCGCTGAAAGTGTGCTCTGCCTCCCCCATCAGCCTCTTCCTCAGACACCCACTCTCTCACCCGCCTCAAACTGCCCTCCTAAAGCAGCTGGGATCCTGTCATTCCTGATGAAACCCCTCACGGTGCCCCTTTGTCCCTCAGGAACAAGACCTGGTCCCTTAGCTTCCCACAAGGCCTGACCCCGCTCCTGCAGCTTCCTGCCCCAGCTTGGGGACAGCACTGTCGCCTCCAGGAGGCGTGTTTCTCACATACTGACGGGTCTGCCCTGCTGGCCGGCCTCAGCCTTTCCTCCTGGATTCAAATCTCTCTGTCCCTCAGGCAGCCTGTGCGGCATTTCCTGGGGCCATAGAAACCAGTTTATCCTGACTTTTCGCAGTGACTTGGTACCAGTTCTTTCTAAATCTAGTTGGAGAGACCCTCAGAGTCATGCCCTGACTCAGAAGGCAGCAGTCCCTGTCCGCAAGGTGTCTCAGAGAAAATGTGAATTGCGTGGCATACTTTGGAAAACCAGAGGGGGCCAGGATGGTCTACAGAATATTTGCCGAAAATATTAATCTTTTAATTTTAAACAGATTAAAATATTAATCTTTAATAAAATATTAATCTTTTATATGATTATAAAAACACCTAAAAATGTAGTATGGGGAATAATAAATTTGTATAAAACGTCCAAATAAAACAGTTCACGCTTTGAAATGAGAACCTATGATTGCTTCGATGAATATTCCAGGTTTTATGGTTAAGACAGCTGCAAGCAAGCTCAGAAGAGAGGGGACAGCTGGGACGTCTTCATTGAGACACTTTTCTCTGTGCAACTAGGTAACTTTTTAAACATTTTAAAAAAGATTTTATTTATTAATTTATTTGCGTGAGAGCGAGCGCAGGGAGGGGCATGGGGAGAAGGACAGAGGAAATCAGAAGCAGATTCCCCATTGAGAAGTGACCCCCACAAGGGGCTCGATCTCACCACCCTGAGATCACGACCTGAGCAGAAATCAAGAGTTGGACACTTACCAGACTGAGCCTCCCAGGTGCCCTAAGTAACTTTAAAACCATTTTTTACAATCACAAATTTTACAACGGTTGAAATTATAAAGAATCTAACAGCTCCTTCTTTTCTTTCATTGACACGTAATATGGTGATTTCTTAGGAGAACAGAATGAATTGCAATCCAGCTGAACTTTTCCAATCCAGTGTTTCAAGGTCAGGACACGGTGTGCTCGGCCAGGGATGGTGAGCCCTCGGGTGGCCACGGACACAGCCCAGGGCCAGGGTTCCAGATGGATGAACCCAAGGGGGCCAGGCGTGGGGCTGTCCGCTGAACACCCCTGGCCTGGTTGGGTCTCTGCTTTAACCCGAAACGCCCATGCTTGCTTTGACTGTGTTGATGTTATTTCAGTAAAAGAGGAACAGACCAAATGAGAGGTGCTTTCGTTCTTACGCACCAGGTGTCTGCTGCCCACGGGGGCCAGCCCTGTGCCAGGCACCGAGGCCTTGGTGACAAGGGGCTTTGACTTTGAAAAGTTCAGAGAGCAAAAGGCGTGTGGCAAGAATCAGCCGGTCCCCTCAACGGGAGACTCACGTGAGCGTGAGGAAGGGGCTCGTCTTCGCGTGTCAGGGCTGCGGTGACAAAGGGCCTCTAGCCAGGCAGCTTCGAACCACGCCAGTGTACGGTCTCCCAGTCATGGAGGCCGGGAGTCCGGGACCAAGGTGTTGGCCGGGCTGCGCTCCCCCCAAAGGCTCCATGGGAGGGCCTGTGTCAGGCCTTTCTCCCAGCTGCCGGTGCTGCTGTCCATCCTTGGGTGTTTGTTAGCTCAGAGATGCGCGCCTGCAATCTGTCATCACTCTGTGTCTCCCGCGGGTCTGCGTTCACTTCCCTCCGTGTGTCTGTGTCTCCCCTCTTACAAGGACCCCGGTCATACTGGATGGGGGGCACACCCGACTCCAACACGACCTTGGCTTAACCACCTCTGCGATTGCCCTAGTCCCAAATAAAGTCACGTTCTGTGGTACTGGGAAGGACAAGAATTTGTGGGGCCGGGGGGGCACCCGCCTGGCACAGGGCCACCACAGAAGTTCCAGCAGGGCACGGGCTAGGGAGTCTATGAGGGAATGCACTCTCAGGCCAGCATCAGGAGGCTGCTGGCACGCTGGGCCAGGGAAGCGAGCAGCTGCCGGGACTCGGGGAGCTGGGGCTGCGGTCAGAGCTGCCAGACAGGAGGGGGCTTGGGAGGGGATGTAGCTGCTGTCAGGGGGTGGCCTGGCAGGGAAGGAGCAGGGAGCAGACAGTCCGACCTCTCAAGTCCCACTCTCCCATTGACCCAAGCCAAGAGGGAGGTAGAGGCAAGGAAACCCCACTGCCACGACACAGCTCCAGGAGGCAAAGACAGATGTGATTTCCATCCCCCTGCCCTCAAAGAGCATCCAGTTAGGGAATACGTCACACAGGTAACCAGCAATCACAACATGGTTACACGTTACGGCCACGGACACACCGGGTGCAAAGGAGGGTCACCTGATCTAGACTAGCCGGTCACAGGAAGTAACATCTCAGGAGCATACAAGGGGTTGGCCAAGAGCATGGGCAGAGAAGGGACATGGTCCATGCAGAGGGAACCCAGCAGCACGAAAACCTGGGAAGCAAGGCAGCAGGCTGGTCAAGGAACAGTGATGGCCCAAGATTATGATTGCTGGGGAGCATGGGTTGGAGAAAGGTCTAGAAGGCAGGGAGAGAAGAGAGCCAGGGCTGTCCCACAGGTGTTAGCCTTGGGCAGCTAAGTGAATGGTAGAGTCTTCGTGGAGAGAGGGACATGGAACATACAGACTTAGGGGGCAGGTGGGAGAGGAATTTATTTGTACTTGTTGACCATTTGGTTCCCAGGGGACTTCTCAGTGGAGATGCTGATGGGGGCTGGAGGTGTGGCTTTAGAGTCTCTGGAAGAATCTTAAGCTGGTGAGGGAGGCCAGGTATGGACAGCAATGGACAGCAGGGGAGTAGAAGCTTGCCCAGGCAGGAGGCCGAGACTGAACCTAGGGGTGCCAACATTAAGGGCCAGGCAAAGAGGAGAGGCTGGAAGCCGTGGATAGAGTAGTAAGAAAGGCCAGAAGAGGGTGATGTCCAAGGGCCCAAGGAAGGCAGTTTCCAGAAGGGGATGGGGGGGGGGTGCTGTAGAGTCAGATTCTGTACACAAGTCAGGGTTTACAAGCTTTGCCCACAAGTGGGGGATTGAACCTTCCATTGGCAGGGGGAACCACTTTGGGGCAGGACTGAGTGAGGAGTGAAGAGGAGGAGGCAGCATAAAGCAGACAACCATTTCAGGAAGGTTGGCTGTGCCTGGGGAGGAGAGAAGGGTCCAAAGCTGGAGAGGGACCCAGGGAGGATGAAGGATGTTCTGAATGTCTGGACATTTTCGAGCACATGTGGAAGTTGAGAGAACACTATAATGAAGCCCCAGCTGCCCCTCACTCAATTTCATCAACTACCAATACGCAGCCAGTCACGCTTCTTCCTTGTTCAACCCCTCCCTGCCCAGCAGTATTTTGCAGCAAGTCCAGACATCGTAGCCTGCCATCTGTAAACTTTCAGCTTGCATCTCTAAAAGATAAGGTTTCAAACATCACCACGACCCAATGGTCGTGACTCCCCCAAGCACAGATAATCCCTTAACAGCATCAGATACCCAGCCTGTGCTCTCAGTGTCCCTGCCGGTCCTACAACGTTCTCGCCCTCTAGTTGGTTTGTTTTTAAATGGGGATCCAAGCAGACGGCGCCCGTATTGCCCTGATATGCCCCCCGGGCCTCCTCATCTGGAGATTTGCCCTGTGCCTCTCTGGGCCCTGACACTTTGTTCCCGTGGTTGCAGAGGCCAGGCCATTTGTCCTGCAGTGTCCTACACTCTGCGTGGTGCTGGCTCCATCTCTGAGATGTGATCGAACACGTTCTTTTGCCCGCCGCCCTTCCTGAACTCAGCAGGGAGATCTTGAGGTGTGGTCTGGTTCGGGCAATGAGGAGCATGACATGGGTGACTGTCGACGTTCCCTAAGTCCATCCTTCACTCAAAGTCAGAATCACAGAAGTCGGGAAGGGACATCACAGAAGTCCTGTCCTAGACCCATGAGTTCTCTTTATCTGTAGTGCACTTCCACAGAGACGGACTTGCCCTCCTCAGTGACTTGCTGGCTCTAAGGCGTGGTCGGTGTAGGAAAGGCAGAATAAAGGCGGGATTCCTTCCTTTCTCTGCCACTTGTCAAAATAATGACTTGGTTTTCTAGCACTCTTCCAAAAGTTATCAGTTTCCTTTCGTGTTGTTTTGCCTTTTTTGCACTCATCTCATTTGCCCATCTTGGCCGTGGTGGGAGCCTCTTCTTTTTTTTTTTTTCTTTAAGATTTTAAAAATTTATTTGGAGAGAGAGAGCAGGGGGCGGGGCAGAGGGAGAGCGAGAATCCTAAGCAGACTCTGCATTGAGCACAGAGCCTCATGTGGGGCTCGATCTCACGACCCTGAGATCCTGATCTGATACCAAGAGTCAGCTGCTCAACAGGACTGCAACCCCCCAGGCACCCCTGGAAGTCTCCTCTTACTGGCTCCTGAGTCCTTCTGCCATGACCCGGTCCATTGATAACGTCCTTCCTTTCCAGTGTGACACGATGTTCTGAGCTCCAGAGGCAGAAGGACAAGGAATCCAAACCACGTGAGGAGAAATGAGTCCCGGGATGGAGAAGGGACAATGGAAAAGGACAGATGTAGACAGAGGTCAGTCTGCAGGCAGGCAGGCATGAGCTGGAGTTCTCATCTACGTTCCCTTGTTCAGAAGGTAAAGTCAGTTGCTGCAAGGGACGAGCCCGGAGGTAGCCTCTGGCGTTGGAGGAAAATCAAGAGGATTTAAAGGAACCTGCAGCGAACACTGCCTAGCGGGCAGCAGGTAGGTGCTGCCGGCCACGAGAAGGAGAGTAATGAGAGCATGAGTTTCTATCGGTGCCAATCTGTGTGTGCGATGGAATGTGTCTGTGGCCCGAGTGACACTGAGAGAGGACAAAGGTGGGCAGCTCCAACCTGAAGGGTCAGCTTTTGCCACCACCCCCCCCAATTTCCAGGGAGGAGTCACTCCTTTCCCCTGGCGTTGAGAAAAGGGTGGTTCTGGAAGGTTCGGTCTTTCCTGAGAAAGAACCACAAAGCATGAGACCCTACTGTGTGCAGAAGAAGTCCTGTGCTAGGATCTGGGTTGCAACAAGAAGTAAGGTTTAAAGCAAGGACCCTCTGTCTGCGAGGGAACTGGGAGGCGAGGCCCGGGCGCATCCGGGAAAGGAGCAGACAACCCCGGGGAGGGCCTCTGTGGAGGGACCTTTGGCGAGTCTGGACTTCGGAGCTCAAGAGAACACCGCAAGCTTAGAAAGCATAGAAGCATTGAACAGTACTAGAGAGGGAGGGAAAAGCAAAATCAGAAGCTGCTTACTTAACGTGGAGAAGCTTCACTTCCTCTCCACTCATCAAAAAGTCGGACTTCCAGCAGTATGGGGCGCTAACGGGCGAGCAAGCTGATTATTAACGTTGCTGGTAAAAAGCAGAACAGACGGCCTCCCACTGTTAAGCACACCCTGCAGGCCACCTTCACCGTGTGCATGGTGGGGGGGCAGAAGCCTCGCTGTGCCCCCCCACCCCCCCCGCCGAGCGCCAGCTGTCCTACCGTGGCTTCCTGCAGCGGATGTGAGGGTGACGGAGATCACGTGCTGGGATGTGGGCTCCACGAGGGCAGGGATTTTTTTACCCGTTTGTCCATCAGTGAGTCCTTACCTCCTAGCATCTAGCCTGGCACAAGGGAGACACTCAGAAACCCCTGCTGCTGAGGGGCTGCTCCCAAGTGTGGGGGAGTGGGGGGTGGGGGATGGTGTTACTCTGAATACTAAGGATTCGGACATGCCCTGGGGCTGGGGGAGGAGGGAACTAGCCACAAAGTCCCTTTCAGCAGGGTGTGTGGGTGATCTGCCGTTTTCTTCTAAGAATGGATCCTGATTTCCTGCCTCCTCTCTTTACTGTAAGTCCCATTAAGGCTTGGTTATGTGGCATAAAGCTCACGGAAGTCTGAAACCCAGATCTGCCTACAAAGTTCCTGTGGGTCACGTGGCAGCCGCCTTCCTGCATCTGTGAGGGGACGTGTCCTGCCACGTTGGGGACGGGGACCAGAGTGGCCTGGCCGCCCCGGGGCCGCAGTCTCCCTGCAGGGGTACTGCCTGCCGTCCTTGCTGCGCCCAGCAGCACCCACTAGATGGGTCACCTTGGAACGTTCCTGCACCTCTTTACGCCTCAGTGTCTTCTCTAATGTAGGGTCACTGAGCACTTGGCTCTGAAAGACACCGTGCCTGTTACAACGAGGAACAGGACAGATGCCGTTCTCAGGGAGCTCGCCATCTAGTCCGTATGAAACTACAGTGAGCCTCAAGCCACAAAACCCCCAAGTCGCCCCAAGTCCTTAAACATGCTATAAAATTTCTAGTTACAACAACATAAAAAGTCTTTTAGAAAAAAAATTATGTATTTTTTTGATATTGTAACTTCTGTGACCCCAACGATATTTTGAACGTAGTAAGAACGAAGCAGAGGAGCGCCCTGGTGAATGAAGTTCTAACTGAGCTTGCTTAATACATGGGGATTTTTACATTTCCGTTCTTGTTCGTTGGGGGAACTTGGAGGGTCCCGACATGGAGGCCCTGCCCCCAGTGCCAGAAATAAGCAGCCCTGAGCTCACGAGCTGCCGCAATGCCCGGAGCCGGCAGCCAGGCGCCCAGCGTGGCCAACGTGGATCCCAGCCCGGTTGTCAGGGCCAAGTTGTAGCGTTCAGCGGGCGCGGATGCCAGTCCTAGGAAAGCTTAAACTACCAGCCCCGTTTGAAATCTTTCTGGCTCTCCTCTTTGTGAAGGGGGAGGGAAAAGATCTCTGCCGCTCTCCTGACCACTGTATTTGGTGCACAACTGCTTGGAGGCTTGCCCTATCAGCTGCATCGCTGAAAGCCAGGCCCGGGGAGGAGAGAAAGACGTACAAACAAGCGGGGTTACCAGCGCCATAAGCAGAGGACAGGCTATTGCCCGGAGCTGAGCAAGTGCTTTTGGGGGTCATCCCAGAGGAGGGATGAATCAGGTACCAGAAAAGTGAAACGGTATTTTCTTACTAACATAAAGGAGTATAACCTCCCTAAGTAATGCTCCCTACCTCCTTCAAATCTGTATTAAACAGTTCCATTCATTCTTTTATCAAACCTCAATTGAGTCAAGATAATTGTGACGTATCCTCTAGGTGAAATATTGTTCCCAGACTTCTGAAGGTCTGAGGTGTTGACCATGTAATAGCACGCGATAATGACAGGTGACAAATGAAACCATTCCAATTAAGTACAAGTATATATGCATTTTAAAAGCCTGGAAGGGCTGCCAGTAAGCGGCTGTCCCAGGGAGGTGAGGGTTACTGGTCAGTTTTACTTTCTTCTTTGTACTTCACTGCATCTTACCGATTTTGCCAAAAGCACTCAGTAATTTTTAATAGTGTGAGCCCTGACTCCGTGTCAGGCTCTGTGCTAGACTGCGGGGCCAGGGCCCTGGGGCGTGGAGGGAGGCTGACCTGGAAACCCAAGTCTCCAGCGTGCCAGGTCTGCAACAGAAGCCGAGAGAAGGGGAGGTCCCCAGGGGCTCGAAGCAGGTAGGAAAGCGTCCCCAAGGAGGTTACATCTGGGTGAAGCGTTCAAGGTGAAGAACTGTTCACCAGGTAGGGAAACTCGAGAATCGCGTTTCAGAAAGACAGAACAGCATTCGCTGATCTAGGAGGGCGTCCTGTAGCAAAGTGGTCTAAATAATTACAACGAGTTAACGTAGGTGAAGAGTAAGCCTGTGGGGAAAAGTGCTCGTCCTCACAAACAATCCAGGAAATACAAATTAAAGGCACCCTGAGAGGCCAGTTCCGCCCACCAAATCAGCCAAGAAGAACAATGACTTACAGCAGGCGAGGGATCCTCGAGCATCCGTCACTGCGCGGGACATCGGCACGGGACCCGCCATTCTAGGAGGCAACACGGGGTAGTAAGCGGTTAGTCTCCCTGCCCCTCGTACTGGCCCAGGAACCCTCCACGCCTACAAGGCTGAATTCTGCACAGGTGGATTTGAGGTGTGGACAGAGCTCTTTGCACTCAGCTGTTCACAGTGATTCTATTCATCTCTTCATTCGTGTCTTCATTTCGGGGAGTGGGTTCATGGGGGTTCCTCGCATTTCTAGGCTGCATCCCTGACACACGAGCACACGCATTCTTCCGTACGGATCAAGCAGTATGTGGTCAGTGATTTAAAAACCCGAGTTAAGTATACACATTTCGTTTCTATAGCACGTGGCCTTTCTAGAACATTTCATCCTCGTGATCTCATTCACTCATGACCTTCCTCCAAGTTGGGCAGGGCAAGCCTTATTCTGGGAAAAGTCACTTGGCTTGCCGGCGCCTCCCCTGCACCTGCCTCGGAGAACCTGATTCACCCTTAGGCCCTGGAAGGTGCAGCCCCTTGGACCTTGGCACCTTCCTCTACCGCCCCTGGCCACCGCAAGGTCGTCTGTAGCATCAGAGCAGAACCAGCCTTACATACCCACTATGGGGAAGAATGACGTCCATTTTAGCATAATGGATCGAGAGGAAGCCACAGAGGATCAGAGTTTTGGTAATTTTTTTAACAGCATGAGTTAATGCTGAATTTGTCCCAAATGGGTCTATAAATTTTTCTCATTTCCTCGAAGCCCCCTAATACACAACCCAGGGGCTCAGCACATACTCGGCTACAATTACTTAACTGATGTATTGAGAGAGCCCCTGGAAAATAGAATCTAAGAAGAATAAAAAAAACAGGATCATAAACCAGATGAAAAAAGAAATTAAAAAATTGATATGTTCTCCTTTTTTCTCTTTTCCAAGTGTTGCATAAATTACGGTTCTGTTGCAAAATGATATCTAACATGCAATTCGATGAGCATGTGTTGATTAACACTTGCTCTGTGCTGTGTGGTGAGAGAGGGGAGCCCGGATGAGCTGCAGGCGCTCCCCTGAGTTGCTGTGTAATATCAAATGCTAGCCTGCCCCATTTCCAGACATCTCGTCTCCGCCCCGCCGACTCCGCTAAGCTCTCTGCCCCACTGGTCACGCCGCATCACTGCATGGGTTCACTTCCGGGGTGGACGAGAATGCGTGTTTGTGTCTTAATGACAGCATCTTGACATCCTTCCATTAAACCACATAACTCAGGTAGGTGTGTGTGGCTGGTTGTTTCCTCTTTCTTGGCTGCCATGTGCACGAGAGGCATAACTTCAGCCTGCTCACTTCGAACGGCAAGGAACTGCCGTCTCTTCCTGCCCTCGTGGACGTTGGCGCTAACGAATACAAGTCTTCGTCACAGACTGACTTCTGATCGTCTCGAGCAATGACCTGGCTGAACGTCTTTGGCAGTTTGATCCTCTTCAGGAAGAAATGACGATTGAAAATAATGAAGCTAAACTGGAGTTGAAAGTCCACAAAGACCTACTGATAGAAGATGCCTCACTGACTACATGAGCCAGACACAGTTTAACTGTGAATAGCTTAGACCTGCCTGCACTGTGCGCTCGGCACTGTGCTAGGCTCACCGTACACATTTCACGTAGACAGCACAACAGCCCTCGGAGGGCAGTGACCACATCTCCATTTTAAAGATGGGCAAACAGACTTCAGAAAGTAGAAAATAGGGCTAGGATTCCAGCCTTGCGTCTGGCTCCTATCCATTAATGCCATTAAAACTCTATTTTTAAAAAAGAGGTTGCAATTCCTGTTTTTAAAATATCTACTTATATGTCTACATCTACCTACCTATTTATCTGTATCTACACGTGTATGTTTATATAGGTGCATACATACAGTATATGCTTACATTGCCAAGAATGGAAACAATTTTAATAAACCGCCTGACATTTCCATAGTTAAGATGGGTCTGAGTTCATTTTGTTGAGAGCCCCTGCTTATTATCTGAGCAGCTGCTACAGCCTTAAACAAAACAAAACAGGCCTGTTTGCATTCTTCTGATTCTCCCTAGTTCTTAAGGCCTTTTCAAGCCAGTCCTGAGGAGCTCGGAAGGGACAGGCTCAGGGACACAGCTAGTCGCCATGGCAACTGCCAGGCCTCCAGCCCTCCGCTTGGAAGTGGTCAGAAAGGTGTGCAATTAGGTGGCAGACACCTGGCGGGGGGGGGGGGGGGGGCTTCCAAGACACTTTCCTCCCCTCCGGAGCAATCCCGCGGTAGAGGCTAAGGGCCCCTTGCTGGCCTGGCCAGGCTGGACCATGTTTTCTTTACTCATTCTTTTTTCGGAGGAGGGTGCGTAGGTTGAGAGAGGTGGGTCTCTGTCCTTTATACTTGGGAAAGGCAAGAAGATAATTTCTTACAGGGGAAACAGAGCTGGGCAGAACGGTGGGCACTCCCCCTCTCCACTCACCGGTGGCCCGCCGTCTCGGCCCTCCCTCCTTCACGGCGGGATGCATCTGCGCAAGCTCCCGCCTGGGGGCTGATGGGAAATCCCTCCTGGGGGATGATGGGAAGTCTCGCGGTGGGTGATGGGCTCACTGGTAGATGATGGGAAACGCCTCCTGGGGGATGATGGGAGACCTTGCAGGGGAATTATGGGAAGTGTCTCCCTGAAAAGGTTTTTAAGAGGTAGAAGGGGATTTCTTCCTTTTTTCCAGTGAAGAAACTCCCTTCTGGTGATGTCCTCCCCCTTTTGCCCCTTATGGCCATGAAGAAAAGGAGGAGAATGAGTTAAGGAAGCATTTTGAGGGCCTCCCTTCAGAGTTTGAAAGCACTGCTTCTGTGACCACCAGGCACTTCAGGGTCACCTGGATTCAGGGGTCAGGGAGTGTAGGGCTACCAGCAATCAGCTTGGCCTGATGAAGTCTTCCTGGGACTCCCCAGGTCTCTCAGAGGGGAGAGCCTGATCGGAGCTCTTCTGCACGGAGGAGTTTGGATCAGGTCTGTTGTTGCTGTGGGAGGCTAGGGCCGGGTCCTGTTGTTACCCCGTCTTGCCTTATATGGGCAACTGCTAAACCTGCAGTGTAGTGAAATTACTGTAGATTAAAGATTGGGGGGGGGGGCAGGGGTAACTGACTCATTTGCATGAGATGTAAATCAAGTTGTAAATTTGGGGATTCACTATTGCTATTTATGGCTAGGCACCCGGCTGCTTGCCAGTGATGTGATCTGAACAGGGTTTGCTTAAGCCACTTATGTTTTTTCAATCTAAAGCTCATTGAGCCCGTGGTTCTCTGCTTGGTAGATGGTTTAAGGCCACTCCCAGAAAACCACGGCTATTCCTTTAAATCGGATTTGGGAGGCAGTAGAGTATAGTGATGAACTGTAATGGCTTTGACGCTCGCTGGCTCTATGAACTTGAGCAATGACTTTACCTCTCTGTGGCTTCCTTTCCTTAGCCATACAGTGGGGGATGACAGAAAGGATTTAATAAGATAATTCACATAAAACTCTTAAAACACAGCCAGCAAAGAGTCAGAACTTAGCAAACCTTGATTACTGTCATTGTTAGAGCAAATCTGAAAGTTGAATTTCTGACATTCATTTTCACATGCAAAAAAGCTAAAATGTATTTGACTTACCAATTACCATTCCAGATTTTTAACACTTAAATAACTTTTGACATTTTATTATAAAAAGACATGCTTAATTGTAGTAAATATGGCAACTGCCAAGTATAAGGAAGGTCATGGTCATCTATATCCCAAACACCTCACTTTTCCCCACAAGAAACACTGTTAAGTATTGGTGTTTACAATCTTTTCTCTTTGCAACTAACAAATAATGCTAATTGTAGGGTCTTGTGTGTTGATTTGCTTGTGAATTGTTTCTTTTTTCAGTAAGTGATGTGTTAGGCCTGAGATTTGGTTAAGATCGCTACCTTCCCTTATGTCATCGCTTCTGAGGGAAAGCCTGCACAGTATGCGTGCTCTGGAAGATCTGCGGATGGTTCCCCTCCTGGGTTTGGCATCTGTAAGGCTGTCGGCAAGATCGAACTGTTTCCTCAGCCTCTCCTCCCCCAATCCGCCCCCCTCCCCCAGCAACAACAAACAACACACCTTGGGGTGGATGTGACGGGAACTTTCTTTTAATGATATGTGATTTCTTTGTAATATTTTTATTGTTAACATTAGGTAGCGATCATAATAAATAATAATACATTAATAAAATATTATCTTTGATCCTCATGGCGGCTCCTTGAGATCTGACAGGCTTATCCTCCCCAGTTTACAAAATAGGAATCCAAGGGTCAGAGGGCAGGTGAATTGCCTGAGGTCGCCAAAGCCTTAGGAACCCAGAATTAGAACTTGGGCATTCTGGCTCTAGGAGAGTAACGTTTTCACCGAACAATGATGACTTTAAGACCTGTTTCCCCTCGATTTAGATCTGTTATTTGAGTACTTAAATATTAGGTTTGAAGAGATAAAACGATTGGGTTATTGTTCAAGGTATTAAAACTCAAAAACAACTATATTTAGATTTGAGATGACACAATTATTTGTGTAATTTGCAAAAACACATTAGAAATTGGATATACAAATGTACAATGGCCAAACCATATAGAAAAACAGAACTCAGACCCACAAGCTACAGCCTAGGAAACCAACCCATTATCTATAGTAATCGGTCCAGGAAGCCAGTGTGCTGTAAGTCAGACTTGCAGGAAGTCAGTCTGCTATCTCTACCAATTGATCTAGGAGCAAACAATAACCCCTGTAACAATTGGCTAGGACTTGATTAATAACTGAGCAATTCCTTAATCTTTGTCCCCACTTCCAGCTTAGGACCAACCAGAGAAAGTTCAATTTGCATTGCTACCCAATCACATAGGATGTTCCACTTCTAGTTAACCACCCACAGCTTCCCTGGGCCAACAGCTCCAACCCGGGCACACCTGCAGCCCCCACTCTTTTCCACCGTAAGCTTTGCTGCCCCTCTGCTGGCCTGTGAGTCTGCCAAAATGCAAGTGACGGTGGCTGACTTCCTGCTAGGGCAAGCTCTGAATAAATGGTCCTTGCTTGTTCATTTGGGTGGTCTTTGTCTATTTACACATATAAAATAGAGACTCTTTTAGGTACCACTGATGAAGAAAGACCTCGACCATATTTCCATCTCGCCGGGGATCTAAAGGCCCCGATGGACTGGATTTCACTGGCTCGGCTGAGCATCTACTGTGTGGAAAACACTTTTCCAGGTGCTGTAGGGGCTGATAGCTAGCTCGATGATAGGTTGGTGGATGGATGATAGATGATACATGGAGTTGAAGTTCTTTCCTCCTTGGGGTATAGAGGGGACTGGACTCAGGCTTGGGGTGGAGAAGGGATGTCAGACTCTCAAGGTCATCAGTGTGGACACGCCTCTGCTAAGAGGTTAGAGGTGACTCCTGGCGTCAGGAGGAGGTTTATAAACATGAGAAAAGCTCTCGGCCGACATATCTCTCTGGACTGCGAACACCGAAGGGTCAGAAAAGCCCAGAAGGTGAGGAGGAGCGGGCAGGGCCCACAGAGGGACCCAAGAAGCCAAGGGGACGGATCGGAAGGGGCAGTGCTCAGCGCCACGCAGAGTTGAAGCCCTGTCCACAGCTGGCCTCTGTGCGTCTTCTGGGCACCACGTCTTTATGGCCTTGGTCCAAAAGTGGCTCTTCGTTACAGCATCACCCAGCAGCTGGCTGCAGGGTCCCGGGGCCAGCCACATGGGGTCCAGGTTAGCAGCTGGTGGGTACCAAATCCATCCCAACTCCCGCCCCCTCCTTCTTCCCGGGCGGCGATTGGTCTAGGTACGCCCCCCCCCCGCCCCGTTCCTATGACATCACCGAAACCTTCCAGTGGCTCCGCCCCGTGCCTTCCCACCCCGCCCCTTCGCGCCCTAGGCCACGCCCCCTCTCCTCCCGGGCGGCGATAGGCCGGGGCGCCCCTTCCCGTTGCTATGACAGCACCCGAACGCTGCCAGTGGCTCCGCCCGGCGCCTCCCCACCCCTCCGCCAGAGCCCGGCCGGGGGGGGGGGGGGGAGGCGGGGCAGGCCGTGTCTCCATGGCGACGGTGGACGCGGCGGTGCCGGCGGCGGGGACCTACCGATTAGAGACGCGCTGGTGGCGGCGAGGACCGAGACCGGGGCGAGGCCATGTCGGACCTGGGCTCGGAGGAGTTGGAGGAGGAGGGAGAGAATGATCTTGGGGTGAGAGCGCCGGGTGAGGGGGAGGCCTTCCCGGGTGCTCCCCCGGAGACCAGCCAGGGACCGGGGACCGCGCCGGCCACAGCGGCGCCGCGTCCTGGAAGTTGGCGGTGAAAGGTGAAACGCTGACGTCTTCATGCCACATCCCCCCTCGCCGTCTCCTCCCCCCCTCCGCATCCCGCCTCCCATTAAAGGCAAAGATTTCGGAGTCAAAGCCTCCGGAAGCATCTCCTCCCTGCTGCCAGTGTCCATCCCGGCGCTCTCCGTGGTTGCTGGGGCACCCGCCCTGCCGTGCTTCTCTAATGGATCACGGTGGATGGAGGAAAGCTGCTTCGTGGCAGCCTTCAAGAGATGCTGAGAAGATTCTGCCCTAGAGACCTGGAATCCCATGTGCTTTCTTCAGTCTTGCGGGAGCTGACCCAATCGTTGGAATCATTCCCTGGTTTCAGCAGCAGAGAGGCGATGCGGGTGCGCCGCACCCAGCGGTGTGAGCTGGGCGCCGTGTGGGCATATATATATGTCCACAGATTGACCACTCTGCCCCAGAAGGTGGCCATTTCCCGGCTGGCAGGAGGGAACTCCAGCCATGGGTGTGTGTGTTCGGGGTACAGAGTTGAGATAACCTCCGAATTAACTGAAAAATCTGTGACCTCCGCTGGGATACATGGGTGCCTGCTCAGACATTTGGCTAGCTCTGTGCACCCATCTCCCAGCTTCTGTCCCGGTTACTGCTCCAGACGAGCACCTCTACGAAGCGGAGAGCCAGAAGCCAGGGACCTACGTGCTCTCCGGAGAGCCAGCAGCTAGTGCTAAAAAGCAGGATGGACTGCAGTGATGTACACCCCAGAACCCCCCGTGCAGCGAGGCCCGCTCTGGGACATCTCCTGACGCCCCCTGCTCCTCTTTCATGTCTGTTTCCCTGTCCCCTTTATGGATTTCTCAGGGAGCAGTTTCAAAAAATCAATTGCTCAGGGTCTGTTTCTGGGGGAACCCAACCCACAGCATTTGCCCAGTAAGACTTGGAGTTTGTCTCCTCGGGTAGCCCTAGTGATTTGTAACTCTTTTGTGCCCATAATTTTAGCTTTGAATCACAGCTGGGGGCATTTTAAAGAGTTCCCCTCCTATCCAATCCCTCCAGTGGTTCAGTATTGGGTGCCTTGGGAGGTCTTCTGAGCGAGGGGGGGAGCTTTTGTACATTTTGATTTAGACTAACCCTGAAACAAATCTGTAAGGTCACACATTTCTGCCTTCTGTTCTGAGCAAGGATTTTGAGCTGGATCGTGCAAGGCAAGGGCAGACCGCAGCAGTGTTTTTTCTGAAGCCCTGGTAGCGTGTCCGAGCTGGTGCTGCAATCTTCGTAGATACCACTCCGCGTCCTATCATTACTCTGTGCCTTGGCTCTTCCATCGTGTACTATGTCCACTCCGCACTTACGATTAGGTGCTTGAGGAGTGTTTCTTTTATGAAGGGTAGGAGAAAATAGGTGAATTACAAGCCTGTGTTAGGTTTTTTAAATTGATTTACTTTTAAGATACATAATTATTTCTGTCTTAGTCTATGAGTGTTTGAAACTCAAGTCTCTTGATAAGGAGTTTAAACTTGATAAGGAGATTAACTAAGTGGGGTTAGGGACTCTTGTGACAACCGAGCCCTGTTACTCCTCATCTCCCCCGTGTGGCTTCCCCTCCCACTGGCGCCTCCTAAGGGTGGAAGCTGGCGTGAGGCCACAGACACCCAGGGATCCTTGAAGGAAGAGGTGGTTTTTTGCATCTTAAGTCCTGGATTATTGGAGGAAGCAAAGGGGAGGTATTTGTGTGGCTTGAGACCTATCCCACCAGCATCTCTTACTTCACACATGTTCCCGTAAAGAACACAATTCGGAATACGTGGCGTTTTCCACAATTTGTTGATTTTGTTTACAGTTAAAGGATTATCATGATACATGGCAAGCTCAGATGTTGGAGAGAGCGAGTGAGGCTCCCATCAGTGACAGGGACTAGGGATGTCACCTTGGACCAATGCTCCACATCCCCCAGGTGTGGTCACCTACCTCACCTGTAAGATGGGGCTAAGGATTGGGAAGGAGTCCATGAAATACTATTTATAGAAATGCTTAACGCATCCTTAATGATTAATACGTGGTAGCTGTAATTACCCCTGTGTCTTCTGTGCAGGAATACGACGGGGAGCGGAATGAGGTGGGTGAACGGCACGGACACGGGAAAGCAAGACTGCCCAATGGGGACACGTATGAAGGGAACTACGAACACGGGAAAAGACATGGCCAGGTCAGAACAGGTGCTTTCAGTGGGTAGTTTTTGCCAGTTAATGTTGTAGTGGTGAGCCCTGAATTCAGGGATGATATGAATTATATATAATCCATGTGTTTCAGGGGATCTACAAATTTAAAAACGGTGCTCGGTACATTGGAGAATACGTTAAAAATAAAAAGCATGGTCACGGCACTTTTATATACCCAGATGGATCAAGATATGAAGGTAAAATGTGCCCACAAAGCAGATTTTTGTGTTGTCGAGCTCTGGTTTGGGGATCGGACATGTCTGTGGATGCTGGGCTGTACGAGAGAGCGTCATGTTCTCCAGATCACTCAGTCACTCAACAAACACAAGCTCACAGGGTTGACACAGAAACCAGAAAGCCTTGTAATTAACGAATTGGCCCCTGTGGGGAATCTGAGTGTCCCTGCAGCCAGCGCAGCTTGTGAGCCCGTGTGCTGAGCAGCAGAAGCAAGGGAGGCACTGGGGGAGCACAGAGCCTCACGGCGTCTGGACCCATGACGTCAGACGCTCTGTAGCATCTCCTTGAAGTCGATTTTGCTCTTTCTCTTTCTGACCAATCTCTGTTCTGATGAACAAGCGGTTTCTTTCGACCTGGTGGCTCCCTGGTCGAAGGGTTCCGGTCTGGGAGGCGCTCTGCCTCGTTAAGCTGGCATTCCTGTGTCTGCCCTGATTTCTTACCTTATTTCCGAGAGCCCCCCTGCTGCCCCGACACACCATCGTCACCTGGTGTGACTGCCATGTTGGTCTGTTCCCAATGAGGGATGGATCTGGGAAGAGAGACAAGTGGGGCGGGGGTGTGAGCCCTCAGAAACCATGCAGGATTCTGTGTCCTGGACTCTTTCTGGGAGACATTTATCCAGTTTTCATCAGATTTCCCACAACCCTGGAGCTGTGGTGACCAGAGGTGTGACCTCGTATAGGGAGCCTCACTACTTGCTGTCCCAGCTCTCTGGTCTGCAGCGTGAGGACTGAACACTCAGAACCGTGCCTGATGGTTGGCGAGCGCCCAGTACGTGTTAGCCGGGCGGGGATGTGGTAGCGTCGCCTCCTGATGAGGACGTGTCCTTTGGTGCAAGCCAGAGCTCCCTTGCTGCTGAATGAAAGTGGAACCAAGGAGTTCTAAACCAGAGGTTCTGCCCATGTCCGAGAGCCAGGGGAGGGGTGCCGATGCTGGTCCTGCTAGAGAGGGAATTTCTGCTCTGTTTCACATCTCTTAGAGGGCTTATTCCAGAAGGAGTACCGTCTGCTTTTTAAATCAACTTTAAACAATTTAATTCAGGGTTTGATTTAATTCCTCCCAGACTGTTATGAACCTAATCTCATTGTTGTCGTGTTTTATTTTAGAGTAGATGTTCATACAAGATGAACAACATGTAAATACATGAAAAAGATACTCAGAATAAGGGACTGAAGGAGTTTTTAACATGAAGGTCGGCTAACATGTAAAAGTCTCTGGAAAGAGCCGTGAGTTTTTGTGTCCCCATGTGGCTTTGTACCTTAAAGGGCGCACTGTGCAGTCACTGCTCGAGATTCCTTCTTCGAGGTCAGAAGCTACGATGTTAATTTTAGCTCAGTAAGCGAACAGCCTTCCAGTTACAAAGTCTAAGTTAACAACACATGGCTGACAAAACTGTGTGTTGGCCGACTGTCCTCCTGAGGGATGCAGAGAGGTTTCCTGCAGGTCAGCGAGCGTGGTCAGCTTCCGCCCGGGGTGTGGGCCACATCACTGCTCTCCCAGCTGAGCCTAGTGGGGAGCCCACGAATGAGTGGACACTCCTGGTTTGGGGGCCACTTGAGCAGAGGCAGGGAGGTAGGGGTGCTTGGCAGAGCAGGGGATGAGGTTGGAGGGGTGAGTGGGTGCCACACTTTGGAGGGGTGTTTGGACCACCTTACAGAATGTGAGGTATGGGGAGGTATGGGGATGGAGGGTCCTGCTGTGTGGCCTTGGGCAATGTGCATGATCTCTCTGGTTTTCGGGTGCTATCCCTGTTAAAAAGAGTTTCGGTTATTACACATTCCTAAGGAGGTGGCCAGTGCAAAGACCCTAGCTGGCAGGAACCACCACCAGAGTGATTCCCACCAATGTCAGCGCCCTGCTCTTCCGTTGAGCAGCGGAGAGGTCCAGCAGGACGGACAGTGACTAACCCGCATTTTAGGTGGGAAGAGCTTCCTGGACGGGCATTTCATTTTATTATTGTTTTATTTTATTTTATTTTTTAGAAAGATTTCATTTATTTATTTACTTATTTATTTGAGAGAGAATGCATGCCCATGAGCAGGGGTGAGGGGGTAGAGGGAGAGGGAGGAGGAGAGACAATCCCAAGCAGACTCCGAACCCAGTGCAGAGCCTCCCTTGGGGCCTGATCTCACGACCCTGAGATCATGCCCAGAGCTGAAATCAAGAATCAGACACTTAACTGACTGAGCCACCCAGGCACCCCAGGGCATTTCATTTTAAATGGTCTTTAACCCCCAGAGCTCCAGACCTGGGAGCCTGGAAGCCTGGGGACGGTGGCAGGGTGGACGCATGTGGAGAGCTTTGTCAGGGGACAGTGCTCTCCTGGAGGAAAACCAACCCAGACCACCAGCCAACAACCGTGGGGATTTCTCATGAACAGAAATGTAGCTGAAAAACACTCCGTTGACACGATCGAGAATGATAAGAAAGTATAGGATTAGGCGTAGAAAGACTTTAAAAAACACAGTGCACATTTAAAGCAACAGTAATACAGTTTCTCAATGGCCTGCTCTATAAAAAGGGGAACCTGCCGCGTGGCTGTTAAAGACCTGCTCCCGGAGGCCACCTTTCCTCACTTAGCTCCCTCACTGCTCCCTTTCCTGCTGCCCATTACCATCTGCTGGGCAGGACCTCTCACAGGACCCGGGCGACTCGGTAAACCGGGACTCGTAAAAAAGTTTCCGAACTGGCTTGAAATTCGGTGCCTTCTGCAATTTAATTTCTTTCTTTCTTTCTTTCTTTCTTTCTTTCTTTCTTTCTTTCTTTCTTTCTTTCTTTCTTTCTTTCTTTCTTTCTTGGATTTTATTTATTTGATATATATAGAGAGAGAGCACAAGCAGGGGAAGGGGCAGAAGGAGAGGGAGAAGCAGATTCCAATGAGCAGGGAGCCCGATGCGGGACTCAATCCCAGGACCCCGGACCATGACCTGAACTGAAGGCAGATGCTTCATTTACTGTGCCACCCAGGGGCCCCTTTTCCCTCCTTCCTTCTTTCCTTCCTTCCTTCCTTCCTTCCTTCCTTCCTTCCTTCCTTCCCTCCTTCCTTTTTTAGGTTTATTTATTTGTGTGAGAGAGAAACAGAGAGAACATGGGGAGAAAGACAAAGGGAGAGGGAGAGAGAATCTCAAGCAGACCCCCTACTGAGCACGGAGCCCATTGGACACGGGGCTCAATCCCACGACCCTGAGATCATGACCTGAGCCGAAATCAAGAGTCAGATGCTCGACTCACTGAGTCATCCAGGTGCCCCTGCAATTTTATTTTTTTCTTGAACATTTTTTTCACAATACTCACTACATTTTTCTTGCCACGCTGCCCTGGAGACCAGCTCTCATGGCCAAGAGAAGAGGATGGAATCGTTTTGTCATGGTCTTTTTTGGGAAGAAACCGAGGGACGTCTCGGCCCCCGGGGCCCTGCCTGTTCCGCTCCCTAGAGCTCACACAAGCCAGCTCTGGGCCGCTTGTCCCCAGCCCGGAGCAGCTCAGCCTTGGCCGCAGTGGGAATATTTACACCACAGAAACCGGCCCTGCTGCGCATCTGCCCTCCTCCACCTCGTCCTCCCTCTTTCAAGCGGGTAATTTACCAGGACACCACTGCCCCTTAAAACCCAAGTCCTCCAGGACTTCTGCATCCTCTTTCTAGCCTCAGGACGACTTTAGGTTCAAGCCCCTGTGTTTGCTGAGTTATTGCAGTTTGGGGGTTCTCTGTCACCCTTTCTCCTGCCGCTGCTGACGCACATCACGCCTCTTTCTTCGCCGGTACCGGTTCCCACCTCCTCCCCTCTGGGCTGTTAGCTGCTCCCCGAACGCGCAGCTCTCTCGGCTGCTGCGTGTCTGTCCCCCGCCTGGGCGAGGGCCAGCTCTCCCGGGGCGGCTCTGCTCCTGGAAGCGCTGCCTGTCTGTCTCACGGAGCGCTCGCGAGCTTGTGGGGCTGGTATGGAAACCGTGGGGACCGGTGCTTGTGTAGATTTGTGTTGTCGGTGAACGTGGGGCTCGCTCACGTAAACACGTATTTCTGGGTTGATGCACATGTTCTGGGCGCCGTGTGTTCTTTCTCTTCACGCGGTAGAGGATCCAGGTTTCCTGTAAGCCAGAAGCGTATGCAAGTTTGGGGGGGCTCTCTTTAAGAAAAAGAATATAAGATTGGCATAAATATGAATGTTTATTTGTAATAAAAATCGAAATAAATAAAAACAATTTTAAAATACCACAAACATTACAAAATCCCAGGAAGTAACAGATGGATGTTTAACAATTCATGTCTGGGGCGCCTGGGGGGCTCAGTCGTTAAGCGTCTGCCTTCAGCTCAGGTCATGATCCCAGGGTCCTGGGATCAAGCCCCATATCAGGCTCCTCTGCTGGGAAGCCTGCTGCTTCCTCTCCCACTCCCCCTGCTTGTGTTCCCTCTCTCACTGGCTGTCTCTCTCTCTGTCAAATAAATAAATAGAATCTTTAAAAATAAATAAATAAATAAAAATTCATGTCTGACGTGCCTGTCGCACAGCTTTTCCTTACCTTTCTAGCTAATAATGGGATGTCCGACAACAATTTTGTAATATCCCTTTCTGCAGAGAAAATAGAGAATGCTATCTTTTGTCTTGGATCAAAAATTGATCAAAATTCATTTTTAAAAATTATTCATAGTCTAGAAAAGTGTCATTCAGAGTAACAACTTGTTCTAGCAATGCCACGTGCGATTTTTGGAGAGGTGTCAACCTCAGAAACTTCTATTAAGTTTCTTTGCTACGTGCGCTGTAAGATTGGAGGGTGTTGTAAGTCTCCCGGTGCAGGGATCCAACTTCAAGGATCGACTACAGTCCCTGACTAGTTTGCTGTTGTCACTGTGGTAGTGGTGTTGGGAATTTGATGGTATCTTTGCCAGTTCCGGTATCTCTCAGCAAGTCAGCAGGCGATTGCAGGAACCAGCACGGAGGTGAGGAGGCAGGGACAATTAGTGAGGGAAGGGTCCAAGCAGAGGCAGTGGCTGGGGACGGTGCGGCATCCACGCGCACGGAGCTGGTGTGCAGGTGGGGCACCCCGGGCACCCGGGCTGGAAAGGTGTGTCGGAGCCCGGTGATGAGGTGGGAAGTAGAGTGAGCGGCTGGCAAGAGGCCGAGGAGAGATCATCAAGCCTTGGTGTTGTTACTGGATCGCTAAACACATGCAGGCAGAAGGAGTGTATGCAGGGACTGCTGGACAGACAAAGCCCGGGTTCAAATCCTCGCTCTGCCACTGACCGGCGGTGTTACCTGCTGTTGGCACACACAGGTGACTGCGGCCCCCATGCATGCACCTGCCCAGACCTGCCTCCAGGGAGCCCCTGACTCGGCTTCCCTTAACCAGCCCCCCTCCCCATGCCACGCCGTCCAGCCAGAGGGGCAGCAGGACAGGGGGACGTCACAGAGGGAGGAGACAGCAGGGGAAGGCCATCTCTCCCTTCTCACCCGGGCCTGCTTTTGTGTCGTCCCTTCCAGGGGAGTGGGCGGATGACCAAAGGCACGGCTACGGCGTCTACTACTACGTCAATAACGACACCTACACTGGGGAGTGGTTTGCTCACCAAAGGTTTGTGTTCTCTCTCCTGCTCTGTAGACTTGTTTACACAATGAGACTATGACGATGTTTTACTAGGAAGCAGAATCATGACAAAAGCCCGTTAGCCAACTCTGCCAGGCAGTCCAAACCCTTCATGGTTTTAAGGTGGGCATACCAGAGGCGACATTACTGGGCAGGTGCAGACTCGCGGGAAGAATATGTGGTCCTTCATTCATGAGCCCCTGGGGCAAGGAGGCCTCGGAGGAAGCCCCTGGGGACAGAGCCACAGCTCCCAGGAGCAACGCTTCTGTCCCTAGGAACTGGCTGATACGCGGGAAGGGCGTCTCTGTCCAGCAGGCGGCGCCCCTCCCGTGCGTGGGCACACAGAGCGGGAGCGCGCTTTGATGGGGCACAGAGAGAGAAGCCAAGTATAGGCCACCGTCAATTTAAATGTCTGTCTTATAAATCTGGAAGGTTTCCCACTGTGTCGGAAAAAAATGCATTTTTCTCTCTGTCTCAACCAGGCACGGGCAAGGCACCTATTTCTATGCAGAGACGGGCAGTAAGTACGTAGGTACCTGGGTGAACGGACAGCAGGAGGGTGCAGCTGAGCTCATTCACCTGAACCACAGGTACCAGGGCAAGTTCTTGAACAAAAATGTAAGTCGGTGGGAAACGATGTGCACCCTCCTCCCCCAGTCTATGTAAATATGTGAACGAAGAATCCTAAACACTCAGCGAACCCTCCCACCCCCTCCAGATACAGAAAGTGGGCAACCGTGCCTGTTCCCGAGCCTCTCATGCCCACAGAGGGCAGAGCGGAGGACACTCGGTTCTTCTGTCTGCATCTCATGGAAATCCCCACTCTCCCCGGGCAGTGATCCCGCCCATCGTTACAACACGGGGGCGTCCTGCCTCTCTTATGTGCTGCTCATCATGGGTGGGCCAGACGTGGTTGAGCATGTGGGTGTTTGGACTTTCTTTTCCCTGGGAGGCACGGGGCTGGAGCCCTGGGGAGGCAGACCCACGGGCTTCTTCCTTGCTGAGGCTAGCCCACTCACCCCGGACGTGAACTTGGGCGTGAAGGCGTCTGGTCCACAGGGCTCACAATTGATCCCTTCCGTGTGGAGGGCTCTGCGGCTGTGCCAAGTCCTGCTGGGTGCAGAGGAGCCCTGCATGATTCAGCTGCCAGCACGCCGGCCTTCCTCTTGCTTCGAGCCGGCCTTGGCCAGAAACTTTCCCTGAAGAGTTTGCCGAGCAAATTAAAGGCGTTAGAAGTTGACATAGAGGGGGGCGCCTGGGTGGCACAGTTGGTTAAGCATCTGACTCTTGGTTTCAGCTCAGGTCATGATTTCAGGGTCGTGAGATTGAGCCCCACATCAGGCTCTGTGCTCAGGGGGGCGTCTGCTTGAGGAGTCTCTCTCCTTCTCACTCTGCCCCTCCCCCTGCCCTCGCTCTCTCTCTCAAATAAATAAATCTTTTTTTTTAAAGATTTTATTTATTTATTCGACAGAGATAGAGACAGCCAGCGAGAGAGGGAACACAAGCAGGGGGAGTGGGAGAGGAAGAAGCAGGCTCATAGCGGAGGAGCCTGATGTGGGGCTCGATCCCAGAACACCGGGATCACGCCCTGAGCCAAAGGCAGACGCTTAACGACTGCGCCAACCAGGCGCCCCAAATAAATCTTTTTTTTTTTTTAAAAAGAAAGTGGACATAGGAATATTGAACCAATTTAATGAAGTCACCTCAGACTCTCTTAAAACTGTTTTCATTTATACAAAATTATGGATCCGTAATCCCTAATTATGGATTCTACTTTTAATAAGTCTTTGTAAAGCAGCACATTCTCCCCAAATCTATATGTTGCATATGTAATTCCCAGCAAAATTCTCGTGGGATATTTTTTGGCACGGGGAGCTGTGTGGAGGGAGAGAATTTGACCAAAGTTAATCGGGAAGAATCAATGAATGTAGCTGAGCCTGGATTAATCTGGAAAACAAGAGATTTGTGCAGCTAGTGAAACTTACGCAGATAGCACACACGTACAGTGGACCCTTGAACAACGCAGGGGTCAGGGGTCCTGAACCCTGACCCTGTGCACAAAGATCCACAAAGAACTTTGACTTCTCCCAAACAACTTAACTGCTAATAGTCCACTGTTGACCGGAAGCCTCACTGACGACATAAACAGTGGCTCACACACACGTTGTAGGCTCCAGGTGTTACACGCCGTGTTCCTACAGTGAGGGAAGCCATGTGCTTTGTGCCTGTGTCGTGTACATCTCATAATACAGTAAGCTGGCGCAAAGGAAATGTTATGAAGAACGTCATAAGGAAGAGAGAACGCATTTGTAGCACTGCTCTGCACTTATTGAAAAAAATCTGCATGTAAGTGGACCCGTGCAGTTCAGACCCGCGCTGTTCAAGGGTCAGCTGTCCATTCCAGCTGTAAAGCCTCCAGACGCCCGGCCCTCCACTGCCCCCGGGTTCAGCCCTCCCCTCTCCCCCTGGCGTGCGACCCTCCACACGTCTTTCTGTGCAGCACGTATGCACACGTCCGCATACAGCACGGGGGCTGTCACCGTATAAATCGGGTCACGTGACATCAGGACACGAAAATACACGCAGAGATGTCTATCTTTTTTGCGCATTTGGGAATATTTACGTAGGTTAGATACAGCCATTGCCGAGTCTACGAATACTGACGTTCCGAATCATGGTTGATATTGCCAGGTGCCCTGAAGAGCCGCGCCAGTCTGTACTCTGGGGACTAGACTCTCAGAGCCACGTATTCTCCGCATTGGCTGTCATCAGTCTTCAATGTTTTTGCAAATCTGATGGATAAAAAATGTCTTGCTGTTTTAACGTGCATTTCCCCGCTTCCTAGTGAAGTCCAGCATCTTTACACACTCTCGCTACCGGTTTGACTATCTTCCTCAGAGAATGACCTGTTCATATCCTTGCCAACAAGTTATTAAAACAAACTTTGAAGCTCTGATACGTGCATAACCGTATGCACTTGAATCATCCCTAGACTTTCTAATCTGCTTCATTGATCTGTATTTCTCCATGGAGAAAGTCTAGGGATAGATTCAAGTGCCCACGGCAACTTAGCTCCTGAAAAGGGCCGTCATTTAAATTAATGAGGACATGATGGGGAGAAGTCAAGGAGCGGTGTTCAGACAGCTTGATAACCATCTGGGAGAAAACAGAGTCAGTTTGTTATCCAGCATGAGATGAACACACGCACTAGAGGGAGTAAAGGGTTAAATGCAAACAAAACCACAGACAGAAAAAAAATAGGTAAATGTTCATTAACTTTGAAATGAGGAAAGAGGACTTTCTAAACAGAAATATAAAGGAAAAACCAATATATTTTGCTTGATAAAAATAATTGCTTACAGATTAGAACGTGCTATAAAGAAAATTTAAGAAATAAATGACCAATGGGGTTAGGATATTTGTCACATTAAATATAAATATATAAAGCATTTGCATCAATCAATGTGATTAAGTGGTCAAAGTGTTAAAAAAAATTCAACCCTACTAATAGCTTAGAGATGTGACTTTATGATGAAATCCTTTTTTTTAAAAAATATATTTAAAAAATGTAAAGATAGAGCAAAGCGTTAATGCCCCGGAAAAACAAGGGTTTGAAGACAAGGGGCTCTGAAGTGCTGCTGTGGGGAAAGCGAGGGGAGCCTCATTCTGGTTCATATATAAAAGAACAGGTGCGTCTATGTATTTTGTGAGCATATATGTGAACAGTGTGTGTGTGTGTGTGCGTGTGTGTACCAGAAATTCCCCCTCTGAAAACTTCCCTGAGGAAAATGTCAAGAGTGTACGTACGACGTGACTCTGAACGGTCTCCCGCAGTCGTCTTGGGAAAGGACAGGCTCGGCATGCCAGCGGGCACAGCAGTAGACGGGTACGATAGGTTCTGATTCTTAAATGAAAGGAGACACCAGGCCGACAACTGGCGTTGTGGAAGACTATTTGTAAATACGGGAACTCGTTTACGCCCTGTTTCTACGTAACAGCAGAGTGTGAGTCAGTGTGTGTAATTAGGGTCAAAGGTTCATTTAGAAAAATCTATGTACCAGAAATAAGGAATAAAGTTATAAAGACTATGTCACAATATATGTTTTTAAAGATTTTATTTATTTATTTATTTATTTAGCAGCAGGGGGAGGGGCAGAGGGAGAGGGAGAGAGAATTTTAAGCAGGCTCCACGCCCAGTGCGGAGCCTAGTGCAGGCTCCTCACAGCCCGGAGATCAGGATCTGAGCTGAAATCAAGAGTCGGAGGCTTGACTGACTGAGCCCCCCGGTGCCCCAAGACCGTGTCGCAATATTAGTGGCACTTCTATCTCTAGCTCCTTTGCCTGTGGGTGTGGACTGAGTGAAATCTTTATAAGTACATTACTTTTATGAAGATAAAACTAAGGTTTAAATAACAAACCAAACAGGCCCTGTCCCTGGCAATTCCGTTGGCCATGAGATGATAAAAGCGGTCTTTAGCCCTCCCTGGCTGTCCCGCTACCTGACTTTGGGCCGTTTTTCCGGAGGTGTCGTCTCCGCGGCATTTTGCGCGCTCCGCCGGGTGCTGAACGCTGAGAGTGAAGCCCTTCTTGGTCTCTCTTTGCCTGTAGCCTATCGGCCCCGGAAAGTACGTGTTTGATATCGGATGTGAACAGCACGGGGAGTACCGTTTAACAGATGTGGTGAGTGGCACGGCTTCCTCTGTCCATAAGCCAAAGAGCTGCCAGGGGGTCTCGAGCCCACGGATCAGATCAGGTTACAAGGAGGGCCACCCCCACGCCCAGGCCCGGCCTCCGCCCCGCTTTTCCTCTCCCCTCCCCTGTTGTTCCTTCGTATCACTCTGCCAGAGGCACTTCGTTCTGTAGAGTGAACGTCTGCACCCTCCGCAGTGGCCAGAATCCCCCGTGGGCTCACGGTGACCGGTCCCCTGGCCCCCCGCTTGCCTTCACCGTCCCTTTGGACCAGCTGCCACAGATTGTGGCAGGGGCCAGTTTCCTAGCTAACCACGCAATTTGAAGTGGTCCAATGCTTGATTTTGTTGCTAAAAATAGGCCCACCCCCAGCCTCAGCATCGTTTGTGCCTGATCCTGGGACGGGCAGTCTGAGTGAGGGGGGCCCCCAGAAGCTGACGCACGTGGAGGAATCTGACGCATCACCCCCCGCAGGCTACAGCTCCCCACATGCCTGTCTGTGCGGCATCCTCAGCAGGTGTGGTCAAGAACAGCGCGCAGAGCTGAGCGCTGTCTTGTTAGGTTGTGACAGCGACAGATGGCGTCCTTGCTGGGCTCCCCTGGGGCTGGAAACCTCTTCCTGGCCCCTGAGGGGACTGCCGGCTCAACTCTCCACACTGCCCCCACCGCTCCCCAAATCTGGCCGTTATAGTCTCATGAGGGACTGAGCAGTTGCTGTGATTGGAGGGGAGGGCAGTTTGGGTCTGTTCCGGGAAAAGTTCTTAGAAGTCAGAATTTCAGGAAGCTGAGGAGAAGGTAGAAAGGACATCCTGACACCGACGGGGGGGATATTGCCATACACGTGGAACTGCCCCTACTCAGGAGGATGCCTGGGGAGGAGCACACAACCCGAGGGCCTTGGTCTAAGGCTGCGCTTGTGCTTTCTGGGACGGTGACCGGGGCTGTGAGAAGCAGAGAAACCAGGTGTCACAGTGCACGGGGCATGCGAGACCACAGGTGCCCCGGGGCCGTTCCCGGTGCGGTCCTGGGCCTGCAGCATCTGCGTCACCTGAGGGTCTGCTAGAAACGTCATGACGCAGAAGCTCCGACCCGGGTTTTCACAGCCGCCCCGTGATTCAGGTGCAGGCCTCGGGCTTTGGCGTCACCCTTCATGGGGGATGGAGCTCAGAAATTTGGAAACCAAGCCATTTAGTTCTGAGTGACTCAGCAGGAGTAATAGGTCTCTGTCACTCTTTGTCATATGTATTCTCCTCTATGTGACAGTGACATTTCCCACATTGACTGATATTCAGATCTTTGGAAATTTGTGACCGTTACAAACCTGGGGAATAGGCTGGCATGTTCCGCCCACTGGGCGTCTGCCGGCTGCTGAATTGCTGAACCATACACTCTTACAAAAGACCCTGCACATGGAGAGGATCAACTGTCCCTCTGCTTTCATGGCATTTCATTTCCCCGTAATCCTGGATTCTAGAGATTTACTATTCAGGCCCTTCCACGCCATATGGTCGACTTAGGATGCTTCCAGCCCTTTCCTCCCAGGGATGCTTGCTAATTACACATACAGAAAATGTGACCGAGCAACTGAAAGCCACACCCAGTCTCGGTCGCGTCTTAACTGCTCCAGAAGGCTGGGAATGTCAAGTCCGGAAGCCATTCACGGCAGGAGCGGGAGTGCGAGGTGCCGCGTGGCGGTGTCCTTCCGTGCCTCGTCCTCATGCTTCCAAGACCCACCTTCGAGCCGGGATCACACCAGGGACAGCTGACACCTGGGCTGACCGCTGAGCCGTGCTGTCACGCTGGTCAAATGTCCCTCCCGTGGTAAACATCCCACACCGAGTCCACACACGTGCTGGTAATCTTACATTTTTAAACTTAAAATAGGAAAGAGGAGAAGAGGAAGAGGAGGAGGAGACGACAATGATGGCCGTGGTTCCAAAATGGAAAGCCACCAAAATCACAGAACTGGCTCTCTGGACCCCGACGCTCCCCGAGGAGCAGCCACCTATGGAAGGGACTGGCCCAGAAGAGGCTCCAGGAGCCGAGGGTAAGGGGCACCTCTTGGCTGTTGGTGCTGGGCACCTCCTCCTTGTGGGCCTGGGACTCTGGGCCTGTTTCGTGTGCAGGATAATGTCGGGGGGAGCTGGGGGGTCGGGTCCTCCTGGGGGTGGAGGGAGAGGGGGTCGGGGGGACTGACTGGTTAGACACCCTGGTTGGTCCCACGGGAAGCCTTGCCATTAAAAGCCCACCCCCCTTGGCCAGCGACTGGCTGTGGTCATGAGCTCGGGCCAGGGCTGAGAGCAGCCAGGTGACAAGTCCTTCCTGAAGAGGATGTGGCAGCGTCTGTCCGTCCGCATCCCAGTGGTCCTCCTGAGAAGTGGCCAAGGTGTCACGGGCTGTCAGAGAAGGTTGCCCTGGGCAGGAGTCCTTGCCCTGCAAGGGATTGAAAACCAACTCAACCTGGCCCAAGTGAAACAATGCTAACGTGCTGGGGTTCCTACAGCCGGAGAGGTCCGGCAGGGTCAGGCCTCCGCTCTCTGGTCTCTGCTTGTGGGCATTCCTTTCCCTTTGGAGAGCAAAGCTCATTGACTCTACCGAACTGTCACCCTATGGCTCTGGAACCCTGGGGAACAGAGCGTGGCTTCTCAGTGGGATGTACAGCTGCCCACCCGAACCCCTCGCTGAGATGGGGGACGGGCACTCCAGATCTGGGCTGGACTGGGTGACTTCACGCAGGGGAGGAGTTCCCCGGGGCGGGTGGCAGGTGCCCTATCAGCAGGAGGGATCGGGCGCTGACAGGTGAGGAAGCCACGGCCTGAGCCACAGGGCTGCAGCGTCCGTGACAGTGGTTCCTGGCCTTCATCTCAGGCGGCGGGGAGCCCTCGGAGGAGGGCCAGGCTCCGGCAGATGCTTCCGAGGGGGAGATGGACTCCATGAGGCTGGGGGAGGACTACGGCGGAGGCAGCAGGGAGGAGGGCAGAGAGTATGGCCGAGAGGAGTTCCGGTACGACACCATCGACCCGGGTGAGCGCACTCGGGCCCAGGGAGGAGGCGGCCCACACTGGGGAGGGCTCTCGGTTCTCCTGTCTTTGACCTTGGCCGCTGCGGCCGCCCCGGGAATGAGATCCCTGGGCCGGCTGAGAGCTCGTGTGGGGCCGTGGGGGTGTCGCTCTCTCAGGCACTCTGACAAAGCCCCTGACTGTGGCGGGGACAGCCGGCGGCCCTGCGCGGCCTCTGCTCTCCGTCACGTGCTCATCATCTCTGTTTTCACCAAAGGAGCAGCCTCGGGCTGCGGAGTCTCGCTAGAGATTTAGAACACGGCTTCATTTTGTTTTTGTTTTTATCTGATTTTACCGTGGTCGAATCGCAGGAGTACAATTAGGGGCCAGCAGTGCTGGGAATCAGCCCTTTTAAAGTGGTTTGAATGTACAATTAATCTAGAAGCTTCTGCATCTGCAGGTCCCAGGCCAGGGATTCGACCTTCGGTCTGCCTGGGGCTTCAGGTTGCTAGAATCTTTGAAAATCTTCCAAGCACTGTGGGCACCAGGAAGTTCAGGAAGGCTTTCTGCTTGGAGCCGTTTCTCGTGTCTGGCTTGGCGGGTGTCTCGGTGGTGAGAGACGCCGCGGCCTGGGAATAGCTGACTGCGGACGGGGTTGCTGGCCTGTGGACCCCGTGCAGGTTAGTTTGTCTCTCTCGTGAATTAAGAGCATACCTTTTTTTTTTTTTAAAGATTTTATTTATTTATGTGACAGAGAGACAGCCAGAGAGAGAGGGAACACAGCAGGGGGAGTGGGAGAGGAAGAAGCAGGCTCACAGCAGAGGAGCCCGATGTGGGACTCGATCCCGGTACGTCAGGATCACGCCCTGAGCCGAAGGCAGATGCTTTAACGACTGCGCTACCCAGGCGCCCCAAGAGCATACCTTTTTGGAAGAGAATCTCCGCGATAATGAGCTCCTGTAGAGCAGGTGTCCGTGTCAGTGCGCTGGGCGCACGGGAGTCGGGCTCTTGTTGGCAAGGGAGTGGAGCTGCCCCGTGACGGCGCCCCAGAGACGCCCCAGAGAAGCCGGGAGGGGGGCTGGGCGGCCTGTGGCTGAGAGCACGGGGGCTGGACGTTCCCGTCAGCAGCCGGGGGGCCTCCTGCTTGAACCCCCTGCCTCCCGCGTTTGTCCCCAGTGCCCTGAGTTGGTGAGAACCGAGGAGGCCTGCATCTGCAGAGCGTCTAAGCAGCACAGGGCTGCTCCCTACGGGGAGGCTGCGGCTGATCCCCAGCATTTCGGCGGCGGCACCGCGCTTGCCCAACCCGCGGCCCGAGAGGCACCGAGGGCCTGACGGGAAGTGTGTGGACAATTGGTGACTCGACCGCCAGGTGTCTGCCGTGTGCCCGCCGTGTGACTGCTGCATGCCTGCCGTGTGCCCGCCGTGTGCCCGCCATGTGCTCGCCACGTGCCCGCCACATGCCCGCCATGTGCCTGCCGTGTGTCTGCCATATGCCTGCAGAGTGGTCGCCGTGTGCCCGCCGAGTGCCCGCTGCTCACTGCTGTGTACGGGCAGATGCAGGGAGCAAGTGTGGCAGCATCAGAAGTATTCCTGCGAGTGGGCCAGTGGGGCGAGAGGAGGGATGGTGCTACCAGCACCTTCCAGGGCAGATGCCAAAATGTCAGAGTGCCTTAAACAAAAAATGGGCTAAAGTAAACAGTGGGCCTAGTAGCAAACATTTCATGACAGTAACAGAAACTCGAGATGTAGCAGGATTCCTGCATTACGTCTGCAGTTCAGCCTACTAATCTCTTTTCATTGCCAGCAGTGAGGTTGTAGAATTTACTTACGATAAAAAATAACTCTAACTTTCGTGAAATTTTCAAGGTAGCATCTTACCAGAATGTAGCAAGTCCTTGCCTTTCTTTTCATTGATGCGAGGGCCAAGCAGTGAGGCCTCACGTTTGCAAAGCTGGTCGTATTTGGACAGTGTAATTAGGCAAAGATATACTGAGCTCGCTCTCACTTACGGGAATATTCTCAGCATTGACTTTGGATTTACCTTTTGCTTAGTTTATTGCTGGTGTTACAGGATTTTTTGTCCCCTTAGTGCCCACGGTTCTTGGTCACGCTGCTTTGAAGAATGAAGAGGTAGACCAGACGAAGGGTGGTGGGCAGCAAAGCAAAGTTTATCGAGCAAGAGTAGGAAGCTCCCGGAGAGGGAGGGGGGCCGGAGAGAGTCACCCTCGGGGTTTCTAAGTTTAGGGGTTTTTATGAGCTCTTTTGCAGAACTATCTTAAGCAATCAGGGTGTGCTGAGTCGTGCCAATCAGGGCTCTGGTCACGTGTCTGTCTGCCTACTAGGTTCATGTCCATATGTTGAAGGTCTTTTTTTGCTGACGTCTAGGGGCTTAGGTTTTAACTGCCCCTCGCCCGTGATATTGACAAATGCTTTGTGGTTAATTGTCTTATTTTAGGACATTTTGCAGAAGTCACTTCTGCAAAGGCCGAAAAGCAGAATGTCAGTGTGGTCCTGTCCAAGCTGCAGAACGGGATGCTAGTGCGGCTTTATTTTAGCTGCCCTGACTCCGTATTTTCCTGCTGGGAACCTGGCCCCGACTACCTAACTGTCCAACTCACTCCTAACACCGGTACCAAAGAAAAACTACAAAATCTGTATGAGATAAAGTTCAGCGTTGCATTTTTTTGCCCAATAGATGCTTACTATTTATATTATTCATTGCGAAAGATCTGTTAGCACACAGGATTTCAAAATAGAAAAAATGAGTGTGAAATATACTCATGTTTCTTTTCTCCCCCCAGGGATTGTTAGTTTTGAAGAAGAAGAAAGTAAACAGTCAGAGCTCCCAGAGTGAGGTGACGCGAGCGGGAAGAGTGGAAGACTGTACCGCAAAGCCACTCTGTTGTTGGGCCGGTTGATGCTAATCCATGATTAATCTTTCTTATTAGTTGTCCAGTAGTGCACAGTGGGAATAAAGTTCTTCCTCACCCTTTGTTAATGGGTGAGCCTCTGCGAGTTCTTTCAGCTGGACGTCTCTAGGTTATTCCGCTGTGGTTTTGCCCTCTTTTCTCCTGGGATAAAGCACAATGTCCCACACCCCTAACTCCACAGAAGACGGTTCATGGAGGTGGCCTTCTGGCCGTGCTCGTAGAGTCACTACTTACAAAGCTTCTCTCTCCCACCTCCCTTGAGAGAGCAGGAAGACATCTAGGAAGTAATTCTCTGTGCAACGTGCACAAAACAGCATGGTAGATTTAAGGCGGGGCGCCTGGGGGGCTCGGTCAGTTGAACATCTGACTCTTGATTTCGGCTCAGGTCATGATCTCGGGGTCGTGGGATTGAGCCCCAAGTTGGGCTCTATGCTCAGTGCAGAGTCTGCTTATCCCTCTGTTCCTCCCCCTGCTCTCTCTCTCCCTTTTATCTAATAAAAAAATAAATAAAGTCGTGAAAAAATTAACTCTGGGCTCAGGCTGGAAACCATCAGCTGCCGTTGGAGGGGGTCTTCCTGCCCATTCCGGGGCTTCAGCATCCCAGTGTGGATTTCAGGGGTCCCTGCGGGCGGTTGAGGGGCCGGGCAGCCCGCAGACATGGTTCTGACCTGCGGCGCACACTCTTCAGGTCCTCCAGTGGGCTGGGGGGCTAACACCGAGACCACACTCACGTTGCCCGGGCCCCTCCTGGCTCGCCCAGCACCACTGTGAAGACACGTGACTCTGGAGGAGCCCCTTCCTCTGTCTCCCATCTTCCCAGCTTCACGCCATCCATCCTCCTCCAGCCCCAGAGTGGCTCAGAGGGCGGTGTCTTCAGTTCAGCCCAGCAGGGTCTCTGTAGATGGAGAGCCCCGCACCGTGCGCTGCATCCATGGGCATTAGGTCCCAAAACATGGGGCCCTTTTAAGAACAATGCATTATGAACGTGGCATCCAGGCCTCTTTTACAAAAACACACAGAACCTTACGAATATAAAATTGCATTATGGCAGGTACTATTTTAGAATAAGAAATTTCAAAAAAAATGACAAACTAAAAAGCTGGCGAGTCCACAAATAGCACATGTAGAAAACTCAGAATCCTGGTGTTCTAACACTTCTTCTACATTTTTTTTGGCTGGAATACTCTTTGCTTGCCGCCTCTTATGACAATAACTTTGCAAGGTTTCCTGTGGGGCGATTAGTGAGGTCATCACAGCCGTTCCTTTCCCGTCGTTGATAATTACTGACCATTGAGGAGATAGAACATTGATCTTCACACCCCACATCTCGGGGCATGAAACTACGTCAGGGCTGTGCGCTACCAACATGGAGTCTGATAAAATCCTAGCACGTGTGATTCGCATCCAATATTGTATATGCGGCAACGTCCTGTTCCTGACGGGAGAGAGTCCACTTCCCGTGTCTGGTGATTGAAGTAATATCCTCAGACTAGAGCCGGTACTCGCTGTGCCCCTCAAGCCTCGCTCCTCCGCTCCCATAGACGTGGCGCTGGATCCGTGAGACAAGAGCAGATGGAGATCTGACCTTCGACCCCATACCTATGTGTCGGAGTGCTGGGCAAGTCTCCAAAATTGGTGGGGGGAGTATTTCTGGACGCTATTCCAGAGCAGCTAGCAAGAACTGAATTTCACGTGGAAGTTCCTACACACCAGGAACATACATGTTTTCCGGAAACCCACACTGCCAAATCCACCCGCAGTCCAACTGACTTGGCGCTCCCTTAGCCGGTGTTGGCTCTATGCCACCCATCACAAGGGGACAGGTGTCCGAATGCCTCCGAGGGAGATGACACAGGGGACTTAGGTGGTTATGGTGAAGCATGTGGTGTGAGCACAGGTTGTGAGCACGTGGTCAGGGCGTGGAAGGGCCTGGGGCTGGGGAGCCTTCACGCCCTTTATGGGGAGCAGCCCCTCCCACATCCTTGGTTTGTAAGACAGAGCCGCTGCCCGCAGAACGTCGCAGCTCCTGGACGTTCCCAGACCTCCAGGGATGCCCGAAACCCCAGGTGGTACCAAACTCTGTATAGACTGTGTTCTCCTATGCATACATATATGTAATAAGGTTTAATTTATAAATCAGGCACCATAAGAGACTAGCAATAAAACTAATAATGAAATAGAACAATTGTAACAACATAGCGTGATGGAAGTTGCATGAGTGTGGTCTGTGTCCCACACAATATCTTGTTGCACTGAGCTCGTCCTTCTTGTGATGACGGGAGATAGTGAGATGCCCGAGGGATGAGGTGAAGGGAGGTGAGTGACAGAGATCTTGTGACCTAGGGTCCAACCCAAAGGGATGGCCTGGAGCCTGTCTACGCCCCCCTCTCTAGCTAGAGATCTAGCTTCTCAGAGCTCTCTCTCCTGCCACGTACACGAATGTTAGCTCTTGCTTGCTGATTTCGTTAAGTCTCAGTTTTGGGTGGGCAGGTAGGGCCACCCGGGAGCCATCCTGAGCCACCTTGTTAGGACAAGAGACACTCCTATCACCCAGGACACTCCAAGGGAGTTAGGAGCTTCGTGTCAGGAACCAGGGTCATACACCAAATATCTCTTATCACCTAAGAAACGACAAGGGTTTTAGGGTGATCAGGAACAAAAACTCAACCAAGCAGATGGAAAGATCTAATTGGCTTTATTGGAGGATTCAGGAATGGGGCAGCGTCCCACCCGACAAATGGAAGGCGGCTCCGAGGGGTTGCACTAAATGGAAAGCTTTTGTAGGCAGAAATGGGCAGGACGAGGGAATCATTCTCAAAAGACAAAGAGTTGTTTCCGGCGCGGTCACCTTCCCATGGGAAGGCAGGGGGTCTCACCAAGCCGGCCACCGGCTAGTGGTGATGAGAGTGGGGGTGAGGGAAGTCCAGGCCGCGGTCGGAAATCCCGCCGCTGGGGAAGGCTGCGACGCTGGTGAGGTTGGTACGAAGTCCTGGTGGGGCACAGCTACGACTTCCCGTACTTTGTCTCTGGGTAAATACAAGGTAAAGGTAACCTATGTTCGTAATGTTTATTTTATCGAGACAGAGTCTAACGGAGCTGAAGCTTTCATTATGTACTTGGAATTTGGGTTTCTCTTTTATCTGGACTGTCTTTGGGTGACTTTTCCTTGTCCCCTTCTCCTGCTAAGGAGAGCTTCCCGAGGTATTTATTTTTATGATGGCCTGTGTAATGATGACCACCCGCACGGGAACAGAAGGCCCACAGATGCATTGTCCTCTGAGATAGGGATCCCAGCAGGACACAGATGATACTCTCAAAACAGGGCGATTCGAGGGAGCACATCGTAAAGTGTCTCTCTGGAGAGGTGAGGCCTGGTGTAGAAAACTGGCTTCAGTCTGGCATCTGGGAAGGAGCCGCGTGTCCCGTTCCTTGTCAGCAGACCAGGCCTTCCCGTACCCGAACGTGTCACACAGCACTTTGAAGGCATCTCCTTCGTGTCCGGGGACCCCGTGGGCAGGGAGCCAGCAGCATGCGTGTCAAGGCACTGCTGCCTTGCTATCCGTGTGCCCTCTCGAGGCGTGGGGGCCCGCCTGGTCCCTGGTGCTCGGGTGCTGCTCCGCCGTTGGGATCCCATTATCCCTGCGGAGATCGGAATTCAGCGCCAGCACTGTGTCCCCAGCAACCCCTCCAGCTGCAGAGGACAGCCCCCAGGGCTCTGTAAGGACTCCCATGCAATCATCTTGGCCTCTAGGCCCCTGCAGGGGAGAGGCTATGATGAGGGAGTGGCTGAGTCCCTCGCAAAGAATGGTTCCATTTCTACACTTCGGTGTCCCTGAGCCCTTGACTTCTGTCCTGTACGGCACGCCAGGACCCCAAACAGTTTGACCTCATTAATTCTACACCGTCTTCGTTCAGGCTTCAAGTAGTCAGCCTGGTGACTTGTTAACCACACCTTCGGGCTTCAGCCAAGGTGTAGATTCCAGGCCAGGGCAGCCATGCCAAACACTTGAGTGACTCTCAACTTACTCCATCCCATTTGGTCTGGCACTTGCTCCTGGTTCCAGCTGGCCTGCTGGGGGAACTGCAGTCCTCCCCTGCACGGGCAGCTCCCTCTTGGAAAGGTCTGTGCCCCCCAACCTGGGCTCCGTTGGCCTCACATCTTCTCTGGGACCGGAGCGATGAGAGGTGGTGGGTGTCCCGGCATCGGATCTGAGGCAACTCGCCCAGCAGCAGGTGTGGGAAAGCTTTTGTAGCAGACAAAGTTTGGTTCCTTTCCTTGGGGGAGGGCGGGGTGGGGAGGAGTGGAGGAGAAAGAGGGGAGGGAGAAGAGGAGAGGGAAGGGGGGAGGAGGGAAGGGAGGGGGTGCTTGTCAGCAGACAGTGTGGTTTCAGGGGAATTTGCAATTCCAAATCTTCAGCCTCTCATCCATTTCTGCCCAGATGTCTCCACTGCGTGCCTCCACTTCTCCCTCCCTCCCTCCAGCACCCTCTCCTGGAAGAGAGCTGACGGGGTTGAGCATTTAATTGGCCCTCGGCTCTGCCTCCCTTACAAGCAGACCCGTGCTTGGTCCTCTGCTCGTCCACCTGGCGACCCGGGCGGGCGGGGGTGGGGGGTGGGGAGGAGGAGCACCATTGACTCCCACGCTTGGTCTTGTTCGTACGTCCACAGTTTCTCCTTCCCTGGGTGTGTGCCTCCAGGGCCCTTCGCGGCCAGGTGACCTGCAGTCTGTGTCATTACTAGTTGCTATGGTAACAGAGAGCCACAGCTGGGGATGCCCCCATCCCTTGCCATCACCAGTGCAAGTGTGAGCAGTAGAGATGCTGCTGCACGCCGTGGGCGACCTACACCTTCCCCCTCCCGGCAAGGAGGCGACCACATACGCGTTGCGCGTGCGAGGAATCCGGGATCCGATCATGCGAGGGACTGTTTCTTGAGCCACTCCTGTATTGTTACAAGGTTGCAGCAGGAAGGAGCACCCCCAGCTGAGGGGTAGCTGGAAAGGAGCTGTTTACAGAGATGAGGGAAACCTTTCAACGGAGTGAGCTGTGGAAATGGATACCCCAACTGCACTGTCCTCCTTCATGACATCCCCCCCGGGATCCCCACCGGCCCGAGGGTGCAGGAGCCTGGGTGATGTGTCCACACGGGTTAGCGTGGGGACAGAGAGGCGACTGGAAGCCATCCAGCTCAGCCACTGCATACCTAGTCCTTGGCGCAGCGCCTGGCACAGAGCAGACCCTCAACAATTAATGCTAATGAACATTCTTGAGAGGGAGAGACTGGGGAAGAGTCGCCAGTTTTGTGAGCCCGCCCTTGCGTGCTGCACCACAGTGCCGGGCTGTGCGTGCACTCCTGGGGCGCCTCATTGTTCCCCGAGCCCCGTCCCCGCGTGCGTGTCCCTCCTGTGGTCCGCTTCCCCAGCCATCGGAGGAGGAAAACAGAATGACCATCAAGTGACACACTACCCACGCCTCCAGCTTCCCTGCACTTTACCGAGGGGCAAACCGAAGGGAGTAAAGCGGTTTGCTCAGGGTGGACCCAGGCAGCCCCACGTCCCATCCGGGAGGCCTGCCGCCGAGACCTGGACAACGTCTGTCACAGTCACGTGACAGCAGAGCCGGCCACCGCGGGCAGAGCGGCCCACGCCACGTGGCTGTGGGAGCTCCCCTATTGCCTGCGGGGAGATGCTGTGGTTTCCTCCCACATCCGGATCTCGGCGGCAAGAACGTAGGCTCAGAGCTCCTAGTGAGCCTCTGGGCAGAGCCGCAACCATCCAGAGGTCCCTGGAGGATGGAGTCCCAGGAGATGCTGTGGGGACGGGGCTACGGCTCTGCTTAGCCTCAGACTGGCCTGGGAATTTCTGTGAAGAACCTCCTATTCTTCACCGAAGTTACGCGAAGGAGCAATTACATACATATAGACACACGAGTGCATAAAGGCACACACACGTGTGTGCGTGTGAAGTCACGGGACCATCTTCCCGTCATATGGGGGTCACATGTATGCATGTGAAGTCTCGGGACCATCTTCCCGTCATACGGGGTCTTGCCTCTGAGCAAAGCTGGTGCGAGCACCAGGTCAGCGACTTCAAGGGGCCCTCTCTGTGAGATTTGCAGTGGGATTGCTTTACAAAGCAAGGTCCCTGCAGCAGTGGCTCTCCCCCTCGGGCAAGCACTAGAGTCACCCGGCGGGCTCGTTAAAACACAGCTCCCTGGGCTCCACCCCAGAGGGTCTGATTTCACGAGTCTGGGGTGGGACCTTCGAGGGTGCGTTTGTAACAAGCCCCCAGGGGAAGCAGGTGCTGCTGGCCCCGGGACCACACTTGGAGAACCACTGGCTTGGAGCCCTTTCAACGTGTCTCAGGGTCACAGTGGTCAGGACCCTCGAGCTGATGCGTCCAGGCGCCCAGCTGGCTGGCTTCCTGATGGTCCCTGGCTGTTAGGCGATGCCCGAGTGGCCCTGAGGAGTCCACGAGATAATGCAGGAATAAACCTTTGCTTGGTCGTGGCTGCCACCGTCCGCCTCAGTCCACTCAGGTGCCATTTAATGCAGCAGCGACCCAGAACACATCTGCCAAATAAAATAGCTCCGAAAGCAGTTGCCCAGAATTTGGATTTTAAGAATGTGTAAAACAGATTACACAACCTTACTGGATTCCATTGCCTTTTGCAAATGCAGTGTAAATGTTTTCATCGTGCTCAAAGTTATGAACTTTGACAGTTGCAGGGTATGTTAATAACACAAGGAGTATCATAACTGAGTGCTAGTAGGCTTATTTCCACAATAAAAACAGCTATGAAATACATTATAAGCCTTTACACTCCGAGGGCTCCCTCGGCTGCTGTTCACAGGACCCAGCAGGGCCCGGGACCAGGTCAGATCCCAGCCCAGGCAGGGGCCCAGTCCGGTCTGGATGAGGAACAGGTGGTGCGCTTTTCTTTCTCGGTAACCCTGGGCTGCACCTGCCGTGCTCAGCTCCCTGGGACTCAGGCTGGGGGCCGTCTCCTGAGGCTGGTCTGCTCTCCGGCTTACATGAAGGGCTGAGTGCTTTTGCTCGGGACTCTCTGTTGGTTTGCCCTCCTTCTTGGTGGCTCTGGGCTGTGGCTCCGGGAGCAGACCTGGGGCGACACTAAAATCCATCACTAAATTCAACTGGGCTGCCCTTCTGGGAGGCGTTTTGGGGGCTGTCCCTGCAGTGAGCTCCCACGGGCATTTCTTCTTTGGGGTTTATGTTGCTTTTGTGCTGCAGCTTCCTTGGAAAATCCTCTGGTTTATCGCACTAAGGAATTGTTACCTCATTATGGATGGCACAGAGCGAAAGATACTGAGGTCATCGTTGAAAGAAATACACTTGTGCAGACAGAAGGAGAAATGGGGTATTTCCAGATCATTCATTTTCTGAACGACTTCTTAGAGAACTTCTTTGCTTGCAAGCTTCACTAAGAAGATGGTGTGTGTGTGTGGGTGTGGGTGTGTGTGTATGTGTGATTCTTAGCTTATTTTTGTGGGCTTAAGTTTTAAGAGCAAATGGTCCTCAACAGTTGGAAATGGCATTTGCTTGGAAGCAAACGGGTGAAAGCTAACAATTCTGGAAATGCTCTGCAGCAACTTGCAGACACCTTTTGACACGGCTGAATTCTGGTTGCACTTGTGATGGGGCATCTATAAAGTCCCCTAAGGCTTTAAAAATTCAGTCCGACTTAATAGTTGGACGCCGGCCTGCAAATGTGCTTTCGGTGCACGGTGTGCTGCTTCGGGTGGCTGAGCCGGTGGCCAGGAGAGGCAGAGCGTCCTGTTGCACAGGGAGGCTGGGAGACAAGGCAGGGGCTCCGGGCGTGGTCCAGGCGCCAGAGTCGCTGGCTGGGCGGGGAGCTCGGGGGAGATGCAGCCTCGACCGGACCGGCCATCCAGGCCCCAGGTCTTCTGCTGCCTCCGGGCTCTGCCTCCCTCCTGGCTTCAGTGTCCCGGTCTCCCCTCCCTGACCCTGCCCAAGCCCAGACCTCGCTCCCTCTCCCCGGGCTTTGCCGGGAGTGGGCAGAGTCTGCGGCGTCTGCTGCAGTGGGTGATCCCCGCCCCCCACCGCGGGCCTGTCCTAGCTTCTCCTCACTCAAGGTGACCTCGCCCCACGGAACAGTGTTCGTGCCCGCTCTCAGCAGGGGGCCGACGCCGGCTCATCCCAGCTCACGAAGGCTGATTTCTACAGTTTCAGGCAATTAGAAATCGGTTGTTAAAACATTGGCAGCTCAGAATCAGCCATGGTGGGAGTGTTTGCACCCCGGGAACTGGCAGACCCCGCAGATACTCCAGCTCCGCCTGCCATGGCTCCCTGCTCGGAAGACAACATGTCTTGCAGAACCGAGGCCAGGAGGCTGTGACGGGGTCGGCCCCCAAGCCACACAGAGATGGTGCCTAGAGTCACAGTGGGCAAGAGACAGCACGGGGGCACACTCAGGTCTCCCGAGACGCAGCGCCATCCTTTGAACAGCGGTGTTGACTGATGAATGTCTCTTTCATTAGTGGAAACGATTTCTGGCAATTCCGCCGATCCGTGTGCGTGCACCAGCTGCGGGCCCCTGGGCACGTGGGGTGCAGGTGTGGGACAGGGTCTCTTCTGCTGTGGCGTCCTGCTGTGCCAGGATCGGGCCGCGGGGCCCAAGGACGCTGCAGCCTTCTGATGCTCGTAGAGCACGTTCCAGATCTAGAATCTGGGGGGAGGGGCTTGGTCACAGGAAATGAAATAGGGCAGATAAGGCCCAGCCGTCATCAGGGTGCAGCCACCTGGCAGTGCGGCCTGCTCCACCGACCTGCCCGCGCTGTTGTTGCTGGTCCCTGCACGGTGTCCCCACCCCGGCTTGCGTCTTCACCGGCAGTTCCGGAAAGCCCGGCTCGTGCCTGGACTTCCTCTGTCCTCACGTCACAGGACCCCGCCCTTCGGAGCATCAGACGCTGCTCAACCAAGATAGACATATTTTTTCCTGACGTTTGTCTCTGTAACAGTGCGTCTACTCCGCAAGGGTGTGAAATAGTCACGCCAGGTTCCCCACGTACCCGTGCTGTCACGGGTGCCCAAGGGCCTTGACAAACCACCTGGGACCGGGGCTCAGGGAACACATCAGGGGTTTTCAATGGGGGACGATTTTGCTCCCCAGGACATATTTGGAAGATCTGGAGACGTGTTTGGTGAGTGTGACTGTCACCGGGGCATGCTACTGGTATCTTACTGGGTCAAGGCCAGGGGTGCTACTAAACATCCCACAATGGGCAGAACAGGCCCCGCCCCCAAAGAGTTCCCGTCCCCAGATGTCGGCCGTGATGAGGGTTTGAAACCCTGGACGCACAGCTGTGCGGTGAGTCACGATGGCAGGTGCCGGGTCCCTGGGCGGCTCTGGGGGCACTTCATGGATCACCGTGGGGAGGTGTCACCTTCACGGTGCCGGACGCTTCTGTGCAAGGACCCAGCGTGCCTGTCAACCAGACCCGTCTTCTTCCGGGCCTGCGGTGGGCCTTCTCCTAAGCATCGTCCTGGCATTTAGGTTCTGTTGTCATTGCCGTGTACGTGGGATGTTTTCTGTCACCACGTCTCCCAGTGATGTTGGAGTACATGAGATCCGTCGACATCTGGCTTTATCTTTGAGCTCAGGTGCTTTCTGAATTCTCTTCTTGCGGTCCTAGGATCTGTTGATTTTCCTAGGGCTCCAGGTCTGTGCTCCTGGCATCTGCGGGTACTCACGGCATGCTTTCAGTGTGCAGGCTGGAGGGAGGGGGCTCTGTGCCATGAAGAGTGGAGTCTGTGCTCCCCACCTCTACCCTCCGTGGCTCCTTGGACTGATCCGGGGGCCTGAAGGATGGAGGTTCTGGCTAGGACTGTCCGTGGGGCTTTGTGGGTCCTGAGACCAGGTGACAAAGTGACGTAGAGTGGAGAAGACACCCCCCCCCAGCTTGGCTTTGCAGGGGAGGCACTGGAGGCTCTGGGAGCACTGGCTGGTGACCCCAGGTGGCTACCTGGTCTTCTTCCTGATGGGCGGGTTGGCAAAGCCACCAGGAAGCCCCTTACTCGAGGGCTGAGAAGGGCAGTGGGCTCTGCAGGGAGGCCAGGGGGCTGTGCCACACAGACTCCTTCCTGAGCAACTGCGAGCCCCTGGGGGCCTCTGGAGCACCTGGGTGGGGGCAGAGGAGCCCAGGGAGCATAGAAGCAATGCTCTTCCCCTGGGCCGGGAGTGGGAGGGCATCTGGGTGACCTGTGTTTTTGCCTTTAGTCCTCACACTGACCTAACCGCCCACAGGGAGCCAGACTTTTTGTTTGACGCTTAGAAATAATTACAAAAAGAGGGGGAAAAAAGTCAGGAGAGGAAGTGCATGGAGGTGGGTGTGTAACCGGCTGGGTCGGTGGTGCCGTTTGTCACACTTGATTGTTCAGAGGTTTGTATTTTCTGGTGTTTGTACCAAAGTCTTTTATGCACTGTGTTGTCCTAGGGCTGCTGTGACAAGGACCGCATCAGAAGGGCACCTGCTCACAGTCTGGAGGCTGCACGCCTGGGGTCCAGGCGTGGACTGCGCTGGCTCCTCCCGGGGCCTGTCTCCTGGGCGTGTGGACACCCTCGTCTCCCCATGTCCTCACGCAGTTTCCCTCTGTGTGTGTGTGTCCAGCTGTCGTAGGGACACCGGTCAGATTGCACCAGGGCCACACGAGGGACCTCACTTTACCTTACTTATCTCTTTAGAGACCTGACCTCCAAATAAGGCTACATTCTGAGGAGCTGGGGGTCTGGACTTGAACTTATGAATTTGGGGGGCACACGATTTAACCCATGAAATTCACCAACGTGACCAGATCTAAAAAAAAAAAATCTCAATTTGGTTTTAAAATAAGACTTGCTTTAGTGGGAAATTACGATGGCTGGTTCTTCTCAGATGACACAGGGGGTGTTTGCCAGGAGCCAGTGGCCGCAGACCTGTCACCACGCATGTGTCCCTCGGAGGCTCTAGATCCCGCATCAGACCAGACTCAGCTTCCCCGATCCTTTGCTGCCCCGCCCCAAGGCCATGTCCCACCCTCACCACCTTCCGTCTTCTGTGAGAGCTGGTGGTGGGTCCGGGAGAGGCTTGCCTCGCTCCGCCACAGGCTCGTGAGCATAAGGGGACATCTGCCATGTCAGGGGAGGCAGCAGACCGTGGAGAGACCCCGGGTGAGGAAACTAGAGATGCCGTGGGTGGGCCGGGGTGGGTGGGGGTGGGGGTCTGCGGTCACGGGAGGCCATTCCCAGAGCCCGTCAGCAGGGGTCAGTGTAGGCTTACGAACGCACAGGTGCTCAGGGATCTTTGTTTCTTGGCTTCTTCCTCGCTGGTAGAATTGCAAACTTGCACCAAACAGTGATAAACTTCCTTCCCGGCCTTTCTCCAGCACAGCTCTGTTCTCAGAACCCTGTCCTCACAATGAGGCCCATTCTGGAAGCTAAAAGGGATGGAACTGGGCTTTCCTGCCGTTGCATCAGAATGGGGGGCTAGTCCGAACCAGAATTATAGAATTTAAAGAAAATGGAGTTTCCCTGCTCAGCGGGGAGCCTGCTTCGCCCTCTCCTCCCTGCTTGTTCTGTCACTATCTCTGTGTGTCTTTCAAATAAATAAATAAAAGTCTTTTAAAAAAAGGAAAATGGAGTTTCTTGCTCTTTTGACTTTGGAATCTGAGATTCAAGCCCATCTCATCGTTCTTGCGAACCCCCATCAGCAGCCCGGCCAGGAGGACGGTGGTCCCCTTCACTACCCAGGGGCATACGACCCAGCAGTCTTGCCCCCCACAGGGCGAATCCAGACCCTTGGGACCACCCCAAAGAAGGGGCCACTCGCTTGATTTGTGACGTTTTTGTTCATCTCACGATTAGTAATGTTGGGGTGGCACCAGGGTGTCTGGGGGGAGGACAAGGGAAGGCTTCCTCCCGACCGCGTACTTGCCGCAGAGAAAGGGGCAGCTGTACCGCGCTCAGAGGCAGGTGCGGACTTCGTGGGCGGGGCTGCCCTTCCCAGTCCCGGGGGGCCGTTTGCTTTCTGGTTGGTACCTGTTGGGAGGCACGCAGGGTTGTTTTCCTAGCACCGCATTGTGAGGGGACCAGGCGTGGGAACAGCCTGTGAGGCGCTGCCCTCTGCTCCGTTCTGCGCCAGCTGCAAACGTCTTTATGTTTGGAGACAGAGAAACGATGTCGTGAGTAAAGTAAAACAAAGGATAAATAATTTTATCTTTCTCCCTCAAGGCACGGTTGAACTCCAAAGCTAAGAGCCTTTTGTGTGGCCTTTGTGTTCTTTGTGATGTGGCTGGTTCCCCATCCAGGTTCCGGGGTCCACCCTCTCTGCTCCTCAAGAGCTCCATGGACTGCGTGCCCCCAACCTCCCCTGGGAGACAGCGGGGGAGAGCTGGGGACGGGGACTGGCACTTCCCACCAGCCTCCATCTCTGCTCTGTGAAAGGCCGGGCATGGGACAACCACGGTCCCAAACACCAGAACTGGGGCACGGTGGGAGCGGAGGAAGGCCAGTCGGGCTCACTGCGCCATGGTGGGATTTTCGTTTGGGACACTGAATGCATTGGCGGTGGGGACAGGTGTGACCAGCGGGGGATGGGGGAGAGGATGCCGTGGGAGAGACGCCCATCACCCACCTGGACCAGCTGCTCGAGAGTCAGGGGCACCACTGGATCGGCAGCATCCGGGCGGGTGTCCCCGTGTGGTGGTGGGTCTCTCCTGTGAATCAGGGCAGGACACGTTCCCCCCATTTGCAAAACTACCTCCCCCTCCACTCGGGCAAAAGGGAGAAAAAGAGAAGCTGGGGAAGGTCTGCACCGAGGGGGGTGTCTCACATCCTCATACTGGGCCCCGGTACAAGCAGTCCCGTGTATGGGGTGTGGGGGATGGAGATTGTCCCCGAAGCCATCCCCATCCTAATCCCAGCTCTGTGACTGCATCCCTTACGGGGCAAAGGGGACCATGCAGAAGGTCTAAGCTGTGGATCTTGAGATGGAAGTCCATCCTGGACTGTTGGGCCGGCCTCTGTAATCCCAAGAGACCTTAGAAAACGGGGCCAGGTCCGAGGCAGAAACCCACGTGGTGCTGGAAGCGGAGGGGCGGGGGGGGAGGGGGCTTGAAGACACTGCTGTCTGCAGTTGGAGGCGAGGAGGGCAGTTGCCTCTGCAGTGGGGCATGGCAAGGGGACAGACGCCCCCCGCCCCCGCCTCTGCAAGAGCGGCTGGGAGATCTGCAGCCCGCTGACCTTAGCGCTCCTGACCTCAGAGCTGTAACAGGACTAATCTGTGCACCTGTGATGAAAAATCTGTGTTGTCCCTAACTGCCACCCCATGGTGACTTGTCACGGCAGTGATGGGAAACTCGTACCCAGGGAGTGGACACTGAGCCACGGCTCCATGCCTTCGAGCTGGCGGGTGGTTTCTTGTTCCGTTTTATTGAATATTATACCCCTTTCAGCCTGTGTGGACATAGCCAAAAAGTGACTGGAATAGAACCAGGAAAATGACGGGAACCTGAATCATCAGAACACAGGAAATAAAGTGACCGCGTCTTTCCAGTCCTCCGTGGTAGGTCACCGTGGCTGCTTCCCTCCGGGCCACACGGCAGGTCCACACGTTGCAAGGTCTGCGCTCACAGGGTAACGGTCCACCAGTGGCCGCTGCAAAGGCAACAGCAGATAGCAAACATCCGGGATCCAAAAGTGCGTTTCGTGCGTCTACAAATCACATCGAGGGAGCGGAGGACACGTGGCGATGGCAGCCCCGCCCGGCCTCTGCGGAGGGCTCCGCGTGCTCGTCACGGCGCCGGGCAGAGCGTGAGTGCGGCTCCTAGCTGCCCGGGAGCCAGTTCCGCCAGTTAAACGCCGAATTCGAGCCGTGGGTCAGTGTCTTCACGGGAGGGTTCACCAGTTCCCATTTTCCTTCCTCTTTATTTTCCTCACAGAAGCACATGCCCAGAGAAGGAATCTAGGATAGAGTTTTCAAACCCTTGTTAATGTTTAAACCAGCTCAATCGATTTTGCACTCGCTCTGAAGCCAACCGACAGGTCCTACTGGGCCGGGGAGGCGGGCGCGATGGGCTCACAGCGGCATCGCTGCCCCAAGCACAATGCCCACGGCTCACACGGCCGTCCTGGGGGTGGGGCGTGCTCCTCCCACGGCTAGGAAAATGCCTGCAGACGCGATTGGTTGTCAACCTGGGGGTGCTGTTGGCAGGGGCAGGGGCAGGGACCCTGCTAACGTCCCACAGGGCACAGCAGCGCAGTGCCCCCAGCACGGAAGCAGCCTGCCCGCAGCTCTGCGGTGTCCAGGCTGAGACGCCCAGGCTACTGCGTGGGGACGGACTCGCATCCTCAACTCTGGCATCACAAAAAGATACGGTCATTGTTTTCGGAGCCCAGAAAAAACCACCAAGTGAAACTTTAGACCTCAATCTCTTCATCTGCAAAGTGAACGTGTTCATGTAGATTTTTGTTTTTAAGGCTTTTTTGGGTTTGTTTGCATGTTTTGCTTTTCTTTTTTCCCTCTCTTTTGATGCCTAGAAATTCCTCAGGGAGACAAAATTTGCAGAAATTCCAACATGCAGGGGGATCCATGTGGAGGCTGGTGGTGACTCAGGACGACTCTCTCTCCTGCTTCGGGAGACTTGGCATGTGTGTGCGTGTGCGTGTCTATGCGTGCATGGATGTGTGCACGCAGGTCTATGGGCACGCGCACACGTGTACACATATGTGCATGTGTGCACGCACGTGTGTACTTGTGCTCTGTGTATATGTGTATGTGTGTGTGCGTGCACGTGTGTGTATGTGTGTGTTTGTGTGGGGGCAACGTGGTGCAGTGGGCAAAGGGAAGGTTTTGAATGGTCTCTTTCCATCTGCCCTTGATTTGAAGGCCCGTGGTCCCCAGAGCACTTTGGTAAGTGTCCGGTAAGTGCAGGCAAGTCCAGCTTATTTGGGCAGGGGGTGGGGTGGACACCAAACTGTCAGGATGAGAAAGTCGCAGGAATTTGGAAGTTCCAGGCTGGCATCTTGAGAAGGGGAGACCAAGGGTCAGGGGAGTGGGTGGGGATCTGACTGCAAAGACTGGTGGGGTTTTGGAATAGCACCAAAGTTGGGATTCTGTCAGCACCTGGCACATGCTGGATGGCCTTCACGGGGATGACCGGGAGCCCCAGGACAGCCTGGGAGGAGTGTGGGGTCAGAAGCGTGCAGCACAGGAGCGCTCGGGAGGGAGACAGTGTCTGCAGGAGCGAGAGCGATGCTTGGGGAGCAGGTTGTGCAGGGGCCTCCAGGAGGACCCCCGGAAAAATCCATTGTCATCCAGCATGGCCCGGAGGCTCGAGCCCTATATTCAGATAGCAGTCAATTGGTGGCCCAGGCCCCAGAGGGCTTGGGAATATCTGGGTCACAGTTGGGAAACCCCACCTTGGAGACACTTTGGAGGGGATGCATGCTTCCACGCATGAGGAAACTGAACGAGAAGAGAGAAGGCGCACGCAGGTCGTGCTGTCTGACTCACCCCCCACGTGAGGGAGGACCGGGCTTTCTCTGGCAGGCTGGGTGTGGCTCTGACAGCCAAGGACCTTGCCCAGGCACAGAGCCGGTGTTGGCTGGTCAGGGCCTGGGGTCTGCTCCTCTGCAAGCAAGCTGTGGCGGGTCATGGTTCTGTGACAATTTTGCACAAGGAACCAGCCCAGGGACCCATCTCCCATCACGGGTGTTGTCTATGCCATTGCACAGCCAGCCTCGAGGTCATCGGTCAACAGATTAATTTGATAAAAAGGACAAGGACAGGGAGCAAGTCTGGCCCTGAGTAGATTTTCAGGAGAGGAGCGGGGGGGGGGGGTTCTGAGCCCCTAGTTTGCCTGCCTTGATTCATCCCACCAATAGAAAAAGCCACCTCTGTGTTGCTGGGTGATGGTCAACAGGTTGGTGCAAAGTACCCACTGTCCTTCTCTACCTGCGGGTTACCTGTGAGTGTTTGCAGAGCCCCAGCCCAACCCCGGGCACTCGGGCTACCGCAAGTCCTGTGTGTTCCATGGTGGGCTGACTCCAAAGGCAAGAGGGTGGGGTTTCTTTCTGTCCTCCTGTCTCCCGCCCCTGGCTCCCCAGAACAAGCCAGGCCATCTGTTGTCCTTTCTCTTTGCGTCCACATGGCTTACTCCTCACTGGACCACTTGTTCAACTTTGGGGTTGCAAAGGATTACCATGCCTTATTTTTATATTATCTGGGCAGCAAATGGCCCAAGTTGCCATAATGATGATAGAGATGATAAACCGCTCCGGTCGGCCCCCCGCCCAGGGCTGCCCTTTGCATAAGAGCAGGCGTGCACGTTCTCAGGAGACGGGGCAGGCGGGGTGGTCCCTGCCACCGTGGGTGGGCTCTGAGGAAGTGTGATGACCCTGTGTGCTCCGGGGGCTTGACTTCATGGCCCGCAGAGAAAGGGGCAGGCACGTACCTTCCTCACTAGCTGCGCGAAGTCTCCACTGTCCCGGGGCGGCAGCCCGAGGAGTGGGCGTGTGCAGGAGTCCAGCGCTGAGCCGTGGCTCACAATCAGGATGACGCCCACTGTAGAGAGAAGCACACCTCGGGGTCAGAGGAGGCACGGAGAGCGCCTTTTATTAGAATGAGGGTCCCCAGAGCTGTGCGGTGCACAGGGCGTGAGAGAGCCCGGGTAGGAAGCGGTGTGGCAGGGAGCACGTGTGCGTGGTCCGTGGCGCATCACGTCCTCGGGCACAGCTGGGGCGGCAGCGCCTGCTGCGAGCTTCGGGGATGGGACCGTGCCGTGATCCGAGCTGCCACCTCTTGCAGGATGTGGTGGTGGCTGCCGCCCAGACTGGGTCCCTTAGCTAGAGAGTTATCAGCCAGCTGGCCACCGTGAGCCTGCTGGTGCCTCTGGTTTCGTTAGGGACATTCTGAGCCCACGGGTGGAGTCTCCGGCCGGCAGCGTGAGTGATGCGGGCACCGAGCACAGCAGGGGAGAGCGGGCCCAGCCGGGAGAGACCCGGAGGTGCCCCGGCCGGACCCATTGGATCCACCTGCAGGAGGGAGTCGGGCGGCGGGCTTCCCCAAGGGCTACGGCTGACACAGAGCAATCCGTGCGTGCTGGCTCCTAACACGACTGTACATTCTCCACCAGGACCGAAGCCCTGATGTACTTTTCCCGTGTTATTTCCTGTTCATTCCACTCTCGTATCCTCGGCTTCCCAAGTCATGGTGTGGCGCCAGGTGCCGTCTGGGAGGCGGACGCGCACCTTGGACTCTGGCCTATGCTCTCAGCTCTCGGGGAACTTGGGCACGCGGGCTCCAGCCCTCTGAGCTTCAGCGTCACGAGGAGTATGCGGCGGTGACGTCACAGACCGCACAGGAAGGTGAACAGTTGACAGATACCGTCTGTGAAGGGTCCCCTGCCCGGGGACTGGTAGGTGTTGGCTTTTACCCTCCAGCCCACCTGGGCTTTTCATTCCTCCTCCGTGGCTTGCCACACCTGCCGCCCTCCCGCCTTGCTCCCGCTCTCCCCTCTTGGGCCCCGTTTGCCTTCCAAGTCCTGCTTGGCCTGCGGCTCAGGTGCTGTGCCCCGACAGCCTCGCTGCCCGTGCAGCCCCGCGGACGATGGGCTGTGCTCCCTGCAGTGAGCAGCACGTACACGGCGCCCAGCGGGCTCAGGAGCTGATGACGCAGATCTCCATCCCTGTTCCGGAAGGCCTCACCCCTGTCGGAGGGTCCTCGGGGTTGCAGCATCCCGTGGCCTCTGAATTTCAGCTCAGGGCAGAAGCTTGAAGTGAACAGCTGGAAAGCGGCGGGCTGAGGATGGACCCCGGTTGGGCCGTGGAAGGCTCTGATGTCGTCTTCCGTCTGTGGGGCTCCGTGCGGTCAGTGTGAAGAACGGGGCTTTGCTGATGCACTAGGTGCCACTAAGGGGCGGTTTGCAAAAGTCCACTTCCCAGGACGCCAGCCAGCCGAATAGGCAACGTCAAGCAGCCTCGTGCCGGCCGTGTTTGGGGGGCTGGATAGGCAAGGTTTGGGTGTCTTCCTGCAGGATGTCTGGGAGCGCGTCCCCCTGTGTGCCAGGGACTGTCCGGGGAGGCGGGGTGCTCAGCTCTTCCCCTAGAGCAGGGATGGTCGTCCCCACCAGCAGACATCTCCACTCCGAGTCTCTGGGATGAGGGGTGGAAAGAACCCCGGTGGGGAAGCGGGTCTGCCAGTCTCTCACCACCTCAGAGACTCAATTTTGTGTAATTCAAAATTCCTAATATTCTGGATGCTGTGCCCCTTTCCCCAACAATAGTCAAACTCCTTGAGGGTAAAGCACGTGCCTCCTTTGCTTAGATTTTCCCCCACGGCGTCTTAGCTGGCGTCTGACACAGGGTGATGTTCAATACACACTTGCTAAATTTAAATGTTGAAAGGCTTAGTTTTTAGCTGTTTACCATGGACATTTTGAGAGAGACCCAGATAGGCGCGAAGGTGGGCCTCACGCGTCCCGGAGCTGCAGCGGTGTGCACCGTCGGAGGGCTCCCCTGCCCTTCCCCCGCCACCACCAATGTCCTGCCATTTTACGCCCCACCTCGGGGCAGCACTGCCACGTGAGCACTTCCTGCCCTTCCACACCCAAGCCGCCACTGTCGCACTAACAGAACCCACTCAATTTCTTAGGCATTTCCACGTTCAGATTCCACATTCGGATTTTTCTAAGGGTCTCAGCCATCTACGTATACAGATGCTTTGTGCCAATCGGCATTCAAACGTGAGCTGACATATGGTTCATGCATCCTTAGTCTCTTGGGTCCTAGGAAACAGACCTGAGTGGTTTGTGCTGACTCACTGTCCTGGATCCCATTGGCTCTCAGTCTCAGAATTGGGGCTCCCAGGCGGCAGGGGGATGTGTCTATGCACCCCGCTACTGTGGAGGCCGCCATGTAACACTGTTGGTTGGGGTGGGGGGCGGAGGAGGTGGGGGCATTCCTAGGTTCATAAAATGGGCCAGTTTCCACCCCAGGGTAAGACCCCAACCCTCGGGGGGCTGCCCATAGCTGGGGGTGGGTGGGAAGGGGGAGGCACTTACCGTCCCCCGGGCAGGCTCTGATGATCCGTCCCACACTCACCGCACACCTTTCCACATACTCGTCGTAACTCTCAGCCGGCAGGAGGGAGGCGAGGGGAAACGCAGGCCTAAAGGACGAGAGAGAGGACCCCGGCCACGCTGGCCTGCTTGTTGTGTGCTCAGCTGGGGAAGGAGAAGCCCTTCTAAGACGGCCCTGCCGCAGGGTCCACAGCGGTCCACAGCAACCACTGGGCTTCAGTGCCCAACTGTGTAAAGTCAGTTTCAGCAAGACCCCTGCTAACACAGCGAAGCCAGAACCGCACCCTTGGTATGGGCTCCCCCTCGATACCTGGGCAATCCCTGCAGCACACCTCTACCCAGTGATGTCCGGTCACGCTGGCCTGACTTCAGCCAGCTGCCACTAGGGCAGTTTATGGAGAATTACTCCACTCTCTGAGTGACTTTCCACCCCCACCCCGCTCCTCGGCTAACCACCCCCACTTGTCCTCGTTGTGTTCGGAGCTGAGTCCTGTTCTGCTCCCCTGTGACAACCCCGCATTGCAGCGATCTCCCAGAATACAGTCTTTCATACCATCTTCAACAGGTGTCGTGAACGTTTCTTCTTGAACAAGAACTAGAGAAGCTCCCCACCCTGGCAGAACGCGAGAGGACGGCGTACCTATAATCCAGGCTGACGTTGAAATTCGCCTCTTTCAGCTCGTCCAGGGTCATGAGAGTTGGGGTAGCTTTGCCGGACTCCCATTTTGTCCATTCAAAGATCCCAGGTTCCACTCTTATCTTAATTCTTTTCTCCAGTTTGAGCTCTGGATCCCACAGAACACAAGCATTTGTCATCCTCTGTGTCCATTTTGGTTTTATGTAAGTAACTCTCTTCTTACACTTAAACAATACCTTTTAATAATGTGACTTTTTTTCCTGGCAAATATTGATCTGTGATTACTTGTAGCCATGCTAGTTCTGAGTCAAAACCCCTGGGTGGTTGTAGCATATCGGAGGGGTGGTGATGCCCGTCCGTCGGGAAGGGACCAAGGCTGGGAGGCTCACCCTGGGGCTCACCCTGATGGTCCAATACAACTCTACAACCAGACCGGCACCGGGCCTCGGTCCAGAGAGAGCACACTGCATCGGCTAACCCAATGATCCCTGGGAAAGACCGGCCAATCGAGGAGCACATTGGTCACACTGAGGCCCCATCCTGACAAACACCCCAGACGGAGCAGAAGGGGAAGGGCAGGGGAAGCTGTCTCTCAGAACATCTGGACTTCTCCCAGCCACCCCACCCTAGCATTTCACCCCTCAGCTAAGAGAAGACTGTGGCAGAAGTCCGTCTCTGTGAGTGGGGCAGAGAAGACCTGCACGTTTTTGCTGGAAATGGAGCAAACGTCATTAAGCTGAAATGCTGGAAATCAAGTCAATTCTCAAAATGCATCCCAGGTCATGGAAGAGGTCCCTTTGCCAAAGCACGCTTAGGAAAGGGAGTTACATGGTCTAACCCGGCTCCCGGGCTCTCTCCAGCCTGTGCAGGGCCCGTGTCCACTGTGAATAGGTCACGTGAAGGAACAGTAGAAGTTCCCAAATGGGCTTGGCCGCTCCTTCTGTGGAACCTTCTGGAAGCTGCTGCTCCGTGGGTCCCACTTTGGGAAATAGTCCGTTTGAACAGCCATGGACCCGGCATTGAAATGAAGGACTTAAGGGTAGCAGGTTAGCATCTCAGATGTCAGTCTGGAAACAGACTGGTCATGTTCCAGGACCTAGGAAGATGGCTGAGTGCCCTCCTTTTTCTGAAGCAACACAGGGTTTATAAAGTTGGGACTCTCTCAGGCATCACGAGAACAATAAGGATGTTCTGGATATAGACTAACAGTCCATGAGAGATTGTATGGGAGACACTGATGTTACCGCCACCAGAGAACATTTTGGAGAACTTTTTATTTCACGTCTCCAGCCCAGCCGTTGTTAGAGCCAGCTTTCCGCCTGCTCCTCCATGTCCGCGCCTGCAGGGGAGCCTGGGGCCCAGTCGGCGGGTGGGTCTCAACGTACAATCATGCTCGCTGACCTCAGGGGGCTCTCCATGCTGCCCGGTGGCCATCCTCCGTCTCCCCACTGTGATCTGGCCCCTCTCTCTGATGGGCTTGTCATACCTTCTGTGCATCCTATGACCTCCAGACGGCCCTCCCTTTCATTTTCAGCTGGTGGCCTGACTCCCTCTGTCTCTGAGAAAGCGGAGGCAAGCCCCGTCCCCCACATTTGCACACCTGCTGGGTCTGGGTCCATGTGCTCTGCCCTCTGTCCCATCGCTGTGGAACTTCTGCTTGTGCTCCTGCCCTGTGACCTACACCATGCCCCCTTTCCCCACACAAAGAGGGCAGGGCAGGGGTCCAGCAGGAGATGCAGAACCAAGGCCCCCAAACAGGCTGCCCTTCTCTCGCAGAAGCTGCAAAAGGTTTGCCCGTGGCTTCCTAAGGGACATCAGCCTTTGATGGTGCTGGACAGCTCCCAGCAGTCTATCCCCCTGCCGTGGCAAGAGTCACGGGCTTTGGGCTCAGAAGGGACCATAGCCATTCCCAGCTCTCTGGGTTTCTGAATGCCCCTCCTCAGATTTTTTTTCTTTTTTTCTTTTTTTAAACACATAGTGGATGTAGGCCAAAGGTGGGCAGTGTGATGATAGGCTCCTGGGTTACAATCCTGATATTCCAGAAATGTTGGTGGGCTCAGTGCCTGCTTATAGCTCTTGGAGGGCTGCTCCATGACTGTCTTACACCTTACGTGGCCATTCATCACCTCTCATCCAATTCTTACCCCCTGCCCACTTCCCTCTCCCCTTGGAGAATAACCATGAGGTCAAGGCTATATGAGGAGCTCACTGCGGTTCTCACCGACCTTCCAGGATGTGTCTGGCCGTCTGCACACAGCGGAGGGCTGGGGAGGTGAAGACGGAGGTGACTCTGATGCCACTCTCCAGTAGTGCTTCCCCTGGAAAACAGCAGGTGGAAAAACGCCTCTTCATAATTGTAGCCTCCATTGGGTGTCTCACTACCTGAGGGGGGCAGGGTCTTCAATGGCCCCAAGATTCCCACCCCCTGGTGCACCCACCTGTGTCACCCCCTTGAGTGTGGCCGGAAGCTGTGATGATGTGAGTTGGCGCTCCTGGGACTCTGTCGTCATACGGCAGAAGGGGATTATTTCAGGTAGACCTGACCATTCAGGTGAGCCCATTGAAAGCAGAGATTTTTCTCTGATGGTCACAGAAAAGAAGTCAGAGAGATTCAAAAGTATGGGGACTCGAGGAGTGCCTGGTGGGCTTAGTTGGTTAAGAGTCCGACTCTTAGTTTTGGCTCAGGTCGTGATCTCAGGGTTATAAGATCGAGCCCCACCCATGTTGGACTCCACACTGAACATGGAGCCTGCTTAAGATTTTTTCTCTCCCCCTCCCTCTGTCCCCACACCCTCTCCTGCTTGCTCTCTCTCTCTCAAAGAAAAAAAAAAAGTACAGTATTCAACATGCAAGAGATTCCCTACTGCTGGCTTTAGAGATGGAAGGGACCACGTGGCAGGGAACATGGGGGTGCTGGGAGCTGAGCGCAGCCCTTTTCTGATAGCCAGCAAGGGAATGAGGACTTCAGTCCTACAACCTCAGGGAATAGAATCCCCCCAACAGGCATCGGGAGAAACGGGAACTGCTTCCAAGAGGCTCCAGACAGGAGCTCAGCCCAGCTGACACCTGGCTTTCAGGCTGTGAGATCCTGAGCAGAGAACCCAGCCACGCCGTGCCCAAGCTTCCGTCCTATGGAGCCGTGAGCTGACAGGTGTGTGCCGTTTTAAGGGCGCAGTCATCTGTGCTGCAGCAACGGGGAACTCGAGGCTACCCGAGGCTCGTGGGAGGACAAGCCTGGAGAGCCTTTGCCTCTCACACAACCAGAGGACTTAGTCCTTGGGAAAGAGGGGGATCTTTTCAGTAGGATATATGCACAGTGCCAAAGCCAGTGAGGCTGTCACAGGCTGGATTGTGTCCCCCAAATTCATATGCTGGGGTCCTAACACGTCCTCAAGTGTGACCTTCTTCAGGCATGCTGTCTTCATAATGGTGGTCAAGGTACGATGAGGTCACTGGGGGGTCTCTAGTCTACTCTGACGGTGTCCTTGTAAATGGGGGAGTTTGGACACAGAGACAGCAGGCATAGAGGGATGTGCCTATGTGCCAAGGGGAGGGGCCTGGAGCAGACGCCCTCATGGCCGCAGGAGGAGCTCGGACTTCTGGCTTCCAGAACCGAGAGAGAATGCCTCTGTTGGTGAACACACCCCACATTGGCACTTTGTTATGGCGGCCCCATGTGGAGGCCAACACCTGCCCGCACGGACCCTGAGCTCCTGTAGTTCATACACCTTCCCCAGCTCCCGATTCCATGTTCTGAACTCATTAAAGGAAGACCAGATGAATTCATTGGCTTCTTTTGTTCCCGAAAGTCCATCAGTGGAACCACAACCCCAGACATGAAGCATAAGCCCAAGCTGACAGATTTTGAAACAACATCAAAGAGAAGATGTGTTTTTTTAATTTTTAAAATAACACCCTTAGTGTAGACAGAGGTCGTTGGCTTTTCTACCCTCTCTTGCTCTTTCCAGGCCTACCATTAGTTCCTTCCGACTTCCCCAACCATCCATCCTGGGTCCAATCTCTGCACTTCCACTCACTAGCTGTGCAATCTTGGGCAACTTACTTAACCTCTCTGTGCCTCAGCATTATCAGCAGAGTGGGGTAATGCTAAAGCTGACCTCAGCGGGCGTGTAGCCCAGGCTCAGTATGCCTGAACGACAATCATTGCTGTGATTATTGTAAGTCTCCCCAAACATACCTGCCATCCTGGACTGGAAAATCCCACACGAAGACAATGGCGGGTCATTTTCGAAGTCTTTGATACCATTGCTCCTTCTGGGCAGACTGTACGGGAAGTTCAGATCTGGCCGGTAGTATTTCCCTAAAGCATAAACAAGCACCGGGCATTCAGGTCCGTCAACTTAGTGCATGTTTAAACCCCCAAGAGCGAGACCCATATCGGAAGCAGGGTTAGCACTTAAGTGGTCAACTGCGTTTTTTCTGGAATGTGCTCTGTGATGTGGATTCAGTTGGAGAGAAATTGCTGCTCTACCGTGCACATGTGTCTTCAAATACAGAAAACACCGGCTTTAGCCTCGGGAAACAGGAGACCCTCTTGGTCCCCTGATGACCCCTCGCAACGACTCACTCATAAAATCTTCCTGATGAAGAACGGAGCGTCTCCATTACTGACTGGGCTTAACTTGATCAGAATCCCTCGTTGGCATTAATTACGGAGGTGAAATTCTGCCCGTCCCCAGAGCTGACAGTGTGTCCTATTGTCTCCGAGGACGGAGTTCCAGGGGTGCCTGGAAGTCAGGAGGATCTGCGGGGACTCCCCCAACATCCATCTAGAGACTGCGGGGAGTCTGACCTCGAGGTCGACGAGCTGACCGTCTGGTGCAAATCCTGGCACCACGGGTTGCTAGTTTGTGATCAGAGACAACGAACTTAATCTCCCTTATTAGTGAAAGGGGGAAACGACGGAGCTGTTAGAATGAGTCACTGTGATAACACCCAGATCCCGAGGGCCCGGCTCAGGGACGTGGTCTACAAGTGATGGGCTTCATCTCACTCTTGAATTATCAGCCATCCCTGCGGAGGACCCTGTGCCATGTCCACGCCTCACGTCCTCCCAAGCAGCCCCAACCCCTGGCTGCCAGCAGGTTCTAGCAGCCAAGCCGCCCTTCCTGAGACCTGCCGCCCATCTGGGGCAGGCCCTGCCACGTGCCCTGCCCGAGAGTGCCAGCCCGGCCCTGCTCACGGCATCCCAGCCCTTCACAAACACAGGGAGGCCACCTGCTACTTCCAATGTCTTGGTTTTTTGGTTCCATCCACGATTTCCCTGAAAGATCGCCCTTGGAACTTCCATCGACAGAGACACTGTGTGAAGAAAGGCTTTCATTAAATGCCAGAATACATGGTGCGTTGGCTAGAAAAGTGGATTTCTTTGTTATTGTTCTTGTTTTTCCCCAAGAGAAGGTCCATTGACTGTGTTGTATTCTCAAAGGCATCTGTGACCCACAAAATGTTCCCCTGCTCCATGTCGGCCTCTTGTCCTCGTTGACACTCCGTCTGTGAGAGGCGGAGAGCAGAGCTCAGAGAAGACAAGGATCTGCAGCAATGTTATGTTCTGATGTGCAGAGCCTACAGACGTGGGGTGACCTGGCCAGTGCCACTGAGAAATGAGGGGCCGTGCGAGGTGTGGGTACTTGGCCCAGAAGTGAGCCGAAATGAAGAGGGTCAGAGGAGAGGCTGGCAGCTCCCCAAACACCCCACTGTAATGCAGGAAACCTCGCAATATGCAGAATTCGGGCAAATTAGACTGTCGGTGGTCACTGTAGGGCCACTTTGCCCGGTGCAAAGAGCCACCAGGAGACTCCTTCAAGCTGGGACTCTCCAGAGCCTTAAAGTACTTTCCCTTGTAGGTGACCCGGTCTCTTGCCTGGATGACCAATATTCTTCCTCTTTCCACGCTGTCCCATCACTGTTCTCAGAGCTGGTTGTTTTGTGTTGGTCCCACCACCGCCGCATGCACGCTGACTCCAGGTGCCGTTTCAGCCTGCGGTTTCGATCATTGTTGTCTTACCAGAACCGTTCTTCTAACCGCATGTGTCAACGCCAGTTCATCCTCATAGCTACCGACCATCCTGTCGCTTCTCTCCTGAGCCTTTGTGTCTCTGATCGATCTTGTTTTAGAGAGACAACCACAGCATCACCTCCGTGGGTCCTTGCAAATACGTTTGGTCATGATGTAATCCGCTCAGAATTTTCCTGCTGTGTGCTGATCCCCTGCCAATGGTCTTTCCTAAGCATTTCCCCCTCTTCTCAGCCTGCAGGGCTCGGGGAGGAATTCCGAAAGAGCTTAGCTTGCCCAGCTACTCTGAATCTACGTTCATTCAGTATCTTCCTTTATACAGTCAGTCATCCGTGGCTTAGAAATCGTGGCGTGCTGGGCTTCCCGTTAAGGGGCGCTCGCTGGTGCAGGTGTGGGTCATCGGTAGAGACTGCTGGTGGGTGTGCTGGATTTACAAGCACTGTGCTTAGCTCTTGGCATCCAGGGGGGCTAACTCGGGGGAAGCGAGATGCATGTTCAAAATCCGTCCATCGGTTGAGTAACACAGTTAAACATGGTAGGGAAATGACCACAGTGGTGAAGCTTAGCTCAGAAGGATACAGCATGAGACAGGGTTGTGCCAGCAGCTGAGGCTTCAGAGACCGCAGGGCACAGAGACCTCGGTGCTCTCAAATCAATGCTGGTCGCTAACCAACTACCATACGTATGCGTCCAGAAGAACGACGACTGTCCACGTGTCACACCAGCAGGTAGCCACTCCTCTGTCTTCCACACAGCCTTTGAGGTGAGCTGCACACTCAGGGCATGTGTATCACGCCCACGGAGAAAGACGTAGCCCGTAACCCTCCCGTCTATGCTGTCTCTACACAGCCGCTCTCAAGAGTGGGGCGCAGGAGACCGGCTCAGGAGGCCGAGCAGGGGTGTCATTAGTTAGATCTGTTTTCTGGGGTTTGAATCTGCCAGGACGTTACCTACCATCCGGAGTGGAACACTGCTGCAGCCAGGACTTCCCGAAGATCTGATCGACTCTCTCGCCGTGGCGTACCACCAAAACACTCCTCCTCGCTATTGTGGCCTGGCGTGGTGGAAAGAAGGACACGTGCATTTTTACATGTGCTGTCTTAGACTTGCTCAATGGGCGCCGCCCCTCGCCATCCCACAGGTGGCCTAGAAGCAGGATCGCTTCCTTCCCTCCTCACGGGCTACAGCCCATTTCACCAAAGTCATTGCAATGAAAGAAGATTAGGAATTGCAGGTGGAAATCTCTTTAATTTCTATCAACTTTTTATTTCCTGGGCCTGTGACACTAGCAAGGAAATGAAAAGCAATAGGAACAGCCCATACCATAGAAAGCACCTTGACTTTTCTGCCTTTCTGTTTCTTCCAAGTCCTTGCCCTGTCCTAGTCCCACCAGATGGCTGTAACAGAACCCCCCAGTCTGGGGGCTCATAAAAAATAGACATTTATTTCTCACAGTACTGAAGGCGGGAAATCTGAGATCAGGGTGCCCACATGATAGGGCGGGGGCCCTCTTCTGGATCAACTTCTTGCCGGGTCCTCACAGGGTGGAAGAGGCAAGGGAGCTCCGTGCGGTCCCTTGTATAAGGGCACTAATCCCGTCATGGTCCACTCTCCTGACCTCACTACCTCCTAGAGCCCCCACCTCGTAATGTTAGTACATTGGTGGTTAGGATTTCAACAAATGAATTTTGGGGGGACACAAAGATTCAGACCAGAGCATCCCTCCGTAGTGACTTCTTAGGACATTTTCTATATCCACACATATATATTATCATATAACAGATATTACATATTTCCTCTCTATGTAGATACTGCTGCTGGTATCCCTGAGGCCCAGCATATTGGGAGCATGTGTGTCAGAGGCTGGGACACAGGCTTCAGTTCACAGACTCCCCACTTAGGGAGCTTCGGATCGCATCGGGACCAAGGGGCAAACATGGAAAGGTGAGTCACAGAAGAGGAAGAGGTGCAGAGCTGACAGCACCTGTCACAGGAGGTGGGCTGGGGGACTCCAGGGCAGACATGGAACTTGGTCATGTCCAGAGCTAAGATCACCGGGGATGGACGGGCCAAGGTCACCAAGATGGACAGGCCGAGGTCACTGGGATGGCTGGCATGGGAAGGGCATCTGGGCAGCAGGTGGCTGTAGCTGCCGGTCTGCTTGTCCTTGCCCAGCTCCTTTTCCCTAAGCAGATCTTTCCTCCCACTCCCCATTTTTAGCCTCACAGTTCTTTGAGGCTGGGCTTAAGGGTGAAAACGAAGGAGCTGATATTTTGTGTGCTTTTGCTGCTGAGTGGGGTAAGGAAGGGAGGTGGCAAGCCGTGGCCCTCCTCAGCATGGAGCCACATCATAAGCCCCAGCCCCACTCTGATCTCCCCTAAACCCTAGAGAGGAAAACGCAGATAAGTTGGACACCCAGCACGCTGGAGGGGCAGTGACGCCCCTGGACCCCAGCCGATGCCACCGACCGTTCCCTTTCAGATTTGATTCTGCTAATAGTGTGGAGCCCTGAGCGTCGGCACCAGCGGCCTGCATCCTCCAGCGCTCCTCTGAGTTTGTCAGCGGGATCAAGTGCAACCGTGTGTTGGGAAGCGCTGAGAGCATGCTGAGACCCTCACGGTGTGCGTGGGGGCAGTGTCACAGGCAGCTCCTGCCGGGCCCTCCCGTCTCTCGTGGAGTCCACAGCCATGTGGGCGATGCAGAAGTCTCCAGGGGCTCAACGCACTGGCCCCTCCTGGCGGGTCTGCCTGCATTCCGATATGTGCGTGAAATGTGGTGCTTGTGAGCCCGTGGGACCTTCCAAGCCTCCAGGTGCAGTTTCTTAGGGCCTTGGGGCCGATTTTCCACAACGGACACATGATCAAGGCAAAGCAAACATTAGGATGGTCTCTTAATACAGCACACAGATGTCTGGCGCTGGAGGCAAACGCACCAGGGCCTAGCTCCAAGGGAAGTTTGTCTTGTTGTCTTAGAATTGCGAAGTATGGTTGATGCTTACTGACGCCAGGATGCCTTCCCCAGGACAATGAATATTAAAATATCTCATCCCCTGCCGCTGTCGAGGGCTGATCTGTAGGCAGATTGCAAGACACACGTGGGCTCCCAGCCTTAGTCTGCTTACTGACATTCTCCACGTACTGTCCGATTCATTGGGCTGAGATTTTGAATTTAGAGCATTTTCTTCCCTGGAGGAGCTGAGAGGTTTGAACTTTGAAATGCAGAGCTTTGCAACAGGAATATTCAGATAAAGCCCAAGGTCCTCGGGGAGTGGAATGGCCCTGTTCCCAGGGCCTTAGGGGACACCAGGACTGCAATGCCTCTTTAGACAAGAGGGACCCGGGGCTGTTACAGCAAAACATCACCACCAACTTAAAGCAAAGACATGGGTTCGCCCACAGTTTGGAGGCTAGAATTCCAAAGTCACCGTGTCAGCAGGGCCACTTCCTGTGAGGTTCTGAGGAGGGATCCTTCCGGGCTTTCTCAGCTCCTGGAGCCCCAGCAGTCCTCAGCCTTGGCTGAGACACTCCGGTCTCTGCCCCGACGCTCACATGGCCTCCTCCTCTCTGCATCTGTGGTCTCTCCTCTTCCCTGTGGATCAGACACCCTGTTTGTCTCTCCTAGCGGCAGCTGTGATTGGCTTTAGGGCCCATGGGATTCTCCCCTTCAAGACCTTTAGCTCAGCTCTCAGGCAAAGACACTTCGTCCTTGTAAGAGAACACTTGCAAGTTCCAGGGACCAGAACCTCGTATCTTTGAGGCCATTCTTCAGCCTACTAGCATCCGTGTATCAAGGCTGATGCCACAATCTTCTTTTCCTACCGCATGGAGGGGCGAGCTCAGACCAGGGGAGGCGGGTCCGGCTCGCAGAGAGATGTCTGCGAGGCTTTCACCCATTTAAAGCTGCAGGGAGTTCAGATGAAGGCCGAGCTATGAGCTGACCCTTCCATTCCAGCTTCCTGTCCTCCATCTGGAGAGGGGGCATGGCCTCAGGGAGCCCCATTTCAGTCCATGCCTGGTCTCCAGCATCCCACTAAGGCGGCTGAGTCCAGCCTCCACTGTGCCCTCCAGAGACTGGGCAGTCTGGGTAGGGAGCTCCGTTTTCGTCTGTCTCTGGCTCCCGGTCGCCAGCTGCTCTGCCTGGCTCTTCCCTCTGACTGAAGGCCTGTCTAAAGGGGATGCTCTGTGGCCTTCCCAGTGCCCAGCACCCTGTGCTCAGCCCTTGTCTGGACCCAGCCCACCAAGTACCAGCCCCCTTCTCTCTCCCAGCACTGACCTGAAAGACCCCCATCTTCTGGGGCCCTGGGGGAGGTGACTTTTTCAGGGTCACACAGTGCGCTGATGAGATAATTGGTGTAAGAGTCTGGGACTCTGGGCAGGGCTGTGTCCCCGCATCTTCCCTGCCCCATGTCCTGGCGCCATGACCAACTGAGTTACAGACCCGTGTTGCATGTTCTCGCAACGTCCAGAAGGCTGCCTTCAGGGGCTCACAGCCTGGCTCACAGCTATGGGGCATCCACCCCTCTGCCCTGGGGTGGATGGAGTGCGCGGCCAGTGTCTCAGCACCGCAGGGCGGAGCCTCCTGCCGAGCCACCCGGCTCTGTGGCTGTGCCTGAGGGGCCGAGCCTACCACAGAGTTAATACAAAGTGTGGCTTCCCTTCGCTCATCTTATAAACCAGGGAATTCTGTCACCTGTAAAGCCTGGATGCTGCTAATGTCCCTTGGCGTCTGTGAAGGGTGAAGTTCCCCGTTTCGTCGGCTGCTGGCCTCACCATCCTTTCTGGAGATCAGGTCCATGGCCAGGCTGAAGGTGTAGGTCCTGCGGGAGAAGAAACGAGTGTGCTTTTATCATGAAGACATTGGGAAGCAGCTGTCTGCATCTGGTCATGCACGTGCGTGGGGACGCCCGTGACAAGATGGGCAGGGAAGGTTGTTGTTGAGGACGAAACACAACCGTGTATTCAAAGAGCCTGGTGCTCAGCACAGAACAAATCCCAAGTAAATCCCGTTATGGGCTCCACCGTGTCCCCTTGACATTTAGAGTCCTGACCCCCAGCACCTCAGAGTATGACTTTATTGGAAACAGGATCTTTAAAGAGGTGATTAAGGTAAAATGAGGCCGGTAGGTTGGCCCAATTCTATCTTATAAGAAGAGACTAGGAGGAACAGAGAAACACCAAGGAAGGTGGCCGTCTACACATCTGGAGAAGCCAGTCCTGCCTACACCCTGATCTTGGACTTGCAGCCTGTGACCGTGAAAGAAGAGATGTCTGCTGTTTAAGCCCCCAGGCTGGCGTACGTGGTAGGAGGCCCAGGCAAACTAGTGCACCATGCACATAGATTCACCTTCTAAAATAGCCAAAGGTGTGAAGATAGATGTGAATGGAATGCAAGAATGAATGAGCAGTCAAGAGACACATTAAGATCTAGGGAAACACATGGGAAAGGGCTGGGTGTGTTTACTGGGAGGGTGGGTAAAACAGGACCCGAGGGGTTGCAGGTGGTGAGGAAACTGCCACCTGTCTAAGGAACCAAGAAAGATGCTGTGAGGTGGGCACACATTCAGGAGGCCTGGGGAGGATAGGGGGAGAAGATCACAGCTAACTAGAGTCGTGTGAACTCCAGCTAACTAGAGGAGGGTCGAGTGTGTCTGGAAGGAACAGGCGGAGGGGCCAGAGGAGAAGAGTGAATGGTCACTTACATCCTCCAAGAACAAACAAATGGCCAAGTTCCCCAGGGGAAACTCACTTTATGAAAGGGGAGATCATCTTTATAAATTCTATTTTAAGATGATCTATAATCAACAACCAAAAACCAAACAATCTGATTAAAAATGGGCAGAAGACATGAACAGACATTTGTCCAAAGAAGACATCCAGATGCCAACAGACACGTGAAAAGATGGTCCACGTCACTCGGCATCAGGGAAACGCAGACCAAAACTACAGTGAGATCCCACATCACACTTGTCGGATGGTTAAAATCAAACACAAGAAACAACAGATGTTGGTGAGGATGTGGAGAAAAAGGAGCCCTCGTGCACTGCTGGTGGGAATGCAAGCTGGTGCAGCCACTCTGGGAAACAGTAGGGAGGTTCCTCAGAAAGTTAAAAATAGAACTATCCTACCACCCAGCAGTTGACTACTAGGGATTGACCCAAAGGATACAAGCATTCTGATTCAGAGCGGCCCATGCCTCCCGATGGTCATAGCAGCAGTATTTACAATAGCAAAGATATGGAAACGACCCAAGTGTCCATCGACTGATGAACGGATAAAGAAGATGTGGTATTTACACACGACAGAATATTACTCAGCCATAAAAAAGAACAAAATCTTGCCATTTGCAGTGACATAGATGGAGCCACAGAGTATTATTCTGAATGAAATAAGTCAGAGAAAGACAATTACTATATGATCTCACTCATATGTGGAATTTAAGAAACAAAACAAACAAGCAAAGAGAAAAAGAGAGACAAACCAAGGAAAAAATTTTTTTGAAAAGACTTCATTTATTTATTTGTCAGAGAGAGAGAGAGAGAGAGCACAAGCAGGGGAAGCAGCAGACAGAAGGAGAAGCAGGCTCCCTGCTGAGCAAGGAGCCTGCTGTGGGGCTCAATCCCAGTACCTGAGCCGAAGGCAGATGCTTAACCAACTGAGCCACCCAGGCGCCCAGAAAAAGACTCTTAACAACAGAGAACAAACTGAAGGTCACCAGAGGGGAGGTGGGTAAGGGAATGGGTTAAATGGGGGATGGGGATTAAAGAGTACACTTATCATGATGAAAAAATAAATAACTACACAAAAAATTTTAAAAATCTACAGAGCAGAGAAAAGGAGCAGTAGCTAAAAAGGGAAACAAAAAAGGGTTTGTGCTTGAGTTTGTTTTTAAGATAACTACATGTTTGAGCATCTGGTTGGCTCAATCAGTTGGGTGTCTGCCTTCAGCTCAGGTCATGATCTCAGGGTCCTGGGATTGAGCCCCACATCAGGCTCTCTGCTCAGTGGGGAGTCTGCTTCTCCTTCTCCCTCTGCTCGTGCTCTCTCTTTCTCTCATTTGCTCACTCTCTCTCTCAAATAAATAATAAAATCTTAAAAAAAAAGATAACCACATGTTTGTTTGCTGGTGGGAATGATGGGGGAGAGTCTCAGGAATGCCAGGTGGTGCTGGTGTGGTGCCCTTGGAGGGCATGGGATGCCCGGGTGTGGGGCACTGTGGATCAGCACCCCTGGGCGGGAGCTCGGACCTCACAGCACAGTCTGATGGGGGAGAAGGACACGTGGGCCAAAGCTGCAGGTGGGTGGCCTGGTGGCTAGAGCTGGTGGACACTCTTCTGATTGTTCACCTGCCGCATTGGACAGGAGTGAAGAATCCAGCAGGTGGCCTCTTGATGAAGTGAAAACGTCAGACACAAATCTCCTGGAGGACAGAAGCACCCGGGCCACAGCTGGCATGGCCACGGAGGAACAGAAGGGGGAGGTAATGGGCTGACGCTCACCAGGGTGACTGGTAAGGATGCACCGCCCTCACTCCTGTGTTCTGAAGAGCATTGTTCTCCTCTTGCTCTTCCTACTGAAGTCTACTTTATGGTTTTTAACACCCGGAAGCCTTAAATTCCAAGCATTTAATAGTCACTATTAAAGATTGATTGCCAAGTGTCTGATGAAGACTCCTTCTGCCACGTCAATGTTTCCAAAGCTCTCCTCAGTCCAGAAATCAGAAATAAGTTCACTTGAGTGCCTTCTACTTTATATGATTTTCTGTTTCCATTTAATTCTTGGCTTTGAGTTCCATGTGTGAGGGGAGGCCATATAAAATGCCATTCATTTTACACCCTTTTCTCTCTTTCTGATGCCTCAGCAGGTATGAGGAGGCCAGGCCTCCCGCTCTGGTATCTGTTCCACTCCATGGATCTACTTTTCCTCTTTCTCTCAAGCCAGGACCATATCGTCGGTTAATAGCAGGTTTTTAATATCTGTAGGGTAACTATTTCCTCTCGTTATGTTTATTTTTCAAATTTTTCTCAGTTCCTCTCCTGTTTATTCTTCCAGATACACTTTTCAACCACTCCCATTGGGAATGATCCCATTGGGATTTTTCCTGGAATTTCATTAAACCTGAAGGTTCAATGAATCCAGAAGGAATCGATACATTCAAGATTCATCTTCCTCAGTCATGAACGTGGTGTGTTTCTACGTCCTCAGCCCGTGTGTGAATGTTAGCATATCTTCCGCAGACACTTCATGTCCTGGATTCTCCCACAACTACCGCTACCCCCACGTGTCCATGCTGAGACCTGACCAGGGAGCGTTTGCCCTGCACCCCAGCCTCTGGCCACCAGCCTTCCACAGCCACCGCCACCACCTCATGACCCGGACCGTTCATGCCTGCGTGGTGTTTCAATTTGGTGAAGGCACTTCTCAAAATGTCTGCGAGTTGTACCTTCTCTTTTCAGATTGTTGCCCCTTCTGTGCTGTGCCGGAAACTCCCATTGGCGGGATCCAGCTCAAGTAGACTTACTTTGCTCACATACTCTCATTGTCAGAGGCCAGCTCCCAAGAGGCATGGGCTTTTGTTGGCCATAAGTGGACTGGGAACAATGGAGTCCATGTCCAAACCGTTGACATTTCCCTCCTCCCGTAGAGGAGGCCCTATTTACAGTTTCCTATTGTCAAAGGAAATGGCAGTGGGTTTCCTCTTCCTGAGGATGAGGGGGGGCCCGCGCCCTGCTCGAGCCTCCCCACGCATGCAACAGAGCCTCCTTATCTATAAATAGCATCTGTGAGGTCTACAGTTGGAGAGAAAACCAAATTGTTTCTTCGCTTTTCTTTCAAATGAAATACAATCAATATTACAATGAGAGGAGAAAGGAAAGCACTTAACATTTAAATATTTCTGCTTTTCTCTTGGGAGAACTACTTAATGGTCAACTTACACTACGGAGTAGATGGGTTCAAATTCTCCCTGGCTTTTAAAAGGGGCATAGCTGCAGTCGGTGGGGCTGTATGGTCCACATCCCCATATTAGATTCCTGGGGGAGCCATAACAAGGCACCCCAGACTGGGCGGCTGAAAGAACATTTATTGTCCCCATCCTGGAGTCTGAGTTCTGAGATCCAGGAGTGGGCAAGGCTGGCTTCTCCCGAGGCCTCTCTCCCGAGTGTGTGGACTCCGTCCTCCCACTATGTCCTCACGTGGTTTCCCTCTGTGCGTGTCTGTGTCTTGATCTTCTCTCATAGGGACACGGGTCAGATTGCATGGGGGCCACTCTAGCGACCTCATTCTTCCTTAATCTCCTCTGTAGAGACCCCATCTCTACAGTCACATTCTGGGGTGCTGGAGGCCAGGACTTCAAATAGGAATCTGAGGCAGACAGAATTCAGCCCATGACGGCACCTTTATTACGTCTGAGGTACTTGCCACCAGCTCACTCTGTGGTTTTGGAAATTACTGGACGGGTATGGCTTCAGTGTTGAAAGCCTTCTCATCTTGGCCAGAAGACAAACTGTTCTCTAAGCTGTAACGCTCACCGCCTCTCCGCTCCTTGTTCTAGAGTATGTCTCATACGTTCTTCTGCGTGGAGTGTTGAGAGTCACTGTGATTCACGAAGGCACTCCCTCATCGTATCACGCTGGTCACCTCTCATCTTCTTCAAGGTCACAGACAGGTTTGGGGGTAAGATTTTGTCGTGCAGTGAATCCAAAGACTCCCGGAACCATTGCAAAAAGGCCGAAGTTGATTTGGTTTTGTGCTGATGGGCTGTGGACGCTTCAGTGGCCGAGCAGAACAGCAGAGCTGCAAACTCAAAGGTGTCCTGTGGCAGGGAGGGGCTGCTCCCGGTGCACGTGCACATCTGTCCTTGGGCGCTGGAAGGCCAGTGGGTTGCACATGCCGAATGTCAGTCCTGCAGCCCATGCAGTCGGAGGTATGTACCTGTCTGCCCACGGCAAGCTAGTCTTTGGACGGTGCCACCAGACCACATTCCCTCTACTCAACAGATTAGTGGTGTGTCCAGCCATTCAAGGATTGTCTTCTAATTTAAAAAGCCCTAGGTGTTTAATAAAGTACACTTTAGGCAGTTCTAAAAGCCTCTGCCAGGAGAGCTGAGTCTGATGGCAGTGCTGGCTATCGGCCATAGGGCCCATAATCACACTTCGCAGTTTGTCAGGGTGTCTTGCTGCTCCCCCAGGGAAGACGGGGGTGCTTCCAAAATGTGGCCAGACACCCCACCGGGGAGCCTACTACTTAGTTTTCTCTCTTTTTGTTGCAATTTTTCTTGGTATTTATTAATTCATAAGGGAAACTTGTCTTTAGGAAGAATAGTCCCAGCAATGTCAGGCTTAAAGGCTACAATGGATATGTTGGTCACAGGTGGTTGACGGATTAATTGTGAAGCAAAAAATACCATAGCCACAAACTCGTCTTCTACAGAGCCTTCACTGTGTCGTTCTAGAAACATCTGGGTTTGCCAATTGCTTGGTGGCAGTGAAGCTCTCTCATCCTGAGCGGGGAGTGGAAGACCTACCTCGCCCCTCCTGGAACTCAGTCAGTTGGCGGTGTAACAAGCATCTCCCGATTTCCTTAAAGCATTAATGGGACCTGGTGACGGACAGAGTTGGTTCTCAAGGGAAACATGTGCTTCCCTAACAAGTGCGACGTCATCCAAGCTGTGCTCAGCTCTCCAGGACAGGCGGCTGTATTGGATCAGCTCTGCAGTCCCTTGGGGCACCAATGTGACTTTGTGGTAGCCTATAGGACCCCCAGCCATGTCTACCCTGACAAAATGGTGCTTCTCCCAGATGGCTGGTCTACCGCACCTGGAATGGCTGTGATCATTTCATGGAAACCATGTCCCTTTTTGCATCAGGTATGGGAAGGCAGGGATCTCCCGGCATGCATGGTGTGTGCAACCCCAGCTCTGGATTTGTCTGACTTCTTCTGTTTATTCTCTTTGACTTGATGTCCTCATATTCTTTTCTTTAAATTTAAAATGGGTGAATTTATATTTTGAATAAGTAATGCATATATATGGTTCAAATATTTACAAATCATGGGCGGTAGAGAGCAAAGTCTCCTTCCCAAGTCCTCTTCCTTTTCCCAGCCCCTCCCCCAACCCGGGCACCACTGTTGGAAGTTTCTAGAGATGCTCCTTTCCAGGGAACTTTTAGGCACAGGCGTGCATATAAATACACATCCCACACATACATGTACAGACACTTGTGTTTCACTTTACCCTTCCCCCCAGATAGTTTTGTACTAGCCACAGTGTTCTGCAGCCTGTCTCGGATTTTTTCATATCAGTACATAAATTACTTCCTCGTGACCATTTTTAAACACTGCAAGTATTGCATTGTATGGATGTATCCTAACTTATTTCACCAATACATTATTTTGTAATTTCATGATCTCTTTAACAGACCGTTTCGGTCATGCTGGAAAGCATGCACACGCCTTTTTCCGGTTGTCCAATCAAACGCTGAGCTGCGTGCTGCTCTGCAGGGATTTCGTAGATGCCCTTGAAGTCCCTGGTACGCTGACTTTAAGTTAATGAAAAGGGAGATTATCTGGTGTGGGCCTGACTTACTCAGTGGGAAGGTCTTTAAAAAAGGCTTAGGGCTTCCCTGACCTCAGAGATCCAAGTAGCAGCTGTGTCTGCAACTGCTCTCCCGTCTGCCTGGGGCGTCCTTCCCGATTGTCACACGGACACAAGCACTTCGATCACCATGGTTTCAGTGGTTGTGTTCCCCTCCCCCTCCTTCTGGCCCCAACAGCCACACACGGCACTTCCTTGTAATAAATCCTTAAATACATATGTATATACGTGGTGTGAAACCTATACATATATTACAATATAAAAAGACATAGATACTATTACATTATTAATACATCATTTTTTATATTACTATAAAATATATATTTTATAAATGTATTTATATTATATATGTATACAAGATACACAATAATGTATATAAATTTGTACATGTACTATATATATATATAAATTACTATTCTGCTGTTCTGCTTCTCTGGCTAAACCTTAACTGACCCTCAATTTGGTATCAGGAGTGGGGTGCTGCCGGGACAAATCCCTAAAATATAGGAGCAGCTCTGGGACTGAGCAGTGGGTGGAAGTGGGGAGAATTTTGAGAAACTTGATAAAGAAACTACTTTGGACAGACGGTTGGTGGTAATCTGGATGCTGGGGAGAATCAGGAAGGAGCCAGAAACACGTTACAGGCAACTGGAGGAAGGACATGCTTACCATGTAGTGGCAAAAAGTTCAGCAAAATTGCTGGTGGAAAGCAGGACCTATAAACAGTGAAGTTGGTCGTGTAGCTAAGAGTATTTCGAAGCACGGTGTTAAAGGCGTGGCCATTTTCTTCTTGCTGCTGATAGTAACACGTGTGAGGAAGGACATTCATTGAGGGAGGAAAATTAAACGAAAGGAGCCAAGACCTGATGATTTCAAGCAAGCTCAGCCTCTCCAGACGATGCTGGAAGTGCTCAAGTGAAGAGATTCTCCAGCTGAACGTGAAGAAGCCACCGGGAGCCTACGGCTTCTAGGAAATGAGTTCTGCCAACACCACGGGAGCTCAGGAGAGGACCCTGAGCTTCAGAGGAGACCCCAGCCCCGGGCCAAACCTGACCGCAGCCTTGGGAGGCCCCGAGCTGAGTCTCGCCCGGACTCCTGAAGCATGAAAACTAGGAGATAATGAACGTGTGTTGCTTTAGCTGGGCAGTTCACGGTCATCGGCTGTGGAGCAAGAGAAAACTAGTCATGCACCTTCGGACTTCGCAGCTGGCACACTGAGCAGAAGGGGAAATCAAGTCAAGCTGAGGCTCTCTGAGTATGATCTCTTACATCCATAATAAGGAGGTGGCTTTTTAGTCGTTTTGGGATTATGATCTCAGAAGCCAAATAGAATAATTCACATTTTCTGAACATTATCCTCAGAAAACCATGAATCCACCAAGATAGTAACTGTATACCTGCAGGGATAACGTTGTCAGCACGGAGGAGGCCATTTTTTACCAATGATGGAATGGTCTAGAAGCATACAAATACGGCAACCCCTGTTTTCGGAGGGACATTGTTGGGCACTAATTCGGAGAGAGGTTTGGGCAGCTGTCAGAGGCAGCACTCACCTGTGCTTAACCCAGGTGTCGGACTCGCTGGCTTGCTCCGTGTAGTTCTCAGGTAAGAAGCCCCGGCAGCCCGTCCGCTGGGAGATCCCAATCACCCAGCCCTCGCTGGCTTCCTCCTGCTGAGTGGGGTCCACGAAGATGTGGTCCCCGGGACTTAGTGTCAGCTCGTCTGCGTTTTGAGGCTTGTACTGGAAGAGGGCCCTGAGGGTCTGGAAGAGAGGCAAGTGTTCTCCTGTCTCAAGCAAGGACTTGAAGGGCCCAATGCCTTCGTCTGATGACAGATAGTAGCATTTACCAGAATATGGCACAGAATTCTTGGGAAAGGTTTGGAAATGAATTCTGGTGTCTGTCTATCATCTATCTATCTATCTATCTATCTATCATCTATCTATCTCCGATCACTATTTACTAATCTCCAATATGAAAGATCTTAGAACATAATTAGACTTTCACATCCACCTTCCTTGGCATGAGATTATTTCTAGCTTCTCATACAACATGGAACACGGTGGATTCATTCATGCTGATTCAATGGGTCTGAAAGGGAGCACTGCATACTTTCCATTTAAGCTCATCAACTCACAGGGAGGAAGTCTTGCAATGAGGTTTCACTGAAGTCATCATTTAAACAAATTTATAAGCAATACAATATATTCGGAAATTTTTTCAATAGTCCATTTTTTTATTGCCAGAAATGCTACCATTGTTTTTTCAATTTTTTTTGTGTGTCTGCAACTCATATAGAAAAGAATGCTAGTTCCAAATTGCACAAAGGGGAAATGATTTAAAAAAAAATAGTAGACAGTCTTCCTTTTCCAGAAATACCTCCAGAGGAGGGCTCCTGGGGGTCAGTGCTCTGCCGGGTGGGCAACCCTTTGTTCCCGGGGGAGGATCCAGCCCGGGAGGACTGCCCAGGCTGGGGCTCCCACGCCCGGATTCGCTCACCTGGTAGTGCACGAAGCGCATGTCCCGGGAGTAGAGCGCTGCGGTCCACTGGCAGCCGTGGCCTGGGTGGATGGCTCTGGCCAGCTGCTCCAGCGTCCTCTGGTGGTGGGGGTAGAACTTGTGGGCCAGGGTCAGATGCAGCTGCTTGGTGCAAGGCTTCACGGTGCAGTCTGTGACATCAGGGGAACACGAGGATGATGGGCGCTTTAACCCACACTGTTGGCACTGCATTCCCAGGATGGCCACGCACCCGGGACGGCCATGCACCCAGGATGGCCACGCACCCGGATGGCCATGCACCCAGGATGGCCACGCACCTGGGACGGCCATGCACCCAGGATGGCCACGCACCCGGACGGCCACGCACCCAGGCCTGGTGCTGCAAAGCCTTCCTGCACAGCGCCTCCTGCCTCCGCCCACTCCCCCCCGGGCACTGGGGCTGTCTCTGTAAGGCAAGGACCCCCTCCAGGATGTGCCACCTGCAGGCTCTACAAGGAGCAGGAAAGAGGAGGCGGAGAGATATGGGTTGGGGGTGTTCAGAGCCTGTGGATTTGCCAGCTAGTTGCCCAAACAGTTGATTAAAGCGGACGCAGTGAAGAGCTTCTCCTTCATTCCCCGGGGCCTGCACGTTGCCCAGCAGCCCGGACCCGCATCCCCGTGCTCTAGCTCAAGGGGGTTTCGCTCAGCGGCAGAGTCTCAGGAAGAAAACACCACAGGCAGCTCAACCGTGTCAAACATGACAGGATCTCTAATATTTCGCTCCCTTTGGTGAAGCAGGAAGCCCTCGGGTGGCCAGCCCCTGGTCTTTTTGGGTGGCCTCTGAGCCAGTGGCCCCAGCCCTCCTGGTCCCTGTTCCAGGGCCCTGACGTGGGCCAGGATCCGCTTTCAGCTGGCCCACAAAGGAGGTATCTTCTGGGGAGACGGAGACCGACAGGAGCACACAGATTTGGTTTCAGGTAGACGTGCTCTGCCCCTTCGGGGGGGTGACCTCGGGAGCATCTCGGCCTGAGTCAGCTTTCGTTCTGACAGCCGCAGCTCGGGGACAGGGCCCACCCTCTGCTGGGACTGCATTGAAACCAGTATCTTCATTCATGTCTCTGGGAGTCTTTTAGTAGACACTGGTTACCTGCCGCCTCTCCCATGGGCAACCCGAACCAGCAGACGGGATCTGTTCTCCCCTGGAAAATGTCACTGATGTTGCGATCGCTTCCTGGACCCCAAGCCGGCGGCCCCACTGACAGCCCCCATCCCCTACATGAGACGTTAGCAGCAAACAAGAAACCGTCAAGGTGAGAAGTCGAAATTGAGATCATGTGTGGGTGGCGGGGAAATTCCTTCCTTAGGTGTTTCAGCACGGGGGGGAGGATGGCCTTGCCACATGAGTCAGCATGGCCTGGGAAAGACCCACGTTTGTCCTCAGAGTGATCAGCGAACCGCACACGACTTCTGAACCGGGCCCTTGTCTTGCCTGCTCTCCGCAGCCCCTGCCTGTGGGGGCGTTTCACTGGCGGGGGGGGGGACACACTTGCCCTGAGAGGGACCCAGGACTCACTGAATTGACGGGCCCCCTCCCCCCGACTCGGGGCCAGGCCCCGGGCACAGGCATGGAAGGGCAGGGCGAGAGACGTGCTGGTCAGCAGGAACCCAGGTGGGGCAAACGAGACAGGGCTGGACCCACGTTCCAGCTCCGAGCACTGCTTAGGGGACCTGGTCGCTCTCCTGGGGCTGTTGTCACAAATGGCCACGGCCTGGGGGGCTTGAAGCAACAGAAATGTGTGCTCTCACGGAGGCCAGAAGTCCGAAATCCAGGGGTGGGCAGCGCTGCCCTCCCTCTGAAGCCCTGGGCAGGGTCCTTCCTGCTGCTTCAGGTTCCCCGGGTTCCCGGCTCTCCTTATCTTGTGGCCGCATCCCCACATCGCTGCCTCCCTCCTCCAGTGGCCTCCTCCCCTGTGTCTCTGGGTGTCCTCTCCTCCCTTAGAGGGACATTGGTCACTGATGCAGGGCCCACCCGACTCCAGTCTGGCCTCATCTTAACTAATCAAATCTTAGAGGCCCTATTTCCAAATAAAGTCCTTTTCTAAGGTTCTGGGTGGACAGGAATTGTAGGGGACCCTTTCACTCCATGACAGTGACCTTGGGCAGGTACACTACTCCTCACAGGCCTCGTCTCTTCATTTTTAAATTGGGGCCCGTATGGCCCATGTGGGGGGGGCGGCGAGGCATAAGCGAGGTGCGGTGCCTGCTCCGTGCGAGGGGCCGACAGGGCACGGCGGGGTGAGGCCACGTCGTTCTTTGGAGGCAAGGAGATTGAAGAGCCGCCTCTTGACTCTTGTTCACATAAAGGACAGCAGTCTGCAAAGACGCAGGGTAATCATCCAGCAAACAGGACCCCGGAGTCCAGAGGCCAGCCTCCAGGTGGAAATCCAGGCTTCGGTGACCTCCTGATGTGGCCAGATCTGTGTCCACGTGTGTCTGAGAACGGGGCCTCTGGACGCCTGTGGAGGGCAGGGAGGGGCTCCCCGCCAGGGTGCTTGGAGTCACACCACTGAGCACCTTCCGAGGACCAGGACTGATGGGGAGCCCCGCAGAAACAGGCTGTTCAAAGGGCCAGAGCCCTCACCAATTTGCAGAGACAGCAGAGCGCCTCCTGGAGCAGATAAGTCTTGATGAAGGCCTAGAGACTCGGGAGGAGCTCTCGTCTTCTGATGTCGAGTCCAGAGTCCCTCCCACGCTCCGCAGCCAGAGCCCGTCTCCAGACCAGTGCAGGTGTCGGGGAAAAGGGAGGTTTGCAGATTCTTAAAGTGAGTCCAGATAATCCTTCCCCAAGAGGTCAACAAGAACACACTGTGCTCCACCCTAAAACATTAGCAAAACCCAACTAGGACTTGGTTTTACACACAGTGCTGACCCCAGGAGGGGATCCGCCCGAGGTGGGCATGGGGCTGGGAAGCCCCCGGTCCCCCAACATGGGCCCCAGCGTGTAACCCACCATCTACACGTGGCCACTCCACATTCCCTCCTGGGACAGTTTCCCCGGGCGGCTGGAACGTGCCGAGTGTTCTGAAAAACCACATCGATGCAAACCAAGGTTTTCCCACTTAGAGAACAGATGACCGCTGCTTCTCGGAGTCTGCTTTCCTTTTGAAAGGACATCCTGGCTCATTAGATTTAGCTCCAGCTAACCCGTTCAGCCTCGGACTAAGGCCAGGTCAGAGGAGCTGGCTGAAAAGGGAGAGGTGAGGATGGAAACGTCCTGGGCCAGGGTGCGTGTGTGCCCAGCCCAGCCAGCTGTTTGGCTTCCGCGGCAGCCAGGAACAGCCTGCTCCCCTTCCCTGCGGCTGACCCACTGCACCCGAGGAGCAAGCATGGCCCAGACACAGCGGTCACTCCCTCTTAACCGCACCCTTCGTGTGCAACTGGCCAGGGCTGCCTACCTGCTAAGACAGAGGCTTCCGTAGCGAACATCATGGCGAATTCTCGGATGACGTCTGCAGGGCTGTCATTCACGAAGAAGCCGAGATAGCTGATGGAAGAGTGGAGAACCAGAGGGACGACCGAGGGGAAGGAACCCAGGATCCTGTCCCCAGCTCTCTTTAGAGCCTCGTATAGACATTCCACCTTGTGGTCTTCGCACTAAGGGAGAGGAGACAGAGGATGTGCTTTCCCGCGTCTTGTTAGAAGGGCAACTGTTAACCTCTTTAGTAAAAATCTCGCAGCCAATGGAGCCTGTTTCTGGTCACGATGCTAGAATGTAATCTATCTGGTCCATGTGTTTGGGGTTATGGATTTGTCCTCAGTTTCTCAGAGATTTCTAGTAAACTTCCTTTCAGAATGGAATATCCTTTAAATGTGTAGGCTGGAGGTCCCTTGTCACCCTAGCTCCCCCCTGTCCCTCCATGTCATGTCGACTCAACCTGCAGTTGTGGTCGACATTGCACCACTTGGCTTCTGGAGGTTTCCCTTAGACTCCAAGGCAGCCACGGGCAGGCACTGCTCAGAGCCCACAGTGAGGAGGACCGTGGCCTAAGTCCCTGGCATCTGGCCATGCTCCCGCAGTGACCGAGCCAGTCACTGCCCCTGATGCGGTTTCCTGGGAGGTGGTCTGGGCTCCCAGGCTCCCTGTCAGCCCGCGGCGGTCCTGCTCGGAGCAGCGCTGCGGGCTGAGTCTGTTGCCTGGCCCTCCTCCCCTCTCTTGCCGGCCCCTTCCTTCTTTGTCCTTCACAGGTGTTTCTCCCAAATAACACTCTTGCACTTCTTGTGAACCCGCACAGGCTCCGACCCAGTCTCCCCACTGCCCCCCAGCTCACTGCACACAGTTCAGTCTGACCACGCTGCCTGATGCTGCACGCCTGCCATGCCACCCTCCACCCCAAGGCAGCAGGTACTTCCTCATCCCCTGCAGAGTGCTGTCTACACCGCTCATCACCTGCAGAGTGCTGTCTACACCGCTGATCCCCTGCGGAGTGCTGTCTACACCGCTGATCCCCTGCGGAGTGCTGTCTACACCGCTCATCCCCTGCACAGTGCTGTCTACACCGCTCATCCCCTGCACAGTGCTGTCTACACCGCTCATCCCCTGCACAGTGCTGTCTACACCGCTCATCCCCTGCACAGTGCTGTCTACACCGCTCATCCCCTGCGGAGTGCTGTCTACACCGCTCAGCCTGAGCGCCAGGGCTATCGGCACTGGTTGGCGCCCTTACTGCACTTCCCCACTTGCATGTCGCTCTCCTGGCTCTGGGGCTCAGCACTGCCCAAGCCACTTCCCGGGCTTAAAGACCTTCCCCCATGTGGAAGACCACTGAGAAACCACAGCGAAACCTAGACCCTTCCCCCGCCCCGCCCTCTCCCCCCACGCCCAGCAGGAAATCAGCCCAAGCCCTGCTCTTCCCAGCAGCTGGCTCCCTCCAAATTTCCCACAGCACCCTTCATCGGCTGAGGAACTAACAGCAGTTTGGTTTTCAGATGCGTTTTTATGTCCCCTTCTGACCAGCAGCTCATGCTATCGTCCGTCTATCTCATCTTTGCGGCCTCTCTGGGGCCGGGGAAAGTGCACGACGCATGGAGCGTGGAACGTTGAGTAAGTGACTCTCTGTCCAGTCCACACCGTCTCTCTCGGTCTCCGGTACGTGGTCCGGAAGCAGAGTCCTTACAAACAGCTGCAGCGGGACATCTGCGTGTGGAGGCTGGACGTTGTCCTCTTATAGCATCAGAGGCAGAGACTCAGTCCCTCGGCCGCTCTTCTGCCAGAAAGGGCACTCAGCCAGCCCAGGCAGGGTTGGACGTGGGCTGGGGGCCGGTGGCGCCGCTGACACAAGAGAAGGGAAGGGTGCGTGTGTGTATCTAAGTCTGTGTCTGTGGGTGTCACGTGGTGTGTGTGTGTCTGCCTGTCTGTGTGGACATGTGCGTGCTGGGTGCAAGTTCCGGGGGGTTGGGAAGAGGAGCTGGAAGGCCAGGTGGCCCCCTGGCTGCCGTGAGGAAGCGTGCCCATTTCTGAGGTTACTTGCGTCACTGGGTTTGGCTGCCTTCCTTTCCCTGCTGAGCCACTGAGGACACGCCAGGAAGGAGTCTGACTGCCACAAACGCTGTTGCTGGAAAGGAGGGGGACCAACTCACCCCGGTTTGCTCAGGACTTTTCCTGGTTTTAGCACCGGAAGTTCTGTGCCTTGGGACCCCCTCCGCCCAGCCCCTGGCAAACTGGGACGACAGCACAGGCTCCTGGGACACCTGCTCGGATAGTTCCCTGCAGAGGCTTGCAGCCCCTTACCCATGCATGCTGTGGAGCCGGGGATGGGGCGCTCCTCCAGCCCTGGTGGGAACCCTGAAATGGGTGGAACCCTTAGAGCTGGCTGACAGCAGAGGGGGGGCCGGCCAGGGTGTGTCCTCTGCACGTTCCTCTGGTGGGGAGCCACAGAGGAAGTGGCTGCCTGCCCCTCCCCTCCTCCCTCCTTCTCATGCATGCTGCTTCTCTTCCGAGCACGTCCAGGTCCTCCTCACCTTCCCTGGACCCCTGTGAAGCTGCCTGTTTGACCATTTTCTCAATCAGGGCTGGGCCCTGGAGCAGCGAAAAGTCCTGCATTTGTGACCTTTGTGACGGGCCAGCAGCGACCCTTCAGTTCATGCATCACACATTTCCGAAACACCCGCTCGGAGGCGCTGTGCTAGTCTTGGGGCACGAAGAGGAGTGAGGCAGCTACCTCCTCCTGAGGGATTCAGTCTCGTAAGGGACGCAGGGTGCACCGGACGCATTGTCACAGCACGTGGACGGTGCCACTAGGGACACCAACAGCACGACGGTGGGAGCACAAAGGGCGGCAGCCCCTCCTGCCTGGGGAGCGGGGAAGACCTAACAAAGGGAGGGGTGAGTGAGCGGGGCTCTGAGAAACGCGTAGGAGTCGTCCTGATGAGGACAAAAGTGAAGGGTGTCTCACATGAAGAGGCCGGCTAGTGCCACAGTTGTGGGCCACCCCGTGGAACTAGGTCACGTGGCTGCCCTCGGTGACATCCAGCCGCACTTAGACGTCACGGGGATCTGCCCCAGTGGCGTGTTAATGAACACTGAGGCACGTGGGGCCGACTCACCGTGAAGAAGTCACAGAGCGTGATGTGAGGGAAGACCTCGTGGGCTCGGTTCCTGGTGCACTGACGCTTGCTCTCTCTCCAGAACTCCTGCAGTCTTTCCAGCAGGGAGCCCGTGGGGCAGAGGAAAAGGGCATACTCCTGGGGGATGGGGTCATCCAGAGAAGGGTCATCGCGATGACAGCGCAGCCTGCAAGAGAACAGACCGCTTTCACCGGGCGCCACAACGTCAGGACACTTTCCCAGCGTGGGGAGGGCAGCCACGCAGAAGCACCGCCACGCTGCGACCAGCGTTGTCCACGCCGCACAAACCCACCGCCAGCCCCCTCGGTGAGGCTCAGCGCGCCCGGGGCCTGTGTGGCCACGGAGCAGCTCCGGGTCCCCACCACGTTCGTCTGAGTCCCAGGCCAAAGACCAAGACAGGGAGAGAAGGTGGCCTGGTCTTCAAACGATCTTTGGGGGCCAGAAAATCTGTAGAAAACATGCACATTTCATTCTGTCCGACTTCAAATTGAGTGCAAAAGTCAAAACTACCAAAAGAAAAAAAAAAGCTAGACAAAATCTGGGTGGCTATTCTATATTTTTTTTTGTATCAGAAGGTTATTTTAAGGACCGGGAGAAATGCTATGCAACCCCAAATTCAAGTCCTTTCTCACTGATGACAGAAACAAGAACTAAGAACCACAAGGCATCATTTTCTCACCTGTCAAATTAACACTGTTTTTGAAAGGAAGCAGGCCGTGCTCCGCTGTGTCGAAGCTGCATTGGGTCGTGTGCAACTTCTGTATGAAAGCAAGTTGTCAGCACGCACCAAGAGCCTTCAAATACCCGTCCCAGCTGAACTGACAATTCTACTTCCAGAAATTTCTCCAAAGGAGAAAGCAAGTAACACGGCACGCGTGAGGTATCTTATGGCAGGGTTATTTGTTAACAGGAAAGACACGAAGATGAGATAAGTGGCAGTAAGTTCATCTATCACGTATTCATCAGGAGTCATGGTTTTGAAGAATTTCTAGCGATGCAGACACGTGTCCGAGATGGAATACGGAGTTCAGTGGGCAGGGTGCAGCCCCCGGGGGAGACCGCAGCCATGCACAGGTGGGGTCTCCGGAAGAGTGAAACACCAACAGAGGGCGCTCTGCCCCTGCGTTCTGGTGCAAATGTATCCTTCACTGCTTGCTTTTTCTTCCAGAAACGTAACATACCCGCAGATAACATGCACTAGTGTTTTATTTCAATTGTAAGTGACTGTTTAAAACATTCTGCAGGTGGCACTGTTTGTAGTCCACGCCGTCCTTTTGTAATTTATCCATGTGAATGCGAATGCATCCGGTCAGGCGTGTCAGGGTGACCCTTCCAAGGGCTGTGCATGCTTGTCACGCCTGTGTGATATTTCACTCATCCATCCCACCGCCGGACACGTCCATCGGTTTCTTTGCGAACAACGGCATAGCACGGTAATCAAGATCTTTGTACATGTCCTTGGGCGCTTTGCAAGTTTCCAAGACACGGACCTGGACGTGGAAGTCCGTGGTGGGTGGCGGCATTGACACAGCCCGACCGCAGCCAGGACAGGGACAGATCCCCCCCTCCGCTCACCCGCGTGGACACCTGAAGCTTCTTTCTTTTTCAGGGACATCTTAACTGGCACTTCCCTGGTTAACTAAGGTCGGCCCCCTGCGGGTGAGCCTAGGGGACCCCACGGTCTCCCCAAGCCTCAGTGGGACTGGTGTTCTGCTTGGCTGAATTGTAACTCGCAGGAAGTCACCATGGCCCTCAAGGCAGTGGGTTTCGTTTGAAATTCACATTTGGCAACTGACTTTAGAGCTTAGCCCAGAGGATTCTGGGTGTTTCCCTTTGTCTGGTAGAGGGGTTACATAGTTTGCCCTTGGCCTAGAGTTTTTGGGGAAGAAAGGGGTTCCCTGTGAGGACATGCTGGAAACTCACAGACCCGCTGTTGGTGCTTGCCACCCTGCTCTGGGAGGGCACCCCAGCTGGCTGAGACCCGGTTTTTATTGCTCGATTTTCGCTGCTGTTTTCCAGAGCAGGGCATGAGGGGACTTCCCGCCTAGGGGCAGAATGACAGCGTCATGGCGCACTCAGGCGGGACTGGGTGCTGGAGGGCGGGGTGATCCCAGAGCAGAAAACCCAGGCCTGCAGCGGTGGGCGGCTTGCGGCGTGCCCAGCTGATGGCTGGCAGAGCCTCCTGGAACCCTGAGTTCCTCCCCCGGGCCCCCACCGCCTGGCCCTTGATGCCTTGAGGGGCATCCGGGAGCAGGAGGAAACTCTCCCCAGCAGAGGTAGCCTGAGAGAGTGGGACCTCTGCTTTTTATCTTCCCTATCTACTCAACAAATCACGTGGATTTCTTTCTTCTATGAGAGTCACATTTGGATAACTCAGATTTTTAAGTGAAGAAAGGCTTGTTCAAAGTTCCATCTCTCTCCTCTGTTTGCCATTTTAAATGAGGGTTCTTTTCTCCTTTCCTTCGGCGCTGGGTGGACAGGCAGGGACCATGTCCCCAGCTGCCCGGCGTGTGTGGGGCACTTCCCCTGTCCGCGCTGCAGAGCTCTCAAAGCCAAGTACTCAGCACAACTGCAGAGACAGCCCTACTCACCAATTGGACGCCTCTTCCACTGTCTTTCTTCCAGTGGCTGCCAATGCCTTCAGCCTACAGGAAAGCAGGACGAGAGAAGCATTCAGAGATCTGCCTTCCATTCTCTGAGGAAGCAGGGGAGAGGCAGGGGTAGCACTGCACCCCATAGGACGTTTGGGGAGGCCCCCACACGGGCCTGGACTAGATTTGCCGCTGGATGCCTTGCCCTGCCCAGGCCTCCATCTCCGTGTGGCATCACTGTGGATTCTGAAAATGCAGACCCGCTCACACCTCCCCTGCTCAGGGGCTCCCGCCTCCAGTCCTGGGCACGGGTTCCAACCATGCCCACAATCTCGCCTTCTCGGCCAGCCCCCACACCCTGCACCAAAGCCAGGTGAACCCACTCTTAGATCCGGAGGTTGGCTGTGAAGGGCCGAATCCCTGCCTTGCACACGTGCCTCCCTGCCAAAGTGCAGCCGTGTGCCAACACACGCTTAGAAATGTGGCACGGATTCTTCCAAGTTTGGCTCGAGGGTCCGTCCTCCAGGAAAACTTGCCCAAACCTCCGAGTGGGGAGGACGTGCATCCCATCCTGTTTCCCAACCACATGTTCAGGCACCAGACTTGGGTCTGTTCACCTCCTCTACCAGCCTGCAAGGTCCCTGAGGCCCAACGGTGTCATACTCATCGTTATAACCCAGGACGTATAGACACCGAATTAATTTAACTGAATGGGACCAAACTGAACAGGACGGAATACGGCTAAGGTAACTCGCTCAGGAATTCTGCCCGGAGATTGCTGGATGTGATGGTGCTGCCCCGTGCTGCTGTTGTGAATACTGACTGGAATGACCTCAGTTTCAACTACAAGGAGTTCAGAGCATGAGGCCCCCTCCAGCTTCAGTGGTATAATAAAGGACGGGCTTGAGAGGGGCCAAGAGTGCCATCCCACCCCACAGCTGCCTGTGCTCCCTGGCCTCAATGCCCCTGGCTGGCCCGAGGGAAGGTGCCCAGGTCGGGGTCTGGCACAGGGTTCCACGGCTTATTTCCAAGATCCCTGGTTTATTATCAACATAAAGGCGACAGAGTTCTGATTTGGGTTAGAAGAGAAAAGGGTGTAGCTTCCAAGTGATTTTGGCCAATTTGCTCAGGGATTTGTTACAATGTTTAAGGAAACTTTGGTCCCCTCCACAATCCAGTTACTTAAAGGGACTTTTTTTTTTAATATTTTATTTATTCATTTGACACAGAGAGAGAGAGAGACAGAGACAGAGAGAGCACAAGCAGGGGGAACGGCAGAGGGAGAGGGGGAAGCAGGCCTCCCCTCATGGACCAGAGAACCTGATGTGGGACTCGATCCCAGGACCCCAGGATCATGACCTGAGCTGAAGGCAGACACTTAACCGAAGGAGCCACCAGGTGCCCCTTAAAGGGGCTTCTGATGCATTTTCCCATCGTGAATAAACCTGTGAAAAATTAGTACCCCATGTCCTAGCATAGCTCATTGCTTTAGGGACTTCTCTCTCTGACAGGGTGGCTCTTAAGGTTAAAAGTTTCCGTATGGGGACCTTTTCCTTGGGTAAGCAGGATCGAGTCCACGCTGTGCTAACACTTTCCTAACCATCTCTTTCAATGATCAGACATTGATGAGATCTTCCCTACGGATGAATGGTTTCCCTGCACCATTTAGAAATACGTTCTTGTTGGTGGTTCTCGTGATAGCTCCCTTCAGTGAGAATTTGAAATACCTTCTAGTGTCATCTCAGTCACTGAATTGTAGAGAGTGTACAACCAGGCCCAAGCTCTTGCAAACCCTGAAAAATGGAGACGTCCCAATAACACATGGCTCCCAATTTTTACAAATTTCGGGGTCCCTCTAGCAGCAAACCCTGAAAAATGGGGACGTCCCTGTAACACGTGGCTCCCAATTTTTACAAATTTTAGGGTCACTCTACCAGCCCGCCCGCCAGCAGAGTTTGTCTTTAAAGGGCAAAGACCATGTCATTTATAAAAAGCAGGAAAGGGCCTTATTCTGAGACAGTATCTCCCGCCCTGCAAGGTGCACCCCTTCGGCAGGAAGTAAGTGCTCTGAGCTGCCTGCAGTTGTGCGGCAGGGGCCAGGAGGGTTGGGGGGCCTGGGACACACACCCAGGGGCCTGCGGCGGGGGACGGTACTCACGCGGTGTGTGCCGGGAAGCCCATTCCCAGGAGGGGGTCCAGGAGCGAGGGGGTGCTGCGGCCCTTGTGCTTGTTGGAGACCTTGGCGTAGAGCTGAGTCTCCCCCGCTGCCATCTCTTCCTGCCTGTGGACAGAAATGAATAGATAAAGCCAGAGAGACGCAGACAGGCACGGCTGCCTGAGAGTGTGAAGAAAAACCTCAAGCCCTTTTGATCTTTCTGACAAAAGCTAATATCCTGTTTGCATGAGATGTTGGTTTTTCAGAATTCTCCTTGTGGGGTGCCGGGGTACAGCCTCCGCCGGCCCTGTTTCCCCGTGGGGTTTGGGTGCCAGAGGTCCAACACGCTACGGGAACAGCGAACGTTGGCAAGATTGACAATACTGAATTTTGACAAGGCTGTGGAACAATTGGAACTCTTCATTGTAGAACTGTTTGGGACAATGGCTTGGACGGGTTTGCATACAGTTCCACACATTTGCTATGTGACACACTTACTCTTAGCTATCTACCAAGGAGAAGTGAAAATGTGTGACCACTCGAAGACTTGTCCACGAATGTCCACGATGGCTTTATTCACAGGAGACCCAAACCAGGAAGAATCCAAAGCCCATCAACAGTGAATACATACGGAAGTTCCGGTACATTCGATCAATGAGTAGCACTCCATCAATAGCAGCGACACGGTGCTGTCCCCTGAGATGGCGTGGATGAATCCCAAACACCGTTATTTTGATTAAAAGAAGCCAGACTCAAGATCGTTCATACTGCATGGTTCTATTTAAATGAAATTCTAAAACAAGGTACTACTAAACTATAGAGACAGGAAACAGGTAAGAGGTTGCCCAAGGCTAGTGTGTGAGGGAGTTTTGGGGGTGATGGAAACGTTCTATATCCTGATAAGGGTGTGTAGGTCTTCAAGACTGTCTGAACCGAACACTCAGATTGTGTGCATTTCAAAAGTGTGTAAATTAAACCCCAATAAAATTTATTTTTTATTTATTTATTTTTTAAAAGATTTTATTTATTTATTTGACAGAGAGAGACAGCCAGCGAGAGAGGGAACACAAGCAGGGGGAGTGGGAGAGGAAGAAGCAGGCTCCCAGGGGAGGAGCCTGATGTGGGGCTCGATCCCATAACGCCGGGATCACGCCCTGAGCCGAGGGCAGACGCTTAACCGCTGTGCCACCCAGGCGCCCCAAACCCCAATAAAATTTATTTTTAGAAGGGAAAGGGAAGGGATACTAAGAACAATAAAAACAGTATGCTAATTTTCAACAAAAATTGGCCTGCTGGGATTTTGTGGCGGATTATGTTGAATCTGTAGGTCAGTTTTAACAATATTGAGGCTTCCACTCCATGAACATGGTGTATCTCTCTATTTACTTTCTCTTAGTAGTGCTTTGTAGTTTCAGTGTCTTGTACATCTGTCATTACGTTTATTTCTATGTGCTGCTATAGTTTAAAAATAATTTCTATTTCCATTCTTTGCCAGTATATAGAAATACAATTGATATATATATATAAATAAAGATTTTTTACTTATTTATTTGATGGAGAGAGACAGCCAGCAAGAGAGGGAACACAAGCAGGGGGAGTGGGAGAGGAAGAAGCAGGCTCATAGCAGAGGAGCCTGATGTGGGGCTCGATCCCAGGACGCTGGGATCACGCCCTGGGCCAAAGGCAGATGCTTAACGACTGCGCCACCCAGGCACCCCTGATTCTTACATATTGACATCACATCCAACAATCTGGCCGAGATCACTTATTAATTCTAACATTTTGTAGATTCTTTTTGACTTTTTATGTACATAATTATGTCATCTTCAAATAATGCCACTTTCCCCTTCCTTTCCAATATTTGTAAACTTTATTTCCTCTCTGTGCCATATCGTTGTGACAAAGACCTCCAGTGCCATGTTGAGTAAAAGTTTAGCATAAGTACCCTTTATCATATTAAAGAAATTTTTTTCATTCCTCATTCACTGAGGTGTTTTTAAAAAATTCATTAACAGATACAAAGTTTATCAAAAGCTTTTTCTGCATCTATTGAGGTGATCATATTGTTTTCCTTTTTCATTCAGTGACTGAGGTAGGTCATACCAATTGACCTTCGAATGTTAAATCAACCTTGTGTTTCTAAGATAAAGCTTTGATCGTGATATGTTATCCTTTGTGTGTATTAATCAATTTGTTAATACTTTGTTTAGAATTTTTTGCATCTGTGATGGTGAATTAGCTTGGCCTGTTGTTTTCTTTCTTCTCAGGTTTTGGTGTCCATAGAACTCATTCTGATATTCCTGAGACTTCCTGGTCACAACACTAGAAGTTCCCATTCTAGGAACCCCCCCTCAGGCCCTGGCAAACGAGGACAGTGGGTCACCCTAAGTGTCAGTGTTATTCTGGCCTCATAAACGAGTTGGGAAATATTTCCTCTTTCCCGATTCTCTGAGTTTTTATAAGATTGGTACAACTTCTTTCTTAAATGTTTGAAAAGATGTATCAGTAAAGTCATCTGGGCCTAGAATTTTCTCAGAAAGTTTTACATTATGGAACTAATTTATTTAACAGATACAGGAGTATTTTTCTTCTGTTGGTTTCATTAAGTTGTTTTTCAAGGAACGTGAACAATTTATCTAAGTTGCTAAATTTCCTGGCACAAAGTTACCAGATTTTGTTGCATAATTTTCTGTGTAGAGGTCTTGCAGTATTAGATTATTAAGTATTTGATCGTTTTTGATGTCACTGTAAATTATTTTTTTTTAATTTCTTATTCATACTCTTTGTTGCTGGTGATTCGAAATACTATCGATTTCACATTATTTTACATTGAACTTATATCCGAATGTCTTGTTTGACTTACTTATTAATTCTAATAGCTAATCTCTGGAATTTAAAAAATATTCTGTGTACAAAAGGAATTGTGTCTATGACTAATATATTTCTTTCTTTCTTACCAGTACATACTCTTTATTTAAAAAATTTTTTTTCTTTCCTTTTTTTTCTTTTTTTCCTTTTCTTCTTTTCTTTTTTTCTCCCCCTCCTCTTCTTTATTCTTCCTTCTTTCTCCTTTTTCTTCCTCTTCTTTTCCTCTTCTTCTTTGATTGCACTGGCTTGGACTCCAGATGTTGAACATCATGGTATATATATGTATATATTGCATCTCCCTGTGTCATTCTCCATTTCAGAGGAAAATCTTTCATTATTTCATCTTTAAATGTAAGTTATGTTTTTAAATATCTTTTATCTTTGCAGAATTGAAAAGATGAAATAATTTCATCATCAAATCAGTTAAATAGCTCAAATTTGAAAGCCTCAAAGTAGAAAAAGCTTGTGACCAGAAGACAAAAAAGTAGATTTTGGGTCTGAAATATAGCCACTACTCAAATACATTTTTCTTTTCTCAGTAGTAAACCACTTTCTGAGCAATTGTGCTTATAATATATTAAAATATAATTTTCTCTTTTTTAAAAAAAAATCTTATTTGTGTAAGCCAGGAAATGCCCAATCTAGCCTCATCCCCTTTCCTTAGCTTGTAAATTATCTTCCAAGACCAACAGTGAGAAGACAAGCTTCTTGACTGACACTTTTCCCTGTGGCTGACTCCCAAAGCCTCCTTCTCTCACTAAAGGCATCCAGACGGAGACTGTGGGGTTCCTGGGGGGCTCGGTTGGTTAAGCGTCTGCCTTCAGCTCAGGTCATGGTCCCAGAGTCCTGGGATTGAGCCCCACATTGGGGTCCCTGCTCAGCAGACAGCCCGCTTCACCCCCTGCCCCTCATCCCACTCATGCTCTCTCTCTCTCTCAAAAAAAAAAAAAAAAAAGAGGTGGAGACTGAGGCAATTCTTGGAGCTCAAGCTGTGTGCAAATGGTTACGAAGACTTCACAGCTCCTAGAGGACCCCTCAGGGGGTCCCCTCTCCTTCTCATACCTCCAAACCAAGACCATGCAAGACAAACAGAAGGGGGAATGAAGCATAAGAGACTGTGGACTCTGAGAAACAAACTGAGGGCCTCAGAGGGGAAGGGCGTGGGGGAATGGGAAAGGCTGGTGATGGGTAGTAAGGAGGGCATGTATTGCATGGTGCACTGGGTGTTACACGCAACTAATGAATCATCGAGCTTTACATCAAAAACTAGGGATGTACTGTATGGTGACTAACATAACATAATAAAAAATTATTGTAAAAAAAAATAAGACATCACCGTGGTGAACGCCAGCCCTGGGTACGCTGATTTCTATTTCCTTAAAGTTTTGTTTTGAGTTTGATGGAATCAATGTGTAGGGAGGCTTTCTGAGAGGCTGCTGTACGGTGGAAGCAGTTCAGCCATCATCGTGGGCCATCTCCCTGCGCTACCCTGGCAAACTGACCTCATTTGACACACATCCCAAGATGTTAACATGTTAATGTGTTAATATGACATATGTGAATCCATGATTGCTTCTGGTTCTCTACATGTCTGCTCAGTGTTGTTTATGTTATGTTTTTAGTTATGATCAGCTCATCCGTGTGCCTGGGGCCTCATCACACACTCACCACTGCGCCAGGTGCCATGAGAATACATTCTAGACCGTCCTCTGAGAGCGGTACGCCAAAGGGGCGTCACCTACAGCACTCAGGTGAAAATACAGAAAGAGTTAAGTTCTAAGTTTCCTCTCCCTGTCTTTGAGGGCAAACGTGTGTTCCAGGACTAGACAGAGTAGTCAGGAAAGATGTAAAGGAAGGGTGTATGAGCTTGCAGGATTCTTGGTCTTAAATCCAAAAACACCGAGAGGTGTGTAGGCAGGTGCTGGGAGGCAGGAAAACAAAACTGAGTTAAACCACGATTGGCTGAATATATCTCTCTGGCTATTGTTGCCATTGGCAAATTCTGCCGACTCAATCTTTAAAACCAGCCCCAAGTCCAGCTTTTGCTCTCCATTTGCACCACCAGCATCCGGGTCCAAGTCACTGCCATGGGGGCCCAGGTTTTCAGTAGCTTCCTGCTGGCGTTCTGTGAATTCACTTCTGTCCCCACACTTTGTACGCATGCATAGATTTGACTCTGCCCTGCTCAGCTCTTTGTAGCTTTTTATCACATGGAAACCAAACCAGAGTTCTTCCAATGGCCCAGGCTTTCCACGATCTGCCGATATCCAAGCACATGGGTTTTCTTGGGATTCCTCAAGCACCCCTAGCTCATCTTCTCCAGGCCTTTGGAGTTGACGGTCCTGTGCTTGGAACAATCTCCACTCTTAGCTCATAAGACCTACTTTATCCCATCACTGAGGTCTCCACTAAAATACCATTTCTTTCTAGAAGTCTTCCCCTTCCACCCTGTCTGACCACTCTCGAAGCCTCTCCCAGCCTCATCTCTTCCGAGCATTTGTCATCACCTGAGACCACAGGTGAACGCTCTGTCCCCTCTGCCATCTGCTCGGAGTCTAGACGCCTGGCTCATGGCAGATGGCCCGTAACTATCTGGTGAATAAATGAATGCATTTCGCTCTCCTCCTCTAGACTTCCGAAGGGGCTCAGTCCCCTGCCCACAGCAGCAGGGCCATGTTCTCTCCTGATAAAACATCTTCAAGCTGTATTGTGTGCAGAAACCCCTTGGGTCGTAGAGGCCCCTTACAGACTGAAGTGTCTCTGTGGAGTGCTCACTGTGAGAACACCTTCAGGCTCCCTCCCTTCTGTCTGCAGAGCAGCCGTGAGTCTAGGCGGGACTCAGTCACACGGAGGGATAGAAACCCCTGCCAAAGCGTTTTGCCTGCCCCTCCTGGTGCGCGTGCACAGCTCCGGGCAGGACCCAGCTGTTCTTTTATAAAAGGAGTGTCTGTGTTCCGAAGATTCTCTTATGTGAGGTTTCTGAAAAGGTTTGCTTACCTTACTTACTAATTAAGGGCAAGTCACATTTTTCCCCTCCCTGGTCTCTGCAGCCATACCCCCGATGGCCACTTGATACCACCGCCAGGTCGGGTTACACAGATGCCCGCGATGGTGCCATTCGCCGTGATGACTGAGCCGACAAGGCTGAGTGACTCGGTGGAAGCATTTCCCGATTGGACGAACCTGTTGGCAGCCTGCTTACCATCACGCTTGCTTTTATAATGAAAAAGGAAAAGATTCCTGCTTTTAAGGATGGCGGCTCCAGACATGGTGAGTGAAGCGAGTGGGGGAGAGATGACGCTTCTGAAAGAGGATTTCTCAACATTTCTCAGTGTTGTGAAATGGACCAATGATGTCCTGTTTGGGAAGGGACTTCCGCGCCTAGGTTCAAGGTTTCAGAAAGCATTTTGCCACTGTTCTTATACTGGTCATAAAGGTAAGCCGCGTCATTTGCCACATGCCGATAGTACGGGGCGAGTGTCAGCAAGAACCAAAAAGAAAAACACAGGATGTGAATTTAGTAGTTTTCTAAGATACTCTTCAGAGCCACTTTTGAGATGGAGATGAAATAAATATTTTTAGTGCATAATTCTTGCTTCGATTTTCCTAAGACCACGTGAAACAGCACGAAGACAGAGTTTGCGTTAAATGGCTTAATAGTTTCTTGTTGGATCTCAAATATTACAACCAGTAAACAGAAATTAAAAATGAGTGATTGAAGTATCTATGTTTATATGCCAGTTGGGACCTCCTTTGAGGAAGCCAGCTCCCCGAGAACCCGCGCCTGCCTGATCCCTGGGAGGGTGAGATGGGATTTAGTTGGGAACAATTCACCATTTCCTTGCTCACTCCGCCCCTCTTAGAGCTGCGGGAACGACTTCCAGAGGCTTCTGACCTCTCTGGCTTTGTGATAGGTGGAATTCTCTTGGAGGAAATGGAGCCCCGGTGTAGCTGGTGCAAGCCAGCGGTCTCCGGCTGCTCCTCCCTTTGCTGTGTGGGGGACTGGGCGCCCAGAGGGCACGGATACTCTCATCCTTAACTAGGTCATGCCTGCACGAGCCCGGGAAGGGCTGTGTTTATGGGAAACTACAAACACTGGGGGTGAGTGTCCCCTCCCTGGCGCCATCTGCATTTTTTTGGTGTGGACATTCTGTGAGTATAAAAAACTTCTTATGGTTGTGATGGGTGTCCCACATGTGTAGGCAAAGGGTTGAGTTTACGAGGGACAAAGAACAATGACAAAAAAGAGAAGGAAAGTGCTTTGAAAGTGATTTATCTTCTGAAAAATAATGGTGCAGTAATTTCGAAATTGTAGAAGGACGTCTCTCTAAAGACGGCTAGTCAACTGATTTCAGATCGGTAGAATATACGGTGAGAAAGTCATTATTTTAGCAGAACTAAGTTCATAATTTTTCGTTAACTCTGGAACTTTCTCTTTTACCTGCTGTGGCTCAGAAAAAAAAATGCGTTTTCACTGGACAAATAGTGATTAATCAGGACCGAACGTGCTTTATGTGGATTGTTGGATTTCAAAGATTTAACATGGCAAAGATGCGTTTGACGCTAAAGCTGTAAATAGGGAAGCAAAGGCTTTCTGTTCTTGCTGGCGAAGGAGGCAGTGGCGCCGGCGGAGCCGAATCCCAGAGGACCTGAAATCGTCACCATGGGGGAGAACGACCCCCCCGCGGCGGAGGCTCCCTTCTCCTTCCGATCCCTTTTTGGACTTGACGATTTGAAAATAAGCCCTGTTGCACCAGGTAGGTGGGGCCAGGTGTGAATCCTGGGGGAGGGTCCCCAGAGTGTCCCACTGGCGACATACCTCCCCAGGATGTCTCACGCCCACAAGCTGGATGCTTGCACTTTCTTGGGTGTATAGAGCCCTGGAGAGGGGGGCGTTAGTGAGGGCATCACCTTGTTCAGCCCCTTGCCAACAGCAGGACACGGAAGTTTACCTTCTCTGGAAGGAGGTTTTCAGAAATTGAGGCTCCACTTGCCCCTGGGAGTTAGGGGTCCGGTCCCGCCAGAAAATCTCTGAGCCCCCCAGAAAGTCCTGAGAACCAGTGCTCATCAGCTCTTCCAGGACACTTAAAGTAAGCTGGGCATTGCTGAGGTTAGAGTAAAACCCAACAGCAGGAGACGAGAGCTGCTCTGAACAACAAGGAGAGCTGGTTTTGCAAATAGGTTTCAAATGCAGGACTTGTTACAGTGAGCCTGGCTCCATGGCTGGCTGGTCCCTGGTGCAGTCAGGAATGCTGACCTCTGGGGCCCGGAAGGGGGACGCCTGAGGGCTCTGGCTGAGGTTCCAGAAAGCTTGGAGTAGGGGCTGCCCTAATGATTCCTTTTAAACCCTCTGGACAATCGAGGTTGGGGCTGGTGGAAGAGACAGGAGGTGGGAGGGCAGGTTTCAAGTAAGGGTAAGGATACACAATTTTAAAATACAGCTCAAAAAATGAGCATAAATGTAAATTTAAAAAATACTCTGCTGTCACCTGACCCTCGAGATTTGCCTGGTTTTTATGTTTGCCTGCATTGTCTTCCTGTCCTTGCCCATAGTATGCATTCATACACAGTAGGCATAGACGGGCGTTTTCCCATATGCTGCTTGGTTTTTATAAACGCCTTTTGTTAATAACATCACAAGATTCCATCAAGTAGATGTGTAATTTACATAGTTTTTTTAATCATCATTTGATATATAATTGTTTCTAATATTTTCCTAGTACAAATAATATCAGCATGAATTACACTATACATACTCATCTCTGCTAATTCTGCTTATTTCTTCATGATTAATTCCTCGTAGTGAGAATTTGGTAGTGCCTTAAGTAAGTAAGCAGTGTCTCGTTCATTATAGTAATTTAGAAAACACAGTTAATCAAAAAGATTTCTTAAAATTACCCACAATTTCACCATTAGTCAGAGATAACCCTATTCGTGCTTTAGTCTTGGATTTCTTGCTTTTTCTCATCTACATATCTGTATTTTCCTTTGAAAGTGGCACATTCTATTTTGAAGCTTTGTTTCTTTTCAAATGAAACAATATCATGTTCTTCTTTCCATGGCATTAAATAATTAAATATTCTCTAGGGGTTGGCAAACTATAGCCCATGGACCAAATGTGGCCCACTACTTGGTTATATAAATAAAGTTTTATTGGAACACAGACACATCCATTTACTCATCTATTGTCTGACTGCCTTCACGCCATAGTAGAGTTGAGCATATGGCCCATAAAGTTTAAAATATTTACTATCTGGTCCTTTACAGAGGAGGATTGCCAACCGCCTTGCCCTATCAGGGGACTAACTCCATACATTTGCTCTGTCACCAGTTCCTTCTGATGGGCGCTCAGGCTGTTCCCCGTGCACCAGTATCCCACACGCCACCTCTCTAAGTGTCCGTGTAGGTAGAAATTTATGTACATCAGCGATGACATCTTAAGATAAATTCCGGGAAGTGGTTTTACTAGGTCAAAAATTCCATCCATTTTTAAGCCTTTTGGTTCGTATTTCCAGTTTGACTGTCAAAAAGTTTGCACAGCGTATCCTCCTAGTCACTGCAGACGGAGGTCCATCTCCTTTCACTCTGGATGCAGTGGGGACGCTGTAACAGCAGTCGGAATAAATACTGTGAGGTCGATACGTAGTTACATTTGATTTGCAGTTTTTCAAATTTCCAGAGAGGTGGAAGGTTTTTTCGTGCTCGTTGATCATTTGCATTTCTTTTTGGGGGAGGTGCTATGCATTTGGCTTTTTGTTCCAGGCATTCCCTCAAAGACAGAACAAGGAGGGGGAGCGGGGCGTGGTCGCGCCCACAGGGCGCCAGGACCGAGGAGCTGTAAGGGGCGAATGTGAACCATACAAAGGTCCTAGGGGAGCAGCAAACTTTGAATCTCTAATTAGGTTGAATGTCCTAAGTCTAACTCTTAGGCACAGAGCGACTGGAATGATAAGAGGTCATTCTGGGGTTCCTGTTGATTTTTAAGGTATAAGTGGAGCGTGGGTTCTCAGTAAGAAAGCGTTATAAATTCGGTGCGGGCTTCCGGGGGTGGGGAAGCCTGGAAAGAAGAGTCTGCTCTGTTAACTCAAGACCAGGAATCAGTTGCCCTGAAGGAACTGGTCTCCCCTGCTGAGATAAAACCACCTCCATGATCACGAGGTCCTGCATCCTTTCATCCCTTCAGTTCACTGATATAGTTGACCTTGAACGACACAGGGGTGGGATTAGGTGGCTGGCTCCCCACCTAGTCAGAAATCTACTTATAATTTCTGGCTCCCCCAAAAGTTAGCTACTAATGGCCTACTGTTGACCAGAAGCCTTCCTGATCACAGAAACACTCACTTCACAAGTGCCTTCTGTGTTACACGCATTACACACTGTTCTTGCAATGAAGTCGGCTAGAGAAAAGAAAAGATCCTAAGGAAGAGAAAATACATTTGAGGTACGGTGCAATAAAAAATCCACGTGGAAGTGGACCCACACGCTCAAACCTGTGTTACTCAAGGATCAGCTGTATTTCTCAGGGACTGCGGCACACCGGTGTGGGTCTAGGCTCTGGGAACACAGCTGCCGAGCAAGCCACCGGCTCATCGTGGCCAAGACCGAGACCTTGCCCTCTGCCTCCCCCTCCTCGTTCTGCCTCCTTCAGGCTGTGGAGTGCGTGCCTTTCCTTACTCTCCTTAACCTCTTCCTTCTGCCTTCTTCCTCGTTTCTTCTCTTACTCTACTCTTCTCTTCCTCCTCTCCCACCTTCCCCCCCCCATTTTTGTCTTCAAATTCTCTTCTTTAAGCAGCCCTGAATGATACTGGCCATTTTATAAGCACACTCTTTATTGCCAGAGGGTGAAGCTGTGGGTTTCCAAAGACAGGCGGGGGGAGATCTCTGAAGCCTTTCCGTGGGAGACCTCTCAGCTCCACATCTCTAGGACTAGGGTGCGAGAGGAAGGGGCAGCGTGTCCCGAGTAACCGTGTGCTGTGAGGAAGCCCGTCTCCCCTTCCCACACTCCCACCTTCCCCAGTGTAAGTGGGGACAACTTTGTCATAGATGTATTTTCAGGATTGATGAGAAAATTTGCATGAAGTGGCCTGTTCTCCTTGGAGTAAAGGTGCCGATGGAAATTCTTCCAGTTCCCCAGAGAGGCTTGTACTTTTGGGCATCATAACGCTTATACGGCACATCCTCTTTTCCATCTAATCTGCCTGGTTCTTTGAGTAAGAACTGGGCCAGGTGTGGGGTTTACTCTACTTGCAAGCTAACAAGTCAGCCTGCCCAGTTTGCTGGATTCTGGGGGAAGAGAGGAGACTCCCGGGTCAGACACGGGGGACGTTATTACTCACGGCACGAGCGGTGCGTGTATCCCACTCGAGCCAGTTACCGGTGCCCACCAGGTCCCACGGGGGTGATGTGGAACAGCCCGGGGATACGCTGCATGCCCAAGGGGTCTGCATCACACAAAGGAACCCAGAACCAAGGCAACTCAAATCTTTTATGACGGGCGGCAAGCAGACCTGCACACACTTTGTCCCAAAGGAAGACATTGTATCTGTTAAACCAGACGGTAAGCAAGCCTGCTCCTTGCTCTGGAGAGAGACGTCATCTCTGTCTTCTAAGGCTGCTTGCTCTGCCAGCACCCTCAGAGAGACGGGCTGGGACAAGGCTGTGGGTGTCGCCATGCACAAGACTCACGGGGAACGGGCTGGCACATTATCTGGTGACCCTCTCAGAGGTCCCAGCCCTCGCTCACCTCGGAGTACCTTGTTTGGGTTTTACGTGCCACCATCTGCTATGGGGAAGTGTTTCTGCGGACCCGGGCTCCACTTGCCCCCTGTACTAGTTTCCTAGGGCTGTGGAGACAAAGTATGACAACCCAGGTGGCTTAGAACAACACTGCTCTATGGCCTCATGCTTCTGGAGACCGGAAGTCCGAAGGCCAGGGGCCGGCAGGGCTGTGTTCTCTCTGAAACCCGTGGGGAAGCCTTCCTTGCCTCTTCCCCGCTTCTGGTGTTTGCTGCTGGTCTTTGGGGTTCCTCGGCTTGCAGGTTCATCGCCCCCGTCTCTGCCGGCATCTTCCGTGGTGTCATGCCTGTGTCTCTTCACACCATTCCCTTCTGTGCATATCTGTTTCTGGGTTCAAATGCCCGCTTTTTAAAGGACACCAGTCAGATTAGATTAGACACACACGATGACTTTGTTTTAACTTGATGGCCTCTGTAAAAACTCCATTTCCAAATAAGACGATATTCTGGGGTCCAAACTTCAACATACTGAGGACTGGGGTGGGGGCACGTTTCGGTCAGTAACACCATCCCCTAACCCGGGATGGACACAGCTGGGTCTGGGGGAGAGCATGGGGCTGAGCCTCTGGGGAGTGTGTCCCCAGCGAGATGGACTTTGCTCTAAGGCAACTTTCTTTGGGCCAGAACATTCTCTGCTTTGAGGGGAGGGGGGACGGATAGCTCAGTTTTAAGTTTTATTTTGTTCAAATCCACTGCTCTGTGACGGTTTGCTCTTTCCCCCACCTTTCCGGTTTCAGACGCAGACGCGGTTGCGGCCCAGATACTGTCCCTGCTGCCGCTGAAGTTCTTTCCCATCATGGTCATCGGGATCATTGCCTTGATACTAGCACTGGCCATCGGTCTGGGCAGTGAGTATGATTCATTATTCAGTGGGCTCTCGAATGCCTGTTCAGGCGTTTAAACTTTGATGAGCCCCCGCCCCGCTCACACTGGCGGGGTGCTGCCACCCAGCCTTCATTACTAGAGGCAAACGTCTTTTGGGCTTGCTGACTTGGAGTTTTCTTTGCCTGAGGGAGTGTGGGGCCAGCTGGGGCCCAGGAGGGGCTGCTGGCCATGCTCGGGGCTTTGTCACCAAGGAGCCTGCCCGGTTAGACGTGCTGAAAGGCAGCTGATGAAATAGGATTCTGTGGGCGGGAGGGGGTGAGGGGCCGGGAGGAAAAGACAAGGAGGCCATTCATGCAAGGCCAAGCATACCTGCTGTTTTTTAAAAGAAGGTTCATGTGGCTCTTGAGAAAGTGAATCATTCGAATGGGCTCTGATTGAGAACAATATCTCATCTTCTCTTTCCTATAACCGGCCCACCCACTCAGCGGTGTGGTCCCCGGTCCCTTCTCTTCTTGCCCAGGGTCAGAGACAATAGAGGGTAGATTGGGGGCTGAGTCGTCCTCACTCAGAGCTCATTGCTCTGCCGACTCGGCCAGTCGGCCTTCAGCCATGCACTTTTTCTCTTGACCTTGAGCCCAGAGCTGTGGTTCAAGGCCACATTGCAAGGCAAAGTAGGGTGCAGCAGCCCCACCCTCCGGAATTTGGAACAGAAACTGGGCTGAGGGAAGCAGGCTGCAATTTCAATGCAGGTTTCATTATTGATGGCCAAGCTCAAGGCCACGTGGCCAGTGGATGGTTGTTAGTGTTGTACACTGAAGAAACCAGCCCTTCCTTGACACACTTGTCCTCTCCTTTCCTCAGTCCACTTCGATTGTTCCGGAAAGTACAGGTGTCGCTCGTCTTTTAAGTGTATTGACCTGACAGCTCGGTGTGATGGGGTCCCGGACTGCGGAGACGGGGAGGATGAGTACCGGTGTGGTAAGGCCGTGCTCCTCACTGCAGAAGGACAACCCGACCCTGACCTTACCCATCTGTGAAATGGGTCCAGATCCATGCCACTCTCAAGTCACGTCCTTAACTGGGATCCACCTGGCATTCGTCCCCAGGGGTGACTGACCTGGGAGCAAAGGGATGGCTGTTACCTGGGGCCAAAATTCAGTTGGGGAGAACACAAGAACAGAGAGAAGAGAGCTTAGGGGGTGGAGGCCGTAAGAACTGCCACTGCCCTGCAGGGTGGGGGTGGGGGTGGGCGAGGGGCCGGCCAGGGTCAGCAGAGCAGGGACCTGCGCCGGAGGCAGAGAAATCTCACGGCCTGCTCTTCCCGTGCGCCGGGCAGTCCGCGTGAGTGGCCAGAACGCAGTGCTCCAGGTGTTCACAGCTGCGGCTTGGAGAACCGTGTGCTCTGACGACTGGAAGGGTCACCATGCTAACATTGCCTGTGCCCAGCTGGGGTTTCCAAGGTAATTTAAAGAACATGTCCCACCGATGGGTAAAGCATTTGATCGTGGTGACAATGCGGAGAGAGAGCCATCTTCTAGTGGGCCATTTATGGGGTCCCCCGCTCACCATCACACCGCGTCCCCGCGGCAACCGTGACATCATCCCCGCGCCACAGGTGCGCACGGCAAGCCCCGCACGCTAAGTGGTTTGATCAAGGTCACTGGGAAGGGGCACGTTTGGGGGTGTCTCATGGTCAGGAGAGGACTCCAGATGCACAGAGGAAATACAGAACTTCCAAGCCAAAGGCTAAGCCCCCAGCTGCTCAGGCTACGGCCAGAGGGTAGCTACGTGGCCCCCGCCCGCCCGGTGCTCGTGGCCCCACGGACATGCGCGCACCCTTCCAAGGAGCCCCACAGAGCCCAGTTTGAAGAGCCAGCCATGTCGTGGAAACACCATGTCAAACAGTTGTTTGGCACCCTGTGGAAGGGGCGGCTCTGGCAGTGGGGGCTTCTCTTCTCAGCGTTTGGTTTTGCACTGAGGGGACACATTTCTCTCCTCCTCTCCCCTGGCCCCTCATCTGACCCGTGGCACCGCTGTCCTCCGTGGTCTCCCGCCACGGCACCCCAACTCCCTTTGCTCTTGGCCCCCGGAGTTCAAAGCAGGCAAGTTCTCTGAGTTCCCATGCTCCTGGGTGTTTGCCCCCGAATCCCTGTGTCCTTGCCCCAGTTCCCCGACACCGGCATTAAAGCCAGAAACTGCCGGGAATCCAGGGAGCCTCGATTTTCAGATCTGTGCACCCTCTTCTCAGCTCCTTTCTCCAGTGCCCGTGACACCCCAGTGTCCCCCAGCTGTGTCCCTGAGACCGCGTCCTTCTCACTCTGTGACAATCCGGATTCAGGAATTAGCTGTGGTTCAGCCCTGTGATGACAGCCAAGCCACCCACACAGATGCCTCCCAGGATCATGTAGACTTCACCCTCACAGATGGGGGGTTCACACCCCACGCGCACGCTCACCACACACACATGCACCACACGCACACGGGTCACACACCACACACACGTGTCACACACGTACACACACCACATACACGTCACACACGTACACACACCACACATGTCACACATGTACACACACCACATGCACCCATGTCACACATGCACATACACCACAGCACACATGTCACATGCACACGTGTCACACACATGTACACACAACGCGTGCACACACACCACACACATGCACCACACGTACGTGCACACACCACACGCACACCACACACAACACACGTTCACGCACGCACACACACACACAAAGATACGCCGTGCATGCACACACCACGTGGAAGCACACACAAACGTCCACATGCATTCTGTCGTATATCACGTCAGATACATGCACACACTGCACCATGCACAGACCCCATCACACACACATCACACGTACACACACACACTACATTACTCATATGTACACATACAAAATACCTCCCTGCACAAACACCAAGCCGCACACATGTGCACACTCACATGCCTCACGCCCACACATGTGCACACACACGTGACACATACACACACCATCACCGCAGCAAATAGCAGAAAGCTTCCCCAGGCACTTCTGTTCCCTTCAAGGCCCTTTCTCGGACTCACGGGGGGCACCCCTACCGCTTCCGGCTCCCCTCCCTCTCCCTCCTGGAGGGCCACCCCTTCCCCTGAAGCCCCAGGCCCCCTGACTATGCAGAAGGGCCCAGAGGCTCCTTTCCCTCAGATCCCCATTCGCCCAGCCACGGTGAGATGGTCCCTCCTACCCTTGGTGCGCGCCCTCAGGGGGCGTCCGGCAGACGGGCCCCCAGCACGGCCGGTTCCTCCCTTCCGCACCTGCTGCTCCAGTTCGAGATTTTCTTCTGTAGCCTTTTTGCTTTTTCTTCCTCCTTCTCTCCTTAAAGCCCTTCTTTGGTCTTCTCCGCTCGGCTGTCTCCCGTGTCAGCTCTCTGTGATGACAGCAAAGGGGAGACTGTCAAGCCGGATCGCCTGGGTTCGAATCCCCGTGTCCCCAGCGCAGTTCCCTGACTCAGGCCTGCAAAACAGGGACAATAGTAGCAGCCGCTTGGAAGGGTGCTGTGAGGTTCGCGTCGGGGCGAGCCTGGCACACGGGAACGCCCTGGGGGAGCTGGCGGCCGTGGTGGTCGCGACCACCTGGAGGCTGGGCTGTTTATGGGGATCCCGGGACGGCCCTCGGAGCCCCCTGCATCTCACAGTGCTCCGTCTCGTCTCGGGAGCTCGTCGCCTGCCGCCTGCCCCATCAGCAGTTCAGCCGTCCCGGGAGGGCTGGGAGGGTCATTGCCCTCCGAACTCAAATGCGACCCAACCTTGTACTTGTAACAACCTTGTGTGTTGGTGTAGCCGGCCAGCTGCTTCGGGAGGGTACCCTTCATTTACTGGCCCTCAACTCAGAGCTCGTCAACACTTGATTTTTTTTTAAAGATCATGCCTTCTTTACCGTTGTTCTCCAGACCTGTTTCCTGATCTTATAAACATCTGCTGGGGCGTCTGAGCCTTTTCCTTCTGTGCTCATCTCTCTCCAGTGGGAACCCCCCAGCTCTGGATTTCCCTCTCCCCACCTATTGTTCTTGGGTGCTCGGCACCCCCACTCTGGTCCCACATGTGGTTCTGTGTTCTGCTCTCTGGGGCTTGCTTCGGGCCAAGCAAAGGTCAGTTCGGGGGGGTGCGTCAAGGGGGCTACTTGGCCACCTCGGGAAGTGGTCTCCCTGACACGCGCCCAGAGCCTGCCGGGGGGGGGGGGGAGGAGCTGTGGGCCGGGGGCCAGATGGGTCCCTGGTCCCAGACAATGCGAGATCTGGAGTGCCTTCCTAAGCCAGCAAAGGAAGCTGTTGACGGTTTGAGGGTGGGAATGACATCCCCCCGCGTGACACATGCGGTGTTCTGACGCGCATGGATGACGTGAGGCAGAGTGAGGTCACGCATCGGGTCCGCGTTCCCATGTGCTTGCAGCTACGTGAGTGCAGACACGCTCGGGGTGGACGTGCTCGAGGAGCAGCTCCGGGAGGACTTTGCGTCCATCAATCACCTCTTGCCCGATGACAAAGTGACCGCTCTGCAGCACTCCGTGTACGTGAGGTGAGCGGCAGGGTGGTGCCGTGGTCTGCACTGCGTCCCCTGCTGGCCTCGTTGAGCTATGCACGGCCCCGCGAGGACCCAAGAGACCAGAGTTTCTCCAAATGTAAGGTGGGGGCTTGGCCGCCGCGGGGGAGACTGGGTGGAGCACCGGCTGGGGTGCAGGAACGCGCCCCAAACCAGGCGAATATGGCCCGGCAGAGAGAGGAGGAGGGCAGTAAGGAGCGTGGCGTGTGTGTCGTGCTGTTCTCATCGTGGGCCAGGGGTGTGTGCGGAAAGGACAGAGGGACGAGGAAACTAGAAAAGAAAGAGATTACGAAAGACACGTATCCTCTGTCTACAAAGCACTTCAACATTTACCATTCATATTGCATGTTTCCCCCGAGAACTCGTGAGAAAGGTAGCATGAGGTGCCCGTAAAAGATGGTACCCGCAGCCTGCTGTGTCCCCTGCCCGGTCCCCTGCCTCTACAGTCAGGCATCCCCTGTGCTCTTCCTGGCACTTAGGACCAAATCCCAGGAACGTGCTCTCTGCTCTGGGAAACAACAGCTTGTCAGCCTGTCCGTCGCATAATTGATAGTCACCCCAGGACCCACATGCAATTCCTGGGGACAGCTCATCTCTTAGGTCCTGAAACCTCAGCTGGTGACACCCCCTTTTTCTTGCATGATTGCATAAGCAGATGGGGGCTCTAAAGGCAGGGAAAGTCACAAAGGGACACGGGTGGATTATAGGAAAAGCACATTCCCTGCCCCCCCCGCAAAGATGAGCCCGTGTCATTTCTGAAGCAATCACAACTCTGCTCTGGGGAAGAGTATGATCCAGGCTGGAAGGACCTGGCGCCAGGAGAGGCTGCCACGCTGTCCAAAGGCACTCCGTGTCCTCCAGGGGCCAGCGAAGGACACCGGGGTAAAGTTGACCTGCAAACGACACGAGTGATGTTTATAGAACAGAGCTCCTCCGGCATCTCCTATCATTAGCTAGACGAAGCTTAGAAACACTCAGTCACCTGTCACGTGCACAATGCCTCACTGTAGCCAAATGTTCCAGAATGAAGCTGTGACCTCACACATACGGGTTTTTTTTTTTAATATGGACAAAAATTGCAATCTGTATTCAAGGGCAGGGGACTAGAGTCCATTTTTCTTTCACCCCAAGATTAAGTTGAAAGAAAGTGTTCATTTCACTGGCCTCTGGCGTTTACCGTAGGCCTCCTCTTTTGCTCCTTAGGGAGGGATGTGCCTCGGGTCGTGTGGTTACCTTGAAGTGCACAGGTAAGAGATTCCTCACGGAAGAGAGAAGTGCAAGCACGTGCTCGCTCACACTCCGGTCTCCCCCCGCCTCCTCAGACTGCTGGGGGCCCCCTCGTCCTAGGTGCCGGGGGGGAACTCTGTGGACCCCACCTGATGGAGGAGGAGAACAGTGTCTGTCTGTCTCACCTGTTAGCCGGGGGGTGGGGGCAGCCCGGAGCACTTCTCAGCCGCAGACAGGACCGTGGTCTGTGATGCCCTGTCACTCCGTGGTGGCTCCAGCAGCCTGACTCACTGTCACTTTCTCCTCCCCACTCCCCAACCTTCCCACCTCAAGGAAAAGTGTGCCCAGGCTGGTCAGTGCCCCAGGCTCCCAGCCCCGTGGCAGCTGCCCCTGGCAGGGGGAGGGTGGGGTCTGGAGAAGTCAGGCAGGTGCACACTAGCCCTGCATTACTGAGGAGAGAGCTGTGGAAGGTTCATGAGCCCCTGGTGAGTTGTGGCCATACTGGGGTCATGGGCATCACGGGGAGGGGCGCTGCCATCACCAGCTCTTCCCACTGCACCCCTGTCTTCTCCCACTCCCGTCCCTTCTGGGCTCTCTTTCTGGGCTGTGAGCTCTGCGAGGGCAGCAGGCTGTCAGGGAGAGGGGGGTCTGTGGCTGTGACAGCAGGTTCCCCAGAGAGGTCTGTGGGATCGACCCCCAGCCCTTGTTCTCTCTCTGTAGTCTGTGGTCTGAGAATGGGCTACAGCTCGCGCATCGTGGGTGGAAATGTGTCCTCGCTCATGCAGTGGCCGTGGCAGGCCAGCCTTCAGTTCCAGGGCTATCACCTGTGCGGGGGGCTCTGTCATCACCCCCGTGTGGATTGTCACCGCCGCGCACTGCGTCTATGAGTGAGTGCTTCTGGGTGTGGGCCCTCGTGGCCCATAGACCCGCGTCTAGACTGGGCTGTGTAGGATGGGGTAGATTCCGGGGGTCAGCAGTGGGTCCAGAAAGCTGGCAAGCTGACCAGATCGTCACAAAGTAATGACCAGTGCAATGCACCCATCACTGTCGCTGGTGGCTGTGACTGGTGACCCTGAGCTCATTCGAAAGATTTCAGACCTGCCGCTCTTACAGAGGAGGTAGAAAGCTTTGGACGGAAGCTCCCGTGCAGGAGGGAAACCTCCAAGCTCCCTGTAGCTACTTACAGGAGAGCACGCTGTGGCCAAGAGCGTGAGAGGCGGCTCCGGCCGGGTGGCTCCGGTGTCCCAGGCAGTGTCTCGGGGGAGGAGAGCACGGGAAGACTTCCAAACACAGAGGTGGATTCTCCGTTTTTGTTTGTATTTTGGCTGCCGTCTGTTGGAGATTGGCCCTGACGGGCCCCTCTGGTGCTGAGAAGCGGGAGGCGCGGGCATCGAAGCCTGCCTGGGGAGTGCATGGCTGGCCTGCGCTCCCGCAGGGCGTGGGAGCCGTGCTCGGAGCCAATGTCGGCAAGCAGGCAGCACCGTGTCTCGGCCACCTGCCTGGCCCTGCGCCTCCAGACCTGCGAGGTCCGGGGGTGAAAGTGATGGGGTGCTCCAACTTCACCTCTCCGCCTTCTCTTTTCAGCCTGTACCTCCCCAAGTCCTGGACCATCCAGGTGGGGCTGGTTTCCCTGCTGGACAGTCCGGCCCCTTCCCATCTGGTGGAAAAAATCATCTACCACAGCAAGTACAAACCCAAGAGGCTGGGCCACGACATCGCGCTCATGAAGCTGGCCGGGCCGCTCACCTTCAGCGGTACGGCTGCGTTCCCTGCTGCTCTCTGGCTCCCGTTTCTTTCAGGAGAATTTGTAATTGTCCCTTGAAGTCTTTTTATGACAGCCGCTTTGTAATCCTTGCCAGACAACGCCAGGAGTTGACTCATTTCCCCGCTGGCCATAGTTGATCATCTTTTCTCATTTAAGTTGTGATTTTCCTGGTTCTTGGTATAACGAGTCCTTTTCGACAGCCTTCTGGACATCAGGCTATCACGTTAGGAGACGCCGGGTCCATATACCTCTTCGACTTTCCCAGGTGGTCACCCCGTTCGGGTTCTTGGTGCGTGACATGCCTACTCTTGTGGGCTGTGCTTCCGATGATGTTTGATTTTAGAGGCTTTGCGATTTTACTTTGGTCAGCTTGGTTCATCAGGTTCATCCCTGGGGTTCGCATTGGTGCCACTTTCTTCCTGCTGGTGCCCGCTGGAGATGAAAGGACTTCCCCAGGCCAGGCCATGGGTGCCTCCAGGTGGCAGAAGGGGGGTCACTGGCCCTGTGGGAACAAAGAGCTCTTCCCTGTCTCGGGGCTTGTTGAAATGAGGTCCACCTGCCAGTGCCATCCACCTGCCCGTGTCTTGGTCGTGGCCTAGAAAGAGGGCACTTCGCAGGTCAGTCAGTTGATCGTAGTGGGATCGTCCCCATGGCCGCTTCTTTCCTGGGCATCTTGGGGACTCCCTGAAGTGCTCAGAAAGTCTCTCCCTGCCAGCTGCCGCGTTCGGCAGGCCACATCTCTCCGTGGGAAATACCGAGTCCTAACCTCTGAAAGTTACAACAATACCAGAGCACACAGGATAGGACTTCCAAACATTTTGCAGATGCAGACAAAGGATTAAATACACTCAAATAAATTAAAGCCCCCTTCGCCTTCCCCAGCGTATAGCCGCGTGGAGTGTTGGCAGAGGTCCGTTGAACAAGGCCCATGAAGCAGCGGAGTCCTGGCCCGGGATTAGTGTGTTCCCCACACCACACATCTAACACTCTACGTGTAACGCTTGGAAACAAGTATCTCTGGAGAAGCAAAGAGAAATTGTAACGGTGGTGTTCGTTTATCATTATTACTAACGATACTTGGTTGTAAAAAATGAGGTGCCGACGTCTGCACGGTGATAAAAATTAGCGAGTGCTCTTGCTACTTCTCTGTCCTTCTGTTACTGTCCCGCGTGGAAAGACAGTGCATCGCGGAGCGTGCTCACGAGACAGCCTCATGGCGGCCGTGACACTGTCTCTGCTGTGTATGTGACACAGCCCGCGGGGACAGGCCGGCTTCCTGTCTCCAGACGTGCCGGGTGGGACCCGAACAGTCACGCAGGGCTGTTTTATAAGGCAGTGCGCCCACGCTCCAGACCAGGAGTGGGCAGGTTAGGGCCCCAGGACCCAATCTGACTCTTTGCCTGTTTTTGTAAATAAAGTTTCAGTGGGACACAGCCAGATCCGTTTGTGTACCACGGCCTGTGGCTGGATGCTTTCAGGCCACAGTGGCAGGCCACGGGGCCCACAGAACCCCAGGCATTGGCTATGTGGCCCTTCACAGAAAATATGCCACCCCTGGTCCAGACCCACTCGCATTGCCACAGGTTAGGGTTGTTTAAAGGTGAACGGCTCTGGGGGTCCCTGCGCTGAGCTGGGAGCTTTCAGACCAACCAAGGGCTTGGCCTTTCTTGAGAGATCGTTTGAGCTCCTCAGAGAGGTGGACACTGGGGAGATTCATTGTTTTCGTGGACCTGAGTTTCACCTGAGTTCAAGGCTGCTGTCTCCCCTTGCCGCAGAGACCATCCAGCCCGTCTGCCTGCCCAACTCCGAAGAGAACTTCCCTGATGGAAAACTGTGCTGGACGTCAGGATGGGGGGCCATAGAGGATGGAGGTCAGTCATCTGAAATCACAATTCTGAGTCTGGGAGCCCAGACCCATGAGGCCGGGGTGCATGCCCACCGTGACACGCTGTACCCCGTGTCCCAGCGTGGCGTCCCCGTGGGAGGCAGGGGTGCGGGTCAGCTGCTGGACACACGCTCTCAGCAGAGTAGTTGTGGGTCAGAGTCATGGTTCCGTTTGTGTTGGGGCGTGAAACTGCAGACTGTGTCAGGAGAGAAATAAATGGGGGCGCCCGGGTGGCACAGTCGTTAGGCGTCTGCCTTCAGCTCAGGGCGTGATCCCGGCGTTCCGGGATCGAGCCCCACATCAGGCTCCTCCGCTGGGAACCTGCTTCTTCCTCTCCCACTCCCCCTGCCTGTGTTCCCTCTCTCGCTGGCTGTCTCTCTCTCTGTTAAATAAATAAAATCTTTAAAAAAAAAAAAAGGAGAGAAATAAATGGAAACAGAGGGCCAGGGACACCCCTCGTTGGGGAGACATTCACCAAATCATCAGGCGGTTCTCCTTCCTCCTCCCCACCGTGCCGGCAGAGTACGTAAGGAGCCCATGGAGAACCTTCCCAGGGTTTATTCAGAAGGCAGACATCTGTACCTGGTGAGGAGTTTTCGTCTTGTGAGACTTTGGAAGGTGTGTTATTTCATTAGAGAAAGCAGATGTACGGAAGCATACCGCTATGATCGTAGCAGTCACCTCAATGAGAGCAGCGCATGCGGAGGGAAGCCACGCCCTCCTTCCACTGGGGTGGGGCACACGTGTGCTTGTCACTCATAGGTTCTCCACCAATCCCTTTCCTTCTGGTAGGAAATGTAGGAGTTCCTTGGGGGGACTGTTGTCACAAAGCTCCATAAACAGAGAGGCTTAAAGAGCAATGACTCATTCTCTCCCTGCTCTGGAGGCCAGAAGTCTCAGATCAAGGTGTCGCAGGGCCGGTTCCTTCTGGAGGCTCCGAGGGGGAGGAACCTGCCCCTGGCCTCTCCTCCAGCTTCCAGGGGCTCCAGCCATCCTTGGCGTCCCTTGGCTTGTGGACGTATCACTCCAATCTTTGCCCCATCTTCCTGTGCCCCCCTCCCCAGCCCCATGTCTCAAATCTCTCTCCCCTTTCTCTTATAAGGACATTGGTCTTTGCACTTAAAGTCCACCCTAAATCCAGGATGATCTCATTTTGAGACTCTCACCTTAATTTCATCTGCAGAGGCCCAACTCCAAATAAGGTTGCAGGTGGACATGGTTGCGGGGGCACAATTCACCCTAATACGGGAAGTTCAGTATTTTCCTCCTGAGGGTTATTAGTTGAGTTCCCTGTCCCTGAATGTCCAAGGCGCCCAGGGCTTTCCTAGACCTAGAGGGTCGGTCCTCTTTCCCGGGGCAGGGTCTCATCCCAGTGGCTTTCCACGTCCTCTTGCCCTTGGAAGCTTCCTCCACAGACAGGTTGAGCTGTTTCACCACGTACCCGGTGGTGAGCCGGGTGTCTCCATGCCACACTGTCTGCTCCTCACAGCAGCCCCTCAGCGGGGAATTATCTGCACGGCCGTCTTGAGGGCGAGGAGCCTGGGGCTGAGGGGAGCTGAGCACCTTGCCGGGGTTCACATGACCAGGTGCTGGGAGGTCTGGACTTCCACACCCCCCCCCCACCCCCACAGCCCTATTCTTGTTGTTTCTCAGGACTTGTGGTGTCAGGAGACTAGTTCATTACTTTGTAAGATCCTGTGGGGCGAGTAGGGAGAGGGGCCACTCTCAGCCGACCTCCAGCCCGTGGTCCCCAGGCACGTGGGGTATGGGGGGACTGGAGAAACTCATGCAGAAAACAGGGTGCAGCTCTAACTCAGAGAACTCTTAGAATGTGGGTTGGAGGCAGGCAGACCCGCACCCACCTGCTGACACGTGCTAGAGACGCCGGAATAGGGCCGTGCCCTGCAGTCAGCCTCTAAGACGCCACAATAGCTGGTTTACGAACAGGTTAAGTTAGAGGTGTGGATCCCTTCGGGTCGATGGTGGGGCTGGTCCAACAGCAGAGTTATCATTTCCTGTTGCTGTTGCAGCAAGACCAGACTCATTGGTTTCAGCCCCAGGGACGTGTTATCTATGGTTCCGGAGTCAGGAGTCCTCGCCCATCTCCACGGGCTGGAATCAGTGTGTCGGAAGGGCTGGTCCCTCCCGGAGGCTCCGAACGAGTGTCTGTTTCCTGGCCTTCTCTGGGTTCTGGGAACTGCCCGCTGGCTCGTGGCACCTCCCCCATCCTCATAGCGGGCCGGGCAGCGTCCTCCCATCCCCCCACCCCCCATCTGACCTCTGTTCCACCATCACACTTTCTCCTCTGATGCTTGTGGTTCCATTTAGAGGCCACCCAGGTAGCCCAGGATTGTGTCCCCATCTCAGGGCCTTCTGCCGTGGAAGTGACATAGACACAGGGATTAGGAAGTGGACGCCTTTGGGAGGACGCTGTTCTGCTGACCACAGGAAGGTTCTGCCTGTACACTGTGCATGTGTCCTTCACGGGCCTCAGTTTCCCTTCTGTAACCTGGATTGTTCTGAGGACGGAACGGCCGGTGTGGGTCAAGTGCGTGGCCCAGGATGGACCCCGGGGAGGTCCATGCTGGCCACTGCTGCCCCACCTGCTCCTGCATTGGCCACTTTCGGGAAGTAAGTGGCCCTCATGTGAAGCAACGGGGCTGCCTGGCCCGCTCACCAGGGAGCTTGCCACAGAGCATGCGCCGTCCGCCTCCAGGAGTGGCCTCTGCCACCGGCATGTGGTGACGTGGCCCCCGCTCCAGTGCAGGTCCTGAGTTCCCAGCAGGGCCCCTCATGCCTGCACCGTCCTCGCTCTGACGCAGGTGACGCCTCCCCCGTCCTCAACCATGCAGCTGTGCCCTTAATCTCCAACAAGATCTGCAACCACAGAGACGTGTACGGAGGCATCATCTCCCCCTCCATGCTCTGCGCCGGCTACCTGAAGGGCGGCGTGGACAGCTGTCAGGTAGGGGCCCTTGGTGACCTCTGGGGGCCACAGCGGCAGGTGAGGCTCTGGACGGTGACCCAGCCTGTGGCACAGACCACTGCCAGCATTTCCCTGTGACTGAATGAAAAGCAAATTTACAGGGTGTGGGGAAGACGTTTGCTCAAGATAGCACTCCCTTTCCTGGCTGCCGGCCGAGTTGACCCAGCGCTCCCATTCTGCCTGGGTGCTGCGGCGGGAGGGGTCTCCAGGGTGCTCCCCGCCCCAGCCCTGGTTCTCATGGTTTGCAGAGGGGTAACAGGGGCAGCAGGGCGGGTGGGAACTGGTGAATGTGAATCTGGACCTCAAGAGCCACAGTGAGCGTGAGCCCACACGGCCTGGGTCCAGCCCCGCCAGGCAGACCCTCCCTCTAGAGGATTCCCAGGGCTGTGTCCAGCTGCCCTGACCTTCATGGATTCGGTGCATCTGGAATCTGGCAGGGAGACAGCTGGGGGAGACCGTCCCTGGGGAACCAAGGACCCCACTGTTGGGAGTGCGAGCGTCAGTTCTCGGAGGCTGGGGGTGAGAGCACGGAGCCAGCCCTGTACTGAGTTTTGTGATAGGAAGGGGGGATCCTGGCCCTGAGACAAGGGACACCCCCCACAGTGCCTCTTTCCTTGCCATCCAGGGAGACAGCGGGGGGCCGCTGGTGTGTCAGGAGAGGAGGGTGTGGAAGCTGGTGGGAGCGACGAGCTTTGGCATTGGCTGTGCTGACGTGAACAAGCCCGGGGTCTACACGCGCGTCACCTCCTTCCTGGACTGGATTCATGAGCAGATGGAGGTGGGTGCCGCTCACGCTGGTCCCCGTCGTTTGCCTCCAGCGTCCTTTTCTGTGGCCCCAGGGCTGCTGGGCAGAGCCAGGGTGCGACACTGAGGGGTCAGTCCAGCAAGCAGGGCCCTGTGGCCTCTGGGTGTCTGATGGGAGCACAGCTGGTCCCACAGGCAAGACTCTGTGCGGGGGCGGTCCTGGGGGATGGGTGCACACAAGGGCGGCCAGGGCAGGGACACGAAGGACAACCTTCCTCCACCAAGTGGGGAAAAGAGGAAGGCTGGCTGAGGAGGAAACCTGGGGATGGGAAGGGGTCCAGTGGGCACATGTGCATGGAGCAGAGGGTGACAAGGTGCAGGCAGTGGGTGACGGTGTGAACCCGCAGGCCCCCAGTGCCCCCTGAAGAATCTGGACCTTGCTAAGAGCCAGGGGTGGGCTAGAGAGTCTCTGATCTTGGGGGGCCGGGCAGCTCTGTGCTTTGGGGGAGGCTCCCTGAAGGAGGGGTGATGCAGGAGGGAGACAGGTCAGGGAGGCTGGCTTCCAGGACCAGGGCGAGCAGGAGAAGGGAGGGCCACAGGCGGACAGGAGGGACGGCCACCGCTAGGGCAGCAGGCCGGAAGGGCAGGGGGCCCGGCCATGCAGAGCCTCGGTGGCACGGCCTTCTGCTTTACGGACACCCAGCAAATATTTGCGGACTTGATCTCCGATGATGAGCCCACATCACGCCTTGGACTAGTTTCAAAGAACTTGGGTTTTGCCTTTTGTTTTTAAAATTCGGGCCAAAATTAAGCAACGTAAAATTAACCATTTTCAAGCAGACAATCCCGTGGCCTAACATCACAGTGCTGTATAGCCAGCTCCTCGGTGCTCCGACGTTCCACGTTCAGGACCGTTCTCGCAACCTCGTTAAGCCGTCGCCCCCCATCCCCCCATCCCTCCGCCCTCATCTCCCTCCGCCACCAGTTTTTGGCAACAGTCATCTGCTCCTGTCCCTAGATCAAAGACCTTTTAAAATGCTCCTTTTAATGGGAAACAATTGGCTAAGAAACACCTCAGGTGCCTTGGGCGTTATTTTCCACTCCTCCGGGAATTTTCGCTCCGAAGGAAAAGCTACACTGTGGCTGCCCCTGTCCAGGCCGAGGCCCGTTTGACTTCCAGGCCCGCTGCACGGTGCATGCTGTGCAGGCAAGAATGGTTCCTGCCCTCCGGGCCGGCTCGCGGCAGAGCAGTGCTAGAAGACGGGCCTTTTCCAGAAGCGCCTGCTGGCTCCCTTGTGAGCCGACACACTGGCCCAGGGAGCCTCACTGAGGGACACGTAACCCTCTTAAGCACAAAATTCAGCCCAAACCCATCAACCTGTTTGTAAGCGAGAGAACAGACGTTTGCAAGAACAGCCCCCTGGCCGAGTGGCCTCGATGGCTGGTGAGTGGGACCCCAGGGTGCAGATGGCCGTGGGGGCGTGGGGAATGGAGGGCGGGAAAGGCGGAGTCACCCACAGAGCCACAGAGGTGCTCCCTCCACGCAGCCGCGCTCAGGGACAGACGGTCCATGCGACCAAGCCAGTTGTCATGAAAGGCAAGCTTGAAACAGGTGCGGGTCAAGGCACCAGCTCCCAGTCTTCAAGCTATGGAGGAGGGCCGGGGCCTGGCGGGGGCAAGGTTCCAACACCCCCCTGGGAGCCTTCTAACAACAACGGCGCTGGGTGATGTCTTGACCTATTTCCCTCAGCCCCGTCCTGGGTGGCAGGTCCTGGGACGGTCCCTATATAACAGGTGAGGAGACCCCCGCAGTGAGTGACAGCAGAGTGTGACTCCAGCCTCACACCTGCTGCACGGTGGATCCGCACTGTGGGCGTGCACAGGACCCTTCCTGGCTGTCTGTGCACTCGATGATTCCCAGGACCCTTCTCCAGCGGGTCTGATCAGGGTATGTGGGGTGAGGGCCCGGGCGGTTCCAATGCACAGGGTCTTCAAGGGAAGACACTTTGGGAAGCACCGGTGCAGGCCCTGGGTCTCCCTGGGACGGCCTTACAATGAGCTTCTGCCCTCCCCTGTCCGGATCCGCCCTCCCCTGCCCCAATGAGCACGTTCACCAGCGACGGACAAATGGCAGCTGGACGGCTCCCTGGAGGCCTGAGACATCTTGGTCACCAGCTGCCTCGTGCCCACCTGGGGGCCAGTATGAAAGTCGCCCTTTAGCAAGTGTCTTCAGATGTCCCGGGGAGGGGGTAGATCCAGAAGAGGCTTCCCTTCCCATGGGAGGTTTTTCCAGAGGTCTGCATTTTTGGTCGTTCCTTTGAATATGCCCATGGGGCTTCCAAGAGCCACCCCGGGTGAGGGGCTGCCTGCTTTCATCCGCTGTGCTCTGTACTGGGGCTTAACACAAACCTGTTCAGACTCAAAGCAGGACTCAGGGACTCGGCGTGAGGGCTGGAAGGGCCACGTGGCAATGAGGGGAAGTGCCTCAGGTCAGGGACATGGGTGCAGAGACCCGTGCGGGTAGGAGCGCGGTCTCACGAGCACTGGGCCGCCCAGAGCCACAGCCTCCACTTGCAGAGGCCAACGCTGTCCCCACGCGGGGCGGGGACCCGCCCACGCTCACTCGTGTCCAAATGCAGGTGCCCGCCCCGTCTCAGTGCTGGAGGCTGGCTTGGAGGGCAAAGGAAAGTAATGGCTGTGTTTTCATTCTAGAGGGACCTGAGAACCTGAAGAGAAGCGCACAGGCCGCCACCTCGACTTCCTGCCGCGATGGAGACACCCCATCCTGCCACGGGTCCCTGGGTGGAAATTGCCACGGGAGAAGGGAGCCTTGGGTGCTCTTCTTTCTGGCACCACCCGCAGGGCCAAAAGAAGGAGCACCTTTCGTCCCCCCACTTCTAGAACACCCTGCTTCCAGCACCTCGACAAGCCGCCGGGGGCATCGGGCTCACACGACCTGATGCTCCCTTGTGACCTTCGCTGAGAACAGAAGGGGGAACGCCTTCATGGTGTGACCTTGTCCCACTGTCCCTTCAGGTTTCTCTGCCCCTGGGCACAGGCAAATCACACACAAACAACACAGGTACTCAGTAAGGACGCACGCCGGAGCCCCGGGGGGCCGATGTCGCTGTCCGCGTGTCCTTGTCCTTAAGCGCTGGAAGCAACCCAGAACTTTCTACTTCCAAGGTCCCTTTTCGCGTGTGGGAACTTAGTCTACAAGTGGTTAGTTGTAAGGTGTATCTCTATTCTTTCTTTGTAGCATTTGATGCTTGGGCCTTATTTGTCTCCTGCTTCCAAAGGACATGTGCTCCCCTAACGCGTCCGTGAGTCAGAGGTTGTCTGTGAATCCCGACCACTCGTGTGCATTGGAACCCTAAGCTAACTGCAGAGCCGTGATTGCTTTGGTCTCCTCTACATACAGTGTTGGTTGTGCATTTTTCTGTTGAAACAGGTTTCTTTCTTTTTTTTTTAAAGATTTAATACATTTATTTAAGAGAGAGAGAGGGAGACAGAGAGAGCATGAACGGGGGGGGGGGGGCGGGGAAGGTCAGAAGCAGGCTCCCCTGCAGAGTAGGGAGCCCGATATGGGGCTCAGTCCCAGGACCCTGGGATCATGACCTAAGCCGAAGGCAGACGCTTCACCAACTGAGCCACCCAGGCGGCTCCTGGAACAGGTTTCTCAGCAGATCAGAGTTATATCAGAAGACACAGAATCAGAGTAAGGTGAGAAGGCACTGGAATAAGACAGGACCCCCTAACCCCACACAGGGGGCTCCAAAGGCAGCGTGGATGGACAGTCACATGTCATCAAGAGGCCAGAGGCTTCCCTGCCTCTCTGCATGGCCTTGTTACCCTACCATGGACCTGCCGCATTAGAGACCCCTCCCGGTTACCCACACACCCTCCGTGGCCCCCAGGCACACACATCACAGGAAGAGCTGCTTCAGGCAGCCACTGTCCAGAAGTGCTTTATCACAGATGAAGCTATCACACACGGATCCGTGGCTTTGCCTGAGGTGGCCGTAGGAAAGATGGTGAGTTTCAAAGAGCAAGCAGGTGCCTGGGGAGGGAGAGGCAGCGGGGAGCCTCCGGCGTGTCCGAGACGGGGATGCACGGGGAGAGAGGGAGCGCCGAGACAGACTGGCCGCTCGGCCATCACATCGGAGTGCCCCGCCAGCTTGGACTCGCCACCCAGATCCCCACGTATCAGAAAGTGACAAGACCCTTTTTATTTTAAGTGGCTTTGCCCAGGTCTCTTTGAAAGTAGGGGTGGCTCATGCATGGGAACTCCAAGTTGTGCAAAATGGAGGACTCCGTATGCGACAACCTCCGTTGAGGGCCCTTGGCCAGCTCTTGAGACTGCACTCTTCCTTAATTACTACTGAATTGTGTGAGGAAATATTTGCTGTCTTACAATCTTTCACAAGGTCTTGAGTAATGCTAACGACAGGCAGGTAATCAGCGTGTATCATGCGCCTGGCACGGCTCTCCGGCATTTCCTGTGTGCACTGTTTGACTGTCACAACGACCCTCTGAGACAGGAACTCCCGTTAGGCCCTTCCTGCAGATAAGGAACCTGAGGTGTGAGCGGGAGAGATGTTCCCAAGCCCACACGTCAGGCCAGCAGGGCGTTCGGGGTTTGTACCAGGCACATCGTACCAGCAGGAATTAATGCATTTAACTATCTGCAAAGTGCCCTTGTTGGCATTTGAGTCAAAAGAGACTTGGCCCCACCTGTTTGAACCCATTGGAGACACATCAGTCATTCAAAGTCAAGGTTGACTGCTCCCTCCCCTCCGAGTGTTTGGTCCTCGTGGAGGCCTTTGCTGGCTCCAGACGCAGGTTCATGGGTGGCGCTCTTTGCCGTTTGGTTCCTTTTTTTCCGTGGCTATAGCTTCCCATTCATGTCATGCCCAACAGCCGGCTAGAGTGGGAGCCAGGAGAGAAAGTCCCGGCTGGGGTCCTGCTAACCTGTCGCCAGAGAAACAGCTCCGAGCGCATGCCACAGGGCAGGTGGGCTGCTTCCCCTGGCGGCTTGACCCGTGGAAACAAGTGCGGGGCGTGCACGTGGGGTAGAGAACCCGCACCCGCCGCCCACACCTGCACCCGGACGCCCAGGACAGTGCCATGGGCATGGCTCCTTCTCTCTTAGTGCTTTCGTGTTTGATATGGCTACATTTTGACATTTTAAAAAGCATTATAGAAGACCTAAAAGTATGCAGAACATTTGGTAAAATGAGTGTTATAAACCAGTCAACAACTTAAATGCCAACTTGGCCACCAAAACTGTGAACACTTGCCTCCCTCTTTTAAGAGGAGGGGTTCTAGATCCAAGGGTGCTCCCAGAAGTCTCATTTCTCCAACTCACACGTGGGGAATCTGCCTACAGCGGTACAGGCCACACAAGCAAGGGGTGGGTGTGCAAACCTTCAGCCCGTCACAGAGACCAGCCCGGGACCCAGTGCTGGTCAAGGAAGTTCCAGGTATGGGCGCGCTTGCCAGGGCCTCCATGCCCACAGGCTGGTTCGGCTGCAAGATGCCCGGAAGGGCAACCCCGGGGTTGGATGCGTGCGTGAGGACCACTCCCTCCAGGTGGACAGATGCAGATTCCTGGGGGAGCCCGCCGCGCGGGGAGGCGCAGGGTCTCACCGGTGACACAGAGATCCAGTAACGACCAACAAGAACAGACTTCCTGCTGTGTCATCTTAAACACGGGCTTCAAATCAATTACTTCAGACACATCTACTCACTGGGCCACCTTCTCCCCACCCCCCACCCTGAATGAAGGAGAGGAAGTCTCACTAAGCGTGCTGCCATCGTGATGGCCATGGCTTGGGCACGAGGTCCCCTGTGTCTACACCGGTGCCCGGCTGAGCTCAGTACTAGAGCCCTGGCCAAATCAACTGCTCGTGAGCCACTTCCGGGGACACCTGTGTTCTTCTGGGGCTCCCACACACTCTGAATTTTCCCCCAATTCACGGACCCACAGAGAGGTCGTTCTTCGGGCTGCCGTGACGCGAGGTGTGTGTGCGTGCGTGCCAGTTTCTGTGAGATGACACAGGTACGCTGACACTTACGTGGCACGGAAACCACTTGTTTCGAGCCCGTGTCTCTTTCTAAGCCAAGGGCTCTCCGGGGGCAGGGTCGTCGGTCCCCGGTGTGTGCCCAGCCCCCCCCCCCCCCCCCCCCAGCGTCATGAGCACAGGCTGCACGATCCCAAGCCTGCCGCCTGAATGGACTTCCTCGGAACCCGCCGTTCCATAAACCAGCACCTCCCTGGTGGGGAGGAGGTGAAAGCCAACCGAAGACTGCGTTCATACTCGCAAATAGTGATTTATTTAGAAAGCTTCCACATTTCTTCCCTTAAAAGTACAAACACAACTACTTGGTGTGTGAAAATTGAAACCCGCCGTAACGCAGTTTCTATCCGGGGCTCTGTGCTGCCTTCAAGGGATCAAAATCGTAAAAACTACATCTCAAACTCTCGGTCACAGAAAAAAGGTCAAAGTGATGTCACTAAAGGATGAGAAATTAGGAAATCGAGGATTTTCGTAAAGAATGAGAAAACGATAGGCTGGTCTTTAAATTCATCCACAAGCACTGCCGTCAGGGTTTCGGAGTTGGGGAGGAGTCTGCCATGTTTTCTCCATCAGGGTCCTTTTGACTTTCCCCCTTCTTTCATCTTTCGTGCACGCTGGAAGTTTCTACCCTCCCTGCTTTCCCTGGTAAGGTGGGAGCCACGAGGGGGGCTGGGGAAGAGCTGAGGTCCGCGGAGCCCCCATGCACACACCACGGCACCTGCCGAGCTCCTCGTCCCACACATGGTGTTCTCGGGGGCACACCATGACTTGTGTGATAATAATGGTCCCTAACACAGAACTTAAACTTCGTGCCCACTTCCTGGAGGCATCAGAAGGAAAAGCAAGGAAGGGAAGGGACAGAAGCCGGGTACCATCCCCGGGTCCAGACGGCAACTGGTTTATCACTCTCACCCTCAGAGAACCTTCTTCTAGAGAGACCTGGAAACTTCCCAGGCCTGGTCACCAGGTGGGGCTCTGGGAAGGCAGCCCTCCCACCTACTCCTCCTAGTCACTGGAAAATTCCAGAATCTGGATCCTGGCCTGACCTTGGTGACACATCTCACTCGCCTCCTGGCTTGCCAGAGGGCTGCTTGCTGCCAGACCAGATCCAGAGCTGCTTCGGGCAGCCACACCTGCTGAACCCCACCGGGACTCAGAGCCGCAGGGCGGGCACATCTGGGCCCCTAAGCGAGATCGCAGAGCCTGAAGCCATCTCATTCCCTGCGGGACTCAGGCCTGCGGCTGTGAAACAGTGGGAGCACTTCCACGGCCCCAGCGCTCCCCTAGACTCAGGCAGAGCCCCTGCGTGGGCCCCCGTCAGTGCACCGGTGGGGGAAGGGCTGGGCACTCGGTTTATCCTTCCCGGCACCTCCCACACCCCCAGGAGAGGAGCCCTTGCCAATGCCTCAGAGAGGGGGGTTGAGGAAAATAACCTTCAAAATGACTTCTTGAAGTTTTGTTTGGTTGATATGGTCACAAAAACTATGATTTCAGAAACATTCTTACTGGACGACTACTTTTTTAATTGAAGTTTTTAGTGAGATGGTGAAGGAGTCACATGCGGTCAGGGGAACAGTGCAGAGAGGGGTCTCCGGGAACCTGCCCATGTTCCCTAATGAGGACAGCTCGCAAAACACAGTCCAGCAGCACCAGCCGGGTGTGGACAGCGGTACGGTCCACTGGTCTAATCCAGACTTGGTCAGTCTCACTTGAACCCTGTGTGTGTGTGTGTGTCTGTGTGTATCTCTGTGTGTGTGTAACTATGTATATGTGTGTGTGGTATGTGTGTAAGTGTATGTGTGTGTGGTATGGTGTATGTCTCTGTATGTCTCTGTGGGTGTGGTATGGTATGTGTCTGTGTGTGTGGTGTATATGTAAGTGTGTATATGTGGGTGGTGTGTAACTATGTATAAGTCTGTATCTGTGTATGGGGTGTGTGTCACTGTGTACATGTGTATAGTATGGTGTGTATGTGTGGTTTGTGTGTGTGTATGTGTGTGGTATGTGTAAGTGTATGTGTGTGTTGCATGGTGTGTGTCTCTGTATGTCTCTGTGGGTGTGGTATGGTGTGTGTCTGTGTGTGTATGTGGTGTATATTTAAGTGTGTATATGTGGGTGGTATGGTGTGTGTAACTGTGTATATATGTGTGTGTGTGCGAATGCAGTGTGTGTCACTGTGTACCTGTGTGTGTGCGGTATGTCTGTCATACTATATGTCTGTCTCTGTGTGCACACGCATGTGTGTGCACCTTACTGTGTATCTGTGTAGAGCCTGTGGGACTTGTGTGCCCAGCACCATAGGGAAGATACCGAGAACTCCATGGCCGCAAGGATCCCCTGTTACCCTTCTAAAACCACACCGCACTCCCTCGTGAATGCACCAGCCTCCCCGTGTCCCAAGCCCAGGCAAGCACCGATCTGTTCTCCCATCAAAGTACAATCATTTCACAGATATCGTGTCACGGAACCATACGGTCTGTATTTCTCTCGGGTTGCTGGTGAGGCCGTCCATGCACACACAGTGAAGTCGTGGGACTCTTTCTTGCCATTTTACACACGCACCAGAAATGGGGGAGGACTCCAGTTTTCCCAGCCATGGTCAGCCTCTGGAGCTGTCACAGCCTCTCATTCCAGCTGTTCTGATAGGTGAGTAGTGATATTTCCTTGGCTTTAATCTGCATTTCCCTAATGGCCAATGATGTTCACATCTTTTCCCGTGCTCGTCGGCCATCTGCATTTCCTCTTGGAGCAACGCCTGTTCGTGTGTCTTGCCCATTTTCTAATCGGATTGTTTCATTCGGTTGACTTTTGAGAGTTCTTCATATATTTTGGAAAGAAGCCCTTTGTTGGATATGTAGTTTGCAAATGTTTGCTCCCACTGGGGCATTCACACAGCAAAAGTTAATTTTGGTAAGGTCCAGTTGATCAGTTTCTCTCTTATGTGTAGGATCCATTGCACGAGGTGGAAGAACTCCTAGTCTAGTTCTAGGTCTCGAAGATCTTTATGTTTTTTTTCCTGAGGGAGTTATAGTTTTATGTTTTACATTTAATCCTAGGATGGATTTTGAGTTAAGTTGTGTGGTCTGGGTGTAGGTTCATCTTCCCCCTCTGTGGACATCCAATTTCTCCAGCACAGCTTACTGAAAAGGCTGGCTTTTCTCTGTTGAATTGCTTTTACGCCTTTGCAAAAATCATTTGGGCATATTCACGTGGGTCTATTTCTGGGGTCTCTGTCCTGTTGGTCTCTGCGTCTGTCCCGCTGACAACACCACACTGCCTTGATCTCTTAGCTACATAGTAAGACTTATTAGGTAGAGTGTTGCCTCTCACTTTATTGTTCTTTTTCAAGATTATTTTAACTAAACTAGGACTTGCGCCTTTCCATACAAATTGTATTTATTTTGTTTCGTTGTCATTGTTTTTGTTTTTCAAATTTTTATTCAAATTCTAGTTAGTTAACATATAGTGTAATATTGGTTTCAGGAGTAGAATATAGTGATTAATCACTTATACCTAGCACCCAGTACTCATCACACATGCCCTTCTTAATACCTGTCATTCATCTAGCCCATCCCCCACCCACCTCCGTCCATCGGCCCTCAGTTTGTTCTCTATCATTAACAGTCTCTTATGGTTTGTTTCTCTCTTTTTCTCCTCCCCCTCATACATTCATCTGTTTTGTTTCTTAAATTCCACATATAAGTGAAATCATGTGGTATTTGTCTTTCTCTAACTGACTTATTTCTCTTAGCATAATATACTATAGCTCCATCCATGTCATCACAAATGGCAAGATTTCATTGTTTTTGATGACTGAGTAATATTCCAGTGTGTGTGTGTGTGTGTGTGTGTGTGTGTGTATGTGTATGTGTATTGCATCTTCTTTATCCATTCATCAGTCGATGGACATTTGGGCTCTTTCCATAGTTTGGCTATTGTTGATAATGCTGTTATAAACATTGGGGTGCACGTACCCCTTCAAATACGTATTTTAGTATAGTTTGGGTAAATACCTAGTAGTGCAATTCCTAGGTGGTAGGGTAGTTCTATTTTTAACTTTTTGAGGAACGTCCATACTGTTTTCCAGATTGGTTGTGCCAATTTGCATTCCCACCAACAGTGAAGAGGGTTCTCCTTTTTCCACATCTTTGCTGACACCTGTTGTTTCCTGTGTTGCTAATTTTAGACATTCTGACTGATCATGTGGTATCGCATCACGGTTTTGATTTGCATTTCCCTGATGATGAGTGATGTTGAACATCTTTTCATGTACCTGTTGGCCATCTGTACCTCTTCTTTGGAAAAATGTCTATTCATTCCCTACAAATTTTAAAATAAGCTTATCTATTACTACAAAACATTTTGCTGGGATTTTGATAGGGATTGCATAAACCTATAGATCATTTGGGGAGAATTGACATCCTTACTATGTTGAGTCTTCCAATCCATGAACCTAGTATGTCTATTTATTAGAGCTTTGATTTCTTTCATCCAGCACACAGATCCTATACTGAAGTAGCCCATTTTTGAGTGATCGTAAATGGTGTCGCATTTTTAATTTCAGTTTCTGCATGTTTACTGATAGTAAGTAGAAATATAACTGATTTTTGTGGCTGATCTTGTATCCTGTGGCTTTGCTGAAGTCTTTTGTCATTTCTAAGAGTTGAGTTTGTGTGTGGATTCCTTGGGGTTTTATACCTAGGGGATCACAGTTTCATTTCTTCCCTTCTCATTTGTATGCAATTTACTTCTTTTTCTTCCCCGTTTCAGTCACTAGAATGTCCAGGACTGTGTTGAATAAGAGTGGTGAGAGCAGACGCTTTTGTCTGTTCCCAGTCTTAGGGGGAAAGCAGGTCTTTAAGTACAACGTCTGCTGTAGGTGTTTTGTAGATGCTTTATTTTTTTTTCAAGTTGAGGTAATTCCCCATTAATTACTAACTTGCTAAGAGTTTTTGTCATGAATGGCTATTGGACTTTGTCATATATTTTTTTCCACATCAGTTGATAGAATCATATGATTTTTCTTCTGTAGCTTGTCGATAGTATGGATTACACTGATTGCTTTCCAATGTTGAACCAGCCTCGCATAGCTGGAATACACCCTATTTGATCACGGTGCATAATTCTTTTTTTTATATTGTTGACTTAGGTTTGTTACTATTTCACTCAGGAATTTTGCATCTAAGTTCATGAGAGATATTGGTCTGTAGTGTGTGTGTGTGTGTGTGTGTGTGTGTGTTGTCTTTGCCTTTGGTATCAGGGTAATACTGGCCTCATAAAATGAGCTGAGAAATGTTTGTCCTTCTCTCATTTTCTGGAAGAGATTGTGTAAATTGGCATTAATTCTTCTTTTAAAACTAAGTGGAAATATCTTTTTTTTTCTTAGAAATTTTTAATTGTGAATTCAAGTTCTCTGATATTTGTAGGAATATTCCAATTGTCTGTTCCATGTTAGTTGAATTTAGTAGTTGGTGGTTTTTAGGAATTAGTTCATTCCTCTAAGTATTCACACTTATGAACATAAAGTTTCCCATGGTTTTCCCTTATTATCCTTTAGATGTTTGTAGGGTCTGTAGTTATATCTGTTTCATTTCTGAGGTTACTTAATTGTCACTTTTGCTGTAAGTTTTTCAGTTTCATTGATTTTTCTCAAAGAACTAACTTTTTTGTTTCATTGATTTTTTCTGTTTTCCTACTTTCAGTTTCATTGATTTCTGCACTTATATCCTTCCTTCTCATTGCTTTGGGTTTATTTGGCTCTTATTTTTTCAATTGTTTGAGGTAGGAACCCAAGTTGTTTTTTTTTTAAGATTTTATTTATTTATTTATTTATTTATTTATTTATTTATTTTTTAAAGATTCTATTTATTTATTTGACAGAGAGAGACAGCCAGCGAGAGAGGGAACACAAGCAGGGGGAGTGGGAGAGGAAGAAGCAGGCTCCCAGCGGAGAAGCCTGACGTGGGGCTCGATCCCAGAACACCAGGATCACGCCCTGGGCCGAAGGCAGACGCTTAATGACTGAGCCATCCAGGCGCCCCGTAAGATTGTATTTATTTATTTGACAGAGATAGGGACAGCCAGCGAGAGAGGGAACACAAGCAGGGGGAGCGGGAATGGAAGAAGCAGGCTCATAGCAGAGGAGCCTGATGTGGGGCTCGATCCCATAACGCCGGGATCACGCCCCGAGCCGAAGGCAGACGCCCAACCGCTGTGCCACCCAGGCGCCCCGGAACTCAAGTTTTTTATTTGAGAACTTTCCTCATTTCTAGTGTAAGTTAATGAGCAGATCTCCCCCTAAGCTCTGCCTTAGCCGAGTCCCGCACATTTCAGTGTGCCGTGCATTCATTTTCGTTTAGTTCTATGTACTTTTAAATTTCTTTTGAAACTTCCTTGTTGACCTGTGGATTATTTAGCAGCGTGTGATTTAACTTCTATGTGTTTAGAGATTTTCTTGTCTGCTGTTGATTTCTCATTTGATTCCATTATGGTCAGAGAACATACCTTCCGTGATTAAAAAAAAAAAAATTCTTTTAGATTTGTTTGGATTTATTTTATGGGCCAGTGTATGGTCTATCTTGGTGAATGTACGCGGACCCTTCAAAAACGTGTGTGCCCTGATACTGTTGGGTGGCATGTCCTGCAAGTACCAGCTAGTCCTGTTGCTGGGGTGTGGCTCCAATCCCCCACCCTGCCGATTCCCTGAGACGTAGTTCTATCAGCTGCTGGGAGGGGGTCTCGTGGTCCCCAATGATAATCCATTCCTCCTTTCAGCTCTAGTGGTTTTGGTTTTGTCTATTCAGGCTGCTTCTTGGGAAGAACTAATAATTTCAAAATCTTAAAATGCCAAATAAAGTTTCGAATCTACATAATTGCATAAAAATTTGGAGAATACAACCAGCACATTTTTTATTCGGAACCACTGTCAGCTTCCTCATCACGCGGTCCTCAGTGCCGACTCTGGAAGGAAGGGCCAGGTCCACGGGTCTCAGAAACCGACTTCCCTCGTTGACATGTTTTTGAAATCTCTTTTCATTATGTCCTTACGTGGAAACATGAAGAAGGTGAAGGGTGGACCTGCAGGGCAACCGTCTAAACTTTCCATTGGAACACTTAAGAACCATGACGTCACTTTTTTGAAGCAGGGATTTGAAAACACAACTTCACAGACAAGTGCGTGGACATGAAGCTGTCCCCTGCTTTCAGTGCCAGGGGTGAGTGTCACACGAGGGACCTGGGCTGCGTGTGACCCTGAGCCCGATAACTCGGCCACCACCTTTCTCTGCTGTTGAAGAAAACATCCAAGAATGTGAGGAAGAGACAAAAATATGGGGAGACCCTTGAATGGCTTCCCATTTATATTTGTAAAAAGGGGTCACTCATGTTGACACTGCTGGTGACACCAGGCAGAAGGCTGCCCAGTGGCCCGAGCCGGCTCGCTCTTTATGTGGCTGCGTTTGGGAGTGTGACTGGCACGTGATGTCAGCGTGCTTCCGTGAGGCGCCCCCGTGCCTGCCGCGGAGCAGTGCACTCGTGGGGCACAAACAGTGCGTGTGGGCCGGCTCCAGCCTCCCGCACCGCTGCCCGGCCAGGGGGCTTGGGTATTCTCTCCATCCCACCCCGACGCCCCAGAGCCCTCCCTTGCAACCTGCCTGGGCTAGATCTCAGTGTTGTCAGGAAGAGGAAACAGGATCCTTGCTGGGGGATCACTTCTGTGGTTTGGTTTTGCATAAACTTCCAGTAACAACTGTAATGTAATAAAAGTGGTAAAACGTTTTCGGTTTTGTTCCAGCAGGTGTGAGGGGCTCACAGAAGTTGGAACACTGATGACTAGCTCAGAGGGGTGGCCTATCCCACAAGCCCTCCGACATGTGCCAGACTGTGGTCAGGGCCTCCGTGCCCTGCGAAGTCCAGGCCAGCAGGGACACGAGGCCCAGGTAAGGACACAACCAATGAGCTAGGACTTGGTCCAAGAACCACAATCTTTGTGCATCATAATTCAACCGTGACCATGGGATCAGATCTGCCTGCGTTATAGGGCCCGGCCCTCGGTAACCATACTTCAAAGAAGCAAATAACCAAGGGAAGACATACATTGAAGGGATAAGATGGAAATAAAGTTGACTAAGGATCTTCAGACCAACTCCAGGGTGATTGTCCAGTAAACGAGTCTCCCTGTTAGTCAGTCGTGACTTGTCTCTGAACGATGGGACATTCTGGCCTCTTCTCCACCCTGCCTTCCTCTCTGGGACTTTTAAATAGCATAGGGCAGCGGCCTCAGGGCAGAGCAGGGACCAGAACCGCCGTCCTTGGGAAGCTCCCCATTCATATGTAATCACATGTGATTCACATGTAATCACATGTGATTCACATGAGTGAATTCACCCAGTAATTCGCATGTGATGCCCCTTGTTCCCTGCTCGACAGGAGCAGGGACTGTTCACCATCAGTCCGGGCCAGATAGAAAATCCTCACGCGTGAAATAAAAAAGGAGCCCGTACACCTCAGTCTGGGGTAGGCGTGGACTGAAGCTGATCAGAGGGCTGTGTCGCAGGGCTCCATCGGGGGCTGGTAGGGACATGCTGGGTGGGGGGGACATGGTGGATGGCGGCCTGCAGGAGGAAGGAAGGGGTGCAGTCAGCACCGCAGGAGGGGCTGGCCCGGTCTATTCACCAAAGGGACCAAGCTGCAGATGAATGGGGGAGTGCTCAGGGCCCACTTAGCCCATGGTCCTTGGAACCTGGCAGAATGATCAGCAGATGAACTCCAGACTCATCTGCTGGGAGGAGCAGTGCTGCTGGGAGGAGCAGACCTGATTAGTGCTGAGCTGCAGGGGGGAGGGTCACCTGCAGCTTGGCTGAGTCGGGGAGTCTGGCAGGGGTGGCTCGGAAGCGACGGACTAGGTGTCATCCTCTCCATCTCTCACTGCTAGTTTTAAATTCTTAGGAGGCCGTGGTTGGGCTGAATATTGGCGTTTGGAGCCCTGCTCCATGGAAAGAGGGTGCTAAGCCTTGGCCTCGTCTCTGAGAGCGAGATGGTGGCAGCTGGAGCGGGGCTATGCCAGGGGGTGCCAGCGGGGCAAGACAGTCACATTGCCAGACTTTGGTTTTTAATCAGAAGGTGCAGTGCTGCTGGCAGTTGGGTGAAGGGACACCTAGGTCCGGAGTGAGGGGAAAGGGGCATCCCCTTTGTGGAAGTCCGTGTGGGACTTTGTATCAGGCATCTCAGAAAGAGCACACCCTCAGACCTAGTAAATCCGCTTTAGGGGTGCCCCAAAGAAACAATCCTAAGCACAGAAAGATCATTTTGCATGAAGATGTTCGTGAAAGAAATTCTAGTAACCGTGAAAAATTGTCAACAACCCAGATTACCCATAGTGTAAAAATCATTAACAAAGTTTGGTTAGTGCTGCGTGATGTAACCTTCTGCAGCCATCCCTAGCTTATCTTATGGAAGTTGTAATAACACGGCGATTCTTCATGTTGTGGTGTTAAACGAAAGGAACAAGATGAAATGGCTTCTGAGCAACTCAGCAGCAAGAGGAAGACCAAAGGAGAAACAGCAGTGGGTATCACTGAGTGGTGAGACGGTGCGTCTCATCGTTTCCTGGCATTCTGCTTTCCTGGTCATTGAAATGTTTTTATTTTTAAGGTGTATTTATTAATTTGAGAGGGAGAGAGAACGAGCAGGGGGAGGGGGGCAGAGGGAGTGGGAGCATCTCAAGCAGACTCCAAGCTGAGCAAGGAATCTGACACAGGGCTCCATCCCATGCCCCCAAGATCATTTCCTGAGCCCAAACCAAGCGTCAGATGCTTAAGTGACAGAGCCACCCGGGCGCCCCTGAAATGTTTCTATAATGAGCATCACTGACTATAATCGAAAATCCTGTATTTTTATGAGTAAACTGCAATGACTTTGCTCTATCCAAAAAGAAAGGGGAGAGATCCCCTGGCCCCTCAGTGGGTGAGCCAGTCATGCGGGGTGGGTGGGTGTTTGACCTTGGAGGGTTCCCCTGGGGCCACGCCCCGACGTGTTTGCCCCGAGACCAGCTTCCTCACGCCATCCCTGAAGTCAAACACAGATCTGGAGCAGGCGTGAGGTGTCTGTTATCTCGCAGATTTCAACAGCCCCACAGAGCGAAGCCACACATTCCTGCCCACTGAAGCCTCATCCCACCCCCCAAATCCCAGGGGCCCATGCAGTGGATGCCAGTGAGATGCAGACTTGCTCGTGGAGGGAACAGAAACGGTGAGAATGGGGAGGCTCTGCACACCGTCCTCCCTTCCAGCTGGCCCCGCACGGGCAGCCACCATCCTGCTCCCAGAGACGAGGCCAGGGCACAGCACCCCCGTCCGGGGATCGGGGCTCCGAACGCCAGTATCCAGCCCCAACCATGGCCTCCTAGGAATTAAAATACTATGGTCATTTTAAATTATTTCTTTGATTGCTAATTATTTTTCTCCCGTTTCCTGTCATGCTTAGGCACTCACCTGTTGCCTTCTAAGAATTTTGTGTTTGTGTCTCTGCTCCTTTGTCTAGTGGAGCTCCAGAGTTTTAGAGTCAACTCGTGTGGGATGTTTCTGTCGTGATGTTCTTAAACTTTGTTCACCCTATATGCTATAAACTTGGTATTTTAAAAATATTTTTATATCCAAAGTTTAAACTATTTTCCATAGCGAAATGTGTTCTCAACCTACAGAGTTACACACACGTAGACGATTTCTCTTCTTGTAACAAGGCTTAGGAATACCTGCACCTCCCGGAAATCGGTTACGTATTTACTGACATTTTCTTTAGTTTACGTAAGGGGTAGCTACTCCGCGGTGCTTTGATTGCTGGTCAGGAGGTCGAGGTCGGTCGTCCTAGCTTCCTTTCCACTTCCTCTTCCACTGTTACCCGCTCTCAGTTCACGTGGACGTGGTCGCTCACCGGCTCGGGTGACCCAAATCCTGACATCTATAGGACGCGAGTCCAGGTCCGCAAGTGCGCTTGCACGTAGTGGGGTGCTTCCGTTTTGCCTGGAGACAGCCCGGGGTGAAGAAGTCCTAACAAGGCCCTGTGCCTCCTCCCTTGGGCTGCAAGCACCGTCCTCCAGCCCCCGCTGTGTGGCAGGAGCCCCGTGTCCCTGGGTGGTCAGGACCAGTCCCCTCCATCTCTCTTCCTCCTCTGCCTGCTGTTTTCGGGGCAGGAAGAGGCCAAAGGGCAACCCCCCACTGCCAGTCCGGTGGGCCCAGGAGCCTGTTTCCGAGTGGAAGCCAGCCCGTCATGGGCAACGGCACTCCCGCCCACGGAGGCCATGGTCATGGGGCTGGGAAGCAAAATTTCTTCCAGGAGGTACAGCCTTTCATGGTGAGAGAAGCCTCTCCAGCTTCTATTGCTTGGTGTCTGGACGTGGGCACTTTGGTTGAGGAGGGACCACCACTGCTCTGGTTTAGGGCTCGCCGAGGCGCAGGCCAGCCACGGGAGGCTCAGCAGGGACTGCAGTCTGCCAAGCCCCTGCTCCGGGCCCGTGGGAAGAGAGGGGAGGTCCCTGCACAGGGTTACGTAGCCTTGCCCTAGAACGCACTGTGACATATCCCATGCACTGAATGATGCATTCTGTGAATTCACAAGTGGGTGCGGCCAGTGGCTGCAGGCTTGGGGGGAAGGCACGTCCAGCCCCGGACCGTGTGACTCTGTCCCTTCGTAACGGAAGGAATCCCGTGGAATCAACGTGTCTCCAGGACGCCGGTTGGCACCGACCTCTGCTGTAGGCAGGATGGGAACTCAGAAGGGCTGTCAGCCGCCACCATCAAGGTCCGGGTCCCACCATCACGGCTGTGGACCGGCTGTCTGTGGGCAGGGAAGGAAAAGTCAGGTGCTCACATTGATTCCTTCGTGGCCGACACCCAAAGCGCAGCCTGTGAGGCCCTGAGCCAGAGGTCTCAGCTAGGCCTGAATATCTGACCCGCAGACACTGAGAGAGTAAGTGTGTGCTGTTTTCAACCCCTGAGTTATGGGGTCATCTGTGGGGTGGGAATGCAGAACTCACCCAGATCTGTGCTGTTTCTCTTACTAGGACCTCCAGAGACCTATGCAGGATGCACAGACGCCACGTCCTTCTCCAGCCTTCCGGACACGCGAGCCAGGGCGTCTGGCCTCATAGCCTGGACCCACGCCTGCGACGCATTTGCGGCTGTGAACGCCTCTCGAAACTGCGAACTGGCAGCCTGTCTAACGGGTCAGAATAGTAAGATCAAGTCTAGCCTGTGTTACTAACAGCCCACCAGTATTTACGGGGGGGGGGGCAGTACAAGGCGCAGAAATGTGTCTCACCCCTTTAGAAAGAGTATGTCCCAGCCTCGTGCCTCCAAGCACCTCACCAGCAGGTGGGGGCCCGGAACTCTCAGACACATGTGCGCTTTCCTAAGGCATCTCGCATCCTGTTTTTTAAATCCAATCAGCATAACCTCATGTCATGGGTGTAATGGGCCAGCGGGAGGTTGAGCAATGTCCGAGGTCTCTCTGGAGTGCTCTGGCAGAGCAGAGAGCTGGCGGGACCCTAAACCCTCCGCCCCATGGAGGTCCACTGCAGCCTGTGCCGTCTGATCTCCAAATCCCGCTGATGCTCTTTGCTGGAGGGAATGGGGGAAGAGCAGAGACTTTCCAGACCAAGGGCTGCAAGCCGGGGGCCAGGGAATGTGCTCCAGGAACCGCATCACACCTAGAACTCTGCTGTGGTTGGACTTACGGAACTGTATACACAGGGCTCGGCAGATGACCGTCCGTGTGCCCAGACTTGTGTGCACCTGCTGAGAACGGGCGCTGTACTTTTTAAGGGTTGCAACAATAAAACAAAGAAGATCTATGTGGCAGAGACCAAAGGTGGCTCACGAGGCCCAATGTGTTCACTCTCTGGCCCTTTACAAAGAAAGCTGCTGGCCTTGCCATTGTCATCGTCCATGATTTTAGCGCTGGCCGGGGAGGCCAAGTCAGCAGGGGTCTGCCACAGCCGTGCCCAGGTCTTCCAAGTCCTCAAGGGTGGCGCTGGCTTCGGCAGTTCCCTCTTCCCCTGTCATGCTGGTTTGGGCTCAGTCTTGGGGAGGGACTTCTGCCATATTATCCCTCACCCCAAGGACAGAGGTGCTGTAGCTACAAACGTGTCTATTCCTGCTTCACGGGCTGGGCCGGGGGAGGTCCCCACAGGACCCAGAGTGAGATAGACTTGGGCCAAGGCTCCATCTCGCACCTGAAACCCACAGGCTCCCTCTTTGGTGGCCCACGTGGGGTTTGAGTCTCAGGATTAGTGTCGGTTCAGAGCAACGATTTAATGGCCGTCAGAGCGTCTGAACACTTGCCTTGCCCGGTACACAGTCCCCTGGGTGTGCTAGCTTCCCAGGACCGCTGTACTAAGTACCACGCACTGCATTTACGACCGAAATTTACTGCTGCCCAGTATGGAGGTGAGAGGTCCGAAATCAAGGTGTCATTGGGGTTAGTTGCTGCTGAGAGTGAATCAGTCCCGGGCCCTTCTCCTGGCTCCTGGAGCCGCGGGCGTTCCGTGGCTTATAGATGGCGTTCTCCCCGTGTAGTGACATCATCTTCCTTCTGGGCCTGTGTCCAAATGTTCCCTTTTATGGGACGCCAGTCATGCTGGATGAGGGTCCACAATAGTGACCTCACCTTAAGCAGGCCATCTGCAAAGATCTTTTTTCCAAATAAGGTCCCATCCACGGCTACGGGAGGTCAAGACTTCAACGCCTTTTGGGGGTGACACAGTTGAACCCATAGCACCGGTCAATGGCTCAGATCTTTCTGGGGAGGCTCGTGGTAGGCTCATCACAGGCATTTGTGGCCCTGATGTAAGGCCCTTCCTCAACGGGACCTGGCCTCCATTCCTGTTGAGGCTGGAGGAGCCGTGGCGCTTGTGAAGGATGCTGGCAGTCCCTCGCCGAGGCATTCTGAACCCCCGGGTGACGGGAGCACGCTCCGGGCACTCCCAATGTGGCTGAGAAGGGTGCGCATGATAGAGCCACTCTGGCCCTGGAGCCTCCATGAGTCTGAGACCCCATCCCCTGCTGCAGCACCAGGCCTCCCATGCCCTCTGTGCACGTGAAGCACCGGAACTTTCTAGAATGTATTTTGACTCCATGAAGTCTATGAGGGAACCGACCGCCTTGCTATCGAGGCTGCCATGTGTTGGAACGCTCCTCATGTCCACTGCATGAGCTGTTGGCCACCGCCAAGCACAGGGCTCCATCCCACCTGCAAGACGGTCACAGCCTCCGTGTGCTTGTGCAGATGCACCTGTCCCGCATGCTGGGTGGGTGTGATGACATCAGTCCTCTGAGCTGGACCCTTCATTCTGCAGGGCTAACACTGCCTGCCTCCGGTCTCGACACTCCCAGGCTCCTCTGGGATGTAAGCTGTCCTCCAGCAGGCCCTGGGCCGGGAGGGGTCTAACCTGACCCCACATCAGGAGTGGCCCCGAGGAGAGTGGCACCCTGTGCCTGCGCTCTGTGAGCCGTGCCACGGTCAGTGGTCTGTGGAAGCTTCGTGGGTAGGAGACCTGACCCCTCCCACAGAGGCTTGGGGGGCGCCTCTGCTGCTGGAGAAGGTCCAGGGCTGGTTCGGGGTGAAAAGTCACCAGCCCCATGTTTCTGGCCAAAATGTCCCAGCCGCGTGTCTCAGCGTTTGCCTCTTTGTTCACGACTGCCAGAATCCTGGTGTAAGGGAGCTGGAGTGGCCAAAGGTCAGCTGCGGCTGCCCGGCCAGGGAGGTCCCGTCGGCCCCAGCCACCCCAGCCACCCCGCCCTGCCCTGCAGCTCTGGGAGCTGGGCCCAGGTGGCCTTCCCACCCGCCCATTCTCGGGGGCCAGCCTCTGTACCCCTGTCCTCTGCTTTTCCATGCCATGTGGGGCTGACCCCAAAATCTTGATCACATGACCTCACTTCATGTCACCTCCCTGTTAAGCTGAGAAGCTGTGACACCACCCCCGGCCGTGGCCACCAGTGCCTGATTCCCAACCAGCAGATGTGCTCAAGGGGCCAACCTCAGGGGCTCATTTCCACAGTGCGTGAGGTGACAGGGTCACCATGGTAGCAATTTTTGTGTCACTCAGAGGCCTGGCGGGAAGCAGGCCTGTCCCTCTCAATCTGGGTAACTCCAGGAGGGTGAAATGGAGAGATTGTTGGCCTCCCTGTGGGGGCAGTGCACCCCTCAGGCTGGAGGAGCTTGGAGGGGGGGGTCTGCACCGGGGCCTGGACAAGACCGCCGTGTGCCGAGGCCTGGACACAGGGATATGGCCGTGCAAGGTGACCCCGCAGGGAGGGACCCAGGAGATAAAACCCCGAGTTCACCTCCTCCCAAGTACTGCTCACAGCCCCCAGAAGCCAGAGAGCGGGAGGCGGTGGATGGGGCCTACGTGACTCTGCTCACAGGGCACAGAGATGGTGGCACATGGGGGAGACCAGCCCCTGCATCACACACTCACCCCTGCACTGAGGAGCGTGGCCCTGGGGCGGGAGATCTGTCAGGCCAAGCCAGAGACACAGCATGACACTGGGGAGAGGGGCCCCAACAAGGGGTCACACCGTGGCTGTGGGACCCGAGTGGCGAGCATCACGTGAGGTCGGGGCCATCTTGGGGTCAGGCACTCCATTTTCCAGAATCTTGCACCACGTGACTTGTTAGCGAGCTGGCGCTCAACCCAGCACATTTTCTGTCTCACTAAACTGTCATTTAAAACAAACCAGGGGCACCTGGGTGGTTCCGTCCGTTAAGCACTGGACTCCATCTCAGCTCCAGTCTTGATCTCAGGGTCGTGAGTTCAAGTCCCGTGTTGGGCTCCATGCTGGGCGTGAAGACTACTCAAAAATAAAACCAACCAACCAACCAAATGGTGTGTAAGGTTATCCCGTGACCTCGGTTACTCCCGCCAGGAGTCCTGGACTTACACCTGAGTGTCACAGCCACCACACCCCGACAGCCACAGCACCCCTGGCCCCCAGCGTGGGGGACAGAGCTGCACCCGCCCTCCACCCAGCCATCCCTGCGGAGCAGGAGGTCACTGCAAACACCCACAGAACGACAGGGCAGACACCCGGGGATCCGTGTCTCCTTCCCTAAATTAATAGGTGCCGGCCTTCCCACCACACTTCCTTCGGATTTCCTTCCGTGAAATAGAATGTGATGCCCACATTGGTGGCCCTCTGTGCCCTCCCTGATCCCATGTCGCTGTTCCCGCTTTCCAGATGCACCCACTACACGCAGTCAGCAGCCCCCTCCCCCCGTGTCACCGGGCACCCTTAGCTCACGGGCACAGCTCTCACCGCGCTCCCGGCTCCACACCCTGGAAACCTGCGGTAGACGGGACATCAGACTGTGAGCGCCCTTCCCATGCTCCCGGTCAGCTTCGCTGCCAACAGTCATTCATTTTCATTCATTCATTCATTTCCCTTCTGCAGGGATGTGATGCACATATGTGCCTTACACTCTTTCCCCCTTTCCCTTCTTCATACACACTACTTCCTCCCTCCCTCTCTCTGTTCTTCCTTCCTCCCTCCTTTCTTTCCTTCCTTAACTTCTCTTTCTTCCTTTTTTTTTTAGCTTCTCCATTTCTTCTTTTCTTCCTTCTTTTTAAAATTAAAGCTATTACAGGCAATGCTGCGAAGATCATCCTTGTCTTTATTTCCTCCTGCCTAAGTGTGGGGACTTATCTGGGGGACGCACCAGCCTAGAAGCAGTGGAATTGCTGGATTACAAGTCTACGTAGCATCAACTCCATTGACAGTCACACACTTCTCTTCCAAACTCTTGTGCATTTTGCATTTCCATGTCTGAGAGCTCCTGTTTCTCTCTGAGAAATTGGGGGTGGTTTTCCATGATCATGAACATCACTGCAGACCCGGCCCCCCACTGGCTGTGGCAAACTGAACCCACCCCCACGGAGGACTCTGTGCCCTGCCCCCCGCCCACCCCCAGGGTCCTGCACCTTACGCCTCTCCTGGACACCCCGCAGGGCAGCCTTGGGGAAGGAGCTGGGCTCAGGGTGGGGGGCACGAAGAATGTGGCACCCCTAGTTCTGAATGGGGCTCCCCTCCCAGAGGGGCTTCCAGGACTGATTCACCAGGTCACTTAGAAAAGTAAGCACCTCTCCAAGGCAAATTCTCGTCAGAGCCTCATCTTTCCCTGTTGCTCATTCATTCATTCCTTGACTCATTCATTCCTCAACCGATGTTTACTGAATAAGAACGATTGTAGGTGCAGGGCCACCGGAGGCACAGAGCAGACCAGGCCCATTGCCCTCACCCACCTTGGCTCTCCTGGGGCCAGTGAATGCTGCACACAGCAGCTGGGGACAGCAAGGGCTCCAAGAACAGAAGAACTAGACTCGGTGGGGCCAGGGCAGCGCTGGCCCAAGCTTGCCCTTGAAGCACAAGGTCGAGGGGGCCTTACTGGGGGGCTGAGACAGGGAGAGGGGTCTCCGGAGGGCTGAGCACCTCTGCTCGTTCAGTTCCGACGGCTGCTCTTATACGCACAGCTCCGTTTTTGAAAGGACTCTGCTGTCGAAGGAAAGAGAAAAACAGAAAAATCAATTTAGGTAAATAAGTTGAAATACAGAGGTCCTCTAGGTAGGATTTGGACACTCTCACGTGTTCTTTTCTTTTTCTTTTTTTTGGGGGGGGGATGGGGAGGAGCAGAGGGAGAGAGAGAATCCCAAGCAGGCTCCCTGTTGAGTGCAGAGCCCGATGCAGGGCTAGATCCCACAACCCCGAGATCACGACCTGAGCTGAAACCAAGGGTCAGATGTTTAACTGACAGAGCCCCCCGGGCGCCTCCATGCTTGACTTTTCAATGTCAGTGCCAACTGGAGGGAAAACCCCTCTAGAGCCACGTTTCCTCCGTGAGGCACATTTGCTGACCTACGACGTGGCCATGGGAACGCCCAACAGACGGAACTCCTGGAAGAGATGAAGTTTGCAGTCTGAGGGCCCTGGGGCTGAGGGGGTGGGGGCACGGGCCGGTTCCTTTCCTGCCCCTCTTGTGCAGCCACGGCCCTCCCCCCAGACCTGGGTTCTCGAAATAGTTGAAGGTCGCTGGCCTGTGGACGTTGAGACGATGGCCTGGTGGGTGGGCCCCGTCAACTCCTTCCCCTGCCCCCAGTTGGACTGCCATGGAGGGCGACCCCATGAGCCACTGTTGACACAACTGTGCCTTTTGGGGCCAGCTCTCACATGAGTCACCCTTCTGTGAGTGTAATGTTGACATCTGCAGGAGTGCCCCCTCTGCGGTTAGCGATCGGGTCATGCCCAAGGGACAGGAGGGCCTTTCTGAATCTCGAGTCCTCATTCAGGATGATTACGCACCTGGGCGCTTGCGCATATCAACTAACCCGTTTTAATCAGTGCGATTACCTGGAGTGGAGGCCTGGGGGCCCCTCCTTAGGCAAATGTTACCCAACAGTCTTTAGGCAAATAGAGGCCGCCCATAAAGCGCAGGGCCTGCTCAGGGTCCCATCCCCGACTCGTGGTCTCCCCTGAGCAGAGAAGAAGGTCACGGCCGGCATGGAGCCCAGGGTGGTCTGCGTCCTGGTGTTGGTCTGCGTGCTGACCCTCAGCTCCCTGGCCCAGGGCGAGCTCGGTAAGCAGCCCCCCTTCCCACGTCATGGAGGGCGCCAGGCCCAGGTCAGCCCCCGTGGTGGTGCCCGAGCCACGGTTTGAGCCGAGCACCGTGCTGGGCCCTGGGAGGATTTGGGAGGGTGAAGGCTGGTGGACAGCAGCAGCAGGGCCACGGCCACCGAAGCTCTGAGCACAGCTGTGAGCAAGTGGGCGCCGTGGTCGCGGCTCACTGTGTCCGCACCGATGGCCCTGAGCACCGGATCTCAAGGGGTGGTCTCGGAGGTGCAGTGGGAGAGCAACTCCCCAGATGTCCAAGCTGGACTCTGGCCAAAGCCACCCAGATGCCCAAGGGCCCATTCCGTGAACAGGCTTCTCCCAAGGACCCCCACGGGCTCCACGGTCCCCGCGTGCATGTTCCGTGGGCGCCACAAGCGACAAAGCCCGCTGCTCCCTTGAGCCGCTGTCTCAGCCCCTGGACCGGGGAGTGGGGAGTCAGCCTCGGGGGCTCGGGGGTGTGACGACACTTTCAGAGAGCACTTCGCGAGCTACTCCGTGCTCAGTGAGTGTTATTTGTTCTCATTAGATAAAATTTCCCAGGTTTTCAAAACCAGGATTTCCACAGAGGTTTGAGGAGAGGGAGAGAAAACCATGGTTCCGTGCACCTCGGGGTGCCTTCCGAGGACCCAATGAAGAATGGGACGTGGGGAGGGGGACGACAAAGGCACCAGGTGTCCACTTGGAAGGTCCCCAAGGCAGGGACAGGCTAAGGCCAGAAAGGACACACGGGCTTCGGGCCTGGAGAAGCCGCTGCTCTGCCGTGGAGGATGCCGGGAGTGTGGCCACGAGGCCACCCCAGACCCGGCTGTGGCTCCCTCTCCCCCTGCCGGCCTGCTGACCCCGCTCGGCCCTTTGGCCCGAGGCTCCCCCTTCTCTGCGGTCAGCCGTCCTGTCACAGAGGAGTCCGGAGACTCGGATTGCAAGCACAGCCCCGGCAGAGACCATTTCCGTCTCGGTCCGTCCTGCGCTGGTTAATGGGCTGACAGATCGGAAACCTGGAAGTCCTGCCTAGGAGCGCCCACTGGGGGGGGCCATGTGCCGGCGAGCCCCCCCCACCCTACCCCGGCCACCGCTTCCCCCTCCGGCAGGCGGGCAGGACACAGAGCCGTGTCTGAGCGTGCACGAGCACACACACACGTGCACACACGCATGCATGTGAACCCACACACACACAGCTCCTCCTGACTTCACAGCCACCCCGGGGGTGGGAGACGCCACCTTCCCTCTCTGGTGGGGAGCCAGATGCAGGGAGGCTGACGTCCTGCAGAGGCCACTCAGCCGGTGGAGGGAGATGGCCCAGATCTTTCCCGCGAAGCCACAGACCCCTTCTTCAGAGAAAGCTTGGGGTGATCCGTGGAGGAGAACACAGAAGCCCGCGGAGTGCAGCTCCCGCGGGGCTCGCCTTCTCAATGCTTGGTTGGGTTAACAGGGCTCAGCCCCTTCAGTTCTCGTGCGTAGACCACACAGGAGCCCCACCTCCCCAGCGTGTCTCCCTGCGTGTTCTCCACCATCCTGGCTTCCATCGTCCCCCCGGGTTAAAGCCGCTGAGTGGCTGAAGGCATCCACTCCACCCCAGCCTCTGCGTCTTTCCTGCAAAGGGACCTACACCTCCTGAGATACACCTTGTTTTCTCTTGACTGCCTTTGAGCACCTGCTTCCCCGGCAGGGTACACGCATTGCATCATCCCCACCTGGTCAACCTCCTCCCACAGGAAGCCCTCCTTGCTTTGTTCAGCCTCGTCCTTCTCCCTCCTGTGCTTGCCGTCAGCACCCTGGGATGGCCTCGCAGTACTGCTCTGTACATTCGCTGGCTCTTCTCCTCCATTACATTGTTGGCTTCTTAACGACGACTTCTCCATCACCTGACACGGGGCCCAACATGAGCTCGGTCCTCGAGCGACCTTCTCTGTCTTCTTTGCTGTGCTAATTTCTGGTCTAGCACACACAAATGGTGTTCAACAGAAATTTATTGATGAGTAAAGCGAAGTGAACAAACGCATGGATAAATTACACAGGTACGTGCAGAGTTTACAAAGCCCGGCACCTTGCATTTGCCCTGAGCTGAAGGGTTTTCATATCGGGAGATGAGGCCGGCCTGTCCCTCTTGCACCCTGAGCCCCAAGTCCCCATCCGTGGCACCAGCCGTGGCACCAGCTGGCTGCTGGTTCAACTGGAGAAGGAAGATGGGCATCAGCCGACGACTGACTTTCGCTCTTGCCTCCTGCACTTCCAGACACGTGTGTGGTGGCCCCCCACCAAAGAGCAAACTGCGGCACTCCGGGCATCACGCCCTCCCAGTGCAAAGAGAGAGGCTGCTGTTTTGACAACACTGTTAGTGGAGTCCCGTGGTGCTTCCACCCTGCGGCTGTGGAAAACCCTCCCGATGGTAAGGCCATATCGGCTCTGTGGGGTCGGAAGGTGTAGGGTTAGGGAGAAAACCTCACGGGAGCGCAGGGCCCTAGTCTGCACGGCCAGCTGTGTCTGTACCCACACCCGGGGCCACGGACGAGCGTGGGGAGAGGGCCCGGCCTGCATCAGGCTGATGTCGGTTGGGGACACAGAGACCAGGCGGAGAGACCACTGGGCAAGGAGCCCGATTCGTGCCTGTGTTTCTTCACATCACTAACTGGGAGCCGGTGAAGAATCCTGGGGGCACTTTACCCCTGGTTGGTGGGAGGGGAGGGAGAGACTGGAACAGGAAGGCTGCCGTGTTTTCTAAGGACTTTTGCCCTTGGTGCTTCTAAGTCAGAGCTCTCATTACTCACAAGTGAACAAAGCATGGGGTTTTCACTGCCTGTATCTCCTTCTCACACCGCACCCTTCAGAGGAGTGCTCCTTCTAGACGGGCTGTGGAGGAGCGGCGCCAGGAGCTGGAATGGCCTCGCCCGGTGGCCGGGAGACCAGCCACGTCACCAGCAGGCACTCGGGACCTCCGCATCGGCGCCTCGGCTCGCTGCGCGGACAGACGGCACACGCCCGCGGACTCAAAATTGGCATAACAATTAAAAGAGATGAATGTTACCCTTGCTCTCAGTTCTTTTTAAAAATTGCAAATGATGGTCCTTTCTTGGATAGGGAGATACACCATTTGCACATGTGGCCTCTCATCGTGGGTCCTACGTGGGCTCACCCCACCCTGGGGAGGCACAAGGGTCAGAGGAGGGAATGAGGTGCTCACGGCATGTGTGCCAGCACTTGGTGTCAGCACACAAGGCCGTCAGATTGTCGAGTGCAGCTCGAGTGTTGGGGGAGTGCAGCTGGTCTGGTCCCCAGCGCCAGGCGGGTGGGCTCTCCCCGCTGACAGGGAGCACCGGGCCTGTGTTTTTTGTACCTGCTGCTCAGTCCCCACCTTCTTTCTTACCTGACTTCCACCCTATAAAAAGTGGGGAACACTCTTTCAGCTGGAGGAGTCTCTGGGACTTCGTTCTGAATCATGAGGTGGGAGGATATCTACTTGGAGGCTCTGGGGAATGACTTTCCCTCCTTGGAGGAAGAGCTCCCTCTTGCTGCCCTGGCCAGCCCCTGCAGCCTGCCTCTGGATGTTGTGTGGTGTGAGAGTGCGATGTGGTGCTTCGAGCAGCCATTCTGTGCTAATGAGGAAAAGCCATAGAACTAGATCCCTGACACCCCTGAGCTACTGATTTGACTCACCCACTTTGAGACTTCATGTTGAGTCAACCCAAATGTCCCAATGGGTTAAAGCCCTGCTAGCTGGGTTTTCTGGTCCTTGGTGACACATTACCAGGGCCCAGCTACTACGGGTGGGGGCAAACTCTCACCCAACGTGAAACTGCTTTGGCTGAGTCTTCCAGGCTGGGCCCTTGAGCTGTTAAAGGCATGAGGGCAATTCATTTGTTCCCTCCTCTGCGCCTGGCAACTTCTCCCTGAGCCATCTGTGTGGCTCAGGCTCTCTCTCTCGGCTGGAACTTCGGGCTCTATGGCAGCAGAGAGAAGCCACAGAGGGAGGTGTTACAGGGAGAGTCAAAGGCGTGTCTTTGTTGTCAAAACCAACTCGCTTCCAAATGATATTTCATCCTTAACTTCATCCCCCCATAACTGACGAGGACGGGGCCGAGAATGTTTACCAGCCCGACTGGCCCCACCGCTCTCATAAATCACGGGCCTGCTGATAATTTCAAGGATGCACGGAGAGAAAGCTGGGAGGCCATTGGGACACCAGAGCAACCCCCCCATTTTGTTCCTTCCTGTGTCACCCGGGCCCTAAGGCACTGAATAGACAAGGTCTCTAGTGGGGCTGACGCAGCAGAGAGCTTGATCATGAGATGTCTCCCTTTACCACCCCTCCCCCTCGCCCCAAGCTGTGTGACGTCAGTGACACTTTCCATGACACCCAGACAGGGGAGGGGCTCTGTGACTTGAAGTGCTCCTGTGGCTGGGGGTGCCCCGCAGGGATGGGCCTTCCTCCCGGCGACTGCATGAGGTGACAAGGTGACTGACTAGGTGGGTCCCTATCGAGGGAGGGAGGGGGCCGACCGCTGGCTAGTGGCTTCAGCCCCCCCTCCCAGCCTGTGACACGGAGAGGAATCTGGGTCTGCTATCCACCGTGGACCGCCCAGGTTGGGCGGGTGCACGATCTTGGCTCCCCCATCAGGACGGCAGACCTAGAGAGGGCCTGGGGATTCCTGCTGGGACGGCCCTGCCTCGGGCTGGTGGGGACACAGAGTCCTGTCCCTGCCTGGGGGTGGGGCACAGGGAGTGGTCTATGCCACTTGGTCCTTGTGGAAAATTGCAACCTCCCCAAGAATCCACCAGCGGGCTGCAGCTGAGGGGAGGGAGAGAGTACAGTCGGGCAGCCAGTGCTGGGGGGCCTGACAGAGCCGATGGGTGGGGCGCCACAATAGCTCCAGGACCCGAAGTGCCTCGAGGAATGCTCAGGGCGGGTTTCTGGCATCTGTCCTACCGTCCCTTGGTCCTCCATCCCTGAGTGGCCTCAGCTCCCTGAAGCTTTGCTGCATGGGCTGCGGAGCCCGAGGGCTGAAGACTGAGGCTGCACGAGTGGGTGCAGAGGCTGGAGCTGGGGGCAGGGGCCCCTGGGGACGTGTGGCTTCCTCCTCTGGTTCAAGGAGAGACAGGAGGGTGCCGGCAGGACAGAGAAACCCAGCGACAATGTGAGGGGTTGTGCCTTCAGCGCTGGGAACACAGAGGTCACCACAGCTTGGGGGGTGAACCCCTGGACACCCTTCCAGCCCCCTCCAGGCCCCTCCTGGCCCCTCCTGGCCCCTTCCAGGCCACCACCCACCCGGCCCCCTCTGGACCTCTCCCAGCCCCCTCCAGGCCCCCTCCGGGACCCTCCCGGTCCCTCCTGGTCCCTTCCTGGCCTCCTCCCAGGCCCCATCCAGGCACTCTCTTAGCCCCCTCCCAGCTACCCTCCAGGCTACCCTCTTGACCCCTTCCAGACCACCACCCTCCAGGCCCCTTCTGGCTCTTCCTGGCCCCCTCCTGGCCCCCTCCAGGACCCTCTTGGCCCCTCCTGGCCTCCTCCTGACTACCCTCCAAGCCACCCTCTTGACCCCTTCTAGACCACCACCCTCCAGGCCCCCTCTGGGCCCCTCCTGGCCCTGTCCCAGGCCCCTCCTGGCCCCTCTAGGCCACCCTCCAGGCCCCTCTTCTGGTCCCCGCCAGGCCCCCTCCCAGCCACCCTCCTGGCCCCCTTCCAGCCACCTTCCAGGCCCCTTTCCTGGCCCCCCGCCAGGCCCCCTCTCCCAGCAGCGAGAGTCCACGCTGGCCAGTTGGCAGCTGCCTGGGGCCCCTTGAGTCCTTGAGGCACCTTGAGGGGGTAATGGGAAGCAGGCAGCTGTGACAATAAAGCGACTTCGTGAGAACAGTTCTAATGATAAGGCACGAGGAAGGATGTGTCTCTCACATGCATACACACACACACACACACACACACCACATACGGATCTTAAAGGGCCCTGGGGAAACTGGGCTGAGGGTGGTCATTTGGGGGCAAGCCCTCCACAGCTCACACCATTCCCTCAGAAGAGAGGAGGCCATCCTGATAATTGCTGTATTTGAATACATTGCTTGGCAGTGGAAAGTTTTATGTATTTTCTATTTTGTTTTTAGAAACAGGCTTCCCACCTCAGAGCAATGCAATGGAGTGATGTGTCTGCTTAAAGTTGTCTTGGTTTTACTAGGCAAGAAGCTGAATTTAATTTAATACCTGGCAAAGCCGTCCATGCCACCCCGCCCGTCTCCTACCAGCCTGGAAAGCAGCAATTCAGGGGACCTTCTAGAACTTTCCAGGTCCTTAAAGGACTTCAGACAAAAGTTCAGACATCCCTCATGGGGGGAGCTCCATGTTCCGGGGTGGGGGAGTTGGGGATCTCCTAGGTAGACGGCCGGCGTGGGAGACAGTTGCATCTTCATCGGCCCTGGGACAGACTCGGAATCTCAGAATGTGTGACCGAGGAGCTTCCAGGAGAGGAGTGGTGAGGAGGATGACAGAGATGGCCCAGGGCAGCGTCGGAACACCTGCTGACCCTGAGGCTGGTGGGGCTGCGGCCCTGGGGGTCCAGAGACTAGCCCCCTCCCTGTTTTCTACTTCAGCGTGAGTGGGTGTGTTCGTCAGCCAGCGCCACAGCAGCGAAGGACCACACCCTGTGTGGCTCCAGCCACAGACATTTATTGCATCCCAGCTCGAGGCTGGATGTCTAACATCGATGTGTCGGCAGGGCTGGTTCTGCCCTCGGCTCCTGTCCATGGTGTGCGTGCAGTTTTCTCCCCATGTCCTCCCATGGGCGTCCTGCCATACGTGTCTGTGTCCTGGCATCTCCCTTATTAGGACATTGGCCTCATTGGCCTCATTTTACCTTCATCACCTTTTGAAAGATCTTATCTCTAAATCAAGTCACATTCTGACTACTGGAGGTCAGGACTTCAACATATGAATTTGGTGGGAACCCGGTTCAGCCCGACAGCTGGCACCTGTTCCTTGCTACCAAGGAGTCCTGATCGATGCAGATCACCAAAGGGCAGGTGTCACGATCATCTTCCATATCTGAGACTGGTCCATTTTTTGATAATGGTAGGAAAACAAATGTGATATGCGAAACTGAAAATGTGTCAAGTACAGAGGGTAGGAAACTTGTGGCCTGTGAGAGGCGGGTGGCACTCCTCAGATGTTTTCAATGTAGAGAGCTGGGGACCTGTAGGGTGTGCTACGTGATAAAGGGGAGGAATGAACAGAAATGTTACTACAGACAGGCAGGGATGGAAAGGCCAAGCCATCAGAAGCAGAGCGTGCGTGTGCGGGCTGAATGACATCTCTAAATCAGGAACCCATCAGTGACCCCTGTCATGGCCCAAATCAGGCCCATGTGTCAGCCCCAGAAACACAGACTAATGTCACGGCTGCCCTGGGGGTCACTGTGGGCTACAGCTGGGCTGGCAGTGCTTACCCTGAGTCTCTCCAGTAAAGCTCGAGCATGGTGGCCCCGGCGCCATCCATGTCCTAGCCCCGTGCTCAAGTGCAGGTGCTGGTCCTGGTTACCATGTGTGGGTGGAAGGCCGAGAGCAGGACAGGACGTGACCCAAGACCCAGGTATGTGGTCCTTCCACCCACCTGCACCCCACGCAAAGCATTAACCTGCCACTTCTCCTGCCTCTTGATTTTCACCCATGGTATACATTGATTTACCATACTCTGTGGCTCTGATCCACGAGCCTTTCTGTTCCGTGGCTGGTCGTGTACTTGGAGGCTACCATTGCTTCTGGATAATTTCCACACAACAATAGGATTCTGTTCAGAAAATGTTGATCTAAGGATCAGACCAGGAACCAGTTCTTGAAGCCAAGTTGTGGTTTAAGATCATATTTGTAGGGTCACTGGGAAGGTTATTGTTAGTTTAAGAAAACTCCCTCACCTTTCTTTGTGAGTGTGGGGAGGGGTGGTCAGTGGAAATGTTCAATGCCTGAGACCCTGATAGGAAACATCAGCTAATAAGAGAGAGACACACTTGGCAAATCCAGCGTGGAACTTACTGGAAGGTATCAAAAGCTCCTAGGGCACATTCACCTTTTTAAGGGTCTAAGCAGATGGAAGATTATAGTCAGCATCAGAAAGAGAAATACTATTTTCTTTTTTAAAGATTTTATTTAGGGCGCCTGGGTGGCTCAGTTGGTTAAGCGACTGCCTTCGGCTCAGGTCATGATCCCAGGATCCTGGGATCTGAATCCCACATCGCTCCCCCTGCTCAGCGGGGAGTCTGCTTTTCCCTCTCCCTCTGCTTGCCACTCCCCCTGCTTATGCTCACTCCCTCTCTGTGTCAAATAAATATATAAAATCTTTTTTAAAAATATAGATTTTATATATTTATTTAGAGAGAGAGAGGGGAGAGAGAGTGCTCGGGGGGGGGAGGGAGAAGGAGAGAGAGAATCTCAAGCAGACTTCCTGCTGAGCAGGGAGCCTGATTCAGGGCTCGATCCCACAACCCGAAGATCATGACCTGAGCCAAAATCAATAGTCTGACACCTACCTGACTGAGACACCCCAGAAATAGTATTATTTTTAAAGGTATTTCTTAATTGTTCTTCTCAGTTCTTAACATTGCCCTGAGCTGGACATTTTGGGGGTAGCAGATTTAATCAGGCAAAAACTCACACAGCTGCATACATAGGTGGAGTGAGGAGATTGAGTGAACTAATACATTGGGAACGTGCTTTCTTTCTTTTTTTTTTTTTTTGTTAAAGTTAATGGATGACTTTAATTTATTTATTTTTTTAATAATTTTTATTTTGTTATATTAGTCACCGTACAGTACATCCCCAGTCTCCGATGCAATGCTCCATGATTCACTATTTGCATACAACACCCAGTGCACCACGTGCCCTCCTTAATACCCATCACCAGCCTATCCCAATCCCCCACCCCCCTCCCCTCTGAAGCCCTCAGTTTGTTTCCCAGAGTCCATAGTCTCTCATGGTTCATTCCCCCTTTCTGTTTACCCCCTTCGTTCTTCCCTTCCTTTTCCTACCGATCTTCCTGCTATTTCTTATGTTCCATAAATGAGTGAAACTGTATGATAATTGTCTTTCTCTGCTTGACTTATTTCACTTAGCATAATCTCCTCCAGTCCCGTCCATGTTGCAGCAAATGTTGAGAACTCGTTCTTTCTGATGGCTGAGTAATATCCCATTGTATATATGGACCACAACTTCTTAATCCAGTCATCTGTTGAAGGGCATCTCGGCTCCTTCCACGATTTAGCTATTGTGGACATTGCTGCTATGAACATTGGGGTGCATATGGCCCTTCTCTTCACTACGTCTGTATCTTTGGGGTAAACACCCAGTAGTGCAATGGCTGGGTCATAGGGTAGCTCAATTTTTAACTTTTTAAGGGACCTCCACACTGTTTTCCAGAGTGGCTGGAACGTGCATTCTAAAGGCAAATGTTAGAAGGACTCGGGTCAGTGTGGAGAACTTGGAAGGGTTTACCTTCCTTGCAAGCCGATCGACCCCTGACGCTGGCAGAGGGTAGGAAACTCCCGGTTCAGAGACAAAGGGCTTTAGTACTTGCGGTGTAGCCAGTGGCACGGGCATCAGCATCTTTGTATTGGTTCCCTTTGCCCCCAAGTCTCCCTGGGGTGACATGGGTGGGTCCAGATGGACGCCGGCACACACAGAGGGCTGCAGGACAGCAGAGGAGTCCTGACCTCTTCAGGGGCTCAAATCTTTGAAGGGGCGGGAAGCTCGGCTGGCTTTGCTCTGGGGGGCGACACCCTATCTCTGCTCCAAGGTTGTTTGCTACACAAACACTGGATAGCTGAGATCAAGAGCAGTTGATGAGTCACATATACGCCCAGCCCGGAGGGGAAGACGTCACACCATGCAGGGCCACACGGGTCGTACCCTGGGAACTGAAGGAACCACTAGGGTTGTGGTAGGAAGCTTTGTAGGAACAAGAGGGTGGGGTGCCCTCAGGAGGTTCCCACAGGAGAATGTGGTTGGCTTGTTTGAATAATTCTGGGGGAGTGGAACCCTCTGCTTAGGGGTGAGCAGGAACTGTGCCTGGTCCCCTGATAAGCAGGGCTGTTTGGCTCGGGGGCCATATCTGTGGGAGCAGAGCGGGGAGGGGAATTTGCAGTTAGGCCACTCGAAGCTCTCCGATTCCACCAGATGTCAAGGCAGCACTTATCCCTGAACCTTAATTTAGGTCCTCTACCATATGGATAGCTAATGCCTCGTTCACACGCACAAATGGGAGACTCGAGAGTTGTCTCCCAACAACCAGTGTACCAAATGTATGGTTTTCAAGACCGATTACTGGAGAGGAAAGAAAACATGGAGGCATGTTTCCATAACATTTCCTTCATAAATAAAATAAAATACAAGTATTTTTCTCCACCTTTATTTTTTAAATTCACTGTTAGAGAGGTTTAAGACTATAATACAGGGGTATGCAGGGTGTTTTGTAAAGGACCAGGTCTTATGGGGGTAGTTTCTGTCACAAGGACCCAGCTCTTCATTGTCACTTGAAAGTAGCCAAAACAATATGTAAATGAATGGACATGGCTGTCTTCTAATAAAGTTTTATTTAAAAAACAGGCAATGAGCCTCTGGATCATAGTTTGCCAACTTTTATTATACTCTACTATTTTTCCTTGACATGTGGTAACCTGAATGGTTCAAACATTTTTTAGTTTTAAGATTGGCCAGATCATGGCTTGTCTCAGCCTGGTGCCAAACAAAACGAAACGAAACAAAACAAAACCCACTCAGACACCAAGGAGACATCTTAAAGTAATTTCAATCTTGATGAAAATCTCTCAGAGAAGTTCAAGGAGGAATTTCATCACACAACACCCTGAAAAATGTGCTTAAATTTATGCCTGTCCGTTTAGATCCCTCAAATACAACTTATCAAGACATCTCCAATGGCATTCCCTCCCAGATTCAGTATCCAAATTCCCATCAGTCGGTCGATTTGCTTATTTCTTCTCCCAGCTTTGGCCACATTCTTTATTATGTAGATAAATTTAGTTGTGGGCTTTACAAGATTCTGTTATTTACCCACCTTACCGACCAGCGTGACCAAACTGCGGAAACAAACCAGAAACTTACAATGCTGGGGAGACCCGTGGGGGACTTCTGCCTTTCTGGATTTGGCATGATAAATGTTGGAAATAAAAATACATTTTCCCCGATGATGGTGTAAAAATGAGATATTATACAACTCAGGTTTTAGAAGGCATGTGAGACTTTGAAAAGTATTTAAAATTCCCCATTCCGCTTCGGCTTTTACAGGACACTAATCAGGAGACAGGAGGAGGCTTGCCTGGTTTATTTGCATATATCCATATTTAGATACTGTTTCATGAATTACAGAAGGTAATTTGGGCAAGGGGCGACACTAAGAGGCAAGTTCCCCCCTCAGTTCCTGGGGTGTTACCCACTTGTCCACGCCCCTCACTGAGTGTGGCCACGTACGCACATAAGGTCAGGTTCCCGATACAACATGAGTGAGCTGAGGTCTCGATCTCACCCTACACGTACTTGCTGTGTTCCTTGGGCAAATCCTTTTACTTATACAGACCATGAAATGGGGGTGAAATCTTAGCCCTGACTTGGGATTGTTGTCGGGATTCAATGAGATAGAGCGTGTGAAATCCTTAGAGGATCGCCTGGCACAAAGTCAGCCTGCAACACGTGTTAGCTGTTTTGTTAGTACAATCGATAAAGGAACCAGAAACATAGAATTCCACTCCGCGTGCAGTTGTTGTGAACTAGGGGAACAAGGGTGTGTGTGGGGGTGGGGGGGTGAAGGGTGCCTGTCCTTACTCTGGTGAAAGTGAATTCTTCTTAGAAGAGGTGGCTCCTGAGTTAGGAGCTGAAGGGCGGGCAGGCTGAATGGTCAGGGTGTGTCTAGAAAAGACCAAGTTGCTTACACTCTTAGGGGCCCAGCAGCACAAGAGGGTGCGGGGGGGGGGGGTCCAGTTCCTACAGAGTCTTGCTTTTCGTACTCAGGAAGCTATACGTGGTCTTTACCCTACAGGTTGGGGGGAGTGTGGGGTGGCAGAGGAGTAACATATATAGATTTCCACTTTTTAAAGATAATTAAGGTACCAAACTTTGGTCTGTTGGGCCCCCCAACTGTGGCTGAGAGACTAGATGGGAGGCAGTTGTTGCAAACCAAGGGGGAAGCCTCACGCACCAGACTGGGCAGCACACGCACGTGTGCTCAGAGGCCACGCAGGCGCCACGCTGAATGAATCCCGCCAGGTGGGGAAGTGGCTGCAGCCCCTGGGGGACTCATGCCTTCAGCCAGAAGAACGTCCTTGAAAATTCCTTAGATGACAGGTTTGCAAGTGGCCAACTCTCTTGACTTTTGTTTGTCTAAAAAAAAAAAAAGTATTTTGAAATCTCTGTGCCTTCTGCTCAATTTTGCTGTGAACCCAAAACTGCTCTGAAAAATAAATTCCATGTTTTAAAAGAGCATTTGCCTTTATCATTGAGGGGTACTCTCACTGAGTATAAAATTCTGACTTTAGAGTGGTTGGTTTCTTTTCTTTTCGCACTTAAAATGGTCATTCTGTTCCTTCCGGCGGGCACCATTTTGGAGAGAAGTCAGCCGCGTTGCAGTGGTCGCAGGGAACTTCAGGGGCTGTAAGAATTCTTCCAATCCCTCATTTTCAACAATGTGCTCGTGCTTCGCCTTGACAGAGTTTTCTTTGTATCTATCTTGCTTGGAGTTTACTGAGCTTCTAAGATACATGGGTTTATGTCTTTCATCAAGTTTCCTCCCCGAATTGTCCATTATTTCTTCAAATACTTATTCTCTCCTCTCCTGCTGACACACCAGTTACATGCTGTTAGACCCTTCGACGCTGTCTTCAGGGCCCTCATGTTCTGTTCATTGTTTTCAGCCCCCTTTCTCTCTCTGCTTCAGTCTGGAGAATTTACACTGTGCTGGCTTCAGATAAACCAGCTGTTTCTTCCACAGTATCTAATCTAAAGCCCATACAGTGGATTTCATGTTGGGAATTCAGTGTGTTCATGTCCGGAATTTCCGCTTGGTTCTTTTCTAGTTTCTATTCTCTGTTCAGATTTTTAAATGTGTTCCATCATTATATTTTTATGTTTCCTTAAATGTTTGAACATTTTAATGCAGCTCCTGGATCTGTTTCTGTTCACTGGTCTTTCTAATGACTATGGGTCATGTTTTCCATCTTCTGCTCACATCTGGTGATGTCTGATTTTGTGTTGAACATCATGGATGCAATGTCGTGTGTCTGGATTTCATTGTCTCCCTTAATAAAACACCAAGTTTTGTTCTGTTAGGCAGTTAATTTACTTGCCAGGTGAACCTGACTTGTTTTAAAGTTCTGCTGGAATAGGCACAGAATGTCTTTCCTCTAGAACCAGGTCAAGTCGACGTTTATGACATATATGGACTAAATGTTTGTGTACCCCTAAAATTCATCTCTTGAGGTTCTAACGCCCAATATGATTGTATTCGGGGGTGGGACCTTTGGGAGGTAATTAGGGTTGGGTGAGGTCGTGAGGATGGAGTCCTCCTACTGGGACACCAGAGAGCTTACTCTCTCTCTCTCCACCAGGTGAGGACACAGTGAGAAGGTGGTCTGCAGACCAGGAGGAGAGCCCCCCACCTCCCCGTGTGGGGAGCCTGATCTTGGACTTCCAGCCTTTAGAACTACTTAAGGCACACTGTCTGTGGCATTTTGATGTGGCCGCCTATGCCAACTAAGTCATGACATGGCCTTCTGTGTCCCCACTGAATGCCCAACATGGCCAATAAGCCTTCTCCCCAAGGCTGTCAGAGCTCCGATGATTCATGTCCCATGGCTGCCCCACTGCTTGTCTCCCCTTCAAAGTGCACATTCTTTCCCAGCAGCTTTTTCTGCCTGCCCTTGTCTTCATGGGCAGCTAAGTCTTTGACTAAAACCCCAGAGAGCCCACCACTCATATTTCTGGAGCGCCCTCTTCTCTGGGACCCTACCCTGAAAATCCACTGCCTCCGTGGCTTCCAATTCTAGCCTTGGTCCCCACAGCCCGGTGAGCCTGCCTGCTCGGTGCGGTCGCCTCCCTGGGCCGTGGTCCAGACAGCATCTCCAGGCAGAGCGCAGGGTGACCGAGGGACTCCCGTGCTGCTTCCTCCTCTCAGCCTGCCTCCGCCGTTGCTCAGCGTCTAAATGTGCTCTGTCACATAGTTCCAGGTCCTCGTGCCAGGAGACAGTCTGGTTCTAGTTTCTCCAGCACAGTCAGAAGCAGAGGTCCACACGGGTGATATCTGAGGAAGTTCCCATTTGTGGATTTCTGTTTTCTCTGTGAACTGATAGACAATATCACCCCCGAAGTTCGCAGGATGGAAGTGAGGGGGGTGGAGAAGGATAGCTTCAAAGAAAAGTTGTAATGCCAGTGACTGCCAGGACCCGTCTGAGCTCCTGCATTGACAGTGGCCACGGTCGGAGGAGTGCGTCCGGCGAGCTCAGCTGCTGCGGTGGGGCCTGCAGACAGTAAGCAGGTGGGTGCACTGCTGGGCACCAGGACGGAGGGGGGAGCAGAGAAAGTGGGGACCATGGGGACCAGGCTGGGAAGGAGGGAGGGGGAAGGGACGGGCATGATGGTGCTCACAGAGGGGAAGAGAGGGATTGAGGGAGTGGTGGGCCTTAGGATTTGAAGAACAGGTGTGATGGGAATAACAGAGAAAATGTCAGGCGCTTAGGACATCCTGAACAGAAAGGACATTAGCATGCCTTCTTTCTGAGTAGAGGATGGGTTCCAAGTGTGGCCGTGGGAGACACATAGCAGACAAGGAGTAGGGACGGATATTCCCAGTGACTATGGATTTGGGTGAGCTGTTCACTGGAATGCAGAGGCCATCAGCATTGTTGCTAAGTTGTGGCATGACAAGGGACACAGTGAACTCAGTGCTAAAATCCTTAACAAAAGTGATAGGCTGAAGGTCAGGCGATGACATGAGGGCAGGGGCGTTGGAAGCTGTCCAGGACCCAGCCTGCATCTCCAAGGGGCATGGATTTGCATGCACGTGGAGACACTGGGACACAAGGCCAGCACCCAGGCCTCCAGCCTGAGCCCTTGTGACGGGCACGCGGCCACCCCGCGCAGTCACCGAGGTCATGCGGTGCACAGCTCCGCGTTCAGGCAGGGTGTCGCTAATACTGGAGATGTTGCATCTATTATTACGATTTCCCCACAGCTCCACGTGACTTGTCTTGAAGCAAGTGAGCCTTTTTCTAACTGGTACAAAAGCACCGTATGGACAGCTAGTGCCCTGGGTGGGGCCTGAGCACCTCTCCTGGGATGAGCACAGCGGAAGTGTGTCCAGGAAGGCACAGGCTTCTGCTGGTGTTGCGGGCTCAGGGGGAGAGATCAGGGGCTCACCATGAATGAGGAGGGTCTGCAGGACTCCTGGAAGGGCCAGGATGGGGACAGTGGGAGGAAGTGGGAGCGGGTCATGGAGAGGAAGCAGAGCGGGGAGACAATGGTCACTCGGGACCCTCGTGTCTTGCTGGTGACCAAGGGTGGTGGGGACATGGGATGGGGAAAGTTGACTTTCCAAGGTTTCAGGGAATCCAGTGGCTGCCCAGTGGGTCTGGGACCTGGGCTGGAGGGGCTGGAATGGGCCAGGCAGAAGCTTTCTGGAGCCCGAGAACGCTGGGTTTTGGAATCTGTGCATCTCGGGGTCCCTGGCTGCTCATCCTCGATTCACAGATGGGGCCCCTCCTCCAAGGCCTCGGGCAGCGGGGGTCACGGCCTCCTCTCTGCCCCAATCTTCCCTCTTCGTCCCTTGGGGTGCTTCCCTGTCCCACCTCTCCCCTCTCCCTCCGTCCCATCCACGGAGTCTTCCCCGACACATTGCACCCCTGCACACAGGCGGGCTTACGTTTAGGAAGCACGCAATGCTCCCATGGAAGAAAAACAGAGGCATCTCAGGGGTTGCTGAACAGAGCTTGTGATTTTTACACACCACCCTCACATCCACGGGGAGCAGCCCCTCCTCAAGACAGAGACAAGGAGACACAGAAGCCCAGGGGCTGCCAGAGGCATCCACCCTGCCCTTGAGGTGGGGTCTTCTCTATGCCTCTGCTGGTTACTTTCCCCAGTAACCTTGGGTCTAATATTTAAAAAAAAATCATGTGATAACCACGTACTTTATCAGGAGACATACCTGGCTTATCCTTTCCTGGGTGTGACCCTGGGGGTGCCCCGTGCCAGACGTGGCCGCTTTTCCACGTTGGCATCCTGGCGTGACCTGGCTCCTGGCCCCTGGGCGGCATGGGAGCCCCTGCCGGAAGCCTCGCCTGCAGGCACGGCCGCTCTGTCTCCTGCCCAGCGGCCTATCTCAGCTCATTTTCCCAACAAAAGACCCGAGTTGGTGCCACAAGGGACAGAGAGAAGTTATTTGCATTTGCTGAGCAAACACAGAGGACATTATAAAACAGCTCATGACAACGGGCAGTGCACATTCCACAGGCGGTCCTGGTGTGCGGCATGGACATGGCATCTCGAAGCATCCAGCTCCTGGTCGTGCTCCTCACCCTGGGGCTCTGTGTCCTGGTGGGGGCCCAGAAACCTTGTAAGTGACCGCCCGTAAGTTGCCCTGTGCAGCTCAGTGTCCTTGACTGGGCAACAGGGCATTCAGGCCCCGAGAGCCAGGAGAAACCCCAAATGCAATGGGGGTACCCAAGTCCCTTGCCCTTGGTGGGTCTCTGCTCTTGTTTCTTTTCCTCAAAGCCGCAGGGCAAATGATGGGTTCACTTGAGAGCAGAAGGAGCTAAAAGGGCATCCTGAGCTCTGTGATGTGGGCTGATAGCATTTGTGCACCCTTCCCTGCCACTCAGGAGGGGCCCCAGAGGTGTGTGACCTCCAGGAAAGGCCTCCTTCCCGGAAAAGATCAGGGTGACCACAGGTGCTGGGGGGCCAGCTGGGGAGAGGGGTTGGGGCAAGGAGGCCCCCAAGACATTAGGAGCCCACCTTGGTCACCTTTCATCTTGACTTTTCCGAGGTCCACTGTCTGCCGTCTTTCCTGAATTCACTTTCTTTCTTTCTTTCTTTCTTTCTTTCTTTCTTTCTTTCTTTCTTTCTTTCTTTCTTTCTTTCTTCTTTCTTTCTTTCTTTCTCTTAACTAATAATTTCTGCAGAGCCCTGTTTGCTGCTCAGGACGTTGCATAGTTCAAATCTGGGCGAGATGAGATTTTGTGATTTCCCTGTGTGGCCACAGGACCTGGGGAAAGGTCCGAACGTGCCCCCAAGAGCAGGCAGGGGCACGTGGGGCGACAGGTTGACCAAGGCTCTCTCCCCAGCCGCCTGCCAGTGCTCACGGATCGCAGCACACAACAGGACAAACTGTGGTTTCCCGGGCATCACCCCCGACACATGCTTCGACAGCGGCTGCTGCTTCAGCTCCAAAATCCCCAACGTCCCCTGGTGTTTCCGCCCCCTCCCAAAGCAAGGTAACCGGCCAGGGAGTGGCCCTCTTCCCGCCCCCACCCCAGCCAGCCAGCAGGGAAGAGACGGTGGCCCCTGGCCCGCTGTCCACACCTGGAGCCCCAAGGGTCAGCCACTCGCCCCTCCCACAGACACGTGTGAGAACCCGCCAGTTGTACGGTGAGAAGGAAAAGCAGCTCCCGGGCCTCTCCCCGCTGCAGAGCTGTGACTTCCAAGGGAGCCTTAAGGGCTATGGAGGCAGTTCATAGGCCAGTATCCACATAACTGCTCACAGGCCTCCAATGGTAAGAGAGTCAGTTAAGACTTCCAGGATTTTCTCCTGAGAACGAGGAGAGAAGAAAGTTGTGTGTGCAGAGCAGAGTTGTGTGTGGGGGGAGCTTGGCACCCGCAGCCGCCCCCCTCCGCCGTCACAGACCCCTGGGCTCCGAAGGGCACAAGACACACAGCTGGTTACCAGGCAGGGCCCTCCCTCTTGTGGAAGCGTGGCTGGCTTTCAGGACTCGGGCAAAATGCTTCACCTGCTTAACGGGTGCCCACCGCCGTTCTCATCAGGGTACGGCACTCCCCCATTTTACAGATGGGAATACCGGGTCCGGGGAGGCCAATGGAGTTTCCCAAGGCCTAGAACATCTGACCTGTGGCATCCGTGCAGATGCTCAGACGGTCCTCAGGGCGTCATGGTCCCGCAGCCCCTCACCACACACGGAGGCTGGAGCCCAGCAGCGTCCCCGCGGGAGGACGGGCAGAGGCATTGTGGGCTCTGAGCTGCCCTCACTGAGCCTCTGTGTTGCCCCTTCCAGAGTTGGAGGAGTGTGTCATGCATGTGTCGGCACGCAAGAACTGCGGGTACCCGGGCATCAGCCCCCAGGAGTGTGCGGCTCGCAAGTGCTGCTTTTCCGACACGATCGTCAACGTGCCCTGGTGCTTCTTCCCAATCTCCGTGGAAGGTAACGTCCCCGCAGGACGCGGCTGGGAGCCGGGGCCAGGCCCTGAGATCAGTGGGGACCGTTTCAGGAAAACTCGGCTCTGAGGGTGGCTCCCCACAGTGACAGCTGCTCTTGGATGAGCCGGAAGCCACCAGCCTTCCAATGGTGGCCTGTGGGACAGCTGCAGAGAGCAAGTCACCTCAGCCACGCCCCTGGGTCCCAGCCCAGCTGACTGTCATGCAGCCATGGGTTGGCAGTGCCACTAAGTGCCACGTGGACTGGGTGCTGGGGTGGACGTGGGACATCCCCTGTGGGCCTTCCGCTGTGGGCCTTCTCCCGTGGGCCTTCTGCTGTGGGCCTCGCTCTTCCCTCACTCGTGAGCACGAGGAACAAGTTCTGCCCGCGGCGGCCTGCTCAGGGCCACCCTGGTGGGGTCCAGTCGTCCCCTCCCCCTTCACTGCAGTGCATCTCCTGACCCTGAGTTATCAACACCAAGGAAAGCTCCGGCACGTCCCCCAAAATGGGCAACGTGCCCTTGCCCGTGCCGAACGCTTTTCTTTCCCTGTTTCAGAACATCAGGGTGAGCCAAAGAGTGCAGCCCTCACTTGGACACTTCTGAGTGATTTTTGTGGGACTTAAGGGTCTCTCTGGGTAATTGCCAGTTACGGGGGGAGAATGGACGCGAGGAGGGAGCTCCTTGGGCAGGAAGTCTGGTCAAGGGCCTGCTGACAGGTGCCCCCAGGGCCTGTGAGAGCGGGCTCCCTCAGCCCCCAGACACTGTCACCCAGCCCTGGCATTTCACATTTCTAGATTGCAGTTACTAAGCAGAGTCCCTTCCGAGAACCCACCAGGCTCCCTGGGTGTTTGGAGATGAAGAATACTCACCATCGCATCTCATGTCTCCAGAGTTCCTGGCTCTCCTTAATCTGCTTTTTATCCTTTTCACTGGTTCAACATACATTTCTTCAAATAAAGAAAACCCTTAAAAGCTTCTATATTTCCTTTTGGCTTCATTGACACAGACGTGGAGAGACAGAGAGGGAGAGAGGGAGTTGTGTGTATACAGGTGTGAGAGTGTGAGTGTGGGGGGCGGGGTTCGACGACTCGTCCAGCAGGTGCAAACCACCCCAGCAGCAAGAGGGAATTCAGGGCCCACCGTCACTCCCATTCCCAATCATTCGTATAAAAACTCAAATGACTTAGCCCTGAAAACCTCTTGGAGTAACGTCTCATTTCAGATTTTGGTTACAAAATTGCCTCGCTGTTATCAAATGCATCCCACACCACGGCTTTCGCAGGAGTGCTGGGCACCACCATCCGTCCTGGCAGGGGTGGGGCAGGGTGGGCTGGCTCCAACGCTACCCGTCCTCCACCCGCCAGCAGCTGCGGCACCATGCCGCAGTCAAAGCCGGTCCAAAGAGGAGGTTGATAACCTCCACCGAGACCAGGCCAGCCTGCGGGAGGGTTTGGGTACAAAACCTTGTGGCCTGCATCTCCGCGGAGGGGTCCTGGCATTCCTCAGTCAGGGGCGAGGGTGCAGGGGGAGGACACGGGCCAGTCTTTTGCGGCTTCTTCCTCCTCTCCAATGCCACCTCCAGCCTGAGCCTGCTGGCTTAGCCAGGGTGTCACCCAGTGGCCCCTTGGAAATCAAGGGGTTTACACCTTGGGAATCCAAGGCCTCCCCTTCCAGGGCGGGGAGGGACCAGCGACACGGGCTCTGCAGCCAAAGGCAGGAATGTTCACAAGTGCGTCTTCAAGGGGGGACCTCAGCCCACGCGAGCTCTCGGGATGCTTCTTTTGAGTCAAGTCACTGCTGTATCTTTGTCTGGCTTACAGCACACTCGTCAGCTCAGCGAATCGAGGACTCGGGGTCTCTGATGCAGGACGGGTGGCCGGTGGAGACGGACGCCTGTGACGTTATGCACCACAGAGCACCCTGTTGCTCGTGGTGTGGTTCCGAGTGAGCACGGCCCAGCCACACCCGAGGCCCACAGCCACGTCTGGCCCCTTGTTTCGGTCTTTGGCACGCACCTCCAGGGACGCATGACTCTTCCGTCCCAACACCCCTGGACGGAGAGTTTGGGTTCTGCTCCCAGCACTGGTGGCTGTGGCCATCACACATGCTGGGTTCGGTGTGAGCTGCTGGTTTTGTACCCTCCTTGGGTATTTTCTGGTCCACAGCCCCCGTCCTCAGGCTGCGGGGGCCCTCGGCATGCATCTCTGGGTGCCGGGATGGGGCATTCTTCCTCAGAGTTCTCTTCTCATGCCCCCTCCCCAGTCCCACTTCCTTGGGCGGGAGTCTCCCCAGTGCAGTGTGCCCTGGGTTCTGGGCCGATCCTGGGTCGCCCCTCTGATAACCGAAGGCAGCTTCTGGAAGAGCTGCACGGCCTTTGCCATGGGCCCTGGGGGCTTGGCGGATCTACTTCGTGTCAGAGACTCTGACACCTGCGGGTTACAGGTCACTGTGTGGTACCCCAGCGTGGTTGGGAGGGTGCTGCCCCCCGACCTCCTCTTTGAGGTGGGCCACCTGAAGGTCCTCGTTGTCCCGGGAGCAACACCTGGTGACATTCAAACCCTCCCCATCAGAAAAAGCCAATCTTCCTCTTTTCTCCTCCTGCAATGAGGTAATTCCTTGGTCCCCTCTGCTGTGTCTGCTTCTCTTTCCCTCCGTTTGGTCTCCTCCAGTGGGACCCTGCTGGTGGGCGAACAGGGAGGCTGGTGCAGAGGGTCTGGCAGCGTCACCCCCGACCAGAGCAGACGAAGGGGGAAAGCCAGCTCTGCCCCTCAATCCCACTGTCTCGGTCTCCCAGCTCCCCACGGTCATGCAGTCCTTGCCTGGTGGTTCAGGTAGAGAGATGTTCGGACGAGCCTCTTGGCCAAGGGAAAAACAGGACATGTCCCAGGGCACCTGTGGGCTGATATCCCTGGGGTGTGACCTCGGGGGGTTCTCTTATCTCTCAGGTCATCAGCCTTTCTGTTTGTAAAATATAGGTACTAATTCCATCCCTGGCCATGCTGTAGTGGAAGTAAAACTAACCTTCGTGAGCTGCCTGGTACCCAGTGGGCTCCTTCTGGAGCGTCTGGACAGAAGTGACTCTGCTCTTTTGTCCTGATAAGACCATGCTGGGACCTGCTGAAAAGCCCCTACTGTGTGCATTCCCTTGCCCAAGGCTTGTCTGTGTCCATGTGAACAGCTGTGGGAGGTTTCCAGGCCATTCCTGGGAGTTTCCTGCACTTCCCTGAACCCAGATGGATTGGGGACAGAGGAGCCGCCTTGGTCCACAGCACCTGAAAGAGCGTGACCCCTGCTGCAGCCCAGCCAGGCTCCCCTGGAAGCTCAGACACAGATGGGCTGATACCACGGCTCCAGGGCAGGATGACCAGCTTTCCACAAGGTCCCGTGGGTGGCCGACTCCGTATGATTTCCTGTCACCCAAAGAGAGAACTTCGTAAGTGCTCAAGCTTCATCAGCACAGTCAGAAATGTGGCTTCGAGGAAAGAAGGACCACCATTCTGCTTGTCGTCTTTGGGACAGGTGGCTAATGGATGTGAAGAGCTTCCGGCCAAGGACACGCACACGGCAGTCCTCCAGCGCCCTCTGCTGGCCACCCTGGGAGAGCGCTGCCCCTGCCGTCCCCTCCTTGGGCATGGCGGGTGTCAACCGGCCGCGAATGTGTGGTGTCTGCTATACTTGGCCTCCCAGCGTCAAGAGAGTCATCTCGATGACTATTGTGACTAAACTGATCACAGAAGTCACCCTTCTGTGTCGTGAGATTCCTTCTTCGACTACGTGAGACAAGAACCCTGTGACCCTGTAACACTATTAGATCAGGGTCTTTAAGCTTAATTACATCTGTAACCCCACCCCCACCCCAACCCCATCTCCAAATACCATCAACCTGAGGACGGGGGCTTCAACATATGCACGTGGGGGGATGACCCAGTCACAGCATCATTAATCAGCTCAGTCTTTGCTCTAGTAACACTGATAATGCTAACAGTTAAACCTTAAAGGTGTTTTTTTTTTTTAATTAGCTCGATGGAGGTATAATTCAATATAATAAAAATTGCCTGTTTTAAGTGAATTGACTCGCTGAGTTTTGAAAGATGTGCACACTCACGGAGACGCTACCACAGCAAAGATGTCGAATCCCCTCTGCCTTTTCACGGTCGATACCCACCTCCCGCCTCCAGCCCCAAACACCAGTGATCCGCTTTCTTTCACTACAGTTTGACTCTTCTGGAATTTCACACAAATAACCCAACAGCCTGTGCTCCTGGGCCTGTCTTCTCTCACTCAGCACCACACTCCCAAATCGCATCCTGGTCTCTGCTCTGTGTGTGTGTAAGGGGGCTCCCCTCCTCTCCCCTGTCCCCCAGCAGGGACATCTGACACCGGTACCGCCCACCAGCTGATGGAGTCCTGGCAGGTTCCCGGTTCTTTAGTCTGAACCAAGCTGCGATGAATAATGACGTACAGGTCTCCCTGGACTTTGGGTAAATACCTTTTCTCGGGGTAAAAGTCCGCAGGTGAGATTGCTGGGTAGCATGGGAAGTGTCAGTGCTACTTTGTAAGAATCGAATAAACCCTTCTCCAGAGTAATTGTCCCGTTCTGCCTGCCCAGCAACAACGTATGAGAATTTCAGGCGTTCTGTATCCACTTCTATACTTGGTATCATTTGTTTTTCCATTGTAGCCAGGCTCCTGGATGTGATATCATATTTCATTTTCATTTTCATTTATATTTCCCTAGCAGCTAGTGACGTGTTGTGTCTTTTCAAAGCGGGCTTGTCTTTGTCTTACATCTTCTCTGCTAAAGCCTTTGCCCAAATCTTCACACCATTTTACTCAGGGGCTTCGTCCTCTTCACCCTGAGCTGTCGGGGCTCTTCATCTATTCTGCAAACAAGTTCTTCAGCTATCGGGTGTTGTGCGAACACGTGCCCCCGTCCGTGACTTGCTCTTCCCTTTCCTTAGCAGTACCTTTCAAAGAGCAAGTGTGTTTCCATTTGCTCAAGCCCACCTCTATGACTCACACTTTATGTGTCCCCCGCTAAAAAAAAATCTGCCTAATCCAAGGCCACAGAGGTTTTCTATTCTATATTCTTCTAGAAGGTTTATAGCTTTAGCATTTTGGGTTTACGACACTTTTCAAGTTAATTTTTCAGTATGAATTTGGACGTTTTCCTTTGTTTTTTATTCTCTGGAACAATCTCTATAGCCAAGGGACCACTTGCTGTTTGCAGCTTTGTTAGAATTTCCCTGCGAGAGTCTCTGGGCATGAAGAATCTCACAGGTGTGTGCCTGGGTAACGTTCTCTATTTCTCCTGCAGGTTGTTTGAGCTTTCTGTCTCTATTGGGGCAATTTTGGGGAACCGTGCTTTTCCTAGGGACTTCTCCATCTCATCCAGATTTCCCAAATTGCACAGAGTTGCGTAAAGTTGTGCAGAGTGGCTTCGTATAAGTTGTACAGTTTCCTTTGTTTCAGTAGGTGTTTCCCCTTCGTCAATCCTTATTTCGTATATTGGGGTTTTCCCCCCTCCTTTTTTCTCCCTTAATTAGGTTGGCTGGTGGTTTGAAATTTTAGCCGTTTTGTGTGGTTATTTTTTTGAAGAACAGGCATTTTGATGTGTTGCTTAATTGTACACTTTTCCCCTTAGCTCCTTCATCAAGTGCTTTATTTGGGCTCATGTGATTCCTTATGCCGGAAATTTAATCCACTTATTCTTGATCTGTGTTTAAAGCTATACATTTTACTGCCATCGATATTTTAAACATTCTTTATACATTCAGAAATTCGGTGTTTTTATTATGATTTTTTTAAAAATTCTGTAATTCTGGTTCATAGTTTATGTTTTAGCCACGAGTGTTTACTTTATATTTAAAGTATGTAAACATCCATGTGCAAAAACCTTTTAAAAATGTTGTCCTGACTTCCTAGTTTTGTTGTCTTTGACCACCGAGCGATTGTAAGGCTTCCACTCTGTGGAACATCATGCTTTCCTGGCAGGCAGGCATATGACAAAGTCTTGTGCTCCTTTCCCGTGGACACTTACGAGGTCACGTCGTCAGGACTGAAAGCCTCATGTGCATGTGTCCCTAAGATCTACCTTACTGATTACTCTGCTGGTGTCTCTATTTTCTTACTTAGTTTTCTGTTCACATGACTTGTCTTAGGCCCAGCATGGTGTCCCCAACATTCATCGATTGTGTTTTTATCCATTTCTGCCTGCATGACCCATTCTTTCTGGTTTGTAAAGTAGAACACCTTTGCCTAGCCTTTTATTGGTACAAACATGTTTATAACTGTTACATCCTCATTGTGACTTGCGGCTTATCTAGTGTCCTTCTTGGTCATGAGTGAGTGCTTTGGCCTGAATTCTATTTTGTGGGACCATCAAGATGGCACCCTACTCGCTCAGTGTCCTGCTGGATAAATCCCTTCTGATCATTAGTGTTTTAAAGTTCTATATTTTTAGATTTTTTTTTAGATCTATATTTTTAGATTTTTTATTTTAGATTTATTTTTTATTATTTTTAATACATATACTTTATTTTATAATGTATTATAATATAATATAGTCTATAATACATATTGTAGACTATATTATATATAAATATATATTTATTATTTATTATTTATATTATTGTATATTTATATTATATCATAATATAATAATATATATTATATATAATTATATTATATTATTTATATATAATTAATATAATATAATATAAATTTATTTTTAATAAATATAATTTATCAATAAATTCCAATTATTACAATTTTTAATCATGACGACTATTGGTTAAAAGCAGAAAGCAAATGGAATACTGGTCAAGAAATATAGGAAGCGAATGAGGAGAATCATAATACAAATAATTACAGTGAAAATCCAACTTTGGATCTTCAGCACGAGAAGTTATCTGATGGATTAACTTAAAAATCTTGTCAGGAGCATCCACATTTCTCCAGAAAGTGAAAACAATGTTAAAAAGAAAAAAAAATGGCCAGAATATAAACTATTGTGTTTTAAATGAAGCACTTATCAGAAGTGAAATATTCGCATATCGATGCATTTTACCCTGTACCCTGCAAAGTTACTACCAACTATTCTTCGTCATCCCTACAAAAGGGCTTGACACTTTGTTCTCCGTCAGAAGTGTCCACAGACGGGAGGTTTGGGACGCGTGGCTCGATGTCCGCTTCTGTACCGCCTACCACTCTTGACCCTCGTAATGACTCACGAGTGCTTATTGGCTCCAGGATCTGAACTTTCCGGCGTTGTGCTGCCCTGTTCTGCAAGATGGACCCTGGTGCACTGAGTGTGTTGAATCATGATCCAAAAATCCTTCGTCAAGGAAATGAAACCACGTGGCGTTCCGGTCTGCCCGCTCTCGGTTTGTTTTACCGGGGGGTCCATAAAAGTGTGATGATAAGCAAATTCTCAGCCTCCGCTTTCCATTCACTCGGTAGCCACCGGGCGCTTGCCTGGAGTGATGCCGTTTGCTGGGTAACTAGTGGATAATGTGGCCTCGGGGTGGAGCACTGTGTTATAGCTTCCTCACCCGTGAGCCTCAGGCCAGGTCCCTTCACGGATCCATCCTGCAGCCAAAAGCAGGCACCTCTGTCCTCCCACAGGTGGGAGCTGAGCAGCAAGTGGCTTCCAGCTCAGGAGAAGGGCGGGAAGGTCAGCTGAAGCCAGGGATCTGCTCCAGGACTGGTCAGCAGCTCTGGGCGTACAACTCAGGAGTCTGGTTAGCAAGTTAGACCAAGGCCCATGGAACTGAGTCGTGAGGGACGAGGGATGGCTATCGTTTGCACCCCCAGATCATCAATAAAGCGGTCACTGCATGGGCCCCCGTCATGTAGACAACGCCCCCGCTGCTGGGGAGAGGACGGCGTCCTACCTCAGGTCACACTGAGCGTCACTGCTTGACTCACGCCGCCTGGAAAGGCACCGTGGTTATCCAGCCGGAAACCGTGCTGCAGGTGTCCGGGGACACCCGTGGAAGCTCGAATCCCAGTCTCTGTCTCTAGACCGTCAGGGTCATCGTTTCTCAACCTTCCCACTCCACATAAAAGATGGGGAAGGGCCCAGGCCGTGACCACTCTGCTTGGTTCTTGCCACCTGGAAGCCAAGTACCGGGGACTCTTCCGCCCCCTGGCTACCTGGGGTGTCTTCCACCGCTTACGCTCCGCGTCTGGGGGTGTCTTGCTCCGTCCTGATGCCCTGGAGAGAGGCACCTGCTTGCTGCATCTTTTCATGTTCACGCAACACACCTCCCATCGGCTCGATGACATCCCTGCTGCCTGGCAGAGCCCAGTACAGAGTCTCCTATTCCTTCAAAACCACCTCTGTTAGAAGAGTGACGCGCTAACGTCGATACCCCACGCCCACATATCTTTCCTCCCTCAGCCTTCGTGTGTGTTTGTGACCTCATTTTTGAAATTAACATATTCGCCTGCTGGATCCTTCTCAGTGTGCAAGCCACCAGAGGGCACTCGCTGCCGCGGTAGGGAGGTGGCCAGATCCCACCATGGGATCTTTGACTTCGACTTTATGATGCCCTCTCCATGACCGCAGTTTTCTTATCAGTGTTGACCACATCATCTTCTCCCTTTATGACCTCCCACAGTACCTGGGCTGAAGCCTGTGCACACAAAGAATGTTTGGTAAATATTGACCGATTGTCCTTTGTTCAATAATTTATCCACCTATAGGAGCTCAACAAATATTAACGCTTTGGTAACGCAAGATGTTCAGAACAAGATATCGTAGAGTGCTACGTATGTGTGAGTAATCTGCTCATGAACCACAGTATTTAGCTTCTTGATGTTTCATATGCAAAACAGGGCTATCACGGGTCTTGAGGCCCGGTGGACGGTGGACGTCTTTGTGACTAGGAACGACAGGGAGGCATTGGCCACCGAGGCTGGCTCTTGCCTGCGGACGTTGCCATTGTTTGTGATCTCACACTTTGCTTTCAGTTCCCCGATGGATTACATGCTTAATGGGGTGCATACGTGACAGTAGGGCAAGAGCATTCTTCGAAACGTTGAGTGATGCTGAGTACTGAAAGGGCCAACGTGAGAGACATACTTGCTTCAAATCCAACAAATACCCATGTGGCACCTTTAACACAAACCAGCCAGAATCCCTGTGAGCAGCAGCCCCGGAGAGATGGCTGGCGGTGAGGAATTTCTCGCCCGCTCAGAGGACTCTCCCTCCCCCACATAGACAGGTGCAAGGAAGAATGTGGAGAATCTGGCCCAGGTCATCTTGCATGTTCTCTTTGCAGTTTTGATGGTCCAATAGGTTTTTCGCTTTTGACAAACGATGCATTTCTTAAGGATGGGATCTGCTTTCAATTTCTTTTGAATTCCCTAAAAACTACCGCAGCTGAGCTAAACCTTGTCTGGGATGTGGTGGAAAAGACCAGGTATGACATAAGGTTGCATTTTATGGATGTAAGATACTTTCAACTCTGATCATTCTTATGTACCTTTTAGTGAAAAATCTAATGGGCCATTTTTTTTCTCCTCGGATGGATTAGTGCTCATTTCTAGAAAGTCAGAATCATAATCTGTAGTTTATTCTCTCTGACGGACTTTGAGGTGAAGGCTGAGAGGATGCACGTCAGAGAACACCCCAATAGCACACTTGGGTTCAGAGAGGAATAGTATGAACCCAGATCGCTTGGCACTTGCCCGCCGGGATACCAAGTCATACGCAAGCACTCTCTTCCTCCTCTCCCAGGAACATAGTCAGGTCTCCATATCGAACAGATTTGGCAAACCTGCTAATATGGAGAGAGAGCTGAGATTGCACTGAAGAAGCCCAGGGACCTAGGAATCAAAATCAGAAAACTTGAAATGACTGGAGACTTTATTCACTGTTAAGATGGATGCTGGATGGGATTCCAGAGTGGTCCCTCCCTCCTCCTGGACCAGATAAGCCCCTTTGATATTGACCAGGCATCCCGGATGGAACATTAAAATGGCTCCTCCAACCCAGGACCCAGTGTTCAGATCCCGAGCCTCAGAGCTGGCTTCTCCCAGGCTTGGTCACTCCCAGCGCTTTCTCCCCTTGCTTCCCAAACCACCTTATGTTACCTGGATTTCAAATCCTTTTCCTCAGATAAACCGTATGTAAAGTAGTGTTCCCCTATATACACACTACCCAGATTTATTCATGCTGGACTTTTGCTCTATTTGCCCTGATACCTCTCATTTTATAAAAAGAGATAAAACAATCAAAGCACCACCTTTATGCATACTTATCCCTCGCTTCCTGGAGTAAACAGGCATTCTGAAGTCAGTGTACATTATCCCATGCATACCCACAAATGGTACCTGGTGCTTGTTGTTTTCAAATAATCAGAAACGGTATTATAATATACCGGCTTTTGATCTTATATTTTACATTTAACTTCTGAAATGTATTCCTACTGATAAAAATGGGTCTGTTGCGTTCATTCTGATGCGGAGGGCATCCCCTACTGATGAGCAATTATGTATCTTATTCCTGGTGTCTTCCTATCAGAACAACACGCACTTCCGTTCCCTACGTATAGTCAGAATGCTTGGCCCAAGCAGATGCATTAATTACACTTGGCAACTTTGAAGCAGAGTTCCTTTTTCTCTATACCCTTGTCGGTGTTTTGTGACATGGGTACAATGTCATCCCGACCATGAGAGACATTGGACGTCTTTCCACCTTTACCGTAAATTACCTCTGTGTGTATTTTAACAACCGTGTTTGTCTTTTTCTCATTGGTGTGTAGAAATTCTTTATGTCTCCCTGATAGAGATCCTTTGTCAATTGCACGGGTTTCAAATATCTGTTCCTAGTTTGTGGCTTGGCTCTTTTAGTCGCCTGTCACGTCTTGCTGAATAGGGAGCCTGGATTTTGATTGAGTCCAACCTATCACCGATACCTTCACAATATGTGCGATTTTAGGAAATCCCAAGAAATCTTTAAAACCACAAAATGACAGGATACAACGTTAATATAAAAATGAATTGTGTTTTCATATGTTAGCAGCAAACAATTGGGTGTAAAGTTATCACCCGTGAATAAAGGCAGTCTTACTTCTTCTTTGTGATCTTCATGCCTTTTTTCCCTCTTGCCTTATGTCATCTATTAGACCCACCCTTAAACGTTAAATAGAAGCGAGGGTAAGAATCCTTGCCTTGGCCCCAGTCTTACGGGGAGAATGCTCGTATTTTACCATGAAGAATGGCGCTGGGTGCTTTTGGTAAACGGCATTTATCAGCTGCTGAAGGTCCCTCTCTATTCCTATTGTCTGACGGTCTGCACCATGTGTGAGTATATGATTTCGTTAAACACTTGTTACACGTTTATTGAAATGATCACGTTTTTTATTTTCATTTTTTCTATTAGTGTGGTGAATTGCATTGGTTGGTTATCTGATGTTAAACCTACCTCGTTATCGTTGGATAAACCCTTGCCCTCCATGACGTGTTACTGTTCTTATATGTTGTTGGATTCCGTTTGCCAGTATTTTCTTAAGTTTTTCTGAATCTATGTTCATGATGGTCTTTCATAGTTCATAACATATTTGCCAGGTTTTGGAATTAGATTTATGCTGGTCCCATAAAGGGATCTGGGAAGCAGTCCTTCCTCATCTTTTTTCTTAGTTTGTGTGAGATGGGAGCTCTTTGACAGAATGAAATAGTGAAACCACCTACCTAAACCTGAAACTTAGTTGTGGGAAAGTTTTTGACAGTAAACGCAAAATTTTCCATAGAAATCGGGCTGTTTAGATTTTCTATTTATTCTTATGTCCATTTGGTAAATTGTGTTTTTCAAGGGATTTGTCCATTTTATCTGAGTCATCAAATTTGTTGGTATAAAAATTAATTGATATTATTCCGCATATTACCTGATTTTCCTTTTAATGTCTGTAGGACTAAAGCGATACCCATCTTTCATTTCTCATGTTGGTAATACGTGTCTGCTCTCATTGTTTTCTTGGTGGGTCTCGTTAGAAATGTACTGATTGTTGTTTCATCTTCTCAAAGATCCAGGATGGTTAATTTTTTTCTTGTTTAGCTGTTGTTGTTGTTGTTTTTCTATTTTATTTCTATTAGACCTTGTGATACTGTCCCCACATGTCCGGGAAGTTTTGTCTGATGTTCCCCTTTGCCCCTCTGATCTTCCACCAGGGGAGGTGGAAATATCTGTGAGCAAGAAGAGAGCCCTCACGGAAGGTGACCGCGCTGGCACCACGATCCTCGACTTCCAGACTCCAGAGCTGTGAGAAATAAACCCTGCTCGCGAGCTACCCAGTCCATGGCCTCTGCCAGAGCAGACTGAGCACCCGGCGGGCCAGACACACACACTCACACCCACACACGCGTTTCCCATCAGCTCACAACACGTATGTCAGAACGTGACGGAGCATGACGCACTCACGTTTGATCGCATGGCTTGTGTGGTTCCAGAGCTTTGAAGAGTGTCTGTGCTCCATCAAAGTCACACGGACTCGAAAATGACCGCTACCCAGTGGGGGGCCGGCGGGATGCCCGCTTGGCAGGTGGACTTCATCCCATTGGGCCGGGATGATCCCCGTTCACACTTCTTCTCTGACTGGTATAATCATTGTTCGTGCCCTCCCTGTAGGCTCTGAAAAGTGTCCCAGTTTGGACAACTCATGACACAGTCACCTCCCTAAGGGGCCTCCCCTGGCCTGGGGGGGTGGAGCCTGGCCCAGCTTCGACCAGGATATGGGAGTCTCACAGTTGCCCACCAGCCTGTGTTGTCTTAGCCTCCCCAGAGACAAGGAAATTAGAACAAAGGACTCCTTGAGGATTATTTGGGTGAGGTATGGGAGGGCAGGAGCGGGCTCTACAAACAGTGGTGATTGATTACATATGGCCAGCGATTTGTAGAGACCAGAGATCGACGGTGCACAGGGAGGGCAAAGGCAGGCCCAGGACGGGTGTGGAAGCACAGGGCTGTGGTTGGCAGGATGGACAGGGTCCCGGGTGCAGGGGCACCAAGCACCAGGCAGAGCTCCCGGGAAGCCCAGTCAGGGTGGGAAAGGGGAAGGTCCCCGGGACATAAGCTCTCCAGGTCTCTGACTGTGTGCTTTCCTCCCCCTTGTGAGAAAATGCCAGTGAAGGTAGATCTCAGAGCTAGATGTGCCTCGAGGAGCAAAGGCCATTGAACTAGGTGGTTCCCGCAGAGAGATCTCTTTCCTTGCAGTCTGGGGGCCAGAAGTCTGAAATTAAGGTGGCGTAGGCTGCGCTCCCTCCCAGGGCTCTGGGGGAGGGTCCCTTAGCCTCTTCCACCCCTGACGGCCGCAAGTAGCCCTTAGCACTCCTCGGGGCTTCGCTCCGTCACCCCAGCCCGGGCCTCCATTGTCACGTGTTGTCTCCCCAAGTGTCTGTGTTTCTGTCCTTATAGGGACGCCAGTCATATTGGATTAAGGGCCACCCTGTTCCAGTCCGACCTCATCTTCATTTCAATAATTACGCTTGCCACCGCCCCATTCCAAATAAGCCATGCTCGGACGTTCCAGGAAGGATCTGAATTTGGGGAGGACACGATCCATTCCAGCACACTTGGGAAGTCACTTGGTGACAACGGCTTGATTCACAGGGAAGAGCACACCGGCTGTTCAGCTCGGCTGGCTGAGGGCCATCTTCCGCCTTCCCTGGCTGTCCTCCTGGGACACGGCTCGGTGCTGGGCCAAGCGCTGGCAAGCAACAGGTGCAGGTCGGGGGCATCTCCGTGTTTCATGTCAGTGCAACTGCCAGAGCCTGGGCTTCCTGTTGGAGCTGGTCCAGCTGCTCAGGAAAGGCCCATCCGGGTCTGAAAGGTGGGGCTGTCCATGAGGGGCCTGGTACCCCCAGGCCCATCTGCTCCCTGGCTATTAGCTCTGTTGATTCCTGACTTATCTCTCTTCCTTTGGTGTCCTGGTCATCAGCTAACTTATTCCCAGGAAACTTTCCTGGTTGTTACCGCACCCCAAGGAGCTCTGGGGTTAGGGCTACTATCACCGAAACCACCAGCAGGAGACTTTGGGCTAGACGTTGGTTCCTCCAGACACCCAGAGACTGTCGCATGCCCCTCTGTATCGTAGGACAGACCCCGGCCCGGTGCCGGAGGCAGGAGGCACAGGCTCCATGAGGGGACTCCTAGGGCTCCTGGCCTCTGTTCTGACTCACCCTCTGTCCTCTACCCGTCCTCCTCCAGAGTGGGTGGGAGACTCATTTGCACAGTTCTGCCCCCCAACCCTACGATTGTCCTCAGTGTAAACCTCCAGGAAGGGTCTGGAAGCCCCTCTCCGGGGAGCAGGAGGAGATTCCGTGCAGAACACAGAGGGCGGTGCCTCACCCAGGGCAGCTGCTCGACGGTGTGACAGCCGGTCAATAGGAGGCTCCCCAGGGTGTGTGAGTCCAGGGCTAACCCCGGTGTAACCCATCTTTCCCTCCGTCGGGCTCTCTGCTGGCTTGACCCAGAGTGACAATCCCAGTGAGCTGAGGGGCAGCACGGGATGTGTAAGCCTGCGTAGGCCACGCTGACTCTGGTGCTTGGGCAAGTTAGCAGTGCCCGCCTGAGACCCCCTCTGACCCGCACCCATCTGTGAGCTCCTATTCACTCCTCAAGACCCAGTTCAGACTGCCCTGCCAGCGAGGAGACCGCCGGGCAGCGTTCCACCAGTTCTTACCACATTGCATCGCAGTCCACGTGTCAAGACTTACTCTCCCTCACGGGCCCGCGGGCTCTGAGGTTGGGGGCTCTGCCTGGCGTCCTTAGGGTCCAAAATTAGCAGGTGGAGCACCTTGCCTTCGACGCACACTCAGTCCCCGCTTGTGCCGTGTATGTGCCCATGGCCGTGCACCTTGCGGGTGGGAGGCTGCAGCCCCAGCACCCGGGGCCAGAACCCCCGCTGCTGGGACCCGTCCGGGAGCACCTCACCTTCCCTGGGACATCAGCACACGCAGCCCAGGGCAGGAGGGATTCATAGGGGAGGGAACCCGGGACAGTCCAGACACATGGCCAGGGAGACTGTGGCAGAGGTAAGATTTCAGAGGCCGAAGAAGGAGAGAGCCCCCAGCAGGAGCCAGGCTGACCCTAGATTCAGGGTTGCCCAGGGCAGCGCCTGGTCAGGGTGGGGCTGGCGACCAGTCCGGGCCTGCAGCTTCTGCCCTGCTTTTCATTCACTCCTGGAAGATGAACGTCCCCCAAGAGGAGCAGGAAGGCTGGGGAAGCCTACAGGCCCATGAGCTCCGGGAGGCGGGGTGGGCTCTTTGGTCCCCAACCTCTGCCCCGAGCGGGAGGGTTCACCAGAACAGAGATGAGGAACACACAGGACATTCCCCCCACAAACATTTACCCACTGCTCTAGTCCCCATGGGCCAGCTCGAGCCCGCTGTCCTCCAGAAGCCTGTGCGGTCTCTGCCCAGCAGCCCAGTTCGGCCCCAGGCCGCCCTATCAGACCCAGGGGTCCCTGAGCCTGGACCCGCTGTGGCCTCGGCTACTATGCCACACCCGGCAGGTGCCTGGCTCAGCTCTGTGCTACCCACTCGTGCAGCCCTGTGAGTGAGGCGCTCTGGGACAGGTGGGGAAACTGAGGCACAGACGGTAAAGTGACTCGGGGCCAAACCTCTCAGCTTCCCATCAGAATCCCAACATGACCCTGTCTGCCCACAGGAGGCTCTTCAAGGGCAGGGATTTGTCACCTCAGTGCAAGCCCCAGACTCCGTTGACATCAGCTGAGGTAAATCGAAGCAAAAGGCCCAGTGGTTTTCCTCCGTGGTGGTGGTTCTGGGCGCCAGCTGCCCGGGACGACTCAGCAATCTGAATGACCGGCCCAGGCTGGGCGGGCAGGGGACAGTATCCGTAGGGTTCCAGTTCCCCCGGGGATTACAAGTGCGGCCAGATGGAAACCAGGTGCTCCAAGAGCCTTCAAATAGCTGTTCCTTCTGAGCCCTATTCTGGGGTGTTTGTGCTTTCCTGGAACCTGGCTCAGCTCCACACCCAGGCCGGGCCTGTTGTGGGATGTTGTGGGGAGTGGGAAGGCGGAGGGTGTCCAGAAAAGGCTCCCAGGGATTTTCTCTAGGATGATCTTTTCATAATAAAATTTGTGCCATCTGTTAGCTTGGACGCGTGCTCTCCTTCTGGGAGCAAAACAGCCCTGAAAACAACACAGACATTGCTCTCTGCAGTCTGCAGTTATCTTGGGGGTGGGGGGCGCGCAGAGCAGATTGTGGGGGTCGCCTGGGGTCGGTTCTTCAGGGGCTTGCTGAGTAGGAGGGGCTAGGCCTGGGCTGTCGCAAGGCGGGACTCCATGCTTGATGCCAGCACGTGCACGGCCAGGCCCCATCAGTCCCTGCGTGGAGGGCAGCTCTGGGCACAAACTCCGGGGTAGTTCAGGTCCTCCTCCCACCCCACACCCCCACCGGGGGCCGAGGGGACCAACAGGTGCACCTGCTTCCATCTCCTACACAGCTTCCTGGGTCCCTGCTCTGCCAGGCCCACGAGACGGAGCCCCACACAGGCACCTTGTCTTGTGAGCCTTAGTGCGTTCCTCTGCAAGGTGGGTGCAATTAGTCCCATCTTGTTCTTGATAAGTTGTTATAAAGTAATTTCCAGGATCTATCCTTCATTAAAAAAAAAAAAGGCAAGCTGAGCAAAGACGTCTAGTAAGCTCTCATTTGTGGTAAACACATGCTTGGATCCAGAGAGAACATTTCTGGAAAAATACCTAAGAAAGTGTTAAACACAGATACCTCTGGACAGGAGGGCTTTTTTTTTTTTGGATTGTCTAATTTTCAAAATCTATTGCATGTATTCTATTTTTATCAAAATATTACAATTTATTAACCTAAATTTTATTAAAATATTGAATAAGTTTATTGAATACATTTATGGAAGTGTACTTAATGATGAAAATCAATCTTACTGTCAACAATAGAGACAGAAAGGACAGGATCTTAAGAGTTATGAGGGAGGAATGAGATCCGTGTGCACAGCGTGCCTGACTCACAGGCAGTGGGGTGTGACCCATCTTTTCAAGTCCCCAAGGCCGGTCCGGGACTCTGGGTGCTGTGGTCACTGAGCAGGGAACCTTCTGGGCTGTTCCTGGCTGGGTTTCTGGCTGCCGTCCAGCCCCACGCTGAGCCTTCATGCTGTCCCCGAGGCCAGGCTAGCCTGGGACTGACAGCCCTGCTCTCCGGAGAGGAGTGTTAATCTGGAGACTGGAGTCTGGCCTCTCAGCTGGCTTGCTCTGCGCTGGTGGGGTCAGACCGCCCTGTCCCCCTCAGGAAGACGAGCCGCTGGGGGCTTCCCAGTCCTGTGCAGGGAAAAGCAGGTGCGGCCAGAGCCAGAGGGGAGGGCTGTCCCCGAACAAACAGAAGCCAGAGTACCTGTACAAACACAGCGGTATAAATGCGTCTTCTTGGCTGACGCGGCACATCTCTGAGCAGACGGGTCCCCGGAGCCCGCCCGCCCGTGACCATGGAGGCCAGAGCGCTCTGGCTGCTGGTGGTGGTCCTGGTGCTGGGGTCCTCCAGCTGGACAGCGGCGTACCAGGGCCTGTGTGAGTACTTCCTCTGACTTCCTCTCCACGCCGCAGGAAGGAGGGTGCTGGTGGCAGAGTGGGAAGGGACACCAGATCCAGGCTCGGGGGGACAGCTTGGGGGCTTGGGGAAGGTGACCAGACCCCCACGTGAATTAGTAACTGCCATTTACCGGACCCTACAAACTGGGTCTTACTGTTTCCATTTTACAGACAAGGAAACAGAGGCTCAGAAAGTTAGTAACTGACCACAGGCAACCCTCCCAGTCGGTGCTGGACCCAGGTTAGCACCCAGGTCTTCCTGGCCTGGCCGGCAGCCCCTGCCAACCCTACTACCCCATTGCCTTCTTGGCTGCAGATTTCTGAATTACCAGCTAGGTCTTGACGCACTGTGTGGACACATTTACCAACAGAAAGACCAATGAGCACAGTTTCTTCCAGAACATTTTCAGTACACACCAACAATTTCCACTCAGCCCTGGCCTTGCACCTGCAGGTGGGGGGTGTGGCCGTCCCATCCACCCAAGTTTGAAGAAATTAGGGTGTGGCTCTTATCAGGTGCCAAAGGCAGTGGTTCCCAGCCTGCGTGCCCGCCAGGGTCACCTGGACGGCTTTGCTCCTCCTGCTGCCCAGGAAGTGCCCCCCACACCACAGGGTCTCTGGGTTCCCAGCCCTAGTGAAACTCGGAAACCACTGGAATGAGGACTCACCCAGTGGCAGGGATAGAGAGGATTTGGGGGATTTCCTGTGGTTTCTGTTTTCCTAGGGAAAATCCCATTAGGTGACAAGGCAAACATTGCAGAACTTGAGACAACATAGTCTTGCTTCAAAAACAATTGTTGAGGACGCAAGGATGTGCCAGGAAGATGGGACACACCAAGCAATCGGGAGACAGGAAGACATGGAAAAGGAAGGGAAAACAGCATGCATTGTGGTTTTCTATTTTGAGTGTGCATCTCCTTTATACTATTCATTTTTTTAGGGGGACAGTTCTTGTGGATAAAACAGTGACGGGGAACCTTGTTTCTGGGTTTGGGGGCCCCCAGATGGCCACGGGTTCCTGCCAGCGGGAGGGAACCATGGTGCGTGGACCCCCAACAGGGCACTGGGGACACACAGTGCGAGGGGCACCCTGGCGGAGGCCAGAGCTCCGACAGGGCAAGTAAACCTTCCGCGGGAAGAGCGTCCTCCTCGAGCAGGTGTTGGGGTACGGGTGGGGTCATGTGCTTCGAACTCAGAAGCGGGGGGCCCGCTGGCAAACGGAAGTCAGCAAACCAACCCGGGGCCAGGCGGGCTCGGCGCTGACCGGGTGTCGTTTGGGACAGCGACGAACCTGTGCGAGGTGTCGCCCAAGGACAGGGTGGACTGTGGCTACCCCGAAATCACCTCCGAGCAGTGCAACAATCGGGGATGCTGCTTCGACTCCAGCATCCCTGGGGTGATCTGGTGCTTCAAGCCTCTGCAGGATACAGGTGAGCCGCCCCGCCTGCCCGGCATCCTTCCTGGGTCCCCGGAGGCCACACACGTCCGGGCAGGACACCCGACGCCGTGGCTGTCCATAGGCGGAGGCCTCAGTCAGAGGAGCCGTGCCCAGGGGCTGTCCCCTGCTGTCCTTCTGCCGAGCGGTTTGTGCCGACTCTAAAAGCCGTTGTTTCGAAAAGGTGTTCAAAGTCAAGGTGCTTTGTACAGGGAGCTAGTTTAAAACTACCCTGGAGAGGAGCAGAAAACGCACCGGTGTGCGAAGCGGGGCCAATGTCTGAAGCTACATTCAGCAAACAGCACTGTCGTTTGTGATGCGCTCCTGGTGGTGTAGACAGTGGTGGCTCTGGGCACGGAGCCTCGGTGTCTCTCTGCACCCCCCCATCTTCCCCCACTCTGCCTCCACCCAAAGTGCCCCCCTTCCCTTCCTCCTCAGTGCAGTGGGGTCAGGACAGCCACTCCGGGGAACCCCGAGTCAGCCGCAAGCAGGTGTCTGCACACACGGGGTGGGGGCAGGGGTGGGGTGTGCAGCCCTGGCTCCGTCAGTCCCGTCCCACATTTGGGGCGTGACGTCTGCTGGAAGCCACCTGGCAGTCCCAATGCCAGCTCATCTTCTAAGAAGGACACAGGCGCCTACACAAGGCACCTTCCTGGAATCGGCACGCGCCCTTTGTCCCCAGTAATGAGGGAGTGGGGCCGCCTTCCAGCTGATGCCGATGATGGGGCCCCGCCCACGGCCGCAGGCCTCCTGTCCCTTCTTGGCAAATCCAAGCAGAGGCTCAGATAAGGCTTTGGGACTAGGAGGGAGTTGTCCATTGCCTCTTTGCTGGCTGTCCCCATTCTTTGGGGGCCCCTCAGGGGGGAGAGATGGGGGTGTTACATCTTCTCCTTTGGGTGCTGACAGTGGCCCTGCCCAGGCCCATCCTTTCTATCACCTGCCAGAAGCCCTAGGTTCTGGTGGCACATATGGCTATTCTCCACGAGGTCGGACACTCAACACTTTCCCAGTGACTTGGGGAGAAAGCAGCACAAGGCGCTGACCTTGGAGACTGTCTTCACCTTCAGAAGCCCGGCACGTGGCGGGTGAGGCCGAGGCTGGTCATGGGGATGCATGCTTGTGCTTTGTTTCCAGAATGCAGATTCTGAAGCAACGTCCACTGGCCCTGGACACCCCGGGATACAACCTTCTGCACTCAGGGCACCTGCCTGTGTCCTCTGCCAGCTGCCGCGCGTCCCCGCTCTTCTCCCGCCTGCTCCCGGCAAGCCCTGCTGCCAGCTAGCGCCTGGGGCCTGATGTCTTTACCAATAAAGATGCTGTACTCAGCCGTTCCTCGTTCCTGAGACTCGATGCTCTTGTGTTTTATTTCTGCCAAGGGGCTCTCCTTTCTCGGCCTCTCCCAGACGGGGGTGGCGGGAGGGGGTGCGAGTGCCTCTGGCCCAGAGCCTCCCAGGCCCCTCCGACCGGAAAGATGACCCCTAAGCAGCCGCATGGTTTGCGTGAGGCTGTCACCGGCCTCAGACCGCACCTGCCATGGCGGGGGGCCCTGCAGCCTTCTCAGGGCCACCACCTCGGGCAAACTCAGACAAGACATTTCAGATGTAAGGTGCAGAAAAAAGAAGATGATTACCGTCTTCCTTCATGGAGAGAGCAAACCAATAAAACCGTCTCACCAACTGGCACTTTTCTGTATTTATCCGCAAGTGAAGTGTAACTCCTGTGACTCGTTGGAGGCCTTCTCTCACCTGTTTCTTCTGAAAACGGATGCAGCTTTGTGAAGAAATGAGCTAGTCTCACCATGAGGATTCCATCCCAGGTTCTCAGGACGTCCTAACGACCCCTAGATACAGGGTTGTTCCCTCCATCCCTGACTTTCTGGGACATGTATCTCCCCACCGCTGCTACGCGGGGCCCCCAGGTGGGAAGCTTAGCGCGCACCCCCGCTCGGGACGGGGTCCCATGGGCTGTTCTGCCGGCTGCGCTCCCTCGGCCAGAGATGCGATTCCCCGCGTGCTCCTTCCTTCCGAAGGGCCTTCAGAAGGTAGTGCAGCCCACAGAAGTGGGGTGTCTTGGTCTGAGTCACCCTCTTACTGAGAAAGAGACCCCGGCTCCCATCAGAACTCCTTGTTTTGGGACCTGCACTTGGGGCCAGGTCCCCAGAGCTGACAATGTCCCGGGAGGTGAGATATCATTACCCTTGCCTTGCAGATAAGGAAAGATAAGGAAAAAGACTTTGAAAGTCCCGTGCAATGGGGTCTGCTGCGAGGGGGCCACGGCAAGACGCCCAGGCTTCTGAATCTAAAGCCCTGAGGTCCCGGGAGAGCAAGACCCCCACTGACGCGTTATCCCCCCCCCGAGCAAGTCCTCACACCTGGGTGCGGGTGGCAGCCGTCCTCCAGCTGCCGGCTGCAGTGCACTCGCCACACCCTCCCCCAGCGAGGGGACACCTCCCTGTCTTTCCTCTTGGAGGGTCCTGAGTCCGGATCTGTTCTCCGTGGCTCCCCGCTGACCCACTCCAGGGGTGAGCTGAGCAAACAGAGCCCCACCTCTGCGGGGCCACCTCACCCCCAGTGGCTCTCAGCGCGAGTTCCCACGGCCCTGGGTGGCCCGGGCTTGGACTCCGGGAAAATGCCCCGGCATCTTGACCGACAGCTGAGGAATCACTGCCCCCAGGCCAGCCGTCCCAGGGGGCGCTCGGGCGGGGGCGGGGGGGGGGTACCAAAGAGCTGCTGTATCCTCTGCCTGCGGCTGCCAGGCCCTCAGAGGAGGCTTGCCACCCGGTGACCAAACGGGCCCTCGGGGACCTGCAGCTTCCAGGCGTGGTCGCGCACCTGCGGAGTGAGGAGAGGGCTCAGGCCTGGCCGGGGACAGGGACAGCCCCTGGCCCCATGGAGGCACGAGGGTCCCCAGGCTCCACACCCCGCCCTCCCTGGATGCAGCTCAGGAGCGCCGCCCAGCAGCCGTCACCCCTCACAGACACTGCTGTCGCCACCTGCCGCCTCACTCGCGGGCTGGATCCGAGCCACAGACACCATCACGGGGGCGGTCCTGCCCCCTGCCCCCACCACCTGCGGCCATGTCTTCTAGCCCATTGCTGCACGCTCCAGTCTTGGAAGTGTCTTCCCGGGTAACTCGGGGAGACCCCAGGTCAGACTCAGACATGGAAACAACCTTCACCCACAGCACAGGGGCCTCCTTCCAGGGACCCCCCCACCTTGCTCAGGAGAATCAACCTGGGGGGTTTAATCGTCTCATCTTGGGGCTCAAAGTTCTCCCCCAAACCTCTCTCTGTTGTTCCTGCAGGGGGCACAGGGATCTTCATGCAAGTCATGCTTGACTGTCTGCTCCATGGTCGGGGAGGGGGGGGAGGCTGTCCCGGGCAGCGTGAATGCTAGCACCGCCCCCCCAAAGCCAATAGCCTCACGGATGCTTCAAGGAATGGATACAGATGTTACAGTCATCTGGGGAGCTTCCAAAAACCACAGAGGCCCGGCAAGCCTTGGTCTGCACGGTGGGGCCAGGCCCCGGCTCGGGCCAGCCAGGCAGGCAAGCTGGGCACCTCCATCTGTGTGGGGCAGACACGCAACAACGAAGCAAAGCGGGTTGTCGGGGAGGACGGGATCTCCAAGTCCGAAGTGCAGAGGCTGACCCAGGGCTCAAGATTGCCAATCCTCTCCAGCCTGTGTCAAACCAAAGCAGCCAGGTAAACCTGTGGCTCACGCGTCCCGGCAAAGCCTCTGGGCCCAAAAGCCTACAGACATCCGGAGACCCTGCCAGGCCACCTTAGAAAAATACTGCACTAAAATGCCATTTATCTATATCGCTCGGATTTAGGGCACCCCCTTCAGTTTCGTGCCTCAGCCTAGCCCTGTCTTGAGCCCATGGGGGGCTGTGGTATGCTCTCAAATGAGTTCACAGAGCGCCTGCCGCCGGCCAGACCGCTGACCCTGGTGGCAGGAGACACCCCCATGCCCCAGCCAGGGCACCGGCTGAGGGGCCAGCCGGCTGACCTGGTCCAAACCCCAGGGACCACCAGCCCTCTCTGCTGGCGAGCATGTGTACCGCAGCTTCCGACCCCTCCCAGCCGCTGCCTGGCTTCATTCCTCCCCCTTCTAGATAAGATTTATGAGGATACCCAATCTCTCGGCCACCTCTGCCTCCTGCCAGCTCCCAATCCTGAGCCAAGCCCCATTTCCTTGAACGTCCCCAAGTCACATAACACACGCCCAAGTCCTATAGTTGATCCTTCCTAACGCCGTCTTACCAAGGTTCCCCACTGAGTGGTGTCCCTTGTCGCCCCAAGTCCACCAACCTCACTTGACAGCATGTGTGTTCCTGAGGTCTGGCGCAGGAGGGCATCACCAAGACACAGGCTGAAGGCTTGGTGGGGAGGTGGGGGCCCAGAGACGCATGGTCTTGACCAGTGGTTCTCAGTGGGGCCTGCGCAGCCGTCGGGGGTATTTGGAAATTGGTGGCACGTTTCTGAGCATCATACAAATGGGGGGGGGGGCTACTGGCATCGAGTGGACACGAAGCCAGACACGGCAGGGGTCTGTGGTGCGCCAGGGTGTCCATGGACTTCCCGCTGGATGCCCAGGGCAGACACAAACCTGAACCTACTTCTGTCTAAATCCTGACATGAAGTTGTCGTCTGGGTTTTTGCAAAGTCTGGAGATGCCAGGGTTTCCCAGGAATGCAATCTGATGAGAATCGAGCGAAGGCTTCGCTGAGCTTGGAGCTTCGGCCAATGGGTCGTTTCAAACACGTCGTCGCTAGGGACGGGGCCCCACGTGGCTTGTGAGTAGTCGGCTGGCGCTCCCTGCCTTCCTAGGCCACGCACTCACGGGAGGGGCAGGGGTTTGTGCAGGGGAAGCCACCACGCCTGCGACACCTCCCCCCAGGCCATCATGCAGGGCACGCACGGAAACGCACGGTGTCGCTCCATCCACCCTCGCGCTCCCTTTGCTCCTCCTATTTTATGGGGCATTATGCACGTTTATTTTACTCTGTGTGTAGGCATGTTATTAAGTATAAAATTAGTAAGTGTAACTTCCTTTCAGGAGATCGAAATGGGTCTTGTGAAATCCTTGATAGGAAGAGCTGGATTCTGCTGGGATGAGCCTCATCTTCCACCTCCCACCGAGGCCTCCTGCCTCTTCTTGCCCAGCCCCTGCCCCCCCATGAGCGGGGCAGCCCCAGGAGACCCCTGTCTCCCTGGCCTCTGTTTGTTCCCCTCCTTTCAATCTTAAATCTGAATCATGCCTTTTGAATCTAAAAAGTCCCAAAGGCTGGCAGATGTGTTCTCTGGCTCCCCTAGGACCACCCCCGAAATCCCCTGCCCCCTCCTCCCCAGGTCAGATGAGGGAGGCTCACCAGGCCGCAGAAGCAGGGATACCAAGACCTTGGCTCACACCTGCCCCAGCACTCGACCTGGGAAGGTTGGGTCTGTAGCTGGGTCTGCGTCCCTCCAGGGCCAGGATAGAGCTGGTGAAAGCCCTAAAGCACCGTGGTCCCTCCCTTGCTCACCACCTAGTCCCTCCCTCCTCCCCCGTCCTCCCTCTCTCCCCACTAATACCACTGACGTACCTACCAATTCCAGGAAATCCTGGTGCCAACCTGACCTGTGTGTCAAGGACCAGGATCCCCGCAGGGGTGAGTCACACTCCCTCACTCCTGCCATCACAAACTGACCTCCAGTCTCCATCAATTAAGGGAAAACTCATCTTTGCCAACATTTCGAAGTTCTTCCTCATTCTCCTTTTCCTATGGTTGAGCCGGACCTCAGGTGTGGCCTATGCCTTCCATCTCCCACCGCCAGAGAGGTGCTCTGTGTGGGGGAGAGACCTGGACTGGAAGGGGGGAGGGTCTCGGGGGAGCACTGGGTGCCCTGCCCCCTACACATGATAAAAGAGCGACTTGGGCTCCTCTAAGGAAGGCTCCTTGCTGCAGGGCTGTCCTGTCTCACGGACTTTACTTCGCGGAGCCCCACAGCAGCCCTGCGAGGTATGGGCTACAAGTGAGCGAATAGAGGCACAGAGCATGAGGTCAAGAGCCCAAGGTCACACAGCAGAGAGGGGGTCGGGAGCCCCCAGTCTGGTTCCAGGGTCTGCAGACACTCCCCCAGTCCCAGCAGCTCCAAGCTCTCAGAGTAGAGGAGGGGGTCCTTCTCGGTTCATGGCCAGGGCACCGGGTGGGGTAGCCTCTGGGGGAAGGGGGGAGAGAGGCAGGCGGCTCCAGGGCCCTCAGGTCAGTAAGGAGCAACGGCTGCTTGGCTGCTTTGCGTCCCACCAGAGAGAGTTAGAGGAGCTCCACTGAACCTGCAGGAGACAGAACGGTCTGAGAGGACACCCCAAATGTCCTAGGACCCCACCTGGGTGTGCACTAGCCCAGGGGAAGCTGAGGGACAAGATGAACAGCTGTCTGGGGGAGGCTTGCAGAAGTCCTCGCCACCCACCCCAGCCCCCTGGGACTCACTGAGAATTCCCCCCAGGGTGGGCCAAGCAGGACCTGCCCCCTGGTGGAAGCCAGGACCCCCGTGAGCCCCCAGCTCCCTGGGCAGGAGACCCTGGACTGAATTTACCTGCAGGTGCCTGGGTGGGGGGTTTAAGTTCAGCAATAGAGAAAAATCAAGTGGCTGTTTTGTACAAGGAATTTTTAAGTGAGGGTGAATTATGTGTCCGTTACACATTTTGTGCGTCTGCCCAAAGTCTGCAGCTGCCTCTCATTCCCCGGGATCTGTGTGAAGGACCCCGGGGCAGGAGTAGGGACCTGGAGAGGGATGCAGTTCCCCAGAGTGTGCTGCGTCTGCGGCAGGGGCGGGGCGGGGTGGGTTCTGCCAGCAGGGGTGAGGTGTTGGGGGGCCTTTTGGTTTTGCCGCAGGTGTGACCGTCTCATGGTGGTGCCTCCAGCCACGCGTCACGGCGGCTGATGCCCAGAGAGGTTGGTAGAGCTGGAAGCCAGGACTGATGGAGCACCTGGCCGGTGAGACGCCGAGTGAGCACTTGAGATTTGCTAGCTCTCCAAGTGCTCCCACACGAGCCCACGGAGTATGTTTTTCAGAAGAGGAAACAGACACGAGCCAGGCAGTACTTTGGTAGGGAATTTGCAGCCAGTGAGGCTGGCTTGTGAGGACGCATCAGAAGGAGGCCTCCCAGGGCTCGGAGCCCTCCTGGAAGAGCGAGGTCGGGTGACGGCCCCTGCCACATGTGGGCCATTCTGCTCTGCGTCATGTTCCCAGCCGCATCAGACACGGGGGAGGACATTACCTTGGTCCTGGGTCTCAGCCTCATGTAAAGTCCCACAGTGATCTGCCAGCTTTAAAAACGTGACGCTGAAATGCACGAACTAAGTTTGAGCGATTGCTTCTAATGACTTGCTTGCCAGGGGCCCAAAGTCCCCCAGAGCCCAGTTCTTACCCTGAGTTCTGCGGGACCGGCCAGAGTGGGGGTGTCTCCCAGGGGGACGGGGACGTTTCAACAATGTTCTTGGCTGGGGACAGCCAATGTTCATAGAGCACCCAAAGAGCGTTTACCAATGTTAAAATTGGGGGCTGGGAAGTGCTAGGATGTGGGCTGGAGACTCTTTTTCCCCTTTACCCAAAGTGCAGTGAGAAATCACATATTTATTCTTACTTTGCAAACGATGACGTTGAGAGAAATTTACCCAAGGCCACAGCCTTGCTGAGGTTCAATGCTGGGATATGCGGGCTGCTTTTGTGGGGCCACGGGCCGCATGATGCCCCTCATGGCACCATCGGGCACCCTGGCCACTCAGCTGACCCCGGGGGGCCCCAAAGGGCACCCATTATGCCTCCACCTGCTGGTCAGAGCACCTCTGAAGTATGCACCCATCAGTGGCTCACAGTGAATTCACGTAATGAATTGGGTTCCATAGGACCCAGGGGTCATTTTGAAATCGAATACCTTCCTCACCGACTTGGACATGGTGTATGTATGTAGAACCTTCCAGAACCCACAGAACGAAAACTTTGACTTGCCTGGGAGAAGCCGAACCCCCTTGCTGCTGGCGTAAAGGGGAGAGAAATGCTAGGCTTTCCACCCCTTACACTCGCGCTGTGGCCATCGACCTGATTATTACTTCCTGTCACGTGTGCGTGCCTTTCCCCGACCCTCGGTACTGCTGGGCGTTAAGAGTGTGGCTTCAGCATTTCTTGTTTGGCAGTGGCTCCTTCTGCGTCGGCTGCATGGCTCTGTCTTGTCCCAGAAGACGCTGGCCGGTCACTGGGATTCCTCACTCTGTTCTAAGAGTCCTTAAACTCTCAGTGGCATAAAGAGGAAGGTTTTGCTTCAAACTCAGCCACAGGGTCGAGCTGGCAACAGACCCGGTGGGGACATTCGGGGGCGGGGGGAGAGATCAGGTATAGTGGGGAGTCTCAGGATGGCTGCAGGGTTGGCACTTCGGAGCGGAGAAACTGAAGGAACGAAGGGGGTGGGCGCAGCCTCAGACCACGGCCCAGTCCCGGTGAGGTCTCCAGCCAACCAAAGTGCCCCTTGGAGGAATCCCTTCGGGGCAAGACCAGCCTGGCCTGGGCGCCGTGCTGGGTCCAAGGGGCAGCAACTGGGTTTGGGGGGCAGCGGAGTTCTCTCTGGTTCCACCAGATTCTCTTGGATGGACTCTGGGTTGGCCCGCAGCGCAGCACTTGTCCCGGAAACTTTTCCCTCACTGCGTGTTTGCTCTGAGGCCCTTCAGGGTCCTGGGCGGCAGAGGCTGGACATTCTTTCTCCTTCTCAGACCTCTAGTCTTCAGGGTTAAAGAGGAGCTGTCATGTTCTGGAAAGAGTTAGACATCCTCCAAACCTCGTCGGCAAACCGTGGCCAACGACCGTGGCTACATCAGAGGGTGTTAAGTGGCTGTGACAGCAAGACACAGTCTCGGGAAAACCTGGGAGCTCAGAGCCAGCACACCTTGGTGGCCCGTAACGTTTTGGAGGGGGGGTGTCTCAACCTTTCTGAGCTGGGGCGATCCTTCTCGTATGCTGTGTGTTGCTTTTGAAAGCTACCGTGGTTTCTAAGTGAAGGCCATGTGCATGGTTGTACGCACACGACACGGCCAGAACAGGCACATCCCTGGGGACAGGAAGTAGGGTAGCGGTTACGGGCTTCTTTTGGGAGTGACGAAAATCTTCTGGAACCGGAGAGTGGTAGCAGGTGCGGAATTCTGTGAGGACATCGGAAAGCAGCGAGTCGTACACTTTAGCAAAGCACATTTCATGTTGGATAAGCTCTCTCTCTCTCCATATGTGTAAATATAAACCCAAATGTGATTGTCTCTCTCTTTGTTGATTTACTGACTTAGACAATGTCTGACTTTCTGCTCCAAGAATTGAATTTACTCCCAAGACTTTACCAAGGGCCACAGTCTGGGCCGGCTCGTCTTGTCCTCAATGCCATTGGTCCTGCCAGATGGCCCCTGGGGGGGCCTTGTCCCCTTCCAGGTGGACCCACCTCCAGCTTCCGCAGCTCGGGCCGCAAGGATCATTAGCCACTTCTCACGGGGCAGCTGCCTTTGCCCCTATTGGCCTGAACGCTGCAGCCTTTCTCTCCTTGGTTTGGGGGTCCCGGTGCCCCCCTTCTCCTCCATCCTACAAACCTGCCTCCCCGGTGCGTTGTCCCCCGGGAGGGGTGGGGGGCTCCGTGGCTGGCACTGCATGGCCCCAGTGCCCGCTAGAGAGAGCCCTCGGACACCCACATGACCCCTGGCTTCCGTCTTAGTTCTCACCTACCCAGGGGTATTCTCTGTCTTGGGATGTGCAGAGATCCCTTTTCCTTCGGCCACCTGTTCTCAAAGATGACAACCGGATGAGAGAATCAGGAGAAACGAGTCAAGTGCCGAGGTCACGGTGCCCACAGGCCAGGCTGCCGGCACTGCTGCTTGTGGCCAGATCAGCATCTCCCAAGAAGGCAACACTGAGCACAGACCACGCAGCTAGCGGCTCGCACAGCAGGAAGAGCGGATGGAAGGAAGCAGCTGGGGTGACGTCAGCTGATCCACCAAGAAGGTTCCCTGCCACAGGGTTTGACCCCCTATGACTTACGTCCTTGTCACTCTATAGAATGAGGTTGCCAACAAGAGCACTTACTTTCACTGCCAAGGCCATGGCCACGTTCTCAGCAAAGATTAGCACCCTTGGGTGGGGTAGGACCTTCTTGGGCTAATCTTTCCTGACCACATCACTGAGGCCCCCCCATTCCCATCCCCCCACACACCTGCAGCCCCTGAGTCACCATGTCCAGGTGTAGCAGGCCAGAGGGCTAGAGAGAGAGCGTTGGCCACGTGGGACCCTCAGGGCACCGTGGAAGTGCGGGGGCATGCGCCGGGGCTGCAGGTCCCCACCTCCTTCTCTACACACCTGTTGTACCTGCTGGATTTCCTTCCACTTGCGTTTCAGAAGAGCTTCTGTGATTCAAATTGTAGGTCGTCAGGATACCTACAAATTTTCAGATTTGTTAAAGCCTGGTGGTTATTGTAGAAACCACCACAGTGTCCATCAGAAGGCAAACGGCTGCAGGGATTCTGGAACATTCCCACGATGGTGTGCACACAGCTGTTGAAGCAAGACTAGGGAGCGCCGTACCCCCTGGTGTGGAGCGCTATCCGTGACGCCGTGTGAGGGAAGGAAAGTGAGGGGTGGAGGGCTGGGGGTGCCGTGTCCATCTCTCTGGGTGTGACAAGGGGAGAGTGGATAAACTGCTATCTGGTGTCAACTCTGGGAACCTCACAGGGTGCGCTTGGGATGGGCTGCGGGCAAGATTGTTCACTTGTGTATTGTTTGTTAAAACGAACATGGAGAATTTTTGTGACTTCAAGATTCTAATGAAAATAATTTTGGAAAAAGTGTGGAAGGCATGGGAATTTTGATGGGGGAAGGTGAGTGGTTTGGGAGCACAGCACAGCGTCTGGGGACAGAGAAGCTTGGGCAGGAAGAAGGGACAGGAAGTGCTGGGTCGACGGGGCCTGGCTTTTCTCTCTGTGTGTCCTGCACGCACACCTTCCTCCACACTTACGAAAGTAACCTGGTCCTCCCCGCCACAGTCTTGCCCAGGTGATGTCCCAGAGTGACACCTGCACCCAGACCCCCCTGAACCCCAGTGCTGAACTATATGGGGTTCCCAGAGCTGACTCCTGGGGACACTCGCCCATCATCCTGCCCCTCGGCAAAGTACCTGGGAGAAGCTTCCTCGGGTCATGGGGCATGGATTCCCCCAGGCACTTCCTATGACCAGACAGACCCTCCTCCTTCACTCTGGGTCCCAGAGAGTCTTCTTCCCACAGCAGGAGGGTGACAAAGGGGCCAAGAGCCCTGCTCCCCTGCTAGACCATCACCCTCTGAATTAAGCCTTAGCCACTGCCTCGGGCAAGTGGTCTAATGCCTCAGAGCCTTCCTTCCTCACCTGTGAAATGGGGCTGACTGGGCTCTCTGGCCCCGCCCCAGGAGGACGTTTAAATGCGATGGTGCATGAAAGTGCCCTGGACCCTGTGCTCCCACAGAGCAAGTGGGGGCCTGGCACGACACCCCTGTCACTCTCTTCTTCCCAGCTTAATACAAATCTGTTATAACGCTGACCCAGGAACTGCTCCATTAAGACGGAGGCCCAAGGGGGCCTGGGTGGCTCAGTCGGTTAAGCATCCAGCTCCTGGTTTCAACTCAGGTCGTGATCTCAGGGACGTTGGATCGAGTCCTGCATCGGGCTCTGCGCTCAACTCAAAGCCTGCTTGAGACTCTCTCTCTCCCTCCCCTTCCACCCCTCTCATCTCTCTCTCTCTCAAATAAATAAATAAATAAAATCTTAAAGAAAACCAAAAATCAAAAGTGAGTCTCCCCCACACCCCAGGCCAAGTTCTTCTGGCTGGTGTGAGAGCTGGTGTCATGGAAAGCAAGGAGAGAGAAGTAGAAATTTGAAAATAACAATGCTTTATTTGATATATGTCACATTTTCATAAGTGGCATCTAATTTCAGAAAACAAAGGTCAAGTCTGCAAAAAATGCACGTACAAATCTTCTAAGGAGAAAACTCTACAGAAATATGCACAACAGGACCACGGCCTGTAGGGTACAGTTAGAAAGCTCACATTCTAGGGTCTGCTTGGGTCTCTGCTCCAACGGAGCGGACAGCCGATGGCACAGGTGCCTGGGAGAGCTGATGTTATTTTTAAATATATATATATATATATGTATATATGTTGTGTTTCCCTACAAGAGTGCAAACCTCTCGCAGAATATAAGCGACATTATTCCCTAAGTAACAAGGCAAGATCACTGTAAAGTCATCCATACAGTGTTATAAAAACCAGGGATTATACAATCACGGATTAGATACACAGATGTGTGCACACGTTTGCGTGCTGATTGAAAACGTTACTTGCATTGACTCTTGCTTTGGAATGACCAAGGGCTGACGCTAAGTAGCTCTTAGGCTAATAAAAGGAACAGTTTGCGCCAGACTCCGCTCTCTCACCAGCCTGTCCGCAAAGGAAGATACAAACGAGGGGAAAAGGGTTGGTTACAGAGAGTAACTTTTTAAACATACATGTTCTGTCGAGAAACTTACCTCTCACCCCCTTCTACAAGGATCGTGAGACTCCAAAAATGGAAAGCCCACCGTGTGGCTTTGGTGGTCCATTGTATTAGCAGTTTGGATGATAGGATCCTTTCCATCATTTTTAATTGGCCGAGAACTTAAAAATGAGATATATATGATTAAACTCAGGCAGCCTCTATCCCAAACGTCACAGAAAAGAGATCCCTGCGGTACACGATGACAGAATTGTTCAAAAATAATGTAAAACTATAAGAACAGAAGAGCTACCATGACCATCGAAATACTTCCAGAAAAACCGAGACCCACGGCACTGTTAACGATCGGGCTGCAGTCTGGGGTCTCCAAGAACCTGTGAATATAGGTCTCTCAACCTTAACCCCACATTCCCCTGACTCACCTCTCCCTCAGGCCTAATGGATTCGTCCACCAGGAGAGGGCACCTTAAAGGCCCCCCAGGAGGGGAGGTTGTCTTGGTAACCTGTCCTGCAGAAATGGGCAAGCACTATTTCTAGAAACTCCCACTCTGCCCCACGGCTGGGCTAGGATCTGCTGCTGGGCCAGGGCCCCAGGCAGGGAAGGCAGGAGGAAAACCGTGCACCTGCATAGGGGCCAGCAAGGGCCTTCTGCAGCCTCCTTCCCGGGAGACCGGTCTGGGGGTCTCAAGAACCAGGCCCAGAGCTCCGACACCCACCAGCAGGGCCTCAGCATCCCACCCAGCTCGCCCGGCCCTGCTGCGCGTTGGGAGTGGCTCCCGAGTGCAGAGGTCACAGCAGGTGCCTTAAGGTGAACAGAAGGAGAAACCATTTAACTGTGCACAAAACCAGGGCCCCATTTAAATTCACGTGAAAAGTGTAGGCCAAGGGCACCCCAAGGTGATCAGCGGGATTCTCTCTTCCGTTTACACAGATGTTCCCGAACAGAGAGAAGAGCTGCTCTGCTGGGAAAACTTCAGCCGAATGTAAGAATTTTGAGTTTTGCTACTTCTTATTTATGTGGCTTGGGGTACGTGCTGTTCCCCAAATTTGGTGTTCCTGCTTAGGGCCTGAAAGCCCAGCTCTGAAACCAGAAGGCCAGTGAGAAACGCACGTGTGCTGTGGCCGTGTGCTCGGCTTGGGCGGCAAGCCAGGTGGTCGTGGGGTCATGGGGTGTCTCCCGGGAAGGAGAGGCAGATCCGGGCAAGCCCAGCCCTCTGGCGGTGGAAGGACCCCCAGGCAGGCTCTGCCTCTCCCTCCCCACAGCCTCAGAAAGCAGAGGACAGACACAGCCAGCAGGCTCCCCCGGGGCTTGTGATGAAACAAGGACACTTTTATGCCCCTGCTCCCTCCTCTTGGTCTTCACAATGGTCTTTATGCCACGAAAAGCCCCTACGCTGTGCCCCCCCCCCCATGGCAAACCCTGGCCCTGGCATACCTAGTATGCACCATTGTTTTCTCCTTTGATGCTGGGAGACTCTTTTGGAGACCAGGGAGGCATCAGGGGCTCTGAGCCAGACCTAGGCTCACATGCACCATGGACACTGAGCAGCTTTATGTTAATGCAAAGCAGGTCTCCTCGTTGGCCTCAAGTGTGCGCAAAAGCCACAGAAATGTCTGTTGGAGGAACGATCCAGGTTGGCATGTTCAGAGGTGACACACAAAATTGGGCTAACGCTAAACCTTTCCGTCTGCACAAAGATAAGGAAAAGGAATGGGAAGAAGGCCCAGTGTTCTCAGAAACTCCAGTTACACCCAGCAGAAGGCTGGGGGCGAGGGTGATCTTCACTCCGCCCTCGCGCCCTGCAGGCTTGTGTGGTACAGACGGGCGAGCTGAGCTTGCAAGTGTGCAACTGGGTTTCTTCCCCGCCTCCGGCTGCCGCTGGCCCCAGGGAGTCTCCGGATACGGGCACTGCAGAGGCCGGTTATCCCAGAGGAATCTCCCTGACACGAGAGGCCAAGGACAGTGACCCAGAAGGATCCTGGTGTGAATGTCAGCTGGGCCGAGGGACGGCAGGTGGGTCTGCAAAGGCAGGGAGGTGCAGAAGCAGCAGAGGGAGCTGGTGGGCACACGGCACCATTACAAGTGGGTTCCACACGTGGGGCGCCCACCCTCCGATTTTGCAGACCAGTTCGAAGGCCAGGCCCTAAGCCCCACTGCCCTTGGAAGTCCTGGCTCTGGGGGAGCTAAGGCAGCGCACAACACCAGGGTCCTTCGGGGTCCTGCTCATGTCCACTGCGGGGGCCCGACCTCGGGAGGATGTGCTTTCCCATCGCAGCTGTCTCTACAGAGACCAGGCTGGAGAGGACGGTTTCCAGGAACCGAGAGCCACGAGCGAGGGCTGTCCCTCTGAGGAGTCACTGCCAGTGCGCGTGTCCCCCGAGAACCCTCTGAGGCAGAGGGGACAGGAGGGGACCAGAAGGGAAGGCTCAGGTCTCAGCACGTGGGGGTCTTGGCAATTTCTGAGGTTGTGGCCAATGTGACCAGGCAGGAGGAAGCGGGTGGGGAGTCTGGGAGAACAGAGGGAAAGCACAGAATTTTAAGACAGTCCCGCCTAACACATGAGGGTGTCCGAGAGGGAACAGTGACTGTGTACCATCGGGGCGCTAGACCAGAACAGCAGGCAGTAACGCAGAACTCTTACTAGACGCGCAAGTATATCCAAAATGCAGCCTCCAAACCCATTTTGCCTGGTAAGAGGTAAGCAAATCATTTTGAATTTGAAGCATTTAACACTGAACACAGGTAAGAATTTTATATAAAATATTTTATTAGCAGTCTTTATTTCTTCAGTGTCTAGCTTTATACTCACACACTCCGCACCTCCCCGTCTTGGGGGCTCGGTTTTTCCTTTGTCACATTCCCCTTTACCTGGCATTGGATGAAAGCCTCAGCGGGCGTGGGCTACACTCGTCACCATCTGCCCGGCAGGCCTGAAGCGAGGGAATTCTGTCTTTCCCTCTGGGAGTAAAGGATGGTGGAGCATTTAGAGACAAAGCGAACGCCACAGAATAATACTAGGGGAACCCACACCTGGAGCAAGCCTGCACGTGCACGCGTGTACACACACGCACACTTATGCACACATGTGCACACGCACACACACCCCGGCCCTCTCGTGCCCGAGCCAGTCCTCAGGTACGCTGCGCTAAGAAACCAAGAGCGGGCAAGGGCAGAGGAAGGCCTCTCTCCACGAGACAGGAGTCAGCGCAGCCTCCAGGCCGGTGGGGACACCCCCCATGCCAGGCGATGGGTGGGGGGCTAGGGGCACAGGCCACCCTCCCATCTCAGCTTTCTGGGCAGTGACAGCAAGTCCATAATGAGTCGCCACTAAACTAGCATTGCGCTTCATGCTTTCCAAAGTATTTTCGTGTGTATTTGTGCATTACAAACAGGAGGCAATATGGCAAAGGGAAAAAAAAAGAAAAAAAAGGCTCTGGGGTCCGACTGTGGCCCAAATGTCAACTGCACTCTTTCCTGGCGTGAGACCTGGGACCTCGCCCGCCCTCCCCCAGCCCCACATTCTGCACCTGCAGGATGAATACACCCCCTCCCACACTGGAGGCCAAGCTACATCTGGGTTCCTTCCCCCCGGGCCCCCAGTGCCCAGGTCAGCACCCAGCACGTGCGGAGCACCAATGACCATGTTTGCTGAGTGAGGGGATGAACAGAGGACCGGTGTGACCCCCAGCGCAGGGCCCGGGACACCCCAGCGGGGAGAGAGGCTCAGGAGACCAGGGCTCAGTCTTTTCTTCTCTCAGCAAAACAACCGAAGGTGACGCCACCTGTCCTTGACCTCCTGGTAGTGCCCTTCTCAGGGTGGGAACACGGCCTTTCTGTGGTCTCTGGGATGGGCTTTTATCTGAAAGCTTAGGCTCCATTTCCTGACCCAGAAGGCCCCTCACCCAAGGTGACTTTAGCAGACTCCAGCATCTTTTCAGTAGAATGGTTACAGAAAAGGGTTTCTTCCCATGGCACTCATGCAGGACCTTTTCAAGGACAGACTTCTCTGGCTGATACTCAGTGAGGGCAGGAGCAAGGGAGGCACCAAGTGCTCTGAGTGTGGGCACAAGTGGAACGCTCCTGAGGTGGGGCTGGTGCCAGAGCCTGGGCCCTGCAGCTGGAGCAGGAGCAGGTGTGGGAGCAGGTGCAGATGCAGGAGCAGGAATAGGCGCAGGAACAGGAGTAGGTGCAGGAGCAGGAGCAGGAACAGAAACAGGAACAGCAGGAGCAGGAGCAGGTGCAGACGCAGGAGCAGGAACAGCAGGAGCAGGAACAGTGAGCAGGAACAGGAGCAGGAATAGGCGTAGGTGCAGGAGCAGGTGCAGACGCAGGAGCAGGAACAGCAGGAGCAGGAACAGTGAGCAGGAACAGGAGCAGGAATAGGCGTAGGAACAGGAGTAGGTGCAGGAGCAGGTGCAGACGCAGGAGCAGGAACAGCAGGAGCAGGAACAGTGAGCAGGAACAGGAGCAGGAATAGGCGTAGGAACAGGAGTAGGTGCAGGAGCAGGTGCAGACGCAGGAGCAGGAACAGAAACAGGAACAGCAGGAGCAGGTGCAGGAACAGGCACAGGAGCAGGTGCAGGTGCAGGAGCAGGAACAGGAAAAGGAACAGGAGCAGGTGCAGGAGCAGGTGCAGCAACAAGTGCAGGAGCAGGTGCAGGAGCAGGAACAGCAGGAGCAGGAACAGGCGCAAGAGCAGGTGCAGGAGCAGGAACAGGAGCAGGAACAGCAGGAGCAGGAACAGGCGCAAGAGCAGGAGCAGGAGCAGGTGCAGGAGCAGGAGCCGGAACAGGAAAAGGAACAGGCGCAGGAGCAGGTGCAGGAGCCGGAACAGGAACAGGAGCAGGAGCACGTGCAGGTGCAGGATCAGGGGCAGGTGCAGGAGCAGGAACAGGAAAAGGAACAGGAGCAGGTGCAGGTGCAGGAGCAGGTGCAGGAACAGGAGCAGGTGCAGGAGCAGGTGCAGCAACAAGTGCAGGAGCAGGAACAGGAGCAGGAACAGCAGGAGCAGGAACAGGCGCAAGAGCAGGTGCAGGAGCAGGAACAGGAGCAGGAACAGCAGGAGCAGGAACAGGCGCAAGAGCAGGAGCAGGAGCAGGTGCAGGAGCAGGAGCCAGAACAGGAAAAGGAACAGGAGCAGGTGCAGGATCAGGGGCAGGTGCAGGAGCAGGAACAGCAGGAGCAGGAATGGGAGCAGTGAGCCGTGGGCAGTGGGCAGAATCCCAGCTGCTCCCCCTTCTCTCCTGACAAATGTCACTTAAAAGTGATATTCTTTGGAATTCTACTTTCGCCTCTACTCACAAACACGGGAGAGGCTGCACATCTTCTAGGCAAGATTTAATTCTTCTAACTGAAGAATCACGATCCAAGATGAAAGGAATAGTTGGGGCATTACATTCAGAAATTCCGTATGAGAATGAACTCTGGCAAGCTGGCCTGTTTTAAGTCCCAATGTACGCAAGACATGGTCACCTACCTCTTCACCACAACGATTTAAAAAAACAAATCAGTAAGTTGTTTGGACATTATCTTCACCCATTGGAAAAGACATTTTATCTAAGGACCTGGAGACGCAAACCACACCGTTTGCAGCACTGCTGCAGAGGGTTTGTAAGAAAAGGCGGCAGCAGGGGGCACTTGCCCATAAAGAAGGAAAGGAGGCCTTCCAGAGCTGACAGAGCTTCGCTCGGCCCCTGGACATCTTTCTCAGCAAATCCTCCTGCCTGGCTTGTCCGCATACTCGCCACACCCCAGTTAGCGCCCTTCAAAAATCACCATATGACTTAGCATATGTGTTTCCCTTAAAGGAGCCGACAGCCTTCATGTCCCCCAAGATCAGCCCCTTACTCAGTTCCTCGTCTATTAAAGGGATGAATGAATTTATTAACTGGAAAATTGAAATGCGGGGACCATGACCTCCTGGGAAATGACCCCTTCTGAGGGCACAGGTGTACTGGAAACCAGGTTTTCAATCTCGAGGGATCTCACTGTCTCTTTCTGAAGTGGCCGAGACATGGCACGGTTGTCAGTGCAGGAGATGAGCTGCGTGTTGGCGGGGGCAGGAGCGGGATGGGGAGGAGCCTCAGCCCTGCAGTGTGGCTCCAGGCCAGCCCATCCTTGCAGGGTCACAGAGGGGAAGAGGCCTGTAAGTGCTGAGCGCACCTGCTGCGAGGTGGAGGCGGGATCACAGCCATCACCCCCCGCCCCCCGCATTTCACCAGGCTGTTCCTAGGTGGGTCTTCCCACCTGTGACGTCTTGCAGGCAAATCTGTCTTGAAACTAAATGAAGACTCTTTTTAAAGCCTAAGTTAGGTCCTGGGTAAACGATTAATCTGGAAGGTAATGCCACCGTCGTACAGAACAGTGAAAGTCAGAGTGACATTTTAACACACTCCAGTGTGGTTACCTCAAAGGACCCAAGGGTGAAACAGGATCGCCAAGCATTTGCAAGTCAAATCTGCATGTGAGTAAAACTGGAACTCTTTCCATTCTATCAAATTGGGAAATAGAAGCTTTGGGAACAGAACTGAGGAGTCAAAGACCCCTCTAGAGCTGCCAGCACCTTGGAGACCAGGCAGCGCTATTGTTCACGTGAGATTCCAAGCAGGGAGCGACTCCGTTTCCCTCCTTGGCCTCCTCTGAGCTCCCCCTGCGGTCGCACGGCCTCCGAAGGCCGGCAGGCTCACGGCGCCCGTGCGTAAGCCAGAGGCTGTTTACTCCGCAGATGCGCCCGCCGCTCCTGCCCCACAGGGCTCTTACTCTGTGGTTCCGTCACTGGGAAGAAGGAGCTTCTGGTCTGTGACATCGACAGGGGCCCAGCACCGAGAAGGCGAGGATGTCACAGACACGGGGCTTGGGAGGTGGCCTTGCCCACGACCCTGCGCACCGTCTGACCAAGCCACAGGAGCCAGGGCCACGCGGACTATGACGGCTGCTTGCGAGGCCTTGCAGGCCGTGAGGTCTGGGCGCCCTTCCCCCACTGCCGGCAGCTCCCTTCTCGGCATCCCGAGACCCTCCCCAGCCCCCGTGGCTTTGCCGCCCACCCGGCTCCCCCCGCTCCCGTGGACGTAGCTGATGTGCTACGTGAGGAGAGGGACATGTGCAAAAATCCAGCAAGGCTCATCCTCTAGACGGGCGGAATTTTTAGGCGATATTAAGGTGTTTAGAAAGTTAGGAAGAAATAAACAATATATTTTTGCTTAAAATAAGCAGCACGGGGTGGGGGGGTGGGTAGGAAGAAAAGACTTTGGGAAGGTTGGCCAATGTCACCCTCCAGCTTTCTGTACGACTTTTTGGAACGCGTGCAGCCCCAGAGACTTCTCTCTGCTGGGGACCGCGCCCGCGGCTTTCCCAAGTTCTGCCTGAAAATGAGACCCGCTCTGCGCCTTAGTTAAGCCCCCCGTCTCTAAGCAAAGTGTGTTATTTACCCTGAATAATTTCCTTGAACAAGTACTAAAAAGATACAGCTTCTTAAAATGAATGAGAGTTATCGGCTTTTGGCTTGGATATTGACTTCTCCCCGGAGGAGGAGGCAAAACCGTAGGACGACAGTGACAGGCACGAGACCGGGCTGCCCCTGGCCCGGGCCTTCCTCCCCGGCCTCCCGGCCGCTGCTCTGCTGCCCGCTCCCGGGCTCGGCCGCCACGGTGTTAAATTCTGCACAAGGATGTGACACCTTTCTACATCTTCTTCCCAGGTGAAGCCAGAAAGGGAGATGGGAGAGAGGCGCCAAGCCGGCTGGGCGCGGACGGGCAGCACGATGCCCGCGGACCGAGCGCACCGCCGGGGGCTGGGTGGCAGCTGTCTCTGCGGCCCTACAAGGGACCCTGGGCCGCGATGTCTATGTCCATGTCTCCCGACACTCAGGTGTTTTTACCTCTCCGCCCGGATTTTGTATCTCAGGACGAAATAGGCGATGAGGCGCAGGGAGATGAAGAAAACGCCCAGAACGATGAAGTCCAGGTAGAGCTTGGCGTCCTCCACGTCCAGCTCCCTCAGGATGGCCTCCGACTTCTGGAAGTGGCACGTCTCATCGATGCCACAGTGCAGGTCCTCTCGGTCCAGCCCGTAGATGGACAGGATGACCCCTTCGAACCCATACCTGGGGAGGAAGGCGTCGGCCGTGAGCAAGGCCCTCCTCGCGGCCAGGGGACCCCACGCCCTCGCGCCTGCCTCCATTTGCCGAGGGAAACAGGGCCCCCCGTCCGTGATCCACAGGGCGGCCCCCCTCCCTCCCTGAGACCCGTCTTCACAGAAATACTTCCCAGCCTCCCAGCAGCCTCCCAAGACAAACGCATCCAACGGCTTGGCTCAGGTTTTCCCGATTTTTGCTTCCTGCAGAGCCTCTTTGCACAACACCAAGCTGAACGAAGGGGAGGTATTTGTTCAGTGGGGAAACGAGCGGGAAGGCTCTTTGATCTCCTGATAGAGCATATTTTTTAACAGTTAGATATAATAAAGGATCTGATAGCCTTTGAAGGACTAGAGAGCATTTCAATAAAACCCTTCTGCACCATCTCTCACTTGGGTCCAGCCCTATAGTGTCAGAACAAAAACACCAATTTTGAGAAGAAAGACGTGGGTTTCTGATTTCCTGGCGTTGGAGCACGCGCAGACCGCTGAAACTCTGTACGGTGCTTTGTTCTGATTTTGTTTTCCTGAACAATGCATCTGGGTCTGAACTGACATTCTAGAAAAAGAAAGCTTGTTCCCGACTTTGGCTCTTGCGTGTCACATGGAATCACCACAGCTGGGGGAGAAGCGCTCTGAAGATGGGCGTTGCCGGGGAGGCCGACGCGCCAGGACCCGGAGCAGAGAGGATGAGGTCCGAACGCTGCAGTGCCCGGGGGCCAGGACGCTCTTGTTCAAAGATACTAGGATGTTTGAAACATAACTTGGTTTCCACTGGATTTATACAGAGTCAGAACCTTGCTACGAGCGCTGTTCATTCCAGAGACGGACGAGGTTCGTGAGGTGGAAATACGCCCCCACATGGCCCTCTCCAAAATGGGCAGAACATAGGGGCCCACCATGGCTTCTTCAAGGCACAAACTCCTAGTATTTATCTTATCCTTGTGTGTGTGTGTGTGTGTGTGTGTGTGTGTGCGTGTGTGTTCGAAAGGGTGCGGACACACGAGACTTAGGAAAAACTGAAAGGCACCAACAGTCTTGGATTCATGGTGCAAGCATCACGCTGGCATCGAGCTGGTGGCTAAGAAGTGGCTTCTGTCCTTTCCCTCTGTCCACACGGAGCCCCGAGCGCTCACACCCCACACACGTTACCTGACGTAGGAGACATACGACATCCACTGCAGGTAAGCCGGGATCGTGTCGAAGCTGACGAAGAACCCCGAGAAGAGGAGGACGGGGATGGCCGTTACGGGTCCCACAAAGGTCGCCACCTGGGGGGACACACAGGGGACGTGCTCAGGGGCAGCAGGTGGTTTCCTCATGTCCCCTGGGGGCCGTATCCCATGTGTCTGGGGAGAGTCACCAGCAGCTGGGAAAGGGCCAGGGCTCCAGGCTCACACAAGGCCAGGACGGCACTGAGGAGCCCCTGTCTTCCAGCCCGCAGCCTGTGTCCGTGCAGGGAGGGGCGGGGATGTCGTCTTCAGAGATCAGGGGGCCCCAGCAGAGGGAGGGCGAAGAGAGAGAGCCTCCTGCAGGAGGCAGGGACCAAGGCGAATGGCGATGAGGCCACGGGACAGCATCTGGAGGTGCTGCTGCTGTGTCCGAGGGAGGAAGGGGCAAGGAGCACCATTTCCTGGGCACTTGGGGCGTCGGTGGGGCTGAGTGTGTTCCATGGCTATCCGATACACACCATCGCTATGCCTATCCACGGACGAGGGGACCGCCCTGGAGGCTGAGCGATCACTGGCAGTGGGCTCTGAAGACGGAAATGGAGAGCCCATCACACCCAGCGGCAGGGGAGGGGCGTGTGTGGAAGGCCTGGGGTGCACACGATTCACCAGAGTGTGGCTTTGTTTTGGGGGACAGAGAGGCCACCCCTGCAGGAGCTGTAGAAGCACATGGGTTTGGCAGGCTGGGGGGCATGTGAAGCCCCGGGGCACAGGCTGCCGGTGGGGGGCCAAGGGATGGCAGGGTGGATCCCCCAGCGGCAGCAAAACATAGGCATTGAGAGCTTGGTCTCCGAGCCAGCGGCACGACCCTGACCAGATCATGATTCCTCTCTGGGCCTCAGTCTCCCCCACTGTGAAATGGGGATAGCGCCACCCCAGCTCGGGGTGGGGGGTTGCCTGGGGCTCAACGAGCTATGATGCAGAAAGCACTGGGAACAGCGCCTGGCAGGCACTAGGGCCACCTAAGGGCACCTGCTGTTGTCAGTGTGCCAACCCTGACCAGCCATGGCAATGAGGTTCCTTCCCTGGGCATCAACCTGGTGAAGTCAATCCAGGAAGTCGGGGCAGAATTAGGAGGAGGCATTTTCGGGAGGAGGTTCCCGGCCTCACTGGCCCAGGTGGAGAAGGAAGCCCCCCTCCCCGTGTTGTGTCCTCGGCTGGTACCTGCAGGGACGTGGATGCGGCTCCAATGAGCAGACCCAGGGACTGCGCCACCAGGGACGTCATGGTGCCAAGCGCCGCGAACAGCACGAACCTCACGGCGTCGGACGGCTGGGACGTCATCCAGTACACAATGCTGCAGTAGGCCACGGGGAACATGATCTGCAAGCACAGCGTCCGTCACCCCTCGTGGAAACGGGCGTCTCCCGCCCCTTCCACGGGGAATGACGGAGATCCCTTGCCCCTTCACCAACACACCTGGAAAGGCACGTCGGCCATGGTCTTGGCCAGGTAGTAGGCCTTCAGGCTGTACCAGTAATTCAGGTGCTCCCGAAGAAATACTCCCATCTCCAGGGGAACTAGGAGACAGAAGGAGGGCAAAGGGGTCAGGCAGACACAGCCCGCCAGCTGGACGTCCCCCCAGGCGTGCTCGTGCCGTGCTGGGGGCTGCGAGGCGCACCTGCAGTGTGTGGGGCACTCGGACACTGAGCTAAGACCCACGGAACGATTCACCAGCCTGGACAAGCTGCCGACCGTGTTTCTAACCCGAAGGGTCACCGGGCGGACAGTCGAAGAGCGGAGAACATCTACTCGGATACGGAGCATTATCGTAGTGACTCGCACAAGTGTTTCCTGCTAAGCTCGACACTGACCAGTGAGATTCCTCCCGTGGGCAAGATCCCCCAGTCCTGAGCATGCAGGGCCATTCAGGGAGGCGACACTGGGGCAAGTTTTATGCTGGGGTTTACTGTCAGCCTGGAGTGCGCGAGGGCAGCGTGCTCTGCAAACCATCTAGAACCATGGAAGTCCATCTAGAATAGCTTTATTCACTCACAAACCCTGCCACGGCAGGCGGGCGTAATAAGTGAATGAGGTAACAGTTAAGCAGTAAGATTCGAGGGGTTCCAGATTAGACAACTTTTTAGAAATCTCTCTCGTCAGTTTTCCACAATGCTCAAGTTGCTCCATTAGTGATTAATTCCTTTGGCTTAAACATGGCATGTATTTTCTTGTCTAAGAGAAAATACGATAGTCTCTGTCAACAAAGAAAGTGATATTTCAAAAAACCAAGATGTTCTGTGTCACAAAACTCATCTATCGGGCAAGCCATGACCTCGGTCCCCCATTGGCAGGTGGGTATAGGGTCAGGCACTCACACGTAAGAACGGTGGGCATGAGGGCCGCGAACATGAGGAACAGCATGGAGAAGAAGAGGAAGCCGGAGTTACTCAGGACCTTCTTGGCTTCGTTCCCAATCCCCAGGTACAGCAGGCCGATGAGGAGCCCGATTCCAATGTGAGACGTGATCCGCAGGTGCGTCAGGACCTGGGGGAAGACACGGTTCTCGCTGATGGGCGTGGGGGTCGGGCAAAGACCGCGAGGCCAAGGCCTTCGGAGGCATCAGGCCCCCGATTTCTCCTCCAGAAAAACAAGCCCCAGCCCCCCCACACACACAGACACACACACACAGAGACACACACAGACACACACACACACACACACACACACACACACACACAGAGTTTACTGTCACACAGAGACACGCACAGAGACCCACACAGACACACACATACACACAGACACACAGCAGCTTGCTGCTGTTAAAACAGAAGCACTTGCTGTCCTCTGTTAAATCACCTTCACGAATGGCGCGAAGGGCAGTCTGCCTTCAGAGGAGGGGACAGTGCTGGGAGGGGCAGAGAACGGATACAGCTGAGGCCCCTCCCCAGAGTGCTCTAGCCTGAGCAGCGACAAGGCCCCCAGCGGTCAAAGCAGTCCCAGAGGCCCCATTGGGCCCTCAGCTCTCCTCAGCAGGGAGCCTGCCAGATTGTCCACTGTGATGGGTGGACAGGATCACGGCTCCCGGTCTCTCGCCACCTCCTCCCCAACCGGGCTCTGTGCACCTGCCAGCGCCCTGTGCCCCAGGGCCTCCTTCAGAGAGGAGCACCCTCCCACTTGGGCTTGGCCAGAGGAACGCAAGCACAAGAGAGGGTTTGCCACCTCCAGTGGGAACTTTTACAGTGCCCTTGCCATGTTCCAGAAAAGGAGCCGTGTCTCCATTCTGGGTCCCAGGATGAGACACGTAGGGTGGGGCCACCAGCCACAGCCGCCAACACATGACCGCAGCGCAACCTGCGTATTTCCTGTCTAGCCACTGGGGAGTGTTTGTCACGGCAGCATCACAGAGGGAAAGCTGACCCATGCAAATGCAGGGAAAACAGCCTGAGAGCTCAGTCAGGATGAACTAACAGGGAAGTGACCCCGCAGCCCCCTCTGCCCTCAGAGACATTGGCCAACAGCCTTACCGAATCCCTCATGATACTGAGGAAAGTCCGCTTGAAGAGGATGCAGAACTGGGTGAGGCAGCTGGCCGAGAAGCTGTGGCAGCCCTCCATGGAGGTGGAGTCCTGCGGGCACACACAGGAACGGGGGGACATGAGCCGCCAGCCCCGACACAGCTCCCCTTGGCTGAGCAAGAGCCCCCATGCGGCAGGGTGCAAGGCGCAGCATGCAGCCGTCCCGCGGGGGGGCTGGAGCTTTGCATTACCTTTCTCCACCCCTTCAATTGTTTTGCCTGCTTTACCTCTTCAGAGGGCCGGTGCCAAAGAAAAGGGTTCACCTCGGCATCCCCCCCGGGCTCTCTCCTGTGGTCAGAGTCACACATGCCCTCCCGGACGGCTCTCACCAGGCGGCCGTTCTGATCGCCGTATTCGCCAGACGCGACCTCCATGACTGTGGGAGACACAGACGGGTCAGCCCCAGGCCCCCCTGGGGAGGAGCCCCCGTCACTAATGTGAGCCCAGGCCTTGTTCATTTTGCAACGATACAGCCATGAGCCTCGCAGGAGTACTTTTAACGGATTATATGGATGCTGCATGATAGGATAAGCTCATTCTGCAACCAATATTTCATCAGCTCTAAAACCCCCAGCAAGGCCATGTATCATGTCAGGATCCTAGAAATGCAAATTCAGATGGTGATGCCAGGGAGCCTGAGAGGTAACCAGCTCGTGCGTCTATTAACTTATTCACCCAGTGATGTTTCCTGAATGCCTGCCTCGGGCATTCAAGCCCCAGGATTGGAGGCAAGGGATGAGCAAGAGGGGGCTTGCGTGTCCTTCTGGGCTCCACAGGGAGCGGGAGCGATGGGCGCAGAGACAGAGCTTCAGCACCATGGAGAGGGGCCCAGAGCCACTGGCCAGCTTGGGACTGTCAGCCCCACCTCCTGATCCCCAGGGAGCGTGTCCTCCAGACCCGTCTCTGGATCCCACGGCCTCTCTGTGGCCCCTGGTTCCACACCCCACACAACTGCCGCTCCCTCCCACCGTGACCTGCGATCTCCCATGCCTCCTTCCCACGGCCCCTCCCCTCACTAACATCCTTGCTGAAACCCAAAGTCACCGGCCTCGATTTTTTTGGCCCTGCCCTCTGGCCACACCAGCTATCTGCTTTCCCCGAGCCCTCCTAGATCCTGTCATAAACCAGGACATGCTGCCACAAGAGAACGTCGTCATCGGTGATGCCACACGAGCCCAGCGTGGCTGGCTCACCTGCTCACTCCCACCCCATGCTCCACCATGCTCCACACGGCCACTCTCCCCTCCCCTCCCGCCCTCTCTCCCGTGACGCAGAGGGAAGAGAAGCTGCCAGAAGGGAATACTCTCACCTTCCTGAGACCTTCCCACAGTCCCGTGTGCCTGGTTTCCTACCCCCTAGGTTTTCTCCTCTTTGCAAGCTCTGGACCTCCCCACTCTGCCCCTGCTCAGTGGTCCCTGCCCCCACCTGCTTTCTCTCTCTGGGGAACAAGTGTGTGATGACCATTGGCTCCATCCACTGCCTTCAAAACACGCTGAAGCCTCTCTTTAGGTGAGACTTCCCTCTCCCTCGGCCCCTTCCTGTCCACTATGTGCCCCCTCTCTGTCATGACCCACGTCTCAGAAGATAGAGCCTGGCCTGGGAACCATGTTCTCGTGGAACACAATTTGGGGGATGATGTTGTAGAGATATGGAATCCCAGCAGTGCTGTGGCCAGCTGCTTGGGGGAGAAACATCTGGATGAGAAAGGCTGATGGCTGGGACAGAGAAGGAGTGCATTAGATTGAGAGGGTCCCCCCCATTTATGTCCACCTGGAACCTCAGAATGTGGCTGTATTTGGAAAATGCTCTTTGCAGATATAACTAGTTATGGATCTTGAGATGAAATCATCCTGGATTTAGGGTGGGCCCTGAGTCCCATGACTGGTGTCCTTACAAGAGGAGGAGAGGACATCCAGAGACACCGAGAAAAAAAGCCATGCAAGGACAAAGGCAGAGACTGGAGAGGCCCAGCCACCAGCCCAGGAATGCTGGAGCCTCCAGGAGCCAGAATGGCAGGAAGGACCCTCCCCTGGAGCCCTCCGAGGCAACACGGCCCTGCCCACACCTTGACTTCCAGCCCCAGCACTGCAAGAGAATGAATTTCTGCTGTTTTAGGCCAACCAGCCTGTGGGGCTTCCTTGCAGCAGACATGGGCAGGCAGAATGTGCTGGCCAAGACTCGACCCCAGCACAGGGGCTGAGGTGGGGGAACACGACTGGGTGGGGGGTGTCAAGCACTTGGCGGTCTAGTAAATATGAAGCTTGAGAAAAAGAGAAGGCAAGAGGGATGCCAGGCTCCCTGGCTTGCAGAGCTGGGTGGAGGAGGAGAATTGGTTTTGGAGACACGGTCTGGAGAGGCTGTGTGGCTTGCTGACAGGTGTATGGGGTATGGTGTGGAGGAGAGGTGCTGGGCCCAGAGCCCCAGCGGGTGGGGGGAAAGTGATGGCCACAGCAGTGGCATCAACGCCCTGGAGGGCATGGCCAGGGGAGGTGCCTGGGAGCAACTCCAGCATGCAGGTGTGGGCTCCTGCCTCTCAAGGGCCGAGACATGGCGCACTGGGCTGCCAACCCTGGGACCGCCAACTCAGGAGACGGAGCTCAGACCATCAACTTGGTCTCTGGACTCTGAGCATCCCCTTTTTTGTTCTGTTTGGTGGTAATTTAAATCCACATTTTAACACCTCAGTTCATCAATGTAAAAGGGTCATTTTTTATTTTTAAAGGTTATTTATTTTCAGAAATACCTTCCTTTAAATCAGATACCCAGTACGGCAAAGCATTAGGAAACACGGCTCCTAACCACAGCATCCTTGTTCTAGCTCCCAGATATCTTCTCTGGAAGAAAGAAAACTCTTATCTGTTCTTAGAAGTGCCACCACAGGAAGGGAGTTGAGCCATATGTGGATTCAAGGAATTCCAGATTTGGGGGCTTCAGGTAAACGCAGAAACCCACCGAGAGTGGAAAACAGCCCCTTTCTTTCCCCTCCAGCGGGTCAAGGCTCTACTTACCAAAGTCAGCTGGGTTGTGATAGGTTGGGCAGTTCAGACCTAAATCCCTCAAGTATGGTACGAGATTTGAGACTTTTCCCCGGTACACACATTGTCCTTGACTGAGGACGTAAAGCTGGAAAAAAGTAAGGAGAGGGAGAACATCAACCTCGTCCTCCTTTGTAAAGCAACAGGAGCTGCCAATCCATCGGCCCCTCGATCCATCACCCAGTCAAACTTCTGTCCACCCACCTACCCAACCATCTACACATGCATCCACTACCCACCCACCCATCCATCCACCCTCCCATTTACCCATCCATCCACCCATCCATCCACCACCCATCCAACCTTCCATCCAACCACCCATCTTTCCATCCACCCACCCACTCACCTACCTATCTACCCAGCCATCCACCCACCATCCACCCAACCATCCACCACCCATCCAACCTTCTATTTATCCAGCCATCCACCCACCCACCTACCCAACCACCCATCCACAATCAATTTCTCTTTCTTTCAGGAGAGTTTTATATTACCTCCCCAAAATGCTGAAGTTCAAAGGGAACTTTAAGACAGGGAAGATATCATATGGACATGTATTATATTGCTTTTCTTTCCCCTCACACCAACCAGCTGCTAGGAAAAATCTTGAAGCTGTACACATTTCATCCCTGGGCCTTTTTTTTTTTTTTTTTTTTTTTGCTTACAATATCAAAACCTACAATTTATAAAAGAAATGGTGTTGTACACATATGATAACCTGCCATTCAATTCTGTAAAACAAGTGTTCCCCCGTTGTTACAGGGGTGAGGGTGGAAAAGCTTTAGCAATGTCAGACCCCTCCGCCGGATATCAGCTCCAGAGGGAGAATACCGGCCAGCTCCTTCTACCCTCTCCCGCCCTGCCACCTTAGCTGCTTATGACTCCAGAGTCTTATGAAACATAACACTTAAGGCCACTCAAAAATGAAGACACCCCCAGGAACTGCCAGGAAACTGTGAGTCCCTGGGATTTGGTGTCACCTGGGCTATCACCACATGTACCTGGTCGAAGAGTTCAAAGAGCTTGGCGCTGGGCTGGTGGATGGTACAGATGATGGACCGCCCTCCTTGCGCCAGCCCTTTCATCAGGGAGACCACCTGGAAGCAGGAGGCGCTGTCCAGGCCACTGTAAGGCAAGGGGCACCGTGAAATGCCTGTGGGACCCCCCAAACCATACTCTGCATTCATAGCACAGTGGGGAGCTCCGTCCTGCAAACCTGAGCCCCTCATATCTTCTAGAGTCAGACAGGGAGGGGGGGAAGTCAGGTCTCTGCTCTGGGGCCCCAGGATAGGAGAAAAAGATGGGCAGGCAGAGCACATGCTTCCCCCTTCTGAGGTGACTCTAGGGGCTCCTGCAAAAACTGGGCAGGGCTCTTCTCCACTGTTCTTGATTACCTGGTGGGCTCATCGAAGAACATGACGGGAGGGTTGTTCACCAGCTCCAGGGCAATGGCCAGGCGCTTCCGCTGGCCACCAGAGAGGCTTCCAGTCCGTGTGTTGGCACAAGACAACAAGCCCAGAGCCGTCAGGATCTCCTTGACCTGGGGGAGCAGCAGAGCCAGAGCTGCCATCAGGGACTGCCTGCCGCGCCTCCTCACCTCCAGGCCATCTGGAAACGCCTGTGCCTCCCCCAACCCCCTCGCGGACACACGGATGGGGCTGCATATCAGGGCCCATCCCAGGCTGCCCGTTGCCAAGGGGGCAGGTGCCTTTCCAAGTCTGAGGTCCTGGTTTGGGCCCAGGAGGCTGGGGAGCAGTGCTGGAGCCAGGCCCGTTGGGGCCAGAGGCCCCGTTCTGCCTCCTGCTGGTGACCTGGCAGGCTCCCGCCCTTGTAAGCCTCGCTCAGGCCCGGGAAGGTGCTCCATGACCATGTGCAGAACGGGGGGATCGGCACACACAGCCAGCGGCTGATCAAGTGTCTGAGAAGCACAACGGGGAGGGCCATCGTGACGGCGACATGCGAGAGCAATGGAGCACGCGGCGTAAAGCTTGGCACAGAGGAGGCCCTGTATTCACCAGCAGCTATCAACGGCTGAGCAGGGCCCACGGCTCCCGCAGACCCAAGCCACGCCGGCCAGGCCTCTCAGGAAGAAGGAAAGCCTCCCGCTGGCACTCATCATGGAGAACCAGGGCTCTGATGGGGCAGTAAGGCCAGGAAACGGCTTGACGCAGTCACTCCTTCCACGGGGTCCCTGCCCACGTCCCTCTCCAGGAAGCAGGCCGGGCACCGAGATATAAACAGTCCACTGTGACTAGGCCTCCATGTCCACTCCAGATCACTGATCCAGTATTGACTCGGGGAACAGGAGTCAGCAGACTTGAGTGCGGTGTTCAGGTGTCTTCCTGGAAGCAGGCCCTGGGACAGTGGGGGTCTGTGGTCACCCACCCCGCCTCCACCCCAGGCTCACTTCCCAGGGCCAGCCTTCCTGGAGTTCCCGCGAGAACACGCCAGGCCACCATCCCGGCCCCTGGTGGTGGACCCCAGTCCAGGGGCTTCTGCAGGAAGATGAGGTCATCCAGAAGGTGAAAGAACTCACAGAAAAGAAAGTTTCCACTCCAGCTCTTGAGTTACTGACAAAATGCAGGCTGGGCGAAAGGCTGAGCCAGGGCACTACTGTCCCAGAGGCCAGGAGGCAGTTGGGTCAGGCGGACCTGGGTCCGAATCCCACGAGGCTTTTTCCTTGCTGATCTGTAAACCCAACCCGCTGCCCTTCTCGAATGCACTGCATTTGAGGGATCCCAATCAGGAAAGAAGGTCAGCGAGGTTGCCCAGGAAGGGCCATCAAGGCAGGGCAGGTGGGGAGGGCTCTCTAGCATGGCTTTCTTCCCCTGCAGCCAGCATCTGTTGGCTTTCCCAGAGCCACCAAGCTTCTACGGCCTTCTGGAACCACAGGCCGAACTTGCCGAATGAAGAGTCACTCCAGTCACTCCAGGCTCACCTTTGGGGCCCCCCACGGCATGGCACATGCCATTCCCTTCCACCATCTGTCCTCACAGAGCTCCCTCCCTGTGGCCGGGCGTGCCCCGCCCCTCGTGCCCTCGGCCGCCATGGACAGGATGCTGGAGGTGGAGGCAAATGTCGATGCCGGCCCTTCCCCTGTCCCGTCCAGCCCGTTTCTCCAGCGCTCTCTCCAGAGGGATGCTCTGCAGGCTGGTTTTGTAGTAAAACTAGTCAGAAAGAACAATGTCCCAGCCCTGGGAGATCTCACTCCAAACAAGCCCCTTGCTGGGAACCCTCGAGGGCTGAGGCTGCTTTTCTGGGAACCAAGGAAGGCTGTGGATGACACATTCCGTTACCTACTAGAACATTCCATTCTATTGTTTCCACGAGACACAAACAACCGCAGCCTAGGTTCGAGGGAAATGAGTCAGGGCAGGCACTGGGCCGCTCTTTCATCCTTGAAATAACCACACAGTCCTGCGGATGCTTTCTTGGGAGAGGCGGGCCCTACACTTGGCCGGACTGGAATGGGCGCTTCCGGTGAGAAGCGTGTGTGGGACCCGAGAGCAGCTCCAGACCCCACGGGGATGGCTTGGCGCCTTGCTCAATCCAGCAGCAGACGAATCTGGACAGGGGCAAGGCTCCCGCTCCCACGGGAGGACTCAGTCACACAGTCGGCAGAGAAGACCCTCGCTGACTTCATGTCTTTGCTCTTGTAAACCCAGCTGAGAGCAGCACGTGGGTGTCCTCATGTCCGCGTCTCAGGCCAGCATATGGAGGACGTGCCCGTGGGCCTGGCCCACCGGAGACACCTCCTTGCCTTACCAAGAAGGCAGTCTCGCCCCTGTCCCTTCCGTAGAGCAGGCAGAGTGGGCTCCCGTGGCCCTCCCCAAAGACCCTGACCGGCTGCCCGATGGCGTGGTCCCCACACCTGCCACGTCTCTGTTCTGGGTTCCAGTAATCCATTTCACCCCTTTGGACCTCAGAATGAAAGCTCCCCAGGCAGCACCCCAACAGCACAGGGGTCGTGCGCCCTCTCCCACCTGCACAGGGCAGCTGACCCCCGACTCCTGGGCTGATCCTGAGGGTTCTGGAGGGTGGCAGCCGGGTTGGGGGGCCGCGGGAGAGAGGGGATGCCCCAGCGATGCCCAGCACTGTCCTCATGACACATGTATGTCATGTTAACTATTATGCGCTGCAGGAAAGGGAATGGATGCAGTAAATAGAATCGCTGTTAATAGTTCTTGACGGCACACGCCACATCACTCTGATTTACAGCAAACGTGAGGGGCAAGTTGCAGCAGGGTGCTAGCCTACAGACCCTCCTCGTTCCATGGCCGGACCCTCGTCTTCCAAGGCTATAGAAGACAAGATGGTATCGTGCATGAGTGGGATTTCACCCAACGCTACTCTTGCATGGAAATCCCACTAGCGCCAGGCTGGCTGGGGAGCAGAGGAGGGAAGCTGAGGTTCCCCCAGATGATGTGTACGCATAAGTGCCCCCCCGTGCTGCGTGGGGCTGCGTGGGGTTGTGTGGGGCTTCCCGCCTCCCAGGGGCTGCTTCCCGGCACCCTCCCTGGGCCCCTGGCTTTGGGGGAGCTGCGGAGGGGGGATGAAGAGGATTAGAAGGTCTCCAGCATCCCAGAAACTTGTTTTTTGATATATATTTTTAAAGGCTGCTTAATAATGTGTAAGAACCAAACTTCTTCTTGTGAGTGTGTGTGGGTGGAGGCTGGTTATTTTTAGGGGAATGACTAACCATCTTCACTGTTAGCGTTTTATAAGAACAATGGAGTGTAAAGCATACTGAGCACTAAAGGGGCAGAGCGCCTGCTCGAATGTCGAGGCTGGCGTGCTCGGGCCACTAAGCTTTCCTGCCGCGTCCTTGCCGGCTGGTGGCCGCGCCAAGGTCTGAGAGTCTGGGCCCCCAGCTGCCAGGCCGGAGCGCACACTGAGATGTCACCGTCCCCCGCACAGAAGACTGGGTGACAAACAGCAAACAAAACCAGTGCCCAAAAGTCCCTCCCCATGCATTTGCCAAACGAATTTCGTGCACTTTCGGGACTGCCTGCGGCTCAGCGCACACTCACCATCTCCCTCCGGCCTTCATCCTTCTCCTGGAGCTTCAGGTGGGCGGACACCTGCGGGGGTGCAAATCAGAAGGGATGGCGGTCAGCAGGGCAGACCTCACTCTGACGTGACAGAGGACACCCGCGGAGGTCTGGGCTTCCCACCCTCCTTGGCCAAACAAGGGAGGGCCCAGGAGAGCAGTCAGTGTCTGGGATGCTGCCTGTCATCTCGACGGCTTCTCTGCTACGCCCAGAGGGAAGGCAGGTGCGGGCAACGGACCGACCGGGAGACTCCAGGCATCAGTGAAGACCACTGCTGTGGATGTGGGGAGCCACGGGCCACCTGTTAGAGCACCGACAGATGACAATGCTCCGTAGTGCAGTGTTTACACCACAGACATTGGTCAGAGCTAAATGCAAGGGCTCCGGTTTTGTTGTTGTTTACTTTTGCTTGAGCTCCTGTTCGCTGGCACGGCACGGGGCCCCTGGCACTGCTCGGTGAGACCGCGAACGGCCATCAGCCTCCAGTAACAGCCCCGGGTCTGCTCTGCCCCCTTCTGGGGGTGGCCTTGGGGGACAAGGACAAGGGGGACTGCTCCGTTTCCTCCTGGGCGCACTTTCCAGCTGGTGAGCTGGGGAAGACGCCAAGCCTGGGGGGTCGCAGGGCCAGCCACCTGCCGGGCAATACCCAGGGTCACTTTGTGGTCTGCCCAGTGGTCGTGAGGGTCAAAAGCAGCACGTGGAAACGCATAGCTGTTCTGACACGTGGCTGGGATTGGGTCCCTACGTCTGTGGCAGGACGTTCAAAAGCAAAAGGCAGGATTCCCTCAAGTGAAAGGTGATTTTCAAAGGCATCATAAACCTCTCAAGATCAAAACCTAATTTCATTCTGAAAATGAATTTCACAGCAGAGCCCGGTGACAGGTTGGGGACAGGCGCCAATCTTGTCTGCATAAGAAATCAGTGATCGAGCTGGAAGTCAAAGGGAAGATTCTTGGTCAAGTAACCAGGTGTTTAGTCAATAGCTGGTTGAGACGCTAAACTCTGGTCACCGGAGAGAAGGCGAAGTCGCAATTCAAGAATCAGCAAAGCTTGGGGTTCCCAAATGTGCTGTTCTATTTGAACCCCTCCTGAGCTCCCGGTGCCCCGGTCAGAATGGCCATGCAGAGGCTGGATAAACTCTTAGGGGCCCTGAGCATGTGTCTGCTGGCGAGGCCCAGCCTGGTGGAGAGTTCTCCCCCTTCCGGAACACTCGGCCCCCAGGGACATGAATGAGGAGAACCCGCAGAGCAGGGGAGGGGGCAGCCTGCGTACCCAACATCTTGCCCGCTGCCCTTTGAGGAGGTAGAATCCCCTGGAGTGCCCTTCAGAGGAAATGCCAGGCAGCCACTCTCCAACTCCGCAGAGAGGAAGCTTTGCCCCATCCAAGTCAGAAGCACAGGGCAAGACCTCTCTTGTCAGGGAAACCAAGGCAAATGCCCATTGATTGACCAGGGCGTGAGGCAGAGCAGCTGAGAACGGGGAGGGGCCTGGAGGCTGGGCCTGGTCTTTTGCAGCGGGCGAGGGGAAGGCTCGCTGCCACGGTCCTGGTGACCGTGGGCCACTGCGTGCACAGGGCTGGGAGGCAGTGGTGTGCAGCAGAGGCTGGTTTCAATCCCCCCGACCCCGGCCGGCAGGGGGGCCGAGGACCAGACACTCAGGGCCTGAACCCAGGCGCCAGGTTGGGGAACTCGGGCCAAGAGCCACAAATAAGGACAGCTGATGGCCCACGGGTGGTAGGACTGTGGACACCAAGTGCTCACCCACGAAGGTGGGTCCATAACCTCCTCACACATGTGGACACGTGGCCACGATTCTGCCGCCCAGAGTCTACGAGAACCCGGGGTGTTGGGAGTTTGTGCTCAATGGAGCTGTCCAAACAGCAGGCCTGGTGTCGGAGCCCCACCTGACAGCACGCAGGTGACCCACAAGCCCCGGCCCCACACTGGGCCCTGCTGTGTCTCACGGGGGAGAAGGGAGGCGGGCCGGCTGGGCGCAGGCCAGGGGGGTGGCTCACCATCATGGCCTCCTGCACCGTGAGGTGCGGCAGCAGCATGTCGTCCTGCATGATGTAACAGGACACCTTCCGGAAGCAGCGCAGGTCCCGGGGCAGCCCGTTGATGAGGACGGCCCCCTTCATGCCCGTCTCCCTGCAAAGCCCACACAGCATACCGTCAGCAACTCCCGCAGGGCCTCGGGGAGGGGAGTGGCCCCTTCCCCGCAGCTTCCCAGCTGGAGCGTTTATCGCAGGGACGCCAAGGGGCAGGAAGGGATGGGGGCCCAGAAGAGCACCGGGACCCTCAGGAAGGAGCTGCGCGGAGAACATGCCCAGGACGGAAGGGGAAGCTGTACCGAACCCACACGTAACAGGTGCTAATGAGCAGGGGTACGCGTGGGTGTTCCCACCTGCGGGCCCAGGTCGGACGACACCCCAGCTGTGCTGGGCTTTGTGAGACTGGCTTCCAAATGATCTCGTGAGTAGCCAAGGCTACACCAAGGGCTCCCAAAGGCCGGGACTCTGCCACCAAGGAGGTGGCCATCTGTCAGAACCAGCTCCTGAGGGCGCGGAAGGAGCAGGCCCCCAGTGCACGGGTGGCTCAGAGGAGGGGGCTGGGCCCTGCACCCCTGCGGCCATGGGGATGCTCCTTCTCCACAGGGGAAGCTGTCCCCTCACTCGACAGTAGGTCAGGGCACGGCGTACGCACCCCAGAGACACCAGCCCCCCTCTCTCCCTCACCCTCCCAGACCCACTGTGCGTCTGCGCTGCCCCAGGCTCTCTGGGTGCGTCATCTCAGCCCCGGGGGGGAGCCACAGGCATCCCCCTTAGGGCTGCCTCCTGGATGTCCTGGAGCACAGAAACACCAAGGGGCTGTGGACACCAGTGAAATCACATCTGGTTTCCAGCTTCATCCCGGCCAGTACTGCGACCTTAGCCTCTTTCCTCCTGGCCACTCTGGGAGCCAGGCTCGGGGCCCAGGCAACTCCAGGCAGCGGTCAGCGGCCCCAGACTGCCCGAGCACCCCCCGGGCCAGGCAGCGGCGGTGGGTGTGGATGTGCTGAGAGTGGGCACCCCCACCCCTGCCACGCGTCCCCATGATGCTGGGCATTGGCCTCAACCTTTCGACATGAATGCAACAGGCAGAAACTTGTCATAGGAGAGGTTTTAAAAAATCCTAATTTGTGGTGTTGAAGAGTAATTCAGAGGTCCTAAGGAAAGGGGTGATAGTCGCCTTTTTTTCCCCAGGAGATGAAATTATTATTAGTATTAGCAGTACTCGCTAACGTTGGCAAATGGGAGCCTGAGAGGGGAGGCCAGCCGACTCTAAGAGGGCACCTGAACGCTTGGAAAGATTCAGCTTTCCAGCCGCTCCCCCAGGAAAGACACCAGGCAGGATGTCGGGGGCTAACACAGGCCCAGGCTAGAGCACATGAGCCCCGGGCCCCAGCCTGATGGTTCTCCTGCTGCTCAGCTTCCATTTTTTTTTAAATCTCTTGTTTTCTTTATCTAGGGAGAGAGCAGAGTGCGATGGGCAGAGGGAGAGAGAGAATCTCAGGTAAGCTCCCCACTGAGCCCAGAGCCCGATGCGGGGCTCCATCTCATGACCCTGAGATCATGACCTGAGCCGAAACCAGGAGTCGGATGCTGAGCCACCCCGGGACCCCAATCCTCTGCCTCCTAATGCTCGACCCCGCAGGCCTCAGCAGAGTCTGTGCAGAACCTCAACGAGTGACAGGACAGACCGAGGTGGCCTCGCTTTTCCAGGGGCTGCCCCCAGGCCAACAACGGGGCGAGAACCCCGTTCTCCGCGGCAGGTGAACTCACCTGTATCCAGCCAGAATGTTCATGAGCGTGGACTTCCCAGCCCCGGACGGCCCCATGATGGCCACCAGCTCCCCGCTGTTGAACTTCCCGGAAATCCCTTTCAGGAGGGTCTTGTATCCTGCAGAAAGCACATCACACTCATTTCCAGCCATGGCAGGGTTCGTGGGCTCGACCCCCAGCAGGAGGGACAAACCCACAAGTGCACTAACGACACAACCAAGGCTAAAAGCAAGGTCTTGCATGCGTGGCGTAAAATGCCGAGCTCTGAGCAAGCAAGTCAGCCTCCTCTGTGTCCTTCCTCAGGCATCTCGCGGCATCTCCGCATCTCGAGGCTCCCTTAGCAGCCCCCAGCTCGTGTGCGCCCCTGCAGGGCTCCGACGCGCTTGCACGTGCGTTATCTGGCCTACAAGGAATCCACCTCATTGCACCATGAGGAAGCAGGTGCCTCCTAGGACCCCAGCCGGTGTGAACAGATCTTAACCCAGGGCCACACCACCCGCCACGCTGCCTCCGCCCCCGTGACAGTAAGCAAGTGCCTTTATTCGTTAAATGATTCTTATTTCATTTATTTATAATTTATATTCATATAAATTATTCATGTAAAATGTATTCATAAATCATTACGTTGTAATTAAAATAGTAATAATTAATTAATAATTAAGAGTTTATCATTTTGCAGCCACACCAAATTGCTCTGGAATTTCTGCCAAGTCTCCCCGAGAGCTTCGTCAAAGGAAAACTCTTCGCGTCGCACACAGAGCCACGTTCATCTTTCTTCCAGGGGACTGTTCGATGTGCTATAAACAAAACAGAAGCAACTGGACCCACAGGTGAAGACTCCTAGTTCAGAAACATTTTCTCAGGGGGCGCCTGGGTGGCTCAGTCGTTAAGCGTCTGCCTTCGGCTCAGGGCGTGATCCCGGCGTTATGGGATCGAGCCCCACATCAGGCTCCTCCGCTATGAGCCTGCTTCTTCCTCTCCCACTCCCCCTGCTTGTGTTCCCTCTCTCGCTGGCTGTCTATCTCTGTCAAACAAATAATAAAAAAATAAAATCTTAAAAAAAAAGAAAGAAAAGAAACATTTTCTCAGTTCCTAAGGAACAGCCTCAGAGCAGACCCTCCGATAATCACAATCATGCAAAGTATCTGACCCCCCACACCCAACGGTTAAAGGGGCGAGTGAAGCCCTCCACGGAGCCCCTTGTTCTAGGCTTTCTCCTGTCACTGGCCACATGCTCCCTGCACCCCCAAACCTGCACGGGCCTGGGGAGTTCTCGCCCAGCTCTCTACTTGTCTCTCACAGATGGGACACTTCCACACCCCGCCTGTCGCCAGGTGCCACCCCGACTTGGACAGGGAGTCCCCAAGGATAGTTTCATCAGGCAGAAAGGAGCGGAAGCAAAAGGCAGGAAGCTTGTGGCCCTGCGAGCTGCCTCATTACGGAGAGCGACAGTCGCCGGGGGAGGGCTGACAGTCACCGGGGTGGGAAAGGGGCAGAGGAACGATGCACGCACGCAGTCTGGAGGAGGAGCTCACATGCCTACCCCTGGGACGAAGGTGACTCGGGTCAGCAAACACGCACCAGAGCAAAGGAAGACCAGTGCAGGGAGGGGCCGGGACCCCAAAGCATAGAGTCTGTGTCTGCCCCTTGGTGGACAGACACATGGAAAAGCTGGGGGACAGCAGTGGCTTCTCCTCTGCAAGGTCGAGCTCCTGGCAGGGGCCCTTGTCAGGCACCCCGAGGCCTGGGCCACAGGGACCTGCATGACATCACCGAGGGAGCGCTAATGCCAGGCGGGCATCTGTTCCTTCATTCCTGGCCTCCTGGCGGTTCAGGTCAGCATCGGGGTTACTCCTGAGCAAACCCTCCCTTAGGCTGTTCTCCTGTGAACCAGGAACCACCTGAGGGTGCAGGTGAGTCCCTGCGCTGACCACGAGATGACCACGGGCTGTTTGGAGGCCAAGGGCAGTCCCCTGGCCTGGGGGCGGCCCCACACCCCGGGGTTCTGAAAGGCCCTTTCCTTCTGGGCAGAGCCCACGGGGGATCCTCTGACAGCACCCTGGGCTGTCCCTTGGTATTGGGGTGCACACTGCGTACCAGATAATAGCACAACTCACACAGGCTGTGATGCCCAGGGCCAGCTCGCCAGGACGTGCACCAAGGGTGAGGAAGCTGTGGGGGCAGCGGGCCCTTTCAAGGGAGAAGGTGGGACCCTCGGGTGTAGCCTGTGGTCTTGCCATTTACAGCCCGTGACTGGGACGGTGGGTCTACCCATGGACCCCCATGCTGGCTGCACGGATACACGGCCAGATCACACGAGGCTCGTGAGGCTCAGGGCTCGTGCCTCCAGGAGGGACGCTGGCTCCCAGCGCAGCCTGAAAGGACAGGTGGCCGGTGGCGGGCTGGCCGGGAGGGGTCCTCCCGTGTGGGGCTTGCACGGGATCAGGCAGCCGAGAAGGGGCAAGACCCGGCTCAGGGCTGCGCCTCTCTCATGTCAGAAACCTGCTTTTCTTTAGAAACGACAAACACACGTTTGGGATAGAAGAATCATAGAAGTGACAGTGGCGACAACTGGAGAAGTCTGTCCTACTTCCAGACCCGCAGTGGTCCACGTGCACACTCGGAGTGGGGACCTCGGTCTGGAGCCGGGGGACTGGGAACCCCCTTAGAGGGGGGTTTGTGGGGGTCCCACATGTGCACAACTCTGTCTTTATGTAACGAAACTATCCTTGTCTGCAGAGCCTTGCACGTGTCCCCTTACAGAAATAGGAAGTGGAGATGAGGCGTCCCAAGCCCCGGCCCTACCTCCCACCCAGGAGCTCCGCCCAGGCCCGTTCTGGGCACCGTGGAGGGGCCGCCTGCCTCCTCCTCCGTGCGCCGCGGACACTCGTTTACACAAATGCTTGTCCTGCTGCTTCTGATGGGGGTCGTGATGCGCAGGGGACCCGGGAACAGAAACCACAGAGGGGCAGAGCCACACAATGCCCATCAACCCCCCGCAGGGTGCGGGCAGCCCGTCTGTAAAACAGCCAGGCCAGAAGCCAAAGCAAAACCCAGACAGGAGAGGAGAGGAGAGAAGAGACAAAGACAGAGAGGACAGTGCCCCTGTCCCTCCATCACCGGCACGGGAACCCTGCTCAGACACTCGTCTTTCCATCTCAGAGGATGCTGGCAAAGCGCTGGCACTAGGACCCAGGTTGGTGCACAGTGCTTTAGAGGGACACGGTGTCTGTCACACCTACAAGGTTCAGGGGACACACGGCAGCATAACTTCAGTTGAATGGGGGGCACACAGATGTCTTCTTTTGTAGAAAGGAGCCGTTGAAGGAGAAGCTCGGAGAACAGCTCTGCTCTCGGGCAAGTGCCAGCCCTGGGTGCACAGGCCCGGGGTGAGCCCGGCCCCAGCATTGCCCACGTCTTCCCCTTCATGCCTCACGGCAAGCCGAGCACTAGCTTCTTCTCCGTAGTTTGCAGACAAGAAACCAAGGGCTCAGAGAGGGTTATTGATCTGCCCAAGGTCACGCAGCAGGTCAGCGGAGGAGCCAACATTCCAACCAAGCTGCCCAGCCCCAGAAGTGGCTCCTCCTCCCGGGGCCTGAGCCTCTGGCAGGGCCAGCAACGGGCTGAGACGCCTGGGAGCTGCAGCGGCTCCCAGGGCGGGCTAGCTCCTGTCAAATCACCACTGTCAGCTCAGCTTGGGAAGCTGCCTTCAGTCCGCCACACATGAACACTGCTCAGGCAACGGGAAGACACGACACGCCTTTCCTCCCCAAAAGACAAAATCGCCCCTTGCCGAGGATGCCCCCTGGCTCCTGTTCTGGAAGCTAAGGCCAAAATCCCCTGTGTGCATCAGAAGAGCTCTGAGCGGGTCAAACCCTCCCTTACCCTTCAGCTTCTTCATTCCGTAAATGCCCTTGAGTTAGAAGCAAAAACTTCTTGCCAGGGTGAGGGAGGGGTTCTGTCACTGGGGGGGCACCCAAGCCTGGCCTCTGTTCTGGACCCCTGGATGCATGAGGCCTGGCGTGCCTCCTCTGATGGGACGGAGGCTCCCTGAGGCCACGGGCTCTAGACGCGCCTCCCACCTCCTGCCCCCAGCCAGCTGCACCAGAACCGCGTTCGGCAGACGAGTTTCGGAGGGCTCCTCGCGGGCAGCACCGGCAAACCAGGGCCTGCCGTCTGAGCCCTTGGGGACCCATCAGGCCCCTGATCCTGGTTACCTGCAGGAAAGAATCAGCAGCCTGTCCCGCAAACTCCAGCAAGAGACTCGCTCACTCGGTTTGGTTTTTCCCAGCTGCGGCTTTAGAAGCTGCGGCTGTTTGGAGGGGTCCCAGGGTCAGTCAGCCCCCAGGTCTGGTTTCGGAGCCGCACCAGGCGAAGGCGAGCGGTCTCCTTGCGCGGGACTGGGCGGCCGATGGGAACGGCGGGAGCCCCGGGAGAGGAGAGCAGACCCCTCCGGGGGCAAGCACGCCACAAACGTAACTGTGGACAGACCACCGTGGTGCGCGGAGCCCCGCAGGGAGGGCCACAGAGGGGCCACTGTCCTGGGTTGGTTCCCTCACTGAAGACCTTGCCCAGGGGGCTGCACCACGCAGAATAGGAGCCACCGGGCTCTGCGGTTTTCCCGCAAAAGCAAATGGGCATGGCCACGTGCCTACAAACCTTACCCATAATCGGGGGCGGTGGGCTCATTCGGTCCCCAGGCCACAGCTTGGGAACCTGCTCTCGAACTTCGGAGCGGGGTTTGGCCCTGGCACCCGGGGCAGCTGGGCTCCTGCCAAGTCATTTCTCTCCGGCAGGCGTGCTTGTGAGTTGAGGAAAGGCCAGGTAAGGATGGGGTGCACCTGCTCTGGGGCAAACAGGAGAGCTAAGGCAGCTCGCAGAGGAAGTGAGCTTCACTCTACCTCCAGGGGGACTCCGGCCGAGACCCAGCTCCGCAGTTGGCCTGTCCATGCTTGCTGCTGGACGGCTTTAGGGCTGCTGCTCCCCGTCACTCCCAGACTTCCCACGGTGCCATCCTAACTAGGGACCATGCTGCTGGGCTCACGGAGGGGAGGCATCCGGGCCACAGTCTCCAGAGTCACCCACAGGGGCCACCTCATCACGGGCCCTCAGGGCAGCTGCTATCAGGGGCCCCACTTCCATGGGAGCGCGAGGAAAGATGACCTCGGGGCCCATTCTCTGATAGAATGTTCTAGTCCATGTCTCCAAAGCTCACCCAGGTACACTAGAAACGCGTTCCTTCAGATCAATCCCCAACTGCAAGTCCAGGTGTTTTTCAGGCCTTGAGTGTTGGGGGTTCAGGATGAGGAGAACTCTGGGTGGATGGAGGTATGGAGAGAGGCAGGGAAGAAGGGATGGGGTGGAGGGATGGGGGAGGGAGGGGATGTGGGAGGTATGGAAAGGGTGGAGGGATGAGGGAGGGAGGGGATGTGGGAGGTATGGAGAGAGGCAGGGAAGGAGGGATGGGGTGGAGGATGGGGAGGGAGGGGATGTGGGAGGTATGGAAAGGGTAGAGGGATGGGGAGGGAGGGGATGTGGGAGGTATGGAGAGAGGCAGGGAAGGAGGGATGGGGTGGGGGATGGGGAGGGAGGGGATGTGGGAGGTATGGAAAGGGTGGAGGGATGGGGAGGGAGGGGATGTGGGAGGTATGGAGAGAGGCAGGGAAGGAGGGATGGGGTGGGGATGGGGACGGAGGGGATGTGGGAGGTATGGAAAGTGTGGAGGGATGGGGAAGGGAGGGGATGTGGGAGGTATGGAAAGGGTAGAGGGATGGGGGAGGGAGGGAATGTGGGAGGTATGGAGAGAGGCAGGGAAGGAGGGATGGGGTGGGGGATGGGGAGGGAGGGGATGTGGGAGGTATGGAGAGAGGCAGGGAAGGAGGGATGGGGGTGGGGGATGGGGGAGGGAGGGAGGGGATACAGGATGGAGGGAGGGAGTGATGGGGGGACAGAATAATAGCCATCAAAGATGTCCACATCCTAATCCTTAGAATCCGTGTTACTCTGCAGATGGGATTAAATTAAGGATCTTGAGACGGAGATATTATCCCCGATTATCCAGTCAGGCTCAAAATAACCACAAGGTCTTTCTAAGGGAAAGAGAGAGGCCGGCGGGGCAGGGGCAGGGCTGGGAGATATGACCCAGGATGCAGAGGTGGGGGAAAGAGAAATCGGAAGATGCTACCTGCTGGCTTCGAAGACGGGGGAAGGGCCGCAAGGCAAGGATGTAACCACTGAGGTTGGGAAAGGCAAAGAGGAGCTTCTTCCTTGAAGCCTCTGGAAGGAACACAGCCCTGATTTGGGACCCTAACATCCTGAGCTTGAAGACAGTACCTGTGTGTAGTCTGAAGGCACCAAGTGCGTAGTGATTTGTTGCCATAGTGCCCGGACCCTCACATGCTCAGTCCCGCCCTGCTCACAACAGCTCACGCCCCGTTCGTGCCCCTCGAAGACGACACCCCCCCACTCTGTGCACACGGTGTGAAAGCCAGCAAGCCTTCACGAGGGGTGGCTTGATGGACCGTCTGCCCTGCGAAAGCGAAGCCCCGGCTGTTCTAGAAGAAATGCCTGCTGCCCTCTGGTCACTCTTCCAGAGGAAGTCCTTCTCCCATCCAGGGTCATCCTGACTTTCTTGGGTAGTCCATATGGCAGGCAGCCTGGTTAGAACACGTCCCCGGTGCAGAGTTTTCCTAAGGAGGTTCAAGGAGCAGATTAAACTCCGTGCCATTAAATGTAAGGACGAAAGTGAGGACAGAGAAGAGCGAGGCAGAAGGAGGCAGCCCAGGGACTCATCCAGCCATGCTCAGGGCCAGGGAGTGGCCGTGGACAGGCTGCCCACCCGTACTGGCCTCAGCTTCCCCAGGATAAAACCCCTTCTAGCACTAGAATCCTCCAGATGTTGAGTCACGCGTAGCTTTCTTTCCCTAGACAACCAGGCGGTAGCTAGGTTCGCACGCAGTTCCCACGGGAACAGCCGCGGGGTCCTGAGACAGGGAACCCCCCTGCACGCGCCATGCTCATGGTGGGTGTCAGACCCAAGTTCACCATCGTGCAGGGCCTGACACAGCATCTTCCCTCAAAATGAGCTGGGGTTTCATTCCACATGGATGTTCTCTGCCCCAAGCAAATTAGAAAGAGCCAGGTAATAAACAGATTATTGGCTATTTTTAAATAGATGTGATTTTACTCTCTGTATTTTTTAGAGGTAAAATTTTGCACAGCTAACTCACAGACTCCTAGCGCTACATAGACCTTTCCTCGCTCTGCCAAGCAAGACTCACGCAGCCCTGATGCACGGTCCCTCTGACCACACACAGTCCCTCTGACCACACACGGCGTGACCCCTATCACCCACAACTGTGTCCCACGGACACTGTATTCTCTGCCACATGGCAGAGATGCAGTCAGAACTTCCTACCCAACCGATCACGATGAACGCCGACGTCACGGACGCAAAATGACACCAATCCGAAGACTGCGTGATCTGGTCAGCACGAGACACTCCAGATCACTCTCAATGTTTGGAAATCAGGAGAGCAAATCGGTGGAAAGATGGGACGGGAGGGGGGGCACAGAGAAGTCCTCTGCGTTCTGGGGCAGGGGCTGGCTTCCATGGCTCGAGTGTGGGCCCGTGTTCTGATGGCTCACGTCCCCACTGGAGTGTAAATGTTTCCTGTGCGTGCCAGTGCCGTCCGTGCTTACACAGACGGCACGGAGCCAATTTAGCCCATGCGCATGTGCTCCCTCCGTATGAGGCTTTATTCCCAAGAACGCTTTTGCTTGGGACGCCTGGGGGGCTCAGCCGGTGAAGCGGCTGCCTTCGGCTCAGGTCATGATCCCAGGGCCCTGGGATCGAATCCCGCATCGGGCTCCCTGCTCAGCGGGAAGTCTGCTGCTCCCTCCGCCTGTTGTTCCCTCTGCTTGTGCTCTCCCTCTCTCTGTGTGTCAAATAAATAAATAAAATCCTTAAAAAAAAAAAAAAAGAACGCCTTTGCTGGCACAGTGGCTGGGGCCTCGCCCCCACTGCGCAGGGAGGTAGTTCTGGACTGGGCACATTTCACGGCCAGGTTACTCACAGCCCAGAGTATGTGAAATTCTCCCTGGCCCCTAATTTAAACACATTCCCATGAGGTCTCCGTTCTGAGCATCAGCATCGGAGTGGCTGAGAGCCCAACCCGGTAGTGCTGGCTTCACGTGCCTGTGGCCTCGGGTGACCCGCATGGCATGGGTGACAGGTCACAGTTCACATCCCGTGGGGTTCTCTGGGATACTGACCCGCTGAGACGGCCATGGGGTTAGACGGCGTGAGTGGGGCGGGCAGACACTGCAGCCTCGCCAGGAGGACGGCGGCACCCGCGGATGCGCCGCTCCGTCCCAGCCACAGCTCCTGCAGCCCAGGCCCGCGGTCCTTCGCGGACTTGTGCACAGCGGCTGAAAGCCCCTGGCCCCTCCCTGGGGGGTGAGACAGATTGTCCCGCCAGCGGCACCGTCAGCATCTTTCCACGTCGCTGTCATGGGCTGTTTGAGGCTCAACCTTCTGCGTCTGTCACTGACGTTGCCTCAGTGGCCACAGCAGCCCTGGGAGGGAATTAATGTCAGAGTTGGGGGCCAAGGACACACAGGGAGGAGGTGTCCACACCTGGATCCATGTCAGGGCCACCCCCTTCCCAATGGGGCTGCCTCTCCGGAGGCGGGGGGGGCGTCCAGGTCCCAGGCAGCCCACCATGGGGGCGACGGCGCACGGGCCAGATGACAAGGCGACAAGGCGGGGTGCTTGGCATATAACGAAAGTTCTCAAAGACTCAACTATGATTCCTTCTCTCGAATCCTTTGTAGAATCAATCAGGCTGTAAAGTCATCACACATGAAGGAAGCCCCCGGAAGCGTTTCTGTTACACTGAAGAGATCAGGGGAACAGGAAGAATTTTAGGTGAAGCAGGGCCACGCCCTCCTGGAACCAGTGAGAAGCTTGCCGGGGATCGAAGGGAAAGAACAGCAGAGACACACAGAACAGCGATCAGTCTCTGAGGGTCACTCCGTGATTTCTATAAGCCCCAGCCCGGAGCGGTGAGCGGAGAGGCCCGCACATTAAATCCTGACTCCATTTCAACTTCCTGTGTCCTCTCTGTAATTCGTATGTGCAAGAGCCGTCACAGCAAGAACTCGCCGTGCACCACGCGTGTGCGTGCACCCCACGTATGCGCACACACATGCCCCAAGCACCACCAGGTACACACACACACCCCACCAGGTACACACGCACACACACATGTCCCACCAGGTACACACACACACACACACACACACCCCACCAGGTACACACGCATACACGCCCCACCAGGTACACACACACGCCCCACCAGGTACACACGCATACATGCCCCACCAGGTACACACACACGCCCCACCAGGTACACACGCATACACGCCCCACCAGGTACACACACACACCCCACCAGGTACACACACATACACGCCCCACCAGGTACACACACACACCCCACCAGGTACACATGCACACACACACGCACACACACACCCCACCAGGTACACACACACACACACCCCACCAGGTACACACGCACACACACACGCCCCACCAGGTACATACGCACACACGCGCACACACATGCACACACGCCCCACCAGGTACACACGCACACACACACACACACACACACACGCCCCACCAGGTACACACGCACACACACGCACACACGCCCCACCAGGTACACACGCACACACACACACCCCACCAGGTACACACACACACGCCGCACCAGGTACACACGCACACCACGCACACACGCCCCACCAGGTACACACGCACACACACGCACACACGCCCCACCAGGTACACACACACACACACACGCACACACACGCCCCACCAGGTACACACGCACATGCACACCCCACCAGGTACACACGCACACGCACACCCCACCAGGTACACACGCACACGCACACCCCACCAGGTACACACGCACACACACGCACACACGCCCCACCAGGTACACACACACACACACACACGCACACACGCCCCACCAGGTACACACGCACACACACACACACCCCACCAGGTACACACACACACACACACACGCACACACACGCCACACCAGGTACACACACACACACACACGCACACACACGCCGCACCAGGTACACACGCACACCACGCACACACGCCCCACCAGGTACACACGCACACACACACACCCCACCAGGTACACACACACACGCCGCACCAGGTACACACGCACACCACGCACACACGCCCCACCAGGTACACACGCACATGCACACCCCACCAGGTACACACGCACACACACACACACACACACGCCCCACCAGGTACACACACACACACGCCCCACCAGGTACACACGCACACACACACACACACACACACCCCACCAGGTACACACGCACACACACCCCATGCCCACACACCCCACCAGGTACACACGCACACACACCCCATGCCCACACACCCCACCAGGTACACACACACACCCCACCAGGTACACACGCACACATACCCACACACCCCACCAGGTACACACGCACACCCCACCAGGTACACACGCACACATACCCACACACCCCACCAGGTACACACGCACACACACCCCACGCCCACACCCACAGGCTTGCTCGAGCCCCGCCCCGGCGCAGGCCCTGAGGGACAGATGAAGTCATTTACATCTGTCTGTCAGGCATGAAGCAGTTGTTATCACTGTTATTTTTATACTTCTAAAAGCAGAACTGGTCCTTTTCACACACTTCTAAACCTGGCTAGAACAATGAAGAAAAAAAATCCTTCTGATTATTCAAATGATGCCAAAAGTGCCAGTAAGACGCCAAATAATCCCCAAGTGTCACATCAAGCTCCTCGGAAAACAACACCCGTACCTGCTCTCTGCACCCAGTGGGGAGTTTTCTCTGGAGGCCAGTGTTTGTAAGATAAGCCCGGCTGCACACCGCCCTCCTCCCTTCTTCCCTTCCCTCTCTCCTCCCCCTCCTCTCCCCCTCCTCCTGCCTCCCCTCCTCCCTCCTCCCCGCCTCCCCTTCCCCCTCCCCACTACTCTTGGCCCTAGAGCTAAAAGGAGCTCTTGTTGAAAACTGACCCTCATTCTCCAGACCCTTCCTCCTCCCTCTCCAAGAGCAACCTCAAGGCAAAAAGGACCAAAGTCCATACTCCTATACACCCAGCCATTTCATTTTTACCCTACCTGTTTCTCCCTTCGATGCCCAAGGGCCTTCACACCCTGGTCTCTGTCTCGGTTTTCCTCATTAAGCGGCAAAGCCACACCCACAGACCAGACCTCTTCTCCTGTGTTCTGTACCTTCTGAAACGCTAAGAGGGCTTTGAACCGACCGTGATAGCAGAAGCCCAGTGCAACCGGGCGTCGTAGCGTGATCCAGGAATGAGCAAGAGCCACTCGTGACATGAGGACGTTACCGTGTGTCCCCAAACCATGCAAACGTCATGGCACCCCCCTCTACCACCCCAGTTTGTGTTGGGGCGGAAAGCCCGGTCCAGCCTCAGAGCAGCGCAGTGACCTGTCCGACTAGGACAATCGACCGCTGGTTTCCCCGGGGCCTCATGCCCGAGGCAGCAGGATAGCAGACAAAGCGCCAAGCTTTCGGAGGCCTTTCCCCGGGCCATGACTTTAATGGACTCAAAATGGTCACCTGGCCACAGTTCGGAAGGCCTTTCCATCCTTCCTTCCTTAGAGCCTCTCAGCATCGTCGTCCCAGGTCGGTGGTCTCCCTCAGAGTCCTTGTCCCCTGTCCACCCGTCAGTCCGTCTGTCTGTCTGCTGCCCCAGCCCAGGGCCCTCTCGGGTCCCACCTCTGCCCTTGAGGCAGAAGCAGCTCCCTCATTCTTTCTGCCTGCTTGGGTCTAAGTATTTTAACCTGCCACAAAGTCCATGCGAGACGGTGCTCAGTGTCCCGCGAGCGCCCCGGGGACGCGCGCACACCCCTCTGGCCTCCTGCCCCAACAGTAAGGTGGCAAGCCCATCACCTGAAACACTCCTGACAACACGGGGTCTCGCCTGTCCCTCAAAGCCGAGTTACTCTGCAGCCTCGGACGACAGCACTGCATCAGGGGACACTCGGCAGAGTCGCTGAACCACAGTTCGCCTTCCGTGTCCCCCAGAAGCCAGTCGCGGCACCAAGGGTGCTCATCCCGCTCCGCTGCGCGCAGGGCTTTGGGTCCGGGGGTCAGTGGGGTACGGACACCCTGGAGGGTCGAATGAAGGCCCTTCTCCCTGACACGAGCCAAAGGGGCCCTTTAACGGCCCTTTAAAGCCCTTTTCTTGCTTTGGGCAAGAAAACCATGACATGGGCATTATTATCCCGTGCCCGGCTGAACCCCGTCTGGCGTGGCTGGGGATTACTCCCCACCGTCCGCAGCGGCTGGGCACGCTCTCCCCACCGGAGCACCAGCTCAGCCCCGGTCACCCGCCCTTGGAGATGCCGTGTTTGACCAGGCACCCATAGCTTTACAGCACCTGCCTTCTCTGTCCACGTGCCCACTCTGACCCCGGTGTCTCCCACGGGAGTCGTGACCAGCCCTCGGCTCCGGGCAGAGTAGATGCACGCCCGGGGGACCAGCAGCCCCAAGGCTGGGATCTGGATGTGAGATGCCCTGACCACGGCATCCTGCGGGTCCTGCTCCGTCCAGCCCGCATGCGGATGCTGCACACAGGCAGGGGGGACGTTGGGAGACCGAGCATTCACCGGGCAGCCCACGGCACCAAAGTTCCTCCCTGCACAGCCAGGCCAAGCCGCAGCTTCCCCGCACCTGCTCCTTGCTCACCGCCACCGCCTCCTGCCTGGGATGACAGCGGGAAGAGGGCTTCCTGCAATGACTTCCAAACCCTCCCCCGAAGTGGGTTAAAAGCCCAGTGATGAACCCCAAAGCCCAGAAGAGGCGGTGGTGGCTGAGGTTCTGAACAGGGATGGTCGCCTGCCCCCCGCAGTCACCGCACCAGGAAGTTGCCCCCGGCCTTGCAGGCGGCTCTTCTGTGAGTCAGTTTATCCTGGGACACATTTCAGAACGGAATGACATTCGTGTCACCTTCCATTACGGAAAAATCACGGTACAACTCTGACCACCAGCCACACACTCTCAGAAAAGGCACCGTGAAGACTGTCAGACAGGATGGCCCTGAAGTCTGAGCCCACAGCCAGGCCGGACCCGCATAACGCATGTTGCACTGGACCGAGCGCAGGCTTGCCTTGCGCTCTGAGGCCTCCCCGTCCTCCTGGGCCGATTCGTGCTTCGCGGGGTCTATTTAACGAAAGTCACGATCACTGCTGGGATAGAGCAAACGACTGCATCCCCATCCCAAATTCAAACTCTGACGGAGAAAGGAAGAACAAAGCAGCAATCAGCACACGCGCCACTGTAGGTCCAGAGAGCCCTGGACGGCTTCCAGAAGCAGCCTGGGCTGACGGGCGCTCGGCTCTACCACCCTCCCTGATGTTACGGTGATGACGCTTCTCAAACAGAAAATGGCAGCCAACAGCTCGTTCTCCCGCGAGGAGCCGTGCAGAGCTGGGGACAGCTCAGCCCCTCGCTGCTGTGCGTGGCCACATCCGAGAGGCATTCTGGGACAGCTTCAGAAGTTCAGAGCACTGCTGCATTTCCACATTCGGGACTTCCAAGGACCCAGGGCCATGACCCAGATGGCTGCCGAGCTAGGCGTGCTCCTGACCCCTCCCCGCTTTCATGAACTTTCCCCGGTGTTCCAGGTGAGACCGCCGTGGGGACGCCCGCCCCCCCCACCTGCATGTTCGAACTCATCTTGCGGGTAACTCAATGTCACGAGTGAAAGCATGGCGCCCCCTGGACCAGTGGGGCCTCCGGGTGGCATCCTGAGCCTCCTGAGGCTCCCTCTGGATGAGGCCCCACTATCTCCATCCAGGATCTACTCTAGGTGCTCCGGCCTATGGTTCAGGGCCTTCCTTCCCACAACTGGCCCTTCTAGGCCCATCTCCCATCACCCTTCAACTGTCCCACACACTGGGCCAGTCTGCTGGGGTCTCCCAAACACGCCTGGGCTGGTGCACTTCACCGCAGAGAACGCCCTCTCTGTGCAGGCTCCATCCTGGTCCTGCCAGTTACAACGCCCGTGGAGAACAGAGTGACCTTTATACGGTGACCGGCCATAGCTCAAATCCTAAATCTACCGTTGTTTCTCATTTGGCCTGGGGCAACTGACATATCGCTGTGTGCCTCAGTTTCCTCATCTATAAATTGGGGATAACACCTACCAGGTGCTTCTTGGCTGGGCCTCCGTGAACAGGCCCCTCCCTGCTCCCAAACGTCTTCTTCCTCCAAGCCCCGGGCCTATTTTCATCTGTTTGTTCCACTTGCCAACTCATTCACCACCTTGAGAGTCAAAGCAGCGGGCCTGGAGGCACCCGGTCAGATCCTGCTCCCGCCTTCCTCCAGGCACCGCCACCGCGGGGACAGGGCCATCCAGTCCCTCATGGCGCCAGGGTCGGGGGTCCGGTGGGACATAGGCCCAGCCACGCATCGGCAGCCGGAGTGTTCGTTACGTCATTGCCGTGCTGTTGCAGTCATTCCTGTTGTTAGCTCTGGCCTCGTGTCCCCCGCAGGTGGCTGGTCCCCCGGGTATGCGGGAGACCGACACAGACACGCATGTGTGCCAAGAGCACGTGTGGCCCCTGGAGTCAACTGCAAGGATCACGCACGGCCATAAAGAGAACTCTCGAGCCAGCCGGAGACGGGGTGCTGCCCCTGGACAGACGGGCTTGTTCTCTGGACGCCCCGGTGCCCATCTTCAGGGCCCACGTCCCAGGAGCTAGCCTGAGTGTGTCTCTTCAGTGTCTGCAGCCGCTGGGCCCTGGGCAGCCCGGAGGCCTCGTCTCTGGGCAGGACACCCACGGACACCCACGGGAGAACAGAGAGGCACCCAGCAGGACACCGAGATCAGGGTGGGTTCGAATCTGGCTTCTGCCCATTGAAATGCCTTCAGAATGTGGCCAAAGGTGCCACACTCCCCAGGGCCCCTGGCCAGCTCCCCCCAGCAAGGCAGCCGACACCACCAGTCAGCCCCACGGGGGTGCCAGTCAGGAGAAAGGAGACCCGCCCAAGCAGGGCTCATCACACCTCCTTCCAGGTGTCTCCCCTCCTGTCCCCTGTGGTCCGCAGTCCCTCGGCTTGCAGTCAGAATCCCACTGCACGTCCCGGACGCACACATACTTGCCCTCCCTTAGCGGGAGCCCTCCATCCTATCCCTCCCTCCGTCCTGTCCCTCCGTCTGTCCTGTCCCTCACTGCCCTGTGGTTCCATGCCTTCTGCTTCTTTCTTTCTGGATCTGGAAGTGCTTCCATGGCAGGACGGTGGTGACCGCAGCGGCCGGCGCTTACACAGGCTCGCTGCGCTGGGCACTGCTCTGCACTCCCATGCTTATCTGATTCCCACGCCACACTCCGTGGGACACACTTTAATGCCCCCACTTTACGGATGAGAAAATGAGTCATGGAGAACTAAATGACCTTCCCCGGGTCCCGCAGCCAGCAGGTGGGAAGCCAGAACTTCAACCACGCAGCCTGGTCCAGAGTCCCTCCAGCACCATGGCCGGGCACTCAGCGGGGCCGTCCAGGCAGCTCTGACCCCTTTCTTTTCTGGGGATCTGGGCTCATTACACATCCATCCCCTGCCCCAGCTTCTTCGCAGTGGTACTGATGCCCAGCCCGCTCTGCTCCCCATTCCCAGGACCCTTCTCGCTCACCCCTCCCCGTTTCCCACGAGCCACTGTCCCAGGGAAATCTACACCTCGAGGACTGTACTTTATCCACTTTTTCCCTCCCTAACACTTAGCAAAACTACTTTGCTTGTAACAGAGAATTCATAGGGAATGTGTCGAGTCATGAGTAGATGCTTTATCCCCCATCATGAGAATGGGGGAAACTCAAGCATTTTCTACTCTGAAAATTGCTCAGATGGGGAAAGAAGCACAGTCACCAAGAAGCAGAAAACGCGTTGGCTAGAAATTACATCTCGACAGTGTATAGCACCTCACACCTCTTACCTTACACATCCCTGTCTGATTCGAGGTAGAACGGGGTTTTCCTAGTGTCACTTAAAAATCACGGTCACATTTACTGTCGTTTGATCACAGGCTTTGCCTTTTTTTCCTTCTTGAACTTCTCCTAAGCTGGTTACCTGAGGCTTTAGGACCGGCAGTAGTCAACGATACATCACCTTCTCCCTCGGAACGAAACAAACGTACGCACAGGACACAGAAGTTTGGATGCAGCCGGGATAGCGTTTGATCTCAAAAGCTGATTTCTCTCCAAACAAACTCCGTCGAGCCTGGGCCTTCGTTTTCTAGAAGCCTGGCTTCTGTGACTCTTTACGTTCTTTCCCTGACTTAAAAAGAAACACTCACGTATAAACGCAAGCATCCATGTACGCACCGCGTAGACCGGCATGAATGTCTGCACGTGTCTCGAGATGACATCTCTTACTCTCTGTGAGGCAAAATCATGAAAAAGAAACTGAAAAGAAGCTCATGAGACAGTCCATTCCTTTCCACCAGGGAGTTTACGCTGTGCCTGACAATCTTCTCTTCGCCCCGCAGCCCCGGGGACGCTTCTCGCGCAGAACTGAGGTCACTGCATGAAAATACTCACGAATAGGTCGTTTATCATACAGCTTTAGTGTTTGGCCGGTATCATAAGTGAAAAAGCTCTCAAGGGCCATACATCCTTTGAAAAGCTGTTTTATATCCACCGATGACTCTTCCTCTTAAGAAACAGCCTTGGACACACGCCTGTGTAAAAATCCCCATGTTCACTCCTCTGAAGTGCGGGGATGGCCACACCGCACACCTCGAAGCTGACACCTGCCGCTGCAGTGAGCCACTCAGGTGTCGGGGTCACTGTCCTCGGAGTAGCGCCCTGCCCCTGCACCCCCGCCTGCCGCCTCCCCTGCCTGCCCAGGCTCTCTGGGGTCTCCTGACGGGACCACCGCTCCTGACCTAACTCCAGGATGCTCCTAGGGAGAAGAGGTGCAGGCACAGCCCCCCCGGAGCTTGTGCAACCCAGTTCCACCAGGACACCCAGCTGTGGCGGTGCGCCAGGATGGGCAGAGCCCAGGAACATGTAGGAAAATGCTTCAGTTGCGTGGTTTTCCCCAAAGGTTGGCCCACCTGGCCTGGCTGCATCCCAGCCCTCAGCTGCTCCCTCTTCTCTGTCTCTAGTGAGGCCCCCAGCCCCCTGCCAGCCTCGTGGGCCTCTTCTGGCCTCCCCCACAGCCTTTGTTTCTGCTCTGCCCCCTGCCCTGACCCCTTCCTGTCTCCTGGTTGGCCTCTCCTCTGTGCTGGGTTGTGGGAAACAAGGCAAGCCCCAGCTTACAAACGAAAGGACCCCACTGTCCACAAGAGAGCTCTGGCAGGCAGTAGGCTGAAGCAAACTGGGGTTAAGTTCCCCCCCCGGGTAGTCCCTTTATCTGCATGGGATGACTAAGGTCTGCGGGAGAAGAATGCAACTTTCCAGCTCCCTTCTAATTTTTAGGACTTCAAAAGCCCCACCCAACAGCTTCTTTATAAATCAAGCTGATCCACAAGCCAAATGAAAGGCTCAAGTTTTCATGTAAACCCCGTTTTCTTTGGCTCTTCCATCTGTGAAGTTCCAAAAAGCCTTCTGATCCTAAAGGTCTGCTCCATCCTACATGCTCCGGCACAAAGCACGGGGTGTCCAGAACGGACTGGAGCGAGCTCCAGAGGCAGCCCGGGGGACCCAGGGTCAGCAAACACAGCTCCTAGGATGGGTCTGACTTGCATCTGGGGGTAGAGCTGGGCCAATGATTGGGGAACCCAGGACCCTGCCAGGCACAGGTCTTCTCACTTGGAAGTCCCCCTCAGCCGGCAAGTCGGGAAGGGAGGGAGTTCACACTCTGGTTTCTACTCGTCCCTCCTGGGATGACTCTTGCCAAGTCAACAGCCCTCTCTGAAACTCCAGCTCTTCCAGCAAGCCTGGGGTTCTCTCTGCCTCAGGTCTGTTGCAGGTGAAGGGGCTTCCCCGCTGGTAAAGTCACCACCAGCTCTCACCAGTTTCTTCTAATGGAGGTACTGTTGTGGCGTCAACTATTCTGTGGCAGGGAAACGGACGCCCCCTAAGAGCCCCTGCCCTTCAGCGCAGAGGGGAGAAGCCTTGGATCGTCCCGCTCACGCTCCAGCCATCAGGACCAGCCCTGCGCTCCCAGGATGATTTTTAAAATTCACGAAGTACAATCCCATGATTCAGAACCTACCATCTGTGAGCCGAGGAAGACGCTCAAGTTCTTTGCCGAAAAGGGAGCGGGGACTGCAAAGTAAGACAGCGTCCACGGGAAGGCAGTGCAGAAGAGAACAAGTTTTGGAGGATTCCAGACGAGCCGATTCAGCGGCACAGCGACGACCGTGCCAACCGCCGTGTTTCTTACCAAGTCCCTAGAGCTCGTGCGGAGGATTTTGGAAACGCGACCTTATTCTGACGGAGCATTTCTAAATCCTGACAGATGGCTCAGGTAGGCTCGTGTTGGAGCCCCGTGCCGGGAGGGGCGAGGAGCCGCTGGGGTCCGATGGCCCATCCTGCAGACCCACGAACCCCCCGCATCTACTCTGGCCTCGCTTTTCCATCCAGATGCTGCAGCAGACCCACGGCCCTTCACACGGCCCTCTTCCCAGATCTCTCGGTGGAACTGGCCAGTGTAGGAATCCGACAGCGACAGAGCTCACGACGGCTTTATCTGGGGGCTTGAACAGGTTGGACAAATAAGCAGGAGGAAACCTACCTTCTTTAGCCCACACAGGTGACATTTCAAACGAGCACACGCGTGCGGGCATACACACACGCCCTATCTAAAGTATCGTTCTCTGGATCAGATGAAGATAAAAATACAACGTGTACTCTCTTAAGTAAGAGTAATGAATTTGCTGAATTTACCCAGCATCCCGAGCCCGCTCTCCCTGCAGAGATGCCCTGAAGGACAGTGAGCTTTTAGTCCCCAGCAGAAGGGAGGGGACGGAGAGGCTCTCTCAGGCCATGTGGGGCTCAGAAGCCTGGGCCTGGCCCCTGCCGCACGCAGAGCAGCCCCCGCATCCTCGTCCCACCCTCCTAGAGCCCTACAGATTTCCAAACCCCCAACAGACACACAGGCCCACATGTCCTCCCCTTTCGGGTGACAGCGAGCTCACTGATGTGACAACAAAGAATGTCCGTTTGGCACTAGTTTGCATGTACCCGCGTCGTGAGAGGCAGTCACTTTGGAAGGTGGGCATCGCTGTCACAGCGGCCCTCCCAGGCTGTTCCGGGCTCCCAGACCCCCTGTTCTCCTCTGGTGAGTCTACCCATGCCCTGCGCTGACAAAGTGACAAAGTGGCTGACTTCACCCCCCTTCCCCCACTGCCCATCTCCACCCGGGGTCACACGGGGGAGCGAGTCCCGCGGCACAGCTGCACACGCACCCGGGAGAGTCTGGGCCAGGTCAGGAGAACCGGCTGCAGCCGCCAACACCCCACAGTGCTCCGAGCTCCCCAGACTTCTGTCCACACTGCCGCGTTCTCCCTGAAAATGGCTTTAGGGCACACGCGTGAAGGAGGGAAACGTTTTCATGTAGGGCGTTGACAACACATGACCGTGGGCCTGGGTGGTCACTGGATCTGCTTCACATGCCCAAGGGCAGAGGAAGAGCGTGGGGGTCGGCCAGGCTGGCCTCGATCCCGGGGTCTCCGTGGCCCCCGCAGGAACTCCGAACCTGGTGCTTATACGGTTCCATCATCGATGACGTGGACACGGTGCCCCACGTGCTGTTGGGGACGCGGCAAGGCAGGTCATGCCACCGCCCTCCTGTTCTACCCACACGGGTGCCTCAGAGCCCAAGGTGGCTCTACGACAAGACCTAGAACCTGTGACTGCGGCTGTCCCACGCGGCTGTCCTCCCGTCCCCCACGGGGCCAAGGTGAGGGTCACGTGAGCTCACAGCTCTGACATGTCTTTACCGTCACCGTGATCTGATTTTTAAAGCCTAAGATTTTACCCCAAACTTACTTTTAGAATGATAACCAAATGGCTTTGATCCAGTCTGTTGATTCCAGGCTACAGTGATTATTTTATTACTATATCACGTATAAAACCATTCGTAAGGATAGTAGCCACTATTTGTTAAACACTATGTGGGGGAGGGGTGCCGGGGGGGCACAGTCGGTTGAGCGTCCAACTCTTGGTTTTGGCTCTGGTTGTGAAGTCAGGGTCATGGGATCGAGCCCCGGGTCAGGTTCCACACTCAGCGGGGAGTCTGCTTGGGATTCCCTCTCCCTCTGCCTCTATACCTCCCCCTACTCTTTCTTTTTCTTCCAACTAAATAAAATCTTAAAAAAAATAACCCAAGACACTACATGTTGGGCACAGTACTTCCTATGTATGAAGTAATTTGATTCAATGAGATGGATATGATGATGGTGGTGATGATGGCCTTTCACAGCCAATGAGGTCACTCCCCCGGCTGCCCAGGCCGTAAGAGGTAGGGCCGGGCTGCGAACACACGCTCCCTTATTCCCAAGCCCAACCCTCATCCACAGAGTGCACGTTGCTAGCAGGTGCTGGACCTGAGATGTTTTTATTAAAGGAAAGAGAGAGAGAAAGAAAGAAGATTCTACCTAAGCCCATGTCTCATTCAGTTCGTCTTAACCTCCGCCTTGTTACACATTCACTTATGACTCAAAGGAAGGGATATGCGTTTTTTACAAAATTACAACCTGACGGATTTCACACTTAACATCTGCAGATGCAAGAGCGAGATCCACATGCAGGTGATGCAGCCGCCACGCGGAGACCACGGCCCATCACCACCCACGCCCGAGAAGCCACCGGACCCACCACGGCTGCCTGTGCGCGAGCAATGGGCACGACGTCCTTAATTTGCAGCCATGAAAATCTAGCCACAAGACTCACACACACAGCACCTGATTACATCTCACACCCTCCTAAGATAAGCCGCATGAACCTCGCTCCTGGGCCAAATTCTGAAGTGTAATGTTGCTGGGAACATTGTTCCTACGGTGGAAATTTCCATCCGGTCACCGCAACGTCGATGCTTCTGTCGTCAATAGTCTCAGTGACACAACCCACATCAGCTGGTGAGCTGAAAGTTCTTGAAAGACCCCGCAGAAATAACAGGACCTCTGCTTATCTCATCCACGGAACTGCGCAAGCCTTAAATAAGGTGTTTGTTCGCCTCCCTGAAATGGTGGGGGTCAGTCCTGGCAGTAATCATGAGCAGGAAGCCTGGGACGCCTTAAAGAAAGAACAATACAGAAATGCCCTCAGAGCACAGCTCCTGGCGTGCTTGTCAAGGTTTCCTCACACAGGACAGAGAGCCCAGGGCATGGGGATGCGAGATTGTGGGTCCCGGGTAAGAGAGGGCACTCCGTGCTGCGAGGACAGGGGACCTCCCGGCTCTGAGCCGCAGGGGAACGGTAAGAAGAGCTTTCCATGTGGTTGCTGGGAAGACAAACACGCTGGTATCACTGTTCTTATTCAGGAGTAAGACCCTCAATGAAGCCAAGAAGACAGAAACCAGCAGGTGGGCAAAGTCCGTCCTAGAGCACTGAAACGCGCCCCGCTGTGTGCCGCTCCTGGTGTGGGGGGGGCCTCAGCCACTCCCTGCACCAACCCCCTGATGGTACTCTCCTCACCCCATTCTGCAGATGTGAGGACTGAGGCCTAACGCCCCATGGCTCACAAGGGGTGGAGCCAGGATTCACAAGCAGGCTGCCTGGCCCGGAATCCAGACTTCCACCACCCAATCCCCCACCCACCGGCCAGCCTGCCCCTGCCGGATGCTGTAAGGTGAGGCCCTAGGCTGGGCTGACCCAAGAAAAAAGCAGGCAGCCCCTGCTCCTAGGTGGTCGGCCAGAGGTGGCTTGTGGGCTCCACGCAGCAAGGGAAGATCCAAGTGTCCCACCTCCTCGAGGCTCCTGCTGCCCTGAGGTCTCTTCCGGGGTGAACATATGCTCCTCTACTGTGACCTAGCCTTTTGCTATTGCATTCATTCAACTGGCAGTGAACACCCACTGAGCCAGGCCCTGGGCAGGACTGCAGGGCTAAGGGGTAACTTATTTCCTATTTGGAAGCAGAGAAGAAGAAAAACACAAAATCGTGTGCTGAGTGCCATGACCGTGGGGGCAGAAGGGCATGGAGGCACGATGTGCAGAGGGAAGCACGGGTGAAGGAGCGCTTCCCCCACCTGGGGAGGCAAGGTGGGTTCCGGCAGGGGGCATGGCGCAGGAAAAGAGTGAGCAGTTCTGCCTGGCTACCCCTGCAGACTGGCTTCAGAGAGAAGAGTCTGGAGACAAGCAGGGGGGGGCCCAAGGGGAGCCTTTGAGACATACCCAATTCCAAAATCGAGACGCACAGAACATTCATATGAACAGAGAAAGAGACAAGATGATCGGGATCATTCTCCTCTCTGAGCCTGATAAAAATGAGAGGCGGGGGGGGGGGGGGGCTTTGGCCCAGAGCATGTGGCACGTTCGTGAACAAGTTAAGGGAAGCAGGGCCAGACCCAGATGAGGTTAGAAGGCTCACTGTTCGCACCACTGAAGACGTAACCACTTTCTGGACAAGCTGATATGTAGCTCGTAGAAACAGGAAACCCGCAAGCTTCCTTTGCATGTACATTGGGCCCCCCACTTTTCAACCAGACTTCTGTATATGGTATGGTCTTACTTTAGCAACATGCATTGTTGTGGTTCCTGACGATGGACTGTCTCAGTTATCAGAAATGTGCACTTCCTTCTTTTTGCCAAAGTTTTTACCCTCCGCACCAACAAATCCTCCAGAAAACGTGAGAGGGAATTTATGGTGATGAAACTTACCCGCCGCCGTCTCTGACTTCCTGTATATTCTACCTTCAGCTCAGCAAACCTCAGAGACTGGGGGACTCTGTAGGTCCCTATGTCGGTTTACAAAAATGTCAACACTACAGTCACAGAATCAAATAAGCAAGGCAGGAAAACCCAAGCCTGTGAGAAAAATCATTGGTCCTTAGTCTCCTTGCGTTGGGTCAGGAGCCCAGAAGGTTGAGCAAAGCATATGAGTGATGGTGTTTAGTGTTTCATAACACACGGAAATGAAGCCCAGACACACCAGAGCTGCATATGTCTGGAGAAGGCCCCGTCCCCAGGGAGGGTGAAGGACGGCACCCAATCTCACCGCGACATCCCGGGGTTAACTGCAGAAGTTGTGCTTATCATCACATTTGTGGGTTCACAGAAAATGTGTACTGGCTGCTCCAGAAAACACAGGGTCAATTTCGGCTGTTCTTCCTCTGCCCTGGCTGCCACGCCCAGCATGGAAGTGACTCAGCAGGCGGCAGGGAGGCCGCAGCCTGGCCCTCGGGATTCCCGCCCGCTTACTGGATCCCCCGCTCCAGATTCCTAAGGGGAATTCCAGGATTCCAGAAGCCGCCCTGGTCATTTTTAAACGCTGACCCGCCCCGGTGGAGAGGGCTCCACGGCTGGGCCGGGTGCTTCCCGCCCGACCTGCTCGGCCCCACCCTCTCAGCGCCTTACATACAGGTGAGCCTGAAACAAAATGATACAGGAACCTTTTACAGGGAATCAGAAGTCGGTCGTCTCATAAGGGAACGACCTAATGGCGCCACCTTCCACTTTAAATAGAAGTCTGGAAAATTCGTGAACCCTCCCCAGGCTGCTGATGAACGCTTGCAAGGACGCACACACTACACGGGACACCCGCCGTTTCCCTGCGATGGCCTTTCTAAATGTCTGTGTGCCGTTCCCACTCCGGCGGAGCCTCCCAGTTACGCTTAAACGGCCATCAAAATAATAATCATCGAGTGAACATTCTCTCCATTCATCAGATCCATTTTAGTGACGTCTCCGGGGTAAACTCAGGCTCCCGGACCGGAGCGCGCGCTGCGCGGGCGCAGGTGTTCGTCGGGCCCGGGGCGAGCACCGGGTCTGCGCGTCCGGGGTCTGCACGCCCGGAGGAACAACGGGGAACCGGGCCGGGGAGACGGAGACCCGGCCGCCCCTGGGGCCGCAGCATCCCACCCGCGCTCAGCCCTCGGCTCCCTCCCGCTTAGCAACAGCGCCCCGCGCGCAGCCAATCGCGCCGCCGAGGTTACTCGCGAGCGTTGACCGAGAGTAACCCCGGCGCGGGCGGTGGCAACGTTGGGCGGCGGCCACTGCGCACGCGCCGCGGCGTGCACCTACCCCGCCCGCATCCTCTCGCGAGCTGGGGGCCGGCCGAGTGGGGCTCTAGGAGCCCTTCAGAATTTAGGGTTCCCGAGGCACACGAAAATCCTCCCGGGCAGCCCCCAGCAGACCCGCAGCCTTATCTGCATGTGCGAGCAGGTGCGTCCGGCCCACCGGCGGGGACGCGCGCCTCACCCTCCCCTCGCCCCCCCCCCCAGACCCCGCCGGGGCAGCAGGCCTGCAGAGTCAGCGGGGGAACAGCGCAGCCCGGGAAAGGGGTGGGTTTTTACTCCGTCTTTAAAGCCCGCTGAAGAGCCTCCTCTAGGCCCTTGGCCAGAATCTCACTTTCCCAAGAAGGTGCAGGTGAAAATGGGTCAGACTGAATTCGTTCCTTGGTAATAAGCCAGGCTCGAAGCCCTTGGAAGGACCGTGCAGGTGGAGGGCAGGTGGCGCGATACCCCCATCCTGCAGGGGGAGGGCAGGCAGAGGTGCTCAGCACAGTCCCCAGACCAGTGGCAGGAGCTCCTACCCAGGCCAGAGGAGGAAACTGCTCCCTCCCCCAGCCTGCTGTGTGCCGGAAATCTGGGAACCGCCTGGCCAGGGAGGTGGGGAGGCCTTCTGTGGTGCCTCAGCGCTCCTCAGGGCCTGGGGTTGTGTATGTCACAGGCAAAGAACATTTCATACAGTTCGTTTGACGTGGGCCCAGGAGATGACAAAGGGAGGTGAGTTCGCAGTGGAGCTTGCTGAGACGCAGGGAGTTAAGACTTGAGATTTAAGCCTGAATCTAAGATCTGCCTCCCTGGAAACCTTTACTCCTGGATGAGATGTCCATACTGATCTGCCCCCAGGACTCTCCCGTGAGCCCTTCAGGAAGCAATGTGCTCAGGGGCCAGTTACCTTTCTACTAAAAAAATAAACACTTCTCCTAAAAAAGTGGGAGGGCCAAAATAACAACTGAGAAATCCCACAAAACTCCTGCTCAAAAGATTCAGTTTCAAGATAAGCCACTGAGATATGAAGGTGAGGGACTTTTTGTTGCCTCATGACAATAAAAGAAACAGACGGCCTCACGTTCTCCTCGGTGAAGTTCCTCTCCTCCTCGGTTTAGGGACAGAGAGCAAGAGCTCAGCTCACTGCCCTGCCCCCAGGGATGCTGTTGTGATGCCCACACCCAAAGCAGGACTCGAGCCTCCTTTCCTCCAGGGGCCACATGCTCTGTGTCTTCCTTCTCAGGTGGCCCTTGGTCTTGATGCACTTGGTTATGGTTTTGTACTTGGTTCAGCTTTTCTCTTCCTAATATGTGAGCTTATTTCAAGACTAAGATTATAAGTGTTTTGCAAAGTTCCAAAAAGCGGAACTTGGATCAACAGATGAACTCAGATTCAGTTTCAGCTCAACAGACAGGAGCCTTTTCTGAGAATGACATTGTGCGAGCAAGGACCTGGCCACCCGGGGAGATGTCGGTCCCTGGTTGTTGCAAGAGCTCAGACAGAGCAAGGACCTGGCCACCCGGGGAGATGTCGGTCCCTGGTTGTTGCAAGAGCTCAGACAGAGGCCGGCCGCCCGTTGGTAGGGATGCAGCAAGAAGAGTTGCTCCACAGTGGGAGGTCAGACTAAGGGAGCTTCGAGGCCCCCGTGGGTCTCCAAGATTCGGACTCTAAATCTACGTCTCAGTTGGACATAGTAAGAGTCTCGCGGTCACTCTTAATGTTGACGCAGAACGCCGTTCACCCCACAGCGTCGCAGCTGGCTGACAACACAGCTGAAGGGTGAGAAGTGAAGCTAACGGTTGGGGTCACACTGGCCCCTGCAGGCACGCCAGCCTCCACCCTTGACTCTGAAAACTCCTCTTGCTGCCTTTTCTCATATTATGAGCAAAACACTCAGCATTAGATATATTTCATTTGGAGGTAAGCTTTCCTACAAAGGTTTTGGAAGCCGGTCAGCACGGATTTGATAGAGAATGCACCTCCGTTCTACAAGCCCTGGATGGGACAGGTCCGGTTTACCCTGACCACGTGGTTACCTTTGTTCCTTAAATCAGCAAGTCTGCTGGTTCCAGAACTGAACTCGTAAGGGCAGGTGTATGGTTACTAAACATTTCTTTCTGCCAATTTATAAACAACAGAAATGGTTTCGTGTTCAGCAACATGTCACCTCGGGTTATTTCTTTGCCTTCGCAGATTAGGTTCTGGTTTATAACAGAGGACTTGAGTTCAAGAACGTGCAGTTCTCAAGACACGAGCTTGTCTGGGGTGTTAAAGGAAGGCAGGAGGGCACCCACCTGGCAGGTGAAAACAAGGGTGGCAAGAATGTCTTCAAAAAAGTGAGACGGTGACACCAAGCCACCAGTGCCCCGCTGAGCAGAGCGCAGCCCTGCAAAGTCTCCTCGAAGAGACCAGATGGCCCAAGAACAAGCAAAGTCTCTGGGAAAATGACAAAAGGGGAGCGTGCCCAAATAGAGACGCTGCAGATGGGAGGGTGACAGGGTGGCCAGGCGTGGAAGCGGAGGAGGAAAGGAGACCTCAAGGCCAATGCTGGCTGGGCCACCAAAGCCAGGGCTGCAGGGGCCCTCAGGCTGACGGGGCCACACCTTTGCCTTGTGCACCTGACTGCAGGTCCCAGCTGGCGATGGTGGGGCTTCCGCGCAGGGTGCCGGCGGGAGAAGGGAAGCATCGAGACTCTTGTAACGTTCTCCTTGTAAACTAGCAACCCCCTGGTGTGGAACGTGGTCACTACGCATTCCTCTGTTATGATTCTGTGGGAGAGCCAGCCCGTCCTCAACATGTTTTCAAAGCCTGTGAAGCAGAAGATCAACACTGTTCCAGAAGACCTCATCACCACAGGGCCTGAGTGGGTCGCTGGCCGGTCTGCCCCAGGGAGCCACCAAGTACTGAGGACCGAAGAAGTGGCCCCAGAGGGGAAGGGAGGAGCACTGCAGTGTCTGGGCTCTCCACGGCAACGGCAACGTAGGGCCATTGGGCTTCCTTTGTAAACGCCTAGCCTCAAGCAAGGAGCCCTTGTGAGCCTAGGTTCACCACGCTCCACCAGAAGCCTGGTCACAGCCTCAGATAAAGACAGTAGTACAACCAATCTTCTCTTGTACCCAAAGGAAGTCCACCTTTGTGTGATGGTTGCCAGGAAGCACAAAAGTCATTCATTCATGCTGGGGGTTATATAACCCTCTCGAACCTGAGCAGCCCCACCCCTCTGCAAACCCACAGTGCCATGGGACCCCCACAGGCCTCCCGTCTCGGCCTTCCCTCCCCACCCCTGCCCCCGTGGGCCGCATCGAGCCAGCCAGCGCTTGCTTGGAATCCAGTCCTCCCCTAATGGAATTCCTGAAAGGGCTTTATTAGTGGCACATTCCACTCATGTTAGCCAGTCTGTCATTGCAGGCCCCGGGAGGTAGCTTTGGAAATTAAGAGAAAGCAAACTTTAATATCAGAAACGCATTTTTAAAGCTTAGACGCAAACCGGGACAGATAATCCGATGTGGGTCTGCCCAGAATGTTCTAACGCCTCTAGCGAGGCGGAGGCTGGGAGGTAGGGTTTCAGAGCAGCCCAGGCTATTCCGTTCCATCAGGAGCACCATGCTGAGACCAGTGCCAGGCTGAGGAGTGGTAAAGAAAACTCTCTAAAGCCCAGACAGGATTCCTTTCCTTCTCAACCTGAACTTTGTCACCTGATAATCATGGGATGTGTATTTAATTTCTAAGAATCATGTCACCTGTTTGTATGAAAGCATGCCACACATATCAGCTCACCTCCCTGGTGAGGGGACAGGACAGCTGGAGCCTCTCCCAGGCCTAGGAGATCCTTCCTGGGTCCCTAGGAATGGCAAAGGGGACTGACATCCCCACAGGTCAGGTAAGAGGGAAATCTATCAGCGTGAACGGTCAAGGCAGTGCCTCGTGGTTTCATCAAACGGGGCGCGGCACCCCCAGGCCACGGTGGTCTGAGGGTGTGCCGTCTCGGGGCCACGAGCTTACCAGGTGCCCCGTTGGGTCTTGGCCTCAAATTGTACAGACCCGCTTTCCAATTGCCATCTTCTGTGCTCCTGGGCCAGGCCCTGTCTCTGAACCTCATGTATTCCACGGGGAGAGAGGGAAGAATTGGCCCCTGAGCCAAGTGGCCTCACAAACTGCTCTCATTCTACAGATGGAAACCACTGGGGTCTCCTTGGGGAGCAGCGTTACCCAGTACCCCAAGTATCTTCTTGTTCCTTGCGAAGGGTCACATCCTGCCGAGAGCTCTGAAAGCCAGGAAGTGCCACGTAAGTGTGAATGTCCTCGTCGCCTCCCGCAACGGCGTGTTCACCTGAGAGTTTCATGATGTGGATTCTGTTCTTCATCGGGGGTCCTAAATATTCCCAGCACTGTGTCTTCTTTACAGGAATGGAAGCCGCTTTCAAAGTAAGTCACACTGCGGGTGAATGGGGACCTCCGGCCGACACATCCCCGACACTGGCTTGTGTGGCCGTGCCAGTGTCCACGCTCTTCCAGATCATTTGTCCCATCAACTTGTGCTATGTGAGTGCATTCCTTGGGGGAAAGTAATTACTGCATCAGAAGCCGGCGAAATTATCCTTGGGGTGTGCTGTGTTCTCCTGAGAACACTTCCTTTCACAATTATGCTCTCTACAAGGAATCCATTATATGATCTAGTTTTTCCTCCAAAGACATCATTAATCATATGGTGAAAATGTTACTACAATTGAAAATGTAGAGATGTTTGTTAAACGCCATATTCAATGTTGGCAATCGTCCCGCTCAAGGATTTTAAAGAACCAGCGCCCGACATCTCACAACAGTGCCACTGATTCACCGGCCACTTTTCTTCCAAGGATTAGGATGCTCCCTTTCTTTAAAACGATCACGTGGGGGTTTATAATATCATTCCCGTCCCACCGCCAAGCTCTGCGACAGCGCTCTGTGTCGAGTTGGGTCCCAGCGCCTGGTTCTGGGAGAAGCCGTGTGAGAAAGAGGCTGGTCTGGAACGTACAGAGTGGTCTGGTGTCTTTGTGGGGGAAAGAGAGCTGGAGCAGGAGTTGGACCGCGGGTCCCGCCTTGGCTCTGACCTTGCACGACCACTGTGGCTCTCTGGAGCCGGGCCCTCCAGGAACTCACGTCCCGGAAATGCCAGGGCGTCCAGGCCCAGTGCGGTCACTGCCTGGAGCTCCACACGTAAAGCTGAATTTTAAACAATTAAACACCGCCGCAGGGGCACCTGGGGGCTCAGTGGGTTAAGTGTCTGGCTCTTGGTTTCAGCTCAGGTCACAATCTCAGGGTCGTGGGATTGAGCCCCACACTGGGCTCCGTGCTCAGCGCAGAGTCTGCTTGGAGATTCTCTCTCTCCCTCTGTCCCTACCCCCCGCTCTCTCTCTTTCTCTAAGAAAAATAAGCCTTAAAAAAAAAGTCAGCAGAACCAATATGGTGAGAGAAGTAAGAGGAAGAGCCCCTGCCCTGAAGGTCAGCCACGCGTGGCCTCAGACAGAGGTGCTGCCAGAAACACGACGGCCACAGTGAGAAACGGGGCGTACAGAGTGGCTGGTTTGACTTCTCAGCTTAGCCAAATCCTGGCTGGGGGCTGAGGCAATCACCAACAATCAGAGGAACAAAAGCAGGAAAGCAGGATCCCGCGCTGAGGGCAACGGAGCGGGACCCCAGGAAGGAGGGGGCTCACCGATGAGGACGTGGCGAACTGCGTGGGAAAGGCAGATTCACAGGGACCACCCCCGGGCAGCCCCAACGACCGGTTCCAGATTTCATGCCTGCTTCTGTGATTTGTCCTGGGGGGCTCTTAGTCGGGGAGATGTGGTCCCCAAGTTCCGAGCCCATGGGACGTAGCGCTCAGGAGCCTGTTGGGGATGACGCAGTGAGCACAACCGGCGTCAGCAGCTACCTTTCTTCGTTCTGGAAGCCCTGGGTTTCCCTGGCCACAGCCTGCAGCCTAATGGGGCAGCCAACCCGCCAAGCAGCAGCAGCGAGGTTCTGTGGGCACTCAGCCTCGAGGGGCAGTGCCACGTCCCTGAGGCCCTGCACCAGGCGAGGCATGGGCACCCAGGTGGGCCACAGAGTTAAACCGGCCCGGCTGACGAGCTCAGGGTCACGGGCAAGCCCCTCCACCGCTCAGTTTCCTTTCTGTTCAGTGAGAAGCATTTCCCACCCTAAATTTATGGGGAGCGGAAAGCCATCTAAGTTCTGAATTGCAGGGTACCAAGAACGCAGGAAACGATGGGGCGCCCAGCGGGGGAAGGGCTAGGGGAGCAAAGCGGAAACAGGTGCTGCTGAGGGGGGCAGGGAAGGAAGCCAGGCCCCAGTGGTTCAGAAGCGAGCAACTGGGACACACCAGCCCGATCTTGCCATCTTCCCCTCTAGCCCTAACCATCTCTGACTCACCGGCAGGTCCCGTGGGGCCCACTTCCTGCTCCTCCCCTCCGGAGCCCACACAGGTTACTGTAGGGCAAGTGTCTGTCTGGAGGCCACCTGGGCGGGGCTCCCAAGGAGGCTGCTGGGAACAGGCTGTGGGGGCCCCTCCCTCACTATTGAAGAGGCCGTCACCCCGGACCAACTTGGACAATGAGCGTGACCGGTTCTCACATGTAGAGAGGATGGGATTCACAGCCCCCTACCTAATGGGAAATGCCGTTCTCCACTTGCAAACCATGAACACTTGCTGTCTTGGATGTCAAACCAAGAGTCTGCCACCGTTTTCCAATGTTTGCATGTCTGCTCTGCAAGCCACCTTCACCATACCGGACACCCATCAAGACTCATGACCGTTTCCGTGGCCACACGTACCAGGCATGCCGAAATCGACCTCTGCCACTCATAGGCCTGCCACGCTTTGTCTCTCTAGGCCAACCAAGCCAACATAACAAGGCCCTCCCGGTGGCTTGGCAAGTTTGTCCCTAAGTTTTTTCTTTCACGGTGAAAAGGAAAAGGCCATAAGCCTGTGTTGAAATTTCAACGGGCTCGCATGCACGGGCCCAACCCTGAGCCTGCCACAGACTTTCTTTCTTTACAACGCTGGTTGGCAAACTCTGATAATGTAAGTATCAGATGGCAACGTACAGTCGGCCTTTGATAAGTCTCAGGATGTGTTCCTACTTGTACAAACAGACATAAAGTCATCCAGCAACCAACGTGGTGAGCAAGTCCTGGGAGCCAGTCCATCAAGGGTCCAGCCCCGTGGTCACAAGGAAGCCAGAGCGTCCGCACCAACAATCTCAACAGCTTAGCTTCAAAGGAGTAGGAGAACAAAAGGAAGGTAATAGCGGGAAGAGACAGGAAAATGAAAACTGAAAAAGTCTTGGCGGGTCTTCCTCGAAGAGAAGGAGGGGCTGGCTCTGGATTTCAGTGGAGAGTCCTAAAATGCAACATGCCAGTGCTCCCTGGGCCAGACTCCTCACAGATGTCCACGTCATTGTAAATGACTCATGAGAAGCCACGGGCTGTTGTTCCTGGGGGATATGGGACATGCCCTCTCCTGACCGGCCCCCCACCCGCCTGAAAGAGGGGTGCAGGGTGGGCACACGGAGCAGAGGGACATACGGAGTAAACTCCATGGGAAGAAATAGGTCAGGCTGGAAAAAGAAACACCAGCCCAGGGAAGCATTAACTCTACACACTTTGAAAATCGAGAGCTAGCCCAGAACGTCGAGGTTGCTGAGAAAACTCAAACTACCGTCGTCGGTCGCCAAATCCCGTGAACACGCAGCAAACTGCGGCGCACTCCAGTGCCTGCCAGTCCCGTCCTCTCTCTCGTCTGTTGTCATTTCTGTGGCTCTTTTGACAACAGCCTATTTATAGCCCATCGGCACCACCCGTGACGTAGATGACAGGTGGCCAGAGAGGCCACTCTAGGGCACCGGCTACTTTGTACCCCTTCAAACTTGGGAGGCAGCACGTGCCTTCCTTTCCCCTCTGAAACAGTAAGAAATCGTGTCTCTTGCTAGACCAGCATGAAGGGCACCCAGCAAAGGGGCCGAGCCCACACTGGCAGCCAGGACACGCAGACGCTGGCCAGCCTTCCCAAGCGTCTCTGCCGTCAGGGCGGGACTGAAGAGCCACCATGAATCCAGAGTCCTCTAATCCAGCCTGTTTGCATCAGAGGCGAGGACAAGTCTGGCATGAAGCCATTAAAGAAACGCCACAGCAGCCGCCGCAGCACCAGCGATGGGGGTGGCAAGGCTCCCCGCCTCCCGACTTCCAGACCCCGATTGTCCCAGACCACCTCGCCTCCCCCAGCACGCACGGCAGCCCTCCCTACCTTTCTTCCTCCACCAGGGCCCTTCGGGGACCGAGTACGAGAGGTCCTTGAATTCGATGTTCACGGCCGCCCTGCGCGGCAGGGACGAAAAGCGCTGGGCCTCCGTGAGCGTGTTGTCCACCTTCTTCAGATGTCCGTTCAGCAGGTCGGTCTCGGAGGCTTCCATGTTGCCAGAGACCACCTCATCCACCGACACGCACACGGACTTGGGCTCCGTCATGGCCGCGGAGTAACTGCTGGCATTCTAGAAGAAATGGGGAGGAAGCACCAAGAGAGGTTAGCGCTCCACGAAGGGAAGGGCCCCAGGGACCGGCCATGAGGCTCGGGGTCATCGGCTCTCCGCGGCCACACTTGTGACTGTACCGCCACGTGCTTACGCAGAGGGATTTGTCATCTCTAGCCATCGCGGCTGCTTCTATTTAAAAAAAAATGCTTAAGATAGAATATTAAACGAATCTGTCGAAGTCTCACTGTGGAATCATCAGATCGCCTCACAAAACTGTAATAAACGAATTGCTTGTCTCAAAGAGTCAGACACCGGCCACCATAAAAAATTACCTCTTTACAGTAAGTACGCTCATTCAAAGACCCAGGGAAGGTGCATGGGGTCCCTAAGAAATGCATAATTGAAAGAGTTTTACTTAAAATGAGCTCTTTTATTGCCTTCCTCTGAAGCTCGTAAACATTTCCCAAGAGCCACGACTCCACTCGAACCGCGCTGTTTTGTGGGAGTCGGCTTCGTGCCTTCCCTGCAAATGTTCCAATTCGCTTCCAACTCTGCCTCTCACTGTCTCTTCCTGATCGCACTGGAAACTTGGAAAGGTTGGTTTTCTCTCTCTCTGTTATACACACGAGGAAATGGAGACACAGACACTCTAAGGAGCTTGCTCCGAGCCCTACAATCGGGAGAGGGGCAGAACTGATCCCCGAATTGAGTCATCAGAAAAGGAGGCGTTCCTCCCACTGCAACAGCAGAGGACCTGATATTTTGTAGCGACCTTGGCTTTTTGAAGCTTCCATTGGGAGTCACTGAACTGTTACAGATACGCCAAAGAACCGAAAGCATTTATGCAAAGAAAGGAAGATCCTTATCTAATGGCTTGGCAATGCGGAGCCCATCGACGTGCTTCTGGTACCTCCAGAACATAGAGGAACCCTGGGCAGGCCAATATGCTGTGCTTTTCCTGGCCATCCCTCGATCCAAAGAGAACATTCCACAGTGCCAAAAGTCTGGGCCTTTGGCACCTCTCCTCCATACGGCTGCCTGATTGGGAGAGCCCATCGATAACCCTCTTTGATGATTCAGGCCCTTCCGCCTGCCATAGGACTGCAGGCACTCTGCTCTTCCCCCATTAGAGTGCCCTCTTTAGGGTCTGTGATGGAAGAGCTGGCATTATTTCCATCATGATATTGAAAGCCTCAAAAATCTCAGAGGGCTGGGGCGCCTGGGTGGCTCAGTTTGTTAAACGTCGGACTCTTGATTTCAGCTCAGATTATGATCTCAGGGTTGTGGGATCAAGCCCCGCATTGGGCTCCTTACTCAGCAGGGAGTCTGCTTGAGATTCTCTCTCTGTCCCTCTGCCTCCGCCCCCTCCCCTCTCTAAAATAATAAATAAATACATCTTAAAAAAAAAAATCTTGGAGGGCTTGAAGGTTCCGAATATTGGAAGCACACACAGGGCAAGGGGAGGTGTGGGCACAAGGATTTCTGGTCCTCGGCGTGTTTGAAAATGTTGCTTTGCTGTTTAAGTCAATGACATACACACACAGCCCTCCCAGGCATCTCCTACCTCTGAAACGCTTAACCAAATCAAAGCTTAGCTCACTGACTATAACATTCTGTGGATAAAAATTAAAGTGCAAAGTAAAACTGAGAAAATTAAGTTCGGTTTGCTGCTGGCACGGAGCATGTGAAACATTTCACACGCAAACATAAGTAGGTTCCTACGTTCCCGAGGCAGAAGCAGGCAAGGCTTGCGTCTGGCCGGCCACGGGCTCCTCGGAGCCTCTCCACTCTGGGGGGAGCTGCAGGACGCGGCCTCTGCCGTGGCTCTGCCCACTGCCTTCCATGCTGGGGCCCCTTGAAGGAAGGACGGCGGGGCTCACCCTCGCTCAGCACACTCTTGGCTTTGGCCGCGCGAGCAACATCGCTGCAACACCCACGGTGGGCTCCGAGTGCCACCCCTCTGCCCACCCACCCAACTTCACACCCGCTCTGAGTCCATCGGCACACCGGGGGTTAGTGGAGAGAGCAGTGGGGGAAGACAGGGAGCTCCAGACCTGGTCCCCAAAGCCCATGCTCCCCCCACCTGCCACCTCTGCGGAAAGGCTAAATGTCTGCTTCCAAACTCGCACCTGCGGGCAGACCTGGCTTCAGCCATGGGGGGTCAGCTGGGAGCATCAAGCAGCCCCTCACCAGTGGTGGCCCCAGGAGCTCCAGGCTCCCATCCCAGCTGCCCATCCAAACTGCACCCCTCTCCCTGGCACCCACCACAGGACTACAGCAGATGCTCAACCCGTATTATGATGCGGGTTTAGACTCCAGGCCTATCTCTTCTCTCGCTCACTCACTCATTCAGAAATGAGAGCACCCAGCAAAGCCCTGGGGGTCAGCAGTCAGCCAGGCAGATGCAGCCTGTGGCCTCAGCAAGCTCCCCATTCAAGGTTGGGCCCCAGGCAAGAATGCAGGCAGTCACAATGCCCTGAGGCCAGAGCTAGAATGAGACCAGGTGGGGTGGGAGCAGGGTGCCTGCTAGGGAACAGCATGTGCAAAGGCTCAGCAGCAGGAGGGAGCAGAATCTCTGGAGATCTGAGAGAAATTCAGAGGCTAGAGCTCAGATTTCAGGTGGTAGGGAAGGAGGGAGGGAGGGTCAGAGGAAACTGGAGACACACAGGGCCTGCCCATGAAGTGCTTGCAAACGCTGTGAAGAGTTTTGCACTTTATCTGGAAGTCTTGGGGGGCACCCGGGATCTGAAATGGAGGTAACGGACCAGAAACTGTAATTAAAAACCATCTCCTGAAGCAACATGCAGATGGGAGGGTGACGGTGGCCTTAAGCTGCTAGTGGCAGTGGGGAGGGAGGCAAGTGGACAGGCCAGTAGGACAAAGCTGGGTGACTAAACTGATCTGGGAGAGAGAGAGGGAGGGAGGAGGCAGAGTCAAGCACTCATTATTTGAAGTATTAAATACTGCTTCCTGCGTACTAGGTGACTGATCATAAACAATTGTGACTGTTGGTTCGGTAATTACCTGTACCCGGTAAACTCTAAGCTACAAAGAGGATGCGTCTTACTATCCCCACACCAAGGGGGGATCGCCATCTCGCACTCCATTCAGAGTTGGGCTCTAAGACACTGAGACTGCCTCCTGCCCGAGACCCACAGTTAATGAGTAGCCAAGCCAGGGTCCAGCTCTGTGTGGCTTCTGTTCTGCACCCTGCTGTCCCAGCCAGTGCCCTTAACAGCACTCGAACGTTGCTTAGGTTTCTAGAGGCAAGTTTTAGGTGACCCGGGGTCATCACAGCCCCTGCCCATTAGAGAAGAATCCACAAGAAACTGAGGAAACCAGACAATCCCGCCCCCACAAAAAAAAACTGACGCCCAAGCAGTGCATACCATTATCCACCTTTCTTCCACGGGTGTCCAATGACCTTGCCCAATTAATAAAATCATGAGACCTTGGATGATGGGAGGCGGTGGCTGTCATTCTGAAATAGACCAGCTCTCTGGAAACACATCCTCAGATGAGCGCGGTCGGCAATGTAGGTTACAGCGAGCTTGTCCTTAGCCTCCTGAGCTCATTAAAAATGAAACAAATACATCTTCCTTCCCCATTTGTTCCCTTTCATTGTATGTTTCCCAATCTTTTCCTTCTAAGCATTGTCTTTGACCTCCCCATCCACACACAATTTGTGCTGCATAATAAATGATAAATGATAGTAAGTCCATTCATGGGTGTTGAATGCCGAGGAGACCCTATTTGGAATTGTTGCTGCCTGCCGTTCCTGAGAACATTTTCTTGGGTGCTGATTTCAACTGGAATGCAAGCATACAGAGATGCCTGTGTAGCTGGGGAGGGTCTCTCACAGTCCCCCAGGCGACTGTGAGGCGGGTTCACGCTATTTACCCAAGGACATGCAATGAGAGAAACTTCTTCCCACAGCCCATGGGGAAGGGAGGAAAAGGAAGAGGAAGGTGCAGGCAGCAGGCATTGGCACACTCTTCTCTCTCAGTTCTCTCTCCCGCGTGTCACTGCTGGGCTTGGTGCCCACCTAGACCAGTGGACCCTTCAGTTGGAGGGCAGCTCCCTCCCGGGTACCCTGCCCACATAAGAGGAAAACGCTAGCCAAGAATCCTCAAGGCCACTGCCCTGGGGAAAATAATCCAAATGTCACACCCTTAACTAAGCTGAAGGCTGGTACTACTTGTGTGGTCACTTAGACTGCTGACCTCATCACCAAGCCCCACTCCAGACAGCCCCGAATACCACCATCCTGTTGGGACCTCGTGCCTGTCCTTCCCAACCCAGCTCAGGGCCAGGTGCTTCTCCCATCCTGCAAGTCGGCTTTTCCGGGCTCACACCTGGTGCAATCAGTCCCAGGTGGGACCCTAGAGCAGGGGGTGAGGGAAGAGCTCAGGATCCTGGGGCTCTCTCAAGGGCTCTCTGTTTATGACTTGGGTACAATTTTTTAAACTAAAAAAAAAAAAAAGTACAAGATTTTCGAGAAGGAAGATGATTTGTCAAACAAAACAACGTTCCCTGAAAAAATGAGCCCAGCCCTTAGTGTCTCCACGTCGAGTATAGAGCACTGGAGTTCTGCGTCTGTATCAAACTATCACATAACATTAAAAAATCCTGACATAAAAACATCCACATCTTAAAACATCCCGATTCGTCATTTTTCCACATGTATAAGCCACTTTTGCAGCTTTGAAAGGACTTCAAGAGTTACCCGGCATCGAAAAGATCTGAAACATTCCTTACCTACAGCTAACAATAATAATCTCCTGAATTTTCCATTATCAACATAATTTAGGAAGCCCAAAAAGATGGGTAAATGTAAAAGGAAGAATGGCCAAGCATTACCCAAACATTCATCCAGATAAAAGCAAATGTCAGGAGGAGGGGCTGCCTCTCCTGTTTCCATCCCCCCTCAAACGTGAGAAGCCAAGTAATGACGGCAGGGCATGCCCAGAGAGGGGACCCGGTCGGTGAGTCCCCCTGCCACGGGCCCCTGCTCCACCAACGACCTAAACACGTCTGCGGCCCCATTCTATCGGTTTACACAAAATCATTATATAATGAGCTGGCGCCGCTCGGTATGTGTTCTACAGTAACCTGTTTGGAGGCATAGGATGCAGTTGTAAGAGAGCGCATGCGCACACAGCAGCTATGCTTTTTTTTTTCCTTGGGCTCAAGGCAAGAGGTAACTGTCGGTCAAATCCTGCGGAGCCCTGCTGACTTCAAATACAGGATGCTAAAAATGAAATAAGGCGAGGGGTGGGGGTGAAACCCCGCTGCGTGCTGTGCACTGTGGGCTTACAGCCTATGGAGAGTAATTAGCAGGATAGTAAATCCATAGGCAGATGATAGAAAGAGGGGTGGAAAGGGAGGGCGAGGTGGGTTGGAATACTGAATACTTTATATTTGTACTTTAGATGACCTGAAATCTAGTCTGTGAGTACCTAACTGCAATGTCGGTGTGCTAGGCATAAAAATAAAAGGCCGATGGTTAGTTTGTTGTTTGGTGGGGGAGGGCGGGTTTGGTTTTTTTTTTTCCCCCCCACTGATGTGAGTTTATGGAGCTCTTATAAAGGAGCAAGAGGAGACTTTGGACCACCCCTGGGAATAGCACTTGATGTCAGTGTGTCTAGCACTGAATCTGCCGGCCCGGTGGTCCCTCCACGGAGCTGGCACCCTCGGGAACGGAAGATTCCGCGTCCCTGTCCCCACCCTGGTCTCTGTCCAGGGTGCAGGAAAGGTGGCCTGCAGGTATCCAGGCTCGCCCCTGGGCTGCCTCCCCGGAATCCGCCGCCCCCTCCCGAGCAGGTCCAGGAGAGGTTGTCCCCGGGGAGCGCCAGGGGCAGCGCAGACTCTGGTTCTCAGGGAGCAGCTCTCTCTTTTGTTCCCCGAGACCATGCCCGGCGCTCCGGAGGGTGGCGAGAGAAGTGCCGGCTCCCGGAGTCCGGGCCGCGCGCTGACTGAGAGAGAGGACCTTCCCCCTTTCCTCGGGCCCAGGCTGCCACCCTCCCCAGTGAGCTCAAGAACCCAGGCCCCAGGCCGCTACCCGGAGGGGGCCGAGGTGGGGCCATCGGTGCACTTGTGGGGCTGCTGGCCACCTCCCGCACACTCCTGGCCCCTCCGCCTGCCCCGCGTCCCCGGCGGGTGCAAGGAGCATCCCGAGGCGCCAGGTGGACAGGACGGGGGGCAATGGGAGGCGGACTTCTCCCCGGGGACCCAGAGGCGGCTGTAAGGGTGAGGGTGCGGGTCTTTGTGCGTTTCTGGCTCTGCTGGAAAACAGAAGCAAGCCCCGGGGGCGAAGGATGCGCTCACTCACCATGGCGGTGCCGACCGAGAAAGCGGCCATCAGACAGGCCATGCCCCGGGGGCGGCGGGCACGGGCGGCGGGCGGCGGGCACGGGCGGCGGCGGCGGCGGCGGGCACGGGCGGCGGGCACGAGGCTGCGCTCGCTCCAGGCTAGGCTGCTGCGTCCCGCGCCGGCTCCAGCTTGGGCTGCCGCTGGGGCGCTGGCCCCGCCCCACCCTGCCGTGCCGGCCCCGCCCCACCCTGCCGTGCCGGCCCCGCCTACGCCCCGCCCACGCCCCTCGATTGGCCGGCGAGCGGGGCGGGGCGGAGCCGGCAGGTGCGCGTGCTCTTGTTTTGCTCCCGCGGAGGGCTGCGGGCTAGCTCGAGGAGGTCCCTGCTGCCCCGCCGCCGGCGCCCGGGGCCGGCAGGTGCTGCGGACCCTCCCCAGCCCCGGAGCCCCCGCGCCCAGAAACTGGAGGGGGATGGACCAGCGGCCCTGAGCGCCAGACGGACAGCGGGGTCTCACTCCAGGACTGCCGCCTCCAAGCCCGCGCGGCTGTGTGGATGGGGCCAGAGGGAGCGTAGGGAGGCTGGAACGGGCGGGGTGGGGTGGGGGTGGGGGGCTCTTTTCTTGTCTTTTCTCGTTGTCGAGTACCTTTCTGTCAGATAGGAGTGTGAGGACTAAAGAAGACATGGCCTTTCCAACGCCCGCCATCCCCCCCAAATACAGCTCTGTATCTGGGGTGACCCGCCCCAGCACTGAGACAGTGCAAACACACTCATTCCTGCACCACTGTTGTGGCCAGCTGCAGGACTAAATGCTGGGTAACAAAGGGGCGCTAGGTGAAGGTGCCCAGGCCTCTGTCCTGCCACCGTCCCGCCCACCCAGCCCCACTAAAAAAAGGCTGGTTTCCAGTGCCTGGCTCTGTCCCTGGCCCGCAGCTGTGTTCAGGTAACTGCATAAGGAATGTCCCTCCAGACACCCTCTCATTTGGCCCCAGATGAATATCAGATGGCCTGGCGTCTGCTAATTCCCTTATTATATATAAGTGGGACCATTTCCTGGTAACCATGGTGACAAGGCATTCTTTCTCCCAATCTCAGAGGCTAATGCTTTTGTTCAGCGGTTTGCATGTTGCGACTGCAGGTAGGAATGCACCTCTCCTCACCTACCGCACACCTGGCAGGTGGACTTCACACCCAGAGGTCTAACAAACATAGTCCTATTCTCCTCTCAACCCAATGGAGGGAAAGGGAGTATGATGTCGAGTTCAGGGGGAGGGGGGCCCTGCTCTTGTCTGAATAGTTTCACCCAAAGATCAATGCATTACCTTTATTCTCTTTGTCCGAGAGGAAGGAAGCATGACTACTGTATTTTCAGGTGCCACTCTGCACATTCGGCCCAGAAGGCTGTGTGGTACCTTAAATGTACTGAACGGGGAAGCCAAAAAACTCCAAATGTTCTGGAAAGAGGATTCAAATCCACAAACCTCCTGGGGAGAGTTGAGGTCAAAAGGCAGAGACAAAGGTGCCTCACTACTGAAGCTCAGGGCTAGTGGCTAGCCCTGCAGCCCACCGCCTGCTCCAGGGGCAGACAGGACAAGAAGCAGAAAGAGGAAGACATGAAACACAGCAGGGGAGGATTTCTCCATAAGCATCTGGCTGGACACCACCCTGTTCTGTGGTCAGGGCAGGCAATGTGACATCGTAGTCTTATGGCTCTGGCCTCTGTTTTCTGTCCACTGTCCACTGTCCTCACTCCTATGGATGAGCGCAGAATTTCCCTCTGGAAACCTCCCGACCCCACCCCCACCCTGTTCTGCATCGTGTGATTTATAGCAACGGTTGGTCAGGAACTAGAGGTGTAAGGCAGTGCCTGCCAGGCTTCTGGGGACGGCCACGGGGACAGTGTGCAGAGCCCGGGTATGAAGCCAGAGACGGAAGACAGTGGGAAAGTGAGTCCTTGTTGGCACGGCTTGAGCTGCTGGCTTTTCCATTACATGCCTTGAAAGAGTCCTCACTTACACATCTGTAGGCTGGGTAATAAGACTCTCAGCCATGTGGGAAATAGCGCATATCTTACACTTTCCACCATGCACGGCACCTAGCAAGCAAGCCAATCCCAATCCTTACTGGTATCATCCTTCTAGTGCCAAGTCAGGGAATAAGCAAACAGTAGAATAAGTCGGATCTGTGACATTTGTATCGGGACTCCTGGTTGTAACAGAAACCCAATCCCAACTGGCTTACACTAAAGGTAAAGCGTTGTCTTAGGTCACAGAAAGGTTCAGAGTGTGCTGGTTTCAAGCCTGCCAGGGCCAAGGACCCATATTCTGTCCTCAGCTCTTGGTCTCTAGCTCTTTCCATGCCTCTACTTTCCATTTGCTGGCTTCCCCCTCAGCGAGGCTGTCTCTGCAAAGCAGCTGCAGGCTTCATCCTATCAGTCAGCAGCCAGTCACTGTCCCCAGGTGGAGGGGGTTGGGGGAGGGGTGCCAAACACTGATTAGCTGGGCCAAGAAGGCCAAAGGGAAGAGCAGCCCATTGGAACCATGCAGAAAGATTGGGACACGGGTGCTTCACGAGGCCATTTGGGGGCACTCTGAGCAGAAGTATATGTGTCAAGCAGGCAAACACAAGAGGAGCTCGTCACAGGATTGTCCAGCCCAGACCCCAAACCCAATAGGGATTTCTGCTAATACATCAAGTGACAGAGCCAGGCGGCACCCCCTCCCCACAGTAAACCTTGAGGTATTCGACCAAGGCACCATATTTCTCTCTAGACCTTGGCTTCTCTGGACCAAACATCCCTGCCCCCAACCCAACGGTTCTTCTTAGACTGTGCGCCTTCTTCCTGCTTACCTTTCTCTGCATGGGTTCCATTTACTCAGTGTCCCTTGTGAAACTTGAGGTGCACGACTGACCGCCTATTCAAGGCACTCCCTCCTCTCGCTGAGGAGCCAGTGGCCCCAGGCTCCACTCAGACTGCCGGTAAGGACAAGCTTCCCTGCCACAGAACCGGCCACCTGCTATCTAGGGACAGGCAGGTCCGTGGACTCCACCACCGGGGACTGAATTCACTTTCCTTATCATGTCATTTCAGTTGCCTGGTTTGCACTTTATGCCCCAAATTCCATTTTAAGGACTGTCCAATTCATCTCTGCCAGATATCTAGCCACTGAGACCGGGAAATGGTGGGGAGACAGGGGCACCCCGAGCACCCAGTCTCTGGTACAAGCTTTCTGCTCTTGGTGTCCAGTGAAGGGGGTAAAAGGGGTGACAGGTAGGTCAGACATCCAGATGGGCTCACCGCAGGCCTGACTGACATGAATGAGCTCCTGCGGGAGGCCGGCCGCAAGGGGGTGAGGCTGGGCTTGGCACCGTGGATTGCCCCACCCCTGCAGGTCCGAAACACAAGATCCCTCCAGAGAACCCTTCGGGGACATCCCATGTCTTCCCAGCCCCCCTGCTCCCAGCTGGCTAGGAAGAAATCTAATGAATAGATTCTTTACTAATACCGTCTTCTTCATACCATGGTGATTTGGCTTTCAACAATTTCGACCTTGAGCTTTCTTTCTTTACAGGGAGTCCAGCTCTGAATGAACCATCGGCTGACTTGCTCCCGCTCAACTACAGGCTGCACCAGCTGAGCTTCATTTTCCAGGCACTACGACGTTTGCCCTGCACTCAGTGGACACTCAGAGATCGCCTGCCCTGGGGGCGCCCGGGGGGCTCAGCCGCTTGAGCATCTGACTCTTGGTTTCAGCTCAGGTCATGATCTTAGGGTTCTGGGATCAAGCCCCTTGTTGGGCTCTGAGCTCAGCACAGAGTCTGCTTGAGATTCTCTCTCTGTCCCTCTCCTCTCCCTCCATTCACATGTGCACCATCTCTCTCTCTCTCTCAAATAAATAAATAAGTCTTTTAAAAAAAATTGTCTGCTCTGCCAGGAGCTGATCTCTGCATTGGAACAGGGCGTGGGGGTGGCAGGGAGCAAAATGGAGAAAGCCCCGCCCTAAAGAGTTGTCAGGCAGTAATGGGGAGCGATCAGAAAGCTGAGGTTCTCAACTAGACTGGGTATGTTTCTAACTCATTCCGTGAGCTTAACACACTTTAGGGATCACTCTTTCCCTAAAGCTGCAGGAGCTCTTGTAGTTTGGGGGAGAGGCAAAGTGGGGACACATGGGCCTCCCGGTCTTCGGTGGCCCTGCCCCTTTCAGAGCCAATCCTTCAGGCTGTTTCCAGCATACTCAAAACTCCCAGTGTGGAAAAGTGCCCCCCTGCCCATATTCTGCCGCGGGAACATCTCCCTCATTTGACATATCACCATTTCATGGAGGAAAATGAAAAACTAAAGAAGCCTGCTCCCCTGCCCCGTCCGCAGCCCCTCTTCCACCACATCAAGGGCTGCACTGTGACCATGTGTGAGGGTTTGTGCGATGGCTTTCCCCAAAGCCTCAAGGAAACTCGGTTCTGGAGGGAACGGTGTAGGGAGGTGTTTGCTTGTTTGCTTGCTTGCTTTTTACAACCCAAAGCTCTGGCTCTGAAGGTAAATGTTTTCAGACAAATAAAAGCAAACTGTTGGTCTGCACCAGGCAGCAGGGACGGGGCTCGTTCCTTCTCTTGGCAGACAGAGGTGGGAGATGTGACGGGGACTCCTGGAGCTGGGCCAGCGGGGATGAATCCCACCCCTGTTGTATCCCACACCTACGACCATCCAACAGGTGCGCATTCCTGGAGGCGTCCCTGTGGGAAACCCGCTGGGCCCGGCTAGACACCTTCCTCTGGTCATGGCCCCTGACTTGTTGGCATCTCTGATCCTTTCCCTGTCATGTTAACAGAGAATTAGGGCCATCGGGCCTTTTCTACCTCTACATAAAAGCCAATGCTTCCACTTTAAAAAAAGGAAGAGAGAGAAAGAATGAGGGAAAGGAAAGAAGAATTTGGGTGAGTGGGAAAATGAGAAAGAGAGCAAAGGCAGGAGGGGTGGGGAGGGAAGGAAGGAAGAAAGAATATTAAGAAGTAGGAGGAAGTGCAGAGGAAAACCTTGTCCCAGCCCTGTGGGTAGGGATGGGAAAGGGCAGCGGGCACAGTGCGATCAGGGAGGGTGGCAGCCGAAGCCTGGGTCTGAGTACCGAATGGGAACTCTCTGTAGGCTGGTTCATTTTAAAGAAACATTGTTTTCATCTCCATGGTTTGCTGGATTCCTGTTTTGCTGGCCCTCCCGCCCCCTGTCATGTTCTGCCTCCAGTGTCCCGATGTCCCCACACTGCATCCTCTGGCCCAGCTCCAAAGGGGCCCCTCCCTCCTCACCCTCCGGGAGGCGGGGGCAGCAGAGGAGCCACAGGTGCACGCAGGGTGGAGGTAGGAAGTGGGGGAGCGCCAGAAGATGGAAGGATGAGGTTAATGAAGGATGTTTTCAGGAAAAAAAAATGCAAGCAAATATTCATAAGCTAAGTTAGGAAAAAGTAAGTGTTGCAGATTATTCCTCTTTTCTTCCATTAGCACAGAACAGAGAGTGGCAAGAAAGTTCTAGGAAACAATTTCCACAAATGAAGAAAGAGGAAATAACATCTGGCAATGAAACGACCTTCAAAGCTGAAGACCAGGACAGAAGTCTCAGAGTCAGACACCGGAAAATTACCGGAGGCCTCTTCCCACACAGAAATAAAAGCCTCCCGCTGCCCCCATTCAAGGGTCCAGTAGGGAGAAAACAGGTAGCTCGGGGTGTGCACCCCACTTTTCCTCTACAGAGCTGCTCTGTCCGAACTGCATGTGATCGATTCTAGAATGCAACCCCCACCTGGAACCAGTCAGAACATTCCATCCCTAAGGCCACTGTGTTTGTTCTGGAGAGGATTTACCAGCCCAGGGCGGGGGGCGGGGGGGGGGGGTGGCATCAGAGTTCTCCCTGGGACTTGCCAGAGCCCTGAGAAGGAAAGTGTTTCTTCCCCTTTGGGGATTGACAGCCCTGTACGTTGGCCACCTGCTCTGCCTGCGGAGACTGGCCAGCTGGGAAGGGAAACCACGGAGGCACAAAGGCTGCGAGGCATGGCGGGACGTGCTGGGCACCTTGAACAAGTTCGTGCCTCTCGGTGCCTCCATGACCACAGCTATAAAGGGACTGGCAGCCATGCCCATCTCAGGATCGTTGGGAGGACTAAATGAGTCAAATTTGTGATAATCACGTCTGGCTCATTGTGTGTGTCTTACACACAAAGGCTGGTCATCCTCATTATGAGAACCAGTTCTCTCCCTCTGACCTTGAGCTAGCATAAATTAGGTTTCAGTCGCTTACAGCCTAGAAATCCTCATTAGGACAAACAGGCTGTTAAAAGTCGGGGCCCCTAAGCCAGGATATGGAGAAATCCTATAACCCTTTGTTGCCTTCGTCTCTGTTCACCTGGCACTTGCCTTATCTCCCTCAGGAGATCATAAATCCCAGCGTCTCTGGATTATTTCTTTGCCTCCAACATCGTTCTTAGCTTGGCATCTAGCCAAGTAGGTGCTTGATAAACATCACGAGTTATGTTGAATAACCTCCAATGTTTGGGAAAGCGCTGAACCAGGCATTATCGCATGGGACACTCGGGACGCCCCTGCAGGTTAGGAGAGCAGATGCCATCACTGGATCACGTGAGAATCTGACACCCCAGCCCTAGATACAGGGCAGGCCACATTTTACTTTCCTTAGCAGTCAGATAATGTGCCCCTGGTCCCTGGAAGGCAGTGCCTCCATGCCACGCCAGCTCAGGCACAGATCTTTTCCCCCTGGCTCCAAAGACCACAGCTCAAGTCCTGTGTGCTAGGTGCCCAGAAGCCCTCTTGCTTCCCTGAGACACCTGAGCTCTCCTGTGATCTGCAAACCCTCCCCCTCCCCTTCCCCAGGCCTGGGATGTTCTTCCTGAGCCCCCTGCCTCTCTCCTCCAAGTCCCCAGCTCCCCTTCTCCTCCCTCCCAAGAAGACCTGGGCGGTCACCTACTTGAACTTGAGCTTTTGAAAGCAAAAATTTGGTTGGGGAGATTATCTTCTGCATGTTTGGAAACTTCTGGGCAGGGACCTGCACTCGGAAGTCCCCAAGGCAAAAGAAAAACAATTTAATTAAAAAAAAAAAAAGACTTGGCTACTTTTTAAGGGAGAGGAGTGGAAATTATCTAAAGGAAGGAAATTAGCCTCAGAACTATCTCAGTAAATGATCCTGCCACTTGGAAACAAGGCGATTGAGGTTCCGTGAGGTTTGAAAAGCCCCAGGTCTCCTGCCTCCTGCTGAGTCCTCTCCACTGGAGGGTCACGGTTCCTCCAAACAGGGACAGAGATCTGAAGACGCCCACGTCCAGCTGCTGAAAATCACAAGCAGGCTAGTGGGGAGAGGGAGTAGATATATGTTATTCCCCCCACCTGAGCACCGCTAAAAACTCTGGACATTGTACAAAGCACATGAGGAGACCCTGAAAGGTGGAGAGCACAAGGCAGATGGCCCAGGGACCTTGGGACCCAAGGAACCACGCTGTGGTGAGGTCCCTGGGTTCTCTTTGTGCCTCATATAGCCCAGACTTTCATTTGAAGAAACCAACAACCTGGAAATGCTCATGGGCACAAACAAAGTAAGCCCCAACAAAAGGTTACTCTCTCTGGCCAAAAGAACAGAAAAGGGGCACCCTAGAAATATAGACGTTTTTTAGACAATTGCGCTATTCCAGTCAAACTCCACACCCTGCCTACACCAATAAAGATGAGTGGGGAGCCAGGTTTCCACCCTCCTCAGACTGTAATGAAGCACCCCAAAGTGCCCCCATCCCTAGTCAAAATGGTGTCAGAGAAGGCCATATCCAGAGGCCAGAACCATCCCCACCAGGCAGTAATGAGGAGCTCCTCCTTTCCTCACTGGGGTGGTGGCAGAGGAGATCCAATAGACTCAGGATTTTCACCACCACACAGGGTTAACAAGGACACTACACTCTCCCCAAATCATGGTGTCAGTGGAGATCATGCTCCCATCATCAAGGGAGCAATAATGAGGTCTCCTACCTTTCCTGGCCAAGGCGGCGTGGGTGGTGGCCAACCCTTCCAGCGGTAATGAGGATGCCAGCAAAGACTGAGCAGGGAACCTGGACTTCTGTGCTCACCTGGCAGTAATGAGGCAGTCCCCCCCATTTCTCCTACCTGAGTGATGTCAGAGGAAGCGAGCTAAACGGAAAGCTTTAATGAGATCCAGAGTCTCCTAACAGTATACCAAAAATATTTAGGTTTCCATCAAAAGTCTTTCATTACCTAAGAACCAAGAAATTCACAATTCAAATGAAAAAAGCAACCAGTCAGTAGATGCTAACACCAAGATGACTTACCGTTACCTAGCAAAGATTTAGAAGCAGCCATCGTCAAAATGCTTCCGTGAACAATTATGAACACACTTGAAACAAATGAAAAGACAGAAAGTCTCAGCAAAGGAATAAAAGATATAAAAAACAAATAAAATGGAATTTTAGAACTGAAAAATATGATACCCAAACTGGGCTCAACGGCAGAATGGAGAGGAGAAGGGAAAGAATTGATGAACTGGACAATAGAACAACAGAAATTACCCCGTCCAGACAACAGAGAAAAAATATGTTGTATGAAAAATGAGCAAAAGCTGTGGGACATATGGGACCATAACAGAAGATCTAATGGAAAATCTATAGTTCCAGAAGGGTGGTTGGAGGTTGAAAATTCTCAAAGAGGGGTGCCTGGGTGGCTCAGTCAGTTGAGCATCTGACTCTTGGTTTTGGGTCAGGTCATGATCTCAGGGTCGTGAGATTGAGCCCTGGACAGGCTCCACAGTCAGCACAGAGTCTGGTTGAGATTCTCTCTCTCTCCCTCCCTCTCTGCTCTTCTGCCTACTCATGCTCTCTCTCGCTCTCTCATAGAAAAATAAAATCTTTAAAAAAAGAAAATACTGAAAGAAATAATAGCTAAAAACTTTCCAAATTTGGCAAAAGACAGAAACCTCCAAATTCAAAAGATTCAAGTAGTTGAGTAACTCCAAATAGGCTAAATCTAAAGAAATCTACAATTAGACACACCATAGTCAAACTTCTGATACTAAAGGCAAAGGAGAGATCCTGAAGGCCATGAAAGAGACATGACATCTTACCAAAAGAAAAAGCAATTCAAATTACAGCAGATTTCTCATTAAAAACAAGAGTGGTCAGAAAGAATTGGCACGACACTTTTCACTTGCTGAAAGAAAAGAACTATCAACCCAGATTCTTATATCCAGAAAAATATTCAGGAATGAAAGGGAAAATCAAGACAAATTTAAGAAAATTTGTTACCAGTAGACCTACCCTAACAGAATTGCTGAAGGAAGTTCTCTAAAAATAAAGAAAATGGTAAAAGAAGGACATTTTATGTATCAAAAAAGAGAAAGAACACCGTAAGTAAAAATATGAGTAAACAAAATAAATTTTCCTTCTGCTCTTGAGTTTTTCAAATTGTGTTTGATGGTTAAAGCAAAAATTGTAATATTGTCTGATGTGATTCTAAATGTGTGTGGAGTAAATATTTATTTAAGACAATTAGAGGATAAAGAGATATAGAGGGAGGCACAAGGCACGCCAACTTATAAAACTATGACACCAAAAGACTTATGTTATGTATATGTAATGTAATACCTAGAGAAACCACTAAAAAGGCAATACAAAGAGATACTCTCAAAAACATTATAGAGAAGTCAAAAAGCAATTCTAAAAAACGTTCAGGTGACTCCTAGGAAGGCAGGAAAAAGAAAACAGGAAAATGAAAAACTGAGAACACAGGAAATAAAAAAATAAAATACACGCTTATGTCCAACATGTCAATATTTACATTAAATGTAAATGAACCAAACAACAGAACTACAAACTATGTGAAGCAAAACTTGAGAGAACTGAAAAGAGAAATAAATAAATTCTCAATTACAGTTGGAGACTTCATCACTTCTCTCAACAACCACTAGAACAACTAGACAGAAAACTTAGCAAGGACATAGAACCCAACAGCACCACTGACCAACAGGATCCAGTTAGTATTTATAGAACACTCGACTCCAGCCAGAGACAGGAGAATACACATTCTTCTCAAACGTTCGTGGAACATGTACTAACATAGATCATATCCTGGGCCATGAAACAAGCCTCAACAAATTTAAAAGAACTGAAATTATGCAGAATGTGTTCTCTGACCCAAATGGAATCAAACTAGAAATCAATATAAGGAAGGTAATAGGAAAATCTCCAAATACTTGGAATCCAAGTAAACACATTTCTACATAATCCATGAATCCAAGAGGAGGTCTTAATGGCAAACAGAGTAACTGAATTGAAATGAAAGTACATATCTCAAAGTACACATGTGAGAGCTACATCAGTGTGGAGCAGAAATTTATAATGCTAAGGGTATATAAATTAAAAATGAGGAAAAGCCTCATCCATAATCTAAAGTCCCACCTCAAGAATATAGAAAAAGTAGAGCAAAATAAACCAAAATAAAGGAAATAATAAAGACAAGAACTCAACGAAATTAAAAATAGAAGAATAAAGAAAGCCAAAGAAACACAAAGCTGGACTGATCATTTAGAAACGATGAATAAAATTGAAACACCTCCAGCAAGTCTGACAAAGAAAAACAGGGAAAACACAAAGTACCAATATTAGAGATGGAGCAGGAGATATCATTACAGATCCCACAGTCATCCAAACGACAATAAGGCAACACTACGAACAACTCCGCACATCTAAGTTTGACAATCTAGATAAAATGAATTAATTCCTCAAATTCACCAACTCACTGAATATAAAATAAGTTATTTGAATAGTCCTATAACTATGAAGGAAACTGAATTCATCATTTTAAAAATGAGAGAGAAAAGGAACGATGGAAGGAAGGAAAGAAGGAAGGAAAAGAAGTCTCCAGGCCCAGGGGCGCCTGGGTGGCACAGCGGTTAAGCGTCTGCCTTCGGCTCAGGGTGTGATCCCAGCGTTCTGGGATCGAGCCCCACATCAGGCTCCTCCGCTATGAGCCTGCTTCTTCCTCTCCCACTCCCCCTGCTTGTGTTCCCTCTCTCGCTGGCTGTCTCTGTCAAATAAATAAATAAAATCTTTAAAAAAAAAAAAAAAAAAAGAAGTCTCCAGGCCCAGACAGCTTCCCTGGAGAATTCTCAGTGTTTAAAGAATTCACATCAACTCTCTACAATCTCTTCCAGAAATAGAAAAGGAGGGGACTCTACACAATTCATTTTATTTAACTACTATAACCCTGGTATCAGAAAAAGATAGTATTTTTTAAAAACTACAGATCAAAATCCCTCATAAATATAAATGCAAAAATCACTAACAAAATATTAGCAAAAAGAATTCAGCAATCTACATTTAAAAAGATACTCTATGTCCAAGTGGGATTTATCCCAAGCATGCAAGTCTGATTCAATATTTGCACGTCCGTGTAGTACACCGTATTAACAGACTAAAGAAGAAAAATCACACAATCATGCCAACTGATACGGACAAAGCATCTGACAAAACTGAACACCTATTCATGGTTTTTTTAAAAAACTCAGAAAAATAGAAATAGAGAGCAATTTCCTCATTTTCCAGCAATTGTGCTCCTGGACATTTGTCCCAGAGAAATGAAAACTCACATTCAGACAAAAATTAGCACACAAACGTTTACAGCAGTTTTGTCTGTGATTAGCCAAAACCTACAAACAGCCCAGATGTCCGTCAGTAGGGAAAGAGTGAAACTGTGGTCTACGCTATGGAACACTACTCAGCAATACAAAGTATGAACTACTCAACACCCAACAACTTGGATGGCTCTCCAGAGAGTTCTTCTGGAAAATGCCAATGTGAAGAGGTTAGACATTGTACAACTCTATTTATGTGACATTCTTGAAATGACAAAATTACACAAATGGGGACAGACTGGTGATTATCAGGGGTTAAGGAGGGGATGGAGTGGAAAGAAAGAATGGGGCTATTGGAGGGTGGCGTGAGGGAGCCTTGTGTGGATGGCATCCTGTGTCTGGACTAGACCAGTGTCAACACCCTGGATGTGATGTTGTACTCGTTTTGCAAGATGTGACCAAGAGGGGAACTAGGTCAAGGGCACATAGGGTCTCTCTGTGTTCTTCTTTACAACTCCATGGGAGCCTACAATTATCTCAAAACTCAAAGGTTAATGTTTTTGAAGTCACAGGACAGTCCTGAGTGAGGCCACTTCGGATGAGGTGACCTCAGATCAACCTGTGGCACCAAGTAGACTTCATGTGGACTATGGGGAACGAGGAAGTAAGTGGCGGAGTTTTGGGGATGAATAGGGAGAGGACGTGAAACCAGGGAGTACCAGGTCACTCGGGACCACACAGTGGGCCGCTGGACCAGGAAGCATTTGTGACCGTTATTTGTCAACTGTCAACTTGAGAAGGTTGGGCCGATGCTCCTCGTCCTTACTAGAACCCCTGTGTGCGCACGTGCTCCAGTGCCCAGGCACCTGCAGGGACGCCAGCCCCATCATTAGCCATCTGTGGTGCTGGGCTGGTCTCACCTCTCAGAGCCTCAACCTTCATCTGTAAAATGGGAATACTAACAGTACCACGATGACGGTTGAGGAAGATGGAGCGGGTCCAGTGCCCGGAGCTGAGAAGAAGGAAGAGTAGGGCACTCGTGTGCATCTAACCTTGTCTTCCAGGTCCTGAGACCACAACCCTCCCCTGCCCCTCCCCTGGTGTTGCCCTTGCTCACCATCTCCCCAAGTGGCTTGCTCTTCTTTTCCTCCTGTGATGAACCGTGCTGCCTGGGACGTTCTACAAGGAAAAATGGGTGGATAAATGTACAAAGGGCCTCCTAGCTCAGAGGGATAACATTTCGATATCCAATGTGAAGGCGTCAATATGGCGGTCCGAAGGTTAAAACGTCCAGTTCTAAGACAAATACGTCCCGGAGAACATAACATCCAGCATGGTGCATGTTACTGTAGCGTGTTTCCGCAAATTGCTAAGAGAAGAAATCTTAAACGTTCCCATCACAAGAAAAAAATTATAACTATGTGAGGAGATGGGTGTTAACTAAGCTTCTTGTGATGATGATTTTGCAATATAAACGTTATCAAATCATTATACTGTACACCGTGGGACTCGTGCAATGTTATATGTCAGTTCAGTCTCGACAAAACTGGGGGAAAAATTGAGGCATCTTGCTTTTCATAGAGAGGCAACCCATCCCAATTCACAGATTGGTTGTATTTCCCTCACTGGTCTGTGGGCCCGGAGGACACAGGGAGGTTCTGGCTCGTTCTTACTGAGCCCCCACCTCCAGCAGGTGCCTGCCTCCCCCAGTATTTGCAGACTGACTGACTTAAATCAGAGACACTTTACATCACAGCTCAAATTATAAATCATTGTTTGGGCCTATACGCACACACGGCATATTTTCTTTGACCTACAACTAATTACATTTACTCTCTACATTTATATTGAAAAAACATTTTTTTTTACTAAAAAGCACTTTGTCAGTGACTTACCCACAGCTTAGATGCACACACTTCCCAGGGAGCCCTTCTGCTGCAAAACAGACCCTTCCGCAGTGAGATGTATTTATTCCGCAATTAATAAAGGGAAGTAACCCTTGCCTTCTGTAGGACAGAATTTCAATTTTCATCACTGCAGACATGTGAAAACCCCCAAACCACAAACAATGATTTCAGTTTCTGCTCTATGCACATACAAGACAAAAGGTTTTAAAATAGGCATAATGCAATCATATGTGTAAGAATACGGCCGGTGTCACTGTTTCTGCAGCAAACAGGAAGCCTGTGAGGTTACTGAAGGTCAGTGTGCTCCCTCCAAGGTTACTGGCATAAAAGAGCAGCCACTACCTGTCCGTCCACAGATGGGCCAAGTGTGAAATCTACTTATTTCCCACTTTTGGTCAGATGATAGATTTCACATTTGCGAACACTGTGGAATTTACTTATTTTTTTGTAATGCACATTAAAAACAATTACAGCAAAGACTAAAAAGCATCAGGGCCTCTAGGGTAATGGTTAAGGATAAACGGAGTATGTCCTAGTGGAAGGGCTAGAATGACTTCAATAACATTCCATCACGACAGCCCTGGCTGGCGATTGTTGCTGCAAAGTGGGGGCCAAATGAGCTGGTGGGGCATCTGAGACCTCACTGCGTTAGGGGAGCTCACATCACCTGATAACAGACACTGATAGCCTTGGAGGCCATGGTGGGTTCCAGAATTGTGCTCTGAACATTGTAGCCATTAACTCATGTAATCCTCACCACAGCTCCACGAGCCAGACACTGTATTATCCACAATGGGGAAGTAAGGCACAGAGACGTTATGTAACTTGCCTGAGGTCACGCAGCAAGAAAGTATCCAATCTCAGATCCGAAACAGTCAACTCTGGCTCCAGAGATTGCAATATATTTTTCCCTGTAAGGAGGGTTTTTTTTTTTCTTTCTTAAAGTAAAGCACAAAAATTGTAACATAAGGCTTGGTGAATTTTACATATCTATACACTTGTATATTCACCACCCAAGTCACGATACAGAACATTTCCACCATGTGAAATATTCCTTGTGCCTGATCCCAATCCATCCCTGTCTCTAAAGGTAAGCACTGCTCGGCTTCAATCACCATAGATCAGTTTTGTTTATTCTTGATCTTCATATAATTGGCACATAGTAGGGACTTCTTCGTGTCTGGATTCTGAAACACACCCATGTGTTGTGTGTACCCACAGCTCCTCCCTCTACAGTTTACTTTTCCTTTCTGCTACTGACAGACACGGGAGCTGTGGCCGGTTTTCAGCCATCGTCAGTAAAGCCACCGTCCGCCTTCTTGCTCACGTCTCCTGGGGGACACGGACATTCATTTCCCTGGAGGGTACGCCTAGCAGTGAAATCCCTGGGCTACTTGAGTGAATACCACCAGTCAGCTTTCCAAATTCCTACCAGTTCATACTCCCACCAGCAAGGTAACACCGCTGCTGCTCCACACCCTTGCCCCTCCTCGGCATTTTCAGGTGGTGGTTTTTTTTTTTCAACGTGGCCACCCTGATGGGTGCGTGGTGATTGGTCAGCAAGGTTTTAGCTTCCTTTTCTGTCCTGACTAATGATGTGCCTGGTTAATCTTCCCCTCATTTTAAAATTGCATTGTTTTGCTTTTAGGATGGGTCTGCAGGATTTCTTGATGTATTCTGGATATGCGTTCTCCGTCACGGATACACCTCTAATGTGTTCTCCCGGTCCGAGCTTGCCATTCAGTTTCTTAATGTTTTTTCATGATAGGAGTTCCTCATTTTAATAAGATCCAATTTATCGCTATTTTCCTTTACAGTTAGGGATTAGGGTTGTTTTTGTATGTGTGTCTTCTCTAAGAAATCTCTGCCTACCACGAGAAGATGAAAATAGTTGCCTATGCTTTCTTCTAGAAGCACCGTTGTTTTGGTTTTCACATCTAAGCTTATGATCCATCTTAAATTAATTTCTGTGTGAAAGGCAGAGGTCGAGGTGCACATTTCCATATGCTCGCTCCACCGCTCCAGTGCCGGTTTACTGAAACCACCATCCTCTCTCCATCAGATCGCACCCGCACTTTGACATCACCAAGTAGCCGTACCTGGGAGGAAGGTGCGTTTTTGGACTGTCTATTCTGTTCCATTGGTCTGTCTGTCTGTCCTTACACCAATACCACGCCACCTCTGCGGTTTCCAAATAAGTCCCGAAATACACAGTGATCTAGATCCTTTGTATTTCCATATAAATTTTAGAATCAGCTTGTCAATTGTCATCAAAAAGGGGAGAGGAGAAGGAAGAAAGCAAACGTATTAGCGTTTGGACAGGGGTCGCGTTGACCTACAGATCCCTTTGAGGAGAACGGACATCGTACAACCCTGAGTATCCTCACCCCCGTCTATGGACTAGCTCTCCATCCACTTGTCATCTCTGGTTCCTCTCAGTGGTGCTATAAAGTTTTCAGTGCATAGTTCTTGTCTGCCAAATCAATCTTCAGTTACGTGTCTTCTTTTTTGTATTTTTGTATTATTGTAAATGATCTGCTTTAATCTCACTGTCCAGTTGTTTCTTGCTACAATATAGAAATAAAAATTGGTTTTTCTACACGGAGACTTTGTGTCTTGCAACTTTGCTAAAACCAATTATTTATTATTTCCAATAATAATCTCTGATCTTTATTATTTCCTTCTTTCTGCTTGCTTTGGGTTTCGTTTGCTCTACTTTTTCTAGGTTCTCAAGGTGGAAGATAAGGTTATTGATCTGGAGATCTTCTTTTTTAATACTGGCACGTACAGTTCTAAACTTCCTTCTGGGCACTACTTTCTCTGCACCTGCAAATATTGGTATGTGGCGTTTTTCATTTTCGTTCATAGCTAAGTGTATTCTAATTTCCCTTGCAATTTCTTCTTTGAAATATTGTTTAGGGGAGCGTGTAGTTTAATTTCCACATATTAGTGAATTTCCTAAAATCATCTATGACTGATAATAGTTTATAGATTGATTTATAAATAGTTTTATTATGATGTGCCTAAGTTTGAATTTTTTAAAATTATTTATCCTGGTTGGATTTAGTTTCTTGAACCCGTGGGTCACTACCTTTCATAACATTTGGAAAATATTTGGCTATTATTTCTTCAAAGGCTGTTTCCCTCCCCCCTTCCCTCTCCCTCTCTCTCCCCTCTTTTTCCAGGACTCCAGCTTTACCTGTGTTGCTCTCGGTCCTGTCCTACCTACGTGTCTTACATTTATTCTGTGTTTATAATTTTTTTTCTTTCTGTGATTCACTTTGGATATTTTCTATTGATCTATCCTCAAATTTATTTTCTTGTGTTCTGCTGTATTCAGTCTGCTGGATCTGAAATACTCCCATTTAAAATATCCATTTGATGATTTTTGTAGATTCCAATTCCCCTGGGAAAGGCCCCCCTTTTGCATGGATTTTATCCATCTTTTACTCTATTTTTCACTTATTTATCGTGGCTACTTTGAAATCAGGCACTGCTAATGCTTTTTCTGAGTCAGTCTCTGAACTGTGACCTGTATACATGCGAGCCATTTCCGCAGAGACAATGATGTGTTACTTCTCACCTACAGCTTGTGGCTGCTTGGGGTGGTTTGTCTCAGGGTGCCGTTACTGCCCTCCCAGGAACTGGTCAGGGGATGGATGTTGCAATCCACCCTTTGTAATAACACCCAGGCAATAACCCGAACCATGTTGTCACTGGAAATCAGGAGGCATCTGTCCCTTCTGCAAACAACACTCAATTCTCTTGGCAACACCAGGTCTACAGATAAAAATCACTTTCACCCTTTTCCTTGAATTGGACCATCGATAGTGAAGATTGCCAATTCCTCTTTTTACAATGCACAATTTGAGTAAAATGTTCCAAAACCTGGTTTCCTGGCAGAATCTTCTGGGAGGGGCTCTTTAAAACTATCAACACCTCTCTTCACCCCAGAAAGTGTATCAGCACCACTGGGGGAGCCGGGAAAGAGGTCCGGGGCCATGCCTCAGAGCCATTGCTGGGCCACTGGAGGTGGCCCAGGCTTAGAGGGCCGGGTGCCCCCCATCTCTTTCACAACCCTTGGCTGCCACCCCACCCACACTCCTGGGAGCTTTGCACCCCGGCTGGAAGTGGTTGATCCTCTTTTCTAAGCTGGCTCGCCGATCGGAGTCTGTCCAGCTGCCCCAACCCTCTGTGCCCGTCCCCCGGGATGGTGCAGTCTGAGGTCACTCTGGGGCAAGACTGTGGCACACAGGCTGACGCCCTTGAGGACATGGGGATGAGGGTGGGGCTTTCCTGATGAACCACAGGTTAAGAAATGAGAAGTAAAGCATGAGCCCCAGTCAACTGTCTTATTTGCTCTTCCAAAAAAGTCCTGGAATATTTTCTTGATATGCCAAAGGTTAAATGGGGTTGACAACAGGCACCAAAACAACAACAACAAAAACCCAAAACCAAAAACAACAATGAAAAACCAGGAAGCTGGGGGCAGAGCCTTTTGTCCCCAACACCAGAAGAGGGGTCCTAGGATGTTTCTCCCTGACTACAGCTGGTTCTTACGGCCACCTCCCTCTGCTGGGTAATTTCAGAACACGGACACTGGCGCAGCACAGAAGAATATCTCACATGGTTGGGATTGAAAAACCATACGTATGCAATTTGATATAAGTCACAAGCGTGCTGGCAAAACCTCAAGTCCGCTCACCCGCGGGGACAGTCACAATGGCCATGGGAAAGGCTGTTGGTGCAGCCCTAGAGCCAAGGGGAGAGACAAAAGCAAAGGAGCAAGTGCCTCCCCGGGGTCAGAGGGCCTGGAAGGCAGGACGGCGGGCTGTGGTCTGACGCACTGTGCTCTCCACGCGGTCACCACCAAACGTGGACCTGGGTTGGTGGCAGTCAGGTCCCTGGGCTAATCCGAGTGGGAGGGTTTTACAAGCTGGCGATGAACATGGAGCAGCTTGCAGACTGGGCCACAGAAACATCGTCGAATGTCTAGAACCCGTGAGAACCAGCCTGGACTGCTGAGTGTCTAAGAAAATTCCATCCGGGCAGTAGGAGTCCTACTGGCACAGAGCAGAGCCTAAGGCTCCGTGAAGGCCTCACTGCCCCCCCCCCAGCCCACTCTGTAGGCCACACCCACCCAGAACGAACGTGCGCCCTTGGTATCAGGACATCAACTGCCAAACGCTTTGCTGGTTGAATCCTAGAAATCCCAACCGACAGATTTGGGCCCTAGAAGCTCTTTACAAAATGCTGGTGGAGCACGGCCGAAAGGACTTCTTGCGCTGGGTCGCTCACCAGCCCCGCCCCCCGCGGAGTGCAGGACACAGGGTGCACGGTGGCGGTGTCACCCCTCCACCTCGGCCCGGCCCGGTCCAGGGGGGACGCACCGCCTCCGGGGTGCTGGCAGTCCCTGCACTGGGCGTGCCAGCACTTTCTGCGGCTTATTGTGGAGAACTGAGAATGCATTTTCCCACAGACACAGGGGTTAGGTTCCCAGGCCAGGCCATAAAAGCCCATTCTTGTTTCACTTGTAGAGACACTGCATTACTGCAATTCTCCGCCGTACAAAATTGTGGAACTCAGGAGAGAGAGCTCTACGGCACTGTGTTTGTCAGAAAACTTCCCCAACTCAGCCTCCGACCTCCAGGACACGGGCTATGTGCTGGGTCCTCCTTCCTGCACAAGACCAAGCTTCAGTGTCGCCGGCCCTGGGGCTCGCACCTGCGTGCAGGTGGGGGCGGGGGCGGGGACCACCATGGCCCAGAGATAGCAAGGCCAGGGCCACAGGGGCAAAGCAGGGAATTGGTAGGAAAAGCTGAGTCCCAGGCCGACGCCGTGTTTCGTACATAAAGGTACTAGTAGCTTCGGAAAGCAGAGGCTTGGGGGCTGTGCGGGTTCGTGGATCTCCCTCGCGAGCAAGAGCAGATGCGTGAACCAGCCAGAGCATTGCCTCCCGACCAAGGATCTCACCTGGGGGAGGTCAGCTAGGGATGGCCTTGCAGGCCGAGTTGGATCAGTCAGGATGGCTGTCCTTGCCTTCATCAGGGTCAGGCCACGTCTGCACTCAGCGGGACTCAGTGCTCTGATCCATTAGTGATGTCTGCCAAGGGAAGGGACAGGGACAGTCTGTGGGTGTTTGCCAACCCAGGCTACACCCTCCCTGGGAAAGTCAGTACCTGCCATATTTTTAGAATTCCCCAAGGAAAGATGTGCTCTTAGACGCCAGAAGACACTTGGATAATTTTCAGACGTCCCTAATAGAAGCATTACTTGTCAAGGATTCCACAGTTGGGCACATAAAGCTGAAACTATCATGTGCCGAATGATGTCTATGCAGTGCGGGGGAGAAGAAAGTGATTGTGTTCTGGGGGACTTTCCTATACATACAACTCACGTGGCCTGGAGAGCTGAAATCCCTGCTGTGTGAGGTTCCCGTTTCTTGCTTCAGGTCCAGAAAAACTTCGCTACCTGATACACCTGTCGCACTATGCGCTCACCTGAATTCTCGCTGTAATTTCATCCTACGATACTCTGTGCGTCTTCATAATTGTACATTAATGTATTTGGGGAAGTAAAGTAGTACTTTCCTGATTGATTTACAAGATAATGTGGAGACGCTTTCTCTCTCAGAGGCTGGAATTCTATTACTGCCATGGGAAAATGTTTCTCATTGGCAGCTACCCCCCAAACTCGATGTTTCAATGGGTGCTTCTCCCGAGGCAGTTCCTGAGGTGCGACCCAGAGCTCCATGGCTCAAGGTCAGCGCACCGTGACTCCTGTGCGAGGGCCATATCTTTACATCGCAGAAACAGCAAAATTCCTGACACCCCACTGGAAAAGTTCGCTTCGCACAGCCCAGCTCAGAACCGAGATGGGAGACTGTGGACCTAAAGACATTCACGTGACCTGCAGCCCAGCTCTCCAGCAGAGCTCGTGCTGGGCCTGCAGCTTCGGGTGGGAAGAGCTGGCTGGTTCCCCGACCCCTGCAGCGGTCAGGTCTCCCCTGAAACCCACTGCAAACCTGTTCTGCTTTTTAAATAAAAATGTCTTGTTACTAACATAGTGAGCTCAACTCACAGGAAACAACCACATTGAAGATGGTCGGATGGCTGGGTGGATGGATGGATGGTGGATAGGTTTACATGGTAGATGGATGGATGGAAAGAGAAAGAAAGAAAGAAAGAAAGAAAGAAAGAAAGAAAGAAAGAAAGAAAGAAAGAAAGAAAGAAAGAAAGATAATGATAGATTTTAAATGAGTAAACGTGCAGGCTAGGCCTTCTTGCTGGTCTGTATTTGACTTCCCCGCTTTGGTCTGGGAGGCCAAAGCCGCAGGCTGCAGGTCTGCTCGACCTTCCAGAGCCCTCTCCATAACGACGGGCTGCCCCGCTCCCCCACGGCTGCCTGGCTGTCACAGCCTCAGTGGTGACATTTCATCATGGAAAATGCCCTGGTGGCTCCTTCTGACCTTGTCATTGCCAATGCTCCTGCAGTGCCTCTCCACCCAGAGAGGACAAGGGGACACCAGTCAGGCCCCTGCACCCTCTGTAATCTCAGCCTGCGAATGGCCAGGCAGGTGGGCCTCCTGGAGTGTGGTCCCCGGGGCCTCTACCGCTGCCGCTTCCTGGGTGAGCGGCTGCCGGTGTGTAAGAGGCCTCGAGGTGTCGGCCCTGCCGTGGCAGCCAGCGCCCAGCTGTCCCTTCGGCCAGCACTGGGCTGAGGAGTTCAGGAAAAGAGAAATATGGCCCTTCTGCCTCAAACCACGGAAGCCGGCTTGTTTATAACCCCTAAGCTGTTTTGTGCACCAAGTTTTCATGGTTCACACCTCGTCCCAAGTAGAAGATGTCAGTAACTGTTTCCATGATGCTGAAAACAAGTGCCTACCCATGCCGGGCCCCTTGCTCAGCGGTTCACATGCTCGTGCGCCTCACTCCTCAGGACAACCTGGAAGGGGAGGTATGATTTCCGGTGACCAGGTGTCCTGGTTTTCCCAGGTCTGGGGGCAGCAGCGACAGGAGGCCCTGGGACTTGGGACTTTTGGTGCTAAAGCTGGGATCTGTTGGCCACCCCATAATATTCCCACTTTGCAGATGAGGTGGCCAGATCCCAGTCCTGCTGGCTCCGAGTCCAGAACATTCCACCATGGCTTTCTCGGAGTGTTCTTATTTATACAGAACTATCAAAACACCTTTTAAAAAAGAGATTTTTCTTTATTATTTATTTGAGAGAGAGAGCACAAGCAAGGAGAGCAGCAGGTGAGGGAGAAGCTGGCTCCCCACTGAGCGAGGAGCCCCACATGGGACTCGATCCCAGGACCCCAGGATCATGACCTGAGCAGAAGGCAGAGGCCTAACCCACTGAGCCGCCCAGGCGCCATTCAAAACATCTTTCTTAATGGTCTAGTCACAAACTGAGAGTTCTGAGAATGTCTCTCTCCAAGCCTTATATTAATCCCGAAGACATAAGGAACAGAAAGTGGGACAGGCTCGCCAGGACATCAGCTATACCGTGCAATCCCTACGGTGACACACTCTTGCCCTGACTGGGTATCGCTGCCCCCACCTCAGACTGGCTCCTACACCCCACCGCACCCCCGCCACCTCTCCCCTCCATGCAGACGACTCCCCTTCTGCTCAACACCCAGCACCTCCCTCTGACGACAGAAGCAAGCTTGTTGATGGTTCTTAAGGCCGGGTGGAGGATACATGACAGTTTGTCATACTATTCTCTCTGCTGTGATGCTTGGATGTTTTTGTATTAAAATGTAAAGAGAGGCGCCTGGGTGGCTCCGTTGGTGAACCGTCTGTCCTCGGCTCAGGTCATGATCCCGGGGTCCTGGGATCGAGTCCGGCGTCAGGCTCCCTGCTCAGCGGGGCGTCTGCTTGTCCCTCTCCCTCTGCCCTTCCCCCTGTTCACTCTCAATCTGTCTCAAATAAATAAATAAAATCTTAAAAAAAAAAAAAAACAAAGAGAGAAAGAGAATGAGAAATAACAGGAGGATATTAGCCAAAGAATACATATTAATATCAGACAAAATAACATTTAAAGCAAAAGCGAGCAGTGAATCCAGAGTACTGGTGGCCACACTAAGGCTCCACGCACAGGACAATGGAACCCTCGCCTGTGCAGGGCCGAGGGCACGTCCTAAGTTCCCACCTTCGCTCTTGATGGCTCCCCCGGGGCTGTCGAGCCAGGCCTCTCTGCCCTGCTCTGCCTTCTGGAGTTCCAGAAAAGCCTTCAGACACTGAGATGCGGATACCGGTAGTTGGAAGTTGGACGAAACATCCCAAATCTTCAGTCCCCGAGGGGACCTGGATGGGCGCAGACAGCGCCCGCCATAAGAAAGAACACAGGGAGTTCTCAGGACACGCAGAACACGTACAAAAGTTCACCTACATCCGGGGCACGAACCTTAAAAAATCCTGGTTCGGTTTCATTCGTATCACATTCTTTGTCCATTCTTAGGTGAGTAATGAACCATAAGGATAATGCAGGAGAAGGCGATGTGTGTGGGAATTAATATGGACACTTCTAACTAACTCGTGGGCCAAAAAAAGAAGCTATGTTGAAATTAGAAAATACCTATTGAAATAGCCCTATTTCTGAAATCTTCAGGGAGGCAGGGGCGCCCAGGGGCACACGGGGCTGAGCCTCCGACTGTTGGCTTCAGCTCAGGTCCTGATCTCTGGGTCATGGGATCGAGCCCCACCTTGGGCTCCGCGCTCAGTGGGGAGTCTGCTTGGGATTCTCTCTCTCCCTCTCCCTCAGCCCCTCCACCTCCCATCCCGGCTCATGCTTGTTCATGCTCCCTCTCTAAAATAAATGATTAGAGTCACTCAGCAAAAGCGTGCCGGACCCATTAAACAAACAAATAAATAATTTTTTAAAATCTTGAGGGATGCAGATACTGTGCTTCTCGAAGAGATCTTTGAAAGATTCCATTAGAAAAGAGGAGGGGCTAAGATAATAACTAGATTTCCGAATGTAAGAAGTCAGAAAAACAATGAGCAAATAAGCCCCAAGAAAATGGAAGGAAGTCATAAATGCCGAACAGACATTAATAAATTAGAAAACAATTTGCACCAGATGTCTGGTCTGCAGCTCAGATCCGCCCATGCCAGCTGTGGCCTCGGCAAACAGGTGCGTGCAGGTTTGGCTCCCTTCCGGCCTGTGGCTGTCACCTCAAGCTGGCCCCGCCCCACGTCTCTGCCCCGCCCCACCCCCGCCTTCTCCGATGCCTTAGAAGGAGGTGGCCAGGAGGACCCTACTCGCAGCTCAGCCCTGGGTTGCCCAGAAGCAACCAGGACGCGATGCCTCATGGAGGAACTTCACCAGTCAGGAGGCAGGAGCCCCGAACTTCCTTCCTTGGACAAAGAAGTCTGGAAAGTTCTATGCCCTTCCCAATAGGTCCCAGCTGGGTCAAGCCCCAGGTGCTCACAGCCGTGGCCATCATCTAGTGTCTGAAAGGTGGAAAATGTGCATTCTTTCAAGTACACATGGCACTAGGCTAATTAACCACAAGGGAAGAGTTTCTTTTTTTCCAAAAAGTTTCAACACATTTTAAAAATTGCCATTATCCAGAGCACATTCTTAGACCTCAGTGCAATTACATTACAAATCAACAACACAAACACTTCAAAAGGACATTGAGAAAACGTAAACACTCTGCTAAATGACTCTGGAGTTAAGAAATCACAATCGAAACCATGCGGCACCAGCCCCCTGAATGGCTGGCCAACGAGGACACATGATTCTGTAACAGCTAAATGCCACCCCCAAGCAACGGCGAAAATCAACACACCTAAAAGTGAATTCTCTGTAAAAGCTCAGAAAATAGACAAACCTCTAGCCTGAGAGATACAGAAGAGAGGGGGTGGCCGGGCGGGAGGGAGAGAGGGGGGCAACAAATTATGACTAATAGGAATGAAAAGTGGGACCTAATTACAGGGGAAATTAAAAACACACTCAAGAGATACTATGAATAACTTTATCCAATGAATCTGGAAACAGCGATGACATGGATGACCTTTAGAAAAGTGAAAATCACCAAAATTGAATCAACAAGAGAACAAAAGCCCAAATAAACCCTTAGCCCCTATATAAATAAAATCAGTAGCCAAAATCCTCCCACCTCCCCAGGCAGCCCAGACTGATCTTCAGGTGAATTTTATCAAATCTTCATGAACCAGGTCCCTTTCATCTTATATGAATTGTTTCAAAGAACAGAAAAGGAGAGAGTGTAGAACAATTTGTTGGGAGAAGCTAGAATAGGTTTGACAAGAAAACTGGACTGGGAAGATACGTATGTGCAGCTCAACCCCAAAGACTTAATATCCAGACTATATAAAGAAATCCTACAAATTAACAGCACACACAAAAAAATCTATCATTTTAAATGTGCAGAATAGATGAATAGGACATTCACGGAAGAAACTCAAGCGTCTAACAAACACGTGAGAAGGTGCTCCACTTTGTCCGTAAGCATGGAGCTGGAAATGAAAGCCACAACCTCCCGTCACACTCCTCAGACTGACAAACACTCGAAATCTAGAGGTCATAGTGTCCCCAAGCGTGTGGAGGGGCCAGACTTCGCGTACCTTCAGTGGGGGGCGTCAAATGGTACACCTACCTAGGAGGGCAAGTGGGCAGCATTTGGTGAAGTTGAAAACTCCTGTTCCTGTTCTTTACAACCTGATTCTTTCAAAGCTGAAGGGAAGGGGTGTGCAGTCCTGGCTACACGGTCAGTGCCTGGCAGCGCCTGGCTCTGTCCATCAGGCAGTCTCCTCTCAAATGAGGAGGACCTCCATGTACGGCGACTCATCTCTTAGTGGCATTTGAACATTCTAATAAAACAAGATTTTTTTCACTTGAATGATTGTCTTATAATTAAAAAGAAAAAAAAAGAAAAAGAAAAACCTCCGAAGGGTTTAATCCAAATAGAAGATCTAACCATCCAACGTCAGCTCCTTGAATGTGTCGGTGTAGGTGATGTCAAAATTGCTGTAGGGGGAAAAACAGTGGGTGTATTTTTAGCTTTCATGCTAACATGAAGCATCTAGTGCGATCATGTGAAAATGTTTCCCAGAACATTTTAACCACTTAAAAATGGCCTGTTTACTAAAAGGAAACCAAGGGTACTTTGCTGGAGGAGATCCATGTTTCTAAGAAGTTGAATTGGATTTTGAGTGAACGATGTCATGAAAGAGACCGCTTTTAGGAATTGTTCCTCTCCAGCCCTGCACGTGTATACGGGGCGTCTAAGTCAGGCTTTTCAGCTACAGGGGCCACGGGGATTATCACGCTGAGCTCCTATTTTACAGCTGAAGACCATCATCTGACCTTCCTTCTGTCTCACTGTGAATTCTTTGGGAGACCTGGTGTGTCTGCCCAGCTACCCGGTGATCTTTCTCACCTTTGGGGGACTGTAGCATCCCCCTGGGGAAGCGCCAGTAAACCTGAGCACTTCCAGGAGATGCACTGATACCTCCGCGTTGGGTTTTCTGCATTTAGATGTTGAACCTTAAAGCAGGTACCACTTTGAGGTTCCAGGAAGAAATGTGAAAGCAGTTCCATACACCCTCCCCCCAACGGCAACTGTGTGGCTCTGGGGGCCCAGAGTGCGTAGGAGCAGCCTGACATGTGCGGGTGATGAGCGATGATCTGTCAGGGCAATGTGCAGGGCTTCGGAGAGCACCCGGAAGACACTCTGTAAACATCGGAATAGTTCTTCAGTTGATTTGAAAGCATTTACTGACCATCTGCTATGATGGAAGTCCTCATGCGAGGGAGACCCTGGGAGGAGTCCGGAGCCGTGGGACACCTGTCCCCAACTCAATCTTCACCACCTAAGTTCCGTGAACACATGAATGCACACGGGGACGCACAGGCCCACATGCATCCAAAACAACAAGCCTTTAACCAGCGTTTGAGCAAGTGTCTATGGTTTGTAGAAGCCTGAAGAACGTCGTTTCGGTGAGATGGAGCTGCTGGGTGACTTCTAGAAGGAGGTGGACGTGTGTCAGGTGTGTATTGGAGTTAAATTCAGCTGCATTAATTATATACCCATCGCATGCAGGGAAGAAGTCACTGAGTGGTATTGCCAAATGACCAAGGATAGGCTCCCTAGCTTTGAGGACTTAGAACATTTCTTCACTCCTTTAGAAAGCCAACTTCAAACCTGCCATGTGAGGTCATTTTTTCTAATAATCCATCAGATTAAAATATCTCCATGGCAGCTAAGAGAAGGCATGAGGAGCCAAGAAGCTGCGAGGGGAACCGAGCTGATCACGAGGCTTCCGCAGCAAGCAGGTGGCCTAGGGCGAAGGTGTGCAAGCAAATGCTAGAGAAAGGCCGTCAGGAAAGTACATTGATGTCTTTAAGAACACTGCCAGAGAGAGCAAGGTTATCCCTGTAGGCTCTCCCGCAGAAGTCAATCCCGGCAGGCGGAAGGTCTGCGCGCTGGGAATTCAGGGGGCCAAGGACAGCAGGTGGAAAAGCACAGATTGCAAAGACATTCCCGTGCTAAAAGCTCCCAATTTAGAGATGTTGCCAAATCTCTGAATTCTTGAAATCGAGGTTGAAGTGCGTTGCCAGAATAGACTGTGAAGAAATGAACCCAGGAAGCTGAGTACCATGAAAGCCCTGGCCACGGGTACAGCAGGCAGCAAGGTCTGACAATGAAACGCGGTGTGTAGTTGTACAGGTGTGCACTGACGTCCAGCCTTGCTCCAGAAAGGGTCGGGTGGTACAGTATCTGTGGGCCTAGCAGTGTTAAAGGTAATTGAAGAGACAGACTAGGGGAAAACAGGGTGTAAGTCTGGTGGGGTTTGTGTCCAGCACCTCTCTTGCCTTTCTTTAGTTGACTAACCCCTGTGTCCTGGGAAGGATCCCTCTCCCCTTGGCGCAGGAAGGGCTGCCATCTTGTCAACCTTGTGATCCAGTCCTGACCAATCAGAGCCCCCTCTCTCCCAGACACAGTGATTGGTTTGGACGTTTTCCTGTGACTTGGGCTGGGCCAATCAGAGTCCTTCCTGGCCTCGGCCCCTGGAGCCCGTGGGAAAGCTGTCTGTGTGCCCCGGTGATGAGCGAGCCCGGCCTGGAGAGCAGCCCTGCGAGTCGGCGTTACCCCAGCCCTGCCAGGGGCCCGCCTGCACGGCCGGACTCCCCACCTGTGTGAACCAGTAAGCGCCCTGTTTTGCTCAGGCTGGTTTGGGGTGGTTGCAGCTCAGAAAGACTCCTGACTAATACAGCCTTTTATGATACTGGTTTTTAAAGGGCCATTTTTGGGAAATTACAGCTAATAGTTGCCTGAAATAGAAATAGAACCGGCTGTTAATTGAGGCCATTGAGAGAGAAATGATCTACGTTTTAGAGGTCCAGATAAACCTTTGTGTTTATGTATTATTTCCCCAAACTCTCACTCTCCTTCCCTCCGTTTCCCTCTCCCTCTCTGTCTCTCTTCCACAGGTGCGCGTACACACACACACACACACACACACACACTCACACTCACACACACCCTTCATAGGGTGTTAAGAGATGAAATCAGTTTTCCCAGGTGCTAGGATGTCGTTAAGTACTAGAGAGTAGTAATTTACCAAATGGCACCTTATCATTTTGGAAGGGATGATGGGGCTTCTAAAACAACACCTGGCTCACTTTCTCAGAGCAGTTTTTGAATTGGTCGAATCAGGCTGTCTAGTTCCAGAAAATTCTAAGCTCCACCCATAGATGGCCATTTTAAATGCAGAGGAGACAGGGGCACTGTCTTGTGTGGTAGAGCTGCTGGGGGTCTTAGATGACAATCTGGAAAGTTCTTCCGGAGCTCCCCGATGGGCCACACAGAATGTCTCCTGAGGAAAAGGCCCTACTACAAATCCCCTGGCAGGGAGGGGGAGTCTGGATTCACTGACCTCTCTGTGCAATGTCTAGGTTAGAGGTCCCTTTGCCCCTGCCAGCTGCCCCCGGCAGCTCTCCACACTGACCAGGACCCAAATTGACCGAGAATGGGCTTTTTGTCAGATCCTGGCCTAGCCTTTAGGCTCAGAGATGCCCCCTGGATGCTGGGAGTTCCAGCCACTGACTCAGGCAGTCCCCACTACTGCAGCCCATCAGGCCGCTGTCCAGGCGCTCAGCGGTGTCAGCTGCTTCCCAAAGCAGCCCCTCATCTCCACACCCACTCCCCTGGCCACCCCAGAGAGACAAAGTCTGGAGAATGTGGCAACACTGGCCCAGGAGTCACAAGGCCCCATAATCCAGGACAGTTCTGACACAGGGGCTGTGGAGCATTGGACAAGTCACCAAGCCTCTCCGGGCCACCACTTCCCTGTGTATAAGTGAATAGACTGGACGGGGTCAGTGTTTCCAACTGTCCACAGCCCAAGGTTGGAGCCAGGCGGTGGGGCAGGGGGGAGGGGGCAGAGTTGCACGGGTCCCACCCCCTCTGCAACCACGCAGTCCAGTTCTATGTGCATCATTGAACAGTGGCTCCTGGGGGAGGGGGGTGAAATCCACCTCAGTCCATTATCCTCAAAGGCCTTTCTAGTTCTGGGATGCAGTGAACAGGGAAACCAACGGCTCATCCATAAATGCATCAGAAAGACCAAGACAAACCTGGTGAGAATTGGTAGTCATTTGGGGGGAACAGCCCCATACCCCCCTTTGGCCGTGAAACACTGACTGCATTCTACCAGAGAAGTAACGGGCACATGGTCCCTCCTTATCGCATCACTAAGTGCTTAGTACATATTGTGAAGTAAATAAAATAGGAAACGAGAAGATTGTTGAACTTAGGTTTAATTTTACATTTGAAAGGAAATTGAGTTTTGAAAAAACTTTATATACGTAGTAAAGATCCCTCTTTGAAAGAAGTTCTCCCCTATGACAGAAGGCTAAAACTAGCTGGAAGGGGTAAATATTATTTTTTGGTTTTCTATTTATTAATGTCGATTTTTTTTAAAGCACATAGTGCACATTTTTATAATCCTCCCAACATTTCAAGGATTAGAAAATTAGAGAAAGGTCAGCAAAGCAGAGTAAAATCCATAATGCTCTGATTGTTCTGAATTCAAAATGCTAGAAGAGAAATATTTTCACATCCACGTTTTCAGAAGGACTCACTGTTGCCCATTGTGAGCCGGCGTTAACTCTTCCTGGGCCGCTCAGCCACGGCGGGGAGCGTCCGCGTCTAACGTCGCAGCTGCGGCCGTGAAATGTCCGTGCCCCAGGTGGGTCGTGCCACCTACATTATCAAGCAGTCGGGGCTCTCGTGCAGCTGCGGAGAAGCCTTTGCATTTGAAGAAACTGCTCAGCGGCCCCTGTTGCCCCAGTGAGGTCAGGAGCAGTCAGGTCCCGACTCAGGCAGCAGGCTCGGGGCTCGCGCCACTTTCCCAGCCAGCCACGGCACGATCCCGAGGGGCCCACTGCATTCCCAGACCCCACCCAGGGTCACCCTCGTTCACAACATAAGCACATCTAAGCCTCCAGACACAATGACATACCCAAGGGGACCACGCCTGGCAGCTCCTGGAAGGTGGCCAAAGTCACTCCTGATCTGGGACCTGAGTCCTGATCTGTGACCTTTTAAGTTCAGGTCTCTTCGAGGTCCCTGTTTTCCACTTCTCTCCTGCCAAGTTGTGACTGGGAGGCTGGTGGTGACAGCGGGGCAGAAGGAGACGAAACGTATATAAAAGTAATTAGGAGCCAGTGTAGACGTCGTCCGCCTGCTGGAGGGCATTCCACCTGTGCCTAGTAGCCGCCCCTCAGCCGTCTGGGCTCCCTGTCTGAGTAAGTCAGTCAGGAAATCAGTGAGTCCTACGACGTCTGTTGCAAGCCCCAGGCACTGTGCTGAGGCTACTGGATGAATAGATACTGTTTCTCCTCTCAAGGGCTTTATTGTCTGATGTGTGAGAACGACAAATAAATAATAACAGCACGAAAATGCTGCAAGCACAGTACAGACAGTCTGCTCTGGAAGCAAGAGGAAGAAGCCATGCGCTTGCCATGTTTTGGGGGCATTTTATGTTCATGGTATTTTTATCTTAAAATTATCTTTCCATTAAATTATGGTTTGAAAAGACCTGCTAAAACACGATCACCACGTACTGTGGGATTCCTAACACGTGTAAAGTAGAACGTGTGAAAACACCACCACAAAGGAAGGGATGGGGAAACAAAAGGACATGGTTTTGGTTGCAAGGTCTCAGCTCTGCAGGGAAGTGGCGCGGCGTCACTGACCGTGGACTGCGGCCCGTTAGAGGTGCGGTAGAGCAGAACACGAGAAACAAAGGCGTGCCTAGGTAACAAAGCGAGCGAATACGCACTCAAAGTGGAGATGTCCAAAGTGGAGACAGCAGAAGTACGAAAACGTACCCGATGTAGAATACGTGGTTATGTATATCCTACTACCACAACGGTAAAAGCACTCGATGCTCGCTTGACTAAAATATGGGATGAAAAAATGGAGAAAGGAACAAGATGATAGATGTAAACCGACCATGCCCTGAAATCATGGCAAATGTAACTGGGCCAAGCACACCGATTAGAAGGCAGAGATGATCCACGTGAGCCAAAAAGTAGAGCCTAAATGTATGTTTTCTACAAGAAACCTGGTTCAAATATAGTGACACAGATTAAAAGGTAAAGGAACGAGGGGCGCCTGGGTGGCACAGCGGTTAAGCGTCTGCCTTCGGTTCAGGACATGATCCGGGCGTTGTGGGATCGAGCCCCACATCAGGCTCCTCCGCTATGAGCCTGCTTCTTCCTCTCCCACTCCCCCTGCTTGTGTTCCCTCTCTCGCTGGCTGTCTCTCTCTCTGTCGAATAAATAAATAAAATCTTAAAAAAAAAAGGTAAAGGAACGGGAGGAGATACACGTGCAGGAACTAGGTGCGAGAGTCGCTGGACCAGTAGGCTGTAAATGTCAGACAAAGTAGACTTCAGAAGAAGGCATATCACCCGGGATGAAGAGGGAGATTTCAGAATTATAAGTAAGTTCATCATGAGGATATAACAGTCCTAAATGTGTACACACCGAATTACAGAGCTTCGAAAATGCATAAAGGAAAAGCTGACAGACCTAAAAGGAGAAACAGACAAATCAACAGTTTGAGTTGGAGACTTCAGTGCTTCTCTCTCAGCAAAGTTAGTACTGAGTAGTTAGTCCACCTTCACTCAGGGACATCGCATCAGCCAACTTGACTGATTTTCGGTTGTGGACACTCCACCTGACACCTGCAGAATACATTCTTGCCAAGTACAGGCGGGACATTCACCAAGGGAGACCATGTGCCGGGCCATGACCCAAGTAACTGCTTCAAATTATGTAATATCTGTTCTTTGAGCATAAAAAAATTAAACTAGAAATCAGTTAACAGACAGGTATGTGGAACAGCTCCCAAATATTTGGAAATTAAATAACACACTTTTAGATAACTCGAGGGCCAAAGAAGAAATTACAAAAGAAATTAGAAGATATTTTGCACGGAATGAAAATGAAATCACAGCATACTAGAATTTGTGGAATGCCGCTGCAGCAGTGCTTAAAAGGCTATGTATAGCTTTTGATACTTAGGTGCCCCAAAGTTAAATTTTTAAAGAGCTGTTTATTTGTAGCTGATTGTTCCAGGGTCAAAAAATTATCCACAATACGGAGTCTTCAGTGTTATCATGTTCATCTGTGAGCAAATAAATGTTGATACACAAATATTCACCCGGCAAAAATCCATCTAATTTTTTACTTGACAAAGGAACAAAAGTAAATGTCTAGGCACCCACAAAAAGATGTTCAACATCATTAGTAATCAGGAAAACCCAAATAAATCACAAGCTACCACTGCACATCCACCAGAGTGGCTAAAATTAAACACCAATTCTAGGTCAAGACATGCGACAACGGGAATCTCATACACTGGGACGGAGGGAATGGGGCGACATTGGAGAAATGTCTGGCAGTGTCTTATAAAACTGAACATCCACCCACCCCACGAGCTGGCCCTCCACGCATAGGTACTTACCCAAGAGACGTAAGAGTATCAGAAGGATTGTACAAGAAACAGCAGCTTTTCTCCATGCCAGCCAAACACCGGAATCAGCTTGGGAGAATATCATCAGGAGAATAACCAAGGAGTGCTACCCTTTGGTAGAAAAGCCAGTGCTACTATGACATGAGACAGTGTGATTCTAAGATGTTACGCAGATTGAAGGCACCCTCACACATAAGAGTACGTAGGGTGCAAGTCCGTTCTATGGAAGTCTCGAACTGGCAAAACTGACCGATAGTGACCCAAAGTCTGAACTGTGGTCGTCCCGGTGGGGTCATAGGGCCTGGGAAAGGTCATGGGCACTTTCTCTGTCTTGATAGACATTTGGATTAGACTTAAATTTTATACATTTTGCTGCTGGTAAATTTTAGAAAAAACCCCAATAATGAACTCTGATTAATGGTATGCGTGCTGGAGCATTGAAAGAGTGAAATGCAGTCATGTCTGCAATTTCAAAAATGCATCCAAAGTAGTCTGCAACGATGCACGGGTAGAGGGATGGGCAGACGTGTGATAAAGCAATTATAGAAAAGTGTTCATTTTAGAATCTAGGACAGGGGTCGGTTAAACTTTTTTCTGTAAAGGGCCAGATAGTGAATATTGAGACTTTCTGGGCCATACAGTCTCTGTCCATCCTTACCTTGTCCACTGGTGCAAGAAACCAGCCTAGACCACGTGGAAATAAATGCATGGGGTCTGCATTTTGGAGGCTGAAACGTGGATTTCACATAATCTTCATGGGTCACAAAATATTTCTCTTCTTCTGATTATTTTCCAACAGTTGAAAAACATGACAAGGAGGCAGTGGGTGAGTTGAGCCCACAAACTCTTGTTGGCTGTCCGCCGAGGTGCTGGGGGGCTTTATGAGTGTTCACTGTATCGTTCTTTCAGCTTTTCTCTGTGCAGTGGACCCTTGAGCCACGTGGGTGTGAACTGCACAGGTCCACTTAGACGCAGATTTCTTTAGAAATACAGTACAGTACTATAAATGTATTTTCTCTTCCTTATGATTTTCTTAATAACAGCGTCTTTTCTGTAACTGACTGTACTGTGAGAATACAGCATATGGTCCATGCAACACACGACACAGGTGTCAATCGACTGTTTAGGTTCTCAGTACGGCTTGTAGCCAACAATAGGCTCTTAGTAGTTAAGTTTTGGGGGATCTATACATGAATTTTTGACCGTACAGGCGGTTGGCGGCCCCAACCCTTTTGTTGTTCAAGAGTCAACTGTATTTGAAACTTTTTCATAGTAAAATACTGGGGAAAATACCAAAAAGTTAACGAATACACCGTAACAGTTATTTTCTTAAATGCCTGCTGTTAATACTGTGACCCTGCGTACCCGCAATTTCCTCTGCTATAACTTTTGCTCTGTCCGCGTTGAAACGTGTTGGGTACCTAAGTATTCAGAGCTGGGATGAGTTGTTATAAATTACATTCTTTATTACCCTAAAGAGCCCTTCTTGGTCTTGCTCGATGTGTTTGCACCTAAATTCCCCCTCCCCCGACATTAACTACCTGTGCCTTCCCGTCCTTTGGGTTTTCAACTCTCCTCAGTCCCGCGGGATTAGCAGCGACTTCTTGCCAGGGCGCAGACCTGGGAGTTGGGTGTTAGGTTTGTCTGGTTTACGTAGGTGACCTGACATGCACTTGACCTTAGTTCCTCGAATTTCTGTAGGTTACACTCTCTCGTTTTGTAACAAGGCGCCACAGCCACACACGGCTTCCAAGTAATTCCTCATCCAGCCCATGGGCTCTGCTCCCCAGCACCAACGTGGGCTTGGGGGAGTCCCCTGCGCCTGCGCACTGGCCTCGCCCGCCCTGTCCATTCCAGACCCCTTCCCCTGGCGCGTGCTCTTTCGGTGCCTTTTCTAAAATCCGCCGCTGCAGGATCCTCCCTCCACCAACTACGCCCTGCTTTCCGTGTGCCTTCCACCTGTCTCTGGGCCTGCGGTGTCGTGTGTGGCCCCGCTCATCAGAGGGAGACTTCGCGCATCCGCCCTCGTTGCACTAGTCTTTGCGCATCTTCCTCCGGGCGGAGGGGGTGCCGACTTAGACCACCGTTTTTTAGACTGGAAGTCGTCAGTGTATTTTAGAAGTCTACCAGCTCTAATTGCCGGTTACATTTTCACTGCATTGTTTTCTATGTAGGAGCAAAACCAGAGATTATCCTTATTAAGAGAAAATCTAAAACCGTTTTATGTCGCTGCTCGGGTTATTAAAACAAGAGAGTCTGTGGGTTAAATATAATGAGGCCGATGAGTAAGTCTAATTTCCCATAATGAAGGAAATGGGAGGAAATACGATTTCTCAGCACAAGTAAGTAAAACGAACACCGTAGTCTCCATGCTAAGAGTTATAGAAAATAAACCATCGTAGTTTAAGTAGAGGCCTACAGGGAAGCTTCTTGCTGGTCGTGACTCAGTTTCCCCACAGCAAGACACAGACTAAATGTCAGTTTGTTTTTAAGTAGAATCCCAGAGAACTGCGGTTCTGTTTGTTCTCAGAGTCACACGTTTTCAGCACTCAGTTCTCAGAGTCACACGTTTTCAGCACACTTCAACAACATCAGATGGGGTCCATCCCGGAACATTCTCAAACACACGTGTGTCCACCAGCTATTCACCCCAAGGTTGCCATGTGAATATCGTTGGAATGGGTGGCCTCCAGTTCCAGCTGCGATTTTGCACGACACTAAACTAAGGTCTGCACAGTCGGGTTAGTCTCTTTCTCCCCCCTTCCTCTGGTCGCTGCTCCCTGACTTTGGAGGGCTGCCCTTGACCAACGGCCACTGCGTGCAGGCTTAGGGGACCATCAGCCAAGGAGCTTCTCCCCCTTGGCCAAGGGTGGGGCTTGGACAATGGAACTTTCTCAGCCGGGACCCTGATCAGGGTGAAGTTGGGGTGGGGGCAACTCCTCCCAGGGGCAGTTATCTGGATCCCTGGAGCTGCCTGGAAACTGCCCTTTCTAACTTTGTTCTTGGCTGTTCCACCAGTCTGTAAGTCCCCCTAACCTGCCTTCCCATCCAGATCCAAAGACACCTGATAACCTGGCTGATGGCTAGCTCCATGCTAGTCCCTGAGGCCCGCCACAGACACTAGGGGTGGCCCTCAGTCGTCCTCCCAGGTGAGTCTGCAGGTGGGGGGCTAGGTCTTCTCCGTAGGTAAAGATGGCTTTAGAACAACAACAAGAACATCAGGAACATGGCCACCAGGGGGAGAGGGAGTGCAAGAGAGGGGCTGGGAGAGCCTGGGTACCAAGAAACCTGGCACAGTCCAGAGTCATGCAAGGGGCACAGTGGTGGGGGCGGAGAGAGAGCAGATCTCTCTGAATGGTTTCTCACAACCGCTCGTGAACCTACAATGCTCTCAAAATAACACATGTTTAAGATGGCCGGAAGTCATCAGGCCCCCATCTTTAACTGCTCATCACACTGCCTGGTCCCTTGCTCTGAGCTCTCACGGTGTCACCTCCTGCTGTGCTGGGACGTGAACCACCCACTTCCTACTCCACCACGTGGCACCACACTCTCCCCACTGAATCCACATGCTTCCACTCTCCCCTCCATTTAGGAGCCGAAGTGCCCCCACCCCGCTGACACCATTCACCCAGGGATTGCCCCCCCACCCCCACTTCTCCAGCATCCACTCCCTCCCTCCCCACCAAACCTGCCCCTGGCCCCAAGCTGAAACAGAACCCTCCTTTAAACCAGCAGTGTCTTCAGCCACAGATTTGGCTTGCCTTCCACTGCCGGACTCCCTAGAAACAAGGCCCTCTTTGCCTCATGTCCTCATTGCCCACTCACTCCAAGCCCACCTGCACCCGCTCCCTGAGCTCAGGGCCGCCTGCATCCCGCTGCAACCCCAGCCCTCTCCTCCTCTCCCGCCACCCTCACCTCCATCCCTCCTTACCCGGCCCCTCTTCGCAAGGGTCTCCTCCTGAACGTGAACAGGGAAGAACAGAGCCTTCCTTAAGAGATTGTTGGAGGGAGGGTATTATAGCAGCAAGTACTTAAAAAATTCGAAGGGGTTATGTTTGGACACGTTCCTGCAAACAGGAGCGGCCTGTGCAGGGAGGGGGCAGGGCATCCCCATCCTGGCCACGGGGGGGCGGTGTGTGTGTGTGTGTGTGTGTGTGTGTGTGTGTGTGTCTCCCCAGCTAGGGCAGAATAAACAAACAGCCCAGGTAGCCTGGGCCCCGAGACTTGTTGCCACCCCGAAGGCCACTGCTCCTCTGACCCGAAGCACTTCTGTGATCGCAAGGTCACTGAAAAATCTGGCGCTGTCCCCAGCTGGAGCCTCTCCAAGAACCCTCCCTGCCCCTGGTGTATTGCCCCGGATTTCTGCAGCTTGTAGGAGAACGTGGGTCCCTGTGGCCACAGCATGCCGGCCACAGCCAGGAGGCTCTGCAGGGATGCAGGGGAGTCCTGCAGCCAGGGGGGAGCGTGGGGCTGAGGCCGTTCTGCTGCCCTGCCTATGACGGCCGCTTCTTCTGCGACTGGGCCATGCCTCCCTACCTCTCCTTCCTCCCTGCCCTGGGCCAATAAGTTTTCCTGGCCATTCCTGGTGGTTTCCCCTGGCTCCATCTGGGGTCTAGCAGGGACAGACGAGGAGCCCCCAGCAGTTGAGGACAGAGGGCCGGACATGTGCCCTGTGGGAGTTCTGCAGCCCCCGGCCAGGCACCCAGTATTTAAAGGCCACAGTCAGGAAGTATTTTGCGGTGGTCTCAGGGCTTGGCCCCAAGAGGCTGTCCGGGCACTGAAGTTCACCAGGTGCAAGCCTCAGTCTCCCCTCTGTAAAATGGGAGACCCTGAGTGTCGGCCACGTGGATTTGTGCCTGCGGGAAGAGCCTAGCCCAGCATCTGGGACGGCAGGGGGCACCAGCGCTGCCGTCACTTACCACAACCTGACTTGGCATCTCTTCTGGATCCCATCTGGTCTCCCCTCCACCCCCACGCCCCTGTCCCAGCCACAGGGGAGCCGCGACAGCATGACATTGGGTGAGCTGCATTGCCTCCCGTGAGCACTGCCCACCCTTTGCCACTGAGCCCCGGTGAGGGTGGAGGGGCCCATGCGGACAGCCTCCACATCTGGGCTGACTGTGCCAGGGGCTCCCCTGGGAGCTGCTTCCCTATTCACTGCCTCACCCCCATTCCTGTTTATCCTCTGAGCACACCTGGGCAGGATCTCAGTGCCCAGGATCCCCCCTGGGGAGGCAGCTAATCTGCCCTAAGGGGGCTCCCTGTCCCCTACGGGTCCGCATAAGGAATCCCTGCGTCAGGGATGGCAGACTTTGAAGGAGGTGGCAGGGGTCCTTCCTCCAGACATCCGCCTCCATGTACCCAGAAGACCTGCCTGCTGGGAGCCCGGGCTGTCTTCAGACCTGTGTCTAGATCAGTGCCTGGTCTTCCCACCCATTTCCTTCCGTCCTGGGAGAGACAGTCAGGCCTCCCTGAGTCAGGAATTATTCCTGCTCCTTACAGGAGTGTTCTACCAATCCGTGGAGTGACAGACGTCTCTTGAGCACCTGCCAGGTAGGGCTTGTGCTGGGCTCGGTGCCTAGCGATGAGAACACTCAACCCCCCGGGGCCAGGACAGCCTCAGGGAAGATGGCGCCTGGGCTATGCCCCCGGGACCAGCAGGAGCAGCCAGCAACGGATGGGTGGGGTGGGGTGGGGTGGGGTGGTTCGCACCACACTGAGCAAACAGTGTCTGTACAAGCAGGGAAGCTTCTGGAAAGTGTGAGTGGCTCAGCGGGTGAGCCCACAGCACACAGGTGCTGGGAGGGGACGCCAGGGGAGGGGGCAGCAGTGTGTTGGTGAGGGTTTCACAACCAGCCCTCTGCAAAAAGCAGTGTGTGTGTGCACCTGTGGGTCAGTGTGCTCTCCACTCCGTTGGTCTAAAGGGAGCGTAGCATGCAGTCTGCAAGTAATAGTAAAATAGCACTTTTTACTGTAAAGTCCATAGAGCCAACGGATTTACACAAAACACTTTCAGTCATTTTGCCAAAATGTTATATCGGTTGCCAACTTTCAGTCACGGTTCAATTATGATTTGACAGTTTTTTGTGCTTTTCCCCATGCAACCATTATAGACAAGTTAATCTGCATTATTAATAATTTCTCCATCACTAAGACTAAATAGTCAACGAAAGTGTCCGTCCAGCCCTGATGTGTATTTTTTTCTCGTGTCCCTGCTGTCCCTGTGCAGTCGTGGCCAATCGCAAGCCGCCACCACGACATCACTGGATGCAGCACTGGGACAAGACGCGCGGTGGGGAAAGCTTCAGAATTTCTGCCATTTGGGTCCAACAGACACCAAGAACCACAGAACACAGGTGACGGGAACTTGTAATAAAATAATTACAGAGTGATGAGTTTGGAGCATTTGTTATCTTCGTTCTCGTCTATTTAATTGTACGTTGATGGGATTTATTAATACCAGCTAACCCTGGGCTCCCAAAGCCAGTATGAGCCAGCGCCAGCCCACCCCGCAGGGAGAGGTGGACCTCAGCGGCCACGCCAAGGTACGTGGGGAAGGCGGCCACGGAGGGGCGGACGTGAACGCGCCAGCCCCAGCTGAATGCATTTCCAGGTCCCAACCCCGGGCCCCATGAGCAAACGTATTATCTTACACGGCAAAGGGATTAAGGTAACAGATGGAACTGAAGCTGTTGACCAGCTGGCCTCAAAATAGGGAGATTATTTGGGATTTTCCGGGGGGCCCAAAGGAGTCATGAGGATCCTTCAGTGTGGCAGAGGGAGGCAGGGGAGGCGCTCAGAGTGACGCGGGCACAGAGACGGCCCTGCCGATCTGCTCAGAGGTGGAGGAAGGGCCACGAGCCGGGAAGCAGGGTGGCCCCCGGAAGCTGGACGTCTCCCCCCCGAGTCTCCGGAGCAGCCAGCCCTGCCGACACCTCAGCTCAGCCCCGTGAGACTTGAATCAGACTTCCAGCCTCCAGAAGCATGAGGCGATCCGTTCGTGTGGTTTTAAACCACAGTTTGTGGAAACTTGTTCCAGCTGCCACAGGAGACCAGTGCGTACACCTGCTGTGGTTCTCCCCGCCCCCTTCTCGGACCACAGTGAGCCGCCGTGGGGGGCCAGCGGGGAGCCCCGGGCAGTCATGGAGCTTCACTCAAGACGAAGGAGGGCAGCAGCTTTGATCTTACCAGGTGTTTGGGAGGATTGATTAGGATTATGAACGTGAAGGGCTTACGCCGGTGCCGCCCCGCGCGATCGCCTCTGATCGTGGCCGCAGCGGGAAGCAGAGGAGGGCTGAGTCCTTACGAAGCCAGCTTCTCCGGGAGGACTGGGTTCTCTTTCCCCAGAAGCAGCCGTGGTGGAACGTGAACCCACGTCCTCAGGACAAGGGCCGCAGTGCGTTGTTTCCCAACAGATGCAGCTGCAGAAAATGCCGAATTGCCGACGACCGCAGCGTGGCCCTGGGCCAGCGAGGCCAGTGCTGTTTTTGTTTGCCTTTGTCCTTTACTGACTTGGGAGAGAGCCATCTTTGGGCCTTGTGTCCTTCAGACAGATCAGCAAAGCAGAAAATGCCTCTTTTCTCGGGCACAGCTGGGCTGGGGGAGCGGGCCCCTGCCCCCCGTCTTTGGAGCGCGTGGCTCAGGTTTCCAGCCAACCTCCCGCCTCCAGCCTGCTGCGTCTCACCTGAGAGCAGGCTCTGGGAGGCCGCACGTGCCGTCGGGGGCCGGGACATGGACGAGCCGACGGCATTTTTACCAAAGCGGCCGCTGAGAGAAGGAGCAGTACAGGTCACACAGGACTGCTTCCTGTCACAGAGGTTCCCCCCACGCCCCAGGTCTCGGCAGACTTTGTCCCCCAGTCTCATCCCGGACTAGCCGGAGGTTCCCGAGCCCTTCCAGATTCAAGGGTGTTGTCCTCAAAGTCTGGAAAAATCCCCACGATGGACTTGCCTGGGGACATAATGGGAGTGCCAGTGGGGTGCCAGGCTCCCCTTTCTGCCGGGGGCCCCCAGCTGTCCTCCTCCGGCCCTGGCCTGGTGTCTCCAGCTGCTCCTCTGCCTGTCCCCTCAGCTTCCCCAGATCGGGCCCACGGGGCAAGGGGATGACAAACCCGAGACCCCGGGAGTGAGGGGCTGAGGACAGGGCCCAGGGGAGGGTGAGGCCCAGGGAGGGGGTGAAGCCCTAGTGTGGAGACCACCTGTGTGGCTCCCGTGGGAAGTCAGGCCCTGGTGGCCAAGGACTGGGCAGCACTCACGGGAACCCATGCACAGTGCCCAAGGCCCCCAGAATCACAGGGACACCCGAGGCTGCTCATTTCTTCAGCCGTGCGGAGGGTATAGAAGTTGGTGCCAGGGAGGAGAGACAGCCTCCTTGTGGCCCTGCCACGGAGAAGACGGCGACACCGCTCATGGGATCAGAACTACGGGCAGCGGGGGAGACCTAGTTTTGCAGACGGCCCTGCGTGCATGTGGGCTGTGGAGGGAGCAAGGCCGGGCGCTCGCCGGCTCTCGGGTCAGACGGGCAGGGAGGGTCTGGCCAAGCAGGGGCCTATCGGCTGCCCGGCCTATCGTAAGAGGGAGGGTAAGCTGAAGCTTGTAGGAACAGGCATGAGAGAAAGGGGCCCTGGCTCACCTGCAGCCTGTGCGCCTGCCCCACACGCCAGCCCCGGCGAAGTCTTCCTGCCACCTGCCCACCTAGGGCCTGCCGTGCGGCCGTGCTCCCTGCTGGGCACTGAGGTTCAAGGTCACACTCTCCACAGAACCTGTGAGCTCACTTCAGCGCGGAAGGTGCACCAGTGCCCTGGGGCCTTCCTCCAGGCCCTTCCAGCTCAGGCCTGACCTCATCCCAGCCCCCAGTGACCAGCAAAGGTCGCTGACCAGTCGGAGCACCCAGCAGGCTGGCCTTCTCGGGCTCAGCCCCAGTGTGTCCAGCCTCCAGACACCCAGCCTCTCGTCTCTGCCTCATTTGAGTTCATTAGAGGCCACAGAACGTTCTGGACTCCAGTGAGTGAGGAGGGAAGAGCCACAGGAAGGAAGCACAGGGTCTTTTCTGGGTTGTCTAAATATTTCTCAAAACATTTCCAATACTACCAACCACAGCTGAGGCCCCAGCCACAGTGTGCACATTCAGGGACCAGAAGCCAGGGACCAGCCACTGGCCGTGTGCGGGGCCACCTCTCCTCCAAGGATGGAGGATGGAGGATGGAGGCCTCTGGACACCTGGGGAAGGGGAGGCTCCTCCCAGCCTCTGTCCCACTGCCTGCCCCACGGCTTCTCTGCACTCCCCCCCCATCTCCCATTACAGGGTGTAGGAGACTCAACCTTGCATCGTTTTTCCTGGCATCTGAATGCAGACATGGCCCCACACTCGGAATGGCTCCATGGGTGCTTTGCTGTGTGGGGGTCTCTTACCCGAACTCACGCGGATGCCACATGGGCGGGATCTAGTCATAACTTCTACCGGTAGTTGTAAACACAGCTCCAAACTTGAGATGTGCGCTGTCAGTGACTTGGGGGTAATTTCCCACTGAAAATTCTGCAAGCTAATGATGTTTTGTCTCACTTTTAGTTCCTTGGGGTTTTGTGGTTGTTCCCTGCCCCCACCCCCATCTTTTAATCACAAAATTCACAGATAAAACTGGAGTTTGCTGATGAACTTTGCAATACTTATGCTTCTTGGTACCAGCTTCGTGAGAAAGAAATACAACCTTTGGTGGGTCTGGGCCACGGGGCGGGAACCCGGAGCACCATTTGCAGGACCCCGGCCCCGCACCCCAGGAGTGGGAAAGCCCACAAGCCCAGGGCGCTGCACGGGGCCTCAGGAGCCAGGCTTGGGCTCCAGCAGCCCTGATGGGCTCCAAAGGCTGCGAAATGGGGACAGACACCTGCAGGAAGATGAGAAATACTGGTCCCCAGAGACCGAAGTTTTTCAATCAGGTCAATGCTGCCTTGAATCAAACCCCTGGATAAATGGATTAAACCCCGCATCTGCCTGAAGTCCTTTCTGCCCAGAACCCAGAACGAAAATACTCAGATCACCATGGTTACCAACGTGTTTATTTTGCTGAGCCAGCAGCAACTTCTGCTACTCTAAAGAGAGTATTTATAAACACTTGGAGAGATGTGTGAACTACAAGACAGCCAGAAGGATCGAGGGAAGCTCTTCCCAACCTGCCGGCCAGCGCCGGTGGTTTTCCACGGCTGGGGCACGGAGCCCCCCACCTAGCCCCCCCCACCCCCGTGGTCCAGCTCTGCCTGGGTTTGGGGTGATGCCCTGCTCTGGTCTCTCCAGGACTCCTCCCTGGGCACCTCCTTTGCTCATTTCCATCTGCATCCTTCCATTATAATAAACAAAACCTCGGTGCCCTATCTTTCTAGAAGATCACTGAACCGAAAGATGGTCTTGGCGAGCCCTGGCACATCCTCCCCCCCGAAAAATGTCCCTGACTGGAGCTTCTGTTGAAACAGGATTAAGAGGATTCCTGCCCTTTATGGGAGAAAGGGATTTGCCTTTCAACATTCCCACCACAGAGCCAGGATGGGTGTGGAGGGGAGTGACGGACTGGGTCTCGGTCTCCCCGACCCTCCTTTCCCTGAGGCGGAGTAACCCCCTGATGGGCACTGGTCAGCAGCAGGCGGGCGCAGAGCTGGGAAGCCCTGGGAGCTGAGGGCCAAGAAGCAGGAGCCAGAGCAGGACAGTGGACACGCCCCGGGACAGCGACCTTGATCTCGAGCCTCCTCCCCGCCCCCATGTTGTTCCTGTGCCCCTGGCTGCAGGGGAGGGAGGCGCCCAGTAGAGAGGCCCCTGCAAAGTTGCCTCCTTCTGGGAGTGGAGAGAGGGGGGAGCTCTGTGTGATCCTGAAAACCTGGGTCACCCCAGCCGCTGGGGATGCCGAGAGAGTCGGGGTCCTATGCCCCGAGGAGGACACAGAAGGACCAGCTTACCAGTCAACAGCCTCTGTGAACGGACAGGCTGCTGAGAAGGCTCCTGCAGGGTGGGGGGTCCTGTCTGCCCTTGAGAGGGGGAAGAATCACACCAGCCTTGCTGGGAAGGAGAAAGGATGCTGCTGAGTCTGCCGTCCTGTCCTGAGCACCCAGGACCCCGGAGAGGCTGGCTTATGTTCGTCTCAGCATGGGCTGCAGGCGGGGGACCTTACTGGGGGACAGCAGGTCACTGTGGCCCTGGTCAAGTGGGGGAGGTGCATGAGGGGGGCCTGCCTCGGGCAAAGAGGAGGTCAGGGACGACGAGCCGGCCAGTCCACGGGGGTGTGAGGCCATACGGGCCACGGTGATGCAGCTTCCTGCATGGTGTGAGCAGCGAGGTGCCCCCTTCACCTGCCACCAGGCCTCCATGGCCGGCTTCCTCCATGGGCCACCACCTCCCTGACCAGGGCTCCCCACTGCGGCCAGGTGACGTGATGAGGGGGCCCGGGAAGACGATGTCCCAGGGCTTCCAACAGCTGCTCAGACAGACCAGGGATTGCTGTTTTGAGGGTCCTGCCCCACAGTCCCGGCCCCTGAAGGTCATGCCGAGTGAAGCCCCCCACTCTGCCCAGGTCCACCTGAGGGAGGAGGGCTCTGAAGCAAGGGCAGGCGTGGGGCTCATGTTCACCCCACCCCACCTGGGGGGCCGGCATCGAGCTCACCCCGTGTCGTCTCAAATATTCCCCTCTGCGGCCCTGAGTGGTGAAGACGGAGAGGGAAGATCAAGGGTACGGCGTGGCCGGGCTGGGGGAGGCCCTGGCGCATTATACTCAAGCAGCTAAGAGGTCCCGCCACAAACCACCGGTGTGGCCGTGGGGAGCCAGGCTTCCTCTCACCTACGGGGACATAAACCCTCCTCCCCAGTTCGGAGCGCCCAGGAGCACGTGTGGGACTCGCGTGTTGCTGTCCGCCCTCTGGGAAGTCTGGCCCAGCTCCAGCACCTGCTGCTAGATTGGGCACAGGCCACTAATATCTTGGGGCCTCTGTTCTCTTCCTACAGTTTCGGGGTGCCGACACTGGCCCTCCAAGTCAGTGGCAACAAGAAACGGGCCATGTGTGTCCACCCCCGGTCATCAGGGCCTTTCGGGGAAATTTCTGAAGGGGTCGGCATCGCCCAGAGCCCCTCGAGCCCTGTCCGGTTGCCTTCATCCCTGGGAGGGCTTCCAGGAGGAGATGGGAGCCCTTCCTGTGCGAACAATCCAGTAAGAAGGCATCGTCTGCCCACGAAGAGCAGTCCCGACAAGTCACCTGACAAGACTGTGTTACCCTCCCCTCAGCCCAGAAGCCCGCTGGGAGAGGAGCCCACAGAGCCTGGAGACAGGCCAGCCCCACAGTGAGGCAGAGAGGCCAACAGCCTTACAACTGCGTTCAGAATGCTAGCGGTGCAGGTCAGAACGTGGAGCCCGGCTCTCTCCCGTGCGCGGCGGTTTCCGCGCACCTCTGGCTGGCAGGATGCCGGCCCCCCTGACGTGCCCCGGGATGCTTCAACCAAGACATAATTCCTTCGATCAGTGGTTGGGAGAGACAGTGTCTTTCTTTGGCCGCACAGGGTGAAGGAGCGCCTAGTCCTGATTACTTCCCCTAGTTACTGGGGGACTGAGAGAGAACTGAGAGTTGAAGCTGAGACCACGCAAGGAGAGCAAAACTGATGGAGCAAACCTGGGTCCTTGGGAGCTGCAAGAGTGAGCCTCACCTGAAGCCCACTCTGCCCTGGACTTTTAATTTGCAACAGGCCATGAATCGTCTTTATCGTTAAAGCCTGTCGGAGAGGATGTTTCCACTACTTTGTAGCCCAAAGCTCCCTGACCAATGCGAGCGCCATCCCCACTTCACAGGTGAAGAAACTGAGGCTCAGAGTAACTAGGTGACATGCCCACGTGGGAGAGCCGGTGCCCGCAATCGCAACGCCACCCTGACTCCCACAATTCCGTGCCACCTTGCGGGGTACAAACTCTCAGGAACTCCCAGCCAAGTCCTTACCATCAATTTCTTTCCATCAGAATCACTTTGGTGTCCGGGGTCTGGGATAGTGAGAATCTCCAGTCCCTGGTGTTGGGAATGACCCTTCCCCACCTAGCCAAGACTCAGTGTCCAGAGTTGTGGGGCCAGCCTGGGGCCACCCTCGCTCCCCTCCACGCCCGACATGTCCCCAGCCCTGCCTGACCATAACCTCTGGGGCACAGAGACCCGGAAAGATGCCCAAGCTCTATTCAGGCCAGAAATGCTTCTCCTCTGTGGTGCAAACCCTGTTCTCCAGCTGGCCAGATCTCCCACTTTGCTGGAGCCCCGAGAGCCTGCTGCAAGCTGGCACTGTGGTCCCCCTGGGTCTCCGTGTAGGGAAGCCAGACGCCTCGCCAGCTCATTCCCAGGGGTTTCTGCGGCACGTAGAGACGGTCTCCTGGTGAGGCTGCCCTTTCCCTCCCAGACACGGAGAGGGAGGGGGAGGAGGCGTCTCCCTCACTTGGGCAGCCCTGGTGGGAGACAGGGTCCACTTGGGCCTTGCCCACACAGATGCCAGGTCAGCACATGGGAGTAATGCACCGCTCACACACCCTAGAAGACTGACGGCATTTCCTGAACTGTTTCCAGGACCCCTGGGCCCCACCCCAGCAGGCTCGTGTCCTAGGACCCCTAAGCCCTGCAGAACAATTACAGATTCCCTTCGATTGCGGGCAAAAGGCTCAAATGGAGCAGAAAAGAACGAACCGGAGAAACAGGGTGGTTGCTAGGAAACAAAAGGACCTCCCGCCCTGGTCTGCAGCGCCATCTAGTGGCAGCTATGAGGCAGTGCAGCCCGGGTAGAGGGTGCACAGGGAGCGGCGGGGGACTCTCGCCTACTGCCCCCTAACCCTCCGGCACAGCGGGAATCAGCCCGAAATCCTGGGCCAGGAAGGACTTGGGGCTGTCAGCAGTGTCTGAGTGTGGGAACTGCTAGGGATCCAGAACCTCAGCCAATCGGAGCCCCTGACCCTGCTGAGCTCCCAGATGGTCTCTCCACAGCTCAGAGGGCCTCTGAGTTCTAGGGTCCTGGAAGGCTCCCATTCTTCACCAGTGAACTAACCAGGGCTTCTCTGGAAGAGCCTGACCTGGGAGGGACAAGGCCTGGGTTTCCACTGACAGCTGCTTAGAGCAGTAACTTAAAATTTTAGCCTCAATTTGTTGATCTGTAAAATGGGATCAGTGACTTCCACCTCATGGGGTTGTTGCAACAATCAGATGAGCAAGGGAAGAAGGTTCATGGTCGTGCTCCCGGTCCCATCACCGCCGCGGCAGCAGCCTAGCGGGAGCAGGGACAGTACAACCGACAGGCTCGGGCCTCACTCCAGCGGCCCCACTTACTCGCTGTCCCGCTGCGGGAGCCTTGCAGGACAGCCCCAGCTCTGCAGTTGTAAAGTGAGAACAATCACGTGGGACCCGCAGAATCATGGGTCTTGAAACCCAGATTTACTGAACATTTATTGCCTCTTTTCTAGAAAGGCAAGTGACAGGTACTGAGCCAATTATCAGAACACATGGCTGCAGCTGAAGAGGCAGACACACATTCGTGGCGTTCCCGGACCGCCCAGCGCGGCACCCCGCCCTCGGTGGACGCCAGGTACACGGGCCGGGATGGAACCGAACAGAGCAGCCAGCACGGCCGTGCGTCAACGTCCCGTGCGATGTGTTCTCCTTGCTCAGAATCAGTCCAGCCACACACACTACACTGTAATTCTGTACTGCCTCTGAGAATGTCCACTAAATCAGAACAGTCATACCCTCCGACTGCTCCGTATTAATAGCAGTGAATTACGTTCAACAAAATCAATCTCATGAATGAAAACTATGACCATGTTAGAATTCTAAGTTCAGCAAGGAAAACCCTATACTTTCAGGTACTTGCTATCAGATACAATTCCATTTGTTTTAAGTGAAGTAAAAAGCGTTGTCAGTATGGTGTCATGGAAAACATCCTAAATAAAAATTTAGATTCTACACCCACCTCCTTATTAATTCATCTGTGACCTTATGTGAATGACTTGGTCATGTCTTCTCTGGTTTCCCACTGGGTAATGGGTAAATAGTACCTCATTCTTGGAAAAATATAAAATAGTGAGTGCGTGTGTGTATAATGTTATTTCTACTTATAAAGATCTTTATATTAATAGAGTATCTTTTTTTTTTCAAAGATTTTATTTATTTATTCGACAGAGATAGAGACAGCCAGCGAGAGAGGGAACACAAGCAGGGGGAGTGGGAGAGGAAGAAGCAGGCTCATAGCGGAAGAGCCTGATGTGGGGCTCGATCCCATAACGCCAGGATCACACCCTGAGCCGAAGGCAGACGCTTAACCGCTGTGCCACCCAGGCACCCCTAATAGAGTATCTTTTGAGTCACTGTTGTGTAAATAAAAACAATATACTGGTAATGCAGGAGAAAACTTCAAGAGAATATGTGCCCGCTAGAAATAACATTTGCAGTATATTTACGACTGACCTATTGTTAAAAGAACTTCATGGGAACTGTCAAATATCTTTGCAAATGTGAAATATTATGTATTTGACAGCGTTGGATGAATGTATGAATGAATGGAAAGGTGGATGGATGGGTGCGGTGGGTGGGTGAGTGGATGGAAGGATGGGTGGGCGGATAGATGGATGGATGGAAGGAAGGAAGGAAGGAAGGAAGGAAGGAAGGAAGGATAGTGTTTGGATGGGTGGGTGGGAGGATGGATGGATGGATGAATGGATGGATGGTTAGATGGGTAGATGGAAGGATGGGTGGCTCGATGGGTGAGTGGAGGATGGATGGAAGGATGGATGGATGGAAGGATGGATGGGTGTTTGGATGGATGAATGGGTGGATGGATGGATGGATGGATGCATGGATGGATGGATGGATGGCAGGTAACAGATGTCAGTGGTGAGCAAAACGAGAAAGGGCCATTTGGACTAATTAGGATGGTAAAGAGTCTGGGAGCTCCAGGGCTGTTGAGGTGATCTGTATGATGGCAGGGCTGCATTTGTGCTTGGTTTGAATATCTCCATGCCTGAGGCTCTGGGCATCCCCCTCACCCTGCCTCCCTCTCCAACAGCTCCTCTCACCCACCTGGTGGGCATTGCTTCTCTGGGACCTATATGGATGATGGGTCTCCTGGATCAGTCAGAGGCTGTGTTTTCACCACCTCTGGGACTCATCCAAGCTCTGGATGTGGGACAGAGCAGGCTTCTGTTGATGCTTGATGGATTCCAAACCAAGGCTGATTCCCAGCTACCTGCATGGAGAAGGAGGTCACCAGGGTCACTGTGCATGCAGGAAGGAGAGGTTCACGCAGGAATATTCCCAGAGCATGGGTAGTGAAGGGGTCCCCTCACCCCAAGGACAGGACTTCAACGCTTACTGGACAGTGAGAGATTGTGCCCAAATAAAAGGGCGGTGGCTCCCAGAAGGCACAGAGGAACAGGCACCATGGTGGCTGCGGACTGGCATCCCGTGACTAAGCCAGACAGCCACAGCCTCAGGGCCTTTGTGCCTTAATACTACCCGCAGAGAACACGCCGACACACAGGGCTCACAGGGAATGCGGCTGCGCCAAGGGCCCACCTGGTGGGGAGGGTTTTATGTTTTTCAAAGAGCAGATTTTTGCAGGAACTTGAGAACCAGTTACAGATGGTTTTTATTTTGGAAATGGAAGCCACGGGAGAAAATAAGGAGGAGAGGCCAATTTTCCCTCCGATGTTTTCATTTTAAGGAGGGGGAACATCCAGAGTGACCTCAGCACCAACATACCACCTTTCCTTTGAAATTCAGCGGGACAAGCGTTGGCATCGTCGTTGAGATTCGTGTTATAAGTATTTAGTAAAATTCACTGAAATTCCCTTGTCACTCTATCCAGGGCGGTGACTGGCCTCCAGGGCTGGCCCTGGTCGAGCCTTTCCCAGCTGAACTGTAATGGTTCTAAGAACCTAGACAAGGCGCACATAAGCTATCAGGCGTCCCGGGAGCAGAGGGTCTGAGACATGATCCCTCCACTGTCTGCAGAACCAGCTCCTGGACCTTCTTCAACGGAGACGAAGTCACCCGGACAGGGACATCGCCCTTTGGAGAAGCGTGCTAATCTGGTCTCTGCTGTGTGCCTCAGAGGATTCGCCTGAGCTCTCTGGGCCCAATTTCCTGATTTCAAGGATGGGACCCATATTGACCACACTTTGCCGGGTTGTTTCGAAGTTCTGTTCTCTCAAGAGAATGAAGAGCTGAATGTGGGAAAGGCAGCCTTGGCTAGGGCATGACACTGAGACAGGGGCATGTCTACACGACAGTGTCCCCTGGTGGGCGAAAGGATGCAACAGGTCAGTAAGTTGGAGGGCCTCCTTGACTCAGACTTTGTGGTCCCCAAACCAAGGACTAGAAGGCACCTTGCTAGGCAGTCTTATTTATAGAGTGTAAAGTTGAACCGAAACTTACTGCCAGTCACCCACCTGTCTGGGGCCCTTAGAGTGGCAGACAGCCCTGACCAGTGGGAGCAGCACTGCCTCCCCAGGGACTTCAGGGTCCCAGGCTCCAGGAGGTTCTATCCTTCTGACCACAACAGCTGCTCCCTGCACTGCTGGGTGCCTGTGCCCCACCGAGAGAATTGTGGGTTTCTTAGAAAATTGCTAAAATACAACTTCTCCAGGTCTCCAATGAAAGGAAGAGCCCGGGAGCCTCCTTCTAAATGCCTGCCAGTTATGCCCACGCTCGTCTAAGGAGGGCTGGCTGGTCATGTCTAGTCTAAGGCACTGCAGCTCAGCAGCTAAGAGAATGGACCCCAGACCTGAATCCCAGCCTGTCCCCTCCTAGCTACATTCCCAGGGCACTCATCTGTAAAAGTGGTAATAACACAACCTCATGCAGTTGTGGGAACCAGGATGAACTAACTTGTGCACAGCGGGCGAGCTAACTCGTGCACAGTGGGCGAGCTAACTCGTGCACAGCGGGTGAGCTAACTCCTGTACGGTGCTTAGGAAGGGCGCTGGCGCACCTGTGTGCTCAGCACTCCTGGGTGTTTGTTAATATTATCGGTAGGAAACAGGTTCCATCCCCTAGAGCCCGCCTGAGAGGGGAGAGAAAGAACCCTAGTAAGACAACAGGGTTACGTAGGGCGTGGGGAGGCAGCCCCTCAAGTCTGGGGACTACGCAGATAGGAAGCCCAGCCGAATTGGGGGGAAAGCCATCACTGCTGGGAGGAGCTGGGCACCAAGCACCGCACCAAAGGACAGAGGAGGAAATCAGCCCTCCGGCCACGTGCAACCCTGCAGCCAGCCAGTGGGGGTCTGCCGAGGAAGGGTGGGCATGGCCACCCCATGTGCCAGGCAGCGCCCTCCGTGCCCGGTAGGGAGGCCAGTGTGGGGGCAGGACTGAGGCCGGGGGTGGGGGGATTCCCTGCGGAATGTCCCCTAGCACGGGTGACTCGATGTGGCCCTGGGCAAGTCTGTGCTGCTGGGGGCAGGGGTTGCCATTCTCTCACCGGAAATTCCTACGGAGTGCTTCTTCTCCCATGCTAGGTTTTGTGAGTGTGGGGAGAGAGCAAGACAGAAGTAAGCCCGTCCCTGCCAACAATGTCAGATAAGAACACCGAAATCCGTGTTCAGTTCCACCTCCTGAGCCCTTGACTCTTGCCAGGTGAGGGGGCAGGCCAGAGGGGCCAAAGAGCACGTGGGGAGAGGGTGCAAGGGAGGGGGGCGGGGGGACAGGTGAGAGAGTGCAAATGAGGAAACACATGTGAGGGGGCTTGGGTGAGGGGGTGCAGATGAGGAGGTGAAGGGGCTCAGGTGAGGGGGTGCAGGTAAGGGGCACAGGTGAGGGGGCTCAAGTGAGGGGGCGCAGGTGCAGGGTGGTGTCCAGGACACTTTGGTGCAGCCCCAGGGCCCAGAGCCAATCTTGGGCTGCTGTCGCCTCCGTAACCACATGGACTCTGACAGCGCTTTCAGACAGCAGTCACAGACAGGTGCCCAAAGGCAGCCTGTAATCTTTTCTTTTCTTTTTTTTTAAAAATCTCAAAACCTGGACAGAAACAACAGTCCTGGTCCCCCACTAAAGGCGTGTACTAACAATACTCCACAACGTGCGGCACCGTCTGTGCTCAGCGGCACTCGGGCCCAGGAAGGAGCCCGCACGCCCTGCCGCAGCTCAGAAGAGCGTCTTCACACTCGGGGGCTCGAGTATTTAAAATCACGGATGCCGGTCAGAGCCGCGCACAGACGCCGTGTGCCCAGCACAACATCCAGGACACGAGGGACGGTGCGCGGCCAGGGCAAGGCCGCAGGGACACAGCACAGAGAATGATCGCAGGGACTCACTCGGTACTCGAGGAGCCAGACGGCATCGTGCACCTGGTACTGCCGTCACGCGGCCCTTTTACAAACGAGGGAAAACGAAGAAACCAAGACACGAGGGGCTCAGGGCCTCACCCGGGGCCGCCCATGTGGGGGGCAGAGTGGGAGCTGAGGGGCACCCGTGGCCTGTCTCATCCCACTGTGCTGCCTCGGGCCCCGTGGAGTCAGCGCTTGTGCAAATCGATGGAACCTGGTCCCTAACAACCGATGGTCCACTTCCCCTCCCGCGACTGTCCCCGTGGCTTTCCACTGCGGGGCTCGAAACCTGACAGCCGCCACCTGCCCTCTCCCAAAGCCACCGGACACGTTGTACAGTCCCCACCAGTGGCGAGGGTAGGATGCGTGCCTGGGGGGCGTCCTGCTCCTCACCCACCTCCAGGCCGGCCGGGCCTCCTACTCATAGAACACCTGGTAGCTGAAGTCATCCGACTGGGCTCTGCAGTTGTATTTGCCAGTCATTCTCTGGTAGTGCACGAGGACGAGGGCCCCTGCTCCTGCCACCAAGGCAAAGGCAGCCACCACGATGAGGACGAGGTAGCCAGCTCCCAGGCCTGGCTCCGCACCTGGACGCTCACCTGCAGGGAACGAGACGGGCGCAGGTGGGAGGTCTGCCCAAACCAGGAAGGACGCATCTCCGAGGGCCTGGTACCGCCTGTGGCCCCAGCACTCCGACCTTGCGGTGAAGGTGGGACGGAGGGCTTGGGACAGAACAGCCACGGAGCAAGATCTCCACGAGTGTCTGCTCCTTTGTGCCATAATACCTGGATGTGACTGGTTGGGAGCACCGTGGCATGAGGCGCCACACGTGCCTGTGCGTGTGCGTTCCCAAAGGTGACCAAGCAGGTGTCCCCACCCCAAGAGAGCAGCGCACCAGCCAGGACAGCTCAGCCTGCCCGGCATTCTGGACAATCACCAGGGCAGGCGGAGGGCTCAGCTGGGCTCTGCACGTGGACACGTGGCTGGGCCCAGCACAGAGAAGTGTGGGCCTTCCCAGGACCCAGAGGGCCAATAACAATAGAGGAGAGCACAGACCCAAAAAAGTTGGAAATTGGGACTTGAATGCCCAGACACCGCGTTCTTAGAAGCAGTACCCACAACGGCGCAAAGCTGGAAACAACGCCGGTGTTCACCAGAGGAGGAACAGGTAAACAGAGTGTGGTCCATCCACACAACTGCATATTGTCAGGCCACAGAAAGGAACCGAGTCCTGATGCACGCCACGACATGAAGGAACCTCGGAAACCTCATGCCGTAACAGACGACAGTCACCAGGACCACACGTAGTACGAACCTGCTTATAGAACTATCCAGAACGGGCGAAACTGGAGGCAGAAAGCACACTGGTGTCAGGCTCTGAGGGAAGGGGGCAGGGAGGGACCCCTAACTGGTGCAGAGCTGCTTTTGGGGAGATGAAAATATTTGAACCTCGAGATAGGTGGTGGTTGTAGAACATGGGGAATGTGTGAAATGCCACTGGACTGTTGATTTCAAGACGGTTCCCTGCATGATGTGTGACTTTCCCCTCAATTTCACTGCAGGAGAAAACGGGGCCAGAGAAAGAAGAAGGCCACCAGCCAGCCCTCTGGCCTGCCCCCTAAACCCCAGGGGAGAGACCTGCCCACCCCCATGAGGAAGGTGGGGCGCCATGGAGCCCAGGGAGAGTAGGTGTGGCCGACTGACAGGGCAGCTGCATCATGTTCACCTCCGTCCTCCTGCATCGTGGGGTGTCCACCTGGGGGACAAGGGGCACCCGGATCCTGATTCCTGGGTGGTTGCTTGTGTGGCCACTACTCCGGGTCGCCCAGGGCACGGCACAGGTGTGCACACTTAGCAAGGTGGTCTCCAACAACAGCACTGGGACCCCCTCCTGGCTGCCTGGAACACAGGTCATCCCCTCGTCCAGAGGGCGGAAGCCCCTGGGGACAGTTGCAGGAGCAACTACAACCCCCAAGGCGCCCAGACTCTGGACAGCCAGCTTCCCCAACAACCACATGGCTGGTCCCTAGATCCAGCCTCGGGGCAGGGGGCGGGGGGGCGGTGCTGTAACGGGCCCGCCTCCCTCCGGCGCCTCAGGCGCGGGCCATCTTGCTGGCCCAAGTGGGGTGGACCATGCAGAGGGCGCTGGAACAGGACAGAGGGGACAGACCTGCTCCACAGTGCAGCCTAGAGCCCGCCCCAGCCTGCCGGCTCCACAGACGAGGGAGCTGGTTTGGTTGTTGCCTGTCCCCCTGGGTTTCTGTACCTGCAGCGAGAGGCTCCTAACGGACCCACTGACCCAGAGCCACTCCAGGAGGGACCCCCAAGCCAGCACTGCCCACTGGTTACCGTGGCCCAAGAATGGTTACCAGTCCACGTGAGATAGCGAGGAGCCGAGAGCGAGCACATCCTGCAACATGATCCTTGCCCTGGGTGGGGGTGTCCACCTGTCCCTGCACGCGGGTCACACAGCTGGACCACCCGTCAGTCTCTTAATAACAAACTGGTCCTCCACCAGGATAGCTCAGGCAGCCCGCACCCACGCACAGGACGGTTACCATGGTCACTTGGGGTCACACACAGTCGTTCTGCAAAGGCACGAAGCTATCAATGCTTTGGTGAAGGGGACACACGTCCTGGGAACAAGGTGATAGAGAACCTCCCAGCCCAGGTACGACCCCAGGGAAAACAGCCCGTTCCAGAGGTGTGCGTTCCAGCCCAGCTGCTGTCTGGGGACCCCCGGGCTCCTCACTTCTTGAGTGGCCTCAGTGATGGCTCCAGACCCTTCCTGCGGGAACTTCTGAGCATCTGGCAGACATCACCTAAACTTCCTCTTCCTTTTTGTACAAAGAAACTCTGGAGGGTGAGAAATAATGAGGTGTCTAGCAAAGCAAATGGCTATGGAAGTGTTCCAGAAATTAAATCAGAAAATTGTGATGCTGATATAAGCTGTGCTGGCAGCACACACTCAAGGACGATGCCCAGATGGATTCTTCCTTCACATCACCAATGCACAGTGCTGTGTGTGTCCTCCGAAAGGATACGTTGAGGTCCTAACCCCCAGTAGCACAGTCTGTGATGTTCTTTGGAAACAGGGTCATTGCGGATGTAACAAGTTAGGTTCAGATGAGGTCACGCTGAAGCGGGAGAAGCCCCTGATCCAATATGCCCCCGTCCTTATAAGAAGACGGCTGCATGAGGACACAGAGGCACAGGGAGAACGCCATGTGAGGACAGAGGCAGAGACCCAGTGATGGGATCGTACAAGCCGAGGCGAGCCAGAGCAGAAGCTGGGAGAGCCTGGAACAGACCCTCTCTCGCTGCCGTAGCAGGCGCCAGTCCTGCTGACACCTTGCTCTGGAGCTTCTGGTCTCCTGAACGGTGAGAGAGTATTTTCTCCTGCTTTAAGCCCCAGAAAATGCACACAGGTGGTGGGAGGGCTGCAGCTCTGGGGGAAAAGAAGCCCGTGCAGCCCCAGGAGAGGAAGACAAGGTGGTTTAGGAGAAGCCAGGAGCTGCCTTGAGAGGCCCAGCCTGTCCAGGTACCAGCTGCGAGCTTGGCCATGTGCCCTGAAATCCCTAAGTATTCTCAGTCTTCCCTGCAGTGGGAGCGATGGGGATGGCAGAGCCCAAGCGTGGGTGCACGTGGGGAGTGCAGAGCGTGGGCGCACGTGGGGAGTGCAGAGCGTGGGAGCGCATGGGGGGCGCAGAGCGTGGGCACGCGTGGGGGTGCAGAATGTGGGCACACATGGGGTGCAGAGCGTGGGCGCGCGTGGGGGGCACAGAGCGTGGGTGCGCGTTGGGTGCAGAGGGCGGGTACACGTGGGGGGTGCAGAGTGTGGGTGCACATCAGGGGTGTGGGCAGAATGTGGGTGTACAGGGAACAAAGTGTGGACACGGGGTGGGAGGGGGGCAGTCCTGAAGGGATCTCTCTGCCAGTCTAGCTCACCCCCGTAGTCTCCAACAATATTTCTGTTCATGTACACAATTAAAATGTAAAGTTTCCACCAATTGGGAGATGCCGTGTTTCTAAATGTTTTTTCTGGATATTTGTGTGGCACAGTCATGGAGCAAACAAAAGCTAATAATACAACGAGAAATAATGAAGAACAAAATGAATAATTAGAGCCCTTGTTTCTGAGCCTGACGATTTATCCCCGTATTGTATTTGTTGTTCTCTGCAACGGTGGTTACTGTGGTACTCTGCTGGTTACAAATGGTGACAACGAACACTTACCCTGTAATTTCTATGGACAAGGCACTGTATAAACTAGAAATTATTATTGCTCCCATTTTATAGATGAGGGAAATGAGGCACAATGTAGTCACCCACGTTGCACAGAAAAAGGAGAGTGCAGGACACTTAGTAGAGATGTATGCCTGTCACATAGACGGATGAAATAATGACTAAGTGGGTGCGTGGATGGACAGATGGATGGATGCTGGGTGGATAGATAGATGGAGGAAGGAATGCTAGATCAATGGATGGATGGATACAGGAGTGATGGATGGGGAGGTGGATGGATGGGTACAAGGATAGACAGATAAATGGATGAATGGATGAGAGGGTGGATGGATGGATAAAGGAATGATGGATGGGTGGATGGATGGATGGACAGGTAAACAGATGAATGGATGGGTGGATGGAGGAATGTGAATGGCTGGATGGAAGGGTAGGTGGATGGATGTATGGATAAATGGCTGAATGGATGGATGGAGGGATGGATGGATGAGTGCGTAGATGGATGGATAAAGGAATGATGGATGGGTGGATGGATGGATGGACAGGTAAACAGATGAATGGATGGGTGGATGGAGGAATGTGAATGGCTGGATGGAAGGGTAGGTGGATGGATGTATGGATAAATGGCTGAATGGATGGATGGGTGGATGGATGGATGAGTGCGTGGATGGATGGATAAAGGAATGATGGATGGGTGGATGGATGGATGGACAGGTAAACAGATGAATGGATGGGTGGATGGAGGAATGTGAATGGCTGGATGGAAGGGTAGGTGGATGGATGTATGGATAAATGGCTGAATGGATGGATGGGTGGATGGATGGATGAGTGCGTGGATGGATGGATAAAGGAATGATGGATGGGTGGATGGATGGATGGACAGGTAAACAGATGAATGGATGGGTGGATGGAGGAATGTGAATGGCTGGATGGAAGGGTAGGTGGACGGACGGATGGATAAATGGATGAACGGATGGATGGATGGGTGGATGGATGGTTGGGTGGGTAGACGGATGGAGGAATGATGGAAGGATGGATTGGATCTGAAGACTCAGTGATTTTCCCAAGACCACACAACTAGAAGCACTAATGTCAAACTCAGGTCTCTTAACTCCAAGCCCAGTGCTTTTTCCACTCCAGTAGTTTTGGCGTGATCTATAATATTTGTGAATAAGTAGAAGTTCCATTTCTATAAATGAGAATGCATATTAGGGCCCCTGGTCAACCGGTTCTCCTTAGCAGTTCGAGAAAATGAAGAGGGTAGAGGAAGCATGCAGTCCTAGGATGGGTCCTGCAACTGCCTGATGACCAGTGCAGACCCCGGAGCCCAGAGTCCAGCTCCAGAAACTCAACATTCGTAGGCTCCCAAACCTGGAATCTTTAAAATTGCACAAATACTTTGGATGAGAAACAGCAGTTGGAATCGCTGGTCCAGAGGCCCTCCCTCCCTCCTCCTGCTCCCTCAGCTTCCTTCCCAAGCCCGGATCAGACTCGATCACACTCGACCCCATATCCAAAACCCCGACGTTCTTGCACAGGAAGGTACAGCGAGGCCAGGACGGCCATCGAAGAGAGGGAGAAAACCAATAAAAAAGGAAAATCAACCAGGATTACATTTAGCTACAAAAGGAGAAAAAGCCAAAATAGCCGTGACAAGGAGCATGGAAGTTTATTTCTTTCTGGCAAAACTCGGAGATTGGAGGCCAGGCCTGGCACACTTGCTCTGTGGTGTCCTTGGGAAGGGAGCTTCTCCGAGCTCCTGTCCCCAGGGCCCTCAGGGTCCACCAGGCGGCTGACTGCAGCCACCCCCCCCCCCCCGCCCCTGCCAGGCAGTAGGAAGAAAGGGGCACATGAGGGGCAGCCCCTCGGGAGCTGTCACCTGACCTCCCATTTGCACCCCATTGGCCAGAACTTCTTCATATGGCCACACTTGGCTGCCAGGTTGGCTGGGAATGACAGTGTTTACTCCTGGAAGCCACATGCCAGCGAAAATCTGGGGGGGTTCCATGACTATGAAGGAGAGGAGGACAGATACTGGGGGACAAGCTAGCAGTTTCTGTCTTCATACCAAAAGCACACAATCTCCCCCAACCAAATTCTTTAAAAAAATAAAAAAATAATAAAATAATAAAATTGATCTCAAAGGAAATAAAACGTTTTTCTGGCAAAGTGATGGTGGTCTTTGAAATCACATGGAATGTAATTGGCTGGTGGAAGTTTTATACCAAGGGAGAAAGCCATGCCTTTTTTTTCCCATCTTCTGATGTATTCAAGCCCAGAATAAACAGCTTTCTCGTGTGTGCGCCCACTGGTACACACGTACACACACGCACGCAAGTACACACAGAACCCGACCTGGCGTGGCCCGAGCCTCTCCCTCCCAACCTGCCACATGGTGTATTGATCCCATGTCAGGACGTTACTGGTTTCATGTGACGCAGCTCAGAGTACCGTGTTACGTAAGCGCGAGCTGACTTCCCGCAACCCCCCCCAGGCAGCGTGGGCACCGAGGGCTCCTCCCCACTAGGGCTGTGGAGGGGCCAGCCTGGCTCTGCATGGGAAGGACTTGACGCTAGGCTGGAATCGGGGCTCTCCTTCGCCCACTGTGGTGAGTCCGCGGACCCTGCAGGGCCCGGGGCTCCTGGTGGCGGCGTGCGCATTCACACTCCGGGAGTGGGAGACGGAGCCAGTCGCATCTTTTCTTTAACTGACTAAACCGCATCACCAACTCACCTTCAGACCGAATGAGGGGCCCCCAGGACATCTGGTGTGTGGCAGATGCTTCACCGCTTCTCAGGGACCGGATGTCATTGCAATTCTGTTGTTTGGAAAGGAAAGGAAGCTCAAATTAATTAAACGGAACTCCAGCTCTGAGAAACGCGGTCACTGTCAGGGTGAGACTCTGATCCCTACGTTACGCCGGATGAGCTCAGACGGGGAAGGGGACGAGGGGCCTGGGCCGCCTGGACCACGGGGCTCTGCCAGAGCGACAGGAGGGACGGTGGGCAGCAAGGCCTGGAGGAAGGAGGTTCGAGAGAGCACCTGCTGGGCCGTCTCCAGGCCCAGGCCCCTGGGCCCCTTGGGCACTCTGTCGGCTCTGAGTCACCTTGGCATTCTCCGTGGCCTGCTGCAGCCGCTTGCTCCTTTCCACACCTCAGCCTTGCAGGGAGGTTCAGGGACGTGGTCGGACCTCTCACTACACACCCGTTGGGCTGCTTTATTTCCCCGGACAGATGCTGACGCCCTAGCCCCCACTGCCTGCGGATGTGACCTTATCTGCAAACAGGGTCTTTGCAGACCAAGTGAGGGTGAGGTCATTAGAGTGGGTCCTAGTCCTATGTGACTGTGTCCTTATGAAAAGGGATGTTGAACACAGACACAGACACGCGCAGAGGGCAGCTGTGAAGACACAGGGAGAAGCCGGCGTCTACACGACAAGGACAGAGGCTGGAATGAGTCTCCCTCACACCTTCTGGGGGAGCCGGCCCTGCCACCCCGATCTTGGACGTCCAGCCTCCAGCCCCTCAGGCGACGCATTCCCCCAGTTTCAGCTGCCCCTTGCTACTGTTCCTACAGCCACGGGACACCAGAACAACACTCCTCCTACCAGAACGTGGAAAGGAATGTGTAAGCCAAACCAGAATAACCCTGGGAACTGGCAGCCCTGCCCGGGGGGTTATGGCTATTAATACTCATTGTCTTTCTGAGGGGCTTCGAACAGGTGCGGGCTCGTGTCCGCCCTTGGCTGGTGGGCGTCTGGGGCTCTATGTTCCTTTCAATCCTTTTTTCTGCAAGATCTACTGTGTGAGAAAAAGCGACACCCACCAAATGCGTGTCCTGGGGGTGCTCGGAGACTGGTCACCCGGGGAGACTGCAGGGTTTCCGCGAGCTGCACGGGAACGAGCCCATCCCCCAGAGGAGAGACAAACATGCTGTCACTGAACCCCAGGCCAGCAGAGCTCTCTACTCTGTCCTGGGCACAGACAACATGAGACAGTCAGCCACACACTTGTCTGGTATGAAGAAGAGCTTTCAAACCTCAGGACTGCAAAGCATATTTCACATTCAGAGGTCTAAGGAAATGAGAATGTAAAATTATTCAAGATCCCAGTGTGAAGGATGAACATAGGGGGAAACCTCTCATTCAATATCACATCGGCTGGGAGTCAGCAGCGTTCCACCAACGTGGCTAAAAATAATATGAAACCACCTAGAGGAGAAGCCCCACAGCGTCACGGGCAGGAATGGGATGTGACGTGATGACCAGCCGACGGTATGGGCTCCAGAAGGATGCAGCTTGGCCATCTGACCACGTGGGTCGCCCACCCATGGGCTGCCCACCATCCACACCTCATTTCGTGCCTTTTTGGGGCCCAGTGTGCAGGGCCCCATGTCTCCTCCTAGAAGTCGGGCCCCAGGGCCGCCCAAGCCCTGGGCTTCAGATAACAGAGCAGCCCTCCTCGGAGCAACAGGGGTGCGAGTCCAGCACAAGTTTAGAAAAGTGAAACACCTACTATTTTGCACGTGGTCCCAGGCGAGTCCATGCAAATGCGGAGTCTGCAGTGCAGGTAGACGATGGAGTTGTTGATGAAGGAGAAGATTTTCAGCTTAAACCGGGCCTTGCTGGAATCCCCGTTCTCGATCACATTCGTGTGCGTGTTGGAGATGGGGCAGCTGGGAAGGGAGGGACCGGGACTCATGAGTCAGGAGCCAGGCCCCCATCCCATTTCCGGACGGGCTTCCTCCCAGCACCTCTGCACACACGGCGTCCGTCCGCACAAGGACCGCTAGCGCTCCCATTCCCCAGAGACCCAGGCATCCCTGAAAACCCAGCCCCGCATATCCACGGGGGCCTGGGAACTCAGAGGCCCCCAAGCAGGCTGCACCCAATCCCCACCTGTTGTTGATGAAGCTGAACATGACCGGGTCCCTGGCGTTGCTGGACGGCGTGGCCCAGCACTCGGTCAGGACCACCTTGAGGTTGCTCTTCTGTCTACAGAGCCCCACCTCAATCCTGACGTCATCGCTGGCAGACACACTATAATTTCGAGGTATAGGGGAGTCCCCGATAAATAACCGCATCTCAGTCACAAAACTGCCAGCTCCGTGGAGGTCCTCGATGATGGTGAAAACCCTGCGACACAGCAGTTTCAGCAGGTGCACCGCTGCGGCCCCTCCCTTCCCATTCCTCCCCAGAAAGCAACCCCGAGCAGTACGGAAGGAGAGGAAGGCCACCCAATGTGAACGGGCAAGGAAAGGCTACCTATTCTGAGCTGGCTGGAGTGGTTGTCAGCCCCCTGACTTGGGTCTGGAGGAGACTGGAGGACAGGCAGGGGCGGGGTCAGCCTCACAGTGGGACAGGGAGGCCCAGGCAGGCTCCAGCAGGCATTGTCATGGGGAAGCCGTGGGCGGGCTCACTAGGACAGGGGCGTCCTATGTGATTGGCCAGGGTGTATGTATGGCTTTCTTTGGTCGGTCCTAATTTGAAGTGAAGACAATAATTAGGGGAGCTGGCAGTCACTAACCAAGTCCTGGCCACTGTCAGTCTCACAAAAGGGTCCTCAAGTGATTGAAACCCTAAAGAAATCCAAAGTGAAGGCGCTAGAGAGGACAGGTAGCTGGGGCGGGATGGGAAGAGGGCTCTTCGCTCACCCCCACTCTGGGGTGTAGCCCGACGACGTCAGGAGGTCGTTCTGGAAGGCACAGTGGATCGGGCTCAGGATCTTCAGGTGGTGGATGATGCCCTCAGGGGACAGGTCATTCCTCAGCATGGTCCTCACCACCGTATTCGTCATGTTCTGAACACAAACAGGGCATCAGTGCGCTCCCGGGCCCCAGCAGCCACCCCCCAGCATGCCTGCAGACCATGGTTCTGGGTGCTGGGGGAGGGGTGCTTCTTCTCTAAAGCTTGTCCGCCAAATACAAACACCCTGATCTTTTCCTAACATCAAATGCCAAAAAGCATGTGAAGCCCCGACCCCTGGTTTAGCCTGTGTCCTATGCCCGTTTTCCTCATCAGAGAACCAGAGGCAAACTGGATCAGCTGATATCCCCAATATCCAGCTGCACTGGACCACCAGCATTCTCTCCCAGCGCCATCATCTGGGCGGGTAACAAGGAGAACAGGGAGCAGAGGATAACCTCCAGAGAGGGACGGTCATCATGACGGGGACTCGGGGTGTGTGAACACACTGCCCACCGGAGCCCCCAGGGAACAGCGCTGAGCCCGTTCTTGTGCATGAAGCGAAGCTTGTAGACAGAGGTGCGGAGCAGACAGGCTTGGAGCTAGAGAACATGAGAGCCGGCTGGGATTAAGGACTAGCTGCTTGCGGTGTGAACACTGAGCAGGAGAGACTCTCTGGACAGCAGGGCACCAGAGCATGACCATCCTCCTTCCAAAGCGCGCGAGAGTTCCGGAATTTCTCCGGAGCCCAAAACAGAGACGGAGAGCCTGAGGTGGGCACTTGCACAAGGTGCTACAGCAGAGAGCAGATAGGAGGAGACAGATACTTCTGTGAACACCACCCTCGTTACACTGGAGGCGAACCAAGTCTCGTCTGACAGAATGCCTGCAGTGACATTCGTTTGCAGCTTTCCGCTTGTTCGTGGCTTGGAGTTTGATCGTCATGGTGGTGGGCTTTGCAAGATCGGCACCCCTTTACGGACTCCTCCTATGCTGCCACTGGAACGGGGCACAGCGCCAGCCAAGGACAGCTGCGGATTGTCTGTGGTGGGTACGTAGTGGGGGCCGTGGCACGGCTTCTGCTAAAGTCACCGGCCTTAGCAGCTCAGAAGTACACAAGAGACACGGGAAACTGTGAAACAGATAAGCCAGACCATCCAGGAGGAGGAAGCCAGGGGTGGAGGAAAATTATGTGGATGAAGCCACATCGGGGAGCATCCACGGAAACCCACAACCCCTGAAGCAGGAGCCCCCAGACGTGGTGCGGGCAGCAGGGCAGCGCCCATGCGGAGCTGCACAGCAGCGTCTGGTCACGGGGAGCCTGCCAGCCAGCGAGGGCTGCAAAAAGACATCTGGAGACCAGCCATGCTGATGGGACCCACAAATCTGATAGAGACACGAATCCAGGGGCCAATCAGGCTCTGGCAAGAGCGGGTCCCAGGTGGTGCAAAGCGTGCGGGAGCATGAGGGGGAGGGCTGCTGCCGATGGTTCCGGACTGAAAGTCACTGCAGGGAAGATGTCTGCAATGCTCTTCTGCTTTTCCAGCTCCCACACCGACCCCTTACTTGCTGCTCACTTATGAGAAATACAGCAAGTGTATTTTCCTCATGTGTCTGTGACACAGGCCCGGGCAAACACATCACACAGCCGTTAACTGATATTGGAAGCTACTGGATATTATTGGTGTCTCCAGGTTTCCATATAAATAGTGAAATTAGAATTACTGAAAACCATCTTAATTCTTGGAATTTGTTTTCCTTAGTGGAGACTAGTGCTGCTTTAGCTTCTGGGAACAAACCTGCCCAGATTCTTAGTTGCAGTATCCAAAAATGGAAACACTGAAACACGGTCAAATTTACCCCGTCTCTGTTTGCTAGAATCTGTCCCTCCATATTTCACAATACTTTTCTACATGATGTTTGTAGGTCTGGTGGCTTCTTTCAGCTGAGAAGCAGAAGCTCCCCTAGGTGTAGTCGTAACAGACACGGCGTCAGGTCTCGATGGGCTGAGCTCCGGGCACCCGGGCCAGTGTGTACCCCAGACGCTGCCACGGCGTCTGTTCGGTGCCTCTGACAATCGCTTTGAAAAGTGCTTCAGACAACCCGGATGGCTCCCTGCTGTCTCCATGAGCATTCTGGAAGTGTTTGTGAAGAGGATTCTATACGCTGGTGAATCTTCTGGGGCGTGGACCACTTGGTGTCTCTGAGCGTCTCAGGACGATCTGTACACAGCACAGCAAACCCAGGCAGGGAGCCCTAAAGCCTTAGATCTAGCTTCTAAAAATCAGGAGGTCAGTAAAACTTAAACTGCTTAACCAAAGGGAAAAAAAAAAAAAAAGAGGCGGTGGAGCCTGCTAACTGTACTTGCAGAAGTCTATCTTCGGAAAATCTTAGCTTTTGGCAAGTGTCAAAAACATCAAGAACTTTCGTGGATTTCAGGGCTGAGATAACTCATTAGAAACGCATTTCCCTCTGCTCTGAACGGGCCCTGAACCCCACTGAATGTAACAACTCTACCAGGTGTCTGTGTAGCCTGGGGAAACAAAGGCAGAGAGCCAGCGTGCCGGCTCGCCCCTGGGGCCCGGCCCATCGGTACGAGACTCACCCCGAACAGCCTGGCTGCACTGACCACATCATTTCCAGCATCGTTCCCTTCGGTTCTGCAAGGCTGCAGGGTGCTAACTTAGACCTGAGACCCTCGGGGACAGCTCTGCCTGTGCCCACCCTCCAGCCTGTGCCCACTTTGGGGCTTTGGGGCTCGTAACTGGGGCCCCCAAGAAGCTGTTACCCATCATCAGTGCAGCCCGCCTCCACGTGAGTCTGAGGAATCCTTAAGAAAGAGAAGCAAGCCCCCAGGGTCAGGTTTAAATTGTGCTGGTTGGAAAGTGGGAGGGGGGCTGACAAAGGCTCTGTGGTCACTGGGGACATCCTAGTGGCTCCTTCAACCCAGAGCCCCCAAGGAGGCTGGAATCACACTCGAGAGAGGCAAGCAGACCCACTGTGCCAGTGCACCACTCTGCCATGGCCCCCCACATGCCCACGTCCGTGCTGACCCCGAAGCTGCCTGCCCCCCACACGCCACTGACCCCGAAGCTGCCTGGTGCTCACCCCTCACATCCACACCCACACTGACCCTGCAGCTGCCCGCCCCCCACAGGTCCACGTGCACGCTGACCCCGCAGCCCTAGCACCTGGGCCTCTGGCAAGCCTGCTCCTGATCTGGCATATTACCTGTCAGCTCAGTCCAGCCTGTGCCTGGGGCCCATGTGTCCCCACGGGGGTACAGAGACCAGGCTCCAACCAGAAGCATCTGAGTGCAAAGGCCTTCGCCCTCCTTGTACCCCAGAAGGCCTCTGGAAAGGCAGAGTCACAGGCCATAGGGCTGATCCTTGGAGGCACGGCAACCCTGACCCCCCCCGTTGACCTTGCTGAGCCTCGAAGTCCCATTGGTTAAACGTGGATACCAGGACCTAACTGTCACCAGGCACGCGGAACACCACCTGTGGGTCCATGGGACTATCCTTCCCCACCCCGTTTGGGGAAACAAGGTCTCGAATTGCACTCACAAGGTTCTTAGGGGCTGAAGTCTGGGTTCCTGAGTCCCTGCCCAGTGGACCAACTTCCCACATGAGGACAACCTCCCTGTCCCCACTGCCACGCCAGTCCCCTGCTGAGACCATCTCCCAGTGAGCACCCCCCCCCAACACCAGCCCCTTCCATGCACAACCCCTGACCCAGGGCCCTGCCTCCCAGATCCAGCAGACACCTTCCACCTCGTCACGCTCCCAGCCGCTGTCACGTGTCCCCTGGCTGTGCACACAGTCCTCCCCACACGCATCTGGGGACCATGTCAGTTTCCACAAGTCCTGTCCCAGGTGTGCACATTTCTCAGGGGGCCACCATGCCCAGTGCTGCCCCGTCCCCCAGTGCCCAGTGAGGCGGGGCTCACAGAGGACCCTGGCACCCTCCTCCCAGCAGCTCAGTGCACTTGGTGCTGGGAGGAGGGAGGCAAGAGGGACACAGGAGCCTTAACTGTGGTGTAGAGCCAATCTGGGAAGAATCAGGGCCTGGAGCCGGTCAGCCCAGCACACGGGGCGTGGGGGTGCTGCAGACCAGAGGAGCTCACGTGGGCCCAGAGCTGTCCCTGCAGGTGAGACGGGAGTGCCTCCAGCTGGGCGGCGGCACCCCTACTGGGCTTCCCTCCGTGCGGTGGAAGGAGGCCCCTGCACCTGTCAGCCTGTCAAGGACTCTGCAGTGAAGACAATCACTCGTAGGCCCACAGTTCCTCCGGCCAGATCCTTCTGATCACACGAGCCCGCCTGCCCAGCATGCACAAACATGCACACACTCACACACATACACTCGTGTATACACACACGTTCTCACACATCTGCACCGCTGGACACTCATGTCGACACACTTTGCTTTCCTGCCTTTTTCCTCTCTCACTGGCTGTCCATCCTGCCTATGCCTCAGAATCACTGCAAGTATTCTTTAAACCCAAGGCTGACCCCAGGCCCTTTGCACCAGAATCCCGCAGGGCAGAGCTCAAAACTCCCTCCTGATTCCAGGGCACAGTCTGGTCCCTGGTGAGAACTTACCCTATCCTGTCCCCCTTTCTTGGGTCCCCCACTTAGAGTCAGAGACCCTGGGGTGCAGAGTCTCCCCTGGTCCCCTGGGACAGTTATGGCCCCCTCCCCATCTGGTGTTCCTGATGCTTAGTGCACTGCCCCCCACCCTGTGTGCACCCGAGCCTGGCCCTCCAGCCCTTACACTTTGCACGACGGTTCCACACTCAGTCCACCCGGCCACCAGGAGCACGTGCGTGCTGTTGTGGTCGCTCACGTTGCAGGATGGGTGTCCCAGGTACAGGGAAGTCTCAGGGATGGATTCCTGCTGCAAGAAGCGCCTCTGGATGGCGATGGCCACCTTCTCGATCTCACAGAGCACCCTGACCGCCTCCGTCAGGTTCAGCCGCTGGGGCGGGTCCTGGGGGCCCCGGCTGGCACCCGGCACAGAGGCAGCCCTGGATCCTGCTGGGGTGGGGAGCTGCTCCGGGCCAGGTGCCAGAGAGGGGCCGGGAGCCTGGGTTGTGTTGCCAGGAGAGTCACCTGCGAGGCACGAGAAGATGAAACCCAAGTATGGGTCTGTGTTTAGGGTCTGCCACCTGAGCCTGGCCTGTGAGGCCCGCGCAGAGGGGTCAGGGGTGAGGTCAGACGGGAATAGCAGCACACACCCGGACTGCACATTCTGGCCACAGCCGCACATATGCACCTGTCGCACGTTCCTGCCAGCCCTGCAGCGGGACCTGGCTTGGCTTGCCAGGGGCTCCCATGGGCCAGGAGACCAACATGCCCTTTGCCCCCCGGACTCTCCCAGGCTGACGCCAGGTGTGGGCCGAGCCTGTGGGCTTGCTGTGACAAGCCCTCTGATCTCTAAGGTGGGTTAATGATGTTTACTGTCAGGATCCTGAGTCCCTAGCCGCCACTGCAGCTTCCTGCTTCCCTCAAGGCACAGCTTCAACCTGCACCGTGTGAAGACATGCAGGGTTCTCTGAGGCCTTCCTCCCTAGTCTGCATGAAGCAGACCAGGACCCATCCCAGCCCGCTCCCTGGGCCTGGCTCCATCACTTGCCACCCCGGCACCTGCCTTCTCTTCTCTCAAGGCGGGGCTTGTCCACTGCTCTGTCCCCTCACCCAGCTCCCTCGTCTCCAAGATGTAGTCCAAACTCCTGCTAGTGGCATTCACTGCCTTCTCAACTGGCCTCACCTACTTCTTGGGAGCTGGCTTCCCACTCTCTCCCACCCCTCTCCTGAAGGTGCCCCCATTTCAGCCAGCCCGAACTGCGCCGGGACCATGGGCACCATCAGGAGCTCTGTTCTCACTGTTGCATGGACCCAGCACCCCCTGCCCCACTGCAGCCCTCTCTGCCTAGTGCTGTCCTAGCTGTCCTTTAAGACTAGCTCTAAGATGCCTCTTCCAGGAAGCCCTCCCTGACTACACTCATGGGGCTGCAACAACTTAGTCCCTTTGAGCTTCCTGCTTCTACCTCAAGCAGAACACATTCCATATTCCTGGTGACAAGTGCTCTACTTGACTACAGATCCCTGGATGGCAGGGGTCACCTCAGGGTCAACACTGAATCCACTGAGGCCCCATTTAATGGGGAAAGCACTGGGTGGGAAGAAGGGGCCGAGCAGAAACATTTCCCACATGTTGCTTATCACATGGACCCTAGGGTTTGGAGGTCATCTTCTAGAATCAGAGAACACAGTGGACCTTAGTGTGTAGTTTCTCACTGGAGGCACTTGGAGATACGAGGTGCCACCAAGGAGGCTGGAGATGCATGGGAGAGCGTGAAGGGACACATACGTGTGCACATACACGCACAAGCACACACGTTAGAAAACTAGTTCAGGACATAAAAATATGCTGACCTTGTTTGGAAAAGAGGCACTTTGCAAACGAACGTCCTTAAAAGAACAAATCACCCGATAGCATCTTGGAAAAGGGGTTATGGGACTCTCACCTTCACAAGGTCTTCCAGAATATTCCACAGGGAAGCGGGGGGCATCGCTCACGCAGCTGCAGGTGAAGGAGCCCAGAGTGTTGCGGCAGGACGCGCCCGGCTCACAGTCGTGCTCCTGGTTCTCACACTCGTCGTAATCTGCGCGACATCAGAAACAAAACAGGACATGGTCATGGGGTCACGGGGCCTGAAGGCACTTCCGTGCTGGCTGTTCACACGACCCCCCACCCTGCATCTCAGGCAGTGGAGTTGAAAATTATGGAGTGACAGTAAAGCTGGCCGGCTCTGGGGAGTCCAGGAGACAGGGAGGCACCTGCATCTTGGCCAGCGTCCAGACGTCTGTAGGGACCACTGGGGAAGGAGAGTTCCTGGTCCCCTGGCAGGGCGGCAGGGCAGTTCATCAGGGGCGAACAGGCCCCAGCCCCTGGTCTCAGGCCCAGGCAACCCCGCAGAAAGCCTGTCCCGCAGAAGGCCCTCCGCCCACTTGCCTGCTTTGGTCTCTACGCTCAGCTACCCTTCCTCACAGTGATGCCGGTTTACTGCAGAAAATGGGTAAAATTCAGGCCAGCCTAGCAAAGAGCACGGTCCACACCGAAGCCCGCCTCCCGAGTAGAACAGAGCTTGCACGGTGACGATCCCCTTCCGTCCTTGAAAACACAGACTGTGACGCAGCTCGGGTCACACTGCACCCACACACGCAAGTCCTGCTTTCTTCCCTAACCCGTTTCCGGGATATTTTCTGTCTCAATGAGCCTCACTTTTAATAATTGCATGACAGTCCAGGGCATGGATGGGCCACGATTTACTTACTATCTCCCCTGTTACAGGACTATTGGCCACTTGCAAGCTTCTACTTTTAAAGTAACAGTGAGCGTGGATATCTGTGTATGAACAACGGTCCGAAATAAGGTCCATTTCCATAGGCTAAAGTCCTGCGCGCAATCTCCCAAACCACAGCAGGCGGACATCTGTAAAGCTCTTGGCGAATATCGTCAAACTAATTTCCAGGAGGCGCGAACAAATCCTGTTCCCACCGCGAGGCCCACTCTGGCCCAGTGTGGCCAGTGTTAGGTGTTTCCAGTTAAAACCCCACTGCTTCCAGATGGACCTGAGGACCCATTTCCGTGGGAATGTCCGTGATTATCGCTCTTTGCTCCTCCTTTGCGTCTCTTCTGTCCTGCATTGTCTGGGGTGGGTCCCCATTGTCTGGGGTGGGTCCCGACGTCCGGCGTGCACTTATCTTAGTCATAAGGATCAATTCAGTTCTTAGCACCTTGTTATTGACACGTGCGGTCTCTCTCTCTATTTGGGATGTAATTCTTCACCAGGTCATTCAAACTATGTTGTGGGGGTGTTGCTTCCTTCACCATGGTGCCTTTATTTTGTTTAATATAAAGGCTGACATTTTTATAGAGTCAAATATTTCAGCCTTTACCCCTCTGGGCTTGTTTGCCTTCTATTTTTAAACTTAGAAAATCCTTCTCATTCCAAAAACCAGAAGAATAACTTACATGGTCTCTGATTGTTTTTGTACACGTAACTCTGAGTTTTTTGTCATTTATTTTCAAGTATGCTACGTGCTATGAACTGAATTGTGCCCCAAAAATGCATACGTTGGGGTGTCTGGGTGGCTCAGTAGTTGAGCGTCTGCCTTCGGCTCAGGTCATGATCCCAGGGTCCTAGGATCGAGCCCCACATCCGGCTCCCTGCTCAGTGGGGAGTCTGCTTCTCCCTCTCCCGCTCCCCCTGCTTGTGCTCTCTCTCTCTGCCAATTAAATAAATAAAATCTTTTTTTTTTTAATGCATAGGTTGAAGCCACAGCTGCTAATGTGACCGTAAGGAGGGACCCTAACCCAACAGGGGTGGTGTCCTTGTAACAGGAGGCACCGGAGCTCTGCGCGCACACAGGGACAGAGCGAAAAGGTTCTGTCCACACGGCAGAGGGAGGGCCCTGCCCCAGAAAACAAACCCGCCGGCCCCTGGACGTCGGACGTCCAGCCTCCCGAGCTGAGAATGTACACTTGTGTTGCCTAAGCCGCCCCGTCTGTGGTATTCGGTTATGACAGCTCAAGCTGACAAATACGACTCGAGAGAGAGATCTAAATTGCCTTTTGCCCCTGCTTTTCTTTCCAACGGCTTTTACCGGGATCTCCCCGGAGACCGCGCTCGGGAGGAAGTGTGGCCGGCAGTCACACGGGTGACAGAGGCGGCCCGGCGGGACGCGGCCCCGGGAAGGGAGCAGCTCCTCTGGGCCCCTGCGCAGCTCCACGCCAGGATGCTTCCGGCCCCAGCCCTTCAGAAACAACACAGCAGCGATAAGAGAGATGAGGGTCCCTCCTGCTCCCCACTTTCACCTCCTGCAGGGGGGCCCCTAAGAGGAGGTGCACGGGGTGACATCTTCCAAACGAAGGCAGGAGCCGGGCTCTCTCGGCCTCCCTCCCAGAACACGGTGTGTCTCCGTGGGGCCCGGCCTCCACCTACCCCGTATGAAGGTGTCCCCTCCGACCGCCTGCAGCAGAGACGCGTTCTGAAAGGCCACGAGGAACGCGGCGGACACCTCGTGGACATCCACGTCTGCGGTGATGAGCAGGTTAAACTCCACCACGACACTGCCGTTGGCGATGCGTGTCACCTCCATCTGGACCCTGCCGGTGTCCACGAGCCGAAGCATGGCGGCTGGCAAGGAAGCCCGCACCTTTAGAGAGACCGCACGTGAAAAGAGCCGCCCACAGAGAGGAAGCCGGGTACCTGACCCCAGGGGCACCGCCTGGGAGTCCGGCCAGCAGCAAAAAGGCCAAGGCTAGAGGTCAGTGCTGGGCCCGGGCCCATGTGCCATGTCCCAAGCCCAGCAGAAGTGCCTGTGGGTCCTGAGGCCACGGGAAGAGCCCCGTTCCCCCCCCCCTCCCTGGCAGAGCACATCTGCTGGCTGGTGTGGACAAGATGCCAAAGCCCAATCCTGGGGGGCACATCACACAAGGGGGGGTCAGGACAGCATTTAGAATCTGCCATTCTCAGTGCACAGCCACGGAGGGCAGGGGCTGAACGGGTGGTCATGGGGGGTGGGGACACCTCGCTCTCACTGAGTGTTTTCTAGAACAATTCCTTTACTCCTGATCCTGCAGAACCACTTCCCTCCCATTCTTCCCCCCACTTCCCCAAAACTGCTTCCTGTGAGCCTTCCTGCAGGGACAGGCCGTTCCTGCCCTTGCTTTTCACTCTACCACCTTGGACAGAATCCTACCTCGCACGCCGTGATATTCCTCCCTGGCCCCGCACAGCCAAAATGCCCAGAGAGACACACGACCATGTTGTGGCTTTAAACAGTCCACACAGCGCGAGTGCTCTATGGAAAAGTGCACCTCCAGGGTCCGGCCTCACAGAAAACCTCGCCCTCATCTGGACCCTGCGAGGGCTGGTGGCTCAAGGCACAGGCTCACGGATTCGCTTCCCAGCATTGGGACAGCCAACGTGAGCAAATCTGCTGTCACCCCACAGTCCCCTGGCCACCATCATCACCACTGGAATAGCTGCCTCTTCTCTGTCTCTGTCTCTCTGTCCTTCTGTCTCTCTTTTTTTGTCTGGGACTTCCAGAGAGCAATCTGTCACAGACTTGGATTAAAGTCACTTTGGGTTGCATTTCGAATCCATCTCAAAGCAAAGTTCCAGGCCCCCCGCTAAGAAGTGACAAGGGACAAGGCGCCACGTGAACCCACAACCTCCCAAAATTTGTCCTAAAGCCTTATATATGTGCTACATTGCACAATGATTTGCTATGCTGAAATTCTAGACAAACCGACAATGGTCCCCAGAAGTAGGAGAGTAATGACATGGTTTGAAGAGGAAGGATTCGTCAGACATTTGAGTGCAAATGGGGTTGCCGCGGGTGACCCCCAGAGCTCTGCGGGCTGATGCTCAGTGCTGCCGCTTAGTATTACGTGTGACCATGGCGGAACCTAAAGCAGCCAGGGAATCGGACCGCCAGCAGCTCTCGAATCCATGCACTGCACCGGGAGCTGGGCACCCAGAACAAATGAGGCAGACTCCCAGATCCCGAGGAGCCCCAGAGGGACGCTTCCTGGAGGCAGCGGGGCCCACTTTATCAGCCAGTAATGTCTTTCGGGTAGAACAGAATGCAGGTGTCACGCTGGGGTGGGAGCTCGCCCCGCCCCGAGGCGGCGCTGCCGAACCCTGCAGTGAGGAAAAGCTGACTCAGAGGAGATGCCCAGGTACAAACAAGAGCACGAGATCATGACCAGCGCCTCCTCTGTGCGTGGAAGGGAATCCGACCTCCAGCAAAAAAGAAGGCGGAGCTGCCGCCCGGACTGCCCTGTAACACTACAGCATCTCTGGGAGTGCGCGGACAGCAGGGGAAGCTCCAGGAGGTTAGGGAAAACACCACCAGCTTTATTCTCGCTCGCCGGGAACGGGACGCCCCCCCCCCCCCCCCCCCCCCCCCCCCGGCACCTGAGCGAGTGAATGGATTCGCAACACGCAGCCCGTCCGCCTGGCGGAGCGTTGGCCGTAAAGAGCAGTCAAGTGCCGCCCCCCCCCCCACGCACTTGCCCCGAAGCCCCGCCCAGAGAGAGAAGGGAAGGTCTCGTCTGGCATGATTCCGTGCACGTAAGGCGTGCAGGGCAGGCCGATCCACAAGGACAGCACCGCGGCGGGTGTCAGGGATGCCGGGGGCGGGGGGCGGGGACACTCGCCGCGAAGGGGCACCGGGCTTCTTTCGGGGGTGATGGGCATGTTCTGGAATGAGTGGTGACAGTTGCACCATTTCACAAATAAAACCTCAACCACGGCACTAAGCCCTTCTAAAGTGTGAATTTTAGGATCTGTGAAATAGACGTCAGTATTTTAAAACGTTTCCTTCATTAGGCTTTCTGCTCCACGGGGTCCCACCTCGATGAAGCGGGCTCGCTCAACAGCTAATAGTGCGAGGGCGGGCACAGCAGAGGGCCAGGCATGGCTCCCACCTGCCGATGCTTCTTGCGGCGGACCCAGGGGCGCCAAGCACACCCCCCCCCCCCCCGGCACGCAGCCGGATTCCTAGCTGCCTTGGGAAATAAGGGGTCCGGAGCCCCTTCAAGTCTCCGTCCTGCTCGGCTGTGACTGGGATCCTGCCCACCTCCCTCGGCACATCCCGAAAGGAAGGCGCAGTTTCCCCAGCTCACCATCCTAAAGAACCGCTCCTGGAAGTCCAGATACTCCTTGCTGCTGGTATTGCGGAAGGCCTCCACGTACCTGACGTCTGCGATTCTGACTTGGCCTCTGAGTTTCTGAGCCGCTGCAGGACGGAGAATAAACACGTCTGGAACGGTAACGCGTTAGGCTGCAGTAAAAGCATTAGGTCATGTATTTGGTAGCACGTCTCCATGTCGACATTTTCCTGGTGGCCGGAAAGAACATGACATCGAGGCTGACGGTGCCCGGCACACACAGATGCAGCCCACCGACCCCAGAGGGCACCGCCCATGGCCTGAGCCCAGAGAGAGAACCTTCTGGAACCCCTCCACTCTCCTCCCTGCCCCTGTACTGCTCTTTGCGCACACACGGCATCCAGGTGATTTACCAGCAGGGACAACTTTGAGAGTGAAAGGAGCTGCTATTGATTAATTATGCTGGGGCCACAGGCGTACCCCTGGCTTTCCCAGGCAAATCAAGACGTGGGGAGGCCTTGCCCCGCCGCTGTCAGAGCCCGCAGCTCACGGCAGAGTGCCCAGAGGTCCCGATTCTCTTCTCCCTCCCCCTAGAGCACTATTTCTCTGCAGCTTAAGGACAGTCCCTACTCAATTAAAATCTGTTCCCTCCACATGGGGCTTCTGGGAAGCCTTGATACAAGAACGTGATCCAGGAACATTGCCTGGCCACATCCTGGTGTCCGGCACGGCAGCCACCTCATTCAGTCCTTCACCAGATATCTGTGATGCGTCTGCTACGTGCCCAGTATTCCAGGCAGTGGAGGAAAGGCCAAGGTTCTCCTGGCAGGGGCCGAGAGTCCTGCACCCACGGCTCGTTGCCCAGGCCAAGGACGAACCACAAAGCCATCCCAGGATGCATGGCTGGATGACCCCCAAATCCATGTCCTTGGGGTTCCTGCTGTTGCGGCACCTGAGGGCCACTGGTCCAGACACAACAACTGGGGTGTGCAGCCTGATCTAAGAGCCTCAGGAGCAGGACAGGTGCACAGGTGACAAGGGACATGGACTCACCCCAGGCACGGGTCACATGCCCACGGGCAGCTCCTCCCTCCAGCAGGTGAGACTGTCCACAGTGATACTGACAGCCTAGCACCGGCTCTCAGAGGCCACCCTGACTGACGGGTGGCCAACAGTGACCATGCTTCTCCAGAGGCTCACCATGAACCTGCCGGAGAGTGTCCTTGCACACCGTCTTCCCGGATTTCCCAGTCCACAGCTAATCAGTACTTTAAGGGACACAAACAGAACCTATAGGCTCTTCTTACTAGCCCCCTCAAGGGCTGTGCTCCCCACCTTGGAGAACACTGCCATCAGCCCTGAGACAGCTGCCCAAGATCTGAGGACCCGTCTGCAACATCAGCCAGCCCTTGGCTGTTCGAGCAAGTTAGACATTCAGGAAAACATCTGGATGACAGGTGCAAAGAAGGAGAAACAAGGGATTTATCTGAACACATAACGATCACAACTGTGATAGCTGAGCTGTCCGACTGTCTGACTTCCCACTGTCTATCTGTCCTTCCTAGAAGCCAAGTCCAGGTCCGCTGAGAGCAGAAAAAATCAATCAGAGGGCGTGCAAAACACTCAGTACACCAGCACAACACGTGTTTTCCTGCAACGTACCCATGGGACACAGGGCAGGGAGCGGCTGCCACCTCTGCGGTCAGAGTCCTGAGTGCTTTGTGCCCCTGCGTTGCCCACAATCTGCCCCTTGCCTTTCCCTGAAATGCGCCGCCTCCTGGCTGGCCTTCGCAAGCCAGCCCCGTGTGAACACAGCCAGGCATTCATTCCTAGGCCGATAAGAAACCCAGTCGCGAGGGCAGAGTTAAGATGGCGGAGGAGTAGGGGACCCCTTTTTCAGCCGGTCCCGAGTCGAGCTGGATCAGTACCAGACCAGCCTAAATAACCACGGAATCAGCCTGAGACGCAGGAAGATACATCTGGATCTCTACAAATGAACATCCCCAGCGCTGAGTATTGAGGTACGAAGAGGGGAGCCGTGAAACCGCGCACAGATATCAGAAGATAAATGGAAAGGGGAGGGAGCCGCCGCGTTCAGGCGCCGGGAAGCGGCAGCCACCTGCACGGGGGAGCGGGCGGACTCACGGACCGGCACCCGCGAGAGAGTGGACTGAGACCGGTGAGCCAGGAGCGCGTGCCACTAGGCATCTCGCGGAACACCGGAACACCGGAATCCCGGTGTGCTCACTGGATCCAGACTGAGACCAGGAGCTCCCGGAGCGCACGCGGGGCGGCTGGCGGGCCACCTGCACGGGGGAGCGGGCGGACTCGCGGTCGGCACCCGCGAAACAGCAGACTGAGACCCTGAACCGGGTGCGTGCGCCACCAGGCTTCTCACGGAACTCCGGAATCCCGGTGTGCTCACCGGGCATAGACTGAGACCCGGAGATCCGGGAGCACGCGGGGCGGCTGGCGGCGTTAGAAACACAAAGGACAGAGTCGCGCCGGCCCTGGAAGTGAGGGCAGGGACGCCGGGTGGGGCGCACATCCCGGGACGCTAGGGTTGAGCAGCACCAACAGTAACAGAGTTAAAGTGGCCAGAGCATCAGTGGAGAACGGGCCGCAATCCCTCTGTTCTGTGACAGAGGCTGAAATTCGGCCGCTGCTGCTCTGACTCTCAGAAGAGGCACAACAGACCACCAGGGAAAGCCTCCAGAGAACAAAAGCCTGGAAATACCGGCTCAGAGAGTGCCCATCCCCATCCTCCCTCGCAGGGGACACGGAGACTCTAACCAAACAGGGTTGCCTGAGTATCGGCGCGGCAGGCCCCTCCCCCAGAACACAGAAGGCAGGCTGAAAAATCAAGAAGCCCACAACCCGGGGCGCCTAGGTGGCGCAGTCATTGAGCGCCTGTCTTTGGCTTAGGGCGTGATCCCGGAGTTCCGGAAAGGAGTCCCTCATCGGGCTCCTCCACTGGGAGCCTGCTTCTTCCTCTCCCACTCCCCTGCTTCTGTTCCCTCTCTCGCTGGTTGGCTGCCACATAAATAAATAAATAAAATCTTTAAAGAAGAAGCCCACATCCCTAAGATCCCTATAAAACAAGGGGCACGGCCTGGGACCCAGTCAATAATTTGGGCTCTGGACAACCCCGCAACCTCTCCTCATCAGAATGACAAGAAGGAGAAGCCCCCCCCAGCAAAGAAAAGACAGTGAGTCTGTGGCCTCTGCCACAGAAATAATGGATATGGATGTAACCAAAGTATCAGAAATGGAATTCAGAGTAACAATGGTCAAAATGATGAGTAGAATTGAAAAAACTATTAACGAAAAGGTTACTGAGAATATAGAATCCCTAAGGACAGAAATGACAGCGAGTCTGACAGAAATTAAAAATTCTATGAGCCAAATGCAGGCAAAACTAGAGGCTCTGATGGCCAGGGTCACTGAAGCAGAGGAACAGGTTAGTGAATTGGAGGATGGGTTAATAGAGGAAAAAACGAAAATAGAAGCTGGTCTTAAAAAAATCCACGCCCACGAATGTAGGTTACGGGAGATTACTGACTCAATGAAACAATCCAATGTCAGAATCATCGGCATCCCCGAGGGGGTGGAGAAAAACAGAGGTCTAGAAGAGATATTTGAACAAATTGTAGCTGAAAACTTCCCTAATCTAGCGAGGGAAACAAACATTTGTGTCCAAGAGGCAGAGAGGACCCCTCCCAAGCTCAACCACGACAAACCTACACCACGTCACGTCATAGTGCATTCGCAAATATTAGATCCAAGGATACAGTATTGAAAGCAGCCAGGGCAAAGAAATTTCTCACGTACCAAGACAAAGGCATCAGAATTACGTCAGACCTGTCTACACAGACCTGGAATGAGAGAAAGGGTTGGGGGGGCATTTTTAAAGCTCTTTCAGAGAAAAACATGCAGCCAAGGATCCTTTATCCAGCAAGGCTGTCATTCAGAATTGATGGAGAAATAAGGACATTTCAGAATCGACAGTCATTAACCAATTTCGTAACCACGAAACCAGCCCTACAGGAGATATTAAGGGGGGTTCTATAAAAGTAAAAAGGCCCCAAGAGTGATACAGAACAGAAAGTCACAGCCAATACAAAGACTTTACTGGCAACATGGCATCATTAAAATCATATCTCTCAGTACTCAGTCTTAATGTTAATGGCTTAAATTCTCCCATAAATGCCACAGGGTTGCAGATTGGATAAAAAGAAATGACCCATCCATTTGCTGTCTACAAGAGACTCATTTCGAACCCAAAGATGCATTCAAACTGAGAGTAAGGGGATGGAGTACCATCTTTCACGCAAATGGACCTCAAAAGAAAGCTGGGGTAGCAATTCTCATATCAGATAGATTGGATTTTAAACTACAGACTATAGTTAGAGACACAGAGGGGCACTATATTATTCTTAAAGGATGTATTCAACAAGTGGATATGACAATTATAAATATATATATGCCCCCAACAGGGGAGCAGCAAGATACACAAGCCAACTCTTAACCAGAATAAAGAGACATATAGATAAAAATACATTAATAGTAGGGGACCTCAACACTCCACTATCAGAAATAGAACACCCTGGCAAAAACTAAGCAAAGAATCAAAGGCTTTGAATGCCATCCTCGACGAGTTGGACCTCATAGATATATATATAACACTACACCCCAGAACCAAAGAATACTCATTCTATTCTAATGCCCATGGAACATTTTCAAGAATAGACCATGTTCTGGGACACAAAACAGGTCTCAGCCGATACCAAAAGATTGAAATTATCCCCTGCATATTCTCAGACCACAACACTCTGAAATTGGAACTCAACCACAAGGAAAAATTTGGAAGAAACTCAAACACTTGGAGACTAAGAACCATCCTGCTCAGGAATGACTCGATAAACCAGGAAATCAAAAATCAAATTAAACAATTTATGGAGACCAATGAGAATGAAAATACAACAGTCCAAAACCTATGGGATACTGCAAAGGCAGTCCTAAGGGGGAAATACATAGCCATCCAAGCCTCACTCAAAAGAATAGAAAAATCTAAAATGCAGTTTTTATATTCTCTCCTCAAGAAGCTGGAACAGCAACAGAGGGACAGGCCTAATCCACTCACGAGGAAGCAGTTGACCAAGATGAGAGCAGAAATCAATGAATTAGAAACCAGAAGCACAGTAGAGCAGATCAACAGGACTAGAAGCTGGTTCTTTGAGAGAATCAATAAAATTGACAGACCACTGGCAAGACTTATCCAAGAGAAAAGAGAAAGGACCCAAATTATTAAAATTATGAATGAAAAAGGAGAGGTCATGATCAACACCAATGGAATTGGAAGGATTATTAGAAACTATTATCAACAGCTATATGCCAAAAAACTAAGCAATCTGGAAGAGATGGAGGCCTTCCTGGAAACCTATAAACTACCAAGACTGAAACAGGAAGAAATTGATTTCTTAAACAGGGCAATTAATTATGAAGAGATTGAGTCAGTGATAAACAGCCTTCCAAATAACAAAACTCCAGGCCCGGACGGTTTTCCTGGGGAATTCTACCAAACATTCAAAGAAGAAATAATACCTATTCTCCTAAAGCTATTTCAAAAAATAGAAACAGAAGGAAAGCTACCAAACTCATTCTATGAGGCCAATATTACCTTGATCCCCAAACCAGGCAAACACCCCATCAAAAAGGAGAATTACAGACCGATTTCCCTAATGAATATGGACACCAAAATCCTCAACAAGATACTTGATAATAGAATCCAACAGTACATTAAAAGGATTATCCATCATGACCAAGTGGGATTCATCCCTGGGATGCAAGCGTGGTTCAACATTCGCAAATCGATCAGCGTGATACATCATGTCAACAAGAAAAGACTCAGGAACCATATGACCCTCTCAACTGATGCAGAAAAAGCATTTGACAAAATACAGCATCCTTTCCTGATTAAAACCCTTCAGAGTGTAGGAATAGAGGGTACATTCCTCAATCTCATAAAAGCCATCTATGAAAAGCCTACAGCAAATATTATTCTCAATGGGGAAAAGCTGAAAGCCTTTCCCTTAAGATCAGGAACTCGACAAGGATGCCCACTCTCGCCACTATTATTCAACATAGTACTAGAAGTCCTTGCAACAGCAATCAGACAACAAAAAGGGATAAAAGGTATCCAAATCGGCAAAGAAGAAGTCAAACTGTCTCTCTTCGCAGATGACATGATACTCTATACGGAAAACCCAAAAGAAGCCACTCCCAAACTATTAGAAGTTATAGAGCAATTCAGTAATGTGGCGGGATACAAAATCAATGCTCAGAAATCAGTTGCATTTCTGTACACGAATAATGAGACCGAAGAAAGAGAAATTAGGGAATCCATCCCATTTACAATAGCACCAAAAACCATACGTTACCTTGGAATTAACTTAACCAGAGACGTAAAGGACCTATAATCTAGAAACTATAAATCACTCTTGAAAGACATTGAGGAAGACATAAAAAGATGGAAAATTATTCCATGCTCATGGATCGGAAGAATTAATATAGTTAAAATGTCCATGCTACCCAGAGCAATCTACACTTTCAATGCTATCCTGATCAAAATACCGAGGACATTTTTCAAAGAACTGGAACAAATAGTCCTTAAATTTGTATGGAAACAGAAAAGGCCCCGAATCTCCAAGGAACTGTTGAAAAGGAAAAACAAAGCTGGGGGCATCACAATGCCGGATTTCGAGCTGTACTACAAAGCTGTGATCACAAAGACAGCATGGTACTGGCACAAAAACAGACACATAGATCAGTGGAACAGAATAGAGAACCCAGAAATGGACCCTCGGCTCTTTGGGCAACTAATCTTTGATAAAGCAGGAAAAAACATCCGGTGGGAAAAAGACAGTCTCTTCAATAAATGGTGCTGGGAAAATTGGACAGCTCCATGCAAAAGAATGAAACTTGACCACTCTCTCACACCATACACAAAAATAAACTCCAAATGGATGAAAGACCTCGATGTGAGACAGGAATCCATCAAAATTCTAGAGGAGAACATAGGCAGCAACCTCTACGACATCGGCCAAAGCAACCTTTTTCATGACACATCCCCAAAGGCAAGAGAAACAAAAGACAAAATGAACTTATGGGACTTCATCAAGATAAAAAGCTTCTGCACAGCCAAGGAAACAGTCAAAAAAACTAAGAGGAAGCCCACGGAATGGGAGAATATATTTGCAAATGACACTACAGATAAAGGACTGGTATCCAAGATCTACAAAGAACTTCTCAAACTCAATACACGAGAAACAAATAAATCAGAAAATGGACAGAAGATATGAACAGACACTTTTCCAATGAAGACATACAAATGGCTAACAGACACATGAAAAAATGTTCAAAATCATTAGCCATCAGGGAAATTCAAATCAAAACCACACTGAGATACCACCTTACGCCAGTTAGAATGGCAAAAATAGACAAGGCAAGAAACAACAATTGTTGGAGAGGATGTGGAGAAAGGGGATCCCTCCTACATTGTTGGTGGGAATGCAAGTTGGTACAGCCACTCTGGAAAACAGTGTGGAGGTCCCTTAAAAAGTTAAAAATTGAGCTACCCTATGATCCAGCCATTGCACTACTGGGTGTTTACCCCAAAGATACAGACGTAGTGAAGAGAAGGGCCATATGCACCCCAATGTTCATAGCAGCAATGTCCACAATAGCTAAATCGTGGAAGGAGCCGAGATGCCCTTCAACAGATGACTGGATTAAGAAGTTGTGGTCCATATATACGATGGAATATTACTCAGCTATCAGAAAGAACGAGTTCTCAACATTTGCTACAACATGGACAGCACTGGAGGAGATAATGCTAAGTGAAATAAGTCAAGCAGAGAAAGACAATTATCATAGGATTTCTCTCATCTATGGAACATAAGAACTACGAAGATCGGTAGGGGAAGAAAGGGATAAAGAAAGGGGGGGTAATCAGAAGGGGGAATGAAGCATGAGAGACTATGGACTCTGAGAAACAAACTGAGGGCCTCAGAGGGGAGGGGGGTGGGGGAATGGGACAGACCGGTGATGGGTAGTAAGGAGGGCACGTATTGCATGGTGCACTGGGTGTTATACGCAACTAATGAATCATCGAGCTTTACATCGGAAACCGGGGATGTACTGTATGGTGACTAACATAATATAATAAAAAAAATCATTAAAAAAAAAAAAGAAACCCAGTCGCTCACAAAGGAATCCAGCTCGTTTGGACCTGAACGCACTGAAAATCGTTCTCATGCTTGTTCCCTCCCCTTAAGAACAAGTGGCAACAAGCGTTTCTGAGACCTATTACCTGTCCTCACTTTCAGGCGGGCCTTGGCGCTTCCTGGCCCACAGGCTTCGGCCGCTATCTCGACCAGGTGCAAGACGCCAGGCTCCAGACCCGACAGCGTCAGGCTTGAGTTCCGGGTCTCCAGGTGCACCGCGGGGCTCCGCATGGGGGTCAGGGTGAGCTGGAAGGTGGGGTGCAGGGTGAGATCCGCCACCCATGCCACGTGGAAGCTGGTGCTGGTCACATTGGAGACGGTGACCCTTTCGATGGGGACAGGAACTGGGAGGTGGATATAAACACCGAGAAGATGGAAATCAATCCAGTGTTTCAAGGAGAGAGGACCAGAGAAGCCTCACCGAACACCAACATCAAATACACTACTTAGGGACACCAGCCCAGGGAAGGCCTACAAAGTCCCCTCCTGCTACAGCCGTGCGTGTGGTGCAGGCTCCCCGGATGGCCCTCCTGAGCCCCAGGCTCCCTGGGACGGCCCTCCCACCTCTTCAGTTTGGGTTTCTCTCTGCCACTGAGGCCTCTGGTCTTCCCCAGAGCAAACCTCCTGCACAGATTCTGGGCGGCTCTTCCAGAGGGGGAACCCTCCACCCCTGAGGGGACTCACAGGTGGCCCCTGCTGGGTCCAGAGCCATTCCTGCAGGGTGACTCCGGGGGCGCTCATCTTGGAAGCTACTGGGGCTTAAATCTCATCTTGGAAGCTACACTGCTCAGCAGAGAAGTGCACTAACGGAGCCACATTTAACCATTAGTTCTATTTGGATGGACCCAGGGTCGGGCTAGCGCACCGAGCTCACAGCGATGCCAGCGTGGCCTCCTCTGTGGGAGCTGCACGGCCAGGCCCCTTTCCTGCGCAGGGCTAGCTCCCACAGTGCCACCCCGGGACCTTGGCAATGGCTTAGCCCTCTGCGTGGTGTAAACGTGACTGCTGGGGGTCCACACAGCAGGGAGCCTGCACCGGGCTCAAGGGTACTGCGCTGCTGGGGAGGCGTGGGAATGCTGGGGTGTGCGACACTTCTGGGGGATGTCCCGCAGTGGTTAATGAGACACACGCACTCCACAGGCTCCTCCCGGTCCCCGACTTCCTGCTCCTGCCGTGGGCAACCAGAAGGCTTGGAACAGGAAGGAGAGAAGAATGCATGGGGATCAGGTTCCTGTCCTAACAAGACAGAAGCCACCACCAGGGACCGGGCTGCCCTGTACCCCACTTGGCCTCGCCGTCTGATGAGCAATGCACCTGACTCAAAGGGCTTTGACTCAATGACTGTGAGCCCTTGCCAACCGGAGCGCAACTGTTTGCCGGTGTGCTGCGGCCTCAGGGCACATGTCCCCTAGGACACGTCATCCGAGGCACTCACCACAGGCCGGAAGCCTCAGAGACTCGGGCGTGGGGGCTAAGGGCAGGTCTGGGGAGCTGGAGGGCCCCAGGCCCAAGTGCTGCGGCTCTGCGGGGTCCAGAGGTGGTGGTGCATCCCAAGAGGAGAGACTGGCGTGCCGCTCGATGGGGTCTGTAGGGCTCTCAGCAGGAGTGGGCCAGAAGGACGGTTCTGTGGTGGAGTTCCTTGCTAACCATCCAGTGGTGTCCAGCAAGCCATTCATGGTCCCAGGAGGGGAGCTGGGGGTTGTCCCCGGAGCCCTGCTGGCTGTCCACTGGCCGGTCACCAAGCCTGGGGCCATTCTGGGCACCTCGTCCTCCACGCCTTGCCCTGTGCTGTTCCTGTCCTGCTTGACCACGCCGCTGCCCCCTCTCCTGGGTGGGGGCCCTGGGGTCTGGGCCTGGCCTGCTGTAGGGGTGTCCCAGGGGCGCCCAGGGCTGGGCCACGAGATGGGAGTCTCCCGGTCAAGGACTATTGTTCCTGTGCTGAGCACTGGGGCTGTTACACCTGTTGCTGGAGCCAGGATACCCCCTGTGGGGTTCACCACGTCACCTGCCGAGACACACATCCACTCTCAGAGGGGACATCTGGTCCAAAAACCCTAAGCAAAACCCACCGGATGCCACCCGCGAGCAAGAGCCCCCAGGTGGGCCCCAAGTGGGGACACAGGCTGTCTCGTTGGGGGTTACAGGATGAATGTTTAGTGGGGCCCATGTCCGCAGCCTCCCACATGCTCTCAGAGCGGGAGGCAGGGCCTCTCCATTTGACAAATGAGAACTCTCAGACGTGCCCAGAGCGGAACGCTTCCTGGATGGCTGCTGAGCTGGGACCTAAGTGCAGGGCTCCATTCTCACTGGCCTCAGGTGAATCCACCTGGCCCGTGCGGAAATGGGGCAATTTCTCTAGATCTGTGCTCAGTGCAGGGCTTGGTGCCGACCACCGTCACCAGCCTGCCGGACATCACACGAATAAGGAAAGAATACAGGACGGCAGCCTGCAGATATTAGAAACGATATGGGATACCAGGTCCCCGGGATGGGGGCTCACCCTCGCAGGCCCGGCCTGCGCGGGAGGGGTTGGCGTCCCGGGCCGTCCGGCACCGACAGGTGTAGGAGCCCTCGAGGTTGATGCACTGGGCAGCAGGGGAGCAGTCGTGCCCCAGGCTGTCTGCACACTCGTCCCAATCTGCCGGGGGAGCAGGAGAGACACAGGACAGAGCCAGTGAGAAACGGCCAGAAGCTACTCAGAAAATAAAACAGCAACGGAGCAGAGCTCTTCCCAGGCATCTCTGCAGCAAACCGTCAGAGGGATGCAGGCTGGGAGTCAGCGGCGTGCCCTTGGCATCCAGCAGCACTGGGAGGGAGGCCCCGCACAGAGCCCCCCCCCCCCCAAGCCTGTCCCTGACCCAAGATAGTACATCTGCCCCTGCCACCTCCAGTGCCGGCTTGCTGATTTGGGGGCAAAGACTAGGGGATGTTGGTTCCTTCTGGAGCAATTAGCACCCACTGGTGTGAATGCATTCCTCTCGTTTATTCTTTGTTCCCAGACTCCCCAAAACGGGATGCTTTCCCTTCTCTCTGATGTGCCAACATCTCCTAACATTCAGCACTTCAACAAAAAAAAATAACCAAGCCCGAAAAGTCTGGTTAAGTATAACATGCACTTCTAGTAACACAGATAAGAATGGCCCTGGAACACCTGCTGGGAAACTAAGAATCCCAAAGACCCCATGTCACTGGGAACCCTTCTGAGCTGAGCAAGGAAGAGTGTTAGGTAAGGGAGTCGACCCCCCCAGGGGCCCCCCGTGCTTGCTCATGCACCACACCCGCCACAGCCTGGTAATTTCCAACCAGCGGCAGCCAGGACTAGCATCAGTCAAACCGTGAAAGTAGGTTGCTGGGGATCCCCGTTCCCTTCCTTCTCCTGCCCTCTCCCATCCCCTCTTCCGGTCCCCCTAGTGACCGCCGTCCCCACTCTTATAAGGAAACACCTGAGGGTGTCCCACATCTTGACACGTGACTGACGGACAAAGTGCTACATGTAATACGTGTGATTTAAGGCATGAATGTCTCCAGCTATATTCCAGGCTCGGAGGAGCTGAGGGGCAGTTTTCCCACACCCCAGAATCCATCCTTCAGCTCCCTGCCTGTCGCACCCGCCCCAGGGGAGCAGGTGGCTGGGAATGGAGTCGTCTCTGCCGGAGGAGAGGGCTGGGGCACCCGCCCGGGCTGGGTTGGGCTGGACGGCCGTGCGTGCCGAGGCCGGTCACAACGCCCTTCCGCACCAGTCTCCCCAGAGCTGTAGGGAGAAGGGCCTGATCTGTGCTCGGCGTGCCAGAGGAGCTGGGACTCAGCCCGGATTGAAGGCAGGACAGGGGATGAGTTGTTTTGTGCAGAGAAAACCCAACATCCACGTGCTCTCCGCTCCTGCTGTGGTTTTCAGTTCAGCCTCATGTGAGCTTCACGGAAACAGCTCCCTGAGAGACCAGGTTCACCAGCTGATGCGACAGTTACCCCCCACTCCCCACCTGGGGCTCCTGAATAGGCAGGGCCCTGGTGTCTCGGCCCCCGGGTCTTCCTGGAGCCCTGCCCCACCTCCAGCCTGCAGGCAGCTCGAGGAGTTTTGGGGATGGAGCCCAGGCTGGCCTGGCAGCAGGGCCCTGAGGAGAGCAGAGGTCGAGACCGGAGCTCGGAGCTCGCACCACTGAACACCTGGTGGCTATTTTTAGTCGTGGTGAGTCACCGAGCCTTTGCTCCCCTGGCACGCAGCTGGCTAGCAAGCCCAGAGTCAGGCACGACAGCTTCTTGCATTAAAGCCCCAGGCCAGGTGGTTCTCGAGTTCAGAGGGAGGAGGCAGGTCTGTGGTGAGAGTTGCCAGGTGGCCTTGGCACCTTCTGGACCCGCCAGCCAAGGACGCGGGCAGGGGCCCCGAGCGTGGGGCCGCGCTCTGCTCCTGCCAGCCGCGCAGCTGGGGCGAGGCTGAGCAGGCCCCCGGAGGGTGCGGCTCATAGGAACAGGGTGCTGCTCAGCAAGGGGCCCGCCCTCCTGGAGGAAGACCAAGGACACGTGGCCACCCAGTGACCCCCCTCCCCCCGCAACAGATGGGCCTCAGGGAGAAGCTGAGGTCATGACAACATGACCCCCCACGCTGTTGGGACATGTTGACTCATGGCAGGCGAGAGCCCCCAAATCACCCAGGAATGCTCTGAGGCCGCCAACAATAGCATTTCTGTGCGAGCCACAGAGGAGGGGGGCTCTCTGGGCTGTGGTTCATTGGCGTTCTGTGGACTAGCCGGGCATGTGCTTCTCCTCCAGTCGGCCGTCCGCGGGGCTGGGGCGCTCCTGGGGAGGGCTCAGGCCTGGGCTGCCTGCCGGAGTGGGGGCTGTGGATGGCAGGGGGAGGGAGGGCTGCCTGCAGGTTCCGGTGACAACAGCCAGCAGTCACTGGGTCAGAAGACCCTGCACGGGGCCAGGTGCCCCCCACCCCAGTCACTGGGCAGAAGAGGGGTCCCAGCCCCAGGGGGCCTCCCACAGCCACCCTTCAGCAAACAGCCCACTGTCAGGCAGGGAGCCTACAGGGTGAGAGGTAACTGCTGAGGGGTTTCTGGAACACTTCACATGACCTGCTAACAACCCTAGAACACTAGCGACGAAGGTGCCTCTTCTCTGCATTGCTTCTTGGAGGCCGCCTTCAGACCCCAAGAGCTTCCAGGCTGGCTGGAAACCACGGGGCTCATTCACACACTTCTAGAGGCCAAAGTCCAGAGTCGAGGTGTGGCAGGGCCTCCCTCCCTCTGGGGCTCTGGGAGGGGGTCCTCCCTGCCTCTTCCAGCGTCTGGGCTCCCTGTGTTCCCGGGCTCGTGGCCTCCAGCCTCTGCCTCCGTCTCCACGTGGCCTTCTCCTATGTATCTGGGTCTCTCCTCCTCCGTGTCTTCTAATTCAGGGCCCTCCCCTGATCCGGGATGATCTCAGATCCTTACCTGACTTTTATCTGCAAAGACCCTTCTTCCAAACAAAGCCTGAAGTTCTAGGTGGACATTTCTTTTGGGGGCCACGACTCAACACACTGGCAAGGATCTGGAGTAAACTAAAGCCTGGTGCACAGGGACAGGCTGGGGAGTAGCCGGAAGGGCTGGCTGGGCCACCAAAAGATTGCTCAGAGCTGGTCTCAGGTGGGTCCTGGGGGTGCCCGCTGAGGACGCCCCCACAGGGCTCCCCGTGCCTGCCCTGCATTTAGCCCCCAAGCCTAGGTAAGCAGGCCTCCCAGGTGCAGGGGACCCCTTCCATCTCCATCCCTGAGGGTGAGTGACAGAGCAGCCCCCAGGCTAAGCAGGCAGGGGTTTTCCAGGTGTGACTTCAGATGTGACAGTCCCATGGCCTTCCCTGCATCCTTGGGGAGGGAGGTTAGGACAGCAAGCCAGAACACAGCCAAGCCCAGAGATAACAGCTCGCTCTCAGACACCCCTTCCCCAGACGGAGCCCCAGGCAGGCTCGCGGACGTGGAGGCTGCAGGTGCTCTCGCTGCGGGGAACTTCACCCCCGGGTATGAGCAGCAAAACCTTTCTTACATGTCAGCATGTCTCTCTATCTCACTCTCTATCTCTCTGTCTCTGTCTCTCTCCATGTCTGTCTGTCTCTGTCTCTCCCCTGTCTCTCTGTCTCTTTCCATGTCTCCATCTCTATCTGTCTCTCCCTATGTCTAGATCTCTGTTTCTATATCTCTGTCTCTGTTTCTCTCTTCTCTACCTCTATTTCTGACTCTGTCTCTCTTCTCCGCACCTCCCCCCAATCTCCTCTCTCTCTGTCTCTGGGTCTCTCCCCCTCCCCTGATCTGTGACTTCCTGCCTCAAGGCAACATCAAGTAAAATTACATAACGTCTGGGCCGAGGAACTAGACGCCCGCATTAGCAGGTGGCAAGGCGGCCGTGTGCAGGGCCCTGACGCAGAGTCAGCCCCCAGTGCCCATCCCCTCCAGGGTCCTCCAGGGCCCTGCCCCAACTTGTGTTCTGGGCCATCTGCGGGAATGAGCTCCCCCTGGGGTTCCTCTCCCGCCCGGAGCAGGGAGGTGTGGGATGTAGACGGACTGCCAGCTTCTGTACAGGAACACAGAGCAAGGATACGAATTTCACGTACTTGATCAGTCGTTTACAATAAAGCAAACGTGGACCTGCAATAACGTGGCTGGGCCTCTCCGGGGCCTGGTGGCAGACTTGGGTGTGGAGGGGAACCGACCTTGCATGCGTGTCCCCTGCGGGTCGATCTGGAACACCGTGCTTGCCAGCAGAGGTGGGAGCATGGGGGCCAGCGTGGAGACTCCCACTGGGAACTCGGGGTCCCGAAACGTCAGCCTGAGCGTCACCACCACGCTTCCGGCCTGGAGGGAGACGATCCGCACCGTCAGCTTCCCCCTCCTGTACAGGTCGGATACTGCCGGCGGGAAGGAGTTTTCAACCTAGTGGAGAAGAGGCAACAGACGCTCAGAGCAGATGCTTCCATCGGCGTCTTCAAAACCATGAAGGGGGGCCCGTGCGACGGACGGATGGTGCACAGAATCTGTCCCCCTCACGACCAAGACGAGGTGCCCAGCAACCAGCCCCTCGGGGCAAGCAGAGACGCCCCAGCTCCCCGCACCCCCGTCAGGCCTCCCCAGGGACAGCCGGGCAGGGCCCGATCGCTCTTTGTGAGAATCCACGGGAACCTACAATCGGGCTCGCCGTCACGGAGCAGGAGACACCCTGAAAATCAGCGTGCAGGTAACGTGTGTGTGAGACAGACAGACCGTGAGTGGCTATTTGGAGACACCCCCTTCCTGGCTGAATCCCCAGGGAAACACCCAGGCAAGCAGGCGCTCAGTGCCAGCATGCCCAGCGCGGGAGGCCAGCTTGGCCCCACCCCATCCCCCCACCATGCCTGCACACGTGCGAGAATCACCAGACAGGTGAAGGAGGAGAGACACCCTCCTTCCGTCTGTCCCACGTCTACACATCTTGCAAGCAGAAGTGCTAACTGCCCTTTTGCTCCGAAGTCTCTTTCTAAGACGTCTGTGGGGTGAACAGCCTCAGGGGAGAGACAGTGGCCCCTTCAGAGCAAAGGGCAGAGTTGTTCACGTCTGCCTCCGTAAAGATAGTGTCCCTTTCTGGAGCAACGTTAGGCAGATTTGCTCCTGGCCCTTTACAAGATTCAGTTTCCCTAAGCTCAGAGCTCCCCGGCTGTGACCTGCTATGTGCACCCCAACCCCGGGCCCCTCCATGTCACCCCTGTGGGACTTGGCACCCAGAGGGAACTGTCACCAGTGTGATGTTCCCGCTGCCCACTCCACTGTGGGGGATAAAGCCCTCGGTCTCCACCCCAGAACCCCACGTCGTCCACCAGCACCACCTGACAGGAACAGCCTAACTTACCAGTTTGCAGGAAAGATAAAATCTTAGACCATTCATGGTTCTCCACGGTTTAGCAAGTCCCTTTGCTCTCTAATTGGTCTGTCCACCCAAGGGTAGACAGTGTTAGCCACTGGCCTGGTCCTCCCGGGCTCTGTGCTGTTGTCCCCTGCTAGCCACGGGGAGGGATGGATGCCAGGATCCCTGGTAAATGCCTCCCCAGTGCAGCCACTCCAAAGCAGGGCGAGAGATAGATACCCAGGCCCCCCAAGATGGAAGGTTCCACGGAAAACCCGGCTGCACCAGCAAAAGCCCATTTGAACCAAAGCATGGTTTTCAAAGACAGTTGGCCACAAATCTAGATTCAGTGCTGCATAAGGGGGAGCGTTTGGGTAATTAGTGCGGGGTCTGGGCTGGGGTGGTGCAGTCGCTTAGGAGGGGCTCAGCGCCGGGGCTGGCGTGTGCAGGTGTCTCGCTCGGACGCCCCCGCAGGGCACCATGTCTGAGCTCCGGTTTTACCTCGCCGAGCAGCTGTCGAGAAAAGTCCTGGAACTCGGGGCTGCTGTGATTAAGCAGCTCCTTCGTCACGTTGCGGTTTAGGACGCGGATGGTGACTTCGAAGACGCGGGCGTCTGCAACAACAATAACACACATTAGCCAAAATCGGTGATGCACAGTCACATGGTTTGCAGGCCCTGTTCCCCAGAAAGTCTCTTCTTCTGGGGGATGTTTGTTATATCTTCCATGACACATGGAGGCAGGAGTCCGGGACAGGGAGCCGCGGTGGGGGACACGGAGGGAAGGACGGTTTACCTCTGTGCTGGAGGGAAGGAGCCTCCCGACACACACAGGCTTCTAAGCCAGAGCAGGGGCCGGCAGGACAGGAGCAGATGTCCCACGCCATCAGGAACCCGGACTCAGCCACCACACACAGGGTCTGAAGGCCCCTCCCGCCATCTGTCACCCCACGTGGCTGCTGCCTTCCCGTCCCACTCACACGCATGGCCAGCCAGGTCCTCACGCGGGTCCCACCCAGGCCCCAGCACTTGGAGACCAATGCACCCCGTTCGCCCAGGACTCTCCAGGTGTGCGCCCCGCAAGTCCCACCTGGAGAACCTCCTCTGTCCCCGGCAAACCAGTCGGGGCGGTCGCCCTGCGAGGGAGGCACCCTTCACTTGGACATAAGCAAAGCTGGACAAGTATGATGGGACGGGGAACACGTGTCTCTTTCATCACCGAAAGTGAACCCAACATCCATCGCAGGTCCCGCCACGTCTCTGCTTCTCTGATGACCTAAGAGCCGCTCTCCCCGAACGAGCAAGTTGAGCCCAAAGCGCAGTTTATCACCACTGTGTGCAGGCGCCACAAAGGGCCACAGAAAGGTCACCAGGTTGTATACTGTGTGTTTCCAGATGAGGGGCCCTCTGGACCCTCGCCCATCTTCAGGGCAGGAAGAGTCCCTATGATGTCAGCCTCGACCCTCCCACAGCACAAATCCTCCTGGTCAGTGCCCATCCATGCCCGGGGAATCCGAATTCTCTGCGAGGCTCTGTATCCACTGCGGCCATTATGTCCACCGCCGCCCTAGGTGGCCGGCTCCTATCACGGCTGAATTAATTAGATAGAGAGCCTGGAAGGTGAATCGAGCTCCTTAACAGAGCAGTGTGCACACAAACGGCATTTTTACAATATGGAGAAGGAAAAGAAAACCAAGGCTGGGGAAAGAAGAGAGTTCAGGAGTCTTCTGGAACTTTCCCGAGGGCACAGGTTGGAAAGTTCCCAGGGCACGTCCTGCTAGACAAGAAGTTGCTCAGTACATTATCCTTTCTGAGATGAGCTGGGGAGAGAGCAGGGGGCGAGGGACAGCAGCGAGCAGGGCATGGGGAGCACTGGGGTGTGCCCTCACTCCCAGGATGACCTAGGGAACAGAGTGCTCCCTCCACTTACTCCCCGCAGTACCTGGAAAACAGAATGAGCAGATAAGGTGCTGCCTGCTCCGAAATCAGAAGCCTCATGCCCCAAGGTTCGCGTGTTTCATGGCTGGGGCGGTGGGGGAGCCCTCTGGGTGCCCGTTCTACGAGCTATGACAGTTTAGCAAGGGCCAGCCCCCAATTGGCTCACAAAGGGCAGAGGGCCATGTCCTCAAAGGCCTGCTCATGCCATCCCTCATTCATTCACTGCCCTGGCACTGGCACTAATCTCTACTTCAGACAGACCCCACAGAGTGTCACATGCCGTGGTATCTGTGCTCTGTCCCCAGACCAGCATGTCTGGGCGCTCCACCGTCCCCACCCAGCAGCCAGCCCAGGACACAGTTCCCGCCCCCAGCGCCAGACCTGACCAAGGCCTGCCCCACTCAGGGACAGCCAGGCCAGGCCCAAAGGAGAGGGAGTCATGGGATGGGGCAAGGTCAGCCCCCTGCAGAGCGCCCCCCCAACCCCAGCCACACCCACTGCCCTTTCCAGAGCTGACTCGCTGGTTCACACCCATAACGTGTTTGTTTGGGTGAGAGGAAGTTGCTTCATGGACCCATCCGGGGGGCACTGCGCTAGCTGGCCAGGTGCCTCATGTGGGACATGAAACAGGCCCGTGAGGATTTCACATGATGCTCAGCTCTGGTCTGGGAGCTCAGCCCTGTGAACTCGGTGTCACAGGAGTTCTATCAGTGCATGAACGCCGCGGCCATGTTCGCTTTATTACACTTTCTTCTCTGTGCTCTCTGACTGCTAAGTCCTTCTAACCAGAAGATGGGCTCCCGCAGTCCCTGGTCACCTCAGGTGTGAGAGTGAGCCCCCCGGGCAGGACGAGATGTAGGGGCGTGAGGGGAGCCGTGAAGACCGCAGACAGCCACCACGGCACTGCTCTGAGGACAGAGAGCCCCCACCGCCCCCCAGGGAGGGTGGCACCAGGCCGGCGACAGCCTCTGCCCTGAGAATAGAGCGAAGGAGGATGTGCATCTCGGGGCCGACAGGACGAAGGTGGGACCACAGCCTCACAGGTGACAAGCGGAGCACGTGCCAGTGCACCTACCTGTTCTGACAGTCAGCGTGGCCGTGACATTGGCCCCGCATGCCTGGTAGCTGGTCTTCACCACATACAGCTCTCCGGCCTCCAGCCCAGCCACCTGCAGGGTCCTGCCCGTGGTCCTGGCGCTCCGGAGGAGCTCCCCCGCCTTGTAAACCCGCACAAGGAACATGCGGGGCCGGGTGGAATTTAAACTCCAGGACACCCGGAAGCTGCTGCTGGTGACGTTGAGGGTCACGTAGTCCCGGATGGGAGGGCAGTCTGTGAGCACAGAACAAGTGAGATCAGCAAACCAAAGCAAAATCCATCAGTGGGAAAACGTCAGATGCGACAGAACACTCCTGCACAGCAAGGAGACCACCCACGAAGTGAAAAGACAAGCTACAGAACGGGAGACGACAGTCACAAACCATACGTCTGATAAGGGGCCGATACCCACAACGTGTAAAGAACTCCTACAACCCCATAGCAAAAAAACAAAACAAACAGAAAACCCACAATCCAATTAAAATACGGGCAAAGGATCTGAACAGACATTTCTCCAAAGAAGACATCAGATGGCCAACAGACACGCATGCTCGCCGTCACTGGTCATCAGGGAAACGCAGATCAAAACCACAGAGAGACACCGCCTCACATCTGTCCCAACAGCTAAAAACAAAACCACGAGAGACAAGCTGCTGGCGGGATGTAGACAGAGGGGAGCCCTCCTGCGCCGTTGGTGGGAATGGGGTGCAGCCACTCTGGAGACAGTGCGGAGGTTCCTCAAAACATTCAAAATAGGATGACCATAGGGTCCAGCAGTCCCACTGCCAGGCGCGTAGCCACATGGATGGAGACCACGTGGCCCGGATTGTCCCAGCCTCCGGAGGACACCTGTGGCCGCCTCCATCTGGGCGTCCAGGAAGAGCTCAGTTCCGTCCAGAACTGAGCTCTTCTTCTGCTAGCTTTCAAGGCCACAACTGGCAGGACAGTGCCACGTGTTGGAAGGCCTTGATGGGGCTGCCCGTCAACCATCTTCCAACATTCAAAGGCTGATCCCACCTCTGGGACCCGGAGAAAATGGTCCTTCGACCCCTTCCCTCCGTCTTCGCTCTGACATGGATTTTCATCCTTCGGTCACAGGACACCTTGCTGCCCACTAGCTTTCCGACGTATTCCTCTTAAAAAGTGTCCCCAGAAAATACTGTTTGATTCTTGACCTTGCGTGATCCGAGGGCACTGCTACCTGAGGCCTCCCCATCCTGCAGCCGTGAGCCAGACCTGGGACCTGACATTTGTCTGGGCGACGCACATCATCTTCCCCGTGTCCACGGGTCTGGACCCTCGTTTCTTCCGGGCAACCCTGACCCATCTCTGGCGAAGCAGTTCGGAGGCTACTGGGGATCCTGCCTTTCCTGTGGTCTCCCGGGGCGGCCTCTGCTCCTCTTTTCCCTTGAGCCCGTCGGCTTGACTCCTGAAGCTTGGAAAGGTAGAAATGCTGAGGATTCGAGCCAAGGTTCTGAGCCTCCAATTGTCAGAAGCCTGACTGCCAGTGAGGAGCGTTGGCACGGGTGAAGCGAACGGCTGCGTCCCGCCGGCCCTGGCTGTCTCTCCCGCCGGCAGCCCTGCCCTCACCAAGCGCCAGGCTTGGGAGACGGCTCTTCATGGAGCTGAGTAGCTATTAGGTGCCAGCTGGGAAGGAGACCATGTCGGAAGGAGTGAGGGTGACCTTGAATACAGTTCCACCTGATCCTAAAACGGGACGTGTCCCGGAATAGCAGGCGGGAGCCGTGAGGTACATCTGATGACTTTTGTTCTGTCAAGAATCCAGCCGCCCTGCATGCCATTAATTGGATGACTAATTTCACTAGAAAAGCAGCTGAAACTTGTGCTGGATTTTCCACGGGTTTGTACCTCCAAACCCTCCCAGCAGACTGCTCATTTATATTAAGCCTCTAAATGGAAAACACATGCTGTTCCCCTTAGCAGTTGGCATTCCCTGACGTCCTGATCTGGACACTGTGTTTGTCTTTTCTGCCTCTTAGAAGTGAGGTCGGGGGTGCAGCTTTTCCTAGTGATGTTTCGCTCTCGAAACATCGGCCCCTTATCTTGAAGGAATCTTGCAACTCAGGACGTCGAGTAGCATGGCACAGTGTGGCTGGCAACATTCCTAACTATACTAGACTCTATAGTCTAATATTATATCAGATTGCTAGCCAGGGTATTTTCAGTTACTGTATTCCAACCTTCTCTGCTCGCTGACGGGACAGGACTCTCCCCCGGAGGCCAAGTACGGGAGAGGTAGGGTGGTCTGTGCGAAGCTCTGTGGGCACATTTGTGCATGGAGGGCGGGCTGAAGTCTAGTCAGACTCCAGAGTCATGACGCGAACCAGAGGAGTGTTTTGTTGCCAGAAGTGCGGCCGGCAGGTGAATTTCTTTAACATCCAGGGACCTAGGAATAGCCACCACCCCAACATGCCTTTTCACTCATTGACAAATATTGGTTGAGTGCCTACCATTTGCCAAGTGCAGAGGCTCACTGGCAGTGACCAGGAGACAAGCCTCCTCACTCCACAGAGCTTCCTCTGCTGTGAGATGGAACATTCCAGTAGGAGAGGACTGACCCTGGACGCCTCTCGCTCCTGGAGCAGTGCTGGGAACCAGTCCGCTTCCCAGCATCAGTTCGTGGCCTTGCTCCTCCCCACAGCAGAGCAGGAAGAGTCAGTCAATCATCACCCCGGTCAGCTTCTGCATCAGCGAAGAGAAAGCTCCACTGCTCTAGAGTGCTGGCCAGCTCCTGGCCCTACGCACCGATGTGGGGGGGAAGGGGCACGGCCACTGGGCCACACACGCCCTGTCGGATGCTCCGTGGCCGCTCCGGATCGGAAACAGATAATCCAGGATGAGAGCAGTGCCCTCCAGCCAGCGCGCGCTAGGAAATGTGGCCTCGGCGGTGGACAGGGCCCGGGTTGTCTGTTAGAACCAGCTTTGGGATCGTGTACCAATGGTTACCTTCCTTTACCTGGCGTTTCTCTTCTGAAAATGAGCACAATACGGGCAGGTGCCTCCTGGGGGGGGTGGGCGGGGGCGGTCCTAAGGGTTAAATGAGGTGAGACCATAAATCACTTATTACAAAGCCCCAGGGAGCGTTAAGGGCTAAGCAGCTCTTGGCCGTGTTGTTATGAACAAAGGGAGGGTCCTCACTGTTCTGTCCCTTTCAAAGGGAATATGAATTAAATGACTGACTCAAACCCCGTGATAACAATATGCTCCATAACCACTTCACAATGTTAACGCAAGTTCTGGTTTTCATGGCAGAGTGGTGGAAGCAAGCTAAACGCCCCCCACCTTGAGGAAAAGAGCAAAGAGTGTCATATCACTGCTGTAGATGATTACAGGGGTCCCCCTTATCCGCGGGGGATGCATCTCAAGGTGGCCAATGCCTGAGCCCCGGGTAGCCACGCATAGTACCTGTATGCCGTCTTATGATACAGAACTCATGAACAGGCACAAGAAGAGATTAGCAACAGGAACGAACAATCAAAGCACAATTCTAACAACATGCTGAAATGAAAGTCATGTGAATGTGGTCTCTCTCTCAAAACATCTCGCTGCCCCGCGCTCACCCTTCTTGTGCTGACACGAGATGACAAAACACCTGCGTGACGAGGGAAGCGAGGTGAGTCACGTAGGTGTTGTGACCTAGGGTTAGGCTGCTGTTGACCTTCGGACCACACGTCAGAAGGAGGATCATGGGCTTCCCATGCTGCGGAGGACTGTGGGTAAGTGACCCCGTGGAAACCCCAGGGAACGCGAAACTGCATATAAGGGGAACCGCTCTGTCACTCCACCATCGAAAATCCTAATTATGAAGACGAGTTGGCTTCCAGAAAACTTCATATGACATAACAGTGAGTGAAGAAAGCAGGATACAAAACTGTATCGACAGCAGGATTTCAATAGCATAAAAAAATCGGGCAGGGAGCGGGGGGAAATAAAAACAGTGTGCTGGGCCGCCGAGAGGGCCCTTACCTTCTTCTGCTGGTACAGGTTGTTAAAGTAATAAACCAGGTTCCGGAACGGACTCTCCACGGCCACATGGAGTGGGCTGTCTCTGCCCCTAGGCTGTGCCATCGGAGAGGGGGTGCCGAGGCATCACAAGGTGCCCTGTCCTACAGCCTCTTCTCTGGCCAACCCTGCCTGTAGTTCGTGCCCCGTTGTCCTGGGGGGACCTGTCCCCACCGCGCCCACTGTCCCATCGCCAGCTGCTGCTCCCGGGTACCCTGGCCGACCTGCTGGCTCCCTGCTTTGTGCCCGGCACCAACTCCATTAGAGCGGGATCAGCTGCTCCACAAAAGAGGAAAGCCCACGGGACAGGGCTCCACCCCACAGTGTGCCACTCATGTGGAGAACATCTGTGGCACCTCAGGCCCAGGCTCCTTCTGTCTTCACTCCCCCATCGCTAGGGGTCTAACCTCAAGGTCCCCATGTGGCTCAGATGGCGAACAGGGCCTAGGCCACCCTAGTGCTGAGTCCAGCCTGATCTCAGCAGGGCCAGGACCCTCAGGCAGTCTTCCCAACTCTCGTGGAGACGTCCACTCTCTCTCATTGGCTAAGGTGAGTCACGTGGCCACCCCACCTGCCAAGGGGGTAGAGAAACGTAGTCTTTGCAATGGGCGCATCTCCACAGAAAACTCCCAGTTCCGTCACTAAGGAAGGACAGATGGGGTTCGGGGTCTGCACGACCCCTCTGGTCTGTTCTCCAACCAGCAGCAGAGCGCACCTGGACACAGGTGCGTCAGGTCACCCCGTCTGCCGCTGGGCGCCCTCCGGAGTCCCTTACTCAGTCTCTTACTCAGAGGGCAGTCCTGCCAGAGTCCTGCTTGCTCCTCTCCTGCCACTGAGCCCTCAGGAACAGGGACAACCCGTATCACGGAAGCACACGACAGCACCTATGACGTGTGAAGCAGTCTTGCCAAGAAAAGGTCAGATCTGAACCTAAATCTGACGCTACCTCTGCATTACGTTCTCTGGTTTTTAAACTCAATTAGCCAACGTCCAGCACGTCATTAGTTTCAGAGGGAGCGGTCAGTGATTCATCCACTGCGGGTAACACCCCGGGCTCATCACATCACGTGCCCTCCTAGTGCCCGTCACCCAGTTAGGGGTTCTTAACCTGGATGGGATCGTACACAGACGTCAGGGGTCCAAAAATGTAGATGAGAAAACGAATCTTTATTTTTACTAGCATCTACTAGAATGTAGCCTTTCCTTTGGTCATGACTTCGGTGCCGCCAGAAACCACGGAAGTCTCGTACCACAGGACAGCGTGACCTCCGTAAGCATCATCTGTGCTCATCGCTCCCACTGCTGGACTGCACGATTTGATCCATGCATGAAGATGTGCACAGCTGACAACTCAGTTTGGGCTCCCCCAGAAGCAGGCCCTGAGACAAGGATTCTCAAGCAGGTACTTCAGGAAATCTGGGCAGTAAAGGGGGGAGAGTGGACCAGGTTCCTCCAGGAATCTCTGGGACATGAAGGCTGCTGGTGGGGAGACAGCACAGCCAAGTCCAGCAACGGACCATTGACCGAAAGAGAGGGGATGGCCTGGCTTCAGGCAGCTGCGTCACTATCTGGGGTCATGACATTTTGACAGCTGTCAAAATTTGACAGTCTCCGGATGGTCAGTCTGCTCGGTCATCATGCATATTTGATGCATGTGGGAACATTTTAGGAAGGGATCCATTGGCTTCATCAGATGAGCCATTAAAGGAAAAGCCAACTGTGGTTTAGAAAATCCAGAGACTGGGGAAAGGTTTTGAGGGCCCCTGGATGCCAGCTGGCAGATCCCAGCTTACGGGAAACTCAGCTGGGGGAAGGGGCGCCGGATCCTCCAGCAATTACAAGGAGAAACAGGGAGGGAAACCCCCAGACAGCATCAAACAACTGTCAAAAAGTTATGATGGTGATGGGACAATGGGACATGTCAGCAGACTGGGTGTTTGATGGGATTAAGGAGCTGTGGTTTTGGGTTTTCAAAAGATGATATGATCTGGCATTTGGGTTTTTTTAAATCTCTCTCATCTCCTAGAGACACATCCTGGAGTGTGACCGATGGAGTGATATGTTGAAGGGGGTTCAGAATAATGAGGCTGGGGGCGGGCAGCAGATGGGGACAGAGATGGAGCAAGACGGGTCCCCAGGGGGTCAGCAGACATTCATCACACTCCTCTCTGGGCTTGTATTTGCCTACAAGTTTCCAGAATAAAGACTTAAGAATCTCCGTGGCCTTATCACACCTGTGCAGGGTGGGTCCCGCCGGGTCCTGCCCCTGTCCCCAGCCCCCTCCTCCGTGCTCAGTCCCCACCACCTCCTGGTTCCTGGACCCCACCGTGAACATGCCTCCACTGGGGCCTGACCTCACTCCATGTAGGAGTTTCCCGAAGCCGCTGTAACAAACTGGTGCAAACGTAGTGCTCAAGACAAGAGAAATCCACTCTTACAGCTCTGGAGGTCAGAAGTCGAAGACGCAGGTGTGGGCAGTGCTCTGCTCCTCCCGGAGACTCCAGGGGAGAATGCAGACCCTGCCTCCCGCAGGCTCCATGGCCAGGGGTCCCTTCACCTTCAAAACCACACACAGCACCTGTGTGCCCTCCGCTTCCCTCGACCGTCTCCTCTCCCTGCCTCTGAGCCTCCTGCCTCCCTCTTAGAAGGAGCCTGCGGTGACACTGCCCCCACAAGGAATCCACCATCGACCCCAGCTCGAGACCCTTAGCTAATCCCATCTGCAAAGCCCCTTCTGCCGTGAGAGGGGCAGCTGCAGGCCCTGGGTCAGCATGCGGGCAGCTTTGGCTTGTATTTTTCAGCTACCGCACTCCTGCCTTGTGGGCTCACTCCCGACTGCACTCTGGTCTCTGCCCAAGGACCACCCTGTCCAAGGGCCAGCCCCGGCCACGGCATCTGAGACCACACCCGAGGCCCCACCCCACCCATCACTCTCCTTCATCTTGGTAGCTGAACCACTGCCCCACATTTGGAATTTGTCCACATCTGTGTTGTCTTCCTCACTGAAATGGGAGCCAAGGGAGCGCGGGCTCTTAGACACAGAAGAATCCATTAGAACAGTGCCTGGCGCATAGCAGACACTCGTTAAAGTGTGTCGTACACACAGATGAATGAGTGAAAGAATGAAGGGTAACCTGACCCTCGCTGCTCCCTCCACGTGAGCTGGGGTTCCAGCTGCTTATCCCCCACTCGCCACCCCAGCTGCCCCCAGGGGCCAGCACCTGGGGCCTCGCCACCTACAGACACCCCTCCAGGCTGTGGGCGCCGTGCCTGCCCTGAGCCTCATACCAGAGCTGCTGCAGGTGACCGTTATCGCCAGCTGGGGACGGCCTTCGGGGAGGGGGAGAAGACAGTCCAAGGACGGCCTCCCAGAGGAGGGAAGGCCGGACCTGGGTCCCAGAGCCGCCAGAATTAGCCAGGGCCTCTCCCCACCAGCATACAAATGTGCTTTGGCATCTGCCATCTTTTGAAAAGGCCCTCCTGAGAGTCCAAGCCTCCTACAGGTCTGCTCGTTGTCTGAGCTCTTCGGGGGACACATCTGTGAAGGATGGTTCCTTCTTGACCGCTGAAGGCTCTTTCCCGCCGTGCTTCCTGCCTCGCCCTGGCAATGTGTCAGCACCTCGTCCCACAAGGACTCCAGGCCAAGGCCCCCTTCCCTTCTCCCAGCCGTGCCCATAGCGTTCGTGCCAGCTAGATGCAGGCACCCCAGAGTTATGCGTGTAGCACGGCCCCCTCGGAGCTCCAGCACCAAACATCCAGCTCCGTCAGCACCTGGCATGGACCCGTGATTCCATCCCCATCTCACTTTAAACTACCATCATCGAAGACAATGCCGATAACCCTCGCCACCCAGACTCACCCGGGCATCACCACGTGTTCACGGTTCAACCAGGACGTGGTCGTGCTGCCTTATCCCCCTTCGTCTCCTCCATCGAATTTATCAGCAAGTCCCAAGGGCTTATTTCCAATGGATACCTGGATTCCACCTCTCCACACCACCTTCCGCCCCCAGATTCCAGCGCTCTGCTGACGGATGCCATAGCAATTTCAAAACGCAGCCACTCCTTACTAGAAGCCCCTTGAAGGCAGAAGCCAAACACATAGACCCAGCGCCCGGTACACACCCGTCACGTCCCCTGACCTGCCTGGACCAGAGCTAGCCATTTGCTTGTCGGTGTCATCTAGGTCGACCCTGTGGTCACAGGGACAGTCCAGATCGCTCCAGCCTAAGTATTGATCACGTCCCCTTCACTCTCGGAAGGGTCCCAATTTAAGCAATAAGCTATATAGGCATCTTCCTAGCACGCCAAGCCTGGAAAGCATCTGGTGTGCTCTCTACTGAGTTCCCCAAGAGCAAAGGTTGTGACCTATTTGTACATGTTTCTACTACCAGCATCCAGCGCAGTGGACAGCACATAGACGAACATTCACTAACTCCAAGGACGAGTGCAAGAAGAGCTCTCTATGTGATCCAGTACGCAGGAAAGAACTAAGCGGCTCTCCTCGGAACACGAGCCAGTCATGCCGTCTCTGCAAGGCACGAGGATCTCTGTGGCCTGTGGACCATTTAGCCTGAGCAGATCCCCTTCGGCCATGCCTCCCCCAGCTGGGAGGGCCCGGTTGCTCACCTCCACACGTGTGGTTCAGCTTTTGGGGAGCCGAGGCCGGCGGCTCGGGGTGACAGGTGCACTGGGATGAGCCCTCCACGTTCAAACACTGCTCTCTCCCAGAGCAGGCACTGAGCTCCTCGATGACGCACTCGTCGACATCTATGGAAAAGAGGAGTAGGTGAGCCACTCAACACAGCCCGAACCACCTAGTCATTCGCGTTAACCTCCAGATAGGCGTCACGCGGGCTGAAGAAGTGGCTTGGGCAGTGGTCCCAGGGTAACTTCTGGAGCCCTGTCTTAGAGAGCCCCTGGGCCCGCAAGGTGCCTTCACCCATGCCGGTGGCCCACGTCTCAGGCATGCGGCACCCCCACTTTATAGCGCCATGTGCTGGGCGGGCGGGGGGAGCTGCTGCCACCAGCGAGTCTGAAGGGTCATGAAATGATGGGGTCTGAAACTCCTGCCCAAGAATAAACCTTGTGGACGGGCAGTTCTCTGGACCAGAAAGAGAATGGAGCCTCCCCTGGTGTTCAGAAGAGCCCTGTCACTCTCCTGTAACAGTCGCACAGTCTGGCAGGACACCAGCCCAGACAAGGGTGCTTCACTACCAGGATAAAATGAAACAAAGCAAGGCCACGTCACAATTTTACCTAAGCTGGAAAGGAAACACAGACACCGAGTCACCTGCAAACCACCACCCCACTCGCTTGGCCAAACGAGTGACTGTTAGTTCTTTACCAATTATGGCTTATCTTTGTGCTGGCGGTCCCCTCCTTTTAGACAAGACTTGCTGAGACACCCAGTCTTAACATTGCGCCCGCTCTCCAAGAGGGTCCAACGTAGAATGAAGTCCCATTTCCTTAGATTCTCCCCCAACTGTCCTCTAGTAGATTCCCCAACACCCCCTACGAGATGGCCGGGCTCCCCTGCTCGTGCATCCTCACTCGCTGCCTCGGGTCCGAATCCCGACCTGCTCGCTACAGGTGCGCTCCCATGGTCTCTGATGGGGGCCTCATCAGAACAGACAAGACAGCCCCCTTCCCTTACTGGCACGGCTCAGTCTGGTCTTCAAGAACATCTGTGGATTCTGAAGGGAGTAAAATGCAATCGCTGGGCTCCAGACGCTGGCACACCCCCTTTGCATGTGACCGTCAGTGTCACAGAAGCTCCACCAGCAAGAGAAACCATCCTCCCTCGGCCCAGGGAGCGGCAAGTGCAGCTGCCTCCCGCTGTGGACAAGAACGTTCCCCAGAGCCCAGGCTTCGCTCACACACTGTCCACGGCTGCTTTCAGCACAAGAGCAGAGCTGAGCCGTTGAGACCAAGGCCATGGGGGCCCACAGCCAAAACTCTGTACTGTATGGCCCTTTCCAGAAAAAGTTTGCTGACCCCGACAAAGATCCCCCCAAAAAAGACAATGACCAGGTAATTCCTTCCAGAAACAAGACCAGCTCTGTGTGCTTTACCAAGTTCAGTGTTGGGCAGTTCTGCTAAACGGGCCTCCTAGGGCCAAGGGTGTCATTGGTGAAGGTGGGGAAAGGCAAGAGGGAAGGTTGGGGACCCAAGAACTGCAGAGAAAGTGGTTTAGCTGTTCTGGGACATGCTCACCAGCACTGGAGTGGAAAGGCAATCCAGGGTGGGACGGTGTGGAGGGGACCCGGAGGGAGCGAGCCAAGGGAAGGGCAATATCGGTGCAAAAGCCTTCTCAGGGCGCCTGGGGGGCTCCGTCGGTTGAGCGTCCAACTCTTGGTTTCGGCTCAGGTCATGATCTTGGGGTCGTGGGATTGAGCCCCAAGTCAGTCTCCACACTCAGCAGAGAGTCTGCTTAAAGAATCTCCCTTTTCCTCTGCCCCTCCCTCCACTTGTGCTTTCTCCCTGTCTCGTAAATAAATAAATCTTAAAAAAAGCCCAAAAACATGGGGCGCCTGGGTGGCTCAGTCGTTAAGTGTCTGCCTTCGGCTCAGGGCGTGATCCTGGGGTCCTGGGGTCCTGGGATCAAGCCCTGCATCGGGCTCCTCCGCTGGGAGCCTGCTTCTCCCTCTCCCACTCCCCCTGCCCGTGTTCCCTCTCTCGCTGGCTGTCTCTCTCTGTCAAATAAATAAATAAATAAATCTTTAAAAAAACAAACAAAAACCTTTCTCAAAACCTTCACCTTGGAGCTCAGGGTTTCAACTTGGTTTGGGCCAGAATGAGCTAAAAGCAGGTCAGACCTACCCTCCCCCGCCGGATGGTTCCTGCAGCCCCCACCCCACCCCCCACGGAGGGGACCGAAGGAAAGCAGTACCTTGCACCTGGATGTTGATCACTTCATAGACGCGCTTCACGACCTCGTCCAGCATCGCGGAGACGTGGGCCAGCGGCGCCGGCCGGGGCAGGCCCAGCAGCAGCCGTGACACCGTGCTGGCGGTGTCCCCGCGGGCTGACTGCAGGTGGTGGACAGCGGGGCGCAGCGGCTGCAAGGCGTTGGCGACCTGTGAGGCCAGAGTCAGAGCGTCACTCGTGGCCCGGCACCCATCAGACGGACAGGGAGACTGAGGCCGGAAAAGGAAAGACTAATCGCACGCCCAGGGGCGCGCGTACGCGCGCACGCACGCACGCGCACGCGCACGCCATTGTGCTCCGCAGAAAAAACCCTCTGCGATGTTTCTCTTCATCATCCCGGTAGAAGTCCTACAAACCAGATCGTAAATACTTTAGCAGTTGTGACGGTTGCGTTGTGGGCCCTTCAAGAAACGCCAGCGTTGGAGTCCTGATCCCCGGAGCCTCGGAGTGGGACCTTATTTGAAGTAGGGTCATTGCAGGTGTCGTTAGTTATAAGGCGGTCATTGGGGTGGGTTTCTGTCCGGTGGGACTCGTGCCCTTCCGCAAGGAGCTCTGGTCACAGACACAGACCCGACGCGCCCGGGCACGGGGCCTGGGACAGACTCTCCCCGCGCAGCCGTCGGCAGGAGCCCGCCCTGCCCGCGCCCCGCTTCCAGACTGTGTCATTCCGGACGTGCGGGAGAAACGTGTGCGGTGCGAGCCCTGCACCCGCGGTGCTGTGTCCCGGCGCTGTGTCCCGGCCGCCCAAGGAAAACCCCTGGCCCCCCAGGACCCCAGCCCACCGTCGCCTGGAGGGAGATGTGGAATCAGAAGTAGGCAGAAACCACCGTCTGCTGTCCTGCACGCCCGGGTTTTGCTTTCTGTTTTGTTTTTGAGGCTTAAAGCTCTCTTTTCTTAATTCGTACGAATTCTTCTTTCCCCCTCCTGGTATCTCCAGATTCCAAGACAGCGTCGGCATCACCAGAGCAGGCTCCGCCAGCAAAGCCCCGGGTCTCCCGAGAAAGCAGAAAGGCACTTTGGAGGGCACTAGAGCCAGTCTCCCTGGCAGACCCAAAACCCCTTCCTCCCCGGGGAGACAGAGCTGGCCATGGGGGCGGCAGAAGAGGGCGCCTTGGGCTCCTGGCCTCGTGGGGATCCGCAGTCAGGGTGCCCAGCGCCGGCGGCAGCGGAGCGCGTGGGAGGCAGGACCCCTGCAGGAGGGAACAGTCTTCCTGGAGGAGCAACACCCACGCGCATGAAGAGGGAAGGGGGGGACCCGGGACAATAAAATTTAGAATACCAACAACCGCAACTCAGAGCCCGCATTGTCGGCACCGCTATAAGCTCCTTACATGTACTGTTTAAACCACAGAGCCCTATCTCAGGTGGGAGGATGAGTATTCTGATTTAATGGAGGCGTCAGAGGCCCAGAGAGGTGAAGTAACTTGCCCAAGGTCACACAGCAACAAGCGGCAGTGTTGGAATTTGCCAGGCAGTCTTGCTTCAGAGCAGTGTTCTGACTAGCCAATGGGGCAGCCCCAGCCCTCAACAAGCCAAAAAGAGACAAAAATCCCTTTCGGTTGGGACAGTTAAGGAGGCCTCCAGGGGAAGGTGACGTCCTGGAACACCTGTCTAGCTGCTTTCCTGGACAGCCCAGACAATATAAGTGTGAGTGCCATCTGTCCTGGGGCTGCCCCTGCCTGTGGGCCACACATCAAGGAAGGGCCCTGCTCTGTGACTGACCCTGTGACCCCCAGTCGCAGATGGGACACATCTATGAGCTCTAAAGGTCGGGCGGGACCAGCCACATCTTGTGCCCGGCTCAGTGTAGAAGGAAAACGCGGGGCCCCTTGTTCAAGAATTATCCAACGGGTCACGAAGCAGCAGTTGAACATCAAGCCAAGGGTGAGGACCTTCTATTCATGGGGTGACTGTACGGGTCAGTCACCCATAAAGCCGGCCCTGAGGTCAGACTGTCCCCCAGGAGAGAGCCGCCCGGGGTGAGGAGCCAGGCCCTGCCGCCGCGGGGCTCCCAGCATGGGTGGAGCCATGCAGCGTAGGGAGGCTCCATGAGAAGGCTCTGCGAGCTGTGTCCGCAGCGGGGGGCTCTCCTCAGGGAACATGCGGCCACATCTAGAGACAGTTCTGGTTGTCGCAGCGGGGAATGTTTCTGGCTTCCTGTGCGTGGAGGCCAGGATACTGTGGAAACCCTGTGATGACAGGGAGCCCCCACAAAGAAGAGCCACCCCACCCCAAATGTGGATCGTGCCCAAGTGGAGACCCCGCATCAAGAAGCCCCTGCCCGGCACGTCCCAGGAGGCCTGCAGAGCTCCACGGGGTGGAGGCTAGAACCTCAGGGATCTTGAGTGAGGTTAGCAAGGGCACAGCTCTGGGGCCTAGGCCGTCTACACTGCGGCACCCTTCTGTCTAAACTAAAAGCTTACGGGTTCCGTGCTCCACATGGTGATGGGGTAGCTTACGATGCCGCTACCTCAGAACGCGGCAAGCCACGCTGAAGGATTCACATTTAGTTCAGAGTCAGCCATGTTGGCGTCACTTGTGGAACCCCCCACCCCAACCCTCTGTTCCCACCCAGTGCCTCCCCCGGAGTCAGCCCGGGCAGCCTGCCCTGGAGAGGCGCCCGGACCAGCCCCCTGTCCTCCCCGCCTACCATGGAGTGCAGAAGCCGCATGTGGTCCAGGAGTCTGGGGTCCACCGCCTCGAGCTCCTTGAAGTCCATTTTCACCAGGACAGTCACCTGGTACCAGAAGGTCACCGGGCTCTCTGGAGCTGCACGAGGACACATTCTGATGAGCAACGGGCCTGGGATGGGCTGGGGCCAACAGAGGCTCCCATCAAGTAATCCGCTGCCAGGAACAGTGTGGCACACTTCCCCCACCTGCTGCCCCTCCTTCTCCTTACGTGCTCTGTATACTATCCTATTGTATATAACGTAGGCCAGGTAATATTGTCTATATTATATATAATATAACGTATAATGTAGTAGTATGATTGATGCATGTTATATGGGATGTAATATCTTCCATTGCACATTGTGTGTATTATTACATTATGCTGCACTAACAGGACACTATGCTGACACTATAGCATTATAACGTATATCCCGTATGATGTATATACATTATTTATATATATTTCCTTAGTTCTGAACCTTGACCAACCTCTTCTCCTGGGAGCAGGCCATAGTCAAGAGCAGAACTTTCCAGACCAGACACGTGCATACTGCAGGCCAGGCTGCAGACCCGCCAAACCAGTGCTCGGAGAATGACCTCGGTCCCTGAGGTGCTGCAGGAGCCCCCAGCCGCCAACTGTACGTCTCCTCACTAGGACACAGCTCAGCTTCCAACAGGCACCACCCCGACCCCTGGCTTCTCCAGCACACCGGGAAGATTGCAGTCAACGCTCTTCCAAGAATATCCTCCTTCCTTGGAGCACCTGGGAGCACTCCTCGCCCTGAGATTTCAGTGGCCAGATTTCGACACAGACATCACCCAGGAGTGGAATGCGCCCATGCACACGGCTGTAGGCTCTCTGTAAAACCAAGCTGCTGCTTCTGGAAACCCACCCACCCAACCTTCACCTAGCCCAGGGCTTCAACCCTACCTCGGGGGGCAGGAGCCACGCAGTGGTGGCCCCGGGATGAGGGGCAGCACTTCCGAAGTCCCGGGCAGTCTGTGTCCAGGATGCATGGTGAGGCGGGTGCTTCCGGCCCCACCATCGGGCAGACCCCAGGTCTCGAGGCAAACTCCCTGGACTGATTCAGAGCTGAGGGGAAAGTGATTAGCAATCAATGATGTTGCCCACAAGCACTGGTGTTCCAGACACTGGATTCCATCTGTGTTCCTAGAGACACGCAGCACGACCTGCTCAAGGGCCATGTCCTGGTCTGGGCATCACCTCACCACGCACGTCCTTCAGAGCACTGTCCAGGGCCGTTTGCTCTGACTTGAATACAGTTTAATCATCTTTCCTGGAAGGAGGACAGTGTGAGCTGGGGTGCTTGGTGTCCCCTTCTTTCTAGGCCAGGTGCAGGGGCTCCACCCCTCCCCCACTTAGAGACCCCCTTGCTGCTCTGTGTCCCCATAGCTCACTCATTCAATATTTATTGAGCGCCTACTATGTGCCAGGCATGTGGTAGGTGCCCAGGATCCAGCAGGGGGCCAGCGGCAAAGTCCCTGCCTTCGGGACACTTAGATTCCAGCGGGCAAGGCCAGTATGCACACAGACTTAGAGAAACCAAGCCCGGGAGTGGCAGAGACATGGTGGGCTTTTGAAGAAAAGGGCTTTTGGGGACCGAGATGCAGCAAAACTACCAGAGAATCCGTGGGCTCATGGGGATTGGCCAGGAGTCATGGTGCTGGCGCTCAGGGTGGTGGAAAGCTCAAGAGCAGGGAGAAGAACCTGACCCTGGGGAAGCCGGGGTGCTGTCCTGGCGGTGGGGGCTCTGCTGGGGGTGCTCCTGTGGCAGGACCCACAGCGGTCTGCAGGGCTGCACACCCAGAGGGGCAGCTGGGCTCAGGACAGCAGCAGACGAAGGGAGCCCAGCAGCCGGGAGCTCGAGGAGGCTAGGGACAGGAGGGAGGGGCACAGGCGTCGGGGGAAGGGCCTGCATGATCCGCAGCCTTCCTGTCACCCACCCCAGGGATGAGGGCTCCAGCTACCCTGGGTGTCAGGCAAGTGCATACGGCTCTGCCCAGATTCGTCTGAAGCCCCACACCCTACCGGACCTTTGGAAGTGCCATTCCAGGCCCTCCAGCCTCCAGGGAAAGGAGAAGCGGTCAGCAGGTGACCACACTCTGCGAGTGTCCCACAAGGGTGGGGAAGGTTAGTCCCTGGGAGACGCATGGGGTCCCACGTGGAAGGGGCTGCCGTCCCAGGGACAGCCTCCCTGGCTTCCCCCAGGGTCTCCGCAGAATGCTCCACAGACCGCAAGAAGGTGGGGCCCCTCCTAGTGCTGGGAGCGCATCACCTGGGGCAGCTGTGCCAGCCAAGGAGGAGAGGAGAAAGCCAAAACTGCCCAGAGGAGGGGTCTGCGTTCGCTCTCCTCACAGAGCCAGGCCGGCCACTGCCGTGCGACCTGCTGAGCGGGGGCTCGACGTTCAGCCTCAATACCATTTTCCTCTGCGCGCTGTCTGGGACTCCCTCCCAGGTGCCTATTCCGACATGTGAAGTCCTGGAGACGCTGCCCCGTGGGGGCTGGCTCTGGGGGCATGGAACAAGGGCATGTGGTGCAGCGGGAGATCCTTGCTGCGGTGGAAATGCCAGCATCCCTGTAGGGCCAGTGCTCAAGGACCTCAAGGTCATTGCCTTCCCTCCCAGTGCAAAAACCAACAGGCTAAGGAGACATGAGATTAGATGTAAGGTGGGCTCCCAGGACAAAAAAATGACACTAGGGGGGGAAAAAAGTAAAATCCAAATAAAGCGTGAGGTTGAACTAATGGTGGTACACGACGTTGGTTCTTTCGTTGGGGCAGATGCACCATGGTGACGGAAGCGCCACCATCAGGGGAGCAGGGGAGGGCTATGCGAACCATCTGCCATCTCTACCACCTCTCTAAATCTGCAACTACTCTGAACTAAGAGGTTTATTTACATGAAAAGAAATACAGGCCACCAAGAAAAACTGGCTTCCAAAAATGGTTGCCTGATCACAACAGAAGTGATTTCAAGTTAAAGTTCATCTTGATGCTGGCGTTCCCCCTCCGTCCTTGGAGCCCGACTGCTTACTGAGAGCCCAAGAGAACAGTCAACAGTTCCAGCTTGGTGGAAAGTCAAAAATCTGCTTCTCCTTCCACGAACTCAGCCCAAACAATGAAACAGGGCTGCCCAGAGCCTGGCAACCCAAGGTTAGTCACAGGTCAGCGAGACGGCCCGGAGGTTTCCGTCGGGACAGAGGCCCTGACGTCTCTCCCCAGGGCTGCGCATCTGACCGGCTCTGGAATCATGGTTCCCGCCCCCCCCTCCTTCCCCAGAGGGGTCCTGGTCACCCGCTGGGGGAGCCTCCTGGCCCCATGGGGTCCCGGACCCCCCAGATGATGAGCCTGTGGAAATCAGCGCTGTCACCATAGTGGGTGAGTATCGGCTGAGACGCTCGTAGGAATTCACGGCGAGTGAATCATCCCACCGTGCACAGCAGTGTTTGTACCATACGATACTCATCACCGCGTTATTTATACTAACGAAACGTTGGAAGCAGCTAGACGATCACTGGTAGGGGCTCGCTTCATCAGTGCTGCTATATCCGTGCCTAGGACGTAATGCCACGCGGCCATTACATCACGCTGCGCATAGTATCTATTGACAGGAACGACGTTCCAGATGAAATGCTAAGTGGGAAGAATATGGTACGAAGAATCCCGGTCAGGGTGACCACGTGTTTCTAGAACGTCTGCCCTGCACGGGGGCTACAGGAGAATATCGACCGTGGTTGTGTGTGGGCAGTGGGCATATGGCTAATTTCTCTTTGTTCTTTCCTGTGTTTCCAGATTTTCTGCCTGGCTCATGTATTCACTTTTGTAATTATATTGATGATACATTTAAGTCAAGTAATGTATGACTTATCATTGTTTCCCCAATGCTGGACTTTAAAAAAAATGGAAAAAGTCCTCTATCTAGACTGAAGAGAACATCACGTGTGTGCTCATAACTGCCTTCCCTTTTTAGAAGGTCGGTTGCCGAGTGGGAGGGGACAGAGCCAGCCAGTCTGGGGGTTCGTGGCTGCCCGGGGGTAAGACTCCCAGCCGAGAAAACCCATTTCCCAGCTGAGAAAACCCATTGCCGAGATGCGGGTCACCCCCCACTGGGCGGGAAGAGTACCCTCTACCCTCCGGTCCTCCCCAAATTCCCAGGCTGTGCCCCGTGGCTACCACAGGGGCCGGCCCCTATCTCATTCTGGGCAAACCAAGCAGCGAGACTTCTTCTCACTTCCTGTTCCAAAGAGCCAGGCTGTCACTGGCACCTGTGAACGAGCTTTGATCAAAGGAGCCGAGCAAAGAGTGCACGGGGTGGTGCTGCCCCACACAAGGCCCCGTGGCAGCTGCGGTGTCACACCGGGCCCTCGCACCAAGCAGGGCCCTTGCTGGGAAAGAGACCCAAGCTACGTGCCCTGCCCCTCCCATCTCCGCCCCTCCCCCACCCCCACCCCCACCACGGCCCCCTCCCTCAAATGCCACCAACCAAATCCAACCAGGGGTTGGGGAGACCCAGCCCAAGTCTGTGCCACCTTGGTCAAGGCACCTGCTCACCCCCAGGTCTGTGACCCCATCTGCATGGGGGGGTGTTCTCCCGGCCGTCAGTGACCTAGAACCTGCCTGGCTGGCCTGTCATAAAGGGCATATGCAGTGAAGGTCCTCTTCTCCTTCCTTCTGGGCTCCTCTCCACACGGCTACTAGAACGACTCTCTGGGGCCCAAGGGGGACCCCCACCACACTCAGCCACCTCACAGGGGCCTCTCGTCCTCCAGGGGAGTCCCCCTTTCTTGCTCCCCGTGTGTCCCCCGCCACCGCCTCCCCCTCCCTACACCAGCCACACCATTACCAGCAGTTCCCCCAGAGAGCCCTGCCTGTGGGGCTCTCTAACTAGAATGTTCTGGCCCTCTCCACACCTGGTGAGTTCCTAATTAAAGGTGCCAACACTCCAAAAGCGGGGCTGACGTCCCACGAGAGGCATTTCCTGGGGGCTGGCTTGTGGAAGGCAAGGAAGGAGAGCAGCAGGTGGTGGACAGGGGACACCAGCCCTCCCCCTCCCGTGAGAATTCACTGCCTTAGCACAACGGGGCAGCAGCCTGACAGAAAGGCACCAGTCGGCGTGGGGGCGGGGTGCTCAGACGCTCCGGGGGGCTCCTCTGGACAGGTGACCTCACTAGTCAAGTGACCTCACAGCGGCAGCGAGCAGGTGGGAAGAGAGTGGCCTTTGCAGGTGAAACTGGACAGGACAGGGCGGCATCCACCATCCCCCGAACCCCGATCCTGACCCCCACACCAAGGTGTGGTGGCCTGAGCTCTCCCCAACACTGGGACCCCCACCAGCCCCGGAAGACAGGTGCTCCCAGGAAGCACTTCCTTTGTGCACATGGCCCTTGGAGACAAGGAAAGTGGAAAGGGAGCCAGTGTCTGCACAGGAAGGGACTCCTTAGCTCCAGCCCCTGGCAGGACCGCAGGGGACAGCCCCACCCTGCAAGGGCGCCCTCAGGGAACAAGTGGGAACACGGAGCTGGCAGCAGGCTGTGGGCCCTGAGGTTTTTATGGTGGTGGCGGCCTCGGTGATAGTGGTGTCATTTGAAGGCTCATCTGTGTGTGTGACCCTCTGAACGGGGTCAGTGGGACGTGTCAGCCATCTCTGTCCTCTGTGAGGTGGCTCCGGGGGCCTGAGGGAGGCACACTCAGGATGACTCAGGGCACCAAGCCCACACAGTCTTCTCAGCAGCTGCACCAACTACATCCTGTAGCCGCCGGCTGCGGAGGGGGCCGGCGCCCCTGGTGTGCAGCGTCCCGGCCTCGGGGCGGGGACAGGTTGCATGGGTGCCCCTCCCGGGCCCTGGATGGAGGCTTTGTGCACTCTGGAGGCAGCAGCCCTTCATTTCTAGGGGTGGCCCCGAAACTCACTGGGGCTCCACCCTTCCCACTTCCCCTCCATGACAGGGTGGGGGCGGGGAGACCGTCTGGCAGCTCAGAAACTCATTTTAGAACTGGTATTGACTCAGATTTAACCAGCACCACCACCCACACCCACACACATGCATCCTTTCCCTGGAAGAGGTCTTCTGGAAAGTTCCCTCCATGTCAAGAGGCCGAGCTCTGAATGTTGCAAAGCCCAGCCCCCCGGCCTCACACACTGGCTGGGCACAGCCACACTGGTCCTCCAGGGAACTGCCTCAAGCATCTTCCAAACAGCCCTGACGGAGGAAGAGCGCTCGGGGCCCCTGGGCAGTTTGGGGGGCGGAGGGGACCTTTCCCTCTCTTTCACACATGGGGGCTGAGATTAGGATTTCAGTTGAAGGAAGCATTCCACGACAGCTTTTTAAAAAACGAAAGATCTCCACCGATATAGAAGAGATCGCAATGCTCGTTCTCAAACTCAGCTGTGTGTTCAAATCACTCGGGAGCTTTAAAAAATCCCAGTGCCCCAGACCAATTTCATCACCTTCTCTGAGGACCACAGCCACCCATTAGTGTTTTTAAAGCTGCCCAGGGGCCTTCAGTGTGCAGTCAGGTCTGAGAGCCACTGCTCCAAAACAGAGGTTCTCCAAGGGGGGCCCCAGAGCATCAGGACCAGCTGGAACTTGTGCTGCACCCCGACCCACTGGTTTCGAGATCGGGGTCTGGGCCGGCGAACCACGCTTGGGCAAGCCCTCCAGACCATCCTGATGCACGCTCTAGCTTGAGAACCATTGTTCCAGAAGGGCTAACGGTGCGAACAGTGCCTGAGTCTCATTGGGGTCCCGGGGCCCCCCGCCCACCGGCCGCCCCGGACTTATGCAGGACGCAGTAGAGGCCCAGCTGCTCGTAACCCGCACAGCAGTCGGTCACGTTCCTGGACTCGCAGACCTCCACGGCCAGGTACTGGGTTCTGTAAACTGTCTTGGGGCACCGCCTCCACGGGACCCACCCTCCGCAGGGAACGGAGGTCACGTGTGATGTCTGGACAGCCTCCACCTTCGGGACCTTTCGGGTCACGCTGTACTCGCACAGCGGGAAGCTCAGCAAGGAAAGGCCTTTTTCTGTGAGGGGGTGGGAGGAGGGACGGAAGACACAGCGAAGAAGAAAACACCAGAATCAACTCGACAGACAGTCCTCCACTTCTGCAAGAGCAAGGGAGATGAGACCTCCCTCACCAGCAGCCTCCGGAGTCTGCCCACCGGACCACTGAGAAGTCAGGCAATTGCGTGAACTCCGAGGAGTCAAGGGTAATGGGGACCTGCCGGCTCAGAAGTCCCCTCTGCAGAGCCTGGAGCTGGGGCCCATCCACACTTCCCACAGCCCCGGGGCTGACGGTGCACTAAAGACTTCGGCCTCTGGAGCTGGGAGGAGATAGATCTCTGCCCTCGGAGCACCGGCAGCCCCAGGGGACTCTCCGCGCACTCACCGGCTCTTGGTGCAGGATGAGGGAATGGTTTGACCGTCCTTACATCATCAGATACTTAACCTCTGAGCTCTCGGCTTTATGGAACTGTACAGCCACGGGGTAGGCACCCCATATCATAGCGTGTACCCCTCACCGAGGAGCTTCTGGAAAGAGCTTTGAGACAGCAGCAGAAATCATCTGCATTGCCAACACCAGGACGGCGGCCCGAAGACACCCTCCTTTGGCTCCACAGCATCCCACGAGTGTGCAGAAAGCGAGACTCTGGGGGCTGGTGACCCCTGGGGAGAAGCGGGGCTGAGCCAGCCCTGCAGCCCAGGCTGATGAGGGGGCCTGCAGCCTTACTTTGCATAGCACATGGTTGAGGGACTGGAGAAGTGGCCATGGTGAGTGTGACCACTCAGTGAATGACAATGGGACAGTGCCAAACAGGACAAAGCCCGAGGCTTCCTGCACCGAGAATTTGGGAAGGAGCTCTAGATTTTGTTTTGCATCTTAACCTAGGAGGAGAGGCGAACCACTAATGAAGGTTACATCTCCCAGCCCCTGGGGAGCCACCGTCTCCATCTGAGCATGACAAGGTCCCAGCTGAGCATCAGCAGAGCCCTCCTGCGCACAAAAGTGCGTGCACACACACACACACACGCACGCACACACGCGTGCACGCACACCTTCGCTGAAACTGGTTTGGGATCTGTTTGTTGTGCTTTGATTTTTGCATTCCTCCGGAGGCCACCCGGTCCTCTCCAAGTCTGGCTTCTCGGCAGAGCCCAGAGGGGACACCTTACAGCAGATCCTCCCATTCTACATCCTTCTAAGAGCCATCAGCGTGGGACTCGGGGGTCCTGGGTTCTGGTCTCAGAGGCAGGAAACAACGCTCTGGAGTGAGCGTGGTCCTGGCATCAGAAGTTGGTTCCCAAATACCAGCTTTGTGATTCTGAGCACGTTTCCTGCCCTCCCAGTGACCCCATCTTGTCATCTGTCAGATGCGAACTATGTCCTGGAATTAAGTAGATGAAACTCGGCCTGGGAAGGTAGTACGTGGCCGGAAGGGCAAGAAGCTGGGTAACCCCGACGCAGCCCTGATCCTCTGCTCCCGTGTCCCCACAGGCACAGCGAGGTTTGAGGGGGACCTCCTGACAGCTCCAGCTTCTCGAGGCCGAACAGTTTACACGTTACCCATCCCGCAGGAAAAATCAAGTGAAAGAAATCACAACCCAAAATTCCACTTCCGGGGGGGAAAAAAACTTTAAACCAGTGCTTAACTGAAGTTGATCATAGAAACAGCGGATCTGTGTGAATTCCCAACGGAATAAGACAGATTTCAGAAGGAAATGATTGCAAAGGTTTGCAAGCTCAGGTCTCTGCAGTCCGGGGCTTCAGAAACCCAACATGCTCTCCGCAGGAACATGGGCCTGGCAAAGGCTCTGGGTGCCCTCGCGGGGTCCCTCACTGCCCCGTTGGCCACTTTTCACCTTCATGCACCGAGGAGGACGCGGGGAGCTAGCAGGCCCCAAGGGAGGGGGTCCAATTCACAATCCCGAGCCTGCCCGACAGGGGAAGAAGTTTCGAGCCAGGGCCCAAGGCAAGGGTCACACTGGTGGAAATTTGGTCCCTGGCCACTCTGGGTGTCCCTCCCCCTACTTGCAAGTAGGGGACTCCAACCCTCCAAGACCTGAGACTCAAGACTCGGGAGACTTTGATTCTGAGTCTCCAGGAACTCACTACTCGGTGTGGCCTGCGGGCCGGCAGCACCTGTACCAGCGGCAGAAATGCAGAGTTCCAGGCCCCACCCCGGACCCGCTGACTCAGAATCTGCATGTGAACTCCCCCGGCCCCCCTTGACTCAGAGGCACACACACACCATCTCCTCTGTGGTTACCAGAAAGTTTGGCAAGATGGAACTGATGTCGCCTCTCAAAGCAGACGCACCTTTGCAGGGCCGCCGTCCCCACGAGACCTGCTCCCCGGGAGCCCCCTGCTCCTCCGGCCTCACCCACGCCGAGCTCCGAGCCCTCACCTGTGAAGCCGCTGGCCTGGCCGGGGCCTGCCGCGCTGACCAGAGCCAGCAAGGCCAGCCAGAGGGTCCTGAGCATGGTCGGGCTGAGGTAACACGGCTCCAGGCCTCCCCGGAGCAGCCACACAAAGGGGCCTGGAGAAAGGGCCCTTCTGCTCCCGGCGCCGCTGGCGGTGATGATGGCTTCAGAGCATGTGCTCCGAGCGAACAGTCCCTTATGCCTGCTCGTTAACACCTGCCGCCACCACGGCCGGGTCCCTCGGGGAACCCATTCTAGCTCCAGACAGATGGCATCTTTCAGCACCCAACCGGCAGCTGGCATCACTAGGTCCCATCTCGTTGTTACGCAGAAAACCCGTTTCAGACCCAGATCTGACTCCCTCCATCAAGCACAAAGTATTCTCTTTCCTTATCGCCGAGAACTGGCAGGAGAAAACAGCAGCACATCAAAGTGGATTCAGAAAGGCGTCCTTCACCCAGTTGGACGATACAGATCAAAGCCATAAAAATGTTCATACCCCTCCCCCCATGACCTCCCCCCCAGGGCTGCTGTGAGGGCCGCGAAGCTACTGTCCAGAGAGGTCCGTTCCTCGTCCGCATGTAACAGGGAGAAGCGAGCCATCCCCGGAGAATGGGAACGTGAATCATTACAGAGCAGCAGGTGCAACGTCACAGAGACGCGGCTCACCACGCAGAGGGGGAAACGACACAAAGTCGACACAGTCCCTCGTGAAGTTCCATCTCCATGAGCGACAACTCTGCACGCTTCTGTGAACGCGGGCACACAGTCCGGGCAGAGCCATGGGAACAAAAGGGAAACCATGCTGGTGGTGGGGTGACAGGTGCTTTAGGCTTGATGTCATGGCCCTCACGTCGCAGGTGACATGGATTTGTCATTTCTAGTTGGTGGTGCCTCCCTGCTCCTCTGGGGCGTCACCTTTCGTGGCTCGGTGCTCAAAGCCAGAGCGCGTTTCTAACATGAGATGAAGATCTCACTAGTCCTACTGAGAAAACTTTCAAATAAGGTAACAAAGAGCCGTCTTGGCGGTAGGGCTCACAAGCGCTATTCCCTTGTGCCCCAAACACAAAACAGCTCTTCCAGAAGGGACCTTCCAGCCTAACTCCGGCACCAACGTTGCTACATACTTTATCCCCAGTAGATTAACCTGTAAGATGATTAAGGCTGCATTTGCGTGGTTAGTGGTTACACGACAGATGCCAGGACAAGAGGAAAAACACAAGGAGGTGGGAATACTCGCGCAGCTGAGGGGCTCAGCACGAGGGTCTTGGAAAGTCAGTCATACAGGATTGACTCACAAACTGCGCTGTGATTTAAAAAAAGTTTCAATAAGAAAAGAGTACATTTTAAAGCTATAACATAATAGTCAAGAAAACAGACTTTAATCAACACTAACAATAAATAGGAAAGTATTATAATTAGGTCAACTGAACATTTAAAAATACGAGATGAATCTGCATCGTAACGTTCTATTATTATCTCTTAGAACTTTTGCTGGTATAATGTATGAATGCTTCTAGAAAGTAGGAAGGTGCAATCCAGGGTAATATTATGTGCAATTGAAATTGGCTCTATGCGCTGTTTTCGCTCATCTTTAGAACCACTCTAGGAAGTAGGTCCCTTATCTCCATTGCTCAGAGAAAGAAACTGAGGGCCAGAGAGACTGCACAGCCAGTGACTGGGAGAGTCAATCTTGAAGCCCAGATTCTTCACACTCCACTCCACCCCGTCTGGTCACAGTTCCAACCAAGAGAACATCCAGCCAGGCGCCCCAAGAGCACAGAGCCAGGTCGAGATAGCTTTCCAGCTGAGCACGCCATGCTAATTTGGAATTGTCCATAAGACTTTGTCATACATGCTTTCCCTTTATGTTAAAGCTAGCATGATTAAAAACTCTCAAAATGGACTGTCTGTTTCTAGCGTGGTCCTCCCTCCATCTCCTTTCCTTACTAGCACACAGAGAAAACCATGTGTTGTGACTTCAGCCACAGGGAGCTATTTCCCTCCAGTTCTTATTTATGCATATTTTTCTGCATGACGGCCACAGGATTTTTCCACATATTTCTTTTCCATGTAAATGCTCTGAGGAGAAAACAACCCTGCACTGTAACCCGGGGGGAGAAGGACGTCCCTCCAGGATGTCAAGTTCGTCACTTCCAAGAAGCGTCCGGTCACATGTCCATCCAGCAAAGAGCCTCCCAGGCTCCCTCTCCTCACGCAGGGTCTCTGTGCAGAAAACCCAGCATCTTGCTCCACACGGTCTCTAAGAACCGGGGATCTGGGGGAAGCTGCGGGGTGCAGTGAGACTCATTCACACAATACTCACATGTGCATACAAACACACACTCACAGTCAGGTGCACACTCATCTGCATCCACACTCACTCACACTCAGGTGTGCATGTATAGTGCAGACGCTCACGTGCTTACACACTCACATTCTTGCCTGCGTGCATGCACACACTCACACACGCTTGCAGCTCACACTCTCATGTGCGCCAGTACACACACGCTCAGCTGCTTGCACACTCACACACTCGTGTGCATGCGATGCTCTCTCTCTCTCTCTCCCTCACACAGACACACACACACACACACACAGGATGAGGATGTGCTTCCTGTCCCTGGAGCATGTCTCCGAGGACGTGAACCGTGTCTCTGCTCTCAGCGACGGGGCTCTGTCCACCTGCAGGAGGGGGGTGAATGAGCTGACCGCAGAACGGCTCTGAGTTCTGTGGTCCTGCGCACAGGAGACTCCAATACAAAATCATACCTGTCATTACCCTACAGGCCAAAATGTATGTGCCCCCAGCACCATCCTGGCACATGGCGATCATGACCCAAGGGACAGATGTGAGTGGCCGTGGGAGAGGGGCTCACGACAGTGGTCTAGGGCAGGGTTGACACGTGTGGCATCACTCACTGCTCACAGCCCCCTTCCTAGAATCCTGCTCAGCGTGCAGCCTTGGCAACGACCATCTATCAGGTGAGCAGACCGGGAGGGGCCTCAGGTTGGGGGGGTGAGCGCAGGGAGAGGCACAGGTGGCAGGGCTGTCCTGGCCTCTGCCTGGGGTCCTGGCTGCGGGGACAGGTCCCTGTGGGGACAGGGTGGGGGGACAGTGCAGGTCTCTGCAGGGGTGGCGTGGGGTCTGCTCTGCTCACTGCTGGGGGTGGGTGGGGGGCGCCTTCATCTCTAAGGGGCTCTGGGTGGGATCTACCTCCAGGGAGCACCGGCCGTGGTGGGCGGCCGTGACCAAGGGCTGGAGAAGAGCTCAGTAAGGCTGGGCAAAGCTTGGGTGTGGGAGTTCGGATCCAATCCAGGCTGTTACCTAGAACAGTGTTTCTTGGGGCGTGGTGTCCCCGGGAGGGGCTTTTGAAAATGCAGGGAACTTCTCAGCCCCAGGGACTCAGATGCCTCAGGCACGAAAGCCTGAAGACCCCGAGGAAATCCTCGTACAAATCAGAGGATGCCATCTCGTGTGAAGCAGCCTGTCCAGTGGGGGCGGCTCTGCAGGCAATCCAGGCTGACAGCACAGGGAAGCCGACCTCCCTGCTGTAGACCGAGGCCCCTGGGTCCTGGTTGTCTGAGAACCCACCGCAGAATCACCCCGCTCTTCCACCTGACAGCCCACACCCTTCGCAACAGTTCTCCCTTGCTGCTGGTTGGTTGCCCTTCATCGTCCCAGATCCACACACAAACGCACACCCATTTTTTATCCTTGTCTTCTCTTCCTTTAATGGTCAGCTTTGCAAATCCTCAACATCATAAAACCACAGCATAGATGACTTTGGACCCCTTTTCCACATTCCACTTTGGTAGCTGTTGCCCTCCGAACGGTGTTGGCTGGGAAGGAAGGGTACAGTTCAGCATAGGGACACTGTCCCCAAGCCCCAAGGAGCACGTGGGACATGCTGCTTCTTCGACTTCGAGCCAGAGCAGGTTGGACTGAGGAGAAGCAGGCCATCCCTGCACAGGTGCCCTGGGCTGCTGGGGGTGCACCTGCAGGGGGCTCAGGAGGGCGGGGCTGCGAGGGCCCAGGTCCCTGCTGTCAGAGGTCGCCAGGAGACTGGGAAGGCCAACGACTGTGCACATCCCAGCTGGGGTTTATGGCCCAGGTCCCTCGCAGTGGCATGCTGAAGGAAGAAGCCAGACGTCCTGGGTCAGTCCCTGTTCTCCCAACAACCAGGTGGCTATCGTCACTGACCTCTCTGGGCCTCAGTGTCCCAATCTACAGATCGGGAATAACTGTGCTTTCCAATTTAGAGGTTCGTGAACACCTCCTGATTTTGTATCAATGTATGGGAAAGCAGTTACAGAAAAACGAGGTACAGGAAAGCCTTCTAGAACCCCAGTCTGATTCTGAAGGTCTATGGAGTTTTAGTCCGCATTGCAGGCTATAGACCCAAGAAAAGCCAACGTTTCAGTTTGAGTCCAAAGGCAGGGGAAACCGACGTCTCTGTCCAAACATAGTCAGGCAGGAGAAATTCTCTCTTACTCAGGGGAGGCTCAGCCTTTGTCCTGTTCAAACCTTCAACTGATTGGATGAGGCCCACCCCCGTGGGGAAGAACTATCTGCTTTACTCTTTAAGATACCAGCATTCACCCCCAACCCAGGAAAGGGGCTCACAATCTCTGGGGGAGGGAGGGGACCCCCTTTCCTTAAGGCACTGGGGGAATTTCAAGGAGTAGCAAGTTTGACAGCCCCAACCCAGTCCAGACTCTGGACAGTTTGCTAATGAGGGGATGAAAGTGAGGTGCCCTTAGTCATGGGACATCACAGACATGTCCAAGTTCTAACCCCTGCTGCCTGTGACTGTGAACTTACTTGGAGTCATTGCTGATGGGATCAACATAAGGATCTGGGGATGAGGTCATCCTGGATTTAGGGTGGGTCCTAATTCTGGTGACCAGTGTCCTCATAAGAGAAGGGGGGTGGAGATGCACAGAGGAAAGGCCGTGGAAAGACAAAGGCAGAGGTCGGAGGGATGTGTCTGCCAGCCAGGGTTGGCAGCAACGTCAGGGACTGGACGAGGCGAGGAAGGATTCTCCCTCTGAGCCTCCAGGAGAGAACGCCCCTGCCCACATCTTGGTTTCAGACTTCTGCCCCCAGACTTCGAGAGAACAAACGTCTGTGGGCTTGGCTCCAGCAGCTGCCGGACGCTCATATGCCCCGCTAGGCAGAGGCAGAGCCTCACCCACCCCTTGTCATAACCCGGAAGGTCCTCTTCCCACCACCCCCTTTGCCCTCTGCCCCATCCCCCTCTTTCCCATCCCCACTAGTCCCCCCAGTTCCCGCAGAGATGTTTGGGGTGAACAGTAAGAGATGGTACACGTGGGATCTACCAGTAGATAATCACATCTGGGCGTCTGGAAGTGTGTCCATCAATCTGAAATAATACAGTCAGGTTTCCACCCTTCCAGGCTCGGAGGGCTCCGCCCTTTGCAGGGCTCAAGGAGAGCCTTCAGGAAACACCTCCAGGGTGATTGCTAACCCGGATCCCTTGGTGTCTCCCTCTGACCGCCCAGCCCGCCCTCCTTGCCTGCCAGCCACAAGCAGGAAAAGCCGCTGCCTTTGGTCTGATGGTCTGTAATGCCTTCATCCCACCAGAACAGTGGCTTTGCCCTTCTCTGGCTTGATGACACTGTGCTTGGCTGAGCCTACGTTATATCAGCCACGTCTGGGGGGTTCCCCACAGGGTCAGGGGCCCTGGGCCTGCCCACGAGCCTTTCCTGCAGACCCTCCCGGCTTTCACTTACAAAACCTCTCACGTTCTCTGGCTCTTGTACCGTCCACGGTGAGTGCTTTTAGAGAGTGCTGTCTTTGTCCTGCAGCCTTCCTCCCAGCTGGAGGGTCCTGGGGTCAGCACGGCAGCCTGAGCAGGACCTGAGGGGAAAGTGCCAGAACGCCCAGTGTCGGGGCAGCCAGACCCCGACCCGGCCCCAGCTCTCCCTGCCTCCCCGTCTACCGCAGCCTCCGCAGATCGGACACCACAGCATTTCTTTCAAAAGGAGATTTGTCCTGAAAAAACTAGTATGCACGTGGACGACGAGCTGTTTGTGCCCTCGGAACGCAGGTGTGCAAGCCCTCACCCCCCAGGGTGGCTGTATTTGGAGTCAGGAAGTCGCGAGGGCATGAGGGTGGGGCCCTGATCCCACAGGAGTGGTGTCCTCATGAGAGGGGACACCAGAGCTCAGTCTCTCTCTCCCCCTCTCTCTGTCACACCAGGACACAGGGAGAAGGTGGCCCTCTGCCAGCCAAGAGGAATAGATCTCGGACGCCCGGCCTCCAGACCCAGGAGATGGTGCGTTTCTGTTGCTTGAGTCCCGCGGTCCGTGGCATTTTGGGACGGCAGCCCACAGCTGAGTAAGATGGAGTAATTTAAGGAGCGAGTGACATTGGTGACAGGAAGCACCCAGTGCCCTCAGTCTTGCTGGTTCTGGGAGATGCGGCAGAAGATGGGCTCAGAGCCCCCGGGGTGAAGCAGAACGCTCCCAAGAGCAAAGCCAGAGCCTGCCTCGGAGGGGCCGCGAGCGCACACTGCCAGCCTCCACGGTGCGTCCCACTCCCACTCTCCCCGCAAGCAGCTCAGTGCACAGGGTCTCCGGCAGCCCCAGGGGACACAGGAAGCTGCTGCAGACACATGTGGGGCCCGGGGGCGGGGGTGCGCAGAGAAATCGCGGTCACTGCCTCTTGCTGGCGCAGCCGTGTACCTTCTCCCACGGGCACCACGGCCAGCCCGGCCCGTTGGCCTCCTGGAGCCGCTCAGCAGGAGGCGGGAGATGGGAAGCGGGGACGTGAGAGGCTGCTGTCCATGCAGAGAAGAATCAAAGCCACGAGAAAAGGAGAGGACGAGACAGAGAAATCGGCAGCACAAGTCACACTGTCCTCGGTGTTGGTTCTTTTCACTGACAACCTGCTGGCAGAGTCAGCCCTTCTCCCTTCGCTCACTCATTCCCGGGCCGTCCACTTGTGCCCCCCCCACCCCCCACCAGGAGCGCAGCCATGGCCGGGGCTGACCTGGCCTTCCAGTCTGCTGTGGGTTACGTTGTGTCCCCCAAAAAGAAGTGTTCAAGCCTACCCGTGTACGTGCGAGATAAAGCGTTTGCCGAAGCTGTTGAGTTAAGGGGAGGTTATGCTGGCTTGGGCTGGACCTCAATCCAGTCGCACTGTGTCCTCGTAAAAGAGAAACATGGGCACCCACACACAGAGTGGGAAGGCCGTGTCACCACAGAGCCACGGACTGGAGTGATGACAGCGCAGGCCCAGGGACGCCAGGATAGCAGCCAGCACAGAAGGGAGCGCGGCCTGCGACACCTGGATTTGGGGCTTCTGGCCTGCAGGTGGTGAGAGAACACATTTCTGTTGGTTCAAGCCCCCAGGGTGTGGCACTTTCCCCGGGCAGCTCCAGAGATCCACAAAGCAGAGGACAGACATTGAACAAGCTCACAAGCGGTCATGTCGTGACGATAGTTATGTCCCCACGGTTGGGAGTTCAGACCCGCAGGGAGCGGGCACAGCCTGCGAAGGCTCTGGGCAGGGAGCTGGCTTCCTGCAAGGAATCTATTGGGGGGACGGTCCCCAAGGCTCAGAGGGAGCAGGTGAGGTCCCACTCGTCCTTCCAGCCGTCACCCAGGACAGGTGGCATCGGGGTCTGCGCCTCTCTGGGATTGAGCACCTCCCCTGCACCTGTGCGCGAGGGGTGACCCCCTCAGGGGTACGAGACAGGGCCTCCGTGTCCCTGAGGGCCGGGTCAGTTTCAGGAGGTATTTGGGTCAGATAATGAGGCCTGTTAAGCACCGGAACGCCTTATCTAGAGGCTGTGACGAGGAACGGCTGGCACCAAAGGGACCTGCCTGAGGAGGTAGGGGGCCCCCCACTCCTCTGGCCCCCCAGGGGCACCCACAGGGCCCCACCTGCACACCTCCAGCCTCAGAGTCTGAGATACAGCCTCACCAGGGGGCGGCTTCAGCTCCGGGCTGCAGGATACGGAGCCAGAAGGACCAGCGGCCACTCTGGAAGAAATGGCCCTCGGGCCTCATGATCCAGCTCCAACCCCAGCCCTCCACTCACTTCCTGGCAGGCTGGGGAGGACCTCCCTCGGGCTGTGTCGCCCTCCACACGCAGGGAGTGCTGCCCCTCCCAGGTGGTCCTGAGCACATGATCGGTGGCTCATCAAGGCTGGTGTCCTCGCTCCTTCCTTATGAAGCTTAAGGACAAGAGTGACCATGAGTGTCAACTATAGTCACTCCCTGTGTCAGGGACCCACTGGCCTAATGGACTCCTTGCCATAGGTCATTCCGGGACAGACAGGTGGGCAGCAAGGGCCTGGCCACACTAGACCCAGATGGGGGCTGGCCAGTGCTAGGAAGCTGTCCCCACCGGGTAGCAGGCAGGGAAGGCTCGGCCTACGCCGGGCCAGGGGGTCCAGCAGCAGGTGGTCAGGGTTGAGGCAGTCGGGTGACAGCATGGTAGCCAGGACTGCATGAATCATGAGCACACGGATGACACAGACAGGGACCCGGGACAGGGGGTTGGGTGGCTGGCCTCAGGGAGGTCTGCCAGTGGAGGCAGGGCTGGCCCTGGGCCCAGAAACTGCCGGCCCTGGAAGGGAAATGATAAGGGCTGTCGTGGGATGGCGTGGGCCCTCGAGCAGATCATCACAGCCAGAGCACAAACAGACGCAGAGCGGAGCGGCAGGAACTGGGTCCAAGGTCCAAGCCAGCCTGAGGTCGGAAGCCAAGGTCAGGTATCACAATTGGGGCCAGGCCTGCGGAGGCCATCAGGTCAGCGTTGGACCAAGAAGGAAACAAATCTTGGTCCAACTGGCCCTGGTGAAAAGCCAGTTCCTGCTGTGCCTTCCTGCCCTGCCCCAAGCCTGCCCCATCCCTCTTCCCTCTAGGTTTTTGGTCCCTTTATCCTTTGTATCCATGGGAGTATTCTTTCTATCTGCCCTGAGAGATGGTGCCAACGCCATGGGAGGGATCGTGGCCAAGACTATGTCCTCCTGGTACCCAGCCCAGTGTCTAGCATATGTAGGGACTCAGTAAGTGCTTGGTGACTGAGTGGCCTTGGGTCAGTCCTCCTGAACATGAGGGGATCGCCAGAAGAGAGGTGGCCTTCCCCTACCCTCTGTTCTGAAGGCAACTTATTTTCGGACACACAGCCGGCCACACTTCCCAAAATAAACGGGCGCACTGTGGCATGCGGGCCATCAGGAGAATGTCTGCTAACCGGTGGTTAGGGCTCAGGCCCCCTCACCTTGTGGCCCCTTCTTCTGGGAGATCCCAGAGGGGGAAAGCCCCCTTCTCAGCAGCGTTCCTCACCAGCTTCCTGGCGAGGGAGTCCAAGAGAGAGGGGAAGTCACTCCCAGCCGAGAAACGGATGCTCAGCGGGGCACCTGTCTTAGAAACAGACTTAAATTTAATCTTACTGTGTATTTTAAGTTCTCACAGGGTGGCAATTCCCCCTACACTACCTTGCACTTGCCTCCACTGCTTTACAATCCCAGACCCAGGACACAGCGTGGCTGCATCCCAGGACAGAGGGTGGCTTGGAAGCCGGCCCTCCCCTTCATCTCCCTGCCTGCTCTGCTCTTCCAACCAGCGGCGGACAGGCCTGGGGAGGACCTGACTCAGGGCTGGCCCCACAGGGCGGCTCTTTCTGGCGAACAAGGCAACCCCCTGGGAAACCATGGGCTGGCGTTTAAACCAATAGCAGCAGCAATACGGTGCAGAAATCACCGGACACTCAGCCCCGAGGCAAGGCGCTGCCTTCCCGGGGACGGGAAAGTAAGGCGGCCACAGTCACCCCTGCAGGGTTTGGTAGCGGGTTCTCAAAACTAGGAACTTCCCTCCAGATGACTAAGTCCTTTTCTATTTTCCAAAGGCTCTGGCGCTCCGTCGCTTTGTCGAGGCTTTTCTGGGGAAGGGGGGGCCTGGGGCTCCAGTCCCAGCATTTGCAGAGCAAATAACCGAGTGTTTACCGAGCAGCGTTCCGTGGTCTGGGGCTTGTATAAATAAAACATAGACAGATGAGAAAGTCCAAATGGAAAGACTGGCTTGGAATGTCCCACTGGCGGGGGGCGGGCCGCGGAGGGCAGTTTTCCATCCCAGAAGGAGAAAGATCGCGCAGTGTTTCCAGCACGGTTTCCAGAGCCTCTGCAGAACGCGTTAGAGAGAAACGGTATACGCGGCCTCTGCCTCCTGTGAGCATCTCCACGGAGGGTTCGAGCAAGTGGGGGCTACCCGGGCAAGGAAGAGATGACACCCAAGGATAGGAGGTGCTGTGGGTGGGACCCAAATTCGGGTCTGCTCGGAAGCTCCGAATGTCACTTTTGGGAAATAGGGTCTTGGCGATGTATTGAAGGTAAGGTTCCAGAAGGAAACCGTCCTGGATCAGGGTGGGGGGGTCCGAATCCAACGCCAGCCCCCCTAACACACAGAGGAGGCAGAGACCCCTGCCCAAGAGCACCAGCCCAGCCCCCGGGGCCCCAGCAGCCGCAGGGGCGGGAGAGACCCTCTCCTGGAGCCCTGGGAGACAGCCGGCCCGGCACACACCTTCATCTCAGACTCTGGCCTCCAGACTGCGGGACAATTAATTTCTGTGGTTTTAAGGCACCAATGTTGTGGTAATTGGCTGTGGCAGCCACAGGACACTGCTGGAAACGGAAGGGAAGGATCACATGGGGCTTAGGCAGGCTCCTGGCCCGGGTCGGCTGCTTCTGGGTCGGCTGACGGCTTTTTTTTTTTTTTTTTAAGATTTTATTTATTTATTTTGAGAGAGAGAGTGTGTGCACAACGTGTGGAGCCCCACGCTGGGCTCGATCCCATGACCCTGAGATCATAACCCGAGCCGAAACCAAGAGTCAGGCGCTGAAGCCACAGAGCCACCCAGGCGCCCCCGCAGATGACTTAACACAGTCCCTCGGCTTGGGCTGGCTCAGGGGCGACCGCAACGAGGGGAACTAGCCTCCCCCTGAGATGCCTTTGCTCACGAAAGATGAGGCCTCGGGATGCGAGGACCAACCGGTGCAGATTTATTTCAGTGATTTGCCTCCAGGATTTCCAAACTCTTGGAGAAGATTCGATGGGGACGCTGTGGGCGGGCCAGCGATGGAGCGGAGGCTGGACCAAGGTGTTGCCCCCTCCTTCGGCCTCGTCCTGCGCCGCTCGGCCACACGGGGAAGGCGGCACTCGGTCACAAGTGCCCAGAGAAGGCAGCGTGGCCTGGGGGCCAGGACCATGCCAGGCGGGGTCTCACCATGCTCCACGCAGGGGACCAACATGAGGGAAGAAACACAGCGGCCTGCTGCTCACGCGTGAGACCACGGACGCGGCCACAGCCTCTGGGGCCTTCCTTCCAGAGCTGAGACCCAGCGACGCACGAGAATTTCAAAGTCTCCTGTTCTCAGTTTTTATAAAATAGAATAAAATGGCGTCTTGGTCATGCAATTTACCCTCTTGGAAATGCCTTCTCTTAGACGAATGGAAGGGGGGAGGGAGGGAGGAAGCAGAACGGGTGTCCCAGAGAGTTGGCCATCTCCTAGGCCAGGTCCTTCTGCCCCCACTGCGCTCTGTGAGGGCGTCCGGCTCTGGCCTTGCACCTGCAGGCCTGTCAGGGCCTTGTGTGGAGCTCGGCGGAGGTCAGTGGCTGCCCAAGAGCCATAGCTCTGTCTACAGGGAGGAACGGGAAGGAGACCCTCCCACCATCTGCTCCCCGCAGCCCCAGAGATGAAGGAGAGGTGGAGGGGGCTGTGTCTGGCCCCCTCGGCCGTCTGTTCCCCACTCAGAAAGTCCTGGGACTTCCTGTCCAGCGGCACTCCCCGTGGCTCCACCCGTCTCCGTGGGCCGTCCAGGGCGGTGCTGGGACTGTGAGGCAGGCACTAAGGCTTCACTCTACCTTTCTTGGGGGTCCTCCCCCCGATTCCAAACTCCCCAGCATCCTCCTGCCTGCCCAGACGCACGACCCCCACTGCCCCTCACCACTCACTCGACCCCCAGGGCGCCAGGTCTGCCCGTGCGTGGACGAGGTGTGGGGTGAGGGCACCGCAGGCCGGGCCACCTTCTGCTGCCTGCCCCCCCACCCCCCACTCCGCCCAGGACACCCACTCCGCTCTGGCTAACACCAGCCAGAGTTCGGATCCTCCTGGGCCCCTAGGGACCCACGGCTAATCAGTGGACGTCCACACAGAGGGGTAACCTGCTGATGGAATGTGGACGTACTGGGAAGGGGGGCGGAGGAGGAGCTCCCCTGGGGGGACGGAAGCAGGAATGGTGGCCAATGCCAAGTGTTTGAAAGTCTGTCATGGGGAAGAAGCACAGATTTATGTAGAAGAAAATAAAAAATGAGAGCAAGGGACAACAGCTGGAGGTTCTCCCCACGTCCAAGCGTGCTGACCTCCGAGGAGGGGACCTTTGAACTGACGACCCCTGAGGCAGCCTGGCTCTGCCCCCACCAGCGGGGTCACCTTAGACCAGCGTCGTCCACGACGTGAGCTTCATTCTCTTGTCCTGCACGCAAGGTGCTGGCAACACACATTCAGGAAGGCGAGCCCATCTCTAAGGCCGCCCAGCAAAAAATCGAGTGGGTGACCCCAGCCAGGCTTAGTTAACTCGCAAGTGTCTCCTAGTTACCTACAAAGCACCTGGGCCCTTTTGCTGTGAGATAAAAGTGTAATAAATGTTAAAAAGGTGTTTTTCAGATTAGAGGCAGGCTAAAAACACCTCTCCAGTTTGCTCGTGGTCCTTAGCTGGAGGTCCTTGGCTGGAGGGACACAAGAGCCCTTAGCCTGAGGTCAAGCAGGAGGCTCTGGTCTAAATCCTGCCCTGGCTCGGGGCCCAAAGGGTATGGCCAAGGCATCTGCACCTTACGGGCCCTCTCCACCCCACACTGGTCTGCAGGAGCCCCCCCACAACGGGCGCTGAGTTTGGGAGTGACCAGCATCGCTCTGGACAAAGAATTATTCAGTTGTGGGAAGACAGGCTGACCCAGTCCAACCTGACTTTAGTTTAGCTGGGAAGCTTTCATTCTTTCACAACGAGGGCAAGATTTGTAATTAAATTCACAATCAAAGAGCCTGGCCTTTTAACACATGAGCAGAGTCCGAAACCAGATTCAGGAGTGGAGAATGGGGCGCCGCAGTCTGAATAAGAGACCAGGGCAGGCTGGAGTCAGGACCACGGCGTTTTGTAAGGGCAGACCCAAAAACAGGCTCTTGGAGCCCACCCCCCATCCCCACCCCGACGCCAGCCACACGCCATCTGCCCAGGTCGGTTGGGTTTGGATTTTGTTTGCTGAGCGGTAGAAAGGAGCTGCGGATTCCGTCTGTAAATGTTCACGCCAGTGGTTGAGTCTAGTTTTATACTTCCCTAAAGAAAGCGAAAAGAATGCCTTCCCCCCATATCACTGTGGTCGTGACAGATGAATGTGGTGTTCCTGGAAAGGGTCCTGGACTACAAAACAAGGTAACCATAAAGGGCATTATTCTAGAAAGGACAAGAAAGTTCTGCTCATTTGAGGGGTTTTATTTTTGGACTCATCATCAGTGGCTGCATCTTCCCCCCAAAACACGTCCTTCTGTTCCCCAAAGGAAGTAATCTCTGGACAAGTAATTATTTCACAGCTTTTCAAACCTTCCAGACCTTTGCGATGGAGGAGACACAGGCAAAGAGCCTCCCATATTCATCCCGAGAAGAGAATTCGAGAGGACAGTGACAACGGACCGCACGTCTGGTAGCCACTGATGCGCTGGGAAGGGTTGCAGCGAACCCGGCCCACGTCGTGTCCTCCTGTTCATGGGGCTCTCCGCCATCATTTGTATTTGAGCAAACGTGCTGATGGTGGAAGTGCTAACCGGACCGTGTCAGAGAGACACGCCAAGCGTTAACCACGTCCGCCTGGTTTAGCTTTAAAAGGGGCGTGAAATTCCAATATGGACAGTGGATCGGAGACGAGATTGCAGTAATGTTAAGTCTCCTGATTTTGAATATAGGATGGTGACTAAGAGAATGAGAACATAGAGATACACATGTTCGCGTGAAGATGTGTACATAGAGACATGCACGCACATATATGAAGATCATGGAGACGGAGTGTCTTAGCCCACCCAGGCTGACATCATAGACAAGAGAACGTAACTCTCACCGTTCTGGAGGCTGGGAGTCCAGACCAAGGTGCCCATGCGTTGGATGTCCGGTGAGAGCGGGCTTCCTGGTCCAGCGGCGCCATCCCCTCACCGTGTCCTCACATGTGGCCAGGGAGCTCCATGAGATCTCTTTCATTCGGGTGCTAATCCCACTCAGGGGGGCTCTATCCTGCTGACCTACTCGCCTCCCAATGGCCCCCCTCCAAACCCCATTGCGTGGGGCATTAGGTTTCAACATAGGAATTTGAGGAGGACAGAAACATTCAAACCATAGCATAGAGATCATATTATATATGAAAAGATATAAAGACATACTATTTCTCTCTCTCTCTCTCTATATATATATATATGGATATATACTTAGAGATTATACTGTAAATATATAATATATACATAGAAATACATAGAAAGACAGTTTATATACATATCTAAGAAAAGGCATATATGCATAGATGGAGATTATAATATATAAATACACACACACACACATGTGAAGAGATATAGAGACAGAGGTTACTCCATATCTATAAGATACAAAGATAGGTATTTTATGAAATATATACAAAAAAATACATACATAGAGATTATGTATAAAGAGATTATGCCAGAGAGAAAAGGTATTAGGCAAATGGGACAGAATTCTAACCATCGGTGAGGCATTTGAAGGGTACCAGAATTTCTTTGTGCTGTTCTTTGTACTTCTTCCCGAGGCTGAAATTAGATACCGCAGTAAAACCTTCCCACATCCTCGTGGTGGTGCTAGGGTTTATGAAGTTTCCGGGGACTCAGTGCCCTGGCTCCCCCGAGGATCTGGGTCCCACACCCAGGCGGGGCCGGTTCCCGCTTCAGAGCCCGGTGCAGTCCACCCCCCAAAGCCATGGTAAGTCCCCTGGGTTCCACAGTGATAACCCCAGCGCCTGCACCAGGCCTCCACGATTGCTTCCCCAGAGAATCAGACTCTGAGCCCATTTTCCACGGTCCTTCTCCCCACCAGGCCTCCTACAGGTGCCCTGCTCGGGAGCAGAACTCCAGCATGAGGAAAAGCAGTCATGAGGCCCACCTGCATACACAGGCAGCCACTCACCATCCAGGGGTCTGAGCACCTGTCGTATTCCCACCCTGTTTCCACTCCATTCATTCAGGATGCCATGACTGAGACCCTGCCTCGTGCCATCAGCCCTTGGGTCAAACTCCCAGCTCATATTGGGAGTCCCCGGGGTCCCCAAGGAAGGAGGGTCTTCTCTGTTTGGTTCTCCGGGGCTCAGCTTTGAGTTGGTCCAGGCCCCACTCAGCTCCCCAGGCATCCTTCCGCCTCCCCTTCCCAGCTGGACCCTGCTGTCCTCCACCCTCCGTGCTCAGAGCCCCTCACTCTGCCTCCTGCGTCTCAGTTCTCCTCCACTGCTTCTCTCCTCCGGATGCCTCAGTCTCCTATCCTGCCTTCCCCGCTGAGGGGTCAGTCGATCTTTCCTTCCATTCTTGCAAATGGAACCTTGCTGTCCATCCATGTTTCTGCTGAGATAGGGAAGCTGAAAGACTCCATTACAAGTCTGCTTTTTGCTCCTTTTCCTGCTTCTGTTCTTGTGCGGACCTGCAGCCCCACTATACACAGGCCTAATACAGTGTATGTCCTTCTTGTAAGCAACGGAGAGCGACTGATCTCTTTAGAGTCTTCTCACACAGCAGACATCTAGGGGAGGACCGGGGGAGAACAAGCAGGCAAAGCCATCACGTGCTCATTCCAGATCACCGGCGCTATACGCCTCTACGCCAAGACCCCTGGCTCCAAGGAATAAGTGACTTGTGAAGGATGCCTGGACCTTGTCCCTGCTCTACCTGGTTCCTGGATGTCCAAGAGGACACACACACCAGACCCCAGCTGCAATAAAAACCCCAGACCCCAAACAAAGGGGAGACTCTCTTCTTTTCCTTTCTGAGTCTCCCAGACCCTCTGTGTCTACTCTCTCTCCATAGCTTCAATAGCCTCTGCTCTCCCCGCTTCAGTTTGGCTGGTCCTGCAGGGCCCCCTCTGGGCCCTCGGACCTGGCCTTCCTGCATCACTGCCGTTCCCTGGGCCAGGGTGGCGATGTCTACATGCTGACCTGTCAGAGTGCGGAAAGAGTTTCCCAGCACCCAGTGTGGGTGCAGCACAGGGCTACAGAGGAAACGGTATCAGGAGCCTGTTCTAGAAGTCTCCTGCAGTCAAGGGAGGTGTAGGGCCTGGCTATGCAGAGTGTGGTCCCCGGACCGACAGCAGCAGCCCCCCAGAGATCTCAACAGTCGCTCAGACTCCTGGGCCTGCTGTGGTTTCAGAAGACCTCCAGGGCTCTCACACGCACGGGAGTGTTGGAGAAGCAATGGGTTTAGGGCATGCTTGCCACGGGGAGGCGAGGAAATGCAAGTTATAATCAGGGATGCCGGCCTGGGAGCAAGGAGAAGGTCACACTCAAGTCTGAACGCCGAGGTTCCTACCCAAACTCCCCCCACTGCCCCTCGGACACGGGACATCCATCAAGCAGCCAGCAGGTGGGTGGGATGCCATCCAGCAAGTTGCCAGAGCAGCCCGACCCCCCAGTGTCACTGTGGGAGAAAGAAAGCAACGAGGCTGTTTTCCTGAACCCGCAGCACAGAGCGGCCCTACCTGGCTGCGACTTTCACTGCTCCGACCCCCGGACCTCACCTAACTCCTCACGGCCCAGCACCTGGTGCACGGAGAGTATCGGCCTGAGATCAAGAAGCCGGGTAATGCAGCCGGTGACAGATCTGGATTATAAATCTGCCCCGGGCAGCGGCCGGCCAGTGACCTCACACCTGGCTCTCGTCTCGGCTTTGTAGTGGCGGTGGGAGCTGCCGCGAGCTGTCTCTGTCTCCAAGACGGAAAGCAAAGGCCGGTGCTGGTGAATTCAGAGGCTTAAAACACATTCCGTTCGACCACAGTAAATTTCCTCTAGTCTGGTAGTGCCCCTCGATCCTTACCTCCTACATTCTAAGTTGCACAGTGCGTATCTTCCCTGGGGATGAAGAAATGGTGACCCTTGGCCCCCCTGCCGCAGGTCACACTACATCTAGCCGGTGAGGTCACGCAGTCCCTGACAGACACCCACACCAATGGCTCCCCAACAGTTTGGACTAGAGATGCCTTAACCCAGTTTTGGTTTCCCAGAATTCTCCCTCCCCCAGCACAGCCCCTGCTAAACTAAATTGATTTTTTTTTCCACTGAGATAGGTTTTAAACAAATTCTGCATTAAAGATTCCACCACGCTTCAAAGAAACATGGAATGGTCAGCTGCCAATCCCCAAATCCAGCCTCATTGTTTGAAAAACAAATGTTCAAGACTGTGATTTCCACCCACCCCACCCCCAGCCCCGGCCTTTGCCCAGAGTCCGCCTAGATGGCCGGCCCTCTTCCTCTGCACTTCAAGACCCAGAAAGAGGAAGAGTCGTAGGTGATAATCTTTGTCCTAAAATGGGGCTGAAATCAAGGAAGCACGACTTCTTCCTGAGTCACCCGTCCGGCCGCCAGCGGGAAGAAGGGCTGGACACTGGGCAGAGGTCCGCACTGGGTTCTAGGGGGACAAGCAGGGGACGAAGATAACGTCTCAGACTGGCTGGGCAGCCGGCCTCGTGTGGTGTCGGCAAAGGCGGATCTGGAGGTCACAGTCGCAGATGAGAAGAAGGCCCCCACGCCTCCCCAAGGTCACCTGCCGGGTCCGGTGAGCTTGCAAACGGAGTCACCCCGAGCCCTCTGGGAACTAGGGCAGTGACAGGGAATATTCACTGAATACAATCAAGTTCCGCAGAGAAAGCCAACTTGGTAGACCAACGCTACTTGGTACTGTTTAGCTCACTTATGTCCACCAGCTTCCCTACCTCCCTTGTGGGAAGGGCCACTTCTGATCCTTACGGGAACCAGGGGTTGTCCTATCTGCTCAACCATAACCCGTTGGGGGTAGCTCTCCCCGTCTGCTTCCGAGTCAGCTGGCTCTGCCCCGTGCCCCACGTCACAGGCTGAACTGACAACCTCCCCCCTCCCTCTCCCTCATCACGCCTCCGCCTGCTGACCGTGTCTTCCTGGGGGTGTCCCGGCAGCCAGACGGGCCCATCGCAGCCCAGGTCAGATGGAGTCGACGACGTGGGGCCACTGAGGGGGAAAGGCTGCAGGCCAACAGATGGTCACCTCCCTGTGCTCTACTCTCTGCCATCAATTCCGATAACGGAGAAGAGCGGGCTGAATTTGAATTCTGTTTTCAACGCCAACAAAGCTGATTTTGTGTTCCCAGCCCTTCCACCTCTCCGGGCCTGTGTTCCTACCAGGCCCTAGGGCTCTTTCTGCTTCCTGGCAGACGGCCAGCTCTCGTGGGCAGATTCCAGGGACCGCAGGGATTTCGAGGTTCTGAAGCAGACATGCGGGAAAGAGGAGTCGCCCGAGGTGGGCACGGGGGTCGGAGAGGGCAGGATGGTCAAGGCCAGGAGGCTTGGGATCCGTCGGTCTTGAAGTCTCGCGGTGGGAAAATGCATGGTATTGGCCCTGTCCATGCACACAGCATTGAAGGTGCTCTCCTTCTTGAGAAGCTGCAGGAGCTAAAGGGGGTGGATGTGTGTCTGGCGGGCCAGTCCCAGGGCCGGGAGGACTGAGGGGTCAGGACGGACACTCTGCCTCCTGGGTGTGTCCTTTACCCTGTGCCACCTCCCCCTGCCCCTGCCCAGCCAGCTCCCGAGGGCCCGTCTGCACCTGCAAACCTTAAAACAGGCAGGAACAAGCCCTCGGAGGGCCCAGGGAAGCGTGGAGACGGCCCAAGGTGGACAACAGAGGGTCTCCGGTGGTCCCCAGCTGATGAGACAGAGACAGGAACGGAGTGGAAACAGAGGCGGGGGTGGGGCCCTGAGCCAGGAAGAAGGCTCAAGAGGGCAGATGAGGACAGAGAGAGGCTGGGCCTGCGCGTGTTTGCATAAATTCCAGACCTTCTGGCCAAGAAGAGCCCCTCCATGTTCAAAAGCAGGAAATAGCACCATTTTATGCAGGGTTATCAGCTGGTGAGGTCAATTTATTTGTCCTCCTCCCCTCCCCCCGCCAAGTGGGGCCCCAGGCTGAAAATATAAGCAAGTACTCTCTTAGTCTGTTCAGGCCAGTCTAACAAAACACCGCAGACTGGAGAGCTTTCGTCTACACACAGGTATGTCTACGGTTCTGTTACCTGGGCGTCCAAGATCCAGCCAGAGCCGGCGGTTCGGTGTCCGTGAGACCCTGCTTCCTGGCTCCTCACAGAGGCCGCCTTCCCGCTGGGTCCTCAGGAGGCGGCCTTGGGACCCAACCACCTCCCAGAGGCCCCGCCTCCAAACACCACCCCAACAGGCACGGGATTGCAACATATGAGTCTGGGGGGGGCACAAACATTCAGACGACCGCAGATACACAGGATCTGTATGATGGCAGAATTTGGGAGGGCCAGCTTCTTCAGAACACCTCCGATGCTGGGGAATGCCAGCTCCCAAGGAAACCTATTCCAGGGGTCAAAGCCACGGCACAAGTTCCCCTGGGGGGAGCCAAGGCTGCAAGAAGATGCCCAGAAGACCCCCGAGTTGAGGCAGCTGCATAGGAGGGAGAATGGGATGGGACACACGGTCGGCTGGAGTCCCCTGCCGAAAGCAAGGAGGACACGGGGCTTCTGTGAGTCTTTAACGAAATGGCAAAGGGGTCCCCTGGCTCCACATCAGCCCCCCGACAAGGGCGGCCCGGTTCACAGGGACCGGACAAGAACTCGGGGCTGGAGCCACAGGGCCGGCCCCCATGCCTCCTGTCCCTTGCATGCAGGACAGTAGGGAGAGGAGCCCCTGTCACTGCCCTGAGCAGGAGCCAGGCCTGGAGGCTCAGAGGGCCAACAGAGCCCAGCTTCATCGCTTACTACCGGGTTCGCTTCCGGGGGCGTCAGCCGCATCACGGGCAAAACCAGGAGGCAGGGTGATACCGGGCTGCCGCATCATCCTCAGCATCCAGTGGCCCGCGGCTGTGAGAAGACTTCCTAAATGCATCGCTCTTACTGTGGTTGGCTATACTGCTAATGGTGCAACTGGATGCGTCGGTGCCACCCCGTTGCCGGGAAATCAGAACGAGGATGAGCAGCCCGCAGGGACCCGCCCGCCGCCTGCCGGAGCCAGCCAGGCAAGCCAGCACCCCTCAATACCTACGTGGGGCGATACAGCGAACTATGTCGTGTCCAGCTACCTACGGTTCCTTCTGCTTTGGGGCTACAGTTCGTCACAACCCGGAACATCAGCAGGAAGGCAGGCTAAGAACAGAGCCTCTGCCCGTCCTTGGCTCTGAGCTGGGTCACAGCAAAGCACCTGCCTTCTTGCTTCCTCACCGCTGTGGGTTTAGAAATCTCGGAGGCCCGACATACACCGACTGCCAGCCCCCGGCTCTGGCGTAGAGGGTCCCGCGGGCACCTGCCTTCCCTCAGCAGCAGCTCCCTGCATGTCTTAACCAGTTTCGGATCTCGCCCTGCAGGGGAGACCAGCAGGGTGTTACAGAGGGAAGGGTCATGATCCTGCCCGAGATCAGAGCTATTTCTGCTGCACACACAGCCGGCCGGCATCTCCCCACCGTGATTCGAGCGCGTCAGGAAGGTCCCCCCACCTCAGATAGGTCGGGGCTGGGCTGATCCCCCCTCCCCCCACGCTCCATCAGATTGGATGGCAATATGTGTTTGCATCCATTTCATGGGGAAATTAATTTAGAAACGAGTTTTTAAGCATCAGAAGAACCTAGCTCCGGATGTAGTATTGTCATCCAAAGACCACGACAAATAGGGGGCGCCTGGGGGGCACAGCGGTTAAGCGTCTGCCTTCGGCTCAGGGCGTGATCCCGGCGTTGTGGGATCGAGCCCCACATCAGGCTCTTCTGCTATGAGCCTGCTTCTTCCTCTCCCACTCCCCCTGCTGTGTTCTTTCTCTCTGTCAAATAAATAAAATCTTTAAAAAAAAAAAAAAAAAAACAAAGACCACGACGAATAAACTGGACTCTTGATGACGGAATGATGCATCACGCGCGTGACTGCTGGGATCGCATCTTCTCATTCTAAAACATATGTGCCCTCATTAATTTTTCAATTAAAAGGACATAACACATATACTAATGTGCCCTTATCCATTTTCCCAGTGGACATAACTGACCTTAGTACCCTGAGACGAGGTTCTGCGTGCTAATGGGTGGTTTGGGCAGTGGTCGCAGGAAGCCCAGGGGAGGAGCGAGGACAGGGACTTTAACGGGAGGTCAGTCCTCTCAGGCCCCACTGAGGGACCAAGCAGGACACAAGTCAGAACTGTCTGAACCAGACAAGAGGGAGCTGAGGCCTTTCTCCAACAACCACTGTCCCCAAAGTTTGGGGGTCACTCCCAGGGCTTCAGTTCACCATCCTCAGCCTGTCCTGTGAGCAGGACAGACTCACGCCCGACACCAGAGAATGTGCTTGTGGGCAGACACACCCAAGCAGGACCCTGCTGGCGTGCACGGCAGCTCCCCCCGCCCTCCGATCAGTGGCAGCCGGGCACCTCTGGGGGAGGGACCTGCGATGTGGCTGGGCGCCGACAGCCTCCCAGGGAGGAACACGCTCGGGTCCGCCCTCCGCAGACCTAGAACTTTCATTTGTGTGTAGGTTTAAGAACTTCGCTGCTGCCAAGCAATCCCATCAAGATTCTCCAGAAAGGCCTGTCTCCTCTCTGCTGCGTCCCCCCACCCCAGGCACTCTCATTCCCGCTCTGGGGCCCGGTGCATGGACAGGTGTGTGTGTCTGAAGAGGAACCACAGCTGCCTGCCCCCCTGACAACTTCCTCTCTGTGCCCACTGCTCTCCTTGGAGGACCCCGCCATGCACTGGTTGTTCATGCCAGGGACAGGGGTCACCATGACCAGCCCCAGGCCCTTGCCCCTCATTTTCCATCAGCCCCCAGTCCTGGGAATGTGGCCTCCCGAACCCTCTTCTGACCAGCCTCTGTTCTTCTTGCTGCCAGTCTGGCCCAAGCCACTGCCCTCCCTCCAGTCTGGACGTGAGCGGCCACTTGTCAGCATCGAAGCCCCCATGGTCCCTGCCGCACGTGGAGTTCCATGCACCCAACACTCCATCCTCTGGCCGGAGGTCTGGGTGCTCTGTACGTAATTCCCAAGTGAATAAATGAATGAGTGAATGAATGCCATTCCTTTCAAACCCATCTGGGATCCACTGTGCACACACTCCGCATGTGCGCCATGTGCGTGCACACACACACACACACACACACACACACACAGCCCTTCACTGCCACTCGGCTTGGACGCCCAGCCTGAACGTCCTTACACAGATGCGTCCTCTGGCTCTGACACAGAGGAGATCTTGTCGACACGCCTGGACTCGTTCATCGTGGCCCCATCACAACGGAATTCACGATTTGTAGTTTCGTATGTGGCGAGCGTCTGTCTTCTCCGTGAGACCGAAAACTCCCTGCAGGCCAGAAGAGCCAGACTCCCCAGACCCTGGTACCCAGCAGTAGTCGACAAAGCATGTGGTAAGCGGTCCGAAGATGGGTCGGACGGGATTTGCAGAGGTCGGGGCTGCCACCCCTCTGAGCTGGGAGCGCCCCGTCTGGCTCACGTCTGACTTGGGTGTTCACAGGAGCTGAGAACCCACAACACCCGACAAGTGTGGAGCACAAACCCAGACACGTCGGCTCCGGGCAAGAGGGGACACGAGTCTGCGGGGGTGGCCGGACGGGCTTCCGGGCAGCTGGACACAGGAGCTTGGCTCCTGCTCTCTCTCCCGGGGGCCAGGGAGGGTGGCTTTGCCAAAACATCAGCTTAGGACAGACGACAGAGCTGAGCCTTGGCTAAGGAAACAGCCAACCTCCTTCTGCAGCTGATAAGCAAACTCAAACAAACCGAAGCAGGCGGAGGAAGGGAGGTCTCGGAGGCCGGAGCCACAGGTCATGGCAGAGCAGCCTGAAACCAGCACAAGAGGAAAGGCAGGGGGCCAGGTGGGCCTCCGGGGGCCGGAGCCATGACGCCCTGGGAAGGCGTGGGGGGATCCCAGGGTCTCGGGACAGGGCTCGGGGGTCATGCTCAGGACAGGTCATGGCAAGTGTGAGAATTCCCCTCAGAGGAAGCCGTGAGGCGACTCCAGCTTGGGTCTCACTGCGGCCAACCTGGGGTCACCTGGCCCCAGCTCTGACCTGGGGTTTGGCAAGGCAGGCCCGTCGGCAAGAGTCAGGAATTCCTGGACAGACTGTGGCACAGAGTCAGAGAAGAAGCCGTGGACAGCAAACCGGGGCCTGCTGCTCCTGGGAAAGGCCAGCGTCCACTAGACCCATAACAGGATTTCTGACAGCAACCCCTCTTGCCCACTTCCTGCCACAGCCTGTGGCAAACCGGGTATCAATTTCCGGTCACTTCTGCAACAATTATTCCAAACTTCGTGGACTCAAACAGCACTGATTTACTATCTCGAAGTTCTGGAGGTCAGAAGTTTAAAATCAGAGTGTCGGTGGGGCTGCCTTCCTCCCAGAAGCTCCAGGGGACACCCTCTTTCCTAGCCCTCTCCAGCATCTGAAGGCGCCTGCCCTCCATGGCTCGCAGGCCTCCCTTCTTCAAGGCCCATGGTGCAGGACCTTTTCTCTTCTCTGACCTCTGTCATCACAGCTCCGTCTCTGACCCCCCTTCCTCCCTCTCTCCTTGCCCGGACCCTCGTGATCACCTGTAGGGCTCGCCTGGACAGTCCAGAATAGTCTTCTCCTCTGAAGATCCTTAGCTCAATCAAGTAATGCAAAGTCCCTTTCACCACGTAAGGGAACTTACTCACGGGCTCCAGGGATTAGGATGTGGACCTCTCTGGGGGGACATGATTCTGTCTACCACAGCCCTTGAGCATGGAAAGGGGTTATGTCCCTGTTGTCAAGAGAGCGGAACGGAGAAAGCATCGAGAGCTTGCATCAGCTCCAATACGGGGGAGCTGAGAGCAGACTCGGCAGGCAAACCCAAGCGGATGCCAGTCATCGCGGCCGGAGCAGAGCCCCAAGGGAGGGCAGCCTCAGACCGAAGGCACAGAAGGGGAAGCAGGCGGGAGCTCTGCAGAACTGAGAACTGGCTCAGGGTTTAGCCAGCAAGGAGCCTCCGTTTTCCAACCTGGATACAAGCAGGATTTGGGAAGCACATTCTGGAAGGTCGTCTCAAGCTACTGGGCCATGGTCTCTCCAAATGTCATCGTGAAAGGGGTAATATCCTGTTTGAGGACGAGGTGCGAATCCTTCCAGCACTGAGAGCCATCGTGCCTGTTTCCATTCTCCGAGATCCCAAATACGAGGCTCCAAACAGAGAGAATGCGACTCGTGCCAAGAGTTGCCATGATCCAGCAAAGTTGAACGTCAGTTCGGGATGAGCTCAGGGCCATGTGCATCCATGGTCCTAAGCAGCCTTGATGCGGAGATGTGGCTCCTGTCTATACTCCTGCTGCTCGATTTTTCCGTTGTGCAGTAGGCGAGGACAGGCAGACGTTAGATCTGCCCCCCGACATTCGGGGCCTCTCCTCCCACCACTTCCACCAAGGAGAACTGTTGCGATCGGGCGTCACAACAGCCGCCCCAGGAGCAAAGCACAGCACAAGAAGGTACCCAGTAGGGCTAGCGTGTCTACAGTAGAACAGAGGTGCGGCGAGAGGGCAGCGCCGGCAGGTTCAGAAAGCAAGGGGGCTCCCAGCTCAGCCTTGGTGACACTCAGCCAGGCCACCTGAGCCGGCCCACTTGGGTCATGCTTGTAATAGCTTTGCTGGGATATCACTCACATGCCGTACAATTCACCCGTTTGAAGTGTGAAGTTCAGTCCTTCCTGGTACACTCGCGGAGTTGGGCAACCATCCCTACGGTCATGTCTAGACATTTTCATCAGCTCCCCCCCAAGTCTCCCCCACGCCCTCCAGCCCTGGGCACCATGAATCCACTTTCTGTCTCTCTGGATTTGTTTCTCCTGGACATTTCATATAAACGGAACCTCACAGCATGTGGCCTTTGTGTCTGGCTTCTTTGACTTAACAGAGTTTTTCAAGGCTCTTCCATGTTGTCGCAGGTACGTGTCATTCCTTTCACGGCTGAATGATATTCTGTGCGAGAGAGCACAGCGCGCCTCCCATCCATCTGGGGATGGCCACGCGGGTGTCTCCACCTCTCGGCTGTTGTGAAGAGTGCTACAGCCCCCGCTTCTTGAGTTCTGCTTTCTCACCAAGGAATGGTGTTTGGTTGCGGCAGGGAAAGCATGTTTGCCTCACCTACAACCAGCTCCGGGGTGGTGCCGTTGGGGATCCCTCCCCTGTCTCCCCCGGCAGGAGCTGCAGGGAATACCCCAGTTCCCAGGGAAGCACCCCAAGGCTTGTGTCTCTTGGAAACCGTCCATTCTTGCCCTCCTGGTGTATGGACGGAGGACACACAGGCCTGTGTGTCAGTCCAAATCCTGGGCACACCCGCTCTTCCCAGGGGGCTAACCCTGCACCCTATCTTGCTGGCCCAGAGGGCCCTCATGTAAGTGCACCCACCCACCCCACCACCAGCTACCAGCCCAGGGCCCTGCAGGATGGAGTTTTTAGTGTCTGTAAACTCAAGAACTGGTTTCGTAAGCCCCGGTCAAAACATCATGGTTTATGTTGCTGGGTGCAATGCCCACACCAAACACTATCATTATCAAATCCTTGGAGTAAATCTCTCCCTCCCTTGGAGCAGAGTAATGTAAAATTCTCATTTGTACTTTCTTTCCTTGGACCAAATCCACTGAAATCAAGGTATTACTTTTTCTGTTCGCTTGCTGGGAAATCAGTGGGAATCTGAACCCACATCTGTGCCATAGCCAGGCCGCTGGGAACGGACGCTGGCAGGTGAAAGGGGAGAAGCGAGTCATGGTGTGCAAATTACAGACTGCAACACACGTGTCCATACACGAATGCACACAGGCACGCACACGCACACAGGCACGCACGCGCACACGCACACAGCACACACACAGGCACGCACACACACAGGCACGCACACGCGCACACGCACACAGCACACACACAGGCACGCACACACACAGGCACGCACGCGCACACAGCACACACACAGGCATGCAGAAGGCACACAGGCATGCACGTGCATGGCATGGACTTGTCTGTCTGGTCCCTCAAAGGTCCCCTGGGGTAATGACAGAAGGGAGGGACGATGGGCGGGGTGTCCTGAGGACCACTCCATGAAATGACACACCAGGTCAGGGCCACGATCATGTATCAGACCCATGGATGGAACCATGCAGGGAGAAAACCAAAGTCACGTGAGCCAGAGATTTGGAAGTGGGGGAGGACAAGGTCTAGTGAGCAGAGAACAATCTAGAAGGAAACAGTGAGAAAGCAGGGATAATTAAATGAGCCAGCGGCTACAGCAGGACAGGGGCACAGACCAGGGAAAGCCTCTGCAAGGAAGCAGAAAATCCAAGTTCTCAAAATGTGAAAGGTCAGCTGGGAGAAAAGGCAGAGAAGGGGAGAGCTGGAGACACCTGCCACCACGTCTCGGGGGGCGCGCTGGGAGGAGGCCATGCCTGCAGGGACGAGCATGGCCTTCAGAGACAGTGACCCGACAGAGGAAACGGTGCCTCCAGGAGCCAGGAAACCCATGGAAAGACCAGAAGATGAGAGCTGGAGGGGGCCTGGGGATCTTCGGCCTCCAAGGGCACCTGCTATTCACCCAGAAGCCGGAGCTGACCGTACTACGGAAGCGGGTCTGCATGTCCACATGGGGTGCTCTCACACGTGGCCTTCATCGTAAGCCTTTGAGGGGCCCGTCCTATCCTCAGGGGACAGGTGAGGACCCCAGCTCAGAACAAGGACTTGCCCAGGCTTGCTCATAAGTGGAGACCCCAGATTGGCCCGGCTCTCCCGGCTGCAGACCCCGGCCCACAGACTGGGCAGCTCAAAGTCGGGAAGGGGCTGGGAGCTGCCAGCAAGGCGGCTCCCCAACGCCCACCTGCCCCTGGCTGTGCCCTGTCCCTCTGTCCCAGCCCCGGGGTCGCTGGGAGCTGCAGCCCACAGTGAAGGCTGGTCTCGGGTGAGGGCTGGCCTTCGGGTTTCCGGAAAGTTCCCTGGGCCATTCCGTCCTCTGCCAGATGAGGCTAAGAACCACTGTCTGCAGGGCACCACTCCCATGTTCCTAGGGCAGGGCGGGTTCTTTTTCAAATATTTGACCTCTGCAAACCAGTGACATCTGGTCACCTGTGGGACTCTGTGTTTTCAAAGGAGCTTTGAAACGGAAGGCGCAGGTGTGTGGTCTGAAGCTAGGTGGGTGAGCACACAGAAGTGGGGGGGGGGGGGGCGCCGGGGAGAGGCTCACGCCAATCACCCTGCGGGAGACAAGGCAGGTCCGGGTGAGCCGCACCCGCCTGTGAAGGCAGGGCACCTGCCTGTCAGGTTCTGCCAGTCCTAGGAATGCCCCAGAGCAGAGGGCCTCTCACCTGGGGCCGTGCTGGGCAGGCAGTGAGATCTCATTTGTTCTGGGCTGGATGGGCTGGCAGGACATGGAGCCAGCCCCCCAGTGTGGACCCCAACCAGGATGAGGATCCCCAGAGGAAAGCCTGAGGCCAGGGGCTCCCACTCTGGACCTCCCCTCTTCAATCCCCGCCCCTGGGGGGCATGGCCAGACCAGAGAAGCCCCTGGAAACCCCCAGATGAGGGTCAGGGTCAGCCTCCATTTCCCTAGGATCTGTAAGAAGTTTAACCCCTCAGAGAGCGGGACGGAGAGCCTTTCTGAGGATGACAAGCCCAGCAGTGCCTGTCAGGTTGCTGTTTTGAAATAGGTCATCCAGTTTGCCCACAAACACCATCAGTGAATCAACAGCACGACCCTGAGTGCTCACGGGGCTCCCGGCTCTGGCCCTGTCTTTATTTGTAGGCAAGGAGCCCCTCCTACTTGTAAGTGGACCAGATTTCCTGTTTTTACCCTCAGGGAGTGGCACTGCCAACCCTCTGGATGCCCTTGGGGTCTCTCTGCCCCGCCCCCCACCCCAGGGCTTGCATGTGCCTGGGGGCAGGAGTCAGCCCTGAAGAGCCCAGCCGGGGACCACTCACAGGTCTGGTGTGAGCCCCTGCTCACCTCTCCTTCATCCCGCTTCTCCAAACTGCCAAGCCGCAACTGACTTCCAAAGTCTTTTATTTTACAGAGAAAACACATGGAAATGCCAGCCTGGATGAGGGTGGAGAGAAAGCCAAGAAAAGAGAATGCAAAGAAAGGAAAAGTTGCTTGTCATGTCCCTGGAAACAGCAGCTCTCTTACTGCTTCAGGGGAACTCGGGGCTGCCTGGGACTCAAGGGGCTTCTCTACGTGGCAACTGGGGGTGCTCATTCAGGGCCTCCCTTCACATCAGGGACTGAGAAAAAGTCCAGTCATGAACGTGGGAGCCAGAAGGGCACCCCACTAATCTGAGTTCACGGGACCCGTATAATTCGATGGTTCTCGGGTCCCACAGTGCTAGTAGAAGAGGAGAAGATATTTCTAGTCACCAAATGTATACTCACGTACTCTTTGCAACCTCTGTATCAAGGTGTCTTCATTTGATCTTGAACCACAGAAAATTTTAGGATTAGGTTCAGCTGAATCTAATAAAGATCTGACAACAGACAAGTTTAATTCTCGCACCTGAAAGAAGTCTGAACTCAAACCTTCCAGGGCAGATATGGGCACTTCGTGAGGTCATCTGAACACCATGCTTCTGTTTTTCTGTTTGGCCACATGTGGCTTCTCTTCTCAGAGTCAACTCTTGGAGCATGATGGCTGCCAGGGCTCCAGCCCCAACATCTACATTCCAGGCAATGAAAAGAAAGAGGCAAGGGGACGTGAGAGAAGTGCCCCCTCCCTTCGATGGAGACTTCCCAGAATTCCTGAAACCTATTTCCACAGATATCTCTTGGCAGAGCATCACATGAGAGCCAGGAGAGTCAAAAGGCTGGAAAAGCCAGTCCTTTAACGGGGTACCCTGCCACCCCAGATAAAATCAGACTTCCGTTCCTCAGAAGGAAGGGAAGTGTGGAGGTTGGGTGGGTTCCAGCAGTCTCTCACAGGCACTTACTGTCCTGTAGAAAAGAAAGTCTTTCTAGACGGTCATCAGTGTGTTTCTCCTCTACTTGCATAGCTATCCTAGGGGGAGAGTCCAGGGGCGTTGGTGACGTTCGTTTTGTTGGTGACATTGGTGATGACAGCACTGTTTCTGAGGGAGATGAGGGCATTGATAAGAGCAAGAGCAGGTGGGAAGGAGCCTTGAGAGCTATGACTTGTCTTTCTGCTTCTCTGTCTCTGTGTCCATGGCCCCGTCTGTTGACCAGTCAGTAGGGAGCCTGTATTTGGCGGTGCCTACTTGGGGCCTACAGCCCTGGGCTCGAAGCTCACAGCACTGCCAGGACTTTTCATTGAAGTCAAAAGTTTGGGGCCGGGTGGCACCGAGACCAGTGTCTGCAAAGATATCCGGGGCAGGGGAAGGAGAAGCCAAGTTCGGGATGAGGTCAGCCCACGCCCTGAGACCGGGCATCGCGACCTCTCATTCTGAAGGTGAAGGCCTTCCTGCGAGAAGGCCCTGCTTCAAACCTGTCACGAACGCCCTCACGCAGGGCAGAGAGGGCTCTTCCCAGAAGACCAGAGGCGGGCAGCGCTCTCTCCCCACCCTTGGAGCAGACAGTCTTGGAGGCAAAGGCCTGAGAGCTGCTTTTCACGGCCGCCCCATCTGAAGCGTGAGCAAATTGCAATGGAAGGACACAAGCGCTCTCCATCTCCAAAGTCCTATGGCTTTCCCCCCCAGATTTGCTAACCGGCCTTGCAGGGTACAACTGCCTTCATCCCGGAGTCCCGCAGCCGCTGCGCTCCACCCAGGGTTCTGTCCCCACTGCATGGGGCCGCCGCACGGGGACACGCAGCTCTGGTCCTGACCCGAGTGGGGGCAGCACAGCGCCTCGTCTTCCTCAGCCCTCCGCAGACTATTAGGCAGTGTGAGGGTGAGGGGGGGACTCTCTTCTTTCCTCTTCTTAAAATGTGTATAAATACACACGCTTAAAAAAAATCTTTATCGGGGCGCCTGGGTGGCACAGCGGTTAAGCGTCTGCCTTCGGCTCAGGGCGTGATCCCGGCATTCTGGGATCGAGCCCCACATCAGGCTCCTCCGCTATGAGCCTGCTTCTTCCTCTCCCACTCCCCCTGCTTGTGTTCCCTCTCTCGCTGGCTGTCTCTATCTCTGTCGAATAAATAAAATCTTTTAAAAAAAAAATCTTTATCTTGCTTGGGAAGAGGCTAAGACATACGTGTGCCCTGCAGTTTCTGGTTGATTAAAGAACAGCTTGACCTGATCCATGGAAATTTTAAAGCAAGTACAGGGCCCGGAAAGAAATGCAGGAGCCAATTTGAGCGTAGAATAAAAATACGATCTGGGTTTTGGTGGCAATGAGCAACACCACTGGCTCTTCTGAGCTCAGACAATTATGACATGAGAAAGGATTTTAAGTCTGCACAGTTAAAATGGTAAAAGATGTTTAACAATGAATAAGGAGACAAAAATAACCTAGGTAGTCATGCTCTCCACACCCTCGTGCACGGGGCACTTGTCGTGTCTGGAAACAGAGGGTGGGAAGAGAAGATGTCGCCAAGGACACCTTCAACCTGTAAAAGGATGAGCCCAGAGTTTACGGTCACCCCAGATGCCCAGCAACAAGAGGTGGGGGCGGGGGTGGAGACGGGGAGGAAGTCCATGTTCCACAAACTTCGGGTGCCTTCTCAAAATATTTAAATTCTCAACTCAAACCACCACGCATCCGTGGGGCACCCGCGTCGCTTGGGCCCCATGGGCCAGTCTTCTCAGAAGGCTGCCGGCTAAGGACAGCCTGAGTCCTCAGGGCGTCCCCCTCTGCCTGGTCTGGCACCTCACCTTCCCTCAACTCATACCTAGGCCAGCCCTGAAGAACAAAGGTTTCTCTCCTCAACGCTAAAAGCCACATGCCGTGGCTGTCGGCCAAAGGAAAGATTGCCTGGCCGCCGGCCATGCCACCTTCGTTAACGAGCGAGAGAGGGGGAGCGCTGGGGAGCGTCTCTAGATCTCTGCGGCGCGTAGGCAAGAAGGAGCCGCCAACACTTCTGCTGCTGTGCTTGTAATAATAGTAGCTCATGTTACCGAGCCTTTACATGTGCCAAGCACGGTGCTAAGTGCTTTCCTGTGTGCTGTTGTTAAAATATTAAAAATAATCACCTGGAGCACCTGGGTGGTTCAGTCGGTCAAGCGTCTGACTTTGGCTCAGGTCGTGATCTCAGAGTCCTGGAACTGAGTCCTGTGTTGGGCTCCCCGCTGAGCGGGCAGTCTGCTTCTCCCTCTGCCTTGGCACCTCCCCGCTGCTTGTGCTCGAGCTCTCTGTCTCTCTCTTAAATAAATAAAATCTTTAAAAAATTAAATAGATAAAAGATGAAAATAAAATAATCACCCAACAGTTAGACTCTTCCCCTGTGTAAAACCACAAAACCCTTGACCTTCAAATGCCTTCTGGACACCGTCCTGCCTTCTCTGTTCACCAGCCACACACACACACCCCCATACACACACGTGCCCTCTTGCTGTCCTAATTTCTCTCCTTGAATTCTTGAACCAATCTTGATGAGGCTGCCACCTCCATCACTGCCCCAGAACAAATCTTAAGATCACCAATGACAACCCCGAGATCAAGAGTCAGGTATTCTACCGACTGAGCCAGCCAGGCGCCCCAGTTGGCCTCTTTCCAGACTCTGCAGCATGGGACACTGCGGGTCACTCCCACCTTCTGGAAAACTTGGTTACTGATCACTTCTGGCCTATAGGATGACTTACTGTGGATTAGGGAAACCCACCGCTCTGGGCAGAGGCAGCTCCATGAGCATCCAGCTGCAGGGTGGAGGGAGGCAGGCGCCTTCACCTGGAGCCTTTATGCAGTGCGCAGACCGCACAACAGTACAGGGCTGTTCTGCAGGGCTAGAGGCTGAGGAGCCACATGACCATGAGAATTCAGAAGCACAGAACAGGGAACTGCAGCAGACCCCAGAAAAGCTAGCTGGGAATGGGACAAGGTCCCTGGAGGAAAGGAGCCGAATGGAGAAGGAGAGGGGCGTGCCCTGCACTGGGGTAGAAGCTTTCCACTGATCTCTCACCAGGAATCTCACCCAGTGCTTATGTGAGAGCATATTCTTATTTTTAGGAAATACACACTGAGGTATTTTGGCCTCATGAGGCTCACGATGTATGAGATTTAGTCTCAAATGATTCAGATCCATGTACACGTATATACGTAGGGCAGGAGAGCGACAGCACTCGGGGCAAGCGGGACGGCGGGTGGTCTGGGGTCTGAGCTACGTGGGTAGCAGTGTCTTCTTCCTGTCACGTGCAAGTTTCCTCTTCAGTTCAAGTGATTTCCATCGAAAATGCTATTTTAAAGTGGAAGCTAAAGGCAAAACCATGGAGACAGTAAAAAATCGGTGGTTGCTAGGATTTGGGGAAAAGGGAGGGAAGAAGAGGAGGTTTTAGGGCAGTGAAGCTACCCTGTGATACCGTAGTGATGGCGGCATGACCTTGCACACTCAGCCAGACCCACAGAGTGAGCGACACCGAGTGAATCCCACCGTCAGCCGTGGGCTCCGTGTGCCGATGGCCGTCAACGCAGGTTCTCGCCCTGCAACAGGTGCACGGCTCCGGTGGGGGTGCTGACAGCGGGGGAGGCTGTGGGGGGGGGGAGGGGAAGCAAGGGTGTATGGGAGCTCTCTGAACATTCCCCTCAATTGTGCTGTGATCCTAAAACTGTCCTAAAATATCATCTTTAAAATAAGAGAGCAGCAGCCGCTGAGCCGGTACGACACCCAGCTGACAGTCTGAAAAGCCCATCCTCATGAAACCCGGGGCAGTGGTCCAGCACTTGCTCTCGCCGTCCCACACCAGCAGATCAGCTTCTCGGGGGCCCAGGTGCTCCCTGACAAACTGCACCGGGGGCCTCCCCCAGCGTGGGGGTCCCCGGGCCGGGGTTGTGTGGTGGGGAGGCACTGTGATGGGCAGGAACGCCTAGGCAGGTGGGAGCTGTGTGCAGGGAGCCAAAGCCGGCGGTGCTGTGCCCACATCACATTGGGAAAGCTGCTGTTGCACGCGGGGTGCTCCAGAAAAACCGGGTTCTGAGCCCCGGCGGAGACCCCCCACCCCCTCCCAGACCCAAACCTTGGACTTGCTTGCTCACGGGCATCTGCAGGTCAAGCCAATCAGCCCCCAGGACAGCATCTCCTGACCTGAGCAAGGAGGACAGCCTGGCTCCACCTCCCAAAGAAAGATCCAGAAGATGGCAGGAGGGGTGTCTGGGCCAGGACAAGGGCCAAGCCCATGTCACGTGAGCTGTGCCCAGAGCAGGCTCAAGGCTCCCAGACTGCCCTTCAGAGCCAGTGCCCTGCCCCCTGGCAGGCTGCGCTGGTGACCCCGATGGGCCGTTCTTCCCAGGTGTGGCGGGCCTGGGCAGTCTCGAGGCGCTCGGGCAAAGAGACAAACCCACGGGGAGAAGCAACAGGCGCAGGACCCGCCCTGCGCCCCACACAATCACAACCACCTCGCTTCCCTCCGCCCCCCAGTTCCGAGGGCTCCGTGTTGAACAGGGACTTCCAAAGGATGTAGTTTTCCAACTAACGTTTTATTTCAAGGTGTATAAATATCACGGCATTGGCCAAAGTTTGGACTCTGCGCTTCAAACATATTCACCAAAACGATCAACTGATTTCACCATTCACATTTCTGCTTAGAGAAATATTCCAAAGAAAACAAGCCTCCATAAGCAATGCTTGCCAAAAATATTGTTTCCTAATATCTTTGTCTCCCGCACAATAGGCTCAGCAGAGAGCCGGTGGAAGGATCTTTGCGCGAGAGAAGATGGCCAGGCCCAGCAAGCTTTAGGGCCTCTTATTTTTACAGAGAGCACGTGCATGATGCCCCAAGCCTAAAACCCAGAAATGAAAAAATTCAGAAGGCATTGCTCTGAAGTTCTGTCCTCCTTCGGGCTTTCCCGGGAAGCACAACAAGGTTTCAGAGACGTTAGGACTGTGAACCTGAGCTTTCAACCCTTTAGAAGGAGACCTTGTTTTGCGTTGTCTGGTTTTCTCTTTAAGATGGTTTATGAGAAACATGTACATATGATGAAATTCACCCTCATTTGGCAACACCAACAACTATCAAATTATTGTTGTACACCTGAAATTAATACAACGTCCGGTGTCAATTACACCTCCAAAAATGTCATCCCTTTAGGTGTGCAGCCCCCGAGTGCGGGCAAAGCAGGCAGCCCGTTACCACCAGCACCCTTCTCCCCAAAAGCTCCCACGTGTCCCTGTGCTGCCGATCGCCTCCCCCCACGCTCAGCGCCCCTGACTTCTGCGCCTTTCATTCCGCGTCCTCCAGAATGTCGTCTGAGCAGAATCACACAGTACGGCGCATTCAGCGTCCGGCTTCTCGCGCTTAGCCTAATGCTTCGAGGCGAGCCACTGTTTATTTGCTGAGCAGCGTTCCGTTGCACGGGTGTGTCACTCCTTCATCCACGCACCCGCTGATGGCCATTTGGGTTGTGTCCAGTCTGGGCGACAAAGCTGCTAGACGTTTTCTTTCCTCTTGGGCGAATACCTAGCTGTGACACTTCAGGTGGCAGCAGAGTGGTCTGTCCTCCCTGTGGCTGCACCATCCATAGCCGGGGGGCAGGAGCCCCTGAGCTCCGCACCCCGGCCGGCGTTCGCTATGGTTGGTAGGTTGAGTGTCAGTCGTTGTAACAGGTGGGTGCCGGAATCTCACCACCGTTTTAATATCCGTCTCCCTAGTGACTAGCGGTGCTGGGCACCGTTTCGTGTGTTTACTGGGGTCTGCATCGCTCCTTTGGTGAAGGGTCTGCTCAGCCCATGTTTAGAAACGGGGGCTCTGCGTTTCCTTATCCCAGCTGCTACTGTGTGGCGGGTCGGGGCGCGACAAACAGGGGAGGCATCTCAACGTGTGGGTCTTGGCCATTTTCCTTCATGGGACCTCTCATGATGCCCTGGAGGGCCCTGCGTTCTCAGGACACACGTGGCGTCCTGAGAAGTCATCCTCAAGGACAAGATCCCTGCACTTGGAACATGTGGGTGAGGTGGGAGGTAGGTGACATCTTCTCTTCGACACCATGGGGAAGGTTTGGTACAGCCTCTCCGATTCTGTATTTGCAAGCTCTCCTGAGTGGACGAGAAGATGTGGTGACCGTGCACCTGGCACATTTAGAATCTTCCAGAAGCTGAAGCCTGCCTGGTGCTGGGCCCTCGGGGTGGCCAGATTTTCGTCGGTCTTAACCAAGTTCTTACAGCCATGAAGGCAACTGGGGCCATGTGGCAAGGCCACCCCTAGGCGCTGGACGGGAGGGGCAGGGCTGGAGCCAGAATGGACTGTGGCAGGCCTCTGGAACCACCTACAGGCTCCCAGCGTGAAAGCAAGCCACCTCACAGCTCCTGGGCTCCCGTCCACATTCGCTGCACCTGCCACCCTCTGCCAAGACGTCTTTTCTCCATGCCCAGTCTGCATGACCTCCTAGCATCAGCCCGTCGCGACCCCCAGGTTCCTCCCACCCCCTACACTGTTCAACACCCTGCAACACATGGGACAGCCCCCCACATCCAGGAAGGACCCGGCCCCCAGCGTCAACAGCACGGGCACTTTCTGCTTCGGGTCCACTGGGCCCTCCGCTCAATGATGGACGTGTGTCATTAACACGGTGGCATTTTAGGTCACTGCCATGCTTAAAACTGCAATGTTATCATTAATTCCATTTTATTTTTATCCTCATCAAGGAAAAAGTAAGGAAAAGGGCGAAGACAACTGGAGAAGGCACGAATAATGTGTATGTGCCCAATAACTTGGACGTAAATGGGACTGAAGACGGGAGCACGTCTCTGACAGATTTACAACTCTCGCATCAAAGGCTGGAGAGCTCCTGTGGGGTGCACGGTTGCCCAGTCTTTTAATTTTTTTTTAAGATTTCATTTATTTATTTGAGAGAGAGGCAGAGATAGTGAGAGCGAGCATGAGTGGGGAGGAGAGGGAGAAGCAGGCTCCCTGCCTGCCGCGGGGCTCCGTCCCAGGACTGGGACCGTGACCTGAGCTGAAAGCAGATGCTGAACCAACTGAGCCACCCAGCGCCCCTTGGTTGCCCAGTCTTAAAGTCTGTGAAACTCATGAATAATTATCTTTAATGGTAAGGTCCATTTATCCTCATTTTCACATTGTTTTAATTGGCAGGCTTAGAAAAACTGTTTTATTTTTTTAAATAAAAGTAAATTAAAAACTTGAGTAGCCATATGCGATAGCTAATTTTCCATGTGATGTATCACATACAATTTTGTATGTGATGGTCATCTTGGCTAGGCTATGTGTGGCCCCCAGCTTTTGGTCAAATGTTTTTCTAGATGTTTCTGTGAAGGCATGTTTGAGATGCCATTAACATTTAATCAGTGGACTTTGAAGGGAGCAGATTGCCCTCCATAATGTGGGTGGGCCTCATTCAATCAGTTGAAAGCCTTAAAGACACAGACTGGCTTCTCCAGAAGGAAGAGGAAGAAAGACACTTCAGGCTCGAACAGCAGCTCTTTCCTGGGTCCCCTGTCTGCTGGCTCACCCTAAAGATGTTGGACTTGCCAGCCCCCATAATTGTATAAGGTAATTCCTTAAAACAAGTGCTTCTCTCTCCCCCCCCCCATAAACGCATATGTATATGTGTGTAAGTGTATACACACACACACACACACATCCTGTTGGTTACGTTTCTCTGGATTCTCTGGAGAATCCTAATAGACTATATGCATAATTTTTCATATAAAGTGGCATTTATTTGAGATTTTAAAATGACCAACACTTCATTACTCACATAACTTTGGCTATTTTTCCTTCACAAAGATTTTGAATTGCATCAATCCCTGGGTCCCCCCCCCCCCCCGCACATGGGTAGCATGTGTAACCAGCGCTGGGGAGTATGTCCAAAGAACAATGTTGAGAATGGCTGTCCTGTCCACCCATAGCAGGGGATCAGTAACCACGGAGGCTCCGGCCAGTTCCACCGCTCACGAGAAATAAACAGAAGCTCAAGTCATGTGCGTCTCCCTCCTGGGTATGGGGAGAAGGGTGCAATAAACCACCCCTGATACGGAGTGAAAATGGGAGGTTTTGAGAAGAAAAAAGCTCGGAACAAGTTCAAGCCAGAGCTGGAGCTGGGCCGGCAGCTGGAAAGCGGGGCGAGACACAGGGCAAACAGTACCCCCTTGCTCCATGTCACCAACAGTCCGAGGAGATGATGGTGGGCGAGGCCCGAGTCCTTATCCCCCACTGTACCTTTCACGGGTCCTCGAATGCAAAAGAACGCTGGAAGTATTTGTTGAAAGAACACACAAATGAGTGAACCCCGTAAAGTCAGAATAAAGCCAGTCCCACTGTTTGTACACATGGCCGCGATCCCTTCGCTCCCCCCACTGGTAAAGAAGCCTCCCGCGGTGGCCGGCTGTCATGCTGGTTTGTGGAAGACGGGTTTTAAAAATCTGTGATCCCAAGCGTCTGAAATGAAAATACCTCCCCCACGATTTTTACAAGTTTTCATAAGAGGCCTTGTCACGGCTTGATTGCCTCCCCCAAAAAGACATGTTGAGGTCCTAAGTCAGGTGCCCGGGGAGTGGGACCTTCCTTGGAACAGGGTCTTCGCAGATGTGATCACGTTAAGATGTATTTGGGACTCATAGCCTCAAGGTGTGAGGGAACGAAGCTCTGTTGGTTAAGCCGTCTGCTCTGTGGTGCCACAGATGTGAAACAGAGACATAAGGACAAGAACATGTCTGTGACCGGAGAGCATGCACTCACGCTGGACACAACGGAATCTTCTCTTCTGAAACACGCCACCTTCCACGCACAGCTAGTCGGCCCAGGGCGCTTCCACCATGCGGCCGCCCATCCGCGGTCTGATACAGCCACTCGTTGACTCCGCCCTTCGACGACCCAGGAGGGAACCCAGGCACAGAGAGGCTAGATAAGTCACTGTGGGTCACACAGCTCATCACAGACGGGGTCGAGATCTAACTCAGTTTGGACTCAGAACCTCCTTCTTAAGCACTAAGCGGTACAGCCTGAATCAATTTCCTGGGCCTAGTGTAAGGAATGACCACAAGCCAGGCGGCTTAGAACCACGGAGACGTAGTCTCTCACAGTCCTGGAGGCCAGAAGTCCAAAGTCAAGGGGCCAGCAGGACCGTGCTGCCTCGGAAGACTCAAGGAAGAATCCTCTGTGTCTTTCTCAGCTTCCAGCGGCTGGCGGTGATCTCTGGCTTTCCTGGGCTCGTGGCCACCCACTGCAGTCTCTGTCCCTGTCATCACGTGGCCCTCTCTCCCTGTGTGTCTGTGTTGTCCCCTCCCAGGGACACCAGTTACTGGATTGTGGGCCCGCCCTACGCCAGCGTGACCCCATGGTAACTTGATCACATCTGCAAAGAGCCCGTTTGCAAATCAGGTCCCATTTACAGGTTCAGAGGGTTAGGAAGTCGACCTCTTTTGGGGCCACAATTCAACCCACTCCAGGGCGCAAACCTGTCCTTGGGAATGCTGTGTCCTCGGGGGTGCCAAGAGCGGTCCCCCAGGGCTCCCCCAGGGCCAAGCTGGGGACCGCTGGCCTGGGGACCTGAGAAAGCTGCCTGCGAGGACGTGCAATGGGAACAAAGATCTCTGGTGACCTGGGACCTCAGGGAAAAGGCCTCTGCACCGGCTGGGTGCAGCTTCTCTGCCAGCAGCTGAGCCTCTGTGTCTAGAAGCATCCTCTCCGCTGCTCCGGTGTCTGTAGGAGGCTCCAGGGTTACTCCTGATGAGGCTGTCTGCCGCCCAGCACAATGCGAGCACTAGAAAGTGAGCCGGCTCTGTCAAGGGAGACAGCGGTTCACTCACCTGACAGGGGCTCGGTGAGCACCTGCTGAGTGCCGGTCACCACGCAGGACCGTGCAATGACCGTACCGCTCAGCTCCCGGCCATTCCCTCCTCCCAGCCCAGCCTTCAACCCTGACAGCTTCCTGCCCAGAGCAGTCCCACCCGCCCTCGGCTGCCCAGTACCTGTGGCCAGACTCCTGTCCTGCACCACATCTCTGACCACACAGCCCGCCCCTCCTGGCCCTGCCCACAGCCGCCACAGCTTGCGTGGGTCTCCCAGGTGGAACACAGACCCATGCCGCCCTGCCCATCTTCCTCTCCACCCCATGTCCCAATCCTCCTCCTCCTGGTTCTTCCTCCCCCATCCGGACACTTGGCCGGCATGGAGCCCCGCTGCGCCCAGGCACCTTGCTAACCCCTGGGGCTGCAGGCAGGAAGAGGCGTGAGACAGTGAGGGTACCTGTCATCGCATGAGTCTAAGGGCTGTCCCAGGAATGCACGGGAATCCCAAAGGAACAGCAGGGAAAACCTCTATAGCTCTGCCTGCGGAGATCAGGGAGGGCTCCCCAGAGGAGGTGATGCCCAGTCTGCGTTGAAGGAAGAGAAGGCGCTAGCTAAGCCAAAGTGGGAGAGGACGTTCCCGGTAGAATGAGGTGAGGAGAGGGGAGATGTGCGGGTTATCTAGCTGCAGTTAGCTCTACCTGGTGGCAACGGGCCTGCCTGGAGGCCTTGGGGGGAGCTGGAGACAGGCCTGAGCTGCAGCAGCCCCGCCCTGCATGTCCCACTGAGGCTGGAGTGACGCCAGGACACAGGGACGTTCCCAGCACCCACTGCCCACATTCCACGCAGTCCCTGTAGGTTCTACTCCAAGGCTTCTGGTTCAGGACTGTTGGGTCCCAGGCGCTCCTCTTCCCCCTCAGACAGCTCCTCTGCGGGGATCCACCTCCAAAGTCCTCGTGGGGTCACCGCAGGTGGACCGTGAGCTCAGGTCACGGGGCCGTCCCGTGCAGGCTGGACCCCCGCAGACTAAGCCTGTGCCAGCTGATCCCACGTGGAGATGGGGAGGCAGGGGCACTGGGACAGGCTGCCTGGCAACACCAGGCCCTCCCCCACCCCAGCCGGACCTGGCGGTGCCCGTTGTGACATAGCCTTTGCTCCCACCTCCGGCCGACAACTGCACTTTGTTGTAATAATGCACTGGCCCTGGGTCCCCTTTCTCCCGATGGCTGATGACCCTGGAAGGTCTCCATCCCTTGAGAGCCAGCCCTCAGTCCCAGGGTTCTGGACCTTGGCTCCCGCCTCCTTGGCTGCCTCACGCACGGCGCTAAGTCACATCCTCCTGGCCACCAGCCCACACTGCTGCTTCCCTCTTGCAGGCTTGGCTCGGCCATCTCGTTCTCTGACTGCATCTGGCCTCAAACCCGGGGGCCTCCCCAGATGCTGGTGCTTGCACACGCGTCCTTGACTTTCCAGAATGCTCAGGCCTTCACATGGCTGATAAACGTCACATTCCCCAAAGTGCCTCTCCCGGACTCCTGCTTGCAGGGAAGCTGCCGCCAAGCCCCCGGAACTCGCGTGGCCAAGGCCAGGGACGAACAAGGCCTCCTTAGTGTGTGTGTAATATCACTGACCCCCTTCCCAACCAAGACAAAGCTGCCTACTGGCCAGAACGTGCCAGGCCCATTTGGGAGTGTTCCTTCCAGAGCTGCCTCGTGAGGCCAGAGCCGTGGTGGGGACAGAGGGGTGGGCCGTGTGCAGTGGAGAGAACAGCTCCCACCAGCGCAGGAGGAAGGGGAAGCGGCTCAAGGGCCTTCTCAGGCAGGGCCCCAGGTACACCTGCTCCCAGGCCCGAACAGGTCCCAGGCTCCTCCCTCCCTCTCTGACCCACAAAGGAAGGTGGACACAAAAGGAACTCCAAGGGAAAGGAGCCAGAGACCCAAGGAAAAGGCCAACCAATGAGTCCAGGTTGACAAGAAGTGGCTTATTAAGGGGACTCGTGGACAAGAAGTGTGGCCGGGTGGGTGGCACTAAAAGAGTAGGTCTCTGCCACCCCACTTCCCTCGAGACCCTCCTCTGTGGCCTCAGTAGCCTACAGGCTGAGGATTGAGAAGACCTCGGGGAGTAGCTGTGTTATGCCCCCAGAATGGATCGGGGTGTGGTTAGACAAAAGGCAAGGGGCAGGCGTGTGTGCTCAAGAAGCCTTCACGCCACAGTAGTCATCACCATGGATCGTCCCAATCCAGTGAGTCCTTGTCCTAGAATCTCCCTGTGGATACCTGCGTGACCCGCGCCCACCCCCACTACCACCGCTCTCATTGCTCACTGCCACGCCCCCTCCTCTTCCCTCCACTCCGATCCCACAGTGCCCCCCCAGCTCAGTGTCTCCTCCACCAGCTCAGTGTCCCCCCAGCTCAGTGTCCCCTCCTCCAGCACAGTGTCCCCCCAGCTTGTCCCCCACAGTACAGTGTCCCCCCCAGCACAGTATCCCACTCTACCAGCACAGTGTCTCCTCCTCCAGCATTGTCCCCACAGCAGTGTCCCCCCCAGCAGTGTCCCCCACAGTACACAGCCACCCCAGTACAGGGTCCCCCGGCACAGTGGGCCCCAGCACAGTGTCCCCTCCTCCAGCAGTGTCCCCCCCAGCAATGTCCCCCACAGTACACAGCCACCCCAGTACAGGGCCCACCCAGCACAGTGGCCCCCAGCACAGTGTCCCCCATAGTACACAGCCCCCCCCGCAGCACAGTGCCCCCTCCAGCACAGTGTCCATAGCACAGTTTCTGCAGCCTGAGGCCCCCCCCCCGACAGTGGCCCCCAGCACAGTAGCCCCTGCAGCACAGTGCTGCCCACCACGGCACGTGTATGAGAAATGCTTCTTGAACACCTGATAGAACTGTTGACCAAGCAGAAGGTGACAGATGTCACTTTTGCTCATAACCCACCAGCTATAACTGGTCACGGGGGTCCCAGCTAATTGTGGGGCACTGGGGGTGGGGCAGGCAAGACCCGTAGTCTTTTGAGTGCGGGGCTGTGTAGGCGCCCAGCACAGGCAGCCCCAAGAGGCGCCCACTTTGGCCCGAAGATTATTTTTAGTTGAAAGCTATCAAAACCCAGCAGATTCAGGAAGAGCTCTTCACCTCCCCCTCAACTGCCTGGATTTACATTGGAAAGGAGAGCCTGTACCCGCAAGGGAGCTATTAACAGAGATTCCTCTTTGCCTAAGGAACTGATCTGCATAACACGGCAACCTTTGTTTTCCAAATACCTCCCCTCACCAGCCTGCAAATAGCCTTCCTCCCCACTTTACCCCCAGACCCACCCTCTTCTGAGCTCAGGACGTCCTATAGATGTAGGAAAGATGTTAGGGTTCGGTGCCGACCACCAAGGAAGAATTCTTGAGATGTCTTCAGTGCAAAAAGGTGATTTTATTAAAGCACGGGGACAGGACCTGTGGGCAGAAAGAGCTGCACCCGGGTCATGAGAAGTGGCCCATTATATACCCTCAAGTCGGGAGGGCGTCAGGGAGAGCGTGAGTCTCTAAGGAGTTTTGGAAGCAAGCTTTCCAGGACCTTAAGGGGGCTAGCTATTGTTGGGAAAAGGTTATTTATTACTGTAATTAGTCATGAGACCCTTCAGATGTATATCAGTGGGTCATATGCTTGGGGGATGATTGCCAACACGTATCTTACAGGGTAGAGATAAAGGAAGTTTGCAAAGGAATTTTTATATGTTAGAGTAGACTTACAGGGTTCTGGGGGTTGGGCTAAGACTGCCTTTTGCCCTTTAGTAAAGTAATAACATCCCGGCAGCTGAGTTCTAGGCAAAGGTCACTCTGCCTCTTTCAAGGACTTGTCACTGGACTGTAAGTAGTAAGGAGATGGCATTTTTTCTTTTGACTTTGTTTCCCACATCACTGTTGGCCTCCTGCTGCCTGACAGTCTTTGGAATGTCCATGTTTGCGTAGATTCCCCATATGCACCAAACTAAATTTGATTTTCTCCAGTTAGTCTGTCTCATGTCGATTTGATTCTTAGTCCAGCTACAAGGACCTTGAAGGGCAGAGTAAATTTCTTCCTCTTCAGCAGGTGGAAGGGAAGGAGACTCAGAGGGGAAGCGCAGCTCTGCTTCTCTATAAAAGGAGAATCGCGCTCAGTTCACAAACACCAGTGGAGCCCTGACCTGACCATGTGCCCACCTGCCTGCTGTCTTGGAACTGAGAAATGAGGTCGGTGACAGAGACATGGGCTCTGCCCCTGCAGGGTGAAGTCCGGTGTGTAGACCAACACACTCCCATCCAACCTTTAGGAGATGCATGTCCCAGGCCTCCAGGGGTTGCTGAGAAGCTGAAAGAGGGCTGGGCTGCCTCCATTCTGACCTCAAACTCTCTAGATGGGTTCTACTTCCCGCGGGTCTCTGGGCTCAGGCGGAAGACCCTGAGGGCAAAGCATCCCCTGATGGGAACCGAAACTACCCCCTCAAGCGATAAGGACTGCCCTGAGTCAGGGAGACCCGCCTGTGATTGACCCCAAGACAATGAACGCTTTGACCTTTGCTGCCCACCTGCAAGGACCCACCCACCTTTGTCTCACTTTCCCTTCCATAAACCTGGAAGTATTTTCAGCACTTCGGAGACGGGCTTTGAGACACCCGTCTACCGTCTTCACAGCGTTGGCCTCACTGAAATAAATCCCTTTCTTTCTTTCGTTGCCACTCATTTCTCTGCCTTTGGGGTTTTGTCAGGGGCAAGTGGCCGAGCCTGGTCTGTTTGGGACCCTCAGAGCCAGGTGCTCATGCGTCCCACGCCAGCTACGAAGCAACACCCAACCTGGCCTTTGAAAAATGAGGACTAGGGTCCTCCAGCTAGCTTCTCTGGGGTAAGTCGACGCTGCCCTCACAGAGCCTGACGGCCAGGCCCGCCTCAGGCACCATGAGATCCTTCGCAGAGTTCTCATTCTTCCGCGTAAAAACATCCGGGTCGTTAGTATACTGCAAAACTCTAGAAGGTAATTTAGAATTTCCTGGTTATCAGTAAGTCTGTATTTTTCCCCTGCTCAGTTTCGTAATTGCCTTAATTCAGTAAGACGTTCGCTACAAACACAACGTGGAGATGTTCGGCGAGCCAGGGTCAAGGTGAGCTCGGGGAAGCGTGAGAGGAGCCTTTCCTGTGGGCACTGCTGCCCCGCTGCCCCTGCTGCTGAGTCTACACCAAGATGCCCCCTCGAGCCGGGCAGCCCGGCTCCGTCCCGGCCGGCCCACGCCACCAACCTCCCCTCCGACTCTGCAACGGGCTCCCTAACGCAGCTTTGCTCAGAACACGTTTTGGAACTTTCCATCTTGCCCAAATTTAACATCTCCTTAATTAGCAACCTTTCCCAGCATCCTATTTTTAAACTATTATAGATGTGCGTGGAATTTCTTCACATCTTTCTGTTTGCACCAATGTTCACTTTCCCTGGCTTTCATACTGCCATAGTCATGTTCAGAAGTGACCAGATGAGAGGTTGGATCAAGTTCTTTCTGGCAGAGGTCCTATCACATGAGGGATTGTCTGAATTTTATGACCTTTTCTGTTCATCCGCACAGTATTTTCAGCTCATATGCAGTATCATCCCAGACAGCATCTCTCCAGTGCTTGTGGTTTATTCTGTCCATCTCACAGTTTCCAGACCCGATTATTTGTTTCTCTGGTTATTTTCTCTCTGATTATTTTTCAATTGCAAAGTGGTTATTGAAGCAAGGGGTAGAAATAACGATCTGGTTGAACGCCTACTCTGCGTCCGGGAGTGCTAAGCACTTGGCCTTTACCTCGCTTGAGCCTCACGCGGGACCTGCACAGAGTGGGAATTCCCAAGGCGCTCGTTACGGGCAAGGAGCCTGCCGGTTACGGAGGTATGCAACCGGGCCGAGGTCACCCCGTCACTAAGTTGAAGAGCTGATGGCCGTTGAACCCAGGACAGACAACCCCCACTGTCCTGCTCTCAGCATCGAATATTCTGCCTCCCGGTGCCCACCTTTACAAAACGCAAAAAATGAACGCCATCTGTATTTGTGTGTCTGTGTCTCAGCAGACCAGTCGTGCGCAGCAAAACCACGACAGCTCACGTTCTCGTTCACTGCCACTCACGCACTTTCTCGGTTTATCCTTCTTAACTTCAGAATTCAACCACAGTTTCTCAGGCAAGGCGTTTCCGTCTGGATTAACGTTCTCCAACAATAGCTCCACTTTGCTCTGTGACATTTCATTCTTATATTTGGTGACGGATCACTGGTATAATTTTTGCTTATTGTCTCTTTACGTTGTTGTCCGTATTTGGCCCCGTTTAAAACATTATCTGAGCAATGCTATCCTGAAGGTTCGTTCACACCTGCTAAAACATTTGGCTTTTACTAACACACTATCGTCTTGCTGGCCACTTAGATTTTTTTGCTGCCTGAGCTTAAGGTAGGCCACTCACCTACTGGCCAGTGAAAGCAGGGAGGGTCCCGGTGGACAGCAAGATGGAGTCTCTCCTGTCAAGCAGTCCGGGGGTCCTGCAGCTACAAGATATCACCAGGACCAGCGCAGAACTAACAAGCAGCAGGAACTGCAGGTCTGCAGGGAACCAAAACCCATTAAATCCCTTTGTAGAGGGGAGGATCTGGGGCACCCCGGGGGGCTCAGTCGGTTGACTGACTGACTCTTGATTTCGGCTCAGGTCAAGAGCTCAGGGTCATGAGACCGAGCACCGAGTCAGACTCCGCACTGGGCGTGGAGCCCACTTATGCTTAAGACTCTCTCCTCCTCCCTCGGCACCGTTCCCTCTCTCCCCCTCTCTAAACAACAGGGAGGGGGAGGATTTGGGCAGCAAACGGTCAGGCTCCTCAGATACTGACCCTGCATATCTGACCCCTTCAAACAGGCAGCTCTGCCCGACTGATCTCCAAGAGGAACCGAGATCCCTCCCTGCTGGAACATAACAGCAGTAATGTCCCCGACGGACAGAGGCCATATCTCGCGCGCCCACAGACTGACTTTGCCTTTGGTTCGTTAACTTCCTACATCCTTCTGTTATCTCGTTTGTTGTGTGGTGTGTCTTCTGTCCTGCTCTGTGTGCCGTGTAAGAAGCCAAGTTAATCACGTGGTGAATTGTTATTGAGTTCGGAAGCCTGAACCTGCTTCATAATTGTGACTAAGTTTGCTTTATGATTGAATAAAGCAGAACATTGTGGAAAGACACAACTTGTGTGTGCGCTTTCATAGCACGCTCGTGACAGTCCCTTTCCTGCTTCCTTTATTTTTTTAAGATTTTATTTTTGTTAATATTTTATGTATTTATTTGAGAAAGAGAGCATGAGCAAGAGAGCACAAACAGGGAGAGCAGCAGAGGGAGAGGGAGAAGCAGGCTCCCCACTGAGCAGGGAGCCCGAACCAGGGCTCCATCCCAGGACCCTGGGATCATGACCTGAGCCGAAGGCAGCTGCTTAACCGACTGAGCTACCCAGGCGGCCCCCTTTCCTGCTTCCTTTTAATACAGAATTCTGATGCACTAACTTCCAGGAGAAAGAGCACAACGCTTAATTTTAGAATAATTGTTACCCTGCTGAGAATACCGTGGTACTGTCGTATTACCTTGATAGCGGTGCCATCGTGATGAAACCAATCACTCCAGCCCATTGATCGAACACAAGGGAGGAACTGGAAAGGAAGTCAGATTTAACCATGGCCTCCCTATCCCATACTCCACACGTCTTACCTTCTAAATTTAGTTGATTTTTAGAAGTCAAAATCCTTGGGAATATTTTCAAGCAATATTTGAAAATTCTAGGCTTATTATAGCCAATGATAAGTCAGATGGGTTAAATATGCAGACTTGGCAAGAGCTCAGATGACATCATGACGGTTCTTGGTCACTGGTCATGACCACCCATCAATTTTCAAAGTGTTAGAACCCTGATGATAATCTGCCTACCTGAGAAAGAAAGAACCCTTAAAAGGAACAGGGCATCTATTTTTAGAAGTAGCAACTTCACAGGTATCAGGGAACCAGACAGTGGACCAAATCAATTGAGTCACATTTAAGGCGGGGGGGGGGGGTTAGGAAGGAGGCTGCTCTCTAATGGAGAAAACAGATTAAAACGCTTGACCCAGTTTTTATGAGAGTGCTTCACAAGCAAACTTCTAGTTCCATAGTGTTTTTCCCAAGTCTAGTTTTAAAATCGATATTTTAACATAATTTTGGGGGAAATATTTACTAAGATGTTTCAACGTGTCAGATTTCTGAAAGAGCAAAACATGCCAACTATCCAAACGAATCTTGGAAATGATTTTAGCGCAATAAGTACTTTTCAAATCAAGTTTAAATGCACGTTCATATTTCTTTTTTCGGTAGAGTGATTCATGTTCTGGACCAGGGTCAACAAGGCTGACTCTTACCAAAAGAGAAGGAGTAAAGCTCTAAAGTCTCCAAGATTTGAAAAACACAAACAAACAAACAGAAAACCCCAATCACATCTCTATTTTTTTCAAAAAGAGTTTCAGGGTGAGATTAATGGAGTCAGCGTTGTAACCATCTATTCATGGTAGGCACAGAACCACAGTGAAGCTTCATGTGAAATTGGGCAAACGTGCTCGGCTGTCTTGAAATGTCCTGGTAAGAAACGACGTCGTTTTGCTTGTAGATACCCCGAACCAGCTGCTGCTTGGAACGGGCTGCCCAGCCTCATGCCCTTTGGTGAGTTCATCGTTTCCTCTCACCACACAGTGTCTCCATCTAGAAATCCAGAATGACTGTCAGCTTCCTCGAGCCTGTCCCGGAACCAGCGCAGTCAGTGTCCGGGGTAAAGCTGGGTCCTCCTGTGGTGTGGCCCTTGCATGGGAAGGGGGTTACTGCTTGATCCCAGGGCTCATCCCACGGCACCGGGAGGACAGAGGCTGGCATGGCCACCTCCACCCTCGGGCCCACCGCACATCTGGGTCCCTGGGAGAGGCAGAACCGCGTCCCCTCCCCGTCCTGAGCGTGCAAGAGGCCTGTAGCGTTCACCACTTGGACTGAAGTTTCCTGTCCGTTTCCCCAGAGAGGATGCCAGTTCCTCGAGGGCAGGGAGCGTCCAGCATTCATCTTTGCAGTGCCAAAGCCTGGGCCATGACAGGCACATACAGCATAATGCTGAAGGCAGGGCAGGGGACTAGGAGAGCTGGCTGAGATTCGGACCTCACCCACACCCCACACTCCCATTCTTTACAGAGTACATAGCTCATCAAACACAAGCCACGGAGTATGAATCCCTCCACCTTCTGCCACCTTGTCCCCATCTGTACACACCTTCTCCCCTCCCCCACCCAACAGAATCATCTAACAGAAGCCCCTGGCTCTGGATTCACCCCTTCCACTTAGGAGAAAAAGAGGATAAAGGGCTGACCAGCCAACGAGCTCCACCCTAAACATCTGGAACGGTTTCAGAGCTGCTTATTGGAAAGGTCTTGGACTTCACTGTCAGACCCAGATCCAACCCCTTTCCTCCACCTCCTGGCCTTACGAGCCTCACTTTCCTGGGGTGGGGGGCTTTATCATTCCTAGAGAGTGGGGTGGCTGTGCAGGTCAGAGCACAGCGGAGGGCAGACATTAGTTCAAGAGAAGCTGTCATTCTTCGCCCCAGTGTGAGGCTTTGGGGATACAGACCTATCTTTATTTACCAAAAATTCCCATGGTGCAGATCGTAAAGCACCTGTTTCCTCACCTTGTTTCCTGATGGCAATTTGTGGAACAGCACATAAGAAATCCCGTCTAAATCAGTTTTCTTATTGTATGCAGTTCACAGTCAAATGCCCAGAATGACTACTGGCGTTACACACACGTACACACCCACAGTCCTCCTCCAATCTTGCTTAAGGCAAAGGGTTGCCAGAAACTGGTGTGAAGGAGTTGATGCAGTCCGGTTCCTATCAGTGACAGCTGTCTGCTGGGTTGGAGGAGCTTGACGCGTCTTTGGTCTTCAAGGACCAGCGTGGTGCGGAGAGAGAGGACAAGGCAACCAGGCCCTTCTGGGAGAGGCAAGCAGGCAGCAGCCTGGTGCTTCTGGTTGGGGCGGAACTTCTCATTTCGTGATAATGTTTAAAGACAAGGCTTCTCAACTGTGAGCACCCAGTGCGATGGACACTAAACCCGGCCCAATTTCCACCCTGTTGACAAGACAGCTGCGGCCCACTCCAGTCCTGAGCCCCCTTGAGCCTATGATGTGGTGTCAGCAGGCAAGGGGCTGTCATAAACCAGTTACCCAGCCATCGGACACCTCACCACTTCCCAGTCCCATTCTCTTTGCTCTTCTTTCTCTGTCATGTGCTTTTCGGAGAGCTTCCCCTGTTGCCAACATGGATCCGGAATCCTCACCTGTAGTAGGCAGACTGAGGATCTCCAAGGTCTCCTCCGAAGATACCAGTTCAGGTCCTAATCCCTGGAACCTGTCATTCGAGCTTCTCTGGAAAAAGGGTCTTTGCAGATGTCATTAAGTTAAAGACGCTGAGATGGGGAGTTCGTTCTTGATTACTCGAGCGGGCCCTGCATGCCACTGCGAGTGTCCTCATAAGAGAGAGATGCGACATGCAGAGAAGGCCATGTGACTGCAGAGGCAGCCAGTGGGGGGATGTGGCCACAGCCAAGGAATTTCAGTAGCCACCAGAAGCTGGAAGAGGCACTCGGTTTCAGCCCAGTGGTACCGATTTGGGACTTGTGGCCCCCAGAACCATGTAACAATAAATGTCCACTGTTTTGAGCCACCAAGATTGTGGTAACTTGTTACAGCAGCAATAGCAAATGAATATATCTCTCTACTCCAGCCTAATTTTTTAAAGGGACAGCTACTCAGCCTGCAGTTGGGGCAGAGCGGGACGTCTAGATGCACGCTCAAAATGAAACGATGGTTAAGACGATCACAGCTGATTGAAACTTCCCGCTGCTAAACAGGTAGAGCCTTATGCTTTTAAACCCACACAGGCCTCCCTCCCCCCGTTTATGAAAGGGCTGTGTTTATTTGGTACCAGAAATGCAAAGAAACCAAGTTATAGTCTTACTGATTACTAATGCCACAGAAGCAGACACCCCTGGAACACAGTTTCTGGCTATTGGGAGCAGATGGCCCGGGTCACAGCCCTAGCAATGGGCCCCAAACTCCAAGAACACACAGGTTCATAGACACAGTCTCTGCATCAGAGGAGCCCATGGGCTCGGGTGGAAGCTGGCCTGCAAGCAGCCACCAACGGGAGACTAGATGCGACAGCAGAGCAGCTGGGGCACAGAGGCAGCGGGCTGGCTCTTAGAGGAGAAATGGGATCTGCCGGCAGACAGAGCAGGGAAAAGGCATCCCCAGAAGGACCTGAACCAGCCGTGCGTGGCCGGGGCAGTTGGCCAAGCGGAGGAACAGAGAGAAGCCACCTCTGGAGGCCGTGCCTGCACTGGAGCTGCACCCACCAGGTCTGCATTTAGAGAGAGACATGGGACTAAAATGGACTGGCCTGGGAAGGGAGGGAGCAAATCTGGAGCAAGACACAGGTGCAGCAGCCACAGTGACTGGCCAGAGACCCTCGAGGGCAGGAGCAGCACCGGGAGGGCCGGGGAGGACAGACCCAAGGAGCATCCAAGAGCCCACTGGCAGGACTGGGTGATGGCCGAATGCAGAAACTGAGACAGAAGGGTCTAAAACAACCCCCAAGTTTCTGGCAGCTTGGGTGGCAGGCCAGACAGCAGGACAAGGATAGGGAAGGGTGAACAGGTTTAAGGTAGGAGAGAAAGCCAATAGGAAGTTCGGCTGTGAGCTTGCTGAGTGGAACGGCTGTGGGTTATCCAGATGGCAACGTCTGAGAAGCAGCTGGTTATAGAGACGATGAGAACTCTGTACAAATAAATACACAGGCACGGGGCGCTAGCAATCCTGTTGGGTTGCACCCATGCATGGCCAGGCACTGTGCTAGGCTCTGGGCAAGCTGAGGTGGAGACCACTGGGGGCTGGGAGGGTCCTGGCAGGCAAACCCAAGACAATATGCCCAAGTGTCAGAACAAGCTACATGAGGTGCTGTGGGAGCACAGCAGGGAGCGCCACACCCAGAATGAGGCTGAGAAGGTGAGGGAGGAGATGGTGGAATCCCCCCCCCGGGGGGGGGGGAGAGGGGGACCAGTAACATGAGCGGGCGGGGGGAGGGGCGGGGATAAAACAAAGTCAGAGGTAGTGGTGTGGAAGGGGAGAGGACAACACACAAGACAGAGGCAAGAGACAGAACGCGACCTGTTTGGGGGACAGGCTGGGGGCAGAGATGGGATTATAGGGGGGTTGGGTCATCAGTCTGCTGGGTCACATCACATACATGGAGTCAGAATGTTAGCCTTAGAGCAACTGGGAGCCATCAAAAACCTAAGCACGGGAGTGGCATGATACCTTAGCTTTTTAAAAGGATCACTTGGACTGCAAAGTAGGGGTGGATTAAAAGGGAAAAATCGGGAAGCTGGGAGAGCAGTCAGGAAGCTATTGGGGTAGAAAGTGGTTATAGTGTCAGAGAAACGTTCAGGAGGTAGAGAGACCAGATTTGGTGACAGGCTGCGCACTGGACCTGAGGAGGGAGCAGACACGGTGCCCAAGTTCTGGGCTCAGCCACCTGGGCTGATGTTCCCGGACAGATGGGACTGCAGGGAGTAAGTGTAACGACAGGGCCCAGTTCAGAGCCTCAGGAGACCCAAAGTGTGAGGCCGGACATGGGCAGAGGAGCTGGCAAAGGAGGCGATCAGAAGGTCAGATAAGAGGTAGAGAACCCAGGGGAACAAGGCATCAGTGAAACTAGCAGGTTTAGACCACAAACCCAAGAGGTCAACTGAAAGCCTGAGGTTTCTGCTGGATCTGTGGGTCAGGTACGGTTCAGTGACGTGGCGAGGTCAAAAGCCTGATGACATGGCCTAAAGTGGAGACACTAACATATGTCTTCCCGAGTCAGCTAGAAAAGGAAGGCAAGCTGGGAGAGATGGCTTTTGGCATTTGGTATAGAAGTTAACTGGAAAAACCTGGCTTCTATCTCTGGCTCTTACCACAGCTGGTACTGGTTCCCCACCTGCAAAATGGGGATAACAATGTGTGCTGGCCCAGACTAATCCCAAGGGATCCTAAAACTCATGGCCCTCTGAAAGACTTAAAATCATCTTTGTAGTCTCCCTTCTTTTAAGTACAAAGCCACTTTTTTGCTCTACTACTATTCAGTTCAAAATAGAAACACACACCTTAAAGTCAACAGCTGTAAGAGAAAATTTTCAGGTGCAACGTTCTTCCTTTGAAATTAGGAGTCCTCTTAAAATTAGTGAAACTAAAACAATTGGCAATAAAACTGTTATATCGGAACAAGCGAATTTTTATCAACCTAATGTGAGATTATTTGTTACACATGCTCCTCAAACATTTCATGAATTATTTTTATTTATTTTTTTAAAAGATTTTATTTATTTATTCGACAGAGACAGAGACAGCCAGCGAGAGAGGGAACACAAGCAGGGGGAGTGGGAGAGGAAGAAGCAGGCTCATAGCGGAAGAGCCTGATGTGGGGCTGGATCCCACAACGCTGGGATCACGCCCTGAGCCGAAGGCAGACGCTTAACCGCTGTGCCACCCAGGCACCCCCATTTCATGAATTATTTTAATCAGGGTCATGTGCATAAACTCAAGTTTTAAAAAATTAAATTAGGGGTGCCTGGCAGGCTGAGTGGGTAGAGCCTGTGACTCTTGATCTCAGGGTTGTGAGTTCTAGCTCCAGGTTGGGTGTGGAGATTACTTAAAAATAATAAGTAAACAAAAACAAAGTTAAAAATTACACTAAAAAATTAACAGACATTTTAAAAGTATTAACCACGACTTAAAACCTGACCTAAAATCATTGCTTTAGAAGGCAACCCGCTCCCCCTAGCAATCCCCTCCGCTCTGGCTCTGGGGTACACATCGAGATGTTATGTGTAGCTGGTCTTCACAGTCCGTGTTTACAGTCTGACGTTTGTCCTAACACAGTTCTGGTCCTGAGCTTCCTAATCAGTGAGCTTGTATTCACGCCAAGAGCGCGAGCGGTCTGAGAGCCATCAGACAAGTGACATCGGAGAAAGTTAGGTGCCGCCGGTCGCCGAAGGCGGACCGAAGGTGCAGGCTGCGTGCGGCCGCGCGGTGACCGGAGCCGCCACCCCGACCTGCTCACGCACACGACGGGCCGTGAGCCCTGTCTCCCCTGCTCGCTCTCCGGGGTCCTTCCAGAGCGGCCCTTGCGGCGGGTAGACATGCGGGCGCGGGAGGTCAGTTCTGCAAGACCCGCACCCCGTGCACCCTCGGCGCAGGTCGGCGAGCGCCCCGAAGGGGACGCCCCGTGCCCACGTTCCCCGACGGAGGGACGGCCCCCGAGGGGCGTGCGGGGGGACCGCCGGGTCGCGCGGGCCGGGAGCGGCGGACGACCGCGCAAAGCAGTCCCACTCCACCCCCGCCGCCGCCTCACGGCCGCCCGCAGGAGACCAGAGAACCGTCTAGGGCCGGAGAGACCCCCGGCCAGGGGGCGCCGCGACGGCGCGAGGCGACGGCGGGGGGCGGGCGCCCGGAGGACGCGGGCCCACGCGGACGCCGGGCGGAAGGCGCGCGCGGAGCGCGGAAGGACGCGGACTGCGGCGGCGCTCCCTTCAGGCCCGCCCTCGCCCGCCCCCGGCGCGGCGCACCTCCCTCGCCCCGCCCCCCGGCGCCCGGGGCCCAATCACAGCGCCGCGCACGTGACGAGCGCTGCCTGCGATGACCTCATCCCTGGTGTGGGATGACGTCAAATTCAAGATGGATGGAATCACAGCGGCAGCGGCGGCTGCGGCGCGCGCGAGCCGAGTGTGAGCGGAAAGGGGCCCGGCGTCTGCCTCGGGGCTGGAGACCGGTGAGTAACTGTCACGCCCCTCGCCCTAGGAGAACTGCGGGGCCCCGTGGGAGGCCACAGCCTCCTCGCAAAACGCGGCCTTTCCTGACGTAACTCTGAGGTGATTTCTCTCTTTTTTCTCTCCACCAGCGGGTTGCGGGCTCCGAGAGCTTCTGCGCGTGCGCGGGGTCCGGGCTCTCACCGAGCATGCCCCAGGCTCCCACGTAGCCGATTGTGCCTTCACGCTGCGCATGCTCTTTGCCCGCACTTGGCCTCGCCCTCGCCAGTGCGCACGCTCCATCCCCGGCTAGTCTTCCCTCACCCGGCCAGGTGCCCCCTGGGCCGGACGCCCCGGTCTCGGCGCGCGTAACTGCGCCGAGCGGTTAGGACGCCTTCCGGCCTCGGGCGCGTGCTCCGGTCCGGTGCAGGCGTGGGGTCGCTCCGGGGACAGGGTGGGATACGCGGAAGCTGCGGGGCGGCAGTGACCCCGCACCTGCCGCAGCCTGCGCCCCGTGGCCCCTCGGTGCCGCCCGGCGGCCGCAGGCGAAACCCGTCCACAGCACAAGTTGACTCTGTGGAGCGGGCTCCGCCCCCGCCCGCCTCCCTGGCCGGCCCTCTGCGGGACGCGTGGCCTCCGGAGCGCGCTCCTTTTCCTCCAGAACCCCCGGAGGACTCGGTTTTCGGACTCCCCGCCGCTGGCCGCAGGCCTCTGTGCGGGGCTGTGGACGGTTCCCCACTGGGAATCTGCGGCCGGAGGCGCTGGGGAAGGGGGTGGGTCGGGACCAGCGGCTCTGGGCACCCCCGCTCAGAGACCTCAGCCGGCGGGAGTCCCCGGCTTCTTTTCATGGGTTGTCTGATCGCCCATACCGCTTATCTCGAGTTCAGTAGCGGCCTGTGAAGGACCGCAGCCTAGGGGAGCCTCTCGGCGCTAGCCCTGCACCTCGGTTGCTATGCCCTGCAAACGCAGGGCTCGTGCCTCGGGAGAATGCCACTTGAGCAGCACGTGTGGGGGTGGGGTGGTTTCAGAGACCGGTTCTCCCTCGGGAATGCCAGACAGTGGTCCAGCGGGGCAAAGGTTCATCAGACCCCGCACAGTGTAGCATCCCGGGGTCTTTTAGTGCGGGAGCTACCAGCTCTGCCCACCTCTGGCATCAGAGGGCATCAGCGTATTACAGCATAGTCCAGTGATTGTTCATAATGATGACCCTGAGTCATCAACAAGGAGCCTGCATTGTGGTCTGTGCACCTTGTTCAGGGGGACAAAGTGGGCTAATCGATTTTGAATTTCTCATTGACAGTTATTCTTAAATCCTTTCTCCCCTCTGATGCTTGGAGTAAATCCTTCATCCACCTCTAATGTCCAATTGTCATTACTTCTAAATTTAAGTATTCCTAAATATTGGTGATAAAAAGAAAGTAGAAATTTGGGGTATTGGTTTGCTTATTAATTCATTCAATACTATTGGACGTGGAGTGAAAAGGAGATAAGTCCTGTCTTCAAGGAACCTAACAGTTCATGGCAAGGGATGCTGGGTGTGTGACCAAAGACTGGTTATTGGGAGTCTCTAGGTGAGCAGGAGATGACTGAAGGAACAATTCTAGTTGTCCCAGAGCCAATAAGGATAGGAGAGCTGATTCTAGAGCTGTTTATAAGTGAGGTTTGCCAGGTTGTGCGATGGGCTGGAGAGGAAAGAGGTTTCCGGTTTGGGAGAGCTGGTGGTTGGCAGCACACCTAACCAAATAAGGAATGTGTGAGGACAAGCAGATGTGGGGTAGGGGCGAGGGAAGTGGGCCCTAAGTGCTGCGCTGGGCATGTGAAGTTTGCTGTGATGGAAATGTTCAGGCACCTGCCATCCCAAGGAGAAGTCTAAGCAGAGATACACATCTAGGAGTCCTCCAGTAGACCTGTAAGCCACAAGAGCTCACACAGAGAGCAGAGCTGCCACATGCTGAGCTCTTAACAGATGCTGGAGCAGTAAAGGTGAGCAGGTGCAGGTCTTGAACCTTGAGCGTAATGGTTTCTCTCTTTACCCAGCAGACACTTGCCAGGCCTGTGCTAAGCATTGGGGATACACAGACGAAAATAAGCATTCTTCCTTTTGAGGGCTCTCACGAGGGAGGTAGATAGAAAAGCAGGTCACTCAAAATAGTTGTGCTGTTACTGCAGACAGGTGGATGGAATATTGTGGTAGTTCAGATAGGACTGAGCCATTGGCTGGGGTCGCAGTAACCAGAGTGTTGCAGAGACGGTGACATCTGAGCAAGGGAAGGTAAGAAAGGTATGTCTGGTAGTGGACATCGATGTACAGCTTTGTAGGGTAGATGGCAAGAAGTGTCCAGAGAGGGCAGAAAGCTAAATTATGACCAGACTATGAAGAGGCTTGTATGCCAGTCTGTATGTAGAGTTTGGATTTTATCCAGGAAGTGATAGAAAAATCAATATACAATGCTAAAAGGCAGTGATGGGACCAGCTTTACTTTAGGAAAACAAACGAAAGACATGATTTCTAGTCCTGCATATAATTGGATTATCAGGCTGCAGAAAAATCAACAAATATTTATTGTTGTGCAAGATATCAGGTTGGACCTTGTGAAGAGTGTCAGAAGATATTAAGTAGATTGTTAGTCCTCACACAGCTCACAGTTCTGTTGGGGAGACAAACAATATCTGGCAGCAAATAGACATGTGAACAGTGCCAGTCTGTCTCTGTGATACCAGAGTTGAAAGGTGCTTCCTCATTATAAACTGAAGGAATCAGGGAATGTCTGTTGGTTAGTTAGGGCTGCCAGAACAAAGCAGCGCAGACTGGGGGGCTTACCAGAAATGTATTTCCTCCTGGAGCCTAGAAGTCCAGGGTCAGGGTGTGGGCAGCGTTGGTTTCTCCTGAGGCCTGTCTCCTTGGCACGTAGAGGACCGTCTTTCCTGTCGTCATGTGCTCGTCCCTTTGTGTGCTGGTGTCCTTATCTCCTTCTCTGACACCAGTCAGATTGGATTAGGGCCCACCTTAAAGTCTTCATTAAAACTTGATGATACCTTTAAAGATTCTGTCTAAATATGCTTGCATCCTTTCTTTCTTTTAAGATTTTATTTATTTATTTGAGATGGAGAGAAAGAGCGCATGTGTGTGCACAAGTAGGGAGGAGGGGTAGAGGCAGAGGGAGAAGTGGGCTCCCTGGAGCCCAGTGTGGGGCTCCATCCCAGGACCCCGAACCCATGACCCCATCCAAAGGCAGACACTTAACCTACTAAGCCACCCAGGAGCCCCTAAATATGCTTGCATTCTGAGGTGCCGGGGCAGGGGTGGTTAGGGCTTCAGCATGTGATGGAGCAGGGAGAGGGGGACACAGTCCAGCCGGTGGCAGAAGGCTTTATGGAGGGACTGGACTTGAGCTGAGAGCTTTGAAGGATGATGAGTGTTCAGCTGAGTGGAGTCCTGGAGAAGGGTAGATGAGGTCTTGGACATTCAAGATCTTGTAGTGGGAGAAGCGGGACACTGGGGTTGTGTCTCAGACACAGCATCTGAAGCAGGAAGTCATCACAAGGGAATAGCGAAGGGAAAGAAAATTTAAAAAGTAGTTCGTGACCAGATTCACAGAAGTGTAGAGTCTATGTTTTGAAATTTTGCATTTTAACCTAACAGAGAACCATGTTTTCATTATTATTTCTTTTCAGCCTGCTTTTAGCACTCAGCTAAAATATCACATTGAACCATTTCCTAAGCACTCTCTCCAAACCCCTAGTTTCTCCACCCGGTTATAGCACCCTGTTTATTTCCATAGTACAGCCTGAAGCTACCTTTTTCATTTGATTTCTTGTTCATTATCTCATTTACCCCACCAGAATTTGGGGGCCTTGTCTGTTTTGTGCATCCCTGTATTTCAGGCATGTCTAACCATGCCTTACACATAGTAAGAGCTCAATAAATAAGTTGAATTCATGATAGTATTCCCTAGTGTGTATGTCCAATGAATGCTTGAAGCTTTGTTTTAGGAAGCCCTGTCTAGCAGCAGGATTGTAAAGGATGGACTTGGAGAGCGTGGCAGGAAGAATGAGTAACACTTGGAAATATAATCAGTTAGGGTCCTTTAATAACAAGAACAGAAACAGGCTAGCTTGAATAGAACAAGGAATTTATTGTAGAGACACAGGGCTGCTCCTGAGGGTTAAGGAAAAGCTAGAGAATTGGGCCAGGAAGTACGGAAACCAAGGTAACTGGCAGGAATCAGTATAGTGGGCACCAGCCAACTGCATTTTTGGGCCCATCTTCTGGGGAGAGAGTTTGCGGTCTGCGTGGCTTTGGTTGTGTGCCTGCCCCTAAGCTATCAGAGAGTGGCTCCGACTCCTGGGACAGGGGGTGGTTCTTCCGGAGCCAAACAAGAGCCGCCGCTTTGTGAAGGGCCCAAGCTATGTTACAACAGAGCACACCCCGAAACTAAAGTCATCCCTAATCTGGAGAGACTGAAAATGGGGTGAGACTGGACCCAAAGGGGTGACACTCCTTCCCTGGAGGGAGCTGATTGAGGAAGGCTGGCTTTGAAATCTGAGAAGCCTTAGATGATTTCTGCATGTCTGCGTTGTTACTAAGTGATGGATAAAACCTACCTCAGGGCACTTCTTGTCTCCTTCGAATAATGAAATCAAGTGGAGTGTCAGGCCTTGATCCAGACGGGAAGGTGTGGGGCTGGTGGTATGTGTATGCTCCGAAGTCACATGTAAGGTGCTTTGTTTTTCTGACGAGATACTTGCTTTGTGATAAGTGTTCCTCCTTTTTATGGGTGTAATGATTGGGACTATGAAAGCAGCCCCCAATATTCCAAAGGATCATGTGTGCAGAGTTCGGTTTTAGGTTAATGTTTTGGATATAAGACGTTTTCCTGTGGAAGTGGTACCAAGGGTTTTATGGGCCAGTCTTGGAGCAAGTTTGAATTGTAATGTGTACCTTAGCTCTGACACCAGCCGAGTTTTAGTCTCCAAAACTTGAAAGTCAGTGAGGTTATCTTGGTTTCTTCCCGTCTCCCTTTCTGGGCCCCTCATTCACCTCTTGGTGCCCTTTTATCCCCAGTGCTTAGCTGTGCTTTGCTTTTTTCTGCGCATGTCTCAGAATGCTCTGTATTCCAGAATTGTTTGCCTTCCCTCCATCCCCTTAAAAATCTTAACTCCTTGATCTAATGTTGGTATAAAAAGGAAAGTATTTGCATTGAATTAATTTCTATTAAGACACGAATCCCTGCTTCTGTTGGCATGTAGTTCCTGAGGAATTTGAGATGTTGGTATAAAATAATTTTCTGCGGTTCAGTTGTGAAGGGCTTTGTGGCCATGCTAGGGGATTGGAACTTGAGGCCAGTGTAAGCCTTTAGTAGGAGTTTTTAAGCCTGGCACAATCAGATGTGTGTTTCTGAAAAGTTTCTGTAGTAGAAATGTGAAGAGTGGAATCTTTGCTATTACAGTAGCGGAGTGAGCGGTGAGTCCCAAGTCTTCCCTGATGACCCACTGTGCACTCACCCACCCTCCCACCACTCAGCCAAATTAACTGCTGCCGGAAATCAGTATTCTCCTAGCATTGTCTGTATCTTTCATCCTATTTGATTTTTATATGTCTCTGTCCTACCACGGGAATGTGTGCGGCTGGACAACAGGGAGCTGGCCAGCTCACTCCTCTCCCATCACCGGCATCTCTTATGATTTATAACATTTGGGGCCATAACATTCAGGAGAGGAAGAGAGGAAGGACATAGAATGCATGCTTGCCGTATAGGAAGCGCTACATACACGAGGAGCTGGTGAACACCATGCGTCTTGTTCTTCATAAAAATCCTATGTGGTAAGTGGGGTTAGCTGCATCTAACAGGTTAAGGACACTATGACTCAGAAGGGTCAAGTGATCTTTACCAGCTTACATACCAAGTAGGTGACAGAGCCAGGACTGGAGACCAATATTGATTTGAAGGTCTTTTCCATGGAGCTGTGAGTTCCATGAATTGTTAACTGTAAAGATTCTCATTTTGAAATTTCAGGAAACAGCATGAAATAGGAACAATTCAGGCAGAGTTTGGGAAGATCTGTGTGTGCGAGGATCCAGGCGGTAGCACGCCAGCCCCATTTCAGAGTCTGTCTTTCCTGGGGGATTTCCGCTGAGCTCTTTCTGTCCATCGTAAACGGCTCTTCGGTCCACATTTCACCCACTTTCCTCTTCAGAGCGCCAAGACTTCTCACTATGACTACAGTGATAGCAGGAGCTCTGCCCCGATGAGTCAGGTGGAGATGAGCAATGGAAAAGGAGTGGGGGGCAGACCCGGGGGCAACGCGCAGTTCCGTGTGAGAGCTTTTCAGTGTGTGATGCACGGTTTTCTGTAAGTCAGAGGTCCTGGTTAATTCATCATTAAAACGTAGGTAAGAAGTCGGAGTTTGATGAGCCAGCGGATTTGTGGAGGAAGAGGTACCTTTGGCAACAAAGTCAGTCTTACCTGAGGGCTGGGGAGCAGGAAGAACAAAGGGGGTGGGCACTCAGTCCGCACATCCCGGCGCCCCCAGGGGTCCCACTGGGTTAGCTCATGAAATGCAGTGGTTGTGACTTCCACCCCCTTTCGGCCTACGTCCTTAGTGGAGCATTTTATATTTTTAGTTAAGTCCTTAAGCTCAATAAATACACCTACTGTCCTTAAAACACAAAATTCCAAAACGTCAGTTGTTTGCAGCTAGACCAGGAAAGGGCCCGTGATGTTTGAGTTTCATAATGAAAAAGGTAAAAGCAGGGGCTTCAGGCGGAGGGTGGGTGAGGAGTCTGCATGCCCCGCGTTGCTTTCCTGTCACTCCAGACATCTCTGGACTTTGTCCCGGGCTGCCCGAGAGGCTAGAGGAGGTCCTTCTCCTCTTCGGGTCTTGGAGTGGCCTTAGCTTTGCCCTTGGGGCCCTCCTGCGTCCGTCCCCTCCACAGCCTCATCACCTGCCCTCCCCTGCACTCAGCCTGTGCTCCCGCCAGCCACTCCGCCTCGGCTCTGTGCCATCCGACACTGCTCTTGTCCTTGGAATGCCCTTCACCCTTCCTTCCTGACTCCTGCTCTTTCAGAAGCATTGTCTGTAGAGTGCCTCCCCTGACGTGCCTTTCAGCTGCCCCTGATGCCACCACCTGCACGTGCCCTGTCCGGGGCTCCGCTCGCTGTCACGTGCTGACCAATTGACCTGTCCCATTCCCACTGCACAGGTCTCAGAGCTGTGAGACAGGCCTGTGCTTGTCGGGCTTCTATCCTCCGTGTCCTGCCAGGCATCGGGCGGGCCGTGAGAAGTGTGGAAGGGGGTGGCTGAGTCCAGGCTCTGGGCCCCGACTCCCAGGTCTCCCCGCTGCTGGCCGGCGGTGTGACCTTGGGCCCAGTGTGCGCTCTCCCAGTGCCTCCATCTCCTCATTTGTGAAACAGGCGTGTGGACAATGCCCAGCTCCGATGTTCCTGTGCGGATTGAAGCAGGGAACTGGAGACAGCGTGGTGTGGGGGTTCGAGAGCGGCCCCTGCAGCCACAGCCCGTGGTGTGAGTCCTGCTCTACCGCTTGCACTTGGTGGGACCTTGAGCAGGTCCTTGACCTCTGTGCCTGTGTGTCTCATCTCAGATAATCACGGTACCTGCCTGCTAGGGTTGCTGTACAACTCCGTGAGGGTGTGAAAGTGTGGGCAGTAGTACGTGGTAGAGGAGGCGCTCACGGGGCAGCTGTTGCGTGTGCAGTTGACGCCAGAGCGAGCGGGCGGGCGGGACTGTGGCGTCGCCCGCACCCGCATATCCAGAATTTGACGTGCTTGGCCCCTTTCCAAGCAGGCAGTCTCACTGATGACTCTAAATGGAGGGGATCCCACATGAATCGCTTTAAGCAGTTTTCGAGGACAGTGACTCTTTCTCATATAACCCACCTCTGAGTGACTTACCCTAATTCCAAAATGTCTTCATTCAAAGAGTATGGGAACCTGTGGCTTAAGGGATTAGAAGTAGTGATTTAGAACAAAGGCAGGGTTCATGGTAAGTTGAAGAAAGCAAAAGAAGGAAACTTTTCTGAACCATGTTGGTTTTCGTATATGGCCGTAGAGTGCAGACGGTGTGTGCGGTTGCGTTTGTTTCGTGCCCAAGGACATGGAAATTCTCACTTGGTTTAGTCCTCATGCACTCCCTTAGCCCACACCTGTGCTTTCAGGTGCCCTGGGTGTCTTTGTTTGGACCCCCCAGAGCAGACCCTGAGCCACAGAGTCAGAGTAGGTGTTTATTTGGGAAGTGATCCCAGGAAGCACAGGAAAGGTGGGTAGGGAGAGTGAAGCAAGAAGGGGTGCCCGTGAACGGTACATTAATGAATAGATGCCTGCTCACATTTAGAATATCAAACGGAATTCCTGAAAAATGTCTGAACCAGTTTTTCCATCAAACTTCATTTCAAGTAAGGCCATCCTTCCAGCTGTTGTGGTACAATTCTTGGAGCTGTCTTTAACTCCTCACCTTCTTATCCGCTATGGTCAGTCCATTAGAAATCCAAGTAACTGCCTTTCCCTCAACTGCCACCTTGGGCCGGGCACTGTCGAGTCTCACGCGGATTATTGCCGTAGACGCTAGCTGGTCTGGGCCACAGTCCTGTCTCCACTGTTCCGTTGCTGTAGGCTCCTAGCTGGTCTCCCAGCTTCCACCTTTCCTGCCTGTTATCCATTCTCAACAGCGGAGCCAGAGTGATCCTTTTGAAACATAATTCAAAGGATGACATAATTCAATGTCATCTTTCTGTCTGAATCTTCCAGCGACTGCCCTCGTCACTTCTGGTGGAAAGCTCAGTTTTCCTGCTGTGTTTCCGCAGCTCCCTGCTCCAGTCCTGCTGTGACTTGGGCTCTTCCCTCTGCTTGCAGAGCTCGTCGCTCATCAGTGATTCTTACGGCTCCCTGCCTTCAGACCTTCTCAAGTAGCATTTTGTTGAGCGAGCGAACGAGTGAGTGACTTGTGAAGTTTGTGGTGTGTCGTAGGTGCAGATACTGTGTTCGCATTTACGTCTCACCGTAGCTTTGTGTGGTAGCTGCTGTTAGCCCTGTTCTGCAGTGGGGGGAAACTGAGCCTCAGAGGTTGACTAGCCCACAGTGTTGACTTTCCAACCGTCTTGACCCCGGCTCACAGGATGGATGTGTTGTGTGTGCCCACATGTGTGGACATGTGCATATGTAACTGAGACTGACATTTCACAAGGTCTCTGCCTCCCTGTGTTTGAGGCATTCTGATGCAGAAAACTCTGTCTTAGTTTATGATTTTAATTGCTAGTTTCTAATCACTAAATTGATTGTAAGAAACCCTTTTGAAAAATACTTGTCCATGCTTTTAATTTTACATCTGTTGCTTTTTCCTGTGGCAACATCCGAACTAGGTTTTTCAAAAATTATTAGTGTTAAAAATGGCATTGAGTACACAGCTGAGTTGTGGCATTACAAGTTATTTCCTTCTCTGCTGACCTTTGTGAAAGATGATACAGGGGTACATAAATAAATGCATGATTGTTGAGACATGATAGTAGGATTAAGGGAGAAATTAAAATGGCTAATGGAAAAGGAAGGGCAAAGGTCTCTATCAAGCAGTCGCAAATAGAGGAATTAAAATTTGCCACTGATAATGAAATGACGGAAGGTAGGAATGAGCAGAAACTCCATACACTCTGACCAAGGCATGTGTTTGGGGACATCCTCCCTGGAAGCAATAATGTCTCAGAACCCGTTAGATTGAGTCGGCACCATAGCGGGGAATCAGTAATAGGAGAGAAGTTTGTGTACCATGCTTGGTCATTCTAGGTTGGTGGCCCAGCAAACTCTTCTTCGTGGGCTCTTCTGAAGAGTCCGCATGCTGGTTGACCGGCAAAGGCTGATCCTTTGAAACCAGAGGAGAACTTGCCAGCGTCCTGTGCCGAGTTTAGTACATTTACAACCTGCCCTCTAGAGAAAGAGAAAACTGTCACAGTCTTAGTTACTTAGACTCCATTCAAAAATAAATGTCATAAGACATCCATTAAAAAATAAGTGTCGTAACTATTTTATTTTATTGGTTTTTTAGAGGGGTGAGAAGCTGAGGGGTAGAGAGAATCTCAGGCAGGGTGTGGAGCCTGACACAGGGCTCGATCCACGACCCTGAGATCATGACCTGAGCCAAAATCAAGAACTGGACGCGTCATCGACTGAGCCACCCAGGTGCCCCTAAATGTCATAGCTCTTTTAAGGGGGACACTCCAGTCAAACCAGAGATGAGGGGTTGCAGTAACAGGAGCCCAAGTGAGGGGTCAGCTTTGGATAGTGCTGCGTCGTTTCTGTGCTAAGTGGCTTTCCCTTTGTTGAGAGCATGAGTGGCATTAATATGGACCTTTTTCTTTGACTGAATTAAATGTTTGCCTTATATGAGATGCTGGCTCATCCAGCGTTTGCAACAACCCTAAAGGAGGACACAGTTGTCCACCCATTTCACGGGAGGGACCTGGTACTCAGCCAGGAAGGGGGCAGCCTCTCACCCCAGCGCCTCTGCCAGAGCCTGCACCCAGCTCCCAGGCCTTCACATCTCACCTTTAGATTGGGAGAGAATTGCAGTGTGATCTCATTTCAAACCCCTTCATTTACAATTAGTAATAATTACGTTTGGATCAGGCAGCAGTTTCCTCTCTGCTATCATTGAAAATGTGATTTGGTAAGAAAATAGTATTCAGGAGATTGCAAGGTGGTTCGCATAAGAAAGAAACCAAGCTCTTCTGTTGTTCAACATTCTAACCTTTGCTGAACACTGTGATACAGTAGTAATCAGTAAGTGAAATTTTTCTTTCTCTTTCCAGATTTTTCCCTATTTTTAAAGGTCTGGTGAGACCGCCCCCCCTTGCAACCCACTGTTCACAGTTCACATGGTGGATAAGTACATCCAGTGATAAGATTGACTTCCTTTCAGAATCGCAGACTCTGGAGCTTAGATTCTTCATGCTTACGCTCTGAACTAAAAGGGATAGAACCAAGCATCGAATGGATAAGAACCCTAACTGACAAACCTTTCATTTCAGACAGTGCTTCTCTGCATTGCTGCCGAGGCCCCGCAGCCGTATGCTGGATTGAGAATACCCAAGCTGAGTCTTCAGCCCTAGCACCGCTCAGCGGTAGTGACTGACGCTCCGCGAGCCCTGAGACCCACCGGCTGCTGTTTCCCATGTTGTTGAAATAAGATCGTTCGTGCACACCTTTTGTCTGCCTACAGTCTGCTTAGTACTGGTGCCTGTGAAAACACAGCTAGGGCTCCCGGCCCTTGAGGAGCGTTTCGTCCTATGGAGAGCTTTTCACCACATTTTTCACGATCATTGTATACTTTGTCTTTCAGGTAAGTACCCACGATGGAGGGACTGCTGCATTACATCAACCCGGCACATGCCATCTCTCTGCTGAGCGCGCTCAACGAGGAGCGCCTCAAAGGACAGCTGTGTGACGTGCTCCTGATTGTCGGAGACCAGAAATTTCGAGCGCATAAAAATGTCTTGGCCGCCAGCAGTGAATACTTCCAGAGTTTATTCACCAACAAGGAGAATGAGTCACAGACTGTCTTTCAGCTTGACTTTTGTGAACCAGATGCTTTTGATAATGTTTTGAACTACATTTATTCTTCATCTTTATTTGTTGAGAAAAGCAGTCTCGCAGCTGTGCAAGAACTAGGCTATAGCCTTGGGATTTCCTTTCTGACCAACATCGTCTCCAAAACACCTCAGGCCCCCTTTCCAACGTGTCCCAGCAGGAAAAAAATATTCATAGAAGATGATGAAAGCAGTTCTCAGAAGAGAAGCGTCATCGTTTGTCAAAGTAGAAACGAAGCACAGGGAAAAACCGTGAGTCAGAATCAAGCCGACCTAAGCCATACGTCCCGGCCCTCCCCTAGCACTGCAGTCAAGACCAGCACCAGTAAGCCCCACGTTCCTAAACTGGCCGAGCCGCTCCACGGCTTGCCACTAGCCGAAAAGAGCTGGCCGAAAGATGGTTCTGTGGGCTACGCCAAGTCTCTGGAGCACTCTGGGCCCCTGGATGACCTCAGCAGAAGCAGTTTGGTGAAAAGGAATGTACCGCTGCCTTCCAAGCCTCTGCAGGACAGAGAGGCGACGGACGATAAAGCCGGTCTGAGCGGCCAGCTTCCCAAAGGCAAAGCCATAGAGCTGGCTTTGAAGAGACCGCGGCCCCCGGTGTTGACTCTTGGAGGCTCATCGGAGACCCCCTACGTGCTGAAGGAAACTCACAAAGGAGGTGGTCCAGGCGAAGACCGAAACCTGCTGTACTATTCCAAGCTGGGGCTGGTGGTCCCGTCCGGCAGCTCTGGCTCCGGAAAGCCAGGCATCGACAGAAGCGGCCCGCTCGTCAAGAGTCTGCTCAGGCGGTCGCTGTCCATGGACAGCCAGGTGCCCGTCTACTCGCCCTCCATAGATTTGAAGTCTTCCCAGGGGCCCTCTTCAGTGGCCGGCGACATGCCGGGGGGTGTGTTCTGTGCTCTGTCTCAGAAGTCGTCTCTGAAGGAGTGCGGGGAGAAGGCGGCCCTTGATGAGCGGAGCCCCGCGCCCCAGCCCCACCGACTCAGGTCCTTCAGCGCCTCCCAGTCCACAGAGAGGGAGGGAGAGCCTGCCGTGACTGAGGTCCGCATCAAGACGGAGCCCCGCAGCCCACTGTCGGACCCCTCCGACATCATCCGTGTCACCGTGGGAGACACGGCCGCCGCGTCGGCCGCCACCAGAGACCTTTCCCTGAAAACCGAAGATGACCAAAAAGACATGAGCAGGCTCCCGGCAAAAAGGAGGTTCCAGGCGGACCGAAGGCTGCCGTTGAAGAAGGTGAAGGAGGATGAGCACGGGTCTCCGGTGTCCGAAGAGAACTTCGAGGAGGGCTCAAGCCCTCCTCTCCCCGATGCAGAGTTTCCAGATTCTGACTTGAATAAAGATGAATTTGGTGAGTTGGAGGGAACAAGACCAAACAAAAAATTTAAATGCAAACATTGCCTTAAGATCTTTAGATCGACCGCAGGTCTTCACCGGCATATTAACATGTACCATAACCCAGAGAAGCCCTACGCTTGCGACATCTGTCACAAGCGGTTTCACACAAACTTCAAAGTGTGGACGCACTGTCAGACCCAGCACGGCATAGTGAAGAACCCGTCACCAGCCTCTAGTTCACATGCCGTTTTGGATGAGAAATTCCAAAGAAAGCTGATTGACATAGTGCGAGAGAGAGAGATTAAGAAGGCCCTGATCATTAAGCTGAGGCGCAGCAAGCCTGGGTTCCAGGGGCCGAGTAGCTCCCAGGCCCAGGCCATCAAGAGGAACTTGCGGTCGCGAGCCAAAGGAGCGTACATTTGTACTTACTGTGGAAAAGCCTACCGCTTTCTCTCGCAGTTCAAGCAGCACATAAAAATGCACCCGGGAGAAAAGCCCGTTGGCGTCAGTAGAGCTGCTAAGCCCAAAGAGCATGTTTCTCTCGAGAGTCCAGTAGAGAACAAGGAGGTTTACCAGTGCCGCCTCTGTAATGCTAAGCTCTCTTCTCTTCTAGAGCAAGGAAACCACGAGCGATTATGCAGAAACGCAACCGTTTGCCCCTACTGCAGCCTTAGGTTTTTCTCGCCGGAGCTAAAGCAGGAGCACGAGAGCAAGTGTGAGTACAAGAAGCTGACGTGTCTCGAGTGCATGCGCACCTTCAAGTCCTCCTTCAGCATCTGGCGGCACCAGGTGGAAGTCCATAATCAGAACACCATGGCACCGGCCGAAAACCTCTCCTTACCCGTTCTGGACCACAACGGCGACGTGGCCGCTGCTGCCAGGCCCCCGGCCCAGCCCGAGCCTCATAAAGCCAACCACGCAGTCGCCGCCAAAGACGACAACGCGTTCAGTGATTGTTCGGAGCAAGTGAACTTCGATTCGGAAGACTCCTCCTGTCTCCCTGAAGACCTCAGCCTTTCGAAGCAACTGAAGATCCACGTCAAAGAGGAGCCCGCGGAGGAGGCCGAGGAAGAGGCGCCTGAGGCCCGCGCCGCCCCCAAGGACGCCAGCTCCAGCAAGGACACCAGCCTGTGGCCCTGCGAGAAATGTGGCAAGACGTTCACGGCGCACAAGCAGCTGGAGCGGCACCAGGAGCTCCTGTGCTCCGTGAAACCCTTTATCTGCCACGTGTGCAACAAAGCTTTCCGCACCAACTTCCGGCTCTGGAGTCACTTCCAGTCGCACATGTCTCAGGCTACGGAGGACCCGGCGCACAAAGACTCGGAAGCGTGCCCCGTGCCCACAAACTCTCCGTCCCCGCCCCCGCTGCCCCCGCCCCCGCCGCTGCCCAAGATCCAGCCTCTGGAGCCCGACAGCCCCACGGGCTTGGCTGAAAACCCCGCTCCCGCCACGGAGAAACTGTTCGTGCCCCAGGAGTCCGACACGCTTTTTTACCATGCCCCCCCCCTTTCGGCAATCACCTTTAAAAGACAGTTCATGTGTAAACTGTGCCATAGGACATTCAAGACTGCTTTCAGTCTTTGGAGTCACGAGCAAAGCCACAACTGAGAGACCGTCCCTTCTCACCTGTCACGGAAGGGACGGTGGTCTCCAGAGTTCAGCCTACATTGTGAAACGTGCATAAGAAACAAAATATTTTTTAAGAGAGAATAATAAAGGTTGGAAATTGTTATGCTTGAAGAGAAGTTTGAGGTAAATTGATACTAATTAGTAATGTCCTCACTCGACTTAGGAAAACTGAAACCTGTTGTGCTTTGGACCTTACAGTCACGGGAGGGTTTGACTTCATTCATGTCGAAATTTGATCTTGGTTGTTTGCATGGCTCCTCATTCCACGGTGTCAGTATAATCTTTTCCCGGAGGTTGTTTTGGTGTTTTACTGATTTGCAATCAGTAAAATATTATTCAAGTATTTCTTTGGGTTCTCTCAGACCCCTAAGTTCTAGTTCAGTCTCAGCCACATTCTGGAGTCCACAGCGTATCAGGAGGAAGTGGGGTAGTTTGCAGCGTCGACTTAGATCTTAGGATACTTTAGCAATAAAACAATGATAAGCCTCAACTTTAATAAGTTATCCTGACACTTGATAACAATAAATATTGGGTATTTTGTGGTCATGTAGAAATTTTTTTGTATGAAAATTGTGAGAAATTTAAATCAGCAATAGTTATACTTAGATTTTTATAAAATAGCAAAAGCTTGCTCTTGGGTCATTTAATATAACTAGTGATGGAAGATTTTCTGGAAGGCCTCCGAGCCCGTTTACAAAAGCTTCCGTGGCGATAGGCGTTGTGATCGAAACTGCTGTGCGGCGCGGGCCTCAGGTCTCGGCTCTGACCGGCATCGGCAGGACTGGACGTGTTTGGTCTCCTCCGATTCACGCTGCCACCGGTGGGAAATCTGAGTGCGTTTGGGACAGAAAACAAAGGTAGCATAAGGCACTTGGCGTTTTGAATTTAACAGCATTAGTGGAACAGTTAAGGTTGGAACGTACACTTAGGTACCTCGGTCCCACGCCCCCCGGTCAGGACAGCTGCTTAAGTCCCAAGTTAGCATTGACTTCCCAAGGTGGGACACGGGAAGACACGCCGCAGTCCCCACGTGCTCTCAAGAACAGTATTCCTAGCGTACCATTTCCTGCCTCTGTTTCTGTTAGAATTTGTTGGAGTTTATTGTGGTAAGATGTCCTCAGTGCAGTCATTCTGCTTTCACATTTGATAAATCTGTATTAAGGCACTATCAAGGGTCCAGAATTAGTTTTTGCTACCTATTTTGGCCCACAGGGTTTGGGCTGCTTTTTTTTTTTTTTTTTTCTATTTTGTATAAGTTGTCATTAAAAGGCTTTTGTAGGTGTTACCCGAAGCTCAGCGGGTGTTTCTAAAGGGAAAACTTCTATTTCACTCGTATAAGTAAGGGGTTAGGTATGGACAAGTGGAAATATTGCTGAAACTACAAAATCCTTTTAAGGTAGTGCTATGGATGAAGGCTCCCAAGTGTATTAATTTTTTTTTTTTACAAGCTATTCTCTCAAATAAAAATTACTGTGAGTAAGAAATGATTTGCTGAGTACTTCAGCGTGTACCACTGCAGCAGAAAAGAGCTCGGGACTCCTCGGGCTTGTCACCCACATTCCGTACTAGCGGTAGGAAAGACATTCTTAACTTGTTATCGAAACACAAGCATTTTCATAAAATACCAATTGGCTTTGTAGATTGGAGAGATGGCATATGAAATTTTGCCTTTTATTTCTTCATTTGAAAACTATCACAAGTCCCAAAATACTCGAGTGGTCCCTTCCTAATTTTGTTCTTACTTAAATTGGGGGGAGAAAGGAAAATAAAATGAGGTTGCAGTGACTGCTTATTGCCATCTTTATATTTTCTTGAAGAAATCTATGCATTTTAAAGATAAAACTAAAGCGTATGGTGTTCCATGAAACATCAGGGCGGATTATTGTTCATTGAATTAATTCCCTGCATAATGTGCTGTTTCTTACTCCGAACACCTTGGCAGCTGTCACTTCTTCGAACGACAGTCTCCCTCAGAGGAATCCTTGCTTCTGGCACTGAGAGCGTGTGCGGTAATTTCACGGCGCACGTGATCTTGGCATTGTAAATTCAGTATCCCAGGACTTGAACCTTTATGCTACGTTTTTGAAGATTTTTTAATAATGTTAATCAGTAAAAAATATTTTTGATCTAAATATAGGCTTAGTGTATCTGTTAGGTTTTGAAAATTGCCAGTGTTTTGTCTCGTTCGTTCACATTTTTGTCTAGGCCAGGAACGTAAGATTTCAAATAAAATTTTGAACCAAAAACATTTATAATGCAGTTCCGGTTTTTCTATTACTTTTTATACTCTGCCTTCAAAGTGTCAGGCTGAAAGAGTTTATTTTGGTGGTCAAAAAATAAAATATGCTTCCACTCATGTAACTTTTAAATGTCAGGAAGTAAAATAATGAAAGACACACGAATCGCTCCATTTAAGAATGTTAGTCTCGGACCGTGGGCAGACACTCGGTCTGTGAGACAGGTTGGTCTTTCATTGTTAGGACTCCAGCTTGTAAAGGTATTCTCTAAGATGTTTTTCCTGATTAGCACTCATTTTTGAAAATGTAGAAAGCTCACTATTCCTTGTAAGTATTCAGGATGCCTTTTTTTTTTTATGCAGTTGTGGAAAGAATGTAAGATGTTTTAATATATTCTTTGTTAATCCGAGAACTTTCTATTGAATCATTTTCTTGATGTGGGAGAGGGAAGAGAGACACCCTAAAATGTCTTTTTATCAAAGTCAGCAATGGAGGTTACAAGTAGTGTGCATTTTTTATAGTAATATTTCCATGTAACAGAATATTCACCTTTAAAACTAGTTATGGTTAGTGTGCATTTATTGTTCTAGCAAAATCTACAACTAAGAGTTCAACCATGATGTCACTTTTGCATTTGCAGGGGGGCATGAATGTATGTGGTTCTTGGTTTTCTGTTTTGGAGCGGATCGTTAACAGCCTTTTAAAAAATAGGCTGCAGCTCCTGTCCGTCAGGGGTAGTCGTCTCCGCATACAGCGCCCGTTGGCGCTGCCCGGGGGAGAGGCCGCGCGGCAAGCGTAGAGCGTGCCCTTCGTGGTGGCCGGGGGCATCTTCCTCTGCAGGCCAGCGGCCCGTCTGGGGGAGGGAGACACAAGAATCCACTGCGTGTGTGTGTGTGTGTGTGTGTACACAGCCAGAATCTGGAACCTTCGGAATTAAAGACATCTGAGTTTTCGTACCACAAAAGTAATTAGATGTCATGCCAGCCACTTTCTTTAGAAATTGCACTAAATTCACATTGGAATATTACAAGTCCGTTTCGTCAATTTCTGATTTCTCGTGGATGTGTTTTGTAATAATGGTGGAAAGTGTTATTTAAATAATGCTAATACATTTAATAAGTTCTTTAACACTGGCTTTTTTTTTTTTTTTTTAAGTTTAAAACATAGGGTTTTCTTTTGTGGCTTTAGCACTTTAAGAAGTTTTATGTTTCCATCCTTGTTAGTGTGCTCGTTCGGCGCTTCTCCGCGCGTTCTCTTCCACGCGGCGGGGGAGACTGGACGGTCGTGTTTACGTTCCGGAGGGGGTGGACGTGGGTTAGTGTCCGGTTTTTAAGGAATTCCTTTCAGAGACCGTTGTTTGGGAACCAAAGTATTTTACTGTAAATCTTGAAAATAATCTAATTGAGTGCTCTCTAGTCATTTATTAGTGCTGTTTTCAAATTTTCCACAAAGTTATACTTGGTTAATGTTAATTTTCAAAAGGGGTAATTTCTTATTGACATTAATCCAATACTTTAAAAGTTTTCACTGAATAAATCTTACTATTAAACAAATGTGGTTATAAACAAATTGTGTATATTTTGTTGTCAAATGCCTTAGCAGACTAAATCATTGTTCAATTTTATTTAGGAATGAGCTTTTTGGAACTGAAAACTCATGGTAAAATAGGATTTCTGTCTAATGTTAATCCATTGCTTATCTGTATCCAATTCTGTTGTCTGTTTCATTTGCTTAAATCTTGACTAAGAATGATTGGAGTCAATAAATTTGTACTGTATTTTGTTTTGAGTCGTGGTCTCATCGGTATGTTCTGGACGTTGATAACGACGGTTAGTAGCGTATCCATTTCTCAAGTAGAGATGAAGCCGCTCTGGGCGAGTCACGGGAGAAGCCGCCGGAGAGCTGGTGAGGTGGTGTTTCCCCAGCGCGTCCAGCTCGCTTGGAGAACTAGGTTTCAGTGAAGTGTCGGTTACCGGGGCGCCACAAATACGTGACCACTAAAACCTTATATAAGCAACAATCTTTGCCTACCCACCTCTTTTTTTACTTTTCTCATTAGTTTTTAAAATGATCATGGGGGTAAATGCATAGACAAACGTTTAATTACCCCACACTGACATCTGCAAAGCAGTTGATAATCGAGTTTTATTGCATGATTTTCATGGCTTCCAGGTCATCCTAACCAGGTCCTTCTGTGATGCTGGGGTCGGTTGCCTTTTATGTTGCTAGCTTTCCCTGTGAGGGAGGGTCGAGCCGCGGGCATCCCCGATGACCACCACCAGGCCGACCGCAGGCAGGGAAGGAGCTTGTCTCAGGCTCTCCTGCTCTCTGGGTCACCTAGACCCACCTCAGGGGCGTCTGGCTAACGGTTTTGTGATCGCACGGCACCTGAACCAACAGTACATAAGCTGGTTCTGCTCCGCGTTAGCTCTGCTACCCAGTTGGCCACCAAATACTGTTTTATTTACAGTATTTCCTGTGCCCTTTTCTTTGTAGTAATTATAGCCTTTGCGGTCTGGGACTGTGGCGGTCCTGTGGCGTCGTCCCCAGTCTTAGGCACACACTCAGGACAGTAAATGCCTGTGGTGGCCAAACCACGTCGCCAACGTGTAATGTTTCCCCCGGCCAGAGGCCGGATCTCGGCTCTGCTGAGCGCGTGAGCTCTATGATCCCTGACGGTTGAGTGGCAGGAATTGCTCCTACAAGGCGTATGTCTGGAGAGCGAGCCTCCCCGAGCTGTCAGGGGAGCACTTCAAAGCCTGGGGCAGCCCTGCTGTAGCATGAATTAGGATGTCCTGTGATGACATCCTCCGAGGTAGGGTCCCTTGGTCAGTGCGTTGTCGCCACGCAGACCCCTGCATTTTGCCCAGCAGAATGTCTTAGCTCCTTTTACTGGGGTTGGATCATTTCCAGGACACACTTCCTGACCTCTTTGCACCCGCTCCTCACCCCAGCTCAAAGCAGGCGCCTAAGTGTTCCCACAAAACCCTGAAGAGCCCTGTCATCTCCTTGCCACCTTCTGGTTTACCCATATGTATTCTAGGGCAGGGCTGTTCTCAGGTTTGTGTTTCCAAGGCTGGGCAGAGGGAAGGTGCATGTGAAGGCTCTGATAAGTCCAGCGAGGGCATCTTGTCAGACGCTGCAGACAGCCAGCCCCTTCACTCTCAGCTGATATTAGGAGAATCTTGCTCAGTCTCTCTGCATATATCCCCCAGATTCTGATTCAGCTACTCAAAGACCCAGAGCATATTTTAATTTTTATAGTTCCCAGTAAGCCCAAGGAAGAACGGAAAAGCTCAGGTGGCTGTCCTCAGATCGACGAGTTCCTTGCTCTTCGTAAATGCCGCGCACTCTTGTGCTGCCGTAATTGTTTTTGGGTGTGTGGCAGGCCGTGCGTGTCGCTGGCCCTGCCGCAGTGCCCACTAGGTCACCCTGGTGTGGCGGGTTGTCTGGATAAACTCATCTGTCCATCTAAGAACAGGAATAGCTAATGACTAGCTGCTCCTGGTCGGTGGTAGCAAGTACCCTGCGTACTGACCGCACGGGTGAATGCAGGTGTTTGTAAATCGGGGGCAGGCTTGTTTTCCTCCCACACTGTGTCTCGCCGTCCCCCGTGCTCAGATAGCCCAGTCCTCTCGCCTCCCTCAGTTTGGAATATTTCTCGGTGTTCCTTGGACGTTCATAGCCTTGACCGTTTTTGAGGACTGTGGACCAGTTCTTGCAGAGTACCCGTTAACTGGAGTTTGGTGTTTCCTCCCGATCAGACCCCAGTTATGCATTTTTGCACCAGAACATGGCGGGGGTGCTGACGGTTCCATCTGAACCTGTGCGTGGCGGCATGCGCTGCCCGTGGGCCGCCACTGGGGGCGCTCTTCCTGTCATTTGTGCAGGTTTCCCCACCATGTCTTCTCCCCCCTCTGCAGTTAATAAATTTTCTGTGGGGACACATTTTCAGGCTATTTAGAATCCCGTTTTTCATCTCCATTTTTACCCACTGGTTTTAGGATCTGTTGATGGGTTTTGCCTGAATTCCTTATTTTTATAGTTGTTGCCAAATGGAAATTTTCTGATACCTTCATACCTTCTTCATTTATCCACGTGCTCTCTATTGAAAGAAAAAAATCTATTATTCCCATTAATTTGTTCGTTGTTTCTGTGTTGTAGACGCAGGGATTCCTACTCTATTCAAGGGGTTGTAATCAATCACCGTTGTTTTTAAAGTTTCAGTGCTTAGATACCCCAGATTTAGGCAGTGGGAGCTTCGGACTGGCTTCTCTGACCTCTGACATGTCCCCTTCGGTCTTGGAGTATTTTCCTGCTTTCTCACTCAATGAGGTGTTCCAGACTCACCCTGTCCTCTTCCTGCCAGGCGTTTCTCTAAGGATGCTGGTTCCTTTTAATTGAGAATATTGTTTGGAGACTAGGATCTGGGCATTAGGTGTGCTCACTGATGCAAGGTGTGGATGTGCCGGGTCCGTCAGTGGAGGGCTTACAGGGAAAATACACACGCACACATGTGCACACACACAGCGACATCTGGATTTATCTCTGAATCTTCTAGACCTATCTGGATATGTGCAAATCTATGAGTTCACACCGATAGCTTCAATTCCAACCCAATGCCAGATGGTTCATTCCATGGCTCCCCCTTTCCGTATTTATACCTTACCCCCCCATATTTATACCTCACCCCTGATGGTGACAGATGAGGCTCCCATGGCCTCAGTTGCCTTGTGTGTAGCCAACCTCCAGCCCCCTTGCACCTGCCTTCCACACAGAGATTGACCGCCAGCTTCATGGGGATCTACCTAATGGCTTTTTAACAAAGGGAGAAAGGAAAGAGGGGCACCTGGGTGGCACAGCGGTTAGGCGTCTGCCTTCGGCTCAGGGCGTGATCCCGGCGTTCTGGGATCGAGCCCCACATTAGGCTCCTCCGCTATGAGCCTGCTTCTTCCTCTCCCACTCCCCCTGCTTGTGTTCCCTCTCTCGCTGGCTGTCTCTATCTCTGTCAAATAAATAAAATCTTTAAAAAAAAAAAAAGAAAGAAAGGAAAGAAGACAGGGAGGGAGGAAGGGCTGTCTATTTGTCTCTTTTTTCCTTTCAGTTCTACCAATTTTTGCTTCATGTAGTCTAAACACTCTGATGGTAACTGCATACATGTGCAGGATTGATTGACCCCATTATTTTTAAAATGAGCTTCTTTATCTACCATGAAACCTACTTTGTTTTTATTACTATAACTACTTCAGCTCTCTCTTGACAAGTTTTAGCAGGGTCCGTTTTTTTCCATTCTTTTTCCCGTTTGTGTCATTACATCTACTGTGTGTCTTGCAGGCAGCATATATTTGGGTACTGTTTTAGTCCAATCTGACATCCTCTGTCTCTTAGTCAAAGTATTTAGACCATTTACATTTCATATCTTATTATTCATTTTCTACTTATCCTGTCCATTCTGTGGTTGCTGTTTTCTCTTTCTCTTCCTTCTTTTGGATTAACTGAGTTTTGTTTTTCTTTCTTTCTTTTTTTTTCCTAAAGATTTATTTATTTTAGAGAGAGAGTGCAGGCGAGTTGGGGGAAAGCAGAGGGAGAGAGGGAGAGAGAATCCTCAAGCAGACTCCCTGCTGAAGACAGAGGCTGACACAGGGCTTGATTTCATGACCCTGAGACCATGACCTGAGCTGAAATCAAGAGTCAACCACTTAACTAACTGAGCCACCCAGGCACCCCTTGTTTTTCTTTTTTATGATTCCGTTTCTCTCTTTTGTTGGCTTATTAGCTATAACTTTATTATTTGAGTAGTTATGTTACAGTTTATACTATACATCTTCACTTTACAGTCTACCCTCAAGGAATATCAGACCACCTTATGTGTGATGCAAGCATGGATGGCATATGTGTCCTTTTCTCCCCTCCTAGTCTCTGTGCTATGATTGCCAGACACTCACTCCTGTGATTGGATAAGCCCTACAATACATTGTTATTATTTTCACTTTAAATAGTCAACTAAATTTTAAAGAAATCCAATTAATGAGAAACAAAGTGTTTATATTTATCCATGTAAATTTCCATTTCTGGTGCTCTTCCTTTCACCTGCAGATCCACGTTTCCGTATGGTATCATTGTCCTCCGCCTGAAGGATGTGAACATCAGTACTTCCTATAGTGTAGGTCTGCTGGTGCTGAATTCTTTCAGCCTGTGTGTGCTATAAAAGTTTATTTCGGGGGCGCCTCGGTGGCGCAGTCGTTAAGCATCTGCCTTCAGCTCAGGGCGTGATCCCGGCATTATGGGATCGAGCCCCACATCAGGCTCCTCCGCTATGAGTCTGCTTCTTCCTCTCCCACTCCCCCTGCTTGTGTTCCCTCTCTCACTGGCTGTCTGTATCTCTGTTAAATAAATAAATAAAATCTTAAAAAAAAAGAAAAAGTCTTTATTTCGCCAATCTTGAAAGATAGTTTTGCTGGGTATAGAATTCTAGACGGATAGCTTTTTTTCTTTCAGTACTTTAATGATGTTGCTTCACTGTTTTAGCTTGAATTGTTTCCAGCAAGAAATCTGCAGTTCTTGTCTTTGTTCTCCTATACAAAGGGTATCATTTTTACTCTGGCTGTGTTAAATTTTTCTCCTTATTACCAGTTTTATACAACCTGATTATGATGTACCGTGGTGTAATTTTTATGGGTATGGGTGTGTGTCCATACACACTTGGGTTCATTTAATTTCTCAGATGTTCGAATTTGTAGCTTTTATCAGATTTGGAATTTTTCAGCCATTATTTCTTCAATTTTTTTGTGTGTGTTGTTCCTGCCCTCTCTTTCCTCTCCTTCGTAGACTCCAATGGCACATTTATTAGGCCATTTGAAACTGTCCCGTCAGTCACTGTTGCTCTACGGAATTTCCCCCCTGTGTTTCACTTTGGATATTTTCTCTTGCTATGCTTCTAATTCACTAACCTTTTTTCCTGCAAAGTCTAATCTTCAATTAACCAGCTGATGTAGTTTTCATCTCTAGAAGTTTGATTTGGATCTTATTTATATCTTCTATGTCTGTACTTAACATGTTCCATCTTTCCTCTAACTTCTTGAACATATGGAATACAGTTATAACAACTTGTTTTAATGTCCTTATATACTAATTCTATCGTGTGTTCTATTTCTGGTTTGACTTCAATTTTTTTCTCTTCCTTCTGATTCTGGGTAACATTTTCTCGCCTCTTGACATATCTGGTAATTTTTTGTTGGATGGCAGGCATTGTGAATTTTAACTTGTTGGGTGCTGGGTATTTTTGTATTCCTATAAATGTTCTAGAGCTTTGTTTAGGGGACATAATTAACTTACTTGGAAACAGTTCTATCCTTTAAGGTTTGGGTTTTAAACTGTGTTAGGTTGGATCAGAGCAGCATTTAATATATGGCTAACTTTGCTTCACCACTGAGCAAACACATTCCTTTTACCCAGTGTCCCATGTGTTATTTCAAGCACTGTGTGAGCTTCGATTGTCCCCTGTAATCCTTTCAGGTGGTCCTTTTCTCAGCCTCAGGAAGTTCCTTCACATGCACGTGTTGATCACTTCTTGACTGAGGAGTCGAGAGACCTCTCTCCATGCAGCTCTCTCCTCTCTGGTACCCTAGTCTCAGAGCCCTGGCCACTGTCTTCCCTGGACTCCCAGCTCCACCTCCTCAGTGGGAGGACTGCTGGATTGCCTTATTTCTTTCTCATCTCTCAGCGGTCCCTGTTCTCTGTTGTCCGACATGCAATGTTTTCAAAATCATTCTTTCATGTATTCTGTCTGGGGCTTAGTTGTTCATGTAGGATAGTAAATCCAGCCACCATTACCCCATCTTGGTCAGAAGTGGAACTGAAGTTTATTATTTTATCAAAAACGGGTTTGCTAACATGGCCTAAAGCATCTAGCCCTGTATGTCCGTGGATATAATACCAAAAACTCACCTGTGGGAAATTTTTCCAAATTCCAAGCTTGAAAGAATGCAATAGAGATTTTCTCAAACTTGACCAAAAAATCACATACAGATCTCACTCAATGAAAACTAAGTGTATCCCCTCCTCAGTTCAGCCTTAGTCAGGTCCTAAACGCCCAGGTTCACCCCAATACCAACGATTGTAAAAGAAATAATGGTGGCGGGGATGTCAGAAGAGAGAGAAATAGACCTCTCTCTCTCTCCTGTTCAGTAGATGCGTAGTCGCGTTTTTATAAAATTCACCGCAGTAAGATATCACAGCACGGAAGTGGCCTGTAAAGTGAGGGGCCCTGGAACCTGAGATTTGTTAGCTTCATGGCAAATCTACCTCTGTCTGTTTTGTTCACTTATGGTGAGAAACCTCGGCCACAATCCATGATGTGAATGTTAAAATCTGATCTTGAGTCACAGCCTTCTATGAGACAACCCTTTGCTTTGTCCGGGTCTCCTGATGGCCTGGGTGACAAGGATGTACTCCTTAGGAAGATGCTGGAATGACCTCTGACCTGCCAGTGGAAGGAAGAGCCATCTCTTTTCATTCGCAATGTTTTTGGTGGCAAACATGATACATAGTTAAAATGGCAGACGCTACTTGACCTACTTCTCTCTGTCAAGTGTAAAAGACATTGGAAAATCAGGAAGAAACCTTAATTTGTACCACTATAAATGGAAATTTTGTGTGTAGGAAAGCAGAGACTTGGTCCTAATGATCTCAGTGATGAAAAGGAGATTTTCACAGGCATTAAAGTTGGATCTCCAATTTGAGGTCATAGCGCTTATTAAGAACCAGTTTCTGTTCACAAAAGCAAAGACCACAGATAGATTATTGCATAGCAGGTAGTGTTTGTTCATTTTGTCTGATTTCTCAGTAAAAGAAAAGGACAAAGTACAAAATACCCTACTAGCCCTTTCACTTAAAATTACTTATATTAAGTGCTGTTGGGTCTCTAAGAAGGGCTGGGCTCTGCTTCTTGTCCCCTGTCCACCCCCATAACTCTAGAAATATCCATGAACATTTCCCAATTTGTCAGTTTGAATAATTGATAATGACTGTAGCCTACCCCTAAGGAAAGGCTTTACACAATGCAGGGACTGAGGGTCTTTCCCAAGAAAGGACTGGAAATTTCCCTGGAAATTTTGATCAATCCAGAGTTGCCGCTGAAGGTTATCAGAGCTCAGGAATGGTCTTATAATTCATACAAGTTGGAAACCTTTTTCTTTTTGTGGTCCCTAAAAAAACATTTTTGTGTTCCCTGAAAGTCCCTTAAGCCCGAAACACTGTGCCTAACAGACAAGTCAGCCCTGGTTGAAGGAACAGATGAGACCAGCAATCGGGCAGGCAAGCCGAGAGAAGCAGGTCCCCAGGTAGCGAAATGGAGACGGGTTTCCAGGGTTTCTGTGGGAATGTTATGCAGTGGATGACAACCTCCCAACAGTTAGGTTTATTTTTAGCCTGATAACCAAACTTAGGAATTCTTATTGGAATTTTTTTAAATTATTTTTAAAATAAATACAAAGTATTTTTATTTCTGACATATGATGAATTAGGTGCTCTGAGGAGTTTCCCACTTGGGAGGCTTTGGATTCTCGATAAGACACACTTTCTGACGAATTACCAGACCCAAGAAGTCAGGGGTATTTTCCAAGTTGCCTTCCCAGCTCATCTCCGAGAAGAAGGCAAGCCTCGAGAGCAGGGTGAGAGTTGGGTTGTCTGAGGGTAGACACTCCTGGTGTCACTGTCCAGGAGCACTAAACCCTGGGGCAGCGACGATTTGGGGCGTGGGGCTGATGGAGTGTGTAGAAAAGTGTTCTCATAAGAAGACTGCATCCTTAGAAAGTTTGCAAGGTTGGCCCTGGGCGGGTGTCCAGGAACATGGACCTGGGGAGAGTTTTCACTATTCCCTGATAAGAGTGGCTCCCCGCGCCCAAGTTGTGTGTACAGACAGTGGGGTTTGCACTGAACACCTGCCCTTCTTCTGGGAGTCTGGAATTTGGACTCATGCCAGGAAGCAGGTGCTCCCATGAGCAGCCCCCAGTGAAAACACCAGCACCAAGTCTCTGGTAGACAGTAGTGTGCATGTGTTGTCAGAACTTGCTGCTGAAGGGACTTCGCACACCCTGTGTGACTCTGCTGGGGGGACTCCTGGAAGCTTCATCCTGGCCTCCTCCAGACTTCACTTCATACACCTTCTCTCCTGAACGACTTTGCTTTGTGTCCTTCTACCCCAGTGAATCATACCCATGCATAGGACTCTGTCCCAAGTCCTGCGAGTCCCAGCAAGTCACCAAACCTGGGGTGGCCTTGGAGGCGCCGACAGGTGATTTCAAGTCCATGTCACTTTTGGCTCACAACTGAATCAGACAACAACCCTCTCTGTACGAAAGCACCCCACATCTAGGCGTTCACGATTCCAGCAGAGCAAGCCAAAAGGTCACAGCTGACACGCGAAGGGGCAGGCACGATGCGTGAGCGTGGCAGAGACAACCAGCAGCAGAGCAAGCCCCCCGAAGGCTGCAGGTGTTGCGGCCGCCGCATGCCGGGTACATGGTAGACGTTTACGACGCAGTGAAGGAAATAAAAAGTGGAATAAAATAAGACGAGGAGTAACTCGACATTACCAGGGGTGCACAGGCGGGTTTGAGAAAGAAACAATTGGAAGTCCTGGAATAGAAGCAGAAATGATTTGAAATAAACTCACTGCATGGTGGGAGCCGTGGACTGAGTGCCCGTGTCCTCCCCAAATCCCCGTGTTGAGATCGAATCCCTGCCGTGATGTGTTTGGAGGTGGGGACTTCAGAAGGTGAGTAGGTCAGGAGTGGCGTCCCTCAGGAATGGGGTCAGGGACCGTACGGAAGAGTCCCCGGCTGTCTGCGAGCCTGGCAGTGGGCCCCCCAGATGCAGCCTCTGCAGACGCCGTGATCTCGGACTCACTGCCTCCAGCAGGGCAAGGAGTAAGTGTCCGCTGTGTGTGAGCCGGCCAGACTGTGGTATTTGTTACAGCCTCCCGAACGGACCCAGATAGTGGGTCAAAGAACAGAGCTCATGTGACCGAAGAGAATTAACACACTAGCAGGAACGTCGAAAGAAATTACCCAGAATCAGCACAAAAGAGACAAGGAGATTGAAAATACAAAGGAAAAATTCAAAGATACGGAGGTTTCCACTCCAGCCAAGATGGTGTAATAGGGGCTGTGTTGGCCTTCCTCCCAAAACACCAGAGAAAACATATGAGCCAACGGTCCTCAAGACACCGGACCCCAGGTGATGAAGTGACAATTCTTAAATAATTTAATGTTATGAAAACACTAACTGTTTAATACTATTTAATATTAATATTTGATAACAATGATATTTAATGGTAATGCGAGAGTTGCCCCGTGGAGTAATTTCCCTTGATCAGGTGACAATTTTAGATAATGTCATGAAAATATTTGACGTTTAATACCGAAGATAATACTTCATATTAATTTAAAATCATTTGAGATCATCACTTGGTCAAGAGAAACTGTCGACGCAGCCGTTATCTGAACTGACAATGAGATAAGCAAAGAAATAGATCTTGAAAGTACTGCTGATGCGTTTGTTTCCATTAAAGCCAGGGAAGCAAGTTGCAACAAATTCTGTTTATAGTGTTAGTAAAAATTTAAACTTAAAATAATGTTATGAGTTTTATATACTTACTTTGCCATTCTTTAATATTTTTTCAATTAATGTCCTGGAAAAAACCCAAACCATTAAAGAAATACATAAGAACGTGTATATAAGGGCTCGCTATTCTTGGGGGTTTGGGTTTTTGTTATTATTGTGGTCCAGTATGTTTAGCTTACACCGGTCTTTATTTAAAATGTTGATGTTTTGTTCATCAAGGATTTTTGGCATTGATTTAAATCTTTAAAATATTGCACTAAAATCGTATTTGTCTTGATTACTGGGTATTTGGTGTCCTCTTAAATTTTGGACCTCAGACAAGCGACTCCCTCCTCTCACTCCCTCCTTAGCGGTGGGGCCCACCCTCCATTCTGCGCTGTCTACCCAAGAGCAGGAAGTCCCACTGCAGCCTTACTGGCCAGATGCTTGAAGACACGTGGGTGTCTGGCCACATAATTGTTCTTCAAAGCATTTGACTGAAAGAAAATAAGGTTGGACTTCAAAGTATATCACAGCTCCTGCTGTCCTGGAAGAACACAGAGGCTTCTAGAAATGGCCACTTGTCATCCTTAGGCAGCTGAACACTAAGGTTAAAAAAGGACAGCCGCCAGCCACGACTCGGTGGGCTCTGAAGGCGTTGCTGATGGGAACGGGGCAGGCTGCGTCACTGCAAGGGCGTGGGCTCCTCCCCGACAGGTGCATCTCGGGGCCAGGAGGGGACAAAGCATCATGCGGGTCAGTGGCTCTCAGACTGGCTCTACGTTAAAATCACGGGAACCATGAAGGAACACGGGTGCTCTATTTGTAATCGTCCCGAACTGGAAGAAACCCAATGCCCGTGAGCAGCAGAAAGGAGAGCTGCCGTGTTCGCACAGAGGACTTGCGCGAACAGAGCCGTGTGGACAGGGCAGCCCCAACTGCATACACTACCCCGCCGACAGAAGAGGGCCGGAGAGGAGAGCAGACCGTGTGACCCGCTTGCATCAAGAAGCCTCCCAAAGCTACACCGCCAGAAGTCAGGACCCGGCTGACTTTGGAGGGGGTCGGGGGAGTGACCCCAAGGTAGTCACCTCTTGATTCTTGATCTGGGTTCCCTGGGTGTGGCCCACTGCTGGAACTCACTGAACACGTGATAACACGCACGTTTCTCTATATTATACTTCCGCGAACCTTCAAAAAGTGGACGTAACACCTAAGCTGGCGGCCCCACCGTGGAATTGCTCGGGGTGAGCTCTGACCCGGGTCGATTCTACTGTGTGGCCAAGACTGAGAACAGCAGATGGGGAGCAGTGCCACGCACACTTTTACGTGAATGTGCACCCCGTGGGTGCCAGATTCCGCATTCTTGTCCTTGTTGGAACAAGCTCCCGGGCGAGGCCAGGGGTACCGGGGGCCACCCCTGGAGCATCCACGAGGCTTTAAACCGTCCACTGTCAGTCTCCAGGAGGGCCCAGCACCTGCGTGTTTAACAAGCACCGCCCCCCACCCGGTTCTCTGGTTAAGTTCCCAATTGTTTCATCAGAGGATGAGAAGTTCTGTAGAGTTCACTGCTTTTCTTCAAATAGGAAAGTTGGCGTAAGGGGTCTGAGAAGCTACTTTAAAAAAGCAATCTTGAGAAGAGAGGAGGAGCGCGTTCCGAGCTCGAGCTGGTGGGGGCTCAAACCTGTGGGGGAGGAGCAGAGGGACGATGGGGAGGGCACAACGAGGACCCCCTCTGTGCACACACACACCCGCCTCCCGGGGTCAGCCGGGCAGCTGGGGACAGAACGGGCCTTCTGGCACCATCTCCATGCAAGGCCAGGAGCTTGGGGGGCCTTAGCTGAAACGGCTCAAGGGAGCACCCCTCTCTGTCCCGCCTTGCTTCTCATTTCCTCACCAAAGACAGCCATATGAAAAAGGAAAGCATTCGGGGTGGACGGGGTGTTGCAGCCAAAGAACAAGACTGCCTTCAGCCCTTATCCGGTCGGTGCTTTGGGTCCCGGGGTCAACACAAAGGTGCCGCAGAGCTTGGGGGCACGACCGCGGGATCGCTGTCCTAGGGCTGCGTGAGCAGACAGGTGTGTAGTGGGACAGCGGTTCCCCACCCTGGTCTCCTGTCTGTGACCCCTGGCCTCCAGGGAAGGGGGTGTGGCTCTCTGATGGGCAAATTTGGAGGAACAGGTGGCACTATTGGGAAGAAGCTGCCTGTAGGAAACGGGGCGGCCCGCGAGCTCCGTGTGTATCCTGCTGCCCGGATCTACCTGACCTGGGGCTCGGCATTAACACAGCAGCTCGACTCCGGGCCCTGCAGCCCATCCTGCACTCAGCTCCCAGGACATGTTTGCTCAGTACTTCACTCCCAACGTACTCACACCCCAGTGAGGAAGACGGCGCTGTACTCGGGGTCTCACTCGGAGATCCTAACGTAAGGTAACGTGGTATGTTGACATTGATCCCTGGCAACATTTTAGACAGGCTCAATCATCAAATGGATGGTTTGTGAAAACTGAGAAAATCTCGAAGACTCAAGGCCAGCCAGTTCCTTAAAATCCACTGCCAATGGACATCTCTGGTTTCCGAGTTCCAGACCCGTCGCCGAGGACACCTGAGCTGTAGCATGCCCCAAACAGAACTCCTCATCCGCCTCCCTCCTCCCTCCAGCCCGCTCACAGCCCACATTTCCGGGAGGCATTTCGCCCCCAGCCGCTCCTGGGCGGCTGCCCTCCCAGATGGCTCACCTCCCACTGCAGAGGGGCTCTGCCCCCCGCCCCCCAGGCAAAAGCAAGCATTTGCTGCAGAGTGTCCCAGGACAGGACTTCTCAAATTTTACTCAAGTGCAAGCTTTGATTCCGAAAATCTGGGTGGGGCTGAGAGTCTGCCTTTCTAACACGCGCTCCGGTAATGCCAAAGCCACTGGCCCCAGACCACACTTTGAAGAGTGAGGCTCGAGGTGACGCAGGAACTTGACGCCCCTTCCCTGCTCAACCCTTGCATCGTTCCCGTCCCCTCTGGCTAAAATGACCTCTCAACAGGCCACTTGTGAGCAGAGCTTGCCTCATTTCCAAGCGGATCTCCATCAGGTGCACCCGACCCCGGGTAACATCTGGCCGCATCCGGCCAGAGCCAAGAGCACAGCCGGCACTGGTCCCCTGGCCCCACCTGCCTGGGCTCCTCCACCCCCACAACTTCCTCTTTACCTTGTCTGTTTCCCAGTCCAACCTGGCCCTGACCTTGGCCGCCCTCGCCGAGTGGGAGCTCTCTTTCCTCTGTGCCCCCCATGCTGTGGGAAATAGCCATGCCAGCACTTCCCACACTGTCTGAGGGGACCTTGTTCGTCCCTCTGGACTGTGAGCCCCTCCCCTTGTGCAGGCTTCAGCTGGGTCTCCCCAGAGAACAAGAGCTCACTCCCTCACAGTTTACTTTTGGGAAGGATTCCGGGGAACAGGTGGGAGCTAGGGTGAGCAAAGCAGGGAGGAAGGGGACACCCCAGCGGGGGCACCCTCCAGCTAGTTATGCTGTGGACTCTGGGGGCCCCTCGGGCTGGGGACCCTCCGAGGAGGAGGACGGCAAGCAGGAAGCATTGGCCCTCCATCTTCTACCCCAGAGCGTATTCGTTCAGGTTCTGCCACATCGAGATGGACGTGTGTTCCCCAAGCTTGTGTCTGTCCTTGTGGAGATAACAGAGAAACCCAGGGCAGAGATCCCTTGTGCCACTGAGGCACAGTGCTGGCAGGGCAGGGATGAGGCAAGAAGTAGGTCAGAAGGATAGGAGGTGGGGCCCAAAGCACCTGACACCAGGTGGGGACTGCAGCTCTCGGCAGGTGTGGCCTCCGCCGGTGCTGGCAGATGGCTGTGAACCCAAGGAGTGCTGCAGAAATGAATGAATGAATGAACGAACAAATGGATGAATGAATAAATGCCTGCAAAGAGCCTTATTTGCTTCGTGGATCTGGTTGCCAGATTGATAACCCAGGAAATAATCAATGATGAGCCCTCCGAATCTGCAACAAGCCTTCTCCCGAGGAGAGGACACAGAGTGCCGAGCTCCGACCCCACGGGCGTCTGGCGAGCCAGCCTCAAGAATGGAGGCCCTGGAGGACCCGGGCCATTCCGGGCTGACTCTGCTGCACCTTCTCTCCCATGCCTCAGCCAGGCCTCGACAGCCATTTCTCGAACCGAGACTCTGAAGTCATATTAATGTTGATCCAAGTTGCAGATAAAAGCTGGAAGGCTGTTGGAGAGATCGCGAGCAAGGCCAAAAGGAAAGAGGAAGAAGCACGGAGTGGGGAGCAGAGCAGGGAAGGGGCGCTCCTGGTGCACGTGGTAGGAAGCAACAACGGGCTACCTGGGACTCTGGCACCCGTTCGACCCCTCCGTGCGCCAGGCCGTCACGAAACACCAGAGCCGCGTGTGGGGAGTGTGTTGGCATGTGCTGGCAGCGGGCCGGACCGGGTGCCGGCTTGCACAGAACCAGAGGGTGCTAGGAATGCAGTAGGGTCCGGGGAGGAACAGATGCAGCTGTAAAAAGAGAAAGGACAGCAAACACACTGACTTCTTTCCTTTTAAAAAGCTGGAAATATGAATATATGAAATGAAAACAAATTAAAATGAAAAATCACTTGCAGGCAGTCTTATTTTGGAGATCACTGTCACAGCACAGTCCCTAAGCCCAGGCCAGTGGCCGTGCGTCCCCTTCCTCCCCCCAGTGACAAGAGAGTAGTTAACCCAGTGCGGCCCCTGAGATTCTAGGACAGTGTGTGTCGAGTGAGACGGGTCCTGCGCACCCCTTTATCCGCAAACGTCTGCTCTTACCTGAATTTTATTTTTCGTAATAATCCGAATGCTTTGGTTTGCAGGAAACCTCTTGATGTAGGAAACGGGGCTGGGTTTCTTCTTATAAGGGACCTTAGCAAAGTACCTGAAATACAGACCGGAATGCTGGAAAGCCCAAGGCCAGATCCGAAACCAACGGGGAGCAAGCTGTGGAGATGGGGTGGTTGTTCAACTTCCGTCGGAGTCCAGAGGCAGCCGGGTGCAGTGAGTGGTTGCCTGACCCAGGCACGGCTCAGGGTCATCCGCGAGCAGCCCCAGCTGTGAGTGTGTGTGTGTGTGTGGGGGGGTATTACACACGTAACAGGAGCCTCCTTATGAAATAACATTTCACAACATTTTTTTTTCCAAAAAACCAGGAATGGTCTTCCGATGAATCGTCTTTATATTGGACCTCATCGAAAGCTGAAGCCACATCATGAATATGAACTCAGGGGAATTCTTCGAAGTGTTTGTTAAATCAATCAGTCAATTCCTTTTTTTTTTTTTAATGTGCTAAAATACACCTAACATCGGGGCGCCTGGTGGCTCAGTCGGTCAAGCGTCTGCCTTCGGCTCAGGTCATGGTCCCAGGGTCCTGGTATTGAGCCCCGCATTGGGCTCCTCCGCTGGGAGCCTGCTTTTCCCTCTCGCACTCCCCCTGCTGGTGTTCCCTCTCTCGCTGGCTGTCTCTCTCTCTCTGTCAAATAAATAAATAAAATCTTCAAAAAAATAAAATACACCTAACATAGAGTTGACCACGTTGACCGTTTTTAAAGTGTCCAGGGGTATTTCATACCTTCCGAGTGCTGTGCAGCCATCACCATCTGTTCCAGACCTTTTCTTCATCCCCAAAAGAAGCCCCTCCTTTGCCCGCCCCCAGCCGCTGGCCACCACCAGTCTGCTTTCTGCCTCCAGGAATCTGCCGGTTCTGGACGTTTCCTGGAAGTGGAGTCTCAGGGTCTCCAGGCCAGGATCAGAGCTGCAGGCTGGAGGAGAGGACACCTCGCGGGCTCACGTGGCACCCCTTCCCCTGCCTGGCTGCGGCTTCCCAGACTTCCAGGGACAGAGCTCGGGGAGTAGCGTGGACCGTTCAACGAGAGGCCTCAGGGCCAGGACAGTTGCTCCAGTGGCCTCCTGGACGTCCCCTGTCGAGGACCCGCATTTATTTCCTGCAGTAACGGCAGTCTGGCTCCCCCCACCTCTCACAAGGCTTCTCCTTAAGTCTTAGGAACTCGCCGGCAGGAAGCATCTGGCACGCTTGGCTCTCCACGCGGTCGGGGAGGGAGGGGCAGCTTTGATCCGGAGATGGCCCCCAGGGGGCTCACCCCCATGGGTGTCTGGACCTCCCAGAAGAGGATACCCTCATGGTGATACAGAGTGGGGGGAAGCACGTTCTGTGTCCACATCGTCCCCAGCCCTCGATGCCCCAGGGTCCGGGCGCCCCATGTGCTGGCTGCCGGCAGATGGGCGGTGGTGGGAGGTGGAGACCAGGGACTCGGCCCACGCCGTGCAGGACAGCCCCACCATCCGTCTGCCCCTCTGGGCACATCTCCTGCACTGAACACGTCTCCAGCACCAACAGAGCTTCACATCAACCATCTATGTCGTGTTCCTTCCATTTTGTGTGACTTCTTAAATCAAATTTATTTTAAGACAAAATAATTTTTTTAAAGACCGTTTTCTCCCCAAGTGCGGTGGATAAGTGCCTTGGAGCGCTCGGCTGCACACACACAGCCCGGTGTCCGGAGCCTGCCTGCTGGGGGCCTGGGTGAGGCCTGGCCGGGACACTTCTTGTTTCCCATGGCACCGGAACCATGCTATTTTTTAATGAATATGCATGATTTTATAACTGGAGCAAATAATGCCAACTGGCCCTTTCCAACAGCTCGGACTAACTAGCGAATGATTCCCAAAGGTGCAGCGCGGGGAGGTGAGGCCTTAGAGACCCAGCAGGAGCGAGGCTCATCTGCTCAGCTGCTCGATGGCCACTTTTCCTTACAGAGGCTGTTCCCAGCTCGCAAGGGCACCTTGAGTAGTCCGTGCGTGACACACCTGGTGAGCCGGGCAGTGAGGGTAACACCTGGGCGGTGAGTCCCAGAACTCGGGACTTCAGGCCCTTGCCGGGTGTGGTCCTGTCCCCTTGCCCCTGTCAGGCACCGCGAGGGGCGGAACCAAGGGTGGAGGGGGAAATTCCCTTTTCACGTTTTTAGTTCCCTTTAAAGCTGCTTTGTTCTTTTCACTTATTGGCTTGTCTAAACTCAGCTGTATTGGCTAAGACGGTTTAAAAACAAGATTCAAGTGGGTAAATGTGAAGATCTACCCGGTTTTATTCATCGATTCATGCAGTGGGCAGCACTCCCATCTGGCTCGGAGTTGTACGCTGTGGGGGAGTTTAGAGGAAGGACGGTGGGAGGAGGAAGTTATTAGCAAGAGAAAGGACTGTTTCAGTCTCTTCAATAAATGGTGCTGGGAAAACTGGACAGCTACATGCAAAAGAATGAAACTTGACCACTCTCTCACACCATACACAGAGATAAACTCCAAATGGATGAAAGACCTCGATGTGAGACAGGAATCCATCAAAATCCTAGAGGAGAACATAGGCAGCAACCTCTACGACATCGGCCAAAGCAACTTTTTCATGCCACATATCCAAAGGCAAGAGAAACAAAAGATAAAATGAACTTGTGGGACTTCATCAAGATAAGAAGCTTCTGCACAGCCAAGGAAACAGTCAAAAAAACTAAGAGGCAGCCCACGGAATGGGAGAATATATTTGCAAATGATGCTACAGATAAAAGACTGGTATCCAAGATCTACAAAGAACTTCTCAAGCTCAATACGCGAGAAACAAATAAACAAATCATAAAATGGGCAGAAGATATGAACAGTTTTCCGATGAAGACATACAAATGGCTAACAGACACATGAAAAAATGTTCAAAATCATTAGCCATCAGAGAAATTCAAATCAAAACCACACTGAGATACCACCTTACGTGAGTTGGAATGGCAAAAATTGACAAGGCAAGAAACAACAATTGCTGGAGAGGATGTGGAGAAAGGGGATCCCTCCTACATTGTTGGTGGGAATGCAAGTTGGTACAGCCACTCTGGAAAACAGTGTGGAGGTCCCTTAAAAAGTTAAAAATAGAGCTACCCTATGATCCAGCAATTGCACTCCTGGGTATTTACCCCAAAGATACAGATGTAGTGAAGAGAAGGGCCATATGCACCCCAATGTTCATAGCAGCAATGTCCACAATAGCTAAATTGTGGAAGGTGCCGAGATGCCCTTCAACAGATGACTAGATAAAGAAGATGTGGTTCATATATACAATGGAATATTACTCAGCCATCCAAAAGAACAATTACCCAACATTTGCAGCAACATGGACGGGACTGGAGGAGATTATGCTAAGTGAAATAAGTCAAGCAGAGAAAGACAATTATCATATGGTTTCACTCATTTACGGAACATAAGAAATAGCAGGAAGATCGGTAGGGGAAGAAAGGGAAGAATGAAGGGGGGGTAAACAGAAGGGGAAATGAAGCATGAGAGACTATGGACTCTGGGAAACAAACTGAGGGCTTTAGAGGGGAGGGGGGTGGGGGAATGGGATAGGCCAGTGACGGGTATTAAGGAGGGCACGTATTGCATGGTGCACTGGGTGTTATACGCAAACAATGAATCATGGAACATTACATCAAAAACTAAGGATGTACTGTATGGTGACTAACATAACATAATAAAGAATTATTATTAAAAAAAAAAAAAAGAAAGGACTGTTTCAGGCAAGGTCACCTTTGGGGGAGGGGGGAGGAGCAAGGGTCTGACCCTGAAGATTCACTCCTTATCCTTGGGGGGAGGGAGAGGGCTCACAGGACGGGGTACCTCCTTGGTGCCCCTCAGAACATTCCTCGCTGGCTGGATAGGACTGCATTTCGGGGGAGGCTGGCACTGCAGTTAGGTTAGGGATGAAGTCCTGGGATGGTGACTTGGCCTAAGTGACCTGACCAGGCTGGGGTTTTCTTTTTGACAGGACAGTAGGTGGTCTCATCTGCCAGCGTTCCCCTGAAATTCTGTAACTTGGAATCTGTTTTCCATGAAGCATTGAAGCCAAGAGGTAACAGTGAACGTCACTGCCCTGCTGAGGGGGCTTGGGGGGCCCCTGCGTGTTCCCAGCCCGATACCCCCTTTTATAAAAATGTTCGTGTGGACTTTCTGAGATCATGCAGATGTTCGTGTAAATGAAGACCAGCTTCCTTGATATCCCCCTCTACTTCTGGATCGTTCTTTCTCTAGTCCCTTTCAAAGTCTGTTCAATGTGGGGGTCGCATTTCCGCCTGCCTGGCTGCTCCCTGGCTTTAAACGTCCTGCTCCTTGGTGACAAAGACACCAAGCCTGCAGTGCCTTGCCCTGTCCTGCCCTGGGGCAATGGGACACAGGCACCCGGAAATCATCCCGGTCCTCTTGTTCCTGTTCCTTTGGGGAAGCCTTGCGCCACCGCTGTTTTCCAGTGGTGCTCAGCTGTGCATTGGGAAGGCTGCTGGTGTGACTCCCCACGGCATTCGTAGACGTGTGGGCCAGACAGTCGCCAGGCTGTTCCGTCCCCCATCTTCCTGGACACAGACGCACGACGTTAAAGCAATACACGTATAAATAACCAGGAACACAGCCAGGAAGGATCTTTGTATGCTTCAACAGAAAAGGTAGGGCTGAAGCAGGACCTTTTGCTCCCCCTGGGGCCCATCAGCCCCCTTCCTTCTGTCACGTGGGTGCAGACTGGGCTGCTGCCCTCCCGAGGGCTCTCCGCTTCATCTCTGTGGTCCTCTCAACCCAAGGGAAGTCAGATTGGGCCAGATGGGGAGGCAGAGCTGGGAGAGGGAGGCCGGGGCAGCAGGTGGCATCCCCTGCCCTGCCCGCTCCTCCCTCCCCTGCTCAGCCAGGGTCCCAAGGGGGAGCTGGAACCTTCCGGTAAATGATGCACCGATAGAACGGGTGTGGTGACCCCATGTGTTTGCAGGTACAGTTACACCTCGCACGAGTGGTCTGGGGGGGACGATGATCCCATCACAATCGCAGTAAGAGAGATGAGACCTCGCAGTAAATCTGAGTGAAGACCTGCTCTCTGATTCTGCAGGCTCGTCGTGCGGACCTGCAGCCCGGGGAGCGTGAAGGATCCACAGGGAACACCCAGCTCCAGGTCTGTCTCTGCCCCTCGGGCCACATTGTCCCTGCTGAGTTACTTATTACAGGAATTACCGTAAGGTGCTGGGCGAACAGAAGTTATTCATGTTTTCCTCCTTTAATCACTAGCTCGGTTGTTCCCACACTTTAGTTTCCTAGGCCAGCAAAATCGTTCACTTTGTCTCATTGGATTGTCTGGGCGCCAACGGAATAGACAGGAGTCGTCTGTAATAAGCACATGAATAGCTCCATGGGGGAACGGGTACTCGGGGGGTGTTTGGAAAGCCCTTCCATGGTGCTTTCCTTTAACTCTCCAAAGATGTGAAATATCTCCTCCAGAGAGTTAGTGGATTCTATCCTTATGCCCAGAGGCTTAAACACACACACACACACACACACACACACACACACACACACACACACACAGCACAAAGGGAAATTTTAGGTTGCATCTGCGGGGGGAGGCTTCCTGAGTCCCACATGGGGTGGCTGAGCCACGGCCCGCTCCCCAGCTTGCGGGGCCTGGCTGACCAGCTGTGAGCACGCCCTTCTTAGCTGAGCCATCCCCTACATCAGGCCTGTGTTCTTCCTAAGTCAGCACTGGGGATAGGGAAGTCAGTGAGACTGCAGGGCTCTGGCACATTCTAAGAAGCTAGGAGCAGCACCCTTCGTGCTGCCCAGGAGGCTGAGCTCAGCTACAAGGCCCCATGGTGGCCGCCCCAGGGGGGCCTCTGATGCAGTCAGGCCACAGCAACAAGGGGGGGCATCTGTCTTTTGTGCCTCATCTGTCTCTTTCCGCCCTCCCTCTTGCCGGCCCCACGGCCCCCGGAGGAGCCGCTCGGAGCGGACGTCTACATGGCTGGTCTAGCAGACTCTCCGACAGCGGATTCCCACCCATCAGCGGACAGGTGTGGTGCCGGCCTCCTTCTGAGTGAGGGACAGCATACATCTGAGGAAACGGCCTCCTTGGAAGGACGTTTTCACCACAGAAAATAGGAAAGAGAAAAAAAAACTACAAGGTTATATATTTCATTCATAAGTTAGGTCCCAGCCTTGGGCGTCAGCAGAACGGCCGCATCCCTTGCTGTTGGGCCGTGACGCAGGGGGCTTACGCGAAGCACCTGGCGCGGGCGCGGCACCGTGGGGCTGCATCATCAGGCGGGCCCAGGGCGGGCTCTCGGCAGGGGCTGGCCCACAGCAGGCTGCAGGCCCTGCCTCTGACCCAAGCCGTGTCCGCCCCCCCCGCCCCCCCCCCCATGGCGGCATGACTCGGGCTCCTCAGCGGGCCCAGCACCAGGGTGGGATTTGAGGGCGCATACTGCTGACAGTTCAGTCTTAGGCTGGGAGGTGGACAGGCTGGAAGGCCCTGCTCGTGGGGGGATTGGCCCCTTGGACCCTCCTTGGTGGGGATCTGTGGCACGGGGATCAGATTTCCCGGCCATTCCAGCAGGCCCTGGGACAGGACTCCGTGTCTTCCCCAGAAAGGGCCGGGGCCGGAGCAGAAGCTGCTCATACGTCCCTCGAATGACCCCTAAATAACCTTCCTTCCCCTCTGGCTTTGAATAGGCCGTGTCTCCTGGACTTCAGAACACAAAAGGCAATTCATCTTCTTCGGACAGATCTTTGCCCAAGCACTTGAGGAACGGGACCCCTTCCTTTCCAGCTTCCAGCATTTTTCTCTTTTTAGTAGAATTTGTTTGCTTTATAAAAGGTGATGGAAACAACGCGGGCTTTGGGGCCCATGCCCCCTGGGGTCAGACTTGGGCTCTGCCACTTTCTCACTGTGTGGCCGTGGACAGGCGACTCGGCCTCTCTGAACTCAGCTTCCTCGCTTTGAAAACCGGATGGTGCCAGCCCCTGCGTGTTGCCCTGAAAATGAAGCGGGGCCACCCAGCCACGCACCTCTTGCGGCATCCATCTGCTGGCACACAGGCCGCCAGGTGTCCGACCACACCCGGGGCATCACAGGGACCCACACCACAGGGGCAAGCAGTGAGGCCCCACACTGGGGGCTGGCCGCCCGCGCACTTGGTGCCTGTCCTGTGCCAGTCACTCCTGCCGGGGGCGGCTCGCACGCGGTCCAGTCTACAGACTCAGAAGCTTCTCTCCCAGCCCTTCCAAGCTCTGCTTTGGGATTCCTGTAGATTTGCGGGACTGTTGCTTTTCTCCCAGCGAAGGCATCATGAACCACGTCTCAGCATACGAATGGTCAGTAGGAGAATTCAAGGCCTCTAAGGCTGGGGGGGGGGGTGCGCAGCTGGCACAGGGCCCGGCTCTGGTTGTGGGCGACCTTTGACAGGGTGCACGGGTGCCCGACAGCCACCGCAGGCATGACGGGAAACCAGCCCGGAGCACACCGAGCCTCCCGATTGTGGAAATGACTAGGGCCCTGTGAACGTAGCCAAGGAGATGGTCAAATGGCCCCATAGACCCCACTGCCGAGGGTGCGGAGCCAAATCTTAGAAGCATTTTGCAGAGAGGGAATTCTCGGAATGTCTTCCCTCGAGGGCCGCTGGAGGAAGCTACACATTTGTAGCCCTGGGTCCTCCGACCAAGTCCGGGGCCCTCCATTCCAGCCTGCCACGCCCAGGGCTGCCGGCCACCAGAGCCCAAGGTGGTGATTCAAGCACTAATAATAAGCATGCCAACTGAAGAAGGAGCTTCTCTACCGAGTCTGAGACAGGCTGTAAACTTCCGGAACCTCCTCCTTTCCTCTCCTACAAATTAAAGATAATTACTTAGAAATAAGTATTGAAGTATTTATCCCGATTTGTTTTGTTGTTAAGCCTTTTTAAAAATCCCTAAGATTAGCTGGCTCAATGGTAATGTACAATGTCTCGCATTACTGTGTTTGTTTATGGATAGGAAACATATATGACACTTGACATATGTGTTAGTTTTTAAAGACGCAACGTCATCACGGCACGTCCTGGTTTGATAGGGAAAGACGTCAAAATACTTCCACCCAGGTTGCACAGATGAGGCATGCAGAGGTTGGGTGACTGCAAGCAATGTTTCTCTACGTGAAAAGCATTTCGGAAATGATTTTTTACATGAGGAAAAAAGTAGAACAATGGAGACTTTACTCCTGGGTCCTGTGCTCTCACAACCAGTTATTCTAGAATATTCTGAAGAAAAATTTGGAAACGCAGCTTTTGCTGTCTCTTCCCTGCCACCATGAGACTCACCTGGTCCAAGGTCCAGAGTGATGCCTTCTAGAGAATTCCAGGCAGGCTGCTGTCTCTGGTGGGTCCGGTAGGTTGACGTGAAGATGATCCCCTACAGGGGGCAGTGGGAGAGCCCAGCTCAGGACAGTGGCCAGGACCCATGAGCCCCACCCCTGCACTGAGACCCCTGTCCCCCCCCCCCCCCCCCCCCCGCCTGCTCACAGAAGCTCAATTCAATTCAAAGCAGTGGGGTTCCCTTTTAGGAGTGGTTAGAAACAGCAAGCAGCTGCTCTGAGTGTGTTGGAACTCACCACATCTTGGAGGGTTTGGTGGCGAGGAGAGTCCTTTCTGGACAGAGCAGCAATCTGGCTCCTTGGGCCGAAGGGAGATGGGGTGGAGGAGGGGGCGCTGTGCTGGGAGCAGGGCAGAGATGTGGGGTGGAGGAGGGGGCGCTGTGCTGGGAGCAGGGAGTGTCTCCAGCTGGGGAGGCTAATGACCGGGTCCTCCACCCAGGGGATGAACGGGCCTGGGCACAGGGGGACAGTGGCTGGGAGCAGAAGCAGAAGGAGCCTGGTCTTTTCCTAGATTTACAGGATGTTTCAGTGTCTATCACATATGGGTTGGCCAACTGCGTTTTCCTACCAGCCCATGCCATTCCTTATTTTCCCTCAATTTGCTTCCATCCAAAAGTAATGCAGAATGTTTACATTCCCTTTGTAAAAACTTCCAGCAGTGTGACGAATTCCAAACCGGGGAGGTTGTTAGTTTACAGTTTGTTACAAGCCTTTAAATGAGCCAGTGGGTGAGTATGCCTGGGAGACATGGCCGTGGAGGAATGAGACTGGTTCCACCAGTCACACGGGGAGGGCTATCTGGTAACCGCCAAGGTGTGTCACCTTGCTGGCACGGGGAGACGCGGAGAGGGGAGCCCCAGGTATCTAGTTATCCCTGTTATTCTGGCAAGGGGGCCCGCAGTACTTGAATTATCCAACCGCGTGGATCTGGCTGCAGAACAGAAAATAATGAGCTGTTTCCTCCAAATAAGAAGAGGTTTCTGAGAGGAGAGCCATCCCCCCCCCCCGCCCCCCTGCCACCCGGGCCCCAGGAGCCTGCAGGCAGAATGGGCAGCTAGTGTTCAATGACTAGGTAGCTCGCAGAGAGCTCACGGGGTCATTCTACTTCCACTTTCTAGTATCAGACGTGCCAAGTAAGGGCTCATTTCCCCCGCCCCCACCCCAGCTCACCTGGGCACTCCCTGCCAGCTTCCTGTTCTGTTTCCCACAAGGGCTCTCAGCTGCCTCCCAATCCCTTCCTCTTTTTAAAGAAAGTCAGGCCGCTTGGGTGTAAACTCCTTTGTCCTCGTGCTGCTCCCTGCCCACCAACTTCAAACTCACCTTCCTGTCTCTCTCCTGGCCTCCCACCTCTAAGCAAGAAACATCTCCTTTCCCTCCCCGCCATGCACAAGGCCTAGTTTAAACCCTTTCCTTGCACCCTTGGGATCACCTTCCAGCTGGTCTCGCTGCCCCTCCCACTTCCTTCCAACCTGGTCTCCACCTGCTGCTGGGAACGATAATTGTAAAATTCCATTTTTTCACTCTGTGCTTATGACAGCTTGTTGCTTCTCCTTTTCCATGGCACAATTCCCTACCCATCAGTTGGGGGCTCCAACTGCAGCTTCTGCCCACCTCCTGGCTGCCTCCAACTCTCACACCCCCTTGCCCTCTCTGCCTCAGGGCCTTTGCACGTGCATGCGCGCGCGCGCGCGCACACACACACACACACATCTTCATATACCCTTGTATGGACCTCCCCCCTCCCGGGAGGCACCTCACTCCTGTCTTTAGCACTGGGTGTCCAGTGCAGACGCATCACAGCATCTGTGGTCCTCTTTGCTCTACTGTTCCCAGGGCCTGCCCGTAATAAGTGTCAAAAATGGCACTATCCTGTGAACCAGATCTAGGTTCCTATCCGGGATCTGCCAAACTAGCCTGTGTCCTTAGCAAACTCCCGTCTAGGCCAGTTTCTAAGGATTTTCTTTCCCAGCACAGTGGCAGGGAGGGGCTGAGGGGGAACCAGGGAGGACCCCTCTGCTGCCACACCAGAGCCAGAATCCCCACTGATGTCTTCAACCAGGCTGGCGTACCGGAAATGCTAGGTGAGAGGAAGGCTAAGTGCTTGGATGCAGCCAGCCCAACTCGGGGTCAAATCCGTCTCCTAACAGCTGCAGAAAACACATGCAAATCGCTCTTCTGTGATTTAGGCCTTTCATCCGGCCTTGGAGAATCTCAGGCTAGTGTTCTGTGGGTTTTCCTACTAATGGTAGCTGAGTCTGCAAAGCGAGGGGGCAGGAGGCATGCCCCGCACGAGCGCACACACACATGCACACAATTCTTAACAAATCACACATCCCTGCGAAGTCAGGGCGTTTTTTCTGAGACCCTCCTTCGGCGGGAGCACGCAGCCCGTGAGGTGAGGCTCCAGGCCCTCCAGACTTCGGGGTGCGAGTGTGGACTTCTAGGGACTTTCCAAGTATGTTAAAACTAGACAGTGTCTAGCTGTTGGGCAGATGGTGATCCTAGAAATCACCCTTTCACGCGCACAGGCGCGCACACACGCGCATTAAAGCCAAGCCAGCCGGCCCCACCGCGGGCCTGCAATCCAGCTAACTGGAAAGCCCCGCGCACCGAGCTGTCGCGGCGCCACGCCGGGGCCACGTCCCCGCCGGAGGAAGCCTGCCACCCCCCGCCCCCGCCACGGCCCGCGGCCGTCACCGGAGGGCCGAGCGGCGCGCGCACGTGGCGGGGCGGGGACGTGCAGGCGCGCGGGGCCGCGGGGCCTTTAAGGGGCCGGGGGGCGGGCCGCGGGGGGACGCGGCCGGGAGGGCCCGGGCGCAGGGGCGGTCCTGGCCCCGCAGGCCCCGCCCCCGCCACAGGCCCCGCCCCCGCCCCGCCCCGGCCCGAGCCTCCTCCGGCCACTGCTGGGCCGCGGGCGGGACGCCCGGGGCGGCGCGCGGAGGAGGAAGCGCGCCGGCCGCGGCCCGGGACCTGCCCAGACGCGCTAGTCGGGAACGCCAAGCGCCGCGTCCCCATTTTCCAGGTGTGCGGGGCCGGGACGCAGTCCCGGGCCGCGGCCGTCCTGCGCCGGCCCGGCATTTCCTCCCGCTCGCTCCCCGCGGCCGCCCGGCCTCCGGGCCCGCGCAGCCAGCCGCCGACCCAGCCCCGCCGCGCCCCCTCCACGCCCCCCGCGAGCCCGGCCGGCCGCGCGCTCATGTCCTGAGCTCGCCGCCCGCGGGCTCTGCGCCCCGGCCGGGGGGCTGCCCTGGCAAGTTGGGGCGAGGCGCGCCGGGTATGCGCCATCACCATGTCCCGCCTGAGCTCGTGGCTCGGTGAGGTCCAGTGGCTGGTCTTGGTGTCGCTCTTCGTCGTGGCCCTGGGCACGGTGGGCCTGTACCTGGCGCAGTGGGCGCTGGCCAGGGCGCGACCCCGGCCCTCGCGGCGGGCTGCGGAGCCTGGCGAGGGCCGGCGCCCCGAGTCCGACGCGCTGCTCGGCTGGATCCTGACGCTGAACAGCTGGAGGAGGCAGTGGCAGGCCGCCTGGGTGACCGCCCTGAATGATGAGGCCAAACGGAAAGGGGTGAGTGTCTGTGAGGGCGGGTCGCGGCTGCGAGGCTGACGGCCGGGCGCCGGCAGTAAGGGCAGAGCTCTTCCCTGGAGCCTCGCCATGGTCCGGACTGGTGGAAGTGAACCTTCCCCGCCGCAGAGCGTTCTTGAAAGTTAGGCGAAGGACCCGGGAGAGCAGAGGACCCTTGATGGGGAATCAGGACAAAGCGAGTAGATGTTATTCACCACCCATCAGGTGTGCCAGGCCCCAGGCTCCACCGGAGGGACACGCTGGCCTTGGAGGGACTTGTCACAGGGGCCCACGGCCCTTCCTGGGGTCCCAGGTGCATTCCGTTACCCAGCTGGATACTTACTGCTTTCACACCTGATAGATGATAACTGTGACCCAAATAGGATTCCATCTATAGAAATGATTTTTTTCCAAGAACATATTTCCAAAAGGTTTGCACCCCTTGGCTTATAGAAGTAGTCGCTTTTGTTGAGGGCCGGCCACCTGCCCGACGTTGTCTTGGGGACTTCCAGTACATGTATCTTCTCTTTGGACCCTCACAACTCCTGGGACAGAGGCGTTGTCTACGTTTTGCAGGTGGGGAAACTGAGGCCCAGACAGGTTAGGTGACCTGCCCAAGGTCACACGGCCTGTGGGTGGCAGAGCCGGCATCGAACTCCGCTGCGTCCTCCGCGCTCGGGGCTCACAGCCTCACTGCCTCACTCTGCTGCCCCGCTCTCCTGCGGTTGTGTTTCTTCCTCGGTTAATTCCTTGGTGACTTATTTTTACTTTGAAGACATCTTCGTTTCATGGCCAGCTCCTGGCGTCTACAATTTCTGGGCATTCCCTGAGAGGAATTAAGGCCTGCTGTGTTTGGGGAAGTCCCTGGCAGCCTGTGCTCTTTGCCCTTGCTTTCACGTTCCTCCGCCTGTTCCTCCACCTGTTCCCGAGGCTCCGTGGAGAAGCCCGTGGCCCATTTGCTTTAAAAGTAGTGAGTACTTCACGTCTGGATCCCTCACCCTCTGAAATATTCCCTAGCGAGCCCTCTGCCTGGTCTCTGCGCCATGGCCTTGACTCATAGCCATAGATTTAAAAAACAAAAAGTCTTTGAGTGTAAATGAGTGTAAATTCATCAACTCAAAAGACCGTCTTCTGAACTATTGAAAAAATTAACTATACCTTTCGGATGAAAAAAGCCTTCAAGGTCAGTTGACTCCCGTCTGTCTTGATGCCTAGAATCTGTGCACCAGCTGCCCAGAGCTGGACATCTCCTATCCAGGGGAAGCACCCCATCTCTCCCCTGACCCCCTCTTTTACGTAGGCTCCACACCCAACATGGGGCTTGAACTCACAACCCTCAGATCAAGAGTCGCACGCTCTACCGACGGAGCCGGCCAGGAGCCCCAGAACCACCCCATCTCTTGTGGGAGACCTAAAGCCATGTGACCTCACACATGCGAGCAAACACGGATTTATTTCCCCAGGAAGCTGCTGTCTTTGACGTCCTGAGTCACCTGGGGTCACAGGCCTGGGTTCTGCGGCTGAGTTTACTTTGGGCTGGTGGTGTTGCACAGGTGGGAGCCTTGTCCCAGTTTTCTGCAAAATTTGAACAAGTGCGGGCTGAATGATCTGTAGGCTTCACTTCTAACCGTGGGACCCCTGCCTCCTGCAGACTGGGGAGAATCCTGCTTACATCGTGTTGCTTCATGTCCTGACATTTCTTGATTGGCTTCAGAAAATAGGATTGCCTTAGATAGAAGCTTCCAGATTACCCATACGCCTGGCGTGTTGAGGAAGAAAGGAGGAACGCTCTGCTCTGGAATTTGTCTTTGCTCGGTCAGGTAAAGCGGAGAACACCAAAAAGATGCCTGAAGCTTTCGCCCAAATCGCCTGCATTTTTGTGCGGGAGAGGAGGGACTCTGTGTTCAGGGAGATAGAGATTTGGCTTTTGTGTGTTTTCTCTTCCCTACTTGCTACTGACCATGCACTGCAGAGTCAGAGACATGGGTTGTTCCAGACTCCTGCCTGGAAGTGGCAATAATGCCCCGGGGTCGAGCTGAAAACGTGCACGGTCTTCCCATGGTTTTACGAGATGGCAGGTGGGTTGGTTGTGTGTGTGTGAGTGTGTGTGCGTGTGAGTGTGTGTGTGTGTGTGTGTGGCGTCCCTCTGCCCTCCCCGATGCCTGGAAGTGTTGCTTGATTTGAAATCAAATGACAGGTTTTGCAGACAGATAGGATCTGGGTAAGTGACTTGGCATAGCCTGCCCTGTCTCAGGCCACTGCTGTCGCTGCACTGGCGGCCTGGGTGAGCTGGTGTGGCGTGAGTGGGTGTCCCAACCCTGGCGGCCAGCCCTGCGGGAGTTTCTCTTTGTCGTCCTCCAGCTCCATTCCCACTGATTCCCACTAATCCCCGATTAGGGTTGACACTCGGAGCCTGCTCTCCTCTGGAGAGCAACAGCTTAGTGGCTCTGGCCCGCCCCTGCCCTGCCCTGGGAGACCACTTCTCAGCCCGTCGCTGGGGGTTGAGGACACGCTGGGTGTAAGTTAACCATGCCCGGCATCTTCCATGCGGATGGAATTCTCTATGGATGGAGACAGGAGCTCCTCCCCATTTAAGCTCTGCTCTAGCCTTGAATTTTAAGACTGGAAGGGGACCCTAAACTCCTGTACAGAGCCCTTTCCGTCTGCTGGAGAGGCTTGTCCCGGCTGACCAACTCCCAGGTGGGTGTCAGTGCAGTCCGCCCGCATCTGTTGTCACATTCCGCTTGTGCACAGCAAGTTCAGCTTTGAGACCCAGATGCTCCCTTCTTTGAGGCACAGCTGGAAAGGGTGAAAGGGCGTGATTGTTTAACCTGCCATCCTAACAATGGGGCTCGTATCTCCAGGCATCTGAGGGCTGATGGATAACTCGTGGACTCGTCCTTTGACCCTGGGTTACCATTGACTATGGCAGTCAGGCTCCCTGTGTCAGACGGGCCCCTGGGATTCCAGCCCTCACCTCAGAAGCATTTGTGAACTAGGATGGCGATCTGGGGAGACACGAGGGGAACCCATAGCTGCTGTGCCACCTGGTCAGGCAGATGTCAGGTGTTCAGGGAGCCCAGGCGAGCCGCCCAGAGAGCTTCGAGAAAATCCACATGCTCCCCTACCCCCAGTTCAGACTTGGTAGGTTGGCAGGGTGCCGGGAGCATGCCATGGTTTTCACAGGCTCCCCACCGAGTTGCACACGGTCCCTCAGCCAGCCACCAGTCAGTCAGGGTCCCTCCCACTCAGCGACATCTCCGCTCTGGTGCCGCGAACACCGAATTCCTGTTGACCTGGTGGCCGTTCGGTCACGGAGAACAGAAAGCTCCCCGAGCTGGCTCAGTCATTAGCCTGGAAGCTAACACCCTGCTGCTTCTGTGAACATTTATGAAATGGTTTGTGGTGATCACCCGTTACCCCACCGGTTACCCCAACACTCACCTGGGAGGCTCTGGAAGCCAGGGTGCTTGTGGACAGGCAGCCCCTCCCCAGGCTGACGCTGCTGGGCCACACAGGAGGAGCAGTGGTTGCAGAGCGAGGGCTGTGTCCTGTGGCTGGTGTTCTGGACTCGTTTAGAAATGGCCAGCTTGGCCGAGACCCTGAGTTAGGAGGGTCACCAAAGCTATGTGTTGCTTTAGTCATTCGCCCGAGGATTTTTTCAGAGGAATGTTCTCAATGCAAATGACCAAGACTGCAGGACCATTTGTGGTCTTTGTAAAAAAAAAAAACACAACAAAAAAACCCAAAGCACTGTGTGAACTTAAAACGTGTTCTTAATAGCTCTGACTTGTACATGAGCTCTGGCATTTAAAAAGTAAACGCCGCCACAAGACTTCACAGTTTTCTTGTTTGACAACAAGCTTTGAGCGGCACTCACAGAAATCTGAACTCCTTGAGCAGCGTCCGTGCCACAATAAGGGAGGTCCGCTGGTAAGAAGGTGAAGGTGACTTTGGGTCAGGGCCGAGGATCTGCCCCGCCCCCTGACCGACCGCCTTTCTGCTGCTCAAGCATTCAGGGTTCTCTCCCTTGTGGGGCCTTCCCATACGTCATTCCTTTCATCTTGAGCACCGAATTAACCCTCCTCCTCCTTTGACTTCTGGTCTCAGCGCAGAGGTCCCCGATCCTCCCATCCGAGAGGATGCTGTCCCAGCCCCACCCAGGCCACCTGCCCTCGCCCCGGCACCTTGTGTCCCCATCAGCTCCCGGGATCGTGGGCCAGCGCAGAGCCCTGTCTGTCCGGGAGCAGCCGCCTGGGTGCCCGGCACAAGACTGGCTCGGAGCAGGCGGCGGCCGGGGGATGAATAAAAGGCCCTGGTAGGATCTTGTCAGCGGACGGGGAGGAATGGTGGCGGTGTGCATCACCCCGTCTGGACACAGGCCTTCCCTGCTTGGCAGCTGGCCAAGCCTGGGCAAGACAAGCCGTTTAACGTGCTTTGTTTTTCACTTCTGAAGAATCAACAGTCAAGGAGGCTCACTGATGACTTTGCAAATTGCCAGTATGAAAGCTGGGACTAGGCGCCAGTTCTGGCTGTTCTTTGCCCTCACCCATTCTCCCAAAGAGACAGGAATTGAGGGGAAGGAAGAGTGGGTGTAGTGTTAACGTCAGCTAAAATGCAGCCAGAGCTAACTTCCATTCCCATCGGCCAGGTCGTGGGTTGCTGAGGAGGGAGGGGACTCCTTGAGCAGCTTGGAAGAGCGCTGTATGCACTGCTGAGGCTGGAAGGCAGCTCTGGGGCTGTGTGACCTTGGGCAAGCCCTGATCTCTCTGTGCTTCATCTGTAGAAGAGGATGACTTTGGGTTCAGTCTGGAAAATAGAATCCGCTGTGAGCGGGATGAGGTCTGTGTATTTAGCAAATAGCCAATCAAGGTGGGCTGTTTTCTGTAGTCTCCCTTAAAAAAAAAAAAAAAAAAAAAACTTTTTATTTTTTACTGCTTTTAGATACATAGAAAAGTTGCAAAAATAATTTAGTTTCCATACGTTCCTCACCCAGCCTTACATAACCACAGTGCAGCATCAGAACCAAGAAATTAACATTGGCACAATGTTACCATAATGCCTAGTGCAGTGACATTAACAATGTGAAGGATAAGAAATTAACAGTGGGGGCACCTGGGTGGCGCAGTCGTTAAGCGTCTGCCTTCGGCTCAGGGCGTGATCCCAGCATTCTGGGATCGAGCCCCACATCAGGCTCCTCCGCTGGGAGCCTGCTTCTTCCTCTCCCACTCCCCCTACTTGTGTTCCCTCTCTCGCTGGCTGTCTCTCTCTCTGTCCAATAAATAAATAAAATCTTAAAAAAAAAAAAAAGAAATTAACAGTGGCACAAAGCCTTTGAACTGAAGGCCTGACTTGAATGTCACCTGGTCGACCAGACCAGTATCCTTTTATCGTTTCAGGATCCCATCAGGTCCCACAGGGCACTGAGCTGCAGCTTCTCCCAGTTTTACAAAGTCTATAATAGTTCCCTAGTCTTTCCTTGTTTCCCATGACCTCGACAGCTCGGAAGAGGACTGATTGTTATTTTGCCAAATGTCCCTCAGTTTGGTGTTTTCACAGGCGTGGACTGAGGTTAGACAAACCACAGCAGTGCTGTGCCCCTATTGATGTCCGGCAGCTTGGGCTTGGCGACATCAGAGTATTTACGGCTGGGGCATTGGCTTCGATCCCTTGGTGCGGGCTGTTTCTGCTGGGTTTTCTTCCTTACACCTTGTGTCTCTCCTCCTGTCATCCCCTTGGAGGTGAGCAGCTACTTTGAGACTGTTACAAATCCTGTTACTCGTCAACCTTCTGCTCACTGATTTTGGCATCCAGCCTGTATCTGGTCTGCTCGATGATGGTTCTCTGTGTCCTTCTCTCCTTCTTCATGGATTCATTGCAATTCTCCTGCGAGAAGGAGCTACCACGTCTCCATGCCCTCGGCTCGCATCCACGTGGACTCACGGATATTTAGTTCATTCTGAGGCTTATAATCCTTCGCCAGGGCTGCTAGCTTGGTTGTGGAATTGCTCTCATGTCGGCCACTAGGGCTCTTTCACGGTTGCCTCTTGCGTTCTGCCATCAAGATGCATAAATATATATCGATTTAGCACTTCCCTTCTTCATGATCCCACAAGATGTTTATTCTAGACTCACCTTGTGTTTTTTACTTCCCGCTCTCGCAGCCCCGGGTCCAGTCAACTTCTTCAGGCGGTGCTGGTGCTGTTTATGGGAGAAGAGTTTAGAAACCGAGGTCTGGGCATCAGACGTGCTCGATACTGCTGGGCTCTCCCGGCTTCTAGATTCTTCCAGTGGACAGCACTAGGAGGTGTGGCTGTGTTTGCCAGCACACTCACAGCTCGTGTCTGTTGTTCTGTGCCTTTCTGTCTGTCTGGAGGCTGATAGCTCAGATTCCACTTCAACAACAGAGTTCCATTTACTCTCCTTTCCTCATTTGTATCCTCCCTCTCCGAGAGGCAGGCGTCTGGCCCTTCCTGTCTCTGACATATTGACTTATTTGGTCAGTTCTAGCAGACACATAAGGCAGTTTCTGCATTGCTAACCTGCTCCCCTGTGAGAGACACACTTACGGACCAGGTTACGTGTGTACGCAGTCGGGATGTTGTCATTCAGAGTTTCTGAGGTTAGATCTGTGTTTTCCCACCCCTTCAGGGGCTGATGGCATTCATGGGTGATGCGGTTAGGTTCATTCGTTTGTATTTCTTCGGGGGTTCCTCCCACATCCTGATTTTTTAAAAAAATCCATTTTTTTTACCCAGTGATTTGGGATGCCTCTTTGGTCGTGCACACGGTTTCTCCGTGCATTTGGGTGTGCGGTGGACACGCTGTTCTTGGCCACTGGGCCGTTGGCGTGTCTGTGCACCTGCACGGTTGGACTTACGGAAGTTCTGCTGTGGGTTTTCACGTCGGGTCGGGCTAGTTCTCCTTGTGCTTTCCTTTTCTCGGTGTCTTCCTGGAGACTCCTGCCTGTTGCTTTTCCTCGTGGACGTCAAGTCCTGCTCTAGTCTAAGTGAGGTAGCGTCTGCCCATGGACAGAGTGTGAGAGGTGCAGCAGTGCGGGCTTGTGTCCCGCCTGAACACTGGCCTTCCTGCAGCCCAAGGACCCGGCTGTTTGGAAGGGCGGGGGATCCTCTGGGTCTTTATTGTAACTCAATATTTCATTTCCTTTGGGCACCCGCCCCTTGACATTCAATTTCTCAGCAGAATCCTTTCCGGGTTTTAATCTAGAAGGTGTCGGAGGGAGGAAAGTATAGAGGGCATCCGCTGAAATGAGGGGCCCAGGGTGCTGCTTCCCCAGGCGGTGCAGGTGGCCACGACCACCCCTGCCCGGCACCGGGCGCTCTCAGCCAGCCTGCCGGCCCACCACCCGTTCCCTCCCCGCCCCTGGCCAGCTGCTCCCACTGCTCCAGCCGGGAGCATGTCTGCCGAGCAGCCCGAACGGTGACTTCATCACTCTTGAGAAGTAGATGTAATTCTCCCCTGATGATTTTTACGGGGTGAGATAGATGTCACTAAAGCAGGGAGCGGTTCGACACGTGTAAGTGAGAATGTTCTGGGTCTTTTAGGTTCCTTCTTGGTCATCGGGAATTCTTAAGAAATAGCTCCAGGATAACTGCACGGCTTGTTCATTTGCACCGTGCTTGTCAGAAGGGCTTTGGTGCCGTTTTGTACCATTTTATTCCCCTGCCCTTGATCGCGGCTTGTAGTTGCAAACAGTTGACCACAATGGAGAGTGTCTGACATAGATGACATATGGTGGGAAGTTGGGAGGTTGACTATATGTTTTCACCACCCAATCAGAACTTAGGAGTTGGTGATGCACTTCTTAGAGCATATCAGAAAGGGTTTCACTCTAGGATGGTGTTGTCGGTGTAAGCCTTTGGCCTCCCGCAAGAACTTACTTTCAAAAAGACCAAGACTTGGGGGGGGGGTTGACTACCCCAGCCCTGATTTCTTCTTTTATAAAACATGAGTCTCGTTGCCTTGTGGTCCTGATACTGTAATTGCACATCTCTCATTTGGAGATCTTTAGTTGCAAGAACCAAAATGGACATGGGCTGACACGCCACGGAGGGGTTTACTCGCAGGGTGCGTTAGGGTGCACGGAGCCAAAGACAGAGTTGAACCGGAAGACCTTGGGCAGCAGGAGCCCTGCAGCCCCAGAGGTCTGTGAGGCAGGAGCTCAGGAACCCACTGCTTGGACACAGCCAGCCAGCTGGTTCATTTTTAGCCAAGGAATCTCAAACCCCAGGGACAGGTGGCTGGCCCCTGGGGATTCCTGCCCACTTACCACTTGGGTGGCGGGAGAGGAAGGAGGTGACCACGTGGAGCAGGGTGAGGTGATTCTCTAAAACCAGAGAGAGCTGGCTTTTGCAGAAGAAGCAGAGGGCAGAGCCCTTGACCCTGCTGTGCTTGGCCGCATAACGCGCTAGACCTGCAGAGCCACGCCCAGCACCCTGTCCCCTGTGACCTCGAGCGTCCACAACCTCCTTTGGCATCTTTACTGCGCATCTCTGGTTTTGTTGTGTGTTTCTTGCTTCCCATCCCCCTCTGGTAACCAAACCCGGCCCCGAGCACATTATGTTGTGAGCGGGTTCTCTGGCACGTGGACTTCACGACATTTGAGCCCGGCTGCTGCTGGAAGCACAGGTTTAATTGAAAGGGCTCAGATGACCTGTTCCCAGGTTTGCAAAGCTTTATCCCCAGGACATGACCATTACAGAGAGCCGCCCTGTGCTGACGTGCCCTCATCGTGCCTCTCCTTCTGTTCCAGGGCCCGCTGCTCCTGTCCTTCGAGGAGGACCCGCTGCGGCAGCCCCTAGAGCTGGCGGTGCAGCAAGTCTCCAGCATGGCCAGGTCTGCCCAGGAGAAGGTGAGCTGGGGCGCGGTCACCCGACGGGGATCTTTCCTGACTAGAGTAACGAATTTAAAGCTCAGGTGGGGGGAGGGTATTCTGTTTTAGGATTATTGAAAATGTGGACACTGTAAAAACCTAAACAAACAAAAAATTAAGTGTGGTCTCTCAATGATGGATGGATAAATAAAACCGGGTAGATCTGCACAATGGAATGGTATTTAGCTTGAAAAGGAGGTGGGTCTGGCACAGGCCCCGTGCATGGGCCTTGAAGACACAGCGCTGTGTGGAGGAGGCTAGTCACAGAAGGCACGTCTTGCGGGGCCTACCCAGGGTGGCGACATCGATTGAGACAGGAAGGAGATTCGGGGTCGCTGGGCACTGGGGGGAGGGAAGTGCAGAGTGACTGCCAATGCGCAGGGTGTCTCTGAGGGGTGATGATAAAGTTCTCAAAGTGGTGGTGATGGTCATACAACTCTGTGAAATATGGTAAAAACCGTTGAACTGGGGGCACCTGGGTGGTTCAGTCCATCAAGTGTCTGACTCTTGATTTCGGCTCAGGTCATGATCTCAGGGTCCTGGGATTGAGCTCTGCATGGACTCCCTGCTCAGCGCGGAACCTGCTTGAGATTCTCTCTCTCTCTCAAATAAAAAGATAAATCTTAAAGAAAAAACCATTAAATTATACAGTTTAAATGGGCAAATTAAATGATATGTGAATTATCTCAATAAAATGCACATATTTGTGTGTGTGTGTATATATATATACAACACCTAGATGTTTTTTAAAGACTTTTTTTTTTTTTTTTGAAAGAGAGAGAAAACGAGCAGGGGGAAGGGGCAGGGGGGAGAGGAAAAAGCAAGTTCCCCACTGAGCGGGGAGCCCAAGGCGGGGCTCGATCCCAGGACCCTGGGATCATGACCTGAGCCGAAGGCAGACGCTTCACTGACTGAGCCCCCCAGGTGCCCCGACACCTAGATTTGAACCATCTCGACACTATATCGAGCTCATTTTACAGTCCATGGTTGTTCACAGGCTGAAATTACTCATTAGACTGGTCAAGTACTGTAAATAATTTAAAGGATTTTTTTTAATGAAAAGTATCTGTGAAAACTCCTAAGAAACTTCCTCTGAGATACAAAGCTTGCCCTTGTATCTGTCTAGTGGTGCTGTTTAGCAGACGGGGGACACCTGCGTGAGCCCCGCTGGAGAAGGAGAGCACTCCAGCCCCGGAACGCCACCCCTCCGCTTCTGCTCCCCGTCCCCGCTAGCGTCGCCTTTGCCACTCCGGTTCCTTCGCTTTAACTACAGTTCAGGGCTGTGGAGGGACCAGGGCTTCTGTCTTTATCGTCAGCGGACGGACAGTGGAGCGGTTTTCTCTTTCCTGCAGCACAGCAAGGTGCTTACTGTCCCCGCCTCTCCGGGCACGCACAGGGAAGTAGATCAGGACGGGGGGGGGGGGGGGGGGCGGGGGGCAGACGTGGGGCTGCCAGGCTGCAGCTATGCCAGCTGCAGAGTGACCAGCTGTTCCGGAATGGGGCAGCAGAGCACTGCTCCCTGCCCCCTGGGCCCCGGCAGCCTAGGGGGGCTCTCCTTCCCCACCCTCTTGCCAATACTGGAGTCACGTGCTCTATGATCCCTGTAACGAGTGTGGGGAAGTCTCTGGAAGGCACTGGGGTACGAGAGGAAATTGGCTACCCCAGCTCAGGATGCCGAGACCAGCATGGTGCATTCGGGCTGGAAGGGGCTGGACCAGCAGGTGGCCCAGTGCTTTTATGAAACTGGGGGGCTGAGGGCAGTTGACTCCCCCACTTCCGTGTGGGAAGTGCGTCTGGGTGTGGTGAACACCCTCTGTTATTGACCGATCGGGACCGAGTCCCGTTGTGGCGGGCACTTGCTGCTTGGTGCTGTTGGGTGTTCTCTGACGATTTAGGAGGCCCGGAGCGTGGGGGCTGGCCTGGAGGTGCAGAGCCGGGAGCCGAGAGGTGGGCCTGGCGATCGGCCATTTCCAAAGGTCTTGGTGTTTAGTGCCAGAAAAGCCACTTAGAAAGGGGCTGGTGACACCGTGTTTATTTGAAGACAGTTACAGAAACGGTGCGTGCTCATTGAAAAGTTCAAAACAACACGGCCGTCCGCCCCCTCGCCACCCGCACTGAGCCTCCGTCCTCTGCTCCCCTGGGAGGGGCCCCGCAGAGTGTTCTCAGAAGCCTCTTACGTCCCGCAGACAAATGGCACAGCGCACACGGGTCTTGTTTCATTTCACGAGTTTCTTCAGAGTTCTTGACTTTTATGTTTTCTTGGCCAAATGAGGAAATGGGAGCTTGTCATTGCCTGGTCATGGCTGTGGCTAGTGCTGTCCTGGGGCGAGCTGGCGCCCGTCGGGTGTCAGGCCCCTGGCCCCCCCGTGGGGTGTGGGAGAGTGGGTCCCGGGGTGGGTCCCCAGGGACACCGAGTGCCACCGTCGCTTACCAGGCATGGCCTACGCACAGCCACCACCGGGGTCCCCCCGTTGGGATCCTCCTGGCTCCCAGGAAGTTGGGTGTAGGACACCCCCAAGTTCATGGGTCCCGCACGCGCACTGCCTTCTCCACTCACGGTCGGGCGTCTTGGCTGAGCGCGCCTCGTTTGAAGGTGCCGTTTTGTGAAGGGATGAGGCCAGGTAATCAGAGTTTGTCCTGCAATGTGTCCCCGGAGGAGGGGTTCTTAACGCCTGCGCTTCAGAGGAAGGTGGGCACGCGCCACGGCCCCTCGTGTCTTGGAACCGCTGCATCGGCACAACACTCTCAGCAAACGAGTCCTCCTTTTGGGATCTAAGCCCCCCTGCCACCTGGGTTTCAGACATATTGAGCCCTCTGTCAACTCTGTCGTGTTTTCCTGTGCCCTGCGGAGCTCTCGAGGAGGAAAGTCCACAACGGCCCCTGGGGCCCACAAACAGAGGTTGTAAAGAAACACAAGCGTGGTTTCAAGGACGTCACCTCCCCTTCCTCAGCTCGCGCCATATGATCAGCCTGTGTCTTTCTCATGTCCCTGACTCAGCCCGGTCAAGGGACGTGCGGATGGCGCTTGAGCTAATGACAGGGACACGTCTGGCCTGGACCACGGGGTCATCTAGAAGGGACTGGGGATCCTGGTCTCCCCCTGGGAGCACCTTCCTGACTCATGTTTGGTCTGAGTCTCTCTGCGGGCTGCGGGGGAATAGAACCAGGCCTGCCCTGCCCTCCAGGTGCCCTGTACTTGACTTTCTCCTGCCACCCCTGAGGACCGCCATGTGCCCCAGTCGCCTTGGCAAACAGCTGGTTCCTCAGCAGCTCCCCAGCCCCACGTCCTTCGCAGAGAGCGAGGTCTTGCGTAGCTTGGAGCAGCATGGGGTGCCTTGCAGAGCCCACGATGGGGGCCGGACGCACGGCCCGCCCAGCCCTGGCTCCGAGGAGCACCGTGGACTTGGAGCGCTCTGACCCCAGCAGTGTGGGCTTTTTCTTCCATGAGAAGAAACTCTCTGGACACCCACTGGGTCTTCAGTAACTCCATTCAGCTCTGACACTGACCCCCTAGAGTCAGCACAGGCCCCGCAGGCTAAGGGCAGAGCCCCACACGACCGCCCCCTTCAGATGCCAATCCCAATGCTGGGCCACCTGGACTTTGGACCCACCGGCCATAAAGTCAGGGGGTTCCCGCCCCTCCAGGTTTGATAATTTGCTAGAACAACTCATGGAATTCAGGAAAATGGTTTACTTCCTATTACTGGTTCATGATACAGGAAACAAGTCAAGAACAGCCAGATGGGAGAGATGCATAGGGCAGGTGCAGGGGGAGGGGTGCTGAGATTCAGGCCGTCTCCGGGCACGCCACCGTCCCAGCACCTCCTCGCATAGACCAAGAACTCCATTGTTTAGAGGTTTCGTACTCAGGCACGATTGAGTCAATCACTGGCCTTTGGCGGTTGAACTCTGTCTCTAGCCCCTCTCCCCTCCCTGCAGGCCAGGGGTGGGACTGAGAGTTTCAACGCCCTGATCACGGTGGGTGTTGGGGGGAACCAGCCCCCAACCACCAGTCATCTCCTTCGCACACAAAACACTCTTATCCTTTGGGAGAGCCAATGGAGCCAGGAGCCGCGAGCCAGGAACTGGAGACAAGGCCCAAATCTGTATCGCAAGCAGCAGCCCTGCAGGTGTTGTGGCTGTGGGTTTTCCTACAGGGAGCCCGTGCTTGCCTGGCGGGCCATCTTCTCGGGCGGGGACCGGAGGCCTCCCTGTCACTTGGCCTCGCTGTATGAGGGCATGGCTGGCAGAGGCGAGAAGCAGGCCCCGGGCATGGCCAGCAGGGCACTCTGCACCATACCATCACCTTTACGCGTCTCCCCAGGGGCCCCTCTGCCTTCGCTTCCAGTCCCAACATGCTCTGAATTTCTCCCAGCCTGTAATTACCCTCTTACACAAGAGCAGCGAGTTTCTACCTACGTTCTCTCCGCATGTCCTGGGAGAGGTTTGCTCCAGAATGTTTGACCCAGAAAAGGCGAACCTTCATTTCTACATTGTGAGCGGCCTGCAAGCCAGCTCTTGCTCTGCCGGATGTCACAACAGCCCTTCCACGGCACGTCCGTGGATTCAGAAATTCCACGCTCCATTCCATGGAGGTGAGAGGTCTGCAAGGGCCAGGTGGAGACTCATGCAGTCTGAATCAGGGTTTGGGAGTTGTGCTGGGAAGGCACGCAGTGAGAAGGCCATGCATTTCCTTTAGGGAGCATGGTGTGTCTCTTTGGACACAGCGTTTATTCAGAAAGCTGGCTGCTGAAAACAGGGGACCCCTTGGCCCTGGAAGCCATCTTTGGAGATGGGGAGTGATGTTGGCTTTTTTGGTGTGAGGCCAGGTGTCCTGTGAAAAGCAGTAATTATCTCCGTCTGCAGTGCCATTCGTAAATAAATAGAGGCTTCTAATGGTATAATGATCATCTGTAGGTTACAGTTTTAAATAGACGTAATAACCCACTGAGCATGGAGAAAGGCCCAGCTCGGAAGCCGGGGAGACACTGGCTGGATCTGGGCATGTTTGGGCACTTCCTTCTACCTCTGAGCTGGAGGTTGGGTGTCTGCGAAGGGCACATCCCTCCCTCGCAGGGCTGTGGGGAGAACGAGGGCCAGCCTGCGCCCCGGCTCCTGATGCTATCAGGTGTGAGCAGCCCCAGCCCTGTCTCTTCTCGTCAGTGCTCACCAGACTCCTCTGCCACAAGTATCACGCCCATTGTGCAGAGGAAGAAACTGAGGCCAACAGAGGCTGAGTCACTTGGCCAAGGTGGCTAAGAGCTATGCAGTAATAGAGGCTGGAGTCGAAGCCGGTCAGCCTCCAGAGACAAGCTGAGCCCTGGCACGCCATCGTCAGTGCCGTGACTCCTCTTCCTCACGTCCGGACCCTTCTATCACCTGTGCTCCCACCCCCACCCAACCGCGGAAGAGACAATGGAGAAGAGGGATGCGCACGAGAGGCCCGAACCCACCTTTGCTTCTGCAAAACTGCAGCGACAAACAGAACTTAGACAATTGCATGGACTCTTCCCCAGAATCTTGTTCTGCGCTGCACGTCGGGGAACTGCACAGCTGACATTGGCTGTGTCGTGTTCCATGTGTAACTAAGGCTGGGACATGTTTGCCTACGGAAATATACTGTGAGAGCGGCCGGGGTCTCCTGCACTCTCTCCAGACCTCAGTGAGCCCCCTTGGTTTGCAGGAGTGGCCTGATTCTGGGTTGTCCATGTTTGTCTCTCTAGTTGCAAAAAGGAAGTGTGGTTGATTTTTTTTTTTTTCCTTTGCCTGACTTGAAATTCCAGGTATCCCATTAGCCTGGTATTTATGCTAAAATGGTAACAGGTTGTGAAATTGTTTTGTCTTGGGGTCTTTCCAAAGGCAGCTACGGAGACTTCTCATTGGAGTCCCTGCCCTCTGAGACCCAGTGTGGATGCCACCCCAGGATGGGAGCCGTGCCTCCCTGGAGCTCCACCTGTTTGGGTTACTGTACTGAATTCCGGGCTGAGTCAGCCGTGGGGTGCAGTCTGACTTTGCCTGGAGAAGACAGGGTGAAGGACCCATAGACAAGCTGAAGGTTTGTTTGTGTGTTGGACTGCCGAGCGGTAGCATTCGGGGTAGGTGCGACAGAGTGACCTGGCCCCATGCGGGGAGCACTAACTGCCAGTCTGGAAAAGACCCAATTCCCTCCTGCCTTCAGTTTAAAGGAAATGTCTTGTAGGTGTCTATTCATACCTAGGGTTGATGAAAGAGAATGGCATGTTCACAAACAGACTTCTGAGCCAGGGAATGCCCACAGTAAGCCGCATCCCATAACTCTTGGGAGCGTGATATTACTGGACGGCCTTATTGCTCATTTGAAAGTGTCCCAACAAGAGGAGGGTTGGGGAGTGTTGCCGGGGTGGGATGTGGGAGCCCGTGTGGTCCACGGCACACCTCTCAGTACCATAAAGTAGAGCATCAACCCAGCATTCCTTGGGTTGGGCCGCCATCTTGTTTCCAGCATTTTTCCACTTTCCCTGGGCAAGCAGGATTAACTTCATAGATGTTCTGATCATATTTAGCTGTACTGGATTTTACCTTTTGAGTCTCAGGGCTCAGTCGGTTAAGCTTCTGACTCTTGGTTTTGGCTCAGGCCATGATCTCAGGGTCATGAGATTGAGCCCCACATCGGGCTCTGTGGTCATCACGGAGCCTGCTTGAGAGTCTCTCTCTCTCTCCCTCTGCCCTTCCCCCTGCTCACACTCTCTAAATAAATGAACAAATTAATCAATAAAATCTTTAAAAAAATGTGGAGTCTCTATTGCAGAGTAGAAATGATTGTTGATGTCAGCTGGTGCTGTCTTCAAGACCATTTACAGAAGCGAGTCTAGACCGCGGTGCTGGGAGCTCTGGATGATTAGTGAAGGGCTTTACCTTCCCTTTCATTTTGGAGTTCTTTCCTCAGGATGTTATAAAGCATGATTACAGGGAGAAAGAGTCAGTGACCTCAACCCTTTAAATGCGTTTTCATGGTTGTGTTCCTGGCTCTTTTGGGGACAGAAGTAATTAAATTATTTCCAGGTCTCTAGAGTGTTCCAAGAGAAGTTGCTGAGGCAGCTGTATAAGAAGCTTACTTGAAGAGGAACGTGGAAGAGTGCAGTGAGAGTTGAAGACATTATAGGCCTTTCTCCAGCAAGCGTTAGCAAAACTCAGGACTACCTAGGCCTGGCGTTCTTTGGCCCCAACTCTAAACAAAGGAATACAGTTTCAAGATAAGACCTATTCGCATAGGTATGTGACTATTTGAGCTTCTTCTTGAAGCTGGAGAGAGCACAGAAAAGTGAACGATGGCCCCCACTCTGTTCTGTCTGCGCAGGTTTCGGTGACGGTGACGTGTGCTTATCTTCACATTCCCATGACACTTCCCTCCTGGCCTTCTCTCTTGATCCGTGGGAGTGGACCAGGTCTCCACCTTGGGGACCCTCAGTCCATGACGTCCAACCTCCATAAACGCTCTCTTCTGTAGAGAGGAGGGGGGTTTATCCGGAATACACAGTTCAGCTTTCTGTTAGCGTGATTTTGAAATGGTTTATGTAACTGGGGAGTTGTCTGCTCGCTTTGGAAAAAATAACTCAAGCATAAAGCAGGTGGGCTCATGGCTGGCTGTTTTCACAGGAGCCCCTTATGCCCCAGATGTTGGCGTCATGGAGTTCTGCTTTGGGGCCAGAGGTTCATGTCTGTTCTCGGAGACATACTCAGTCCCATTGCAGATATTAGATATTGTTTCTACTTAACTTTAAAAATCCGGTATCAGTATCAGAGCCCCTCAGCGGGAAGCCGGAGCACTGAAGATTGAATAGCCCTATTTAAACAGCTCTGTGTGATCGGGAAGCTCTGAGGAGCTAACTTGAAAACCTCAGGAGGGGCCCTCAAAAACACAGGTGTGTGTGGGACAGTGGGGAGGGGGGCTCTACCTGTTCATCGGATTTAGGCAGATTTCAGCCCCGGACATTCAGGCCCCTTGGGAAGGCCAACTAGCTGGAAGGGGCCCCCACCCTCTGCTGCTCCGAGAGGGGTCCCCTGTGTGGTGGTGAAGGCTTGCCCCCGTTCACCGGGGTAGAGAGAATTTAATTCCCCCTTGTGGATAACACCTTAATGCAACTGAAAGAAGATTACTTATTTGTAAAGCCTTTGCATTTTGTTCTTGTCCATTTGACAAATGAAGCATTATTATCCCCAGGGTGGCAGGCGCGGTGGGCTGGCCAGGACGAGGATTGGTCCCATCATGGTCCCTCAGCAGGGCTCACAGCCATAGTGCTAGCAGTGTTTTGTCAGGCCAAGCCATAACGTGGGGCAGCCTCGGACAGCTGCTGTAACCCTCTTTTCCCTCGGAGTGCTACAGTGAGGCCCAGGAACGGTTCGTCTGTGTGACAAGTTTCCTGTAGGGGGCCAGGACCACTAGGGCCAGGAAGACCCACCCACGGGTCTCGGTGAGAGGACATTGGGACCCACAGACGCTCTGTCTTTAGTACTCTACTTACTTTCTTTTTTTTTTTTTTAAAGATTTTATTTATTTATTTGACAGAGATAGAGACAGCCAGCGAGAGAGGGAACACAAGCAGGGGGAGTGGGAGAGGAAGAAGCAGGCTCATAGTGGAAGAGCCTGATGTGGGGCTCGATCCCATAACGCCGGGATCACGCCCTGAGCCGAAGGCAGACGCTCAACCGCTGTGCCACCCAGGCGCCCCTCTACTTACTTTCTTGATGTGACTTGAATAGGAATTGTGACCATCGGAGTCTTGGTTCTAGATGTTTTAAAGTCTTTTAAGTCTCAATCTGCTTGTTTATTTATTTGCTCTCAATCATGTGCTTAGGCCAGCCACATACCCAGGGACGGGGTAGGGGAATGCTCTGTAGAACTGGATACAAAGGAGAACCCACTCCTTGTTCCAGAGCGCTGATGAAGCCTTGGGATTTTATTGCTAAAATTCTAATTAGCTTAGTAGAGAAGGTTCTGGAGACCTAACAGGAGTCAAGCAGTCATCCTCGGGTGTTTTACTCAGAGCGGCGCGAGGCCCAGGCCGTCGCAACGAGGACAGCGAATGTTCTCCGTGTCATGTCATTTGTGTTTGTAACTCATCTGGCACGAAAGTATGTTCCCCCAAAAAGGATTGTTTATAGAGCATTTATTTTTAAAATGAATAGACGACATTTCTTATACAAACATTTTTTTGTTCCAACCTTTTGTGAACTCGGCAGAGGCAATAACACGATGGAGATGTGTAAACTCACGCACATAGCTCAAGCCCCTAGTGCGACCTTGCCAGGACGGGGGGGGGGGGGGCGGGGGGACGGTGTGGGGTGGCGTCTGTCAGCATCGGGAGCAGGCGACGCTTTCCTTTCTTTTTTTTTTTTTTTTTTTTTTATCCATGTATTTTTTTTTTTTATTAATAATGATTTTTTATTATATTATGTTAGTTACCATACAGTACATCCCCGGTTTTCGATGTAAGGCTCGATGATTCATTAGTTGTGTATAACACCCAGTGCACCATGCAATATGTGCCCTCCTTACTACCCATCCTTTCTCATTCTGTGCCGTCGAGCCTCCCACGGTGGATGCTGGGGACAGACCCTGGGGGTGGGTGCTGGGGGAGCCGCAGCGTCCGGGTCAGGTCTCCTTGGGAGGGCAGATGGGCCGGGGGGGCGGAGAGGCTCTGGACGCAGGGCCCTTGGGGGTGGGGAGGAAGGAATTAGCTGGGGATGAGAAAGAAGAAGGGGGCAGATGTCCTAGCCTGAACTTCTTGGGGAAACAGGCCGGATAAAGGAACTATTTGGATAATCTTTCCACTTGATATTTTATTTTAGATTCTGATAAATCCACCAGAGAATTGAAGAATTTTCTTTTCCTTCCCAAGTGACAGCCGGCAGTGTTCCCATGGGAAGGTGGGGGTCCCTCCTGCTTTACGCTCCGCCTCCTGGTGACTTGGCTCTGGCCTGGCACACTGGCCACCTGCCGGGCGCCCCCTGCAGTACCCCTCCTCCCAGCCGGTGCGCACCTGGCACCTGGCTCCTTGTCATCCCTGGGGGCTTGCTTGGCATTCTGCCAGGGCAGGGGTGACCCCTCATTCTAGAAGATCCTCTCCTATGGAAGGATTCTGTGGCAGAAACTTGATATTTCTCTGTTCGGTAACCACTCTCTCTAAAATGCTTTGTGATTTTTATTGGGAATGTGGTCTGGTTTGTTCCTGGTGTAATTACTTGACTTCGTCCTATAGGTTCTTAAACGAACTCACTTTGTAATGCTATTTTTGTTAAGGTTGTATAATTTCCTAAGTGTTTAATATTTTATATATTCTTTGAATTATCCCCACGTCTTTGAAAACCACAACAGATTGAAAATTATCTAGATAGAAACAATTTATGGTGTTCCAAGTATATTTTTAAGTTTTTTGCTTATAAAATCTATCGCTTGTTTTCTTTCTAAGGCTCATTTTTAGAGAGAGGAGTTGGGTAATGGCTTTTACTCCATATGAACGTGGAAATGTCTGGGGAATTTTAAATCAGCTGGTGTGGAGAAACAGAACACAGTATCCAGGAAAAACTTTTTATGTGGAAAGAATATAACGACTAGATTCGGGCAAAACCGAGTTTAGCTCTTGAGAAATGCATCAGGAAGAGAAGATTTGGAGTGTTGTTTCCAGTCTTCAAACTATCCCATAACGGAAAAGACGCGGATCTGGGTATTTACCACGTTTGGAACTCTGACGTCTTGTCCTTGCTAACCTTTCAGGTCCTGATCATTTTATTCAGTGAAAGAAAAGGGTATTTGGGACGAATTCTCCTTTCTGTCCTATCTTGTGCCTCCTCCAGATCGTGTCTTGTCACGTGGTGGGCGAGGCCATTCAGTTCCTGGTGCGCGTGGGGCCCGCGTCCCCCGAAGACACGGGGCGCCGGCTGTATGGTGCACGGCTCTCGCCGGTTCATCTACAGGTGAGTTTGGGTAGATCGAGTGGGTCATGGGAAGACAGCGCTTGTAACCTGTAGGGTAAGCCTGGTGCGAGCGCAGGGCCGTGATTTCCCGTGTTTTTATCAATCCTTTATTTCATAATTTCCGACTGTAACCCTCTATATTATATTGTAGCTTAGGAAATACAGTGTGTGTTATGTATATGCACATACTGTATACACGCAGACACACGTATGCATCCACACCGACTCCCACCCGTACATACATATACAGATACGTGTGAACGCCTATCATGAATTCAGAGGTTGCCCACCTACCGCTATTGGGAGACATGATATTTCTCAAGGCGTTTAAACAGACCGGGGCTGTTGCTGACGGGCAGAGCTAGGGCGAGTGGCACCTGAGGGGAGGACGGGGGGTCTGGTTTCGGAGCCCGGGCCAGACCCCAGCAGTCCTCTGCGGCTGGAACACTGCCGTAGCGGCTGGACTGGGCATTCCTCTTTTTAGTTTCTGGAAAAGGTCAACTTTAAAAGAGCTTTTACTATTTTTTATAAGTTTAAAAGATGGGGATTACTGTTACCTTTCTCACAATGCACTTAGGATTATCGTAGCAACAGATGTGCACAGGCGCATCTCATCTCGTCGCGCTGTGCAGATGCCTCATTTTTACCCACGCAAGGTTCGTGGCAGCCCGGCGTGGACACGCCTGTCGGCACGTTGCTCCAGTAGCCTTCGCTCGCTGCGTGTCTCCGTCCCGTGTGGGTGATTCTGTCGTATGTCACACTGTTCCCTTATTATATGTGTCACGGTGACCTGCGGTCGGTGACCACGACTCTGAAAGCTCACGTGGTGGTGACCGTTTCATAACAGTGAAGTATGTGTGCCGTCTTTGTAGATGTAATGCTTGTGCACTGTAGACGACAGGACAGTGTAAATATAGCTTTAAAAAAATACCTATTTATTTTAGAGAGAGAGAGCGTGAGAGTGGGGGGAGGAGCAGAGGCAGAGAAGCAGACGCCCCGCTGAGCGTGGAGCCCGACGCAGGGCTCCATCTCACGACCCTGAGATCGTGACCTGAGCCAAAATCAAGAGTCAGACACTCGATTGAGCCACCCCGGCGCCCCTAAATATAACTTCATATGCGCTGGGAAGCCAAAACCTTCACTTGACTTGCTTTATGGTGATCCGTGCTTTATCGCGGTGTTCTGGAAGCAGACCTGTCGTATCTCCGAGGGGTGCTCGTATATTTTATACCATATTAATAATGATCTCTATAGTAGTTATAGAGAGACGTAGATAATACTCATAGTAGGCTTATTAGGGGAATTTCTAGATGCCTGAACCATCAGAAAACAGTGTGTCCCTCACGCAAAGCAGGGGTCCATGGAAGCTCCGTTCAGCCAGCGTGTGAACATTGTGAATTTCTGGGTCTGTTTTAGGGGTCAGTGCGGCTTCAACCCCATGTTTCCTGTCCTCTGTCCCTGTGCTTGGCTGCAAATTTGGGGGGTGAGCCTGAGTCGTACAGCGCCCTCAACCCAAGGGAAGAGGATATTCTGTACGCTTTTCTTACACAGATGTGGTTTTGAGTAGCCGGGGCAAATGGGATTTTCTGGCTACCGAAATGGCTTTTTTTCTGCAAGCCAACCCTCCCAGCCCCCGTCACTAACACTCCCTTTCTGAGGGTTGAGGAGGGTACGTGTTACTTCATGCACTTGTCAGGTGTTCCTGGCCTTCTGCTCCCCTGAACGTTTTGGACAGTGTAATTGTAAAATCACTCCAAAGTCTGGGACACGTTTAGCCAACACTGGACGCCTGTTTCGGGACAGAGTGAGTGCAGCAGGCCCCATAAACCTCCACGTAGGAGATAGAGTTTCCGAGATGCTGTTTCTGTGCTATCTGACGCAGCTCAGAGACGAGGACCACAATTGTATCTTTGATCTCATAACACAGTTTCAAGCCGCTCTGCGGATTCAGCTGCGGGAGATCGATGGGTTATTAATGCCCCAGGCGGGAGACGCCCTTGCTGCTCTGCTGTCCTTCAGATAAAAGGAGCAGAAGGGGGCCCGCGGTGGTCTCGCTGCCCTGCAACCTGCCTGGCCTGGGGGGCCGGACTCACACACTTGCGGCAACACAACCACAGGTCCCCGCCCTGGAATCACCCAGGACTAGAGGCCGAGGGAAGGCATCACTGTCTTACCCTGATGCTCGCATGAGCTGAGGGTCCTGAGGAGTGGGTAGTACTGCCGAAAGCTGCTCTTTCTTCCTTCGTGGAGGGTGGGGGAGGGACGGAGGTGAAGAGCTAGGATCTGTGCCTTAGAAGGAGTCTGTGGTTGAAAAACGAAGGGACGTGTAGTCGTTTGCTATGACTGCTGAGACAAATCACCACAAATTTAGCTTAAAACATAAGTGTCGGGGCGCCTGGGGGGGCTTAGTCGATTGAGCATCAGACTCTTGGTTTTGGCTCAGGTTGTGATCACAGGCTTGTGAGACCAGCCCGGTGTTGGGTTCCACGCTCAGTGCAGAGTCTGCTTAGATTCTCTCTCTGCACCCCACCCCCCGTGCTCGCTCTCTCTTTTCTAAAAAATAAATAAATCTTTTTAAAAAACTCAGCATAAATGTATTATGTCGCCATTCTGGAGGTCCGATGTCCAACACAGGCTAACATCGTGGGCTGCCTTCCCGTCCGGAAGCTCTGCGAGGATCTGCTTCCTTGCTCGCTGGGCTGTTGGCATGATTCTGTTCCTTGCAACTGTAGGACTGAGCACCTGTGTTCTTGCTGGCGGTCAGCTGAGGGCTGCTGGCAGCTTCTCGAGGCCACCGCATTGCTGAGCTCCTGGCATCCTCCCTCCGTCTTCAAGGCACCTCTCGCTGGCTGCTCTCCTGCCTTCCTTTTCTGTCTCTGAGGGCTCGCTGGGATGACCCAGCATTACTCCTCCATTCACAGTCCTTACCCTGGTCCCTCCTGCAGAGCCTCCTTTGCCGTATCTGGTCACACATCCACAGGCTTCGAGGATTTGGGTGTGGACGTCTTGGGTGGGGGCATCATGCTGCCACCACGGACGGGTCCAGTCCGAGAGGTTACTGCAAGAGCTCAGAGTCCAGTGGAAGGGCGTGCACTGGCCCAGGCCAGAGAGGATGAGAACACCCGTGCACTGTGTGCACAGCCCTCAGGGAACGTGGGAGCGTGGGGTTGGGCTAAGCATCCCCCTTCCCACCCCTTCCTCCCTCTGCTGCGCGCTCAGTGCCTCTCCCAGAAGAGAGCGCAAAGCACGGAGAATTACTCACGTACGAGATTACAGAGTTGTCATGACATCTGGCCTCCAGCCGCCCATGCTGAGAATCCTCTGAGAGGGAGGTCGAGGCCGAGGAAGGCGCTGGTGGAGAGGGCGTGGGGTTTTGCTAGAATGTGTAGCTCTCCGGTAACTTCGTGTTTTGATAGCTGGAGCTCCACATGAAAGAGAAGAGAGAGGACATCCAGATCCACTGGTCCTTCATCAGCGCTCCGGAAACGGCCGTTACTGTGCAGCCCAAGGCAGTGGTGGAGGTCAGTCCGTGTGTGCTTACAACCTCCCCCCCCCAGTGTGAGAACGTAGGCGCGTCGTGACCCCCTGATCTGGGGAATAGAGGCTCAGCCCAGCACCCGTGTCGTGACCCCCTGATCTGGGGAATAGAGGCTCAGCCCAGCACCGCTCCGATGTGAGTAGGCTTCTCCCCTCTCCAAGAGCAGGGGGCCGCCCTGACGGGGCAGGAGGGATCTAACGCTGGGCCCTCCACCCACCGGGGAGCTTTAGGAAAGCCTGGGCCTGCCCGCCGCCGCCCCTCTTGCAAGAATTGTTTCTAGCACTCTTGTGCCACCGACGCTGAGAACCACTGACGTCATGTTGCCGCGGGGTTCCTGGACGGGCTGTCGTGCCCGATTATTTATCCCTCTCTCCTTCCCTGAGGCAGTCCCCTTCCAGCTCAGGTTGTGGCCACGGGCGGGCTCCCAGGGGCTGGTGTCTGCCCACCCTGCCCCGTTTTTGCGAAGGTGCATCTAAAATCAGGACGTGATCCCTCTGCTTCCCACGGTCTTCGGTGTTGGAAGAAATGAATCTGGAAGCAGGGAGTGGGCGTACAATGTCACCCTGTGGTCACTTCCAGTGGCCGGAGAGATCACTCAAAATCACATGTGCCAGAGGCTCGGGTGATCCGTGATTCCTTTGCAGGGGTGTTTATGACGGTCGTTCGCAGTCTTGCTCTGTTTCCGACTTTTGTTCAACCGCGAAGAGATCCCCAATGGCGAAACGTGCGACTGTGAGCTTTCATCCACACATGTTCTTACCTTTCATGCCTTGGTATAAATGCGTGCAGTTTTTTGTTGTTGTTGTTGTTGTTGTTGTTGTTTTAAAGATTTTATTTATTTATTTGACAGAGAGAGAGACAGCCAGCGAGAGAGGGAACACAAGCAGGGGGAGTGGGAGAGGGAGAAGCAGGCTCATAGCGGAGGAGCCCGATGTGGGGCTCGATCCCGGATCGCCGGGATCACGCCCTGAGCCGAAGGCAGACGCTTAACCGCTGTGCCACCCAGGCGCCCCAGTTTTTTGTTGTTTTTAAGACAAATACGCTTGAATTGTAACTCTTCTAACCGGCACACATGAGAACTGTCACTTTTCCTGGCCGTTCGGTCACCCCAGGGCCTCCGACTGTTTCCCGGGAGGCCCGGTTCCCGTCCTGTTTCCCCTTCCTTCCCATGTTCGCATCTCCTGTCCCACACGGCGTGGTCATCGGGCTGCTGTCCCAGCCCACGGCTGACGCGCACCTGCCTTTGCATCCGCCCCCTCCCCCCGAGGGGGCTGACCCCTGTGTCCCTGAGTCCTTGAGTTAACCCTTTGTCTGTGTGGCGGGTGATCAGCTTGGTAGTGAGTGCCCTGGCTCCTGCTAGGACTCACTTTTAGCTTTTGTCCCCCAACTTTGTAAATTTACATGTACTTTTTGAAAATATAAAATATTCACATGGTTCAAAAGTCAAAATTGTGTGAAACCTTCTACTTAGATGTCCAGTCTCCACCCTGTCCCTCCCACCCCATCCACCCCTGCACCCTGTAACTTTGTTCATTAATTAGTTCGTGTTTCTCTGTCCCGGGTTTCTTTCTGCAAAAACGAGCTTGTTCGCCCGTTCTTACCCAAGCAGCGCCATGCTCTGTCTGCTGTTCGCACCTTGCCCCCCAGCGTCCCGTGGGCTTCTCCGACCATCACGTGCTCCTCGCGTGAATGAGAAGCGAGACTTTCCAAGTGTAGAGTGAAGCCAGCCCCCTGGGAGCTGGTCCTGTGTGTGCAGGACCCGAGCCTCCGAGCCCCCCCGGTGGACGTGACGGCACGGGGATGGGGGTGGCCTGAGCCGGCTGCCCATCTGGGGAGGAACTCGGACATCTGAGCACCCCAACATTCATCTTTACCCTTGTGTTTCCTCCTCTGTAAAGGGACAGGAAATCGTGGGGGTTAAAAAAAGACTTGAGTATGTAAACAAAATGAGATCCATCCGCACGATGGAGGATTTTTTCAGCCATAAAAAAACCAGGGAGGCTCTGACACTTTCTGCAGCACGAAGGAACCCTGGGAAGGTCATGCCGTGTGAGAGAAGCCCGACAAAAGCACGTGTTGTGGGAGCCCCTTGCTGGGAGATCTCCCCGGCAGGCAGGTCATGCAGGTGGCAGGCGGATCAGGGCAGGCAGGGGCTGTTGGTGGGGACGGGTGGGGAGGGCAGGGGTGACTGCGGGTGGTGGGCGATCGGGTGAGCGAGAACCTCGCGAGTTTAGCTGTATGCACTGAACGTTCTGAGTGCTACTGAAGTGCCTTCTTTAAAATGGTTAATTTTATGTGATGTGAATTTCACCTCCATTAAAAAAGGAAAGATAGGGATATCAAGGACCTATTAAAGAGAAAGACGACAGCGTGGTGGTTCTAAGTGCAGACCCTGGAGCCTTAACGCCTGGGTTTGACTCTCGGCTCTGCCACTCGTGAGCTGTGTGACCCTACATGTGTTCATTAACGTCTCTGTGCGCTAGTTTCCTCATCGGTAAAATGGGGATAATGATATTCAAGGTGGTTGTGAAGATTAAATCAGGTAATACATATAAGTGCGTAGACTTGAGCCTGACATATCCTGAGAATGATAGTGATGGAAGCATTAGCCGTTTGGATAAATTAGAGTTTCTAGCAGAGAGTAGATGCTCAGAGTTGGGCAGAGTGGGATCAAGTCTGCGTAACGGGGCCTGGCCAGCCAGCCCTCCGCGGGCCAATCTCTGAAATCACTCCAGCCCTGCAAGGCGGGAGGTCTTTCATGGGTCTGTGGTCCTGGTGGGAGTCCCTGCGTGCAGAGGTCCTGTCCCCTGAGCAGGGAGGGGGCGGCTGGAGCCCCGCAGGGAGGGCGTCTACACCAGAATGTGGACCGTTCCTCCGCGTGACCCACCACAGCTGATGTATCTGTTTAGCTGTGGGTGGATACTTAGGTGGTTTCCAGTTTGGGGCTTTATGAATAGTGGTGCTGTGAACATTCTAGAACACAGGAACGCATTTCAGTTGGGGATTAATTATTATAACTATATGGAGTTGACACCTGGTAATAGAAATCAGCCAGCTTTGTTTCTCTACAAGCTCACCTTTCTTACTGGGCCCTTTCATCTACTTGACGCTTTCTAATTACCCCATGCCGTGCAAGAAAGAAAAAAACCACATCTGTCTGAAAGGGTCTGCACAGAAAAAGCAACATCTTCGTATATTGTACGAGCCTTGATTGTTTCCATTTTAAATATAGGGAGCAGGAATTTCTTCTGAGATCAGTAAGGCAGACCCTGTCTGCCAGATGAGAACGAGTAGGTCACCTGTCCGGATCTTATGTCCCAGAGCCCGGGCAGCCCCCCGTGTGCTTGGTCCCAGGGATGCAGTGAGGATGGCGGTCGCCTGCCCTCCAGCCGCACGGTGCACAGTTCGGAAGTGGTTTGGTGACTTCCCCGTCTTTTGGCAGGACCGGGTGGCGGAGACCAATGCCGTGTCTGAAACTCTCAAGGACATCTTGAAGTGCCTGGTCAGGGCTGCCTCCCCGTCGGTAGTTCTGAGCACCAAGCCTGTGGATGTGAGGGAAGTTCAGGTAAGCCACGGAGCGTGGCGCTTCATGACCCATCGGGGATCCCGGTCCCCCTCCTGGAGAATCCGCTTGTGTTTCGAATGTCTCCCTGCCCCATGGTGAGCGAGAATGCCTGACTGCTTGCTGGGCGATCGTGGTGGTGTCAGGGACGCGCTGCGAGTCCAGGGCACAGGGTTCCAGAGCCCCTTGGGATGGGAGGAATAGGTGTCTGGGGTGGTCCGCATGGCCCTGCCCTAATTAGCCCTGACCCTCTGCCTTTCTGGAGCCAAAACTTGATTTTCACTGTCCAACTGAGGGCCTGTGGCCTGGGATCTCATCCTTCCAGGACTGAGGTATCTGGGAAACCCAATTAGCAATGAGAACGTGCCCCTGAAGCAAGGGGGCTTTTTATATATATGTAAAATATCCAATTATATAATAGCTTCCAGAGTTGCATGAGCCAATTATATATTTATATATAAAAATGTACATTTGTTCATATACACAAAAATCTATTATAAGGAATTGGCTCATGTGATTACAGAGGCTGACAAATCCTGGGATCTGCAGGGTGAGTCAGCAAGCTGGAGGCCCAGGAGAGCGGGCGGTGGGGTTCCGGCCTGAAGGCCAGCAGGCTTGAGAGCCATGGAGAGCTGGTGTCTCCATTCAAGTCTCAAGGCAGGAAAACACTGATATCCCAGCGCGAAGGCAGTCAGGCTTGAGGAAGCCCCTCTTTTTCAGGGGAGATCAGCCTCTGTTCTAGCAGACCTTCAACTGATTGAATGAGGCCCACCCACATTAGGGAGGGCAATCTCTTTCACTGGGTTTTGATTTAAATGTTAATCTCATGCAAAAATAGCCTCACAGAAACACCCAGAACAACGCTGAAACAAATACCTGTACGACCCCGTGTACTGTCCTATTGACACATACGATTAACCATCACACATAGACAATGTGATTGCTCGGGTCACAGTGCTCACGGACTTGGATCCTAAGGACTTTTGCAAGTACTTCTTGCAGCTCACAGTTGGCAAGGTCCTGGTTCATAGTAGTGTTTTCTAAATGGTGACCTCGAGATGTTGGTAAGCTTTCCCCTAAGAAAACATCTGAGGTCGGATCAGTACCCAGGATCCCTTCCTGGAAGGCTCTGTTTGCATAGAGACCTGTGGTGTCTCTGAGAAGCCTTTCCACGATTCCTAGACCTTGTACTTAAGGGACCCCCTCCTTTTTATTTTTTTTTTAAAGATTTTATTTATTTATTTGAGAGAGAGAGTGAGCAGGAGGGGGAGGGGGAGAGAGAATCTGAAGCGGAGTCCCTGCTGAGTGCAGAGCCAGATGTGGGGCTCGATCCCACAAACACGAGATCATGACCTGAGCCAAAACCCAGAGTTGGACCGTAACCAACAGGCCCCTTTTAAAGAGCACTCGTGGGGACGCCTGGGGGGCTCAGTCGGTGAAGCATCTGCCTTCAGCTCCGGTCATGATCCCGGGGTCCTGGGATCGAGCTCCAGGTCCCGCTCCCTGCTCAGCCAGGAGCCCGCCTCTCCCTCTCCCTCTGCCCCCCCGGCCTGTGCTTTCTCAGCATGCGCTCTCTCTCACAAATAAATAAAATCTTGAAACAAAATCAAAAGCACAACACTTGTAGCCGTGCGGGAGGGAGGAAGCCCGTTTGGGAAATGGTTTAAGGTGAGTCCCCCGGGCTGGAGGAGCCTTTTCTCTGTCGGGAAGGCCTCGTCGCCCGTTGGAGGACGTGAGGAGGATGGACGCCGGTCCCGGCGGCACCTGACTCTGTCACCGCTCTGGTGCGTCACCCAGGTGCCACTTACACTCCCCACCCGGATGGCAGGTCTGCCTGATGGCCCTCGCCGTGTGTGTCAGGCCGGTGGCCCGCTTGGTGCCGATGGGCAGTGGGCGCCCGCAGCCCGGCGAGGGTGTCCCACTTTCTCTCCTGCATCGGGCCTGGGTCCGCAAGGCGAGCTTTGCTTCCAGGCTCTACTCACAGCCGGGTTCCGGGAGCCCTCTCTGGCTGAGCGCACTGCTGCTTCACTCGGTTTATCTGGATATAAAAGGCTCCCACGCAGGCGAAGAGGTTATGGTTGGTGGGGACCCTCGCTTCCCGTAAGAATGGAAAACTGTTATGGAGCCGAGACCGCAGGGTTAGCCCCCCCCTCCGCCCCCCTGCCCAGTGCGGATTTTCCTGAAGACCCCGCCCCGTGGCAGGTGTCGGGCGGCTGCCTCCTCTTCTCCCCAGGTCACTGCTCTTGGTTTTCCGTTTGCAGAATCTACAACGCACTTCATCTACTCCTCAGGAATCCTGCCCTCCCAAACCTCCAAGGGCTCACGAGCTCAGATTATTGGTGAAGAACATCCGAGCCTCGCTGCTAAATGATCCTGGGGCTGCAGGCAGGTGGCCGGGCTGGAGGAAGCTCTGGGGTGCGGGGGGCCCTGCCGGCTGTAGGAGTGACCGTCCCGCCGCACAGCAGAGCAAGGGCTGACCTGCGGGTTCTCAGTGGCCTCTGGGTTCCCTGCGGCACCCTCCAGTTGGGTCTGCAGTGGGAGCCCTGCCTTTGAGCAAAGAGCCGCTGAAAACCAGAACAGTAATGTGCGACGGTTCAACACCAGTCCCGGCTGTGCGTGCAGGAGGGCCGAGGGAGGAAGGGAATGCAGTCGTGACCTTGCCCTTTTCTTTTGTCTGGAAGGCACCCCCCCTTTTTTTAAACTTTTGAACGTACGTGTTCAGCATTCCTGACTGATGCGAGACACGCACCTTCTCCTTTCCCAGAAGCAAGGGTGCCACGTGGGCGGTTTATGGGGTGTCAGAAGGGCTTTGGGCCCACTGGGGACCCTTCGGTGCTAGGAGAGGCTGTTATCTGAGCGAGGACAAGTGTTGCAGAACAGACCCTTCTTTTTAGGTGGTCCCGATTGGCTGCCAAGACCCCAAATGCACAGCGGCCTGGAACGGGATCCATCTTTCCACTGCAATTCAATTTTGCTGAGAACAGGAATGAATTCTTTAGTGTCTGAGAACGCTAAGGGTTACTTATCTGCGGGGAGTTTCTTCTGGTCCCCAAAGCACAGACTGTCCACATTTGACAACCGAGACTCTGTGCAGAGCTAGCTGTGGGGGATTGCCTCGGGGGTCCCTGTTCCTCGCCTCTGCCGGCAGGTCCGCACCTGGGTCCGTGTCTCCTGTCGAGGGTGATGGTGAAGACCAGTAGGATGACGTGTGTGGAACACCTAACACGGTGTGGGGTCTGGTCCGGCGGTTACTGGTTACACAGTATATTCACAGCTCCGTGCCATGGGACAAGCATCGCGTTGAAGCAGAAATAACTGTTTATTAGTGAAATGTCCCATTACCTGGATCAGAGATCCCCAAACAGGTCTCTGACTGAGCTGAGCCACGTGTAAAAACATATCCCTCCTAAGTCAGGGATATGGGTTCTCTGTGGGGTATCCCCAAATTTAGGGGTCATCCCAGAGGCCTTTCTTTTTGCAAGCAAGACATCTTGTCCAAAAGTGGGGGCCACATCTGAGGTCTTAATGTCATCCCTGGGGAGTGTCCCCCATCCAGGGAGGGGAGCAGGGGCCCCTGGGGTCCACAATCCAGGCCAAGAGATATCAGGTTGGGGATAGAAAACCTTAAACCCCAAGTGAAGTGCTTTGAGAGTCTGTTAATGGCAAATGGAGTAAAGAAGAGTCCCTCCGAAGTGGGTGAGCCAAGACCGAGTCAGGCGTTTAATTCAGCCTGCTATATGCAAACTATGTATGTTTTTAAATTTTATTTTATTTTAAATGCAATTTTAAAAATAGAAATGCCCCTTTGTTTGATTCCAGGCAACGTTAACCCACAGTGTGTAGTTCGGCTGAACGATCCCGTTCAGAAGTTCAGCGCCCTCGCGACAACCACCACCGACCTCAGCTGGGAAGAAGAATTCACCTTGTGCGTACAGCCCGGTGAACGCGGGCTGTGCCCGCAGAGCCCACCTGCTCACGGCTGCCAGATCCCAAAATCAGTGTGTAGCACCGTTCACACCCAAAACAGAAACGTTCACAAATTTGTCTTTGAAAAGGTGTATTAAATATCCGAGGTAGCTTTGGGTTGAATCTGGGTTTCTTTCTGAAGGCAGCTCTGGGTATGGGTTTCCTCCTGGCCCGTGTCCTGCCGTGACCGGAGAGCACTCTGGTTGGGCTCCCTTTACTTTAGAAATACCCACTGTGTGAAGCAGAATGGAGGGAACTTCGGGTTGATACCAGAACCTAACAGGGAACAAAGGGGAAAGTGCGGTCCACTGATCAGAAATGGTGTAGGAATTCTAAGTCACGTCTTCTGGGGCAGCATCTCGTAGCACCTTAAGAAGCCGGCTTCGGTCCGGGAACGTACGGATGGCTCCGTGAGATCTGTTAACTGAACCCGTTGTGATGTCAGAACAAAGGAGAGAACAAACTTATCTCCGTAGATGCCGAGCTGACCAGTGACATTTCCTGGGCATTCCTAATTTAAAATCTTAATTAGAACGTGGTTTATGGCCACTTCTTTAATAAGCTTAAAAGAAATCACCGCAAATGACAAAGACCAGAAGTAGTCCTGTTAAAGCCAAGAGAAAGATGCCCACTGTTTTGTTCTAGAAGTATGGGTAGTGCAGTTAGAAGAGGAAGGAAGCAGTGTGTAGGTACCGAGAGGAAGAGGCAAAACGAATCACTTGGAGGTGATATGATTGCAAGAAAATCAGTTAAAACCATCAGAAATAGTCATAGGAAACATATAAATAATGTTTCAGTAAAGTGGCTAGCTCTAAAACTGTAGAAATCAATTGCTTTCTGATGCTTAAACAATGAACAACTGAAACAGGACTGGCAGCAGGTGTCCCAGGTGTAAATACTATAAAGAGGTTTTATAAATCAGTAATGAAAATATGAGTCTTCTCCTGGAAAACCGGGAACAATATCTGAGCTAGAAAACAGAAAAGCAAGAACTATAGCCAGAAACTTCTGAAAAGTTGTTCAATCTCAGCATGAAGAAATATAAATGTAAACAAAAGAGAGAATTTTTTCACCTTACAGGTTGGTAAAGAATAGGCGAGTGAGAATGGCTGGTGGAAGTATAAATTGGAATAACCATTCTGGAAGTCCTCAATATGTATCCCCCCCCCCCCAATCTCTTAAATGCACGTACCTTTTGACTGGCATTTACAGTCTTCCTAAGGAAATAATCACACAGTGTGTACAAAGATGGGTATAAGCGTGTTTATCTCAGCTTGTTTGTAATTATGAAATGATAGAAACAAACAAGCCATTATTAAGGGTTGGTTGCTAAGGATTGGACTAAAGAAAATCTCCTAAGGCCAGATCGGAGGACCCTGGATGCCTATGAAAAGGGGCACTGCTCTGTACTCTCTGACCTGGAAAGAGATCTGATACCTTAAGTGAAAAAAACCAGGTTACAGACACAAGTTACAAAAATATGCTCTCTGTTTTTAGATAATTATATAGCTACACTTTTCAACAGAGTAACTACTAGCCACATGTGGCTCTTTACGTTTGAATTAATTAAAATGAAACAAAATTAAGTTCAGGCCCTCAGTGTGCACGGGCTTATTTTGAGCTCTCAGGGGCCACCTGTGGCTCGCGGCCACCGTGTCGGATAGCGCCAGAGAGAACATTTCCGTCATCAGCCAGAAGGTAGCAGCGACTTCTAGGAGACCGGGAACCAAATAATAACGGGAATTGTAGGGGGTGGTGAGGTGGCAGACCATCTTTTATTGGTGGAAATTTGTGTTTCTTTATAATCAGAAAAAAAATGCTGTTTCAAGAAATAAGACAGCATTTGTCAAGGTCCACAGCCCTTTTTTTCTTTCTGCAGCGAGTTGAATGCCAAGTCGAAGGAATTGTACCTGCAGATCTCAGGGGATGAGCAACCCTCGGAAGGTGGGTGTCGAGCAGATAGAGGGAGGCCCTGCTGTCTGGGAGGGGTCATCTGGCCGCCCTGACCGCCGCCTAGAAGAGCTGGGCGGGGCAGGCCTGCCCTGAAACCACTCTGGTCTTCCTGAGGCCACGCTTGCTTGAAAGTGCATTCAGTTACTAGCAAGGTCATACATTTTGGAAAAGGATATACTCAATTGCTTTTTGCCTTTTTTTTTTTTAAGATTTTTATTTATTTGACAGAGACAGCCAGCGAGAGAGGGAACACAATCAGGGGGAGCGGGAGAGGAAGAAACAGGCTCCTAGCGGAGCAGGGAGCCTGATGCGGGGCTCGATACCAGAACGCCGGGATCACGCCCTGAGCCTAAGGCAGACGCTTAACGACTGAGCCACCCAGGCGCCCGATGCCTTTTTTTTTTTTTTTTTAACAGATACCTAAACTCTTGTATTCAGCAATTCTTGGCTTAGAGAAGCCCTTCTCAACCTTCTTAGCCTTAATAGACCTGTTCTGTTGTGTTCCTAATTGTGGTAAAATGCATGTAACATACAAGTTCCCAGCTTAACCATTTCTGAGTGTAAAGTTTACTGGCGTTGAGTTCATTCACACTGGCGTGCGACCATCAACACTGTTCACGTCCCGGACTTTTCCCCCTTGCCAGGCTGAGACCCTGTCTCATGAAACCCTGACTTCCCCATTCCCCCCTTCCCCAGCCCCCGGCGCAACCCCCCCCCCCTTCTGCTTTCTGTCTCTATGGATTCCACTGGCTTCTCCTTGTAAAACAAGCCACAGCAGCTTACCCTGGACACATGCTTTAGAGACAAGAAAGCCACAGTTAAAGGTAAAATCACAAACGCGAACACAGACCTATATGTACGCCTGTGTGCAAGTTGGGAGTTTCCGTACATATTAGATTTTTTTAAATGCCTATAGACATACCACAACTGGGAGAGGGGGGACCCTTACGTGGCTTATCCTGCTAAGAGACCAAGCCGTTTGGTTGTCTCCCAAAGTTACGAAGACACAGGAAAAAGCAATTCAAGCTTCTGTTTATTAGTAAGAATTTTTTTAAAAAGATTGATAAGTTTTAAAGATTTATTTATTTTAGAGAGAGAGTGAGAGGAAGGGGCAGAGGGAGAGGGAGAGAGAATCCTCAAGCAGACTCCTTGTGAAGGACGGAGCCTGATCCCAGGGCCCTGAGATCATGACCTGAGCCGAAATCAAGAGTTGCTCACTTCACCGAGGAAGCCGTCCAGGTGCCCCCGTTACCAAGAATTCTGAGCTAACTTCCTTGAGTCTGTGGTCTTGGGGTAAGATCAGTGAGGTGCTTCTGAGATGAAGAATGGACACATTCCAGGAGAGGGCGTGTGGTTCGAACCCAGGGTGGGCTGATGTTTGCCTGGAGAGAAGCTGACTCCCCATCCCTTCCTGAGGCACCACTCCTGCTGGCTCCCTAGATTCACTGCTGTACAACCTGATGGGATCTATGAAATTTCACATTAGAAACAAAAGACAAAAACAGAACAAAGAACAACTGTATAACCTTTACCGAGACTCCCATATTTTGACATTTTGCCCCATTTGCTTTATTATCTGTGCTCACAATTGGTGGTTGCTTTTGATTTTGCTCGCTCTGCCTCTGCACACGCACACACGCACACACGCACAACTGTGCACACGCACATGCTGGAGGGTAAATGCGTGAATGTTCAGGGTATCAGGCCCTGTACCCCTCCTTTCTTAGGTGCATATGTCCTAAGAATAAGGATTTTCGCTATGTCCATAGTCCAGCTGTCCGCTTCCTGAATCTGCCCCGATTTCTCTAACCTGCCTACGCTGCGCTTCATCCGTTGGCCCGTGTCCTGCAGAGCAGTTACCTTCCGCTCCCACACACGATCAGTTACTGCCTTGAGTCTCCTGTCTCTTTCGCCTCCTTTGATCTGGAGCGTGTCCACCACCTCCCTTTGTCTCTGGTGTTCTAGAATGTTCTGAAATGTCCTGAACCTGGAGGACGTTGGAGCAGACGGGACATGCATCAGGAGTTTGTTCTGGTTGTGGTGGTGGCTCCCGCTGACCCCTGCTCCCAAGGAACCCTGTGGAAACATATCTTTACTCGCCTCCTGTCTTTTTAGCACTGTTGGCGATGACCACCATTCCTTTGGATTTGTTCAAGAAGCAGCCTTCTGGGCCCCAGAGCTTTACGTTGACCGGCGGCTCCTCCTTCGGCAGCTCAGTGTTGGGTTCGGTCACCGCGGAGGTACGATATCATTCTCCACTGTGGCCAAGCCCCAGCTTGACCCACTCGAGATTACGAGCATCTTTACCTGTCAGTCAGTCTACGCTTGCTTCAGCAGGACACACGACGCTCACCTAAGAGGAGCTCCTATTTCGTCCTATGCATTTCTAGACCTGAATGGGACACTTCCTGCTCACAATCGTGTTGAGTGGTCTGCCGCATGGGCAACTTTCCACGATGCTGTGTCACGTGGGCCTGACCCCAGAAAGGTCCATTCGATTTCGTTTGCTTCTCCAGGCTTTGTGCCCATGGTCAGGTGCTGAGTGGCTGGGTCTGAGCAGGGGTCCTCGCACCCTCTGTCAGTTCTGGGGAGACCCAGACTAATGACAGGATGGCTGGAGTACTAAGCGATGTTGAGGGATGAAGTCCGAGGTTATGAGAGGAAGGCAGCGTGCGTGTGTGCCCAGGGGTCGGTGTGGCGCTGCACGAAACATGTAACCCGCTTTCTCTGCAGTTTTCTTACCTAGAACCCGGTGAAGCGAAATCCTGGCAGACCCCTCCGCCCGCTCCTGCTGCAAAGGTAGAAAAAGACCGCACGGTGATGCCGTGTGGGACCGTGGTCACTACTGTCACTGCCGTGAAAACCAAGCCTCGCTTTGACACGGGGAGGGCGTCCCCGCTGAGCTGTGGTGAGTGCAGCCCCCGTGGACTCTAGTCCCGCAGCCCGTGAGCACCTTGTCTCTGTAGACGGTGGGACCCGCAGGCTGTCCTCGTGAGTGTGGTTCAGACAGTCCGTGGCCCGGAAAGCAGGGTACGTGGCAAGGCCTAGCTTTTTGCTTTTTAGCCAATTACCTTTCTATTTTCTCAAATACATGACATGCCGAAGCAAGGCCCAGACCTGTAGTGCACGCTGAAGCAAAAGCCGAGATACTGGAGGGGATACCTAGCTCGATGGACCCCCCGATCACGCTTACGGGGGACAACCCGTGGTCTTGAAACATTAGATGTGAGGGATCAGCGCACGTTCTCAGGTTGAGAATCCGTTTTTTAGAAGTCCAGGTGTGCAGTCATTTTAGGTCTAGTTGAATTCTGTCCCTGTCCCCCCAGCCTCTGTCCCAGAGACAACTTCGGTTTCAGTGTAGGACTTTTTATTTTATTTTTATTTCTACTGTGTTTCTGCTTCCAGATAGATAATATGTTATCTTCCCAGAAGAGGCTGCCCAGCACCACCGTTCTTGAATACAAAGCAGAAAGTGAAATTCTGGCTTAATTAAAATGTTTCTGAAATTTTATTTAAACCCAGGTTCCCAGCATCCCTTTGGGCACCTGAACTCCGCAACCCACCCCCCCGAATGAGAGATTGTTAAAAAAAATCTGAATGAATGGGGTTGCGTGAGAGGTGTGATTTCTCCTTCCGGAAGCTGTAGGTTCAGATGGCTTTGGGGGCCGTTGTGATCTGGATTTCCTCCTGGCAGAGTCTCCCCTGAAGACGCCGGTCAAGGTGAAAGTGATCGAGAAGGACATCTCTGTCCAGGCCATCTCCTGCCACGGCGCTCCCGTCAGTAAGACCTTCTCTTCTTCGGACACAGGTAACGGGGCGCGTGCTTACCGTGTCTTCCCTCTTGCCTCCCTCCAGGCTCTCCTGTCTTTCTCATCTGCCCACAGGCCAGCATTTGCTTTTCGGAGTTTGGGAGGCGCTTTTGTGAGTAATAAGAGCAGAATGAGGACGAGCAGGGGTGGGGCGGGAATGGAAGCCAGGCAGAGACCAGGGGTGGTATTCAGATTCTAGCAGATGCTTTCACAAAATAAACATAGAAACCCAGTTTTTGCCTCATGTTATGTAACTTGTGAGCCTGACTTTCCTCTCGCCCAATGTACCAGGGCTATGGACATCATCACGCAAGCGGGGCGCGGGTGTCATCGTAGAGGTGGCTTTGTCTCTGGCTGTCCCAGAAAAGCTGCTTGCTAGGAGTGGTCTCCCCCAGAACTCTGCTTGCAAATTCCCCATTTTTAGGGTCATGTTCAGGTAATGAATGTTTTCGGAGAGATGAGTTCTTGCCTCCCTAAGTCAAAGCACAATCTAAACTTGGGGGTTACGTTTTCTCCCTTTGCTTGGGTGTGACCTGCTGTCAGAGAAAGGGCAGGTGGGCTGCTTTTCTCTGGCTCGCCTCTCCCTAGCCTCTCAGTCCTGTTTCTGGTCTTGCCAAGGTCAAGGAAGGGACAAGGAGAGGACGGGGGCGGGAAGCTCTCATCTGATGGGTGCTGTCTTAGGACGGCTTTGGATCCCCTCAGCCTGGTGCAGCTGACGCTGCCTCTCCCTGCGGGAGTGGTCACGGTTCTCCGGAAACCGCGGGCTCCCCCAGCTGCAGCTTCCTAGACGCAGGCCGTGCCCCTCCTCTGGCTGGCCGCTCCCGATGCCCCCCTTCCGGCCCCCCAGAGCGCCCCGCTGCCTCGTACTGCAGGCACTCCTTCCCTGGCACAGGATCCCTTTTTAAAGGGCCCGGCTGACGTTCCCACTGTGGGTTTCTCTCCTGCTCTGTGGGCAGCGGGGCCAGGCCCCAGGTCAGCTCCCTGCACCGCCCGGGGCCATCGTAGCTTTCTCAGGCACCCCGGCACCTGGACAGGGCTTTGAAGGATAGCTCAGAACTACTGGGCGTGGCGTGCGGTGTTGGGAATGGCCGTGCCGCGCTCTCCTGGGGAGTCCTCGCTGGACCCCTCCTCCTGAGCCTCTCCCTTCTCAGCGTGGGTGGTGGTCAGGCAGTGTGTGGCCGCACCGGCCCTTTGCCTCTCCCTCGGGAAATGCAGCATCTGTCATCCTCGGGCCATGGCCGAACCCGAGATGGGAGATGTTCCTCTTAACGCCTGCCCCTCTGATAGCCTGTTGTTTGACTCGGGCTGGGCAGGAGCTCCCTCTGTGAAGGGACAGGCGCCAGAGACCTCGGCTGTGCCGCACCCCTGGCTGCCTGACATTCCCCCAGGTCTCAGAGGAGCATAAAAAAGGCACCTGCCTCATAGGGTGTGGGGCCGGCGACATGAACAATGTGCTCCGAGCCCTTTGCAAGCACTGCTAGGTGTTAGGCATCCCACAGATGTGGGCCAGTTGTGGGGTACTGACCACGGGAAGCAGCTGCCTTTACGAACTGGCTCATAGGAACCCACTGCATTGAACCAGTGTGGCGAGGGAACAGGCATTGCCTTCCAAAGTCCAGAATCTTCTAAGAGCTCAGAGGTTCTTTGTTTGCTGGTCTACCTGCTTTCATTGTTTTCCTTCAACTCCGTGGAGGTATGACTGGCATATGGGAAAGTGCAGAAATCTGAGTAAGTACACAGCAGTGAGTGCACGGAACCATCCAGAAGCAGCTGTAGACCGGGAGGGGGGGGCGTCTATGAGCCAAACCTGGCCCTGTTTCCATTCATAAATTTCACTGGAGCCCTGCCTCGTCTGATCCCTTTCATACGGGCTCAGGCTGCCTGAGGGGACCGAGGCCACCGTGAGCGCTCATGGCACAGGCCGGCCAGCCCGCAAAGCTTAGCCTGTTTACTCTCTGGCCCTTTCCAGGATAGATTTGCCGGCCCCTGCCTGGGGATCATTTCCACCCGCCCTGGGGGTCCCCAGGACGGTGCGTGGTGTGCACAGCGTGCCCACTGCTGCCTTCCCTCCCGCAGAGCTGCTGGTGCTGAATGGCTCGGATCCCGTGGCAGAAGTCGCCATCCGCCAGCTTAGCGAGTCCTCAAAGCTGAAGGTCAAGTCCCCGCGGAAGAAGAGCACCATCATCATATCAGGGATCTCCAAGGTGCGTCCCGTGCCCCAGGGCTTATCTGTCAGTGGCCCGGCTTCCTCCTGGCGGAAGGTAGCCCGAGCTCCTGGGGACGTCCAGACCGCTCCCTGCAAAGGGCAGGTCCCGTCCCTCACCCAGTACGCTGCGGGCCACGCTCAGCACCGTCTGTGCAGCTCACCCCGCTGGTGAGGAGCCTGCAGGCCTCTGGCCCGGGTGCTCTGGTTGTCGAGGGGTTGGTCAATCGTGGGAAGAAAAGCTACTGAAAGAGAAAGACTGGCATGACGGAGGCCCCCGTTTGGGGACCGAGCCGCTACCCTCTCGCCCTCTCGCAGGTCGACACGTTTCCAAACCATTTAAGTTGTTTGCAATGAGTGTTTGAGCCTTTTGCCGTCAGAGACACACAGATTGTTTAAAACATCCCCAGCCGCTGCTCATTCCCTTCTCTCACTCTGCGACGTTGGCGCAGAGCCCGGGGTGGGTGCCACGCAGGCCAGGAGAACAGAGAGCAGCCCTTCAGGGCCGGGGGCCGCGCAAGGGTCCTGCATGTGTGTTTAACATCTCAGAAAGAACAAGGAGAATGCCAGAAAGGGAGGGGCTGTCTGGCGATTGGGTCGCTGGGGGGGGGTAAGGAGCAAGAAGATTAGGTGAACACAGAGGGTGGGCTGGTACCTGGAGGGAATGAGTGGCAGTCTACAGCTCATGCTGAAGTGGGTCAGAGGAGGTGCCAGAGCTGAGTCACCGGTGTTGCCAGGATTCTTGGGGCCTTGGTGCCCAGTGCCCAAGCACCAACTGGGACAGCTCCCGGGCACCCAAGTCCACGTGGCGCCTCCTGGCCTTCCTGAGTGCACTTCCGGCGGCGGCCAGCAGGGGGCGAAGCATAAGGAGTTTGCGACCACGTCCTGTCTGCTTTCTAGAAGGCTGTATCTTGGAATCACTAGGAACCGTGGACTTTACATTTAATGTATCCAACCCATGCGGTTACTATGTTTCACGGAGGCTCAGATGGCCCCAGCCTGAGTCAGCCAGCCAAGTGCAGGCTCCCCTGCGAACAGTGGGGCGGCCCCAGGGAGCCCCTGGCCCCTTGCAGTCACTTTCCCACCCTCCAGCCCACTGGCCCCAGGGGTCAGGGCAGCACCTGCACCTGTCTTACACACAGAAAGGTCACACGCAGAATTCTCAGGCCACAGTGTGTATGCCGAGTAATTTCTGCTTGCAGGAAACAAACTCCTGCAGCAAGCAGTGTTAAAGGACACACTGACTCTATAGCCCACTTCCTGTGCCCCCGGGTGCGCCATCTGCCACTGAGAAGGAAGTCTCTCCCTTCCATGGGCCCCCCTGCTGGGGAAGGGAGTCTGCTTCCTCCATACCCCTCCCTGGGAACTCAGGCGCCCCTCACAGCCAGGGCCCCTGACCCTCGGCTGCGACGGGAGACCTGCATTGTGCATTTCACTCCCCGTGAAACACGCAGCACGTCCTGGGACAGCCGCAGGCGGGCATCTTCTCACACTGCAGTCACTCTCAGGACATCTGCGTGGAGCTTTTCGGGCCCTTCCGCGTGTCCTTGCCATTGTCCCTCATGCTGACTTCTTTTCTTTTGTCCTGGGACAGACCTCACTATCTCAGGACGATGCCGCTGCCCTAATGCTGGACTACTCGGCCTCCGTGGACAGCACCCGCCAGGAGGACACCCTGTCTCTCGTGGGGGCGGCCGCCGCCCCTGCTGCACCGGAAGACGAGGCCTCAGCCCGGGCCCCGCCAGCTCTGGAGCCCCAGGAGGGCGAGCTAGATTCCTGGGACTTGGACAAGGTGTCACAGGCCTCGGCGTGGGGCAGCCAGGCCCCGCTGGAGCCCGATGGGGACGAGCTGTCGGAGAGCTCCCTGAGCGTCTCAGAGCCGGGTGCTGCCAAGAAGCATAAAGGTACGTGTGCCCATGCCCCCTGCCCGCTTTCCTCTCCTGCCTGTTTCCAAGCTAACCTGTAGTTCCGATCACCTGCTTCCCTTCCCTTCTGCACAAATCCACCCACCCTCGGCACCCCGCCCTCCGCACCCCACCCCAGCACGCACACCCGCGTGGCAGGGTTGGGCCCACTTGCAGCCAGTGGGCAGGGGGCATATTCAGAACCTTCCATCTCTCTGCATCGAGGGGGGCAGTTTGTGGTCATGCCTGGAGGTGTCCCTTCCTCTGGCTGCACTCCCCTCCCCCAGAAGTAGAACTCTCCAGAACGTTTGAGGGGGTCACTGAGCAACTCCACAGGAAGCTAGCAGAGGCCGGGCTGCCCGCAGCCGTGCAGACGGCAGCTCAGCTCACGGTGCCTCCGACTGAAACCGGGCCAGACCTCACCGCTCGGACTGCTGGGGTCCAAGGGGAGATAAGCCCCCCAGAAAAGGAACCGATTAACTTGTATAGTGTAGTGATGAGTAGTCCTGTCATGAGAATAATCCGTTGTTTTCCACTAGCACCAAATCGAAGCTGTAAGTGTGGAGGTTTTGTCTGCGTGTGCGGTCTCCTCAGTGCTCCGGCGCGACAGTACCCTCAGGACTGTCTCCGAGGGAATACAGTCTAGGGCCTTGAGGTGCAGGCCGGATGCCTCCCGAGCCTCAGCTCCTCCTCCGTGTGCGAGGATGTGGCCACTGCCCAGGCGGGGATAAGGGCTCCCAGTGCAGAGAGGATGGGAGACCAAACACAGGCGCCTGGTCCCAGCTGGGAGTCGTGGGGTGCTTGGCGCTAAGCCCTCGCCCCCCGAGAATGCAGATGTGCAGAAATCTGTCGGTCCCGAGGTCGGGAGCCGCAGTGAGCTGCTCTGCCGCCACGGGCCAGTGGTTCTCAAACCGGGTGACTGTGCCACCCCAGCCCGCCAGGGGACACAGGCAGTGTCCTGAGACAGTTTCAGCGGCCACAGCTGGGGGTGGGGGTGCTGCTGGCGGCAGGCGGTAGAGGCCAGGGTGCCGCTCCACAGCGGGCAGGACGGCCGGGCACACGGCATCACGTGGCCCGTGTCTGTGCTGCTGAGCTGGAGGGCCCTGCTGTGGGCGGCTGCTTCGTGGGTGTCCCCGTGAGCCACGCCCTCGCCGAAGCGGAGAGGGCACAGCTGGGGACCAGCTGGAAGTCAGGAGAAGGAAGAGGCTATGATCTCTAGGCCACAAGACGGAGGTCAGCCCTCAGGCCTCTGCCCACCCGCCGGCCTGAGCCTGGGTGACCTGCGCGCAGACCTCCGGTGGCTCCCTTGCTCCCGTTCGGAAGGCACAGCCCAGGTTATGGGAAAGGTGGCCCGGCTGCGGGGGCACAGGGCGGCACACACAGCCCCCCCTCCCCTGGCCTGGTTTGGGGGCCAGCACCGCCCGAGGGAGCTCCCCTAGCCCCGAGGAAGGCAGCGTGCCCTGCGCAGGGCAGAAGGGGAAGTGCAGGGTGGGGTGCCCCTTCCTTCTCCTGATGGCCAACAGTCCGCTGCCCCTTCTCATGAACCCCAGCCCTCTAACCTCCCCTCCTGCGTTCACTCTGAGAGGCCACGCCTCGCTGACCCCGAGTCCATCCAGAGACCATCCGTTGCTTCCTCCTTCCCTTCCTCTGCTTTTCCTTCCAGAGAGTTCTTCCCCGTGGGTTTCCATCCTGGCTGTGCCATGGCCATGCTTCTCCTTTCCCATCACTGGCCAGGGGATGGCACCCTCCAAAAGGGCACTCTTGGGGACCTAGGTGCTGACAGGTGTGCTTGGCGCTTCCCTGGAGCCTGGGCCCGGGGACCGTGCTGGACGCGGCGTCTGGGGCATCGTCCACCTCACCAATGCTGCAGATTTGTAAAGAGACGTATTCGGCAGTGTTCCCAAACTTGCTTCTATTCCAGTGTTTCTGGAAAGATTTGGACACTGCATCTCTAGGAGATGTTGTCAGACATTAGACAGTAACGTGTTACAGGTGCCAAATCGTTTCTGTGTGCTGGGGATTTTCAGTTTTCTACCTGGGGATCAAGGGAGTGGCTGCATGGAGTGTTCTCGCCTTTGTAAACCGAAGCTCATATTCTGGCCAGAGCACCACCCGAATGTCCTGTCACGGCAGGGAGTTCGCACGGGTCCCCACGACTGCCAGTGTACTTAGAATTCTGCTAGAATCTCACTGGTTGGAAATGCACATATTGTGACGCTGCAGCCAATACAGGAAATCTAGTCCTCAAATTCGGGTTTATTTTTAGCTTCACCAAGCGTCCGTGTGGTTGCACAGCAACAGGAATGAACGGAACGTGACTGTGTGTTTAGAGAGGGCTGAGATGGTAGAGTCCGTGTTCTGTGTACTTTACCATAAGGAAGAACAAAAGTATTGACGGAGACTTTGTAAAATAGTAAAAAGTAAAAAAACAAAACAAAAAAACCCCCCCAAGCCCCCCAAACCTTGCCAGGTCTCCTGCCCAGTAACGTGACGTGTGCGCGGGTGCGATGCTGCGGGACTCACTGTCTGTCATTCTTGTTTTGCTCCTGCATACTTTTCTTTTGACCTCTGACCTCCTCCATCTCGTGCTCATTCCCTTTAACTTAAGAGGATCGCTATGCCAACCAGAATTAATTGCCTACACAGTAAGTTATTTTTGTCTTATATATTTTTTTCAAAACCTTGAGTGCAGCCTTGCCATGAGAAAACCGTATTTTGCAATAGCAGGAAGCTGACCCCCCTTCCCTTCCTTTCCCGTCCCCTTTCCAGCGTGACCTGCCCAGGATGCCAGTTTCCCTGTTTTCCTCCTGAGACGCCCCCTGGTGGGGTTAGTGTCGCACCGTGGCCTCGGCGGGGCGGGGCGCTGTCCCCCAGCTCAGGGGACAGCCAGCCTCGAGCCCTGCCAAGTGCACACACACCGCCTCCCTTAGCCGGGGCTGGTTCTAACAAGCAGGCACTTTTCTAGACGGACTACCTGTGGTTTGGCTTGAGTTCAAAAGCTGTTCTTCGGGCAGCAACCTACGACATGCAGAGTGACTTTGGTCACGGTTTTCCTCTCTCAGATTTGGAGATGGATTCTTCAGTGACCTATTCGTGTCTGTTAGGGTCTGTGGAGACAAGAATAAATTTGCAAATATTTGCTATATTAAAGCTCTAACTTAGAATAATTATTTTTGAATTTCTTCCTATTTTTTTTCCTTTGGCCCTTTTGTGGGTTTTTTTTTTAACCTTGCTAGAATCAGGGAAAGGTTGTTTTGTTTTGTTTTTTGTTCTCTCTGTCCCCCATTTAAGATGTTGGCTATTTGTTTCAAATTTCACATACCTTCTCTCCAGATTTTACCTGAAGGAATCTTTATGGCTGCAGGCGAGGTCTGAGTCTCGCCCCTGCCTGTTAGAGGCTGAGGTGGTCTGGACAGAAGGAGCTCGGGTTTATCAAACCCAGACCCGGAGGCCCTCCTGCTCAGGCCCCGTGAACGTCCCTATCAGCAAAGGTGACAGACTCCGGGGGCCCAGAGGCAAGGGTGACATGCCAAACTGTTAGTTACTGTCTTGGCCAGAGTTCTGCAGAGAAACAGGACCAAGAGGTGCTACATTTCGAGGAAGTGGCTCAGGCCATGGTGGGGTCTGACAGTGAAATCTGCAGGGCGGGCCGGCCTGGGACAGAATGTCTTCTCCTGGAGGGAGCCCTTGGCGCTGGCTCTCAGGGCACTGAGCTGATGGGATGAAGGCCACCCACGCCATCCCAGGTATGTGCTCTAGTCCGGGACGGCTGAGGGCGCTGTTCGCCTCGCATCTACTGAGTGCCTTCACGTCACAGATGAGCGTCGGACAGAATCGTCGGGCACGCTGGCCAAGCGGACCCCGAAGACCGAGCAGCATGGTCCCGGCGAGCAGAGGGGGCTCCATTCCGTATCCCTTCCCAGCTGACGGGGGAGTGTGCTGGCCTGTCTGTCCTTGACCCTCACACCTCTGGGGAGCGGCGGAGTCAGTGTCCCCTCTGTGGCCTTGTTCTTCCGGCCCTATTTACCCCAGAGGTCATTGTGATTTGTGCCCCAGTTTAAACAGACCTTAACATTTTTATTTAGAAGGGAGAACAGACTGGCCTCCGTTTACACAAGTCCTTCTTCACATTTGAGGACTTAAGCTGTGGACCTGGGAGGGATTTGCGTCCTGTCTTCCACACACTACCGGCCTGCCTTCGAGACTGATGTTGTTCCGGAAAGCCCGTCCATGTCTGGGTTGGGGTGCAGGGCTGTGCTCTGGGATGCTTTGAGAACCGAGAGCCATCCCACTCCCAGGAGGCCTCCCCGGTGACCGCCCTTGCACACGTCCTTTACCAGACACCTGCTGGCCGCTTCGCGGGGGTGGGGCCCATCCGCTGCCCCCTCAGACAGCAGGCCTTAGGTGCAGAGGGGAGCCAGGCAAGAGCACACAGGCTGTCTGCCCTGGGGCGCTCGGCAGTGGGGCAGAGCACATCACTGTAGGGATAAGATCTCCCTCCGAGGCCTTTGGGAGAGAGAAGCGGGGCTCCAGCCTATACATTTGCAAACCTCGGTCCCTCCTTTCACATGACCCCTCCATCCAAGGCGGTAGCATTGTCCCCATAGAAGCCGTGACAAGTCATGTCGAGTCAGGAGACACCCACAGTTGGTGAGTCACTCAAGCGACGTTAGGATGATGTGTGCCAGAGGACACAGGACAGACGTCATCTGGTTCTCGTGTGGATATTGAACAGTCAGATTTAACAAGACAGCAGACCTGTTTGGAGAGCCTGCGTGGGGTTGGAAGCACAGAAGACAGCCCGTTATAGGTCCTGTCCGTGGGACACACTGCAGCCAGCAGGAGCGTTTCAAGTCAGTATGACACACGGGTCTTTCCACTTTCCCAATTTTATTCACAGGCTGGAACTCCCTGATATTTCATGTTAATATGGCAAGAATTTGAATTTTAGTCTTTTAAAGTGCAATTTCATTTCAAGTTTTATTGTTATTAGAGAGAAAGCGAGCATGCATGTGAGTGGGGGGGAGGGACAGAAGGAGAGAGAGAAGCTCAAGCAGACCCCCTGCTGAGTGCAGAGCCCAGTGCAGGGCTCGATCCCACGACCCTGACGTCATGACCTGAGCTGAAACCAAGAGTCAGATGCTTAACCGACTGAGCCACCCAGGTGCTCCAAGTGCAATTTCATTGAAAAGAGTTAAAGCGATTGCTTAAAAACGTGTAGATTCCCTTTTTAGAGAATTGTGAACACAGCCACCTCTTGCCTCTCTCCAGCTTCCCAGCAGCAGGATGCTTTGCCCGGCGGGGTGGGCTGCTCTGCCCCATTCCACACAGCCTCGTGCTCAGAAATGGACAGTCTCCTGGCTCCAGAGGCCAGAAGTCCAAGGGCCTCCTGCCGGCGATGACAGACGATCTGCTCCATGCTGTCCCCAGCTTTCTGGTGTCTGCTGGCGTCCTTGACCTTCCTTGGCTTGTAGAAAATGACCCCCATCCCTGCCTTCACCTCCCCCTGGCACTCTTCCCATGGGCACGCCTGCGTCCACAGTTCTCCTTCGAATAAGGACACAGTCATACCGGCGTAGCGCCTGCCGTGATTGACCGTAAAGACCTGTCTGTAAATTAAAGTCCCATTCTGAGCTCCTGGAGGTTAGGACCCCAACATAGGAATTCTGGAGGGACATGATCCAACTCCTAGCACCACCCCTGCTCACACCCCAGCCCCTGGCTGCAGACCCCAGACAATTTTCAGTGCAGGGACCCCTGGAATGGGCTCTGGAGACGGGGGTCCTCCAGAGCCACACCTGTCTTGCTAGGCCTCCAGCTGCCCCGGGGAGGGGCTGCTCTGCCCCCCACAGGCTTCTAGCCCCCTGGAGAGATGGGGTGCATGGGATTAGAACACTCGAGGTTAACCAAATGGATCCCGCCTTCCTTGTCTGTGTTCCAGGAGAGAGCCCACATTTATATGCCCTTCAGGGACCCCGAGCCGAGCCTAAAGCAGGTTCCTGCAGATCACAAACCCTCCCTCAGCCCCCGTGACCAGAGGTGACCTGTCAGGCTGGAGCCCCTCACGGTGCCCAGGGCATCTGATATGCTGGAGAATTAACCAGTGGGCACCAGCGGCCAGACTGCAAAGTCAAGTCCAGCTGGTGGTGGTGACTGGTGGTGTAACACCCCCAGCCGGTGATGTCTCGTGAGAGGCTGCCTCTTACGGGGATCTGAATGGCTCCAGGAACAGACACTCGTGGCCCCCAGACGTAGCGCAGCAGGCAAGAGAGGAGCCACACACACGTTTGTTGTCCCCTTCCCGCTGCCCTTGCAACCCCTGCACACCACCTTTCCACGCCAGATCACTGTGGACACGTCCTCGTGATTCTGCAAGATAGGCTGATGATCTCCAAAGAGAAAAGGAAAAGAAAAAAAGGCCTTTTTGGCAACTTTGACCGGATGACCTTCAGGCCGTGCCTTGGGGCTCCTGCGCTTTGCAGCGCAGCCGAACCCGGACACGGCACATGGGAAGTCGTCCTCAGCGCCAGGCCCAGTGAGCGGCCTCTTCAAGTCACGGGCATGCGGCTCCGGGGTGCCGATGGTTCAAAGGTCCGCAGACAGGGCTGGGCCCGATTCCGCCCCTGGCAGCACGCACTTCACGGAGAAGAACCAGCACGTGCTCCCCCCTGAATAAACACGGACGGGTGTTGCTGTCTGTCATGGCTACTCAAGTCTTCGTTGGCTCCATCATGAAAATAATGAATTGCCAAATAGCCACAAAGCTCCTCGTCCAGATGGTTGGGCTTCCTCCTTTCAAAGCCGTCAGCGCCGGCTCACAGATGGACAGAATTCCAGGCCGACTGGAAAGGCTCCCTGACCCTGCTGGGGTTTCAGTAGCATGACCATCTTTCCTGGGGGTTGGGGCCAGGGGACCCGAGGTAGGGACGGCCTCCTGCCGTCAGCCTTGACGAGGAGGTCAGGGAGCGAGCTGTGGGCCCTGGGATGCACTGACTGCAGCTCACGGCTTCTCAGCTCAGCGTCTCTTCATTTTGGACTAGTGGTCCCGGTGTTTCACTCGCAGCCCACCTGACCAGCCCCCTGTGCTTTCCTCTTGCAGGAGGGATTTTAAGGAAAGGCGCAAAGCTGTTCTTCCGCCGGCGACACCAACAGAAAGACCCCGGCATGAGCCAGTCCCACAACGACCTCGTGTTCCTGCAGCAGCCGGAGGGGGCCCGGAGGAAGGGGGTGACCCTCACCAGGATTCTGAACAAGAAGCTGCTCTCCAGGCACCGAGGCAAGAGCGCCGTGAATGGGGCCCCGGTGGAGCCCGCGGCCGGCAGCCCGCTGCACCAGGACGTGGGAAGTCGCGGGCCCACCTAACCGCCCGCCAGCACGGAGCACGAGTGCCCACAGCTGTCAGGCGGCCGCCTGGTCTAGCTGGGTTTAGGGGAATGAAAACCCGAGTCTCTGGCCAGGAGGTTTCCCCCAGAGACAACTGACAAAGGCCCATTTGCCACCAGATGCCAAAGGAGACCGGAAGGTTCTGCCACGTGTGCTGTGCCCAGAGCCGAGAGCTGAAGTTCCACGTGAGAAGATGTGCATTATGAACTACGGAACATCCTGTAACGGGCGGTGATGAGGCAGGTGGGCGGGACTCGATTTTACCCACGCTGCGCGCGGACCGCGTCACAAACAGGAAGTGTCCCTCTGTGCTGTCACTGGGAATGGACCGGAGGGGTCACCTGTCCTCACGGGCTGCTCAGCGTCACAGTGCAGCTGGCCCTGAGTACAGAGAGGGGGGACACAGGCAGGATTTGGGGTCCAGAGAGAAATTATGGTGGTAACGGAGACACTAGGACAAAGGTAGAAGATAGTTGCCTTTGATATTAGCCATATAACTTGAACCCGTATGCAACACTACATCCCTCCTGCGCACGGCACGCTGAGCACTCCTGGGTGTTTACTCCGAGCCTGCTGCAAGTGGGACAGCTATCTGTTCCTGTGTGCTTCTTACGTTTTCCTCTATAGTGTCAAAAGCGCTCATAATCGTGCAAGGGAGGGGAGAGTGAAGCTGGGAGCAGCAAGGGACAGCCAACGCCACGGCGACAACACACACACGGTTCTTCTTTCGTCCCTGGCTGGTTTGCCAAACGTTGCCGATGGCTGAAACCAAGTACTTTTAGGACAAAAGAGAAAACTATCGTATGTCTCAGGTAGGAGTCTTAGGGGTGGAAGTTTAATAAATGGGCCAAACATTGCATCACAGCCCTTTCAGGAGCTCTCCAGAATTCTGCCGGGAACAGTGCTTGACACGTTTTGGGGTGTCCTCGTTTTGAATTCCTGTGGGGGAAAAAAGATAAACGTGGCCTTCCACGTGCATATCCCTGTGTACCCTTCACACCACATTCCTCGTCCATACGCCTGTCCGTGTGTCTGGACTGCTGGCCCAACCGCTCAAAGGTGCCACTTCCAGGGGACGAGCTTGTTAGGGCCGTGGTCATCGGTGTGAAACATTCTGATGGTTTAATGAGATTCGCTTTCTTCCAATAATATTTAAAAGGCTATCCTGAAGCCTGACCTCTGTCACGGATAGGAAATTGGGGGCGCTCCTTCCCGCAAGCGCTTGATCCTTAAACACATCTTTCAGGGGTAACAGAGCCACTGCCAAACAAAAACCTTCCTAAAAACCCAGATTACGGAAATTTCTTTCCTTTTTCTTGAGGGAGAGAGTATAAAACCACATTGAGAATTTTAGTTTGAAATACACACTTAGAAATCCTCCGGTATCCCAGGAATTAGCAGGTGACTATGAGTTTTTACAGAGGACGCTCTGATTTCCGTCGCCGTGAACATGTCGTCATACCAGGTGAGTCCCCGCAGGTTAGCGATCGCTGCTAGTCTTTTCGGAACGCATCTGGTCGCTTTGTTGTGTCTTACTGGAAGGACTGCCGCCTCTCCTCCCAGGGTAGGCGGCACTGGGGACGTTGAAGAATTAATTCTCGGAGGACATTACGTGTCACAATTTCAGGCACAGAGCAGAAGCTCCTAGCACAGGTGTGTGTTTGATTTTGAAGTTCAGATCAACTCAATTTATTCAACGCGACAGTAGCAGAGTTTTACACTGGCGCTTTCTCGCTCTCAAAAAAAAAAAAAAATGTCCTAGCCATTCCCATTCCTGATAGACCCTGTGAGCATTTTGTTCACTGTTTAATGCGTTTGCCAAGGGCTCTTGCTTTCTCAACTTCCTGGTGACTTGAAGGCTCTTCTGGGTCCCAGGCAAACGACGGGGTGCTGTGTCCCACATGGGACGCAGGACCGTCACGCGAGAGGTGGAGAGCGTTAAGGAGATCCGTGTTTGTGTGTGTGCACACATCGAGAGCCCCGTACCTTTGAGTAAGACCCAGAAGCCCCTCCTCAGGACACACATACACTTTCTCCGTCGGGGGCCTTGAACTTTCAGGACACGGGCGTAGCAGGGAGCTTCAGAGAAGAGCGCGGAAGGGCGCGTGAACATAGCACCACGAGAAAATGGGCCGTGTTGATACTGTGAATGCTTCTTCCCTGGCCGTCTAGCCAGGCCTGTGCTTTAATGGTGTTGGTATTTATGCAAAAGTAAATGTGATGAAGGTTACACGTCAATTAAGATTATACACCAAATGCTAACTGTACCAGTCTGTAAATCACCTTATTCCCTTGCCTTTCATTATGCTTTAGTGGCTCGAGGGCTTTTGTTTCTCTCGTGCGTTCTGGATATTTTTGCAGAGTGGTGGTTCAGACTGATTTCTCGCGAACGCTAATGTGTGTCCGCGTGTCTGGAACCCGGCGCTCACACTGGTGGTCGTGAGCTGGGGCGCTGCCCTGGGTTCAAGGACCGTGTTTGCAGAGCAATGCAAGGGAGCTTGAAGCGTGTGTATGTGTGTGATTAATGTAGCAATAACAAAAGCACCGATCCCATTGTCCCACTGGAAACCCGCTGTGACGGTTGAGACAGAGCATTTTATTTAAATCAACTCTCAGGTTTAAGTTTAAAGCCAGCCCTTGAGTCCTCCTGAGAGCTACATGGCTGGTCGCTGCCCACCAGTCACAAGTCAGGTGCCTGTCTCGGCCTTTGGTTTCGCTGGCTGCGTCTGCAGAAGAGAGTTGCAGGTTTTCCTCCTGAGCAGAAAGGCCCAGGATTCGTATCGCTGCCAGCAGCTGTAGGGCTTCTCCTGGCCACAGCCGCACAGCTCTCGGCCTCGACACCTCACAGCTCAAGCTGGTGGCCGCCGGAAGTCAGAATGTTGATCTCCGCTGGGTGGAAAACTGGTCTCGGGCTGGCGTAGACCCTGATGCCAGGCCCAGCCCCCCTGCCCCACACCTGCTCGGGCCCGATGACCACGGCACGTGGCATGGGCACGCTGGTGCTGCTCTGTTCTGTGAAGCAGGCTCAGGTCCCCTCCGGGCCCTTCTCTTCGGCATTCCTGTTTGGTCTGTGAGGAGCATCCGGAATATGTCAACCCACCCAGTTCACCCAGCTTCCAACTGCTCAGTAACGTACCATTTACAAGTTCGGCTTGTAGGTCCCCCCCGCCCCCAACATCACATCAAAACAACTATTTTTTTTTTTTTAAAGAAGAAAACGAAAGGCTTTCCAGGCCTGTGGCAAGCTCTGGCTTGACGCTCGAGTGTGGTGATGAACTTGCCGGACGGCGACTGTATTCCTTGGTAGCACTTTAAACACAGTTCCCTGTCCTGCACCAAAGTGTGGAAGATGTGGCTGGAACACGAACAGTCTGAAAGAAATAAACGTGCACATGGGACACGAAACACTGACTCGTGTTTGCTGAGCCCGGGCTGTCCCGAAAGTCCCGCATCGGCCCTGGGGTCCTGGATCGCGGTCTGTCTGCCCTGTGGTGCTTGGTGGTCGGTGTGCGTGCCCACGCGGTCAGCTGCGTGAAAGAGGAAGGGAGCCCTTTGCCCGTGGCCGCTTGCTCTGTTCTTGGCAGAGACCCCTCCGAACGTCCTACCATGACGTTGGCATCCTGTTTTAGGCCTGGGGCTAAAACCACTTACTAGAAAGTCAATGTTTCCAGGGACCCCTGGGGTCATGGTGCATGGGGGGGTGCAACCAGTTAGGGTCAGCTTGGCTTGGGTCCTCCCATGGCGCAAGCTGGCAGGAGGGGACTCTGCATGATCCCCAGCGACCTTCTGAGGGGCACTGTCCCTTTGGAGGCCGTCTTTTTTATACGTCCCTCAATCCCCGTGGTCAACGCCTGCCCCCGCAGTGGCCCACAGGGGATGGTATAAGCACGCTCCCACGTGGGCTCAGCGTAGGCTGGTGTCACACTGGCACGGGGCTCGCGGTGGCTCCTGGGTGGGGCAGGGCACAGCCCGACAGATGGACAGGTCCCGCACAAACCCCACAGGCATCTCTGCTCCTTCCTGGGGGTCACTTTCTCTGTTGCCCTCCCTCCTTCCTCGCTGTGCCCAGGCACTGCAGCATTTGGAAAATGGGGCGGCCCTCCTGGGTATGGAGTGGGAGCCCGACAATTCATGCCTTTAAGGGGAGCAGTCTACCTGTGCACAGCTCTAGCCATCCCGGGCTTGCATTCGGAATCTCAGCGCTCCATGTGGCAAGCGGTGGCAGCCCGGTGTCTTGTTTGGGGTGGAGGTGTCTGCGGTCTGAGACTGCGCCACTGTTTCCTATGTGACCTGTGGTCCATTCTGTGCTGACGCCGCAGCTGGAAACCAGACGGGGCTGCTGGAAGGCCAGCCTTGCCCTCACCAGCTTTCCTAACCAGACCTCCTGCCGGTCACCTCCAGGCACATGCTCTTACCAGCCCCATCTACACTGTCCACATTTTTTTTTTTTTTTTTAATTTTAGAGAGAGAAGAGAGAAAGTGCGTGAGTGGGAGGAGGGGCAGAGGGAGAGAGAGAATCTTAAGCAGGTTCCACGTCTAGCATGGAGCCCGATGTGGGGCCCGAGCTCACAACCCTGAGATCATGACCTGAGCCGAAATCAAGAGTCAGACGCTCAAGTGACTGAGCCACCAGGCGGCCCCCCCATGGCCCACGTTAATCCACGCCAGCCACCCGAGGTCTGTGAATGTGTACCCCTGGTGCCCAGCATGTGCCCGCCCTGTTCTAATGACCTAACCAAACACAACCCCTGCCTTCTCCGTGAAGTAGCTTCGGCCACCAAGGACAGCCCAGAGCACCGGGTACTTCTTTCGGTCCCTATCACTTGACCCCACATCACTCCCTCTTATACCGGCTCCTAGGCGGGCGGGTATCCCCTGGGCTGAGGACAGCGCATACCCGGTGAGTAATGACTGGTGTCAGCTGACAGCCCTCCACGAGCCCACCTTAGGCCGCTCACCGGAGCCCAGGCGCAGGGGACAGAGCCCGCCATGGAGGGGGAGCCTATGACAAAGCCGTGCTACCGTTTACCTTGGTGGCCTCTACAAATACAGGGTGCTGCGTGTCGATGTCAATGTGTCGCTCGTAGCAAAGGCTGATTGCTCACCATGGAGGTCTGGCTGCCAGGGTGGGTGACTTCGCCCAGGGCCCTCGCCGAAGGGAGAGCTGCCACACCCTCTTCCCATGGTGCCCGAGACGCACCCATGGTCACACTCCACCCACACATGTCCCCGGCTCTGTACGGCCACCTCCACAGTGCAAACGGCCAAACCGCATCCTGCGTGTGCCAAGCACTCGTAACTATTGATTATACTGATATAAAGTCGGCTACCTGGTATTTCATACAAAAGCCAGATGAAGGTTCATGATCCCGGTGACAGTAACTGAACGAAACGAGCACACTTTCCCAGAGTTTTACATCCGGTGACTCCTGCGCTCTTTGCAACAACCCCAGGAATTATGATCCCTGTCTGCTTCACAGATTACGAAACAGGCACAGAGAGGTTAAGTAACTTACCCAAGACTACACAGTGGTTAAGTGGCAGGACCAGAATTGGAGCGCAGGCCGTCTTGCTGGAGAATCCCAGCTCCTAGCCACGAGCTTCAGCTACCCTGCATCAACTGGAGAGACCAGGACATCATTTTCTGAACTGTCAGCTCCCTGTCATGGGCGAGAATACCATAAAGGGCGATGCAACGCTTTGCATGTAGTGAGAATTAAATTATTTGCTGATTAGATCCCTTTCTCTATCTGGGTAAGAAAAACCAGCCAGATCGCAAAGCTAGAGGGAGTACAGAGAAGTGGCTTAAGATATCTATTTTTATAATGTCCAGTACGAAAGGAGTCAATTAACAAAGAACCAGGGCTGCTGAGACACGGGAGCTAGAAAGTACACGTCTGAGGCTCAGTGTCAGGGCTGAGAGCCTCGCCCCCATGGCGGGGCCGCCCGGTATCATGATGAAGCCTTAATGCACAGCTCGTCTCTGCTCAGGAACAACAGTGCTTGTAGGAAAGTCCACTCAGAGATGGAAGCTCCTCTCATTTCTAATTCCCTCAGCTTACTTTTAAAAATTTCAGGGACGCCTGGGCGGCTCAGTCGGTGAAGCGTCTGCCTTCGGCTCAGGTCATGATCCCAGGTCCTGGAATCGAGTCCCACATCGGGCTCCTTGCTCAGTGGGGAGCCTGCTTCTCCCCCTAATTGTGCTCTGTCTGACAAATAAATAAATAAATAAATAAAATCTTTAAAAATAAATAAAAATAAACAAAAATTGCCAACCCACAGAATAACCCGTATAGACTTTGCTAGATTCACCGATTTCAGTATATTTGCTCTCCCTCCCTACCTACCTATCATCTATTGATGGATTGATCGAGTGTTGTTTGGAGATACCATGTTTTACCCGAAAGTCTTCAGAGTGCATTTTCTGAGAAGGATGGCCTCTTCACACCACACACTCAGTGGTCATCATGCTGGGGGGGGGGGGGGCAGGACATTGAGGCTCCCCAGTATCAGAGGCTACGTTCAGGTCTCCCCAACTGCCCAAGAACATCTCTTATAGGTGGCTTTTCTTTTCTTTTCTGCCTGGGGTTCAGGCAAGGTTTCTACATTGCTTTTGTTATTAATGATAAAATTTGACACTTTCAGAAACAAAACTTTAAAAAAAAAACTTTAAAATTTTGGATAGATCAGAGAAAGACAAATACCATATGATTTCACTCATATGGAATTTAAGAAACAAAACAGATACACATAAGGGAAGAGAAGGGAAAATGGAATAAGATAAAAACAGAGAGGGAGACAAACCATAAGAGACCCTTAACTCTAGAAAACAAACCGAGGGTTGCTGGAGGGGAGGGGGGTGGGGAGGAAGGGGTAACTGGGGGACGGGCATTAAGGAGGGTACGTGATGTCATGAGCGCTGGGTGTTATATTCAACTGATGACTTCCTGAATTCTACCCCTGAAACTAATAAAAAACATTAAAAAAATCAAATTTGGGATAGAAATCTGCCTTAAAAGGAATTGTTTCCAGCCTTCATAGAAGGAATATACTGAAAACACTGGGAATCCTGAAGATGCGATGAGCACGGGGAATCTGAAGCCCAGTCCTGTGCCACGTGTACTAACTTGACAAATGGCTTTAGGTGGCCTCAGGTCTTCTACTTGCATAGGTCTTCACTGTTGCTGTAACCCTGTCAGATTTTTCTGCAAACAACCTGCTTTTGGGCATGCTCGCCAGTACCTCTGGTGTGCAGAGGCCGGGGGAGGTGGCCACCTGGGCATCTGAGAATTGTGAGTGATCGCTCGAGGGGTGGGAGGTAGGTGAGGGGTGCGCATTAGCTGTAGTGGTCAGTCTGGGGCTCTTGGGGATTGAACAAATGCTGAATGCTGAAAAGACGGTGGTGGAGAACCCCAGGAGAGCATTCCAAGGCAGAGGGCATCCGTGCAAAAGACCTCGAGGACGTGTTTGAGGGACAGAAGGCTGGAGGGAGGAGGGGGTCCCCCAGCTGGGTGGGGTGAGAGCAGGGTAAAGGTGAGATGATCAAGAGAGGTGTGGCAGGCCGGGTGCAGACCGACTCTAAGTGCCGCTGGGAAGTCACTGCAGGTCGGGGACTGCGGACCCATGAGCCCTAGCAGCACAACACCCTCAGCACGCCCCTTCAGCATGCCCCCTCTGCACCGGCTCAACCTTCCACCCTTCCATGGGTCCTTACTTATTCCCAATTCATACAACTAAGTCTGGTTGTAATAAATTCCTGCGTATGGGACTGCCCAGCCCGAGTCTCTACCCCTTTGGAATTTCCATACTAACAAATGGCCCAGATGGGGGCTATCCCAAATTATTCTCCCACCAAGAAAGGACAAGACAGCTTATTTTCTACAGTCTCTTCAAAATAATACTATTAAGCTTAAAAAAAATCTTTGCAAACGTAACAGGTAAGGATGATTGCACTGCAATTTTACCTTTTCTCTCATGACGGTATAGCTGAACAGCCTTGCTTATGCTTAAGAGCCATTGTATTTTCCTTACTGGGAACTGTCCCTTTTCCTATGGGGTCCTATCTTTTTCCTATTGATTCCTAGGAGCTTCCTGTGTAGAGGGAAATGAGTCCTTTCTGATACCAATTTCAGATCATTTCCCACCAGTTCATCCCCTCTTGGACTTTACTGGTGGAGCTGGCTGCCAGACAGAACAAAGAGGACAATTTTACCGCCCTGCTCTGGAGGGCGGAGTTCCCTCTAGCCCCTTCTATTTCTATTGGTAACATTCTGGGGCCACAGGTCCATTTGATGCAGGGGGTCAAGAGGCCACACAGGCCACCAGGACCTGGGGGACTGGACCGGGCAGAAACAGCCCCAGGGAGCAGTCTGGCCTTCAAAGCTGCCCTGACCAGGGTGCTGCTTTTCCCTAACTTCCCATGCAGCAGCACTGCACTGGTCAGGGTGTGGATTTCAGGAGCATACTGTGCCGGGGGCCAGATGCCCACCCCACTCGACTTTCCAGCTTGTTGGGGCAGAGTAAGGGCTCCCAGGCGTAGTCTCTGAGTGGACTTTGGAGGACCGCGGCACCCCATCCGAAGCGTTCAGAAGTAAGGATCTGGTAGCAAATCTCAGACTGCTTTTAAAGAAAAATCTGACCCTTTCTTCCACCCTCCCCCCAAGGAAATTAAGGCTCCAGCACCCACCAGAAGAGACTTAAAGGGACCCCGGGGGCTGCTGGCGACGGTCGCTGCCAGGGTCCCAGGACCCAGGACAGGACACGTGTTGGAGGAAGGGGCAGCAGAATCAGCTCCGCTTCTCCCAGGCCGGTCCGGATCCACAGTTCGTCCTTCTCCTGTCTACACTGCCCGCTTTCCCACTATCCGATCCACATCACCCGCTCCCGGTTCCACACCACCCACTCTCGGTCTACACCACCCGCTCCCTGCCTCTCTCTGTCCACATTGCCCTTGCCTTCCGCACCCCCAACCACGCCTCGCAGCTCTCTTGTCCATGACGCCCGCTCCCGGATCCGCAGCACCCGCTCTCCCACTCCCCCGTTCGCGCGACCCGCTTTCCCACTCCCGGTCCACACCGCCTGCGACCTGCTGGCTGCAGATCCACGCCGCCCGCGCCTCGCCGCTCCCCATGCACGCCTCCCGCTCCAGGGTCCACGCTATCCGCTCTCCCACTGCCCCGTCCGCGCGGCCTTTCCCACTCCCCGTCCACATCGCCTGCGACCTGCTTGCTGCTGGGGGTCCACGCCGCCCGCGCCTCGCCGCTGCCGCGCACGCCGCCCGCTCCCGGGTTCACACCACCCGCTCTCCCACTCCCCGGTTCTCGCGGTCCGCTTTCCCACTACCTGTCCACACCGCCTGCGACCCGCTTGCTGCTGTCGGCCACACCGTCCGCGTCCCGCGGCTCCCAGTCCCAGCCTCCCGCTCTCCGTCGGCCCCCAGTCCGAGCCGCCCGCGCCGGCGCCTCCTCCGCGGACTACAACTCCCACAATGCCCCGCCGCCGCCCCCCGGCTTCCGGTGCTGCGCAGTTTCCGGAGCGGATCGCAACCCGGAGTCCGGATCCGAGCCCGCTCTGCACATTCCACAGGCAGGTAAAGCCCGGGGCCCCGCGCCCGCCGCCGCCCCCGCGCGCCGCCCCGGCCCGGCCCGGCCCGCGCCCGCGCCCCGCGCCCCGCGCCCGGCCCGCCGCCTCGGCCCCGCCCGCCCGCCGCCCGCCCCGGTCCAGCCGCCATGCCGACTGTTCTTTGTTACATTCGCCGGCTGCGGGCTCCGTGGGCGATCGGAGTCAAAACCCGGCTGGATTTCCCGGAGCCGCTCCGGGATCGCCCTGCGCGCCGCCCGCCCGCCGCCCCGCGGCCCGCGCGCTCCGGGCCCGCCGCCTCCCGCCGCCCGCCGCCCACCGCCCGGCCGGCGCGGGGCGCGGGGCCGCGGGGCCGCGGGGCCGCGCTCGCCCGTGGGTGCGGCGCGGGGGCTCCTCCGCCCCCGGCCCCGGGCCGCGGTCCCCGCCCCCGGGCGCCTTCGCCGCCGACGGCCGGGCGTGATATCACTGTCCCCCGTCGTCCGGCACGGCCCCCGGGGGCGCTCGGGGAGGGTCCCTGACCTCCGTCCCGGCGGTTAGGAAGGCAGACCGGGCAGTCCAGGCAATGGGGCTCCCTAGGCCCCCCCAGAGCACTCCGCCCTCGCCCCGTTTCTGTAAACCCTTGGGCGGCCGAGGGAAGGGAGTGAAGTCCGTAGACAGGTGACATGGGGTGGCCGGCTGTGCCGGGAAGGGGTTCGCCGGCCGCCCTGGTGAGGCCCGGCCCGGCGCACAGGTGGAGACGCTGGCCATGTGGCCTCTGGCGAGAGGGACAGGTGTGCGCGGTGAGGGTCGGGTTTGGAAGACAAGAGTAAACTCACTGTGGAAAATCGACCTACTTGATAGAGTTATGGGTTCACCTTTATTAAGCTCCTGAAGCAGGGGATGGGGTTTTTCCCCGCAAATGCTCAGAAATTGCCCCAACTCTCCCCCCCCACCAAAGGGTAAGTTAAAATGGTAGAAACAAGCGTGACATCAGAGACTCGCGGACCCTGTATGTATTGAACGCTGCCAACACAAAACCACCTTTGCTTAAGCCACTTCATAAAATCCGGATTCACCAGAAAAATTCGGAGAACCCAGCTTGGTTCCCAGAGATATTTTTGAGGATGAAAAGTAAGGAAGCATCTGGTTTTGTGATAAACCTTAGAAGGCAGTGAGGAGAGACGGGTCCCAGAGGGTGCAAGGAGGTAGACGCTGTGTTGACAAGTGAGACGCCCCAGCCCCAGCACAGCACACCATGATATTTTGTTTCAGAGCTGTACCTTCTCCCATCGTCCATGTTTTCACTGCTCCACGCAGCCTCTCTGAATTTCCTTGACATCACTGCCTTATGGTGAATAGTTACCATGTAGAGCTGTAGTTTGGATTCCGAAAGGGAAAACCAGCAAAATTTCTCCTTTATAGAGTTTTCCCTGTTGACATCTTTGATTCATACTTGTGCAAAAAAAGTTCCCAACAGAGAATATAATGTTATGTTCTATTTTGGAAGCAGAAAGGACGGTTATTTTTTCCCAGAAGACAAATAAATAAATTAAAAAATCAACCCCAATTACAAGCCTAATACCTTTCCTTAGAGTAATTATAGTTGAGAAAGAACTCTGTTTGCCTCAGATAAACCTCTCATTATCATTCTTTTGATATCATTATCTGGGGAGAAAACCAGTAAAAGAACACTCCTCCCATTTTGCAGACTTAAGGGAGATTTAAGGTACGTTTCTGATACACACATGATTTCAGAGGCTAAGTTTGTTCAGTGACGACTTATGTGCTTTCTCAGTCTTCTTGTCACACTTGTAAGGGGTGGGTGGTACAGTCCCAGCTCACCTCAAACAGTTCACGGGTGTGCGTTTTCATCCCTTTGGCCATTCATTCCACAAATATTTATTGAGTGTGGGCCTATCATGTGCTGGGCACTGCAGAGAACAGGAGAGAGAGAAAGCCCTGCCTTTTGGATCCGATGTTCTGAAGGAAGGGAGGGAGGCATTGACCAGAAACAGTAAAACTCGGTTAGGTGGACCACGGTTAGAGCAAGTAGGGGAACAGGAAGCAGGTGGGGGCATGGGTAGGGGTGGACACACAGGCAGTCTGAGCGGGGGACATTTGGGCTGCAGCCAGTGCCGTGAGGTGCTCCTGGACGTCCAGGGTGAGAGTGGCAGGGGTAGAGGAGTGGCAGGTGCAGAGGCCTTGTGTGGAACACGCTTTGTGTGCCCAAGGATGAGCAAGGCGGTGTGACCGAGGGGAGAAAGCCCAGGAGGGCCACACAGGCTGTCAGCCATTCAGAGGGCATCCTGCTGCCCAGTGGGTGCCACGGAGGGCTTTGGGCTAGGCTGGGACAAGATCTGTGTCATTTTAGAGATGACCCCATGCTTGCCATGTGGGGAATCCGGGCCTGACAAGATTCCATTGCAAACAGGGTGGAGGCAGGAGGCAAAGGAGGAACCAGGACAAAGGGTATTTCCAGAGCCAGGAGGCCTTGCTGCAGGTTTGGTTGGGGAATGTGTGGTGGGTGAGTGGAGGTGCCATTTATTGAGGTGCAGGTGACAGGTTGAGGGAGACTGTGGAGGAGGGGGTGGTGATCAAGGGCAATCAGGGCCCTGCAGACAGTGGCGTCTTTAAACTGCCGCTCTGCAGTGGGAGAAACCCTTGCTCAGGGCCTAGAGTCTGCATCCTCGCCTTGCTGCACACTCTGATCCTGAGAAAGGGTCGTTTCTCTCGGAGTCCAGGAGAGAGCAACCCCCACCCCCAGTCCTGGGGTGGGCCGTGGCCCTAGGGTACAGAAACCTCAGGATCCAACAGCTATGTGGGTGTCGGGGGAGTGGCTTCGCTGTGGGTCAGAGACCTCAGGCTTTCGGCAGACGGAAGGTGTCCTTGTGCCGACGGAGGAGGTGGGGACCCTGGGCGGTCATGGTGGTCACCGATGAGTGGCTGCATGAGAGAGACACTGCAGTAAGGAGCTGCTCGCTCCCGGTTACCCATGTGTGGAGTGAGGCTCCTTGCACTCACATTGACAGAAACGAAGAGTAGGAACAGATGTGAGCGTGTGTCCGTGAGAGGTGAACCGGCTGGGGAAAGGCCTCTCTGCTTCATCAGGCATGGCTTCTATGTTGGGTGACTGTTTATCGAAATGTGTGCTGTCGTTTTGTTCGGATCAGTGGGGTTCCAGTTACTGCAGTGCTAACTCAACCCGGAAGAAGCGATCACACGCTCTGGTCCTAGAAAATCAAGACGGATTTGACTGATGTGCATAAATTGATGTGCGTATTTGCAGGGTGGGCACTAGCGTCATTTCAGGCAAGAGCACGGAGCAGTGGGTTTAGTGTCTGCAGGGAGGGGGATGCAGATCCCAGACAAAGAAGGGCCGTGAACTTCCTGACGGTGGAGGGAAAGCTCGTGCCTGTGCTTCGTAAACAGATGGCAGTAGATGTCACACTGTTGTGCTTGATTCCAATAGTCATGTTTAGAAGAGTGACCTAACGGTTTTATTTTAAGAAGCCAATATTTATAATATGCTGGAAATTATGTCCCTTGCAGCTGTTAAAACTAGGGACGAGCAGTTTAAGCTGTCAGCTCCAGTGCAGGAAATGTCAGCAAAGAGGTCGCTGGTGCCTGGAACCAGGTGTCAGGTGGGGTCAGGGGCGGAGGGCTGGACTAAGGGCTGGATTGGGGACACGGGCATGGGAGGTGACACGGGAGCAGGTGCTGGGTCTGGAGGGAGAGAGGACCCAGGGGCAGCCTGGGTTACCCCCACCACCACCAACACCGGGGGCAGCTTTGGACAGGAGACAGGAAGGCGCCCCCAGAGAGACTAAGGAAGACTGGGAGTTTCCAGAGGGAGGGCGTGAGGGCTGCCTGCAGACCACCCCCCCCATGCCTAGCGCTGATGGAGGGCTGACTCGTTAAGACAAAGGCGCTGGGGCTGATGGGCTCGCTTGGGTGGAGCCATGGGAGCGAATCCTCCCTTTCAAGAGAGAACAGGAGGTGAGGAAGCCAACAGAGTTCTTCCCAGGAGTTTCGCAATAGAAAGAAACAGAAATGGGGCTTTAGAGCCATGGGGGAGGTGATGTAAGGAAAACATTTTTGTTTTAATGAGTGAGCTCTGGTTGAGGCTGCTGTGAACCTTCCAGGGCCGAAACTTGCAGAGAGAGGTGTGTACTGAGGAGGGTGCAGGTGGCCTGGGTCTCCCAGGGAAAAGTGGGCGTGGCGGGCTGTCCGGCAGGACTGGTGTGGCCAGGAGGGCCCTGCGGAGGGGGCGGGCATTGGATGAGGTGCCCAAGACTGGGTAGGAGTTTGACAGATGGAGGGAGAGAGTTTCTGGAACAGGAAACAAGAAGGGGTCATGGAAGCTGGAAGCTGGCCATGGATAATTTGGGGTGTTGAGCCCTTGGAGTGGCGCAGGGGGGCAGCTCTCGGTCACAGTGGGGGCCCTTCTGAAATGCACAGAAATCTAACTCTAGACCCTCCCCCGAGCCTTCCCGAGCCTGCAGGATCGGAGTTTCACAAACTCACACAAAATTGAATCTTGGGTTTCTCAGAGATGATGCCTTTCTTTGCCTGGTCTGTCCCATGGGTTACTGGCTCCGTTTGGCTCGTTCTTGGTGTCTAGCATGATCCGCATGTCCAGCTTATAGCCGTGAGCCTTGGTGGATCGCACACGTCCGCAGAACGCCGCCGCCCAGCGGCCTCCTGCCCTTAATGCAGCTGGAGGCACACTCTTCGAGACTCGGCTGTCTTTACATCATGGTCCGCGCGGGGATGATGCTCGGGCAGGACTGTACTTCCTGCTCGCGCTCCGGGGAGGAGAGCCTGTCCCTGCAGGACAAGGAGCCTTAGAGAAGGAGCGATGCACGCGTTTCGCCTTGTGTAAGGCTAAAAATGAATGTGCTGATCAGTTATAGTACATTTGCCTTTGATTGTGGCCCAAAACATAGGTGTGATTTTAACAACACGTCAGTCCAGAAATTGATGGAGTCCTTGTTCTGAGCTGGCAGCTTCTGTCCTGTTAATTGATTCTGCGTTCTCAGTCTCTGCTCGTCCCTCGGGGCCCCTCTCCCCGGCACGCCTGACTTCCCTGAACTCTGTCCTGCACCACTTTGCATTGTGTCCACGGAGCTCCCCCACCTTCTGCTAAGAACGCATGAGGGTCTTTTCATCACCAAAGCTCCCAAGGGGGCCTGGTTTGAAAATGTCAGCCTCCCATATAGAAATGTGTGTGTGCAGAAAGACAGCTGTCACGTGGGGCTCTATTCTGCACGAGAAAGGCCATGCTACCTCGGTTTGCATTTTCAGGGAGGCGGAGTGCAGACCTCTCTCTCCGCTCATTGCTCAGAAATCCTCTTAAAGAACCAGACGTACATGTCAGAGATATAGACGTTGTCTCTGATGAGACGAAGGGGTTCAGGAAGAGGAAACAGGAGAAACTATAAAAGAAGTAACACAAGAAAATCTGCAGGCTGAGGGGGTCCCCCACCAGCGCTCAGTCCCGAAGCAGACTGGGACACGTGAGGGCAGTGGAGTGAGACAGAAGGTCTGAAAGCTTCTGGGGGCAGGGATCCCATGCAGAGGCTGGCCGGCGGGCATGGTGTCAGCCTTCCCCTGCTTGCGGGACGCGGGAGGACCGTGGCATCATGCCTTCCTGGTCTGAGTGAACCAGCTTTCGTGGGAGACACGAATGAAGACGTCTGCAAATGTGGCAAGTCTTCCCAAAAGATGTGCCTCCCACACACCTGTGCAAGGAAACCACTGGGAAATGTGCCCCTAGATTGAGAGAGTGACCCCGAGGTTGGAGGCAAGGACACTCAGGAGTCCAGAGCGGCTCACTAACCGAGTCCGGGCGCCGGGGAAGCACGGGCCCAGCCCCAGCCTGTGTCCGGCCTCCAAGGTACGCTCGGGAGCGCGGTGGGCCCCCTGCACCCTGGTGATGGCTTGACCCAGGGCAGACAAACTGACACTGTGAGGAGGCGCGGCGCAGTTGCAGGACGCGGGGAGGCGTAGCCATGGGCACCTGGCCCCAGTGCTGCCACCTCCGCCCCCAGCAGCGTCTGCACACACACACGCACCCCGCCAAACCTCCCGCGGCAGAAGCCACACACAGACTGTACGCAAGGTCTGCACACCAGCACATACGACAAAATCTGCACACGGCACAAGAGTGACGTGAAACAACAATACACAGAATCTACAAACACAAGGTCTCCGCAGACAACACACAACAGGAGCCGCACAGAAACAACACAAAACCTATGTGAAACAATACAGCAAATCTACACACAAGCAGCGTGACCTGCACAGAGCCACACAACAAAATCTGACACACACGTGCAGCGAAACGGTACCTACAAATGGTAAGAACTAAGAACGTGTGAAAAAATAGGTCATTACCTTTAAACGGCGTACCGGAAATGAATTAATCAATTTGTTTGAGCAAGCAGTCAAGAGTGTTTTCAGAGTCCTAATATTACAAACACCGATTTAACGAAGACGATGTCGGGGAAGCTGGCGGGGGGAGAGTGGGGATGCTCCCTGTTCGTCGGCTGCGGTGAGAACTGAGGGTGCAGCCCCCAGAGGTGAGCCGTCAGGGGCCTCAGCGGAGGCCTGTCCTTTCCAGATGTGGAAGCAGACGTGGCAGAAAGACAGACAGGAGAGAGCCCCGCTGGGGAGGCGCGATCAGAAACCGGGGCAGTGGTTTCCTTCCAGAGGCCTTTTGGCCTCCACAGTGCGTATATGGTTAGTAGCCGTTCACCTTTATTTTTTTTTTAAGGAATTATTTATTTATTCGAGAGAAAGAGCAATTGAGCAGGGGGAGGGGCAGAGGGAGACAGAATCTCTAGCAGATTCCCAGCTGAGCACGAAGACTGACGCGGGGCTCAATCCCATGACCTGAGATCAGGCCCTGAGCCGAAATCGAGAGTCGGGCGCTGGCCTGCCCCGCCCGGGTGCCCCGTAGCTGTTCACTTTGATGGATGAGAAGAAGAGAAAGACATGGGAACAGGAGGTCCTGCTGCGCTGTCATCCAAGGGCCCTGCCCTGAGAGGTGGCTTGAGCTGGCCCAAGACAGTTTTCATCCTGCGGGTCAGGTGGTATGTGCCCCACCGCCCAGGGGCCTCCTGTCCCCACGTCCCAGGTCCCGGGTCTGGAAACACGGTACCAGCTGGGGAGCTGGGGCCATCCTGCAGTGAGAAAGCTGCTGGCAAGGCCATGTGGCCACAGCAGAGGCCCATGTTCCATGTCCATCCCGCTCAGACACGCAGAGAGGCTCTGGGCTTCCCACGTCTGCTTTCAAGAGCCACTATCAGCCTGCAGATTCTGGAGTGGGAACCAGTAGCGTGGGTGAAGCGGTTCTTGGAAATTAGTCTCTAGGCAATGAAGTGTTCCTCAAATGGTCACTAAGGCCCGGGCCGGGCACGGCCATGCAGTGGCCCGTCACACTCAAACTCCGTCCTCATGGTGGCCTCACTGTGGCAGGGAGAAAGGGTGTGGGCATGAACAGTGGCAGCCTGGGGCTTTACAAATGGAGAAAGCACGCAGGCCGTGTGGGAGAGAGGGGGAGATGCCCCCGCACGAGGCAGAGGCCAGGCGAGGCGGTGGGGCTGGCGGGAACGTGGGTAAGGGAGGCTCAGAAAGGTCCAGAAATTAAAAGTCTGGGGCGTGGGAGATTACTTCATTGGGCTGGAGCAGAGAGTCACGTATGATGGGAGATAAGATTAGGAAGAACTGAAGATTATAACCAGTTTACAGAATTGTCAATGCCAAGTTCATGGGTTTGCACTAAGCAACCAGGCATGATTCCTGTGTCGTGCTGCTTCTCTCTGACACTGAAGGCTTGTTTCTGAAAAATAGATACACGGCAGAGTCATAGGGGGTGAGAGTTGTGCCATGGAAAGTGCTAGGGAGCCACTGTTTTATGGGGTTGTATCAATGAGCTAGAATTTCAAAACCATACCTGTGCAGGCTGGAAGGGGACTCATTGTGCGAATGAGGAAACTGAGGCCCACGGAGAGGAAATAACTCACACGGAGGTGTCTAACATACAGAACACGGCAGAGCCAGGCTCACACCCTGGTCCCTGGTGCCTGTGCCCTACAGCAGGACCAGGCCCTTTCCTTGCATGGACGCACCCCGTCTGTGCTCTGGACTGAGGGTCTCTAGTGTGTGAAGCAGTGTGTGCAGAAATGTTCTTGCCCAAATAAGATCAGACACTGCTGGGCTAAACACATTCCAACAGATTTTTATTGCAGGACTTCTCGGGGCCATTGTGAATCAGGACTCCAGAATGGGACTCTGCAATGTCTCACAAATTTACTGGCCACAAAATTCCTCTCTATCCACCTGCTGCTTCCCTGGGGCCTGTCCCCCCCCAACAGACCATCTTTCAGGAATGTTCCACAGCACACGTTTGTCAAGATAGCTCTTGCTTGTTTGCTCTTTCCTTTTCGTGATTTTTCCCTTAATGCTTTTAATATTTTCACGGCACATGTACCCAGTGGGAAAATGTCCTTCTTGCTTAAAAAACCTTCCCTGAGCCTCTAGACCAGGACTGAACACTTGATATGGCTGATCTGATACATATGACAAAGTTCGTTAATTATTCTTATATTAATTACATGTTGAAATGATAATATTTTGGGTATATTCTGTTAACTAAAACATTACCAAAATTACATGTGTGAATTCCAGCAAGATTTCATATCGATGAAGGCAAGATTGTTCTAAAAATTTGTATAGAAAGTCAAGGAATGAGTATGGCTTAACCCATTTTGAAGAAGAAGAATAAAGTGTGAGGAAACACTCCACCTTGATGTAAGACTTATTCCAAAACTGTGGTACTTAAGACAGTAGTGAGTGCTGTCCACCGAATGTGGTGCTGGCCGGGGATGGACACAGCGGGCGTTGGAACAGAAGAAAGAACCAGACATAGAGCCACACAGAGAGAGCCAGCTGGTTTTGGGCAGAGGCGCGAAGCATTTCAGCGGTGCTGACCCAGTTGTTCATCTGTAGGCAGAATAACCTCGACCCCACATCTTATACAAACATTAATTCAAATGGGAGAATGTCCTTTAACGTGTAAAACTGTAAGACTCTCCTAAGGAAGCTAGGAGGAAATTTGGGGAGCCAGGGCTTATGCATGGGTCGTAGACAGGACACCAAAAGCATAATCCATAGAAAGGAAAATCAGTGAGTGGGACTCTATCAAATTAAAAACCTCCGTTCTGCAAAGACCCCGTAGGGAGGATGCAAAGCAGTGCTGTTGCTGTAGGGTGGGAGGAAATGCTTGGGAGCCACGTTTCCGACGAAGGATCTAGATATGTGGCAACCTTCAAAATACAAGAGGGAAGAAAAAACCCAGACGGTCTGAGAAAATGGGCAAAGGACGCGAGGGGACACTACTAATGAGGGTTTACAGATGGCAGACCGGTACACGAGAAGCTGTCCAGTATCATTAGCCGTCAGGGACGTGCGACGTGGAGCCACAGTGTGATGCCAGGGTCCCTCTGTGCGAGCGGCTACAGTCAGACTTGGTGACAACCCCGGATGCTGGCGAGGACGCAGACTGCCGGCCTCTCACACACTGTGACAGCTTCTTAGTCAACAAAGCCTGCACTTGTCAGCGACCCAGGCTGACCCCTTGCACTTAGAGGCATGTATCCCAGAGAAGTGACAGTCGTGACCACAGAAAGCCTGTGCACAATTGCTCATAGCGGCTTTATGTGTAAAAGCCCAAGTCGGGGGAAGCCCAGGTGTCCCTCAGCGAGTGAACGGTTCAGCTGACTGTATCGTGCTCACACGGCGGAGTAACTCAGGACTGAACAGGGATGTCCGGGATCCGTGTGACAACCTGAACAGACCTCAGGGGCATTTTGCTGAGTGAAAAAAAGCCAGTCTCCAAAGGTCCCATCGTGTACGATTCCACTATACGACGTTCTTGAAACGACAGCATGTCAGAGATGGAGACTGGCCTCGTGGTTAGCAGGGGTTGGGGTGGCAGGGCGGGAGGGGGTGTGACCGTAGAGGGGGCGCAGCAGTGAGGTCTTCTCCAGAATGGAACAGTCCTCCTGCATCTGGGTTGTGGAAGAGGCTCCACAGATCTGCAGCTGTGATAGCAGGACACGGAGCGACACGGACACACACCGCGCCCAGGTCACCTTCATGGTGTTGGTACTATGCCGTGGCCACGTGGGAGCTGTGATGTTATCCATAGTTACATAAGACACGGCCGTCGGGGAAGACTGAGTGAAGGGTATTTGGGGCCTCTGTGTGCTCTTTTGGAAATTTCCTGTGATTCTATAATTATTTCAAAATGTAACACAAACAGCTCCCAGAACATTGCGTGTGTGGCTCACTGGAGACTTGTGTTGGAGGGCGCTGCGGAGGTGAATCTGGTAAATCGTCCCAGCCAGGAACAGACTCACAGGACGCCATCACCTTGCTCCCAGATCCGTCCCCTGTCACATAGATGGTCCCGGGAGGGGCAGGGAAGGCCCAGCCAGGCCAAGAAACGAGACATAATCTTCATTTCACACTTGCGTCACCAGCCTCTCTGAAAACGCCTCTCTCTCCGAGTTATTTTTAGCAGCCTGTGTTTTAAGATTGTGATGTGTTCGCTTTGCAATGTTTCAACCCGGGCTGCTTTTTCTAAATCAGTGCTTTTGCAGGTCACGTTAAAAGATCATCTTTTTCCCACCTCCTGTCCGCTAGGATGGCGACGATAAACGCAAATGAACAAGATAGGGGGTGTTGGGAGGATGCGGGGCAGTTGGAAGCCTCGGGCACCGTCGGCGGGAGTGGAAGGTCTCCCGGCCGCCGTGGTTCCAGTGTGGCGACTCCTCAGACGGTGAAACAGAGTTCCCCTGCGGTCCGGAGTTCCAGCTCTGTGTCTGCACCCAAAGAAGTGGAAGCAGGGCCTCGAAGAGATGCTTGTGCCCCCGCATTCACAGCCGAGGGGTGGAAACAGCCCAAGTGCCCGCGGGCGGATGCATGGCCCTGCGCGGCGCGGCCTGGCCGTCGGGGGAGGGGCGTCCCGGCTGCAGCAGGAAGGGCCTTCTGAGCCCTGCTGCACGTCGCGGAGCCTGGCGGACACCGTGCTGAGTGCCACGGACCAGACACAGAAGGACGAGTTCTGGGGGGCTCCCCCTGCGTGCTGGACCTCCGGTGGTCAACCTCACGTGAAGTAGTCTTCATAAAAACCGTCCGTACGCTCTGCCGAGGGTACGTAGGGGCTCTACTGGCTTCTTTCCTGCTCCGGGCCCCTTTACGCAGACCTGCGTTCCGGAGGAGGTTTGGCGTGTGTGGTCTGTGCTGCCTCGCTCCTCTCCAGGTCGGTGTTGGACTGGTGGCGGGTTGCAGAAGCCTCTGAATGGCTGGTGTTCTGTAGACCCACACTGTGTTTTTCTAGAAGTTTCCTGCAAAACTCAGAATAGTCCAATGAGGTGTCTGGGCTTTCTGAGTGAGGGTGGTGGTGGGATGTCTTCCCCGCATCTCAGAGTTTGGGCTGACGAACGTCTGTAGCCATAGAAATGAACCCTGGTTCTTCACCACCTGCACAAGGCGGCCAGGCTCGGGCACAGCAGGGGACCCATGGCCATCACGGGAGACACGTGGATGGCTTGGCACTCTCCTGCGGCCATGCCTAGACCCCATAAAATCTGTGACCTTGTGATTGACCCTGGTGGGGTGGCCCTGCCTGGTAACCACAGGGGCACCTGGTGCACCTTGCTCAGACCTTTCCCCCTTTGTACCGAGAAAGGAGTGCGTAAGGTTGCCCTGGGGAATGGAGGCCCTCTTCCAGGAAGTGGAGGGCGAGGATCTATTTGGCCAAATCTGGATCCCACACACCAGCCCTTCCAAGTTCCTTTCCAGCAGGTTCTGGGGTGCCCCTGCCCTGTCGTAGTTTGTGGAAGGGGAGAGGGCTTATACTTTTCTACTGCCCCAAGTAAGGCAGACCTTCACAACGTGGCGATGGTGGGTGCCTGTGCATCCCGGGGCAAGAGAGGGACGTTGCCTTCTGTGAGCCGATGAAATGCTGTCACGGGCACCAGCCACTTTCCTGAAAAGCTGCCATTTCCTGTGATAGCATCATCCATTTACATGCTTTCTTCACTAATAGATTTTACTGTTCGAGCTTTCTTTCAAGTATGTGTAGCTGGAAACCTTCAAAAGGCTCAGTGTCCAGGGAGGGAAGGCAGGAGCCCCGGGACAGCAAGGCCAGGCCCGTGTGGCCACCCCCGGAGGGCGCCCAGGAGGAGGGCTTGCCGGGCCTGGCCTGTGTGGGGGCGACTGCACAGGTGGGCCTTGAGTTCTGGGCCCACAATGGCAGAGCCTTGCCCCGAGCAGGTGCTCTGTGAACACTGAGGAAGAGAGAGAGGCATTTACAGTCACTTTTGATGGGAATGTGGGGGGTCTCTTTCCAGTCTTACTGCTAATCTACCCAAACTTCTGAAGTTTCTGGCCTCAGTTTTGCAAATGAAGCATTTGAAACTTTCCAACCAAGTCTTAATTATCGGGAGGTACTGAGGAGTCCAGTGAAAAGGTATCAAGGCTTACTGTATATGGAGCGTGGCATTCAAAGGATGTAAGAATTTGAAAAGGGAGTAGAAAGATCGAGATCAAGCTCCTGTTGGAAATCCAGTAAAAAACCCCAAAAGCAAAAAATAGACATTGTCCATGATTTATGACAACTTGAAGTAACTGTTTAATAGGAAGGGTCAACTTCGTTTTGGGATTTGGGGAGGCAGAGTAGTGGACAGGGAGGAAGGTGTCTGGAGGGTGAACCTGGGCCCTGTCTTGAACGAGCGGGACTTGGGCAGGGCAGGGGGCTCCAGGGAGGCAGGCCATACCCCAGGAGGGGACCTCGGTCCATAGCTGGGGGCTGGGGGGAGTGCAGGGATGTACTCGGGGAAGCGGCCGGCTCTGTTAGCAGATGCCGCCCTGCCCGGTACCTGGCCCGTGCGGGCTGAGCAAGGCCGATGGCTCTTGCCCTGTGGTCTTTTAGGGTCACTAGATAAATAACACACAGAAGTGATTACAGTGGTCAGAAGTGCAGTGAAGGAAAATTGCAGGGTGCTTTTAGAAAGTGTTACAAGGCCTTAATTTGAACAGGTGGACCAGGAAACCCCTCCCCAAAGATGTGCCAATTAAGCTAAGATGTGAAGAATGAGTAACTGTTAGCCCCAGAGCAGGGGGAGGTTCCAGGCACAGGGAACAGCATGTGGGAGGCCCAGAGGCAGGAAGGCGCTGGGTGCTTCTGGGAACTAAAAGAGGCCATCGTGGCCCGAGAGGGTCAGTGAGGGGAGGTGGGCAGAGGAGGCTGGTGGGCTTGGGTTTTGTCCTGGGGACAGTGGGAAGCCATCGGCTTTCCGGCTGGCAGGTAGTATGATTAGGTTCCAGTTCTAGAAGCAGCCCCCTCTGCGGTGTGGGAAATGGGGTGGCCGGCCCGGGTGGAGCAGGAAGAGCCTTCTGGAGGCCCTTCCAGGGGGGAGAAGGTGGGTGTGGTTAGGGGATGTGGTGGAGGCTGCAGGTAGGGTCTGTGGGACCGTTGCCCCTGGGGCGGGATGAGCCTGGGTCTTGGAAACCGTGTTCTTAGATGTGGGAGGCACAGGAAGGCCCAGATTGGCAGGGAAGCCAAGAAGGGTCTGGTCCTCATTTCTGGTAGATGGGCGGCGCTCAGACGTGGGGTGCTGCAGAGTAACCTGGGGGTTTGTGGGTGCAAGGACCCAGAGAGTCTGCTTCAGCAGGTCTGGGGAGGGGCCCGAGAATTCGCATTCCAGAGAAATTCCCAGGTGCTCGTCCAGGGACCACCCTTGGAGAACCACTAGCATGAGGTCACTTTTCACAGGATGGGGAGTTAAAATGGCCAAATCTTATGCTTGTGGTCTTTTTGGGTTATTTTCCCTAAAACACTGCTGATAGTCCATCATCCTGGGATTTCTTACGTGCCACGAATGTCTGGGGACTGGACGTGCCCGTGCAGAGGGGCCATCAGCGCTACAGGGACTCTGCGACGACGGCAGACTTCAAGCTGCCCCCTCACTTCAGGCCTCACTTGCTGTCCAGGGGTGGCTGCGATCTGTTTGCTTGGCTTTTAAGAACCATTTTAGGGCTGTGTCTCGGGGATCAGATGCTACTAGTAAGGGATGTTCTTTCCCGGGACGCAATGTACTGACGACGCTAGCAGTAAAAGGCTGAAACCCCCCGTTGTTCCCTGCCCACTACCATTTTCTTCCTGTGGCCCAGCCTCACACCGAGTCGGACGGGTTTCCTGCCCCAGCTGTGGGCTTGGAGGAGCCGCTTCTTTGGGGACACTCAAGGGGCAGGAGACGGTCAGCTTCTCCTCCCTTGAGGGTGCAGAACAGAGGCAGCCCCCCCAGGGCTCGGTGGGTCTAGCCAGGCTAATGCGAGGAATGCCCGAGGCAACTGCCCTTGTCTGCACCCTGCGGTTCTGACAGGTTCTGTAGGGACCCCGTGTTCTGCCTGCCACGAGCCTGCAGCATTGAGCAGCTTCTGAAGAGCCTGTTCTGGGGTGCCCGGATGGCTCAGTTGGTGAAGAGTCCACGTCCTGACTTCAGCTCAGGTCATGATCTCAGGGTCCTGGGATCGAGCCACGCGTTGGGCTCCCTGTTCCGCGGGGAGTCTGCTTGAGATTCTCTCTCTCCCTCTGCCCCTTCCCCACCTCTAGAATGAATGAATGAATGAATGAATGAATGAATGAATGAATATTGAAAAGAGCCTGCTCTTGTCTTTTCAGGACTTCCTCCGTTGGGAGCTGGTGCCGGCAGGTGGAAGGATTCGGGCTCACAGGCAGACAGGTTCTCAGGCTCCTCAGAGCGCTCCAGCAACTCGCTAAAGCAGGTGTCCATGTGTTTGTTTCTTCTGCCTCTTTGTCCCTCTTCACCTCCTGCTCAGTGACCACATGCTGTCCCCATTCTGGCCTCTGACCACCCCCGTGGTACCATCCACCAGGAAACCCTACGTTAAAGCTACTAGGGCCACAATGGGACATTTTTCAACTTAAATGGGGATTCCAGGAAAATACTGGGCTGTGTTTGCAAAAATAAACACCCTAGTTATTGATCCTTGGCCCTTTTTTTTTTTTTTAGAGGGGTCAGGGGGAGGGCAGAGGGAGAGAGAGAGGAGAGAGAAACTTAGCGGACTCCACGCCCGACATGGGGCTCTATCCCAGGACCCTGAGATCATGACCTGAGCTGAAATCAGGAGTCAGACACTTAACTGATTATGCCACGCAGGCGCCCCGGTCCTTGGTACTTTGAAGGCAGCTTGGAAATCCCATCTCTCTGCCTTGTCTCCTTGTCGCTAAACCACCTCTTCCCCAGTGAGGTTTGGAACTCTCTCCCCTCTGCTCATGTGAACATGTGTTCGGGGATCTGAGTTTTCATTTGGACTTTGCATCATCTGCTTTTCGTTCTTCAAGCTGCCGCTGGGGTAGAGGTGGGACAGAGGCCATGTGAAGTCAGCATGCAGGAGGAGCCAACCTGTATCCTTTGCCCAAAAAAGAACGTAGCAGTACAGAGGGGCTCCGACAAGAGCTGAGATGCACGAAGGTTGTGCGGGCTTGGCTTCACTGGGGACGGAGGAAGTGGGGGAGAAGAGGAATTATTATTTTTAGTGCATGCTGGGTGTATTGTACTTTATGCCCCCCCCAAAACCACATGAGGTGAGCGTTAAAAAAATTATTTTAATTCCAGTATGGTTGACATACAGGGTTATGTCAGTTCCAGGTGTGTGATGCAGTGACTCAGCACTTCCATACATCACCCGGTGCTCATAGGATAAGTGGACTCCCCATCACCCATCTCACCCATCCCCCTACGCACGTCCCCTCTGGTGGCCATCAGTGTGTTCTCTGTAATGAGGAATCTGTGTTTTGGCCTGTTTCCTTTTTTCTTTGTTCCTTTGTTTTGTTTCTTAAATTCCACATGTGAATGAAATCATGTGGTATTTGTTTTTCTCTGACTTATTTCACTTAGCGTTATACTCTTTAGACCCATCCATGTTGTTGCGAATGGCAAGATTTCCTTCTTTTCGTGGCTGAGTGATATTCCTGTGCGTGTGCGTGTGTGCGTGTGCGTGTGTGTGCGTGTGTGTGTGTGTGCGTGCGCGTGTGTGCGTGTGTGCGTGCACGTGCACGTGTGTATAATATATCACCTCTTCTTTATCCATTTATCAGCTGATGGACGCTCGGGCTGCTCCGTGTCTTGGCTGTTGTAGATAACATCGCTACAAACATTGGAGTGCATGTATTCCTTTGAATTAGTGTGTTCGTATTCTTTGAGTAAACACCCAGTAGTGGAATTACTGGATCATATGGTAATTCTATCTTTAACTTTTTGAGGACCCTCCATACCGTTCTCCAGAGTGGCTGCACCAGCTTGCATTCCCACCAGCAGTGCACGAGGGCTCCCCTTTCTCTGCATTCTCGCCAACACCTGTTGTTTCTCGTGTTGTTGATTTTAGCGGTTCTGACAGGTGGGAGGTGATTTCCTGGAGAATGATGAGTGATACAGAACAGCTCCACAGGTGTCTGTTAGCCTCTGGGTGTCCTCTTTAGACAAATGTCTGTTCATGTCTTCTGCCCATTTTTTAATTGGATTATTTGGGTTTTTAGAAATTGAGTTGTATCAGTTGTTTTGGATACTAACCCTTTATTGGATAGATCATTTGCAAATATCTTCTCCCATTCCATAGGTTGCCTTTTTGTTTTGCTGATGGATTCTTTCCCTGTGCAGAAGCTTTTCATTTTGATGTAGTCCCAATAGTTCATTTTTGCTATTAGTCCTTTGCTTTAGGAGACATATCTGGAAAAATGTTGCTACGGCTAATGTCAGAGAAGTGACTGCTTGTGTTCTCTTCCAGGATTTTTATGGTTTCAGGTCCCCCATTTAGGCCTTTAATCGATTTTGGGTTTATTTTGGTGTTTGGTGTAAGAAAGTGGTCCAGTTTCTTCCTTTTGCATGCAGCTGACCAGTTTTCCCAACACTATCTGTCTTTTTCCTATTGCATATTCTTGCCGCCCTTGTTGAAGATTAATTGACTATATAATCATGGATTTATTTCTGGGTTCTTTATCCTGTTCCGCTGATCTGTTTGTCTGTTTTTGTGCCGGTACCGTACTGTTCTGATTTCTACAGCTTTGTAGTGTATCTTGCAATCTGGGATTGAGGTACCTCCAGTTTTGTTTTTCTTTTTCAAGATTGCTTTGGCTATTTGGGGGGTTTTGTGGTTCCATACAAATGTTAGGATTGTTTGTTCTAGTGCTGTGAAAAATGCTGCAGGTACTTTGATAGGGATTGCACTGAATGTGTAGATTGCTTTGGGGAGTATGGACGCTTTAACACTACGTGTTCTTCCAGTCCATGAGCACGGGATGTCCTTCCATTTCTTTGTGTCCTCTTCACTTTCTTTCATCAGCGTTTTCTAGTTTTCAGAGTACAGCTCTGTCAATCAGGTAAGCATCTTTATTTCCATGTTATAGGCCCCAGAATTAGCATGTCCAGACCATCCCTCAAACAAGTGGGAGGTCTAACCTCACAGGATCAAAACAAGTGACTGATCTGATAGAGTTTTATGTGGGGAGCAGGAACCCTCCCCTCCACAACGGCGTGCACTCCTCGGGTCCCCAGGAGACATGGGTGTGCACTGGGTGTCAGGCCTAGGGCAGCGACTGAAGGAAAACAGAGGTCGTACTAGACACGAGTGCCCTTGAGGAGTTCACAGTCCAGTGATGGAGGAAAGAGAACCAGAGGTGACCGTGTGAAACGGGCTTTTAAAAATGGTGACATATTTGTTTTACAAATGGAAACCGATGGCTAATAAAAAAAGATGAAAGTCTGAGTTCATAAAGACTTTCTAATCTGGAGGACATTCGAATCAATTGCTTTTAATAAAAAACATTATTTTAGGTGAGAAAACAGCTCAAAGCCCCCAGCCTCATCATAAAAAAGGGGACCCCAGGGCTTGGTGCCTTTAAGACCCCATGGAAGGTCCCCACATGAGCTCAAGGAACCTTTACTTTAACTTTAACAGGACTTGTCTTTAAAAATTGCTTTGGCAGGGGCTCCTGGTGGCTCAGTCGGTGAAGCATCTGCCTTCGGCTCAGGTCACAATCCCACGGTCCTGGGATCGAGTCCCGTATCAGGCTCCCTGCTCAGCGGGGAGTCTGCTTCTCCCTCTAGCCCTCCCCCCTGCTCATGATCTCTCTCTCACTCTCTCTCTCACTCTCTCTCTCAAATAAATAAAATGTTAAAAAAAAGGAAATCCCATTCTTTTAAAAATAAGTAAATGAATATTGCTTTGGCAGAAAGCTCATCATGAACACCAGGCCCTTGTTTCCTGACAGGTGTCAGAAATGGCTGAAGACGGGAGCGAGGAGATCATGTTCATTTGTAAGTAGCCCCTGGCCTGGCCTCGAGCACGGGCGGCACCCCGCTTACTGTCCCAGCAAAGCTGCATCCGCCTTTTGTTTTTATCTGACAGAAAAGCTACTTTTTAAGTTGAAATGGCTCTGCTTGCCATAAGAAACATGTTTATTGCATGAGAAATGCGCTGCAGGGGCGTGGTTTTCAAAGGATCGTCTTTCTCAGAACATTGGGCAAAGGGCACTTTGCAGGGGCTGGCACTGCTTTCGGAAAAGTAAGCCAGGGGTTTAAAGGAGATTTATGATAGGTTAGATTTATGGTAAACAGGTTAAATAGGGGAGTTTTCATTTATTCTCCCTCCTTGGGGAGATCTTGTTCTCTGTGTAGACTGTAGAGTGACTGCATACTTCGAAGTGTGCTGCAGAGGGAGGTCTTTCCCTTGGGGGCCCCATCCTGTGTTTGCACTGTTTTCGTATTTGTGGGGAGCACTGTGGGGGGGGGGCCTCCCAACACTCTGTCCCCTCTGACACTCTCATGTCTGTTGCAGGGTGTGAGGACTGCAGCCAGTACCATGACTCCGAATGTCCTGAGCTGGGCCCTGTGGTCATGGTCAAAGACTCCTTTGTGTTAAGCAGGGCACGGTGAGTAGCTACTTGAGCTGGTTTTAGTCCTTCCTGTCAAACAGGGTTGTCTGGATGTGAAATCTACATCTGCAGAAAGGGGAGGTCTTTTAGGGTCCCTGGACCCAATTGCAACGTGGGCGTTCCCCACACATGACCTGGCAATCCTCAGACACCAGCAGGATTCAGCTCTGACCCCATCTGCCCAGGCACAGCGTCGGAACCCACAGGTTCAGGGCCCAGGCCTACAAGACCGCCCCGCACCCCCAACTCCAGACGCCAGACACAGGCCCCAGGCTGTCTCAGAACTCTGGGAAACACTTACTTTAACCAGTTTATTGAAGGATGTGATAAATGATATGGATGAACAGCCAGATGAAGAGACGTGAAGGGTGAGGTCCCAGGAAGGGGCGAGGAGCTTCCCTGCCCTCTGCCTGCACAGAGCTCCAAAGTTCTCCAAACTTGAAGCTCCCCACCCAGTCCTTTTGAGTTTTATGGAGCCTTTGTTATGTAGGCATGACTGACTGAGTCATTGCATTGGCTGACCCAACCTCCAGCCCCTCTCCCCGCCCAAGAGGTCGGGGCGGGGGGGGGGGGGGGGGGGGGGGGGGGGGGGGGGCGGGACTGGAAGTTCCAACCCTCTACTCCTGTGGCTGGTCTCTCGGCACCAGCACCCACCCTGGGGTGGGGTCTAAAAGTCACCTTCGTTATGTCTCTGAAGTATTTGTGGGAACCGGGGATGAAGCACTTACGTCTGAGCGATGTATTTGGTCATTGAATGACCAAATGCGTATTTCTTATGAATCACGATATCACAGGAGGAAACTGCAAAAACAGAAGGCAGGACTTTGAGCATGACAGTCCTCAGGTTGCAGAGGGCGTGGCATCCGTGGTTTCCGGCCCACGGTGGACGGAGCAGCCTGCCACCGGGATCAGCCAGGACATGTTTCGAGACCAGAACTAGTCTCGTTCTAGTTCAGGGTCCCTAGGGGCCAGCATGGCAGCCGTGGTAGAGCCGATGGGCCGAGGCTGCAGGTCTGCTCCTTCGGTTTTGCCCGTAGACCGAATCTGGGCCTGCCGTCTGACGGATGTCCCCTGTGGGCTGCGTGGGACCCGGGGCAGGGAGGGCAGGTGGACAGGCGAAGCCGTCTCAGCTCCTGGAGAAACACCAGATCTCATGAGGAGGCTCAGTGGCTCTGCCATTCCCATTCTGTACACCTGGGGGGCTGGAGCCAGGGCTCTGAGGGACGGTCTGTCCACGGCCCGGGTCAGCCACGTGGCAGCCATTTGAACTGAGACAAGGCGTTCTGTTTTCCATCCCTGCGCTGCCTCTTCGGCGAACGGAGAGAGTAGCCGACCCCGTGTGGAGTTGTGATCAGTATTATGTTATACACAGTACCTGCCACATGGAGGCGCTATTATTATCTTGGTGTTTCTACAAGCTTCCTAACTGCTTTTTCTAGCGTATTTATTTAGTAACTTTTTCTCACTGTGACTTATCTTCTCAAAACAGATTACTATTTTTGCTTGAAGCGGAAATCTCGTCCGCTGTCCCCCAAAACCTTCACTGGTTGCCTGTTGCCCACGAAACTATGGTAGCAGCTCTTAGTCCCGAGGCTGGAGCCCTCTGTGATTGGGTTCCTCCTCCTTAGCCCAGCCTTCTGCTCGGCCCTGGGTGGGGGCCACGCTCCAGGCTCCCTGGTGCCCCACACACTCATGGACATGGGTCGGGCTTGCCTGAGCCTTGGCTTGTGCTGGGGTCCCAGCCCACGAACCTTCCTCTTTCAGTGGCCCATCCTCAACACTCTCATCATTTAGGTAAAAGCAACCTCTACGGAACTGGCCCGTTCAGCCTCTCTGGAAACCCTTTTCTGCTCCTGGGAATGCCGTGGCCCTTTTCCCTTTCTTAGGTACTTTGTACAGAGTGCCTCATCGTGGAGCGCCCCCTCTCTCTGGCCCTGCGGCTCTGGGGGTGAGAGTTCGGTCCCGTTCACCTCTGCTGGCCTATCGCAGCCCGCTCCTGGGTGAGGATGTCAAACACATCCTTTAGTAAATGCCCCTCCCTCCCCATGTGCTCTGGGTGAGTTGTGCTAGGGTGTTGAGGCCTGTCTCCCGTGGCTCAGGCCGTTGAGGAGCTGGGTGTGCACTGGCCGCTGGGCCATCACCCCTCTGTCCTCAGTAGGAAGCTCTTTCTCTCCCTCAGGAATGGTATTTCAGCAAGAGCGAGCTTTTGGGCCATCTTACCCATCTTTCCCCGATGTACGTGGCTGTCCTCCGCCAGCGACGCTCAGGGGCTGAGGGCCTCCCGTTCCATTTCTAGATCATCCCTCCCTTCCAACCTGGAGATCAGGAGACTGGAAGACGGGGCCGAAGGAGTGTTTGCTGTGACCCAGCTCGTCAAGAGAACACAGTTTGGTCCGTTCGAGTCGAGGAGAGTGGCCAAATGGGAGAAGGAATCCGCGTTTCCGCTGAAGGTACGGGTCGGGGCTGGCGGGGGCTTGGGGATGGGCGCGACCTGCCCCCACCCCGTGCGAGGGGAGCCGCGCACTCCGCTGAAGGTACGGGTTGAGGCCTGTGCGGGCTTGGGGACGGGTGCGACCCGCCCCCACCCTGTGCAAGGGGAGCCGTGTTTCTGCTGACTGATCAGTGTCTCCGGTGGCTTCAAAGGTCCTAGTTCTGCTTTCTTCCACGACAGTGGTTCTCCTTTTATATTAGTTTGTTTTTATATCACAAAAGCATCAAAGCGAAGCTTGTATTTTATACTTTTCACCTTTGCCAACCCCTGATGAGAGGGTATTGAGAATGCGTGCAAGAGCAGCCCCCCCAGGCCGCCCTGGCTCCTCTCGCGACCTGGGCTGGCGAGCAGCCTCCGGGCGTGCCTTCCGCGCTTCTCGGGCCATGTCCGCCTGGGCACGCTCACACCTGAGTGGAACGACTGGGCTTTAGCAGAGCTCTTTCAAGAGGAAGAGGTTTTGTTTAGGCAGCGATGAGACATGGGTGCAAAGTTCATTGTCTCGAAAAAGCCCATCAGTCTGAAAGAAGGCAGCTCTTATGTGAAATGGAGCAAACAGAATGGATGTCAGTCGCTGGGAAGGCTCTGAGTTCTCGAAGGAAGACGTGTAGATGCTCCATAAGGCCGGGGACTCGGGTTCTGTCCCCACCCCCCAGCACGTGCCCGAGCCACATACACCTCCAGAAACGCCTGTAACGTGAGCAGTGAGGACCAGGGTGCTGGTCACTGACCCAGAGTGAGCTTTTCCTAGAGGCCCTCAGCAGAGATCTGCGTGTTCCAGTGCAGGCCTGAGATGGGTAGCCTCGGGTTTTTGGTGGTTCTTGGAGAAGTTGAGCTTCTAGGGCAGATTTCAGCAAAATGGGGAGAAGGAAAGGTATTTGATTTGTTCACCAACAAAAGAAATGAAGGAAAGAAAGGTGGTTTTACGTGAAGGAATAAAGAAGCCTGAGGCCAAGCCCCACAAAGGCCATTGGCTGCCATCCTTCGCGGGGCAGATGGGGCCTCCATCCTTTGAGGGAGCCTCTAGCTCCTTAGCAGTGGGGAGCCCCTATGGGAAATATTCGGGAGACGGAAAAGCAAAGAAGCAGGATGGCATCAGAAAAGAGGGCCAGACCCTCCTCTCCTCGTGTGGTGACTTTGAGCTTCAGAATACCGACGTTTCTCCCCTGTTGCCATCCATCAGGCAGCGGGGCGGTGTCACAGGCCAGGGCGCAGCCTGTCAGGATGGACTGGAGTTGGTGGACACTGTTGTGAGAGCGCGGGCATCCTGGTGCCCCTCCCCCCCAGAGCACCAGTAGAACTAGGCATCCTCATTCCCAGCTGGGCTGCGCACGGCGTTCGGATATCCGGATGCCACGTGGAGCAGGGGGAGCGCTCAGGTGTCCCAGCGATACCTGGACCGGGAGTAGAACTCAGGTGTCATTACACCCACTTGGAAACTGATCAAAGCCTGAGTGTCCAGCCTCTCACCTGGACCAGGAGTAGACCTAGGGTGTCCCAGTTCCCACCCGGGCTGTGCAGAGAACTCAGGTCTTCCGATGAGCCCTGAAATGGGTTCTGTGTGGAGCCTGATCTGGCCTCCAACGAGGCTCTGTCTGGACTGGTTTCCCCCCCGCCCCCCCAACACACACACACGCTGACCTGCCGACAGGTAGATAACCAGCTCTTTTCCTGGCCCCTTGGCGGCCGTGCCCACCCTCAGGTGTTCCAGAAGGATGGACACCCCGTGTGCTTCGACACCTCCAACGAGGACGACTGCAACTGGATGATGCTGGTGCGGCCGGCGGTGGGGCCCGAGCACCAGAACCTGACGGCCTACCAGCACGGCAACGACGTGTATTTCACCACCTCGAGGGACATCCCCCCGGGCGCTGAGCTGCGCGTGTGGTATGCCGCCTTCTACGCCAAGAAGATGGACAAGCCCATGCTGAAGCAGGCCTGCTCTGGAGCCCACAGTAGGTGGCCCCGCTGTCCGGTGGCCGAGGGAGAGCTGTGCCGGCAAGCCGGTGCTCTGGGAGAGGGGAATGGGAGGCTGCTCGTGACCCATGGGCCTGGGTCTGCCGTCCTGCTTGTTCAAGGTCTGGGCTCGCCCCTAAGCCGGATGCTGGCCGGGAAATCAGGGTGCTAGGGCACAACAGGCTGATTCCTGGTTCTGCCCTCTGGGCTTTCCATGCGGTAACTCCTCCCCACCCACCATCCTGCGAGGTCTCTGTTTTGGGGCAGAGGAAACGGAGCACAGAGAGGTTGGGGAACCTGCCCTGAGTCACAGTGCAGGAGTTGGAGGAGTCGGGGTTCGGACCTGGACTCTGTCCACCTTGTGGCAGCCTCCTCCAGATCTGGGGGGTGTGTGCTCACGTGTGTACGTGCGCGTGTGTGCCTATGTGTGCACATCTGTTCCAGGAAAGACCTAGCGGAGGTCGTATGTGTGATTTGCCCAAATCCAGCACCCAGAATGTGTGTCCTGCCACCCCATGGGGTTAAGGGGGCCCGTGGAGCTTCAGTCCCTCCCGCCCAGCTGTGAGTCTCTGGGGTGCAGCCTGGGACACGTGAGGCTGCCGCCGCGTGTCTGTGGCCTGCAAGTGCAGCGGGTCATATCCTTGCCTGATGCCGCCAGGGCACCCCCACCTGTTGTTACCACAGTCACTTGCTCAGGGGGAGAAATAACCCTCTTTCCTCTGACGCCCCCCAGCCCCCATCACTGTAGGATTCTGACCAGAAAATGGTTTCCTTTCTATTGTGAACACGATGTGAAGCGAAGAGGGTCTTAACGTATTTGTAAGGCTCTGGTCTGTCCCAGGTGGTTGCGGCTTTGTGACCTGTCCCCCCACAGCCCCACCGCCTCTGTGGAGCCCACCCGTTGTCCCGGTGCCGGCAATGTGAGGAGAGGCGTCTGTGAGGCTGCCCAGACCTAGCAGACCTTAACAGGCTCAAACAGCAGATGGGCTGCCTCACAGCCCCGGAGGCTGAAGGCCGGCACCACGTGTCGGCAGAGCTAGCCAGTTCCTTCTCGAGGCCTCTCCTGGCTTCTGGTGTTGCCAGCAGCCCTTGGCGTTCCTTGGCTTGTAGATGGCTCACCCCGATCCCTGCCCCTGTCCTCACGTGGCCTTCTCTTCCCTGTGTCTGTGTTCTCCACACCAGTCCCTGGATTTAGAGTCCGCCCTACTCCAGTCCGACTTCCTCTTAATGATGTCTGCAAAGACCCTCTCCAGAGATTGTAGGCGGATGTGGATTTCAGGGGGGGCCACTCTTCCACCCACTATGGGCTGGTTGGGGGCGGGGGGGTGGAGCCGCTGACAGTGCCCTCGGGGAATGTCGGTGGGGAGCCAGATGGCCAGACCGCCTGCACTCAGCTCTGGTGGCCAGGGAGGGCTTGCCACCCTCCAGATATTTGCAGAGGAAGGCTGGGAGCTGTGTGGGGTGTTCTTTATTTTGGTAGTGAAGGCCAAGGAAGAATTTGGAGAGACCCACAGCTTTTCACCCAGCTGCTTGCAAGCCCACCCTTTAGGATTTGCTGAAACCAGGTACCTGGCCCGGCCCCGGGGAGGCACGGACGTGTCCCGCTGGGCCAGGCGTCACTTTGGAGTGTGGTACGGCCGGGCTCACCGGTGCTACACAAGACCTCCGGGATCTTCCCCACCTGGCCTTCTTGCATTCCGGATTCCTTCCGGCCTCGGCGGCTGTGCGTGTGCCCCGGGCCCAGCCAGACTGCCCGTGGTGGTGTGAGTTATGAGAGGCTGACCTTGTCCTCCTGCTCACGACTCTCAGGTCAAAGTCCGAGCAAGGCTGCTGCTTCCCTCCCAGAGTTGGCAGTTCTGTTTGCTTTTACCTCCGGGAACGCTCTCTAATCTGGAGCTGCGTTTGAGAAGGGGGTTCTAATGAACTTAGTCTGGACTGTGTCGACCTGGACAGCAGCCTCCTTTATTCCCCCCAGCTGCCTTCCTGAGGGACACTAAGCTGGCTGCCATTCGTCCTCTGTGTGTGCCTTCTGGGAACACAGGACATGATGGGTCATCATGTCCTAAATGAGTATTTGAATCGGGAAAGCAAATAAGCAACTTAGGCACTCCGAGATCTTAGAAATACTTTTTATGGTTTTTCACTCTGTTTTGGGAGAAATGGCAGAAAAGTATTTCATAGAAATGTAGTGGAAGTTCTTGACTTCTGGTTGGTTGGTAACTGGTTGGTTAGTTGGGTTCCTCATTTCTTACACCTGTTGAATGATGACCTAGCTCGGGTGGTGCTGGTAAGTCCCCAGAGGACATGAGACATCCACCACTGTGTGCGGTGTCTGTGGCAGAACAGTGCCAGGCAGCCATCCCAGGCCGCCGCGCCCTGCCTCCACCACTCTGGCCTCCTGCCCAGCCCCTTCCCAAAGCCCTGCCGCCCCCTTCCCAGGGGTCCCCTCCTGGCCCAGCGGAGCTTCTAGAACCCTGCTCCAGCCCTGCCTGCCCTGAGTGCCTGGGGCCCCGCCAAGCAGTCTCGGGTGTGAGTTCTGGACGCCTCACCCAGCTGAAGCGTTTTGTTGAGAGCCCACCATGCCCACTTCTTAGACAGGAGTGTAGGTGCCAAGACCTGCGAAGAGGGGCCTGGACCAGCCTGAAAGCTGGTCATCTGCATGACTCTGATTACCCAGATCCGACAGGGCGGGCAAGGGCTTAACCTCTGCTTCCCAGCACCGAGGCCTCTGGTCTGCACGCCCTTGAGACCCTGCAGCGGAGTGGAGAGAAGGGGCCTTTTGTGGCCATCACTGTGCCTTGGGCCCGGTAGCGGAGGGGCAGAGCAAGGTGAATGGGCCTTAGGGACCACCGCTGTGTTCTAGAAGAATCGGGGGGCCAGTGGACAGAGAGCTGTCTTCCCACAAATTATTCCAAATCTTTCTTGGTGAGCATCAGAACTGCGGAGACTCAGTAATTTCATTCTGTCTCTTTAAAATTTGCTTCAAAATACATCTTTGTTGTAGAAATCAGCCAATTTGCAGATGGCAGAGCCAACTTCTCAACACAGAGCAAAACTTGGAGGAGCAGACACGTCCTTAAAAAAATAACTTTTCGTATTTTTTTTTCCGGGTAGGAGGTTTACTTTTCACGTTTTTTTCTTGAGCTCCCATTAAAGTTGGTTTTCTTGTTTTGCACAAACGGGCCCGTTGACAGGGGAAGGAGGGCCCAGGAAGCGCATGGGTCAAACTGGGCAGGCACGAGGGCTCAGGTCGGCTGTCGTCCTCAGAGGTCATCATCCGATTTTCAAAAACTACTTTTTTGATGAAAAAGATAAAATGTACGCACATCTATAACATTTGGAAAGCTATTTTCAATCCCCATTCTAATGACTCTCGGCATTTTTGACTAGTAGTTTACAGAGTTTTTTAAAAATCAGCAGTTATGTGTAGTTTGTGTCTTAGAAGACCTGGCAGTTTTCGGTGCCCTCCGAGCGTTTCGACAGAGACGCCCAGTTGTGTCAGCCGCGCCATAGCCGAGGTAGAGAACATCTCCTTGGCCCGGGGGGTTCTTGCGGTTCCCTCGTGCGGCTTTGCGCTCAGGCCCCTGGCGCCCAGCGAGCTGCCTTCTGTCCCCATAGCCGAGCCGCGTCTCTCCTGGTCTCCAAGAAAGCCCGCGATTTCGCACAGGCGCGGTCTCACTGCGCGCGCTGTTCTCTTGCTCGCTTTTGTTTCCGGACGTCTTTCTGACTCACCGTCCCCCACCTTAGGTATCTACCCTCCCGTCCTCCCTGTGGCATCGCCTGTGGCCGTGCGGCGTTACTGTTGCTTTGACGAGTCTCTCTTGTGAGACGTTTAAGTGATGGGCCATCAAGAACTAGCTTCTGATTGTTGGCTCATTTTTGTTCTTAAAAATTCTGATCTTTTAGCGATAATTCTTGGAAAATAGAGTCTTCCCTTGGCGCGGGGACAGGGGTCACGACTGGTCCTTCTCGTTGGTCCTGCCTGATCACTGGCCTCAGAGCACGAGTTGAAGAGGTTTTCTCGTGTCAGGTTAGTTTGAGTCCCATTCACGGGAGCGGGGACCGTCCTGCCAGAGACGGCAGCCCCTTGGGACCGGAAGAAGTGACCTGGATTCACGGATGTCCTTCCAGCTAACCCACTTGTCATCCCTTCCTGAACCCGTCACATGCAAATGTCTCCTTCCCTCTTTCAAGCCACGTGTGTTTGAGAAGGTGAACGAGAAGCGGGAATTCAACTCTGGCTCCCGCTCATCCGTGATCTCGTCCTGACGGTCTTCACGCGGTGGGTTTGTGGGGGGCGAGGGAGAGCAGAGGGCGGCCGGCCTGGAGCGTCCCCTAAACCGCGCTGCTCCTGCAGTGCCTGCTCCGGACCCCTCTGCTCTGTGTTCGTATAACCGAGCATTTCTCACCACACTCACATTTTCCCCTTCTTCTCGTCTGAGGAGGACTCAGAAAATAGACACCAACAGTTGTAGGTAGGGGTGGCCTGCATCGTTCCCTTGTGGTCTCTGCAGCCTCATCGCTCGTTTTGGAAACAGTAAGAGGTGTGCTTTGTCCCTGCATGGAGCCACGTGCAGTTGGGACTGTGGGTGATTTGTTTAAGGACGCAGGAGTTTGCTGAATGAGCGGCCCCTGGGGTGTCACGTGTGCTGGGTCGTGAGGCTCAGCACAGGCTGTGCGGTGGCCAAGTGGGAGTGGTGGCGCGGGTGTGCGGGGCCGCCCGCCGGGGCCTGGAGAGACGGGCTGGGCCAGGAGATCACGACCGGAGGCTCGCTGAGAACGCCCCCAGTTTTTAGGTGCCACGGGAGCATTAGTAATATGATGAACAAAGGCGGCTGCAGGTCCCGTCTGCACGGCCAGTGTCCCCTGTTCCATGAACCCTGCCCATACGTCTTTGGGGTGTGAGGAAGAGGCGCTGAGAGCCCGGCCCGTCACAGCGGCCACCTGCCCTGGGTCGCCACTTAAATTCTAATGCAAATTAAACAGAATTAAAACCTCGGTTCCTCAGGGGCACTAGCCGCAAGTGGCTGCCGCCCCAGAGAGCACGGCGTGTTCAGAACGATTGTGTCATCATGTAAAGTTCTGCGGGACGACACCGGGCCTAGTGCACACTGACGGCCTGTCCCTCGTATGAGCCACAGACAGACTGAGGGATTCTGTTTGATCTGTAGAGTGTTTTTCTCTCGAAGGTTTGTAAAGGGATGCATCTGGTCCCACTGGCCCGGCTTCTGGGAGGGAGTCACGTTTCTGTGACTGACCACAGACCCCACATTGGCCGCTCCAGTGCCATCTGTCTGTGCTTGGTTTCCTCACGTGTGAAATGGGGGCATCTCTGGGGACCGAAGGAGTGCACGCGTGTGAAGCCCCGGGAGCAGGGCCGAGAGGGGAGCTGTGCTTACCGCCTCCATAGCGCGGCCCAGGCGGACAGGCATGCCCCCCACCGCCGCGGCGCTGGGCTTCGGGGCGCCCTCCTGCATGCGTCACCCTGCCCTCTGCTCTTTTGAAGCTGCAGGCACCCCAGAAAGCAGCCAGGCCGTGGAGTCCGAGCCCAGCCAGTGGGTGTGTAAAGTGTGTTCCGCCAGCTTCCTGGAGCTGCAGCTCTTGAACGGTAAGTGCTGGTGTGCACGCGGGGCAGTGAGTCACCTGGGAAGTCTGGGTGGAGTGGGCTCCAGTTGGCGCTGTCACTTCCATGCCGTCCCTTTGGACAGGTGGCCGCGCAGGGCTGGCGGGATGTTCCCTGGCTTTGTGTGAGCAGCTCGCTCCTGGGCCACCATGTAGACCCCAGCCATGTCCCCCAGAGCTGCACATGCGTGAGCACCCCAGGCTCTCCGGCAGCTCACACTTGGACCCTTGGCCTGGAACAAGGCCTCCACCGCGTGCCTGGCACCAGGGCTCTTGCTGTCTTTCTCTTGGGCTCTGCGGCGTTTTACAGCTCGGGGCGGTTAAGCTCGGTGTTTTCTCCAGTCTTTCCAAGTGTGTTCAGCTGGACAGGCTCATGGTTGGCTTGTTCTGCTGTGTGGCCAGACTGCCAGTCCCTTCCTGTGACACACGTCACGTTCTGTTGTGTTACCTTTTCAATTTTCTTTCCCTCCCTGGACCCAGCTCCTTGAGGGCACTCACCCAGCACGATGGCCCTAAATGTGGAACGAACAGAGAAGTAACAGCCCCTTCATGCTGGAGGCCTGAGCTGAGCCGGTGGAGATTTGCACTGGGGAGAATTGGTCCCCGACCCGAATGTGCGCACAGGCGCCGTCTGTCGCTTGCGTGTCGGTCCCCACCTGTCTCGTGCGTTGTCCCCCTCGTCCTCCTTGCCACAGCACTGCCGTCCAGCCGGTCTGGGCCTCCACTGAAGGGAGTTTGTCCGCTCTTGAACTCTGTACCCGTCCCTGCCTGCCTGGCTCCTGGGGTTCCGTAGTTATCTTTTCTTGGGAGGTCTCACAGGGCTTTCTTCAGCTGAAAGTAAAGCAAAGATTTTTTGCTTTTGTGCAGTGTTTTTCAAGATAATATTATTTATCGCGAGTTGAGTATTTCTCGGTATTGCTCTTTAAAGGCTTCATTCTTAAGTAATTGTAGTATGAATTCATCATAAACATTGGAAAATATAAGTAAGTATAAAGAAGAAAAGGAACATTGCCCGTAGTGTCACCGTCTGGAGACTGTACCGTGATGGTAGACCCTTCCACACTTCTTCCTTGCACATACGTGTGTATGCGTGCTTGTACTTTTTATAAAACCGTGTGCATGGTAAGCCTGCCCTGGTTTCATCACCTAATTTAGCTTTTAAAATAGTAGTCCCCTGTTTGGTGCAGTGAAAATGCTTTTATTTTCAAAAGCAGTGGAAATAAAGTTTATTTGCCTGTGAGGGGGCACACTCTCATCAAATGAAGGTAAAAACAAACAAAAATGGGGTAGGGAGTGGGCGTACTGAGGGGCTGCCTCACCGTCCTTGTGTGCTTGCTTCCCTCTTCTGCAGAGCATCTGTTGGGTCACTTGGAACAAGCCAAAAGCCTTCCCCCCGCCAGCCAGCATGAAGCAGCACCCGAGAAGGAACCAGATGTGCCCCGGGGGGAGCCTCCTGCGGTTCCCAAGAGTGTCAGTGCCACCAAAGAGCAGAAGAAAAAGCCTCGAAGGGGGAGAAAACCCAAAGCATCAAAACCTGAGCAGCCACTAGACATCATAGAGGGCAAGGAGCCAGCAGGTGAGGGCTGGTCCTGAGGGGAGAAGCCAGCAGGTGAGGGCTGGTCCCAGGGGAGGAGCCAGCAGGTGGGGGCTGGTCCTGGAGAGAGGAGCCAGTAGGTGGGGGCTAGTCCTGAGGGGAGGAGCCAGAGGTGAGGGGTGGTCCCAGGGGAGGAGCCAGCAGGTGGGGGCTGGTCTTAGAGAGAGGAGCCACTAGGTGGGGGCTGGTCCTGAGGGGAGGAGCCAGAGGTGAGGGCTGGTCCTGGAGAGAGGAGCCAGCAGGTGAGGGCTGGTCCTGAGGGGAGCCAGAGGTGGGGGCTGGTCCTGAGGGGAGGAGCCAGCAGGTGAGGCTGGTCCTGGGGGAGGAGCCAGCAGATGGGGGCTTGTCCTGGGGGAGGAGTCAGCAGGTGAGGCTGGTCCTGGGGAAGGAGCCAGCAGATGGGGGCTTGTCCTGGGGGAGGAGCCAGCAGGTGGGGGCTGGTCCTGGGGGAGGAGCCAGCAGGTGGGGGCTGGTCCTGAGGGGAGGAGCCAACAGATGAGGGCTGGTCCTAGGGGAGGAGCCAGCAGGTGAGGCTGGTCCTGGGGGAGGAGCCAGCAGATGGGGGCTGGTCTTGGGGGAGGAGCCAGCAGGCGAGGGTATCTTGGGCTCAGAGACTTATCAGTGGGTGAACTCAGTGCAGAGAGGCCAGGTGGGGGTGGAACCTAGCCTTCCCTTTCAGCTTGAATCAGCTCTTTAGAGCACAATTCCCATGTAACGCAGCGGGCACTGCAAAGCATGCAGGTTGTGAACACTGACCAGCGTTCCTCCTGTGTCACCAGCGCCCCGACAGGACAGAGAAATATGGCCATCTCCCCAGACTTTCCTCCTTGGCTTTGTAGGAATCGGCCTTGCCCCTCCTGGGGTTTACGTGCATCCGTCTTTCCATGCCCAGCGTCTTGCTCGTGGCACATGAAGCGAGACTCACCCACGCTGGGTTTCTGGCTGCTCCTTCCCCTTTGCTGCCCAGCGGAGTTGGTTCCCATGTGAACGCTCCACCGTCCGCTCCTGCGGCACCTGTGCGCGGGCTTGTAGCTTGCCTCCAGGCCTTGGCTGGGCCCCTTCTCTGTGATGGTGTCCTCAGTGGAGTTTGGAGGGACTCTGACCCACTTTCTTGGGAGTTCAGGGCCCGTGGACCCTCGGTCCTCGTGTGGCTTCTGCCAGCACCACCTGATACTAGAAGACTCACGGGGTGGGGGTGGGTTCTCACCTATCGGGACCAGATGTGACGCTGAGACCTGGGTCCCCTCGCTGTCTGCGTACTGACCACTGGGTGCTTTGGTATCTGGTAGAGCCCTTGTTTCCTTTTCTGAGAGTGAGAAGAAATGCTTATTCTTTCCCGGAGTGAAAAAGTACTCAGAGGGGCAGCATTCATGTAATACTCCGGGGCAGTCCCGGCTTTACCGGCTCCTGCAGCCAGCTCTAAGTTCGTGTTCTCCTCGGGCTGATAGACAGATGAATGATTTAACCCTCCCCTCCCCGAGCAGCGCCCTACTTCTCTTTACACAGGTGGAGAAGACACGAGGGGCACCGAAAGCTTAAGTGATTCTTTCTCTAATTATTAGTTGCATTAGGAAGACATAGAGCAGACAAAGTGGTAGAAACCAGGAGCTGAAATTTTTTGTGTTGTTTTCCCATATTTATTTGTCCAGGGGTTCAGGCCAGGATACCTATTACTCCAATTATTTGGCATCTGATTCTCGTACAAAATGATTATCTGCTTTTAAACATACTCATGATGGCTTCTCTGATTTTAAAAGTTAGTATTTCCAAATCTCTGTCAGGACTCATTTAATAAGTGAAAAGATCCCACCGTGTATCACAATGTTCCAATTTTGGTTGGTAGGAAAAGGGACTGAAATAGTGTTTTAACGTGGTTTTAGGAAAAAAATCACAAATTATAACTCCAGCGTCAAGTTAGGGATAGCATTTTGCTTTTCTAAACGGGCAAATGCGTGGATTTCAAAATAGCACTAGTTTCTCTTCTTTCTTCTCGTGTCTATCTTGCGATCGGTGCCTACGACTCTGGCCTGGCCGCGGTCCACTCAGGTGCGTCCTCCTGGGTGGGTTGTGATCTGTCCCCTTCCCTGGTGATGACATGGCCCGTCCCGTCCCCTTCATACAGAGCCAGTGGCAGAGATCATTACGGAGGTCCCGCCGGACGAGCCTGTGGCCGCAGCGCCGGACGAGCGCATCATGGAGCTGGTTCTGGGGAAGCTGGCCACCACCACCGGCGACACGGGTTCCCTGCCCAAGTAAGTCCTGCCGCAGCCCTCAGGGCCCCAGTGTGGACAGCGCACCGCCCGGGCGGGAAGGCGCCTCCAGCAGGGAGACTGGCTCACTCCTTGGTGGGGGCGGGGGGGGGGGGGGCGGCTTGGCCATGGGTGAGCTTGGGGAGCAGCAGGATCGTTCCGGAACTCAGGAGCAGAGTCGTACGTTCTCCGAAAATGATTAAAAGCAATTTTTTTTTTTTATTGTAGTGAAACCTACATCACCTAAAATTTACCATCTTAACCACTTTTAAGTGCCCAGTTCTGCGGCATTAAGTCCTTGCATGTAGCTGTGCGACCTTCACCCCCATCCATGTGCAGAGCGTTTTCATCTTCCCGCACTGAAGCTCTGTCCTCCTTAAACACTAACTTCCCCGACGCCCCCTCCTACCTCTGCCTCTGCGAAGACGGGGGTACCTTGTAGGCGGGCGCTGTGTCTCTAGGTTCCTCATAGGAGTGCGGCCGCGCGGTTTTGGTCCTTTCGTGACTGGCTGTCTCACTCAGCTGTCGAATGGACCCCCCGGGTTAAGGCCAGATGTTGTTCCATCGTGTGGATATATAGAGACCCTGTTTTGTTATCCATCCCTCTACCAACGGGCACCTGTTGGCTGTTGTCAGCGAGGCTGCTGTTATAAAACAGTGTTGTATTTGGATTTCTGTCGCTTTAGCACCTTGCTCTGTGTTTTTCTTTTTTTTTTTTTTGCAAAGAAGGAAAATATTTTGTATTTTGGTGATCATTTTTGGGTTAATCTTTGCTGTGACGCTGAATAAGCCGGTGGTCATTTTGGGGGGCCTTTTTTGGAGTGCCTCTTGTACTTCTCACAATGTGCCTGGTCCTGTTATTTCTGGAACCTGTGCAGATACTGACAACGGGAACCAGCGTGCCATCAAGAACAGAGTCACCTGGTTCCCTGTCTACCCTGTCTTCTTGCGCAGACGATTTCTGTGGCTTACTGTCGGAAATACCTTTCGTAGGGAGAAGAAATTTTAAAAATCAGGGTCATAGAAAGTATAAAGGGGAATAGAGAGGCTAGACCACATGAGAAAAACTGCACAGCCAGGGTTATTCTCGGCACAGACTGAGCTGAGAGCTTCCTGGTGGCCCGAGTGAAGATGCAGTCAGGTGTGTGGCTGTACAGAAAACATGGATGCCATTGTACGTTCACGGTGTCTGTCCTGTCCAGATGTCCCGGAGGCTGGGTGGTGCCCGAGTACCTTCCCTCCTTCCCTTCTTTCTCGCATGGCTCTGGGAAGGTTTGGAAGGAGCACTTACCAAGATGATTGTGACCTTGGACTTTTTCTCCAAGGACACAGTCTGCCCCCGTCTCAACGGGTGTCTGTGTGACCTGGCAGGTACCCGCATCATCAGAGCACCACCATCACCCTCAAAAGGAGCCTAATTCTGTCGAGCCGGCACGGCATCCGGAGGAAGCTGGTCAGGCAGCTGGGGGAGCACAGGCGGGTCTATCAGTGCAACATCTGCAGCAAGATCTTCCAGAACAGCAGCAACCTGAGCAGGCACGTGCGCTCGCACGGTGAGTCCCTGCGCAAACGCCCGGGGAGCACCGCTGGAGGGGCCCCCTGCCGGCGCATGGGGAGGGGCTTCCCTGGCCAGGAGGCGTTGCTGAGGACCTCGCAAACACACCCAGCCGCGGACCCGCTCCAGAGGCCGCGGGCGCTGCCCCAGTACACACCTAGAGTTGTGAACCAGCTTTTTCTTGGTGGCTCTTAGGCGACAAGCTGTTTAAATGTGAGGAATGTGCCAAGTTGTTCAGCCGCAAGGAAAGTCTAAAGCAGCACGTCTCCTACAAGCACAGCAGGAATGAGGTGGGTAGGACCCGGCTTGTGGGGCTGGCGTGGAGGAGGAGTGGGCGGTTGGCAGGACAGGCTGCCGGGAGGGAAGATGCAGTTGCGAGGGAGGAAGAGGGGAGGGTGTGGGGGCAGGGGTGGGCGACAGGCCGTGGGAGGAGGCGGCGGGGTCCCTGGGGCTGGCGTCTGCCCTGCGGTCCCTGAATGGGGCATTCTCCCGGGGCACCTGGATGGCAAGAGTGAAAACGTGCTCATGTTCCTAAACCGCATGGGAGAGGAGCAGAGAGCGGTGTGGACCGTACGCACACGGAAGATGCCAGAGCGCTGGTCGGGGGTGCATGCTGATGGGGGGCGCCCCCCGGCCCTCCCCCCGCACTAACAATGCTGCCCTTCACCAGGTGGACGGCGAGTACAGGTACCGGTGCGGCACTTGTGAGAAGACCTTCCGCATTGAGAGCGCCCTAGAATTCCACAACTGCAGGACAGGTGAGCGGGCGCCGCGCCACGCGGGTTCTCAGGTGGCCGCGTGGAGACCGTGGCACGTTAGAACACACCATCTCACGTCTGTCCTCTGCCTGTATTCGACTTGCTCCTGAGCAGCTGTTATGATCCCGAAGGAGATGCGGGTGGAAACTTCCCATGTGAAGGGGAGCGTACCTTCTGCCGTTCTCTTAGTCTTCCAGGGAACTGTGGGCGCCCACATCTGCGGCTGTTGTGAAGCGGGGTGTCGTGACGCAGGGGGGTGAGCAGAGGAGTGTTCTAGGACCACGGGAGAAGTACCTGCAGGAGGGGGTGATGGCTTAGGAGGAGCGCTCTGCCTCACCGATGGAAGGGCCCCCTTCACCGTCCGCTGTCCGTGAGCCGCAGAGCCTAGGACAGGCCGAGGTTGCCGCCCTGTGTAGACCAGTTTCGCTCTGAGCCCACTTCTGTCCCCCAGATGGAATCTCACTCACTCGTGTGCTTGGACAGGCCTGTGGCCGACGGGCCTCTGTGGGCCTGGGTGAGCATGCCAGGCCCCGTCTGGTTGAGGTCACGCTCCCCCCAGCAGGAAGCAGATGCCGTGGTGGGTGCGGGAGGGTCAGGGAATCCTAGCATGCCGGAGAGGATGGCCCAGTGGCAGTGGCCTTAGAGACCTACCAGGGTGGCCCTTGGTTCTGAACTGCTGTCCTGTCGAGCCATCTGTGTTGGTTCTTGCCCCCCCCGCCCGTCTCTCAGAAACCCCTTAGCCAGCACTAGTGAAACCTCCACTGCCCGTCCCCACGGGTGGCCAGCACCTGCTCCCCGGCATCCATGGGCTGCCTTTGTGTGCTCGGGTCTGGGGCTCCTGTTTGCAGCCGTGGCCTGTCTCTTCATGGTACCTTTTGCTCCCGGGGCTTCTCCGCGGCGGCATGGCTCGTCTCTCCTGAGCTCTGCCAGCTCTGCGGCATCCGTGGCCATGGCATGAAGTGGTGGCCTTGGAAGCTTCCAGGTGAACTGGCAGTGTGCTGCACCCCCTGCATTCTGAGCTCTGCACCCCAAGAGCCCCCTCAAATCTGGGGGAGATGCCCCCACTGCTTCCATTGGTGAGGGTCTGTCTAGAGCCCTGACTGCGTGTGTGGCCAGAGTCGGAATGTGGCCGCCTGTGGTTCTGCAGGAGCCCCCGTGTTGTCCCCGCGCGGTCCGGTCCCATGCCCTCCGCTGCTGGGGGAGGTAGACTCTGCTTTTCCTCTTTTATCTCAGTTTCTCTGGACACAAACGAGCAGAAAGTAATAAAAGAAGTCCGAGCAGCTACTGCTGCCCATCAGCTTACGGTTCTGTTAAACCAAGCATTTTATTTCATTATATAGAAGTAATAGGGCCACAGGGAATTAAAATACATTTTCTCTCTCATTTCCAAAGTTACAAGTTTCGGATGGAAAACAAAGAATAAATCTGGAAGCTGAGGTCCTTTGTGTAATATATTGTTTACGTCCCCTTGTACTTTTCCACAGCATTCATGTTAAGGGACTGTGTCCTCCATAGACCATTAAGCCAAGGATTTCTACGACGCAGGGAGAAGCTTTTTGAGATGTGTAGACTGATGGGTTTTGCTCAAGCGTTTGCTCAGCAGGACCTGTCCCGGTAGCTCGTCTAAGTGGTCCTCGTATTGTCCTTGACCATCCAGGCAGAGCTAGACAACAGCACAGGCTCACGCCCAAGCCCTCGAGCAAAGCATGGTCTGTTAGCCTCCTGTGCAGCCGGCTCCCCCAGAAATCCACCCCCCTGTGACCCTGCACCTCCACCGGCTCCCCCAGAAATCCATGCCCCCCGTGACCCCGCACCTCCACCGGCTCCCCCAGAAATCCACCCCCCCAGTGACCCCGCACCTCCACCGGCTCCCCCAGAAATCCACCCCCCCCGTGACCCCGCACCTCCACCGGCTCCCCCAGAAATCCGCCCCCCCCCAGTGACCCTGCACCTCCACCGGCTCCCCCAGAAATCCACCCCCCCGGTGACCCCGCATCTCCACCGGCTCCCCCAGAAATCCACCACCCCTTCCCCAGTGACCCCTCACCTGCACCGGCTCCCCCAGAAATCCACCCCCCCGGTGACCCCGCACCTCCACTGGCTCCCCCAGAAATCCACCCCCCCGGTGACCCCGCACCTCCACCGGCTCCCCCAGAAATCCACCCCCCTCCCAGTGACCCCGCACCTGCACCGGCTCCCCCAGAAATCCACCCCCCTCCCGGTGACCCTGCACCTGCTCCCCCAAAAATCCAACCCCCAGTGACCCCGCACCTCCACCGGCTCCCCCAGAAATCCACCCCCCTCCTGGTGACCCCGCACCTGCACCGGCTCCCCCAAAAATCCAACCCCCAGTGACCCCGCACCTCCACCGGCTCCCCCAGAAATCCACCCCCCTCCCGGTGACCTCTCACCTGCACCGGCTCCCCCAGAAATCCACTCCCCCCTGGTGACCCCGCACCTGAACCGGGTCCCGAGTAACAGGCGTTAGCTCGTAGGTGCGCATCTTACGGAAGCATAAACGTAGACCTCGAGGGCAGGAGGTTTGTTGGCGGCAGGTTACTGTTGGGACCAGGGGTCTGTCTGGCTTTCTGAACTGGGGACGTGCCTGTGCCACGACAGGGAAGGCCACCTGTGCTGTGGCAGGCTGGGCCCGGACAGCCGGGCCCTCGGGATCGGCTGGAAGGGGCTTCTCTGCCTGCACTTGCTGGCACTCGTGACACAGAAGGCCAAAGCCCAAGGACAGCGCTGCACCTTCCACGACTCTCGGGCCCCGGGACGTGGCCACCTGCCCGGGAGGGAGGCTCACCTGTGCTGTTTAGTGCCAGCCTGGGACTGGTGTGTGTGAGAGTGGGGGGTGTGAGTGTGGGGTGTGTGTGAGAGTGGGGTGTGTGAGTGTGGGGTGTGTGTGAGAGTGGGGGGTGTGAGTGTGGGGTGTGTGAGTGGGGGGTGTGAGTGTGGGGTGTGTGTGAGTGTGGGGGGACTGTGGGGGGGGGGTGAGTGGGGGGGGTGTGGGGTGTGTGTGAGAATGGGGGGTGTGAGTGTGGGGTGTGTGTGAGTGTGGAGTGTGTGTGAGTGGGGGGGCTGTGAGTGTGGGGGTGTGTGAGAGTGGGGGGGTGTGAGTGTGGGGTGTGTGTGAGAGTGGGGGGTGTGAGTGTGGGGTGTTTGTCAGAGTGTGATGTGTGTGTGAGAGTGTGGGGGATGTGTCTATTACAGAGAGACCTGGAAGAAGACAGTTCTGTGAACAGTGGGAGAGCTTGGGCATTTGTGCATGTGGGCCAGGACAGGTGGCAGAGAAGGGACAGGTGGCAGGTAGGTGGAGCCTAGGGTCAGGGGAGTGACACAGTTTCCTCTGAGACCAGGGGTCGGGGCTGCGGTCGGGCTAGGTGCAGGGTGAGGGCCCAGACTGGTGGTAGTTCAGGCCCGTCTCCTTTCAGCGAGTCAGCCCCAGATGCCGCGGGAGGCGTGTGGTGCAGGGGCGAGGTGGGGGGCGCTGAGTGTGGCCTGGCCGGGCCAGGAGAGGAGCGGTGTTTGCGTCCCTCGGCGAGGACCAGCGGGCTCGGGCCCCTCGCGTGCCGCGCTGCGTGGTCCGGTGCTTGGCCGAGGGTGGCCGCGGCGTGGCGGTGCCGTCCCCGGGCCCTGCGGCTCCCCTGCCGCTCTGCCTTCCCCCCGGGCCTCGTCGCCGTCCCCACGGCCAGGATGCCGACCCCGTGTTTAGTGTCGTTTACCTAAAAGTTGCCATGTGTCTGCTTGCTCTCTGGACAGATGACAAGACGTTCCAATGTGAGATGTGTTTCAGATTCTTCTCCACCAACAGTAACCTTTCCAAGCACAAGAAGAAGCACGGGGACAAGAAGTTTGCTTGTGAGGTCTGCAACAAAATGTTCTACCGCAAGGACGTCATGCTCGACCACCAGAGGAGGCATCTGGAAGGTGAGCGCCGCCGCCCTGGGCGCCAGCCCGCCGAGCAGGGACGGGGACGGGGGCGGTGCAGGCGTCTGCCCCGCCTCTTGGGCGGTTGGCGCTGCCACTGTCTGCGGAGTTCGGCTCGGGCACGGAGAGGTACCGGCGGGGCTTAACAGTGTCTTAGCGGGAGCACTTGGAGCCATCCTGAATGTTCCATGGTGGGGAAGAGTTAAGGAAACAGGACTCTCTATAGGATTGAATGCTGTGCCGTCCCCGAAAGCATTGTTTTCAGAGTCTTTTATTATCTTGAGAAAATGCTTTTGATATGACAGAAAGGGAAAAAAACAGCGTATGAAATTGGTCTGGGGTATACTTTCAGCCTCGTGCGTGGAGCAGAATGTTCTGGGCAGACCTGTGGGCGAGGCCTTACATAATTCCTCATGCTGTCTGTGGGCCCCGGGTGGCCCATGCTGTCTGCAGCAGGGGTGCTGGAAGCTTCCATCCATGTGGGGGGCTGACAGGAAGCCAGCTGCAAGGAGGAAGGCGGGGGTCCGTGGGCTCAGCAGCAGGGTGGTATGAGGGTGCAGCGTGATGAGGGGTGAAGTAGGATGGAAATGGGGGCATGGCCATGCGGGACAGACAGGAGCCCCGAGTGGGAAGGCACCTGGGCGCCAGGTGTGTGCTGAGCGCCCCCGCCCAGCCTTTCTTGAAGGACCAGCTCAGACAGACCCTGTTTAAATTGGCATTTTCGTTGTGATCATCCTGATTATTCCCCTAAAAGCCTCTTCTCCCTTGTGGACCAGCCCTCCGTAGGCAGCACTTACCGACCACAGCTCCTTTCTATAAAAGTTTGAAAAGAATTATTTGATAAAGAATTACAAATAAAGTACGTGCTTGTTGAAAAAGAAAGCAAAGCTGTGTGTAAAGTGTAACTGTTGCACACAAGTGTGTGTGTATAGGTATCGTTGTGCCTTTCCAAAGTAAGACGAGTCCCAGCCTATGTAAGTTTTGCCCCCACTTCTGTGCCTGGCTGTTGTTCACGTGGCTTCAGGAAATCCACCACTGTTTTTCTCTGTGACCCATTGGGTGGTTCGCTTGGGCCTCTCCAGCCACACTTGGTGGCCACTTGGTGCCTGGATGGCCCTGGGCAAACCACTGTGCCTCAGTTTCCCCCATAGGCTGGTGGGTGGCTGAGCCAGCCCCTGCTCGTAGAGCCCCAAGCCCTAAGTGCCCGCTGCCGACGTCCTGCCAGAGTCAGTGTCTCCTGACAGGCACCTGGGCTGTATTTTACCACTTGATTTTACCATGTTTTATAGCTGACACGCGAGTCAGATGATTTTCTGCGGGAATGAACTAACGTGTCTCGTGGTTTTTCCCTTTACACTGGGGCATAGTCCCAACCACTGCTTCAGCTCCGGAGCGCTTTATGCCGCCAGGAGCCTTTGGAGAATGATGTATTTTCACGTCCCGTTGGCTGCGCTCTGCATTCACTCTGTGGGATGCGGGAATGTTCTAGAACGGGTCAGGGGTGTGGAAAGAGACTGCATGAATTTCTCTCTTTTAGTGAAAGATTCCCTGTCTCATGCAATCTTCTAAAAATCCGATTTGATCCCAGTTATGAACAGTTAGGTCTTAAAACCATAAGGAGTTCATTATCATTTGGCTTTTCTCCCTGATCCTGATTGACCGATTAAATTTGCAAGGATGAATATTGCTATCCTTTTAGCAAAACATGTCATCTTCAAGAACCCTACTACCTTTGCCTTGATCCCTTGGGTTGCAGGAAACTCCCTTCTTCAGCATTTGCTCAATGTAGCTTATCTGCACCGTCAAACCCCAAACCCCCGCTGCCCTTGTATTTTCACGTATTTCGGATGCACGAACTGTGTCGCTGTTGCCCGTGGGCATGCCAGCCGGCTCTTTCCCCGGAGCCTGTAGGAGCAGTGGTCCCTGCAGCTGCGTCCTGTGCTGGGGGCGCCGCTCACCCACTCATTGGTGCCACCAGCCCTGCCCCCGCCGTCCAGGCAGCCACGCTGGCTGAGCGGCAGGTGCCCGGCCCGGCGCAGGGGTGCGCCTGTGTATTCACTCTCTCGCTTGGGGGGCGGGCATTCCAGGAGTGCGGCGGGTGAAGAGGGAAGACCTGGACACCGGTGGCGAGAACCTGGTCCGCTATAAGAAGGAGCCCTCGGGATGCCCCGTGTGTGGCAAGGTAATGCGCCGCGCTCCGAACCGGGGGGCCCCACCCTGCCCTGCAGCTAACGCTCAGAGCTCTACCCATGGAGCACCGGGGGAGAAAACAGAGACACGGGTCATTGTGAGTGCCTCGTGCACTCGTGTCGTACACCTGTCATTGTCGTCTCATGCTGTTGAGATGCGTCTCCCGTGAACGAGCTGAGAAGTGACTTCTCCACTGCTGGTCTTCCCCTTGCCACAGTGTTCCCCCCGAGCCTCTCCCAGTGCTCGCCTTCTCCTTAGCGCCCCTGACACATGTCCTTGTGGTGGAGGACAAGAGTGCAGGGCACTGAGGAGGTGGGGAGTCCCGGGGCCTTCCCCCTGCCCCATCAGAGCTGGGCTCTGCACTTCTGTGAGAAAGAGCGCTGACCCACCCAGGCAGGACAGCACCCTTACAGGCAGGTGCCTCCAAGGCAGGCCATCAGTGCGGGCATCTGTCAGCATTGTGCCGGGGACCCCATCCTGGCACTGCCGTCTAGGGCACATCAGGTTGCACGTGAAATGGTGCCGTTCTTTGTGGACGAGCGCCTTGGTCTGGACGGAAGTGTGGCTGCCTGTTCCTCAGAATGCCTCACATCCCACGACTCGCAAAGATCATCCGTGTCCCCAGGACTAGAACTCCTGTCCCTCGCGTATGCAGAGCGGTCCCTGGGGCTCCCACGTGGCTCTGTGCCGCCACAAGGGGGCGGTGTGTGACCACCAGCCGGCATCCGGGCGCTCTTGCTGACTCCCAGCTGCGCACAGCCCCCGAGAGTGCGGGGCGCTGGGGACGAAGCCAGGGTGCACCCCTGGTCTGCACACTAGAGAAGCGAAGGCCGCCAGCAGGTGGCCAGCCGGGACGAGGCCCAGCCTTCAGGCACGCGGCGCCGGTGCCATTACCGCATCTTTTGACCTCCTCAAGAGAGAAAGTGGAAATCGGTGTTTCTGTGCGAAATTTCCTGACTTCTTTCAAACCACAAAGCAAACAGGTCAGCAGGATGGACGGACCTGTGAGCCCCATGTTGGGCCTCTGCCCTGCAGCTGTGGGTTTGGGGGCCGGCAAAGCTAGAGGGAGGGGAGCGGGTGCGGGGGAATATTCGCAGGAGCCCCGGCAGCCAGGCCCAGCCGTGCACGGGGCAGGGGCGGACCTCCTGTCCTGCTCACCCTGCCTGCCCGGACAGAGCCCGTGTCCGTGTCCGTGTGTCCTGCCACTCTGCCTGCTCTCCGCCCAGACAGAGCCCGTGTCCGTGTCCGTGTGTCCTGCCACTCTGCCTGCTCTCCGCCCGGACAGAGCCCGTGTCCGTGTCCGTGTGTCCTGCCATTCTGCCTGCTCTCCGCCCAGACAGAGCCCGTGTCCGTGTCCGTGTGTCCTGCCATTCTGCCTGCTCTCCGCCCAGACAGAGCCCGTGTCCGTGTCCATGTGTCCTGCCATTCTGCCTGCTCTCCGCCCGGACAGAGCCCGTGTCCGTGTCCATGTGTCCTGCCACTCTGCCTGCTCTCCGCCCAGACAGAGCCCGTGTCCGTGACCGTGTGTCCTGCCTGCTCTCCGCCCAGACAGAGCCCGTGTCCGTGTCCGTGTGTCCTGCCATTCTGCCTGCTCTCCGCCCGGACAGAGCCCGTGTCCGTGTCCATGTATCCTGCCATTCTGCCTGCTCTCCGCCCGGACAGAGCCCGTGTCCGTGTCCGTGTGTCCTGCCACTCTGCCTGCTCTCCGCCCGGACAGAGCCCGTGTCCGTGTCCGTGTGTCCTGCCATTCTGCCTGCTCTCCGCCCGGACAGAGCCCGTGTCCGTGTCCATGTGTCCTGCCATTCTGCCTGCTCTCCGCCCAGACAGAGCCCGTGTCCGTGACCATGTGTCCTGCTCACCCTGCCTGCTCTCCGCCCAGACAGAGCCCGTGTCCGTGTCCGTGTGTCCTGCTCACCCTGCCTGCTCTCCGCCCGGACAGAGCCCATGTTCGTGTGTCCTGCTCACCCTGCCTGCTCTCTGCTAGGGCAGAGCCTGTGCCCGTGTCTGTGTGTCCTGGTCAACCTGCCCACTGATCACTGGCTCTGGGGGATCCTGGGCACCGTGTCCCTTTGATTCCTTTGGGAGATCACGTGCGTGAAACCAGCTAGCTCTGTGACTGACATTCAGTTTTATTCAGTGAAAATTCATTGCATTTGCATAGACGGTTTAGACCCAAAGAGGAAGAGCTAGAATGTTTCTAACAGTGAATTTTTGGCTGCTTCCAGTGACTGCTTGTCTTCAACCCTGTCTGCCTTGAGAAGACAGGGGTGTTGGCTGACACCTGCTGCCTCTCCCCTCCCCAGGAGGCCTGCCTTCCCTACCTCTCCAGTCTGCTTCCCACCCAGCACCCCAGAGCTGTGGTCACAGGGTGGTTGGCCCCAAGTCCCCTGAAAATCTGGAAAAGAGATGTCCCATGAAAACGCTAGCCTCCCATTCCTCGTGAATCGTTTCCCTTCATTCATCTCTTGTGTTCTCCTGGAGCGCGTGGGGTCGGACAAGCTAGAGGAGACCTGCTGTCTGGGTTACGTAGCCCTTGGGACTCCAGACCGACGCTCTCAGACCAGGGGGGGCCTGCAGGTGGCGTTGGCTGCTGTCTCGGCCCTGGAGCTCTTTGCCAGAGGGCACGGGGCCACAGCATCCTAGCCCGGCCCCAGCGGACGAGTAGGGGGTCGCGCATGAGCCTCCATGCCCATCGCACTAGACCAGAAACAGCGAGATGGGGGAGTTGGCATGAATTGTGCCTGAAGCCTGGTGCCCAGACTGAGGGTGGCACTCTCCTCTGGTACCGACTTCCAGAAGATCACGGCCGAAGCCGGTGATTCACAGGCTTCTTGAAAGTCCCCGTCCTAGGGAAGTATTAAAGCGAGCGAATAAAATGGAGCCGGGTCCCACTGGTAGTGGAGATGAGAGGACAGTTGGTTCTGGGATAACGTGTAGGCTTGTATTTAGATGATCGTTCGCTCACATTCACTGGTGACTCAGCCCCGAGGTGGGCAGTGGGCGGTGTCCGGTGCGTCCCTGCCCAGTTCCAGTTTGTCAGTCCTGCCCCTCTGCCCACAGGTCTTTTCCTGCAGAAGCAACATGAACAAACACCTGCTGACCCACGGCGACAAGAAGTACACCTGCGAGATCTGCGGCCGCAAGTTCTTCCGCGTGGACGTGCTCAGGGACCACATCCACGTCCACTTCAAGGTGCCACCCTGCGCCGCCCTTGCCCGGGGAGCTCACGTGGCAGCATGGCAGGCCCTTGCGCTCAGCACCCTAAAACGCTTGTCCGCTTGGCCTTTCTTCGGATGGGCTTCCATGGCCCTCTGTGGTATCTTGGGCCCCAGCGGCAGGGCTCACCTTACAGTTCCCCCATTCTGGGTGCTTCCTGGTGAGGACCGTGAGGAGGTGGTGGGAGCCGGGGGCAGCGAGGATTCCGGGTCATCGTTAAAGGCAGAAGGGCAGATCCAGGAAGCAAAGGAGGAGATCCTAGGTGGTACCAAGCCCAGATAAAGATGGCGAGCACGTGCCCTGGAGATGCACGCCTGCCCGTGGCGCAGTGACCATTCCCTGGCGGTTCCGGTCCCGGGTGCGGGTTGGAGTTCACTGGGCAGGTGGGAATCAAAGGCAGGAGGGTGGGAGGCCCCCCAGTGCAGGGGCTGAGCCATGTGGACAAAGGAGGAAGTGCCCAAGAGTGTCTGGGAGCCTCGGCCAGGGTTGGGGGAGCTAAGACCTCAGGCCACCCCCGCCTGAGCCTCGGAAATGGGGGCCCTGAGACCTGTCATGGAAGGACAGTTTCCTGAGGATTAAATTAGACCCAGCGGAGGCGAAAGGCCTGGCCGGTGTGAGCACCCGCGGAGGCTTGGCGCCCCTCAGGTGCTCGTCCTCGGGCAGCGTTCCTCCGGAGCGTGCTGCTGTTTCTCTGCTAATGGAAAACAGGGGGGCTTGAGTAAGAAACAGAGCAGTAGGTTGGGGCGCCTGGGTGGCACAGCGGTTGAGCGTCTGCCTTCGGCTCGGGGCGTGGTCCCGGCGTTGTGGGATCGAGCCCCATGTCAGGCTCCTCCATGAGCCTGCTTCTTCCTCTCCCACTCCCCCTGCTTGTGTTCCCTCTCTCGCTGGCTGTCTCTCTCTCTGTCAAATAAATAGATGGAGTCTTTAAAAAAAAAAAAAAAGAAAGAAACAGAGCAGTAGGCCCTTGTGAAAACCTCCTCTCTGCTTCAGGAGGGACAGGGGAGAGACAGGATAGCGAACTTTCTGAAGGAAACCTATCCACTTTTCTGAGAATTCTAAGTTTTGTTTAAAAATGAAACTTGGCCGGGGTGCCTGAGTGGCACAGCGGGTTAAGCGTCTGCCTTCGGCTCAGGGCGTGATCCCGGCGTTGTGGGATCGAGCCCCACATCAGGCTCCTCTGCTATGAGCCTGCTTCTTCCTCTCCCACTCCCCCTGCTGTGTTGCCTCTCTCACTGGCTGTCTCTCTCTGTCAAATAAATAAAATCTTTAAAAAAAAAAAATGAAACTTGGCCAGCGGTGTGCGCGACCCTGACGGCCTCTGCTGGGAAGCGGGCAGTGGCGAGGCGGGTGGACCACAGGTCTGCTGCGGCCATTGGGGGCGGGGAGTAGCTCCGAGGTAAGGCCTCCTCCGCTCCGCGCTGGCTGCTGACCCGCTGCACGGCCCCCTCTCAGCTGCTCATCTGGGCCTCTCTAGCCTGTGATGTGACTAGCAAAGTGTTTCTCAGTCTTTTTCAGAGCAGTGAACGGAACTTTAGGGGGACCCTTGCCAGGTCACATGGAAAGAGACCTCAGAGACGACTGCTCCTATCCCACGGGGCAGGCACCACCATAGCGGCGGGGGACCCTAGCGTTCCCCAGTCCAGGCAGTCCCAGGACAGGCTCAAACCCAGGGATGCAGGCAGAGGCTTGGTCGGTTTGGCTGCCCCCCGTCCTCACCCCTCGGAGCACACCAGCCCCAGGCTGGGCGAAGTGTGTGAATGCGGGCAGGAGCCTGGCGGGCTTCCTGCCGGGATATGGGGTGCGTGCAGGGGCCCAGGGAGCCCCAGGCGAGGCAGCAAGCAGGCCCCCGGTGGGACTTCGTGCGGCCGAGAGGCTCTGCCTTCTCCGCGTGCGGCAGTCCCGTTCCTGCTGGGGCGGGACTAACGCGTCATCACTTCGGCGACCCTGTGCTGCAGGACATCGCGTTGATGGACGACCACCAGAGGGAGGAGTTTATCGGCAAGATCGGCATCTCCTCGGAAGAGAACGACGACAACTCAGACACGAGCGCGGACTCGGAGCCTCACAAGTACAGCTGCAAGCGGTGCCAGGTACCCGCCGCCTCCCGCCCCGGCCATCGTCCCGCAGAGGGAGGCCTGGGGGGCCAGCCCGCGCCCGCGGCTCCGCGGGGGGGGGGGGGGGGGCGTTCTCTTCACGGGACCACGGTCTGTGACTGGGGACCGGCCTGCAGGCGGCCGAGTGGCTGACCTGCGGCGGGGACCCGTGGCTGAGGGCCGTGCTGCACGTTTGCCACAGCTTCTTGCTGGGTGAGCGCTGGTTCCCGCATTAGGCTTCGCTGCTCGGGAACGGGGAGCTCGCTCCCTGTCCAGCGCGGGTTCCGTGTCGTGCGTGAGTGTTGACAGCTGTGTGCCCATCACGGCCCCTGGCCAGGCCCCCATCAGGGCCAGCAGGTGTGGGTGAGAGAGCGGAGGTCAGGTGGGGGGGAGCCGGAGAGGGCCCAGGGGTGGGCTGGTCTGGAGGACAGGTCAGCTGGCGTCCACCTCCCGCGCTCGCCCCCACTCTGCACTTTAGAGGCGTCCCTTTTCGTGCGGCCGGGGCGCCTCGGTGCTCGGCAGGGCCGTCCTCCGCTGGAGGATGGGAGGCCGGGTGCTGGCGTGAACGGCGTGCCGTCGGCAGCTCACCTTCGGCCGGGGGAAGGAGTACCTGAAGCACATCATGGAGGTGCACAAGGAGAAGGGCTACGGCTGCAGCATCTGCCACCGGCGCTTCGCCCTGAAGGCCACCTACCACGCGCACATGGTCATCCACCGCGAGAACCTGCCGGACCCCAACGTGCAGAAGTGAGGAGGCCTCCCGGGGGCTGGGGCCTCCGGGGTCTGGCCTGTTGCCCCAGGGTGGGGGGCACGGTCCCTGCAGGGAGGCAGGTGCTCTGACGGGCGAGTCCGTCTCCTCGGGGAGCCCCGGGGCCGGGTCCTGAGGGAAGCATGCCCGCCTCGTTCATCCTGTTCATTGTCGGCCCTGTCTCCCTCACCTTCCCGGCCTCACAGCACAAGTCGGCCGCATCACAAAGTAACTGTGATTCTCAGCCTGCCTGCAGAACCCGCAGAAACCCCTTTTCCCCACCGTAAGCAGGTTCCCGGGATGCCAGCCCCGCATCTGCTATAGCCCGCAGTCGGCGCTGGGTTCGGGAGTGAGCAAGGGGCCGTCCCGTGTAGAGGCTGGAGTAGCCGGCTCAGGCTGCCTGACACAGGGCCACTGGGCAGCCCCAACAGTGACGTGTACTGTCTCAGTCCTGGAGGCCGGAGGTCCTAGACTGAGGGGTGGGTGGGGCTGGGTCCTTGGAGGGAGCAGCTGTTCTGGGCCTCCGTCCTTGGCGGGTAGACCCTGCCTTCCCCGTGACCTCACGAGGTCTTCCATCCATGCCCATCTGTGTCCTAATTTCTCTTCTTTGTAAAGATACCCGTCATACTACCCTGCCCAGCTTGATGACCTTGTGTCTCACGTAACGATCTCTGTAAAGACCCTGTTTCCAAATGCAGTCAGAGTTGAGATACTGAGCGTCAGGATTCTGGCCTATGGATTTTGAGGGGCACAGTTCAGCCCTCTTGGAGGTTAAAATCCTCGTGTCTCTTGCCCTCCACGTAGCCTCTTTTTTGCCTCCCCTTTGCTGAGGAAGGGGTGGGGGAGCGTGCACCCTGCAGCCTGGCCCGCCCCGAGCTCGCGTCCGCTTGCAGGTACATCCACCCGTGTGAGGTCTGCGGGCGCATCTTCAACAGCATCGGGAACTTGGAGCGGCACAAACTCATCCACACAGGTAGCACCCTGCCACGGGACCGGGCTGGGGCCGGGGTGCCCCGTGCTCCCTGCTCCCGCACTCACACGCGCCTCCTCCGTGCCTTTCTCTGGCTTCTCCCGTCCTTGGGCCCTCGCCACCGCTCCCGTCCCCAGTACGGCCCCCTGACCCATGGCCCCGGGTCCTGGGGGACTTTCCCACTGCCAAGGAGCCCACAGTAAGCTTCCGTGGAGGCCGAGGGAGCGCCGGCTGCAGCATGCTATGCTCCTGCCACCACGCTTCTCCGTCACTGCCCTTGTGCAGTGACCACAGATGCAGGTCCGCACGTTGACCCCGCGCCGTGACCACGGGTGCGGGTCCGCGGGTTGACCCCGCGCGATGACCACGGGTGCGGGTCCGCATGTTGACCCCGCGCTGTGACCACGGGTATGGGTCCGCACGTTGACCCCGCGCTGTGACCACGGGTATGGGTCTGCGGGTTGACCCCGCGCGGTGACCACGGGTGCGGGTCCGCGGGTTGACAGTCTGATGCACTTGTTGTTCAGGTGTGAAGAGCCACGCCTGTGAGCAGTGTGGGAAGTCCTTCGCCCGGAAGGACATGCTGAAGGAGCACATGCGCGTGCACGACAACATCCGGGAGTACCTGTGTGCTGAGTGTGGGAAAGGTATGGGGATGTGGGGCCGAGCAGGCACAGAGCTGGGAGGGTGCAGGGGCTGGGGGGGGGGTGCATGGGGCGAGGCTGGGGGGCCCGGGGCTGTGCGGTGAGGGAAAGTTACATATGGGAGCGCAGGGCCAGACGGGCATGGGCTGTCACCTGTGATCGCAGCCGGCACCTCGGATCTGGGGAGCCCAGACTTGACTCGTTTGTGTCACAGAGAGACAGGATGCGAGGACAGTGTTTCAATGAGAGGTTAGAGGAAAAACAGGGTGGTCCGCAGGGCAGAGAACATGATGAGTTCAAGGCACAAATAAATCATTTTTTAAGTGGGGAAGCAGCCCAGCCAAGGGTTGTCTGCAGCACCAGATGATTCTGAGAACCTCTGTGTGTTCTGCGTGCGTATGCAAAATCCCGGCTCTCACCGCCTGGTGACTGGAACCAGCTCCGTGTTAGACAGCGGTTTATTGTGACCAGTGATGACTGTGACCTTCAGTTTAATCAGGTGAACTTAGTTGAATAATAATAAACTTCTTAACCAAATACCTGACATCTGTCAGTAAAATGAGGGGAAAAAAGTCATCCTACTACGTGGTAAATTTTTAACCCATTTCCACTTAAACTCAGAGTGGGCACTGAGGTCAGAGCCACGTCTCACAATGTTATGTACCTAGTCATATTAGAGGTGTGTTTAATATTTAGTTTCGTGATTTCTTCCATGAGTTCTGAATGCTTTCACAAGTGCTGGTGTTAGTACTTGGGCTAACACGTTATTTCACACACACTAAATCATCGGTATGGTTGTTTTGCTTTCAGATCATAGTCATTACCACGTACAAGCAAATGCTTGTGATTATCTGTTTTTTCCATGCTTTGCTTTTTATTTACTTGGAAATTCACCTTAGAGAGTTTTCATGTCAGAATAGGTAAAGCTGACTCAATTTCACTCTCAGAACTGTGATAGGGTTCTATCCTGCAGATTCCATACCCTTTTACTTCTATAGTGAGGGCTTTTTTTGTGTAGAGTCTCCTTTCATTGTAAACAGTGTTGCAGGAAACACTCTTGCATACTGTTACTTCACTTTTTTTCCTAAAAATCCTAGGCCTGACTGGGGTTTATTCAGGGGAGAGACTGTTAGGAGTGACGTGAGTCCCGGCCCCAGCGGCAGTTTCGATGAGCAGTGGGGAGGAGTCAGGAATCGCAGGAAAATACCTTGTTCAGAACCACTCGGCGTGCCGTGAAATACTTGGGACAGGCCCTGGGGAGGCAGCTGTGTGGCCTGCGTGAAGAAAGCAACCAGGCATTTAAAGATGTAAAGAGGGCCAGCCCCGTTGCAGATTTGGGAATTCTACCCATTTAAAAAACCAGCAGCTGATGCAGAGTAAGTTGTAAATGTGATGCAGAGTGAATCCAAGTCCCAACAGAGAGAGGCTTAAAATTTCCACGGGGTGGAAGTCATGTTTATTTCAAAAATGTTGGCAGATCTTTTTTAAGATGGAAAGAGAAGCGTGGTTTGTCACCAACACGGGCTGCGATGGGGGTCAGAATGGGGAGGTGAACTTTGTTGTCTTTCCTTCTGTGCATTGTCTTTTTATGAGCGTGTGGTATTTGGTGAGGTGGAATCAAGTTCGTTTTAGATGCGTGTGGGAGACAGGTGCAGGATTGGGCCCAGACAGTAGGCACTGGTTCTCTTCCATTCATCTGCTCTGCCACGAACCCATCAAGACCAGAGCCAAGATGCCACCGTGCCGGGGACAGCCTGGGGGCAGCCGGTGCTGGCGACGGGAAGGAGGCAGGCACACTGGTCGTCTTTGGGTGGGAGTTGGGTCGGACTGTTGGGCGCCGTTAGCTGCAGTTGGAAATGTATCTTGTTTATTTTTGGTGCAAAGATCTAATTGCAGCTTAAACATAATGTAGCACTGTTTGTGACAGAGAACAGCTTGAAACACTGAGCGACTATTTCCGTTGGCCTCAGGGCCCTTGCACTGGCTGTTCCCTCCACCAGGAATGCCGTTCCCCCAAGTAGCTCCCGGCCCCTCCCACACTCCTTCCGGATCACTGTTCAGATGCGTGCTCTGAGGGGATCCCCTCCGTCCCACAGGATGAGCTCGCTTCTGCGTCACTTCCATTCCTTCTTTTCCCGTCCCTGCTTCATCCTACTTCTCTCCCTCCCTTCCCGTGTGGCGCCTGGCCTCTGTTTGGCCCTTTCCCTGTGTAGCTGGGGCCTGGCTTGGTGCACAGCCCAGCCTCTGGCACCTGGAGCAGAGCTGGTCCCGTGGCGGGCACTGGCGTGGCCGGTGTCTGTTAATGGACAGACACCATCTGGGACTGGTACTGCTGAGAGCAGCGTGATGGCGGCTTTGTCCCGGCTGGGCCAGATGTTGAGGCGAATATCATGGCAGTGCAGGCCAAGCTGACCGCACCGTGGAGGGGCCGTTCTGCGTGACCCAGCACGCTCAGCAGGGTCCCCGGGTGCCCGTGTGACCTGGCAGCGCTGCAGAGGGCCACCCTCGGGGCTAACCTCTTGTCGCCGGTAGCTTTTCCCTGAGTGTGTGGGATTTTGTTGATCAAAAAATTAAAAATAAATTTTTAAGGGGAAAACGCTCTTCTGAAGTCAGCACTGGGCCCACCTGTGTCTTCCCATCCTGTCGCCTTGGAAGCTGGTTCTAGTGGACGGTCATTTCAGAGACTTCTGCTCCCTCTGCTGGCTCAGCTGTGCCTGTTCTCTTCTCACAGCACACCCGGGCCTGGGGTTCCTGCAGGCGGAGTTCGGCTGGGCCTGGGGTTCCTGCAGGCCGGGTTTGGCCAGGCCTGGGGTCAAGTAGGCCTGTTTCAATCAGGCCCACGGTTCATGCAGGCCCAGTTCAGCCAGGCGTGGGTTCCTGCAGGCCAGAGTTTGGCCAGGCTTGGGTTCAGTAGGGGCCAGAGCTAGCTGAGACCCACCTCCACAGTCACCAGGATGGGGACTTTTCCAGATAACCGGGTGGGACTCTTCAGGCGCTGCAGTTCTTTTGCTGCCCTTACCGAGGGCTGTGCGGGGAGTAGTCTGCGCCTGCCCCACTCCGTAGCCCCTCCAAGCCACTTTCTGGGTGGTGCTCAGCGAGCTGTCAACGGCCTCTCGGCTGGTTCAGTGTGTGTCCTGCAGGATTGGACGAGTCGGCTTTGTGCGTGCGAGCCACCACCCACCTGCTCTGCAGCGCCCTTGCCCACACTGCGGCCCCACCAGCCCTGCCCCCGCAGCGCTGCCCATCTAATTCACACCCTGTGCCGGGACCCCCGCCGCTGACTCCCGCTCCGTGCCAGGACCCCCGCCGCTGACTCCCGCCCCTGTGCCGGGACCCCCCGCCCACTCCCGCCCCTGTGCCGGGACCCCCCCCCCCCCCCCCCCCCGGTGCCACTGACTCCTGCTTCTGTACTGGGACCCCCCGCTGCTGACTCACAGTCTATACCCAGGTCATCCCTTCTCGACTGGCCCAGTTAGTGAGGTCATAGTTTATTTCATTTCCTTTAGCATAGGTACGTTTAACTAAAGGCGGGTTGAAGATCCGTGTCTGCACTATAGAGCATCTGACTTCCGGAGGACTGATTTCTAGTCTCTGTGTTCACACCGTCTAGCGCCCCAGCAGCTCAGGCAGGCTAACGCCCCCTCAGAGATGACTCAGCTGTGTCACAGTGCTCAGATTTGCCCCGTTGTACCGAGCACTGACCCTCAGGTCTGGGCAGGCCCCTGATAAGGTGAGCTGTCTAGATATGGACAGTAATCCCTAAGGGCCTCTGAGGGCATAAGTGCCCATCTTGCCACTGGTGGAGGGGGTCCTCAAGGAGATTCACCCCCACACCCTGACCCCCACTTCTCTTGTTCTACACCCACTGAGACCTGTGCCTGCCCAAGGGCCCGGGTCACGGCACCTGTGGGGGGTTGAGGCACTGGGTGGGGAGAGATACGTACTGTGGGGGGTGGTCTAGGTGTGGGGTGAGGGTTTGGGCACTGTGGGGGGGTGTCCTGGCCCAGGGTAGAGGGGCAGGCACTGCTATAGGTCTGGGTCATGGACACTGGGGATATTAGGGTGCAGGCACCATAAGGGGTCCTAGATGCAGGTACTGCGGGAGGTCTGGGGGGGGTACAGCCACCATGGGGGGTCCTGGATGCAGGTATCGTGGGCGTATCGGGGTGCAGGCATTGTGGAGGGTCCTGGATGCAGACACCATAGGGGGTGTGGGATGCGGGCGCCGTGGGGGTGTTGGGGTGCAGGCGCCATGGAGGGGGCATGTGTGGGGGTGCGGGCACCGTGGGGAGGTCTTGTGGGGTGTAGGCGCCGTGGGGGGGCCGTTGTGGGGTGCGGGCGCTGTGGGGGTGTGTGGGGTACGGGCACCCTGGGGGGTGTATGTGGGGTGTAGGCGCCGTGGGGGGGCCGTTGTGGGGTGTATGTGGGGTGTAGGCACCATGGGGGTGCGTGTGTGGCGTGCGGGCACTGTGGGGGGGCGCATGTGGGGTGCGGGCGCCATGGGGGGGCATGTGTGGCCGTGGGGAGACGTGTGTGGGGTACGGGCGCCGTGGGGGGGCACGTGGGGGGTGCGGGCACCATGGGGGGTGTGGGGTGTGGGTGCTGTGGGGAGGTCTGTGTGGGGTGTAGGCGCTGTGGGGGGGGCGTTGTGGGGTGCGGGCGCCGTGGGGGGTCACGTGTGGGGTGCGGGCACCATGGGGGGTGTGGGGTGTGGGCGCCGTGGGGAGGTCTGTGTGGGGTGTGGGCGCCATGGGGGGGGTGTGTGGGGCACTGGTGCCATGGGGGGGCGCGCGTGGGGTGCGGGCGCCGTAGGGGGGCGCAGGCGGGGTGTGGGCGCCGTGGGGGGGCTCATGCAGGGTGCGGGCGCCGTGGGGGGGCATGTGTGGCCGTGGGGGGGCGCGGGCGGGGTGCGGGCGCCGCGGGGGTGCTAGGGGGCGGGCACAGGGCTGCGCAGCAGGCTGGCTGAGTGCCGTGTCGGCCGACAGGCATGAAGACCAAGCACGCGCTGCGCCACCACATGAAGCTGCACAAGGGCATCAAGGAGTACGAGTGCAAGGAGTGCCACCGCAAATTCGCGCAGAAGGTCAATATGCTCAAGCACTACAAGCGGCACACGGGTGAGTCTGCGGCCCGGGAAAGGGGTGGGAGCCGCCTGGTGGCTTCCCACTTCTGGTAGCTTGGTTCGCGGAGCCACCTCTGTCAGACACCGTCCCCTGCCTGCGAGGCCACCGACAACACGCACAGGAGTCCAGGTCCCCGGTCGGCTCGCCGTCGAGGCGTTTGCTGAGCTCTCCCGGGTCTGCAGTGTGGGTGCCTTGCACCCTGCTGTGTGCCCGAGCGTGTGCCCGCGAACTGGTCACACGCGGGCCGGCTGTCCGTCATGGCTTTGTTGGGGGCGGGAGCCCCTGGAACGTGTTAAGTGTCTGTGCGTCCAGGGAGAACAGCGCACCCGTTAAAGATGATGATATATGGTGACTTACGTAGAGGTTTGTGATGCAACAGGAAAAAAATAGCCTCTATAACAAAAGCTGTGAGTTCCTTTCTCATAAAAAACATGCGTGTGGATAAACGCATGTGAGAGCTAGAACCAGGGGACACGGGACCTGAGGGAAGGTTCCCCCCGCCGACCGGCTGTGTCTGTGTGTGAAACTCTTTCCCATGGATCCCCGTGTCCCCCCTAAACTGGGTTTCGGGTACTGCACCATGTGGTCCAGCTTCCCTGCGCGCCCACCTCCCTCCCTGTCCCCGCGTGCGATGCCGCGTCACTGGGCGACGGCGAGTGTCCTCTTCCTGGAGAAGCTCCGCCGAGACTCCCGGTGCCTTTCCTGGGAAGCATCCTCACTCCCCAGGGCTGGGTCCTGAGCCACCTTAGGCTCCATCCCACTCCGCACGCTGCAGCTGCACAGGCCACTGGGGTGTGGTCGCCTACACCCGCCCGCCCCCCCCCCCCCCACCGCGGTCCCTCTGCAGGCCGCGGTGAGCCCAGGGCCCCTTGCACACGGGGCTCCACACAAGCTCCCAGGACCCTCCCTGCGAGCGATGGGCCTCTGACATCACTCTCCTCATTTCCATTTCTGGGGAAACCCTCATTTAAGAGGCATGCGGAGGGTCCCCCTTCTTGTCTGTGCAGGGAGGGCCGCCGTCCGATGGCTCCATGCGTGCTTGCCAGGTCGCAGGCGAGCGGGATGACCACCCCCAACCAGACGGAGAGACTGACAAGCTCTAGGGTCTCGGGCGAGATGGGTGGAGCCCTGGGAAGCCTCAGAAATGCAGGTGCCGAGCGAAGCTGACCGCATTGGTTCTGCCCGTGCGGAGTGGACCGCGGGCCCACAGGCCCAGCGGCCTTGCCACCCCTGCCCACAGAGGCCCTCACTGAGCCGCCCGGTGCTCTGGTTGATCATGGGAGTGAACATTTGCTCTCTGGGGTCTCCTGGCCATTCCCCTTCCCCAAGCCTCTGCACACACACGGAGACCCTCGGCCAAGGGGTCACGTTAAAACCCCGCGGGAGCCCCTGAGGTTAGCGTGCCCTCTCCTGCAGGGATTAAAGATTTCATGTGTGAGCTGTGCGGGAAGACCTTCAGCGAGAGGAACACGATGGAGACCCACAAGCTCATCCACACAGGTAAGCGGGGCGGCAGACTAGCGCTTGGCCCCTCACCACGGTCCCTGGCGCGGCCTCCCTGCGTGTGCAGGGGTGGGGCAGTCCCTGGCGCGGCCCCCCGCGTGTGCAGGGGTGGGGCAGTCCCTGGCCCCCCTCACCCACAGCGTGTGCAGGGGTGGGCCGGCCGGCCATCTGCTCGGCAGTGCAGGCTTTTTCAGAGCATTTGGTCCATCCTGCTCGTCTTGGCCCGTGCTGCTTGCCTGACCGGGCAGACGACCCTTGCAGCACGGGCCGAGGGCAAAGCGCCCCCTCGCCTGTCCTGTGGGCCGCGGGATGACCCCACTCGTGACCCGTGCTTGTGTCTTCCTCCCCGTGTGTGCGGGAAGTGGGCAAGCAGTGGACGTGCTCCGTGTGCGACAAGAAGTACGTCACGGAGTACATGCTGCAGAAGCACGTGCAGCTCACCCACGACAAGGTGGAGGCTCAGAGCTGCCAGCTGTGCGGGACCAAGGTGTCCACCAGGGCCTCCATGAGCAGACACATGCGGCGCAAGCACCCGGAGGTGAGCCTGGCCCGGCACACGCGTCCCGTCCCCGCCCCTGCCCCGCCGTCCCTCTGTGCTGCCTCCACCGGGAGACCCCTCCGCCCTGGCTCGCGGATCCCCCTCTGCAGACCCAGGAGTCCTAGAGGCAGGCCCCGGCCCTTACATTCCCCTGCCCCTGGGAGGCGCTGAGCGAATGAATGAGCGGAGAGCCTCAAACATATTTTTTGCTGAGGTTATAGGTTATATTCTCCCGGGAATTACAGCAGGACAGAAGAACAACCTGGTTCCCTCCCTCCGTTTTTCCCTTCGGGGTGGCTGACTCAGTGCAGAACGGGGGCCTCCCCTTGCCGTGGGGGCCGAGGCTGGTCTGAGCCCTGGCGGGAGCGGTTGCACAGAGGCAAGCCGGCCCTGCCCGCCTGGGCGCGTGTTCCAGAGGAGGGTCTGGGGGATTAAAAATTTCACGTACTTTAGGGGCGCCTGGGTAGCGTAGTCGTTAAGCGTCTGCCTTCAGCTCAGGGCGTGATCCCGGCGTTCTGGGATCAAGTCCCATATCGGGCTCCCCTGCTGGGAGCCTGCTTCTTTCTCTCCCACTCCCCTGCTGTGTTCCCTCTCTCGCTGGCTGTCTCTGTGTCACATAAATAAATAAAATCTTAAAAAAAAAAAATTCACGTACTTTAAAGAGAGACAAAGTGAAAAACACAAGTAGAAAAAAATGCAGGTCAGTAGCTGTCAGATCACTTTGGGGGCAGAAATCACAGACGGAAACATCCGTCGATCTGACTGGCAGAGCGGCGCCCCGCGCGGGACACGGGACGTCCGGCGGGTGAGCAGAGGGCAGCCTGGAAGCAGGTATGTCCACAGCCGCTCTAAGCTGCTGGTAGGAGGGGTGACAGCCATTCAAGGAGGAGACTCGCGGAACCGAGCGTACACACACGTGGAGAGGAAACATACGAGGTTAAAACCCAGAAAACCCTTCAACCTCTCCGAATCCCAGAAACGGGAATGTTCACTGAAGATGCCCTCCTTCGTCTGCTGGAGTGGCAGGAGAATGTTAGGTTGGAAGTGACCGTGCTGCTGGCTCGGGGCAGGCACCCTGGTCACTGCCGTCCTCCCGGGGGGCAGCGTGGCAGTAACGCTCCCGTGCTCTGTGAACGATTGGACCCCTCCTTCCAGCAGGAGCGGTGTGGCTCGGGTAGCGACAGTGTAGCGACGTGCTCGGAATTCTATATAAAGTTGCGAGTGGCCACGGTAACGCGTCCTACGCACTGATACTCCCCTCTTTGAAGTAAGTGACCGCGCAGGAAGCACGGAAGACGGCATTGTGGGGGTCCTGGTGTTGGAATTGTCCGCACTGAGCAGCCGGCCAGGGTGTCCACCTCTCAGAACAGTCGGGCAGAGAGCCCGAGTGTTAGTGCCCACTTGGCTGACCACGTCGGCCAGCCGCGCCCCCAGGTCTCAGGGCCCAGGCAGGCGCTGCCGGCTCGCACGTGGTGAGTCCAGAGTTTGTGCGAGTTCCCTGTTGCTGTATGAGCTTCTGTAGTTACCGGTATTCACAGGGGGCGTGTAAGTCCGTCTCTGCAGACCGGATGCGTGATTGTGTGGCTGGGTGCAGAGAGAGGCCTCGGCCGGCACGGAGGTGCTCAGGGAGCACTTTTGTCCGGCGAGTCCTTTTCCAGGGTCGGAGATCACTCCCTGATGGATTCATCCATCTGCAAGGTCACCTTCCTGTGCCTGCTTCTCAAGCGGGGGCGGTGTTCGCCACGACCCCCCGGAGCATGCCCGTGCTGGGCAGAGCAAGCGTGCTGGGAGGGGAAGGCTCTCGGACGAAGGGCAGAGGACGCGCGGCCGTGGCTCTTACCTCGGTTTCTCGAGGCTCCGGCCTCTTCTTCTCGGGCCGTTACTTTGGATCCTTTCACCCTTGTTCTGTTCTGTGTTGTTCAAACACACACACACAAAGCCGCCGCTGGTGGTGAGCCCTGGGGAGCCAGCTGGACTGGACGCGTCTCGCCCTCCCGGACTTGACAGTCTGGGGTGGGGGACGGGAGAATAGGAGGTAGACGAGAGCTGCAGTAGTTACAGGGAACGCGGCACATGTCACGGAGGTGACCCTGGGCAGCAGGGAAGGTGGCGGAGGGAGGGCTCTGCTGCGGTTGCTCGTGCGGCCTGGCTGTATGAGTGTGCGTGTGGCAGGGGGGAGGCGGGGATGGTGGTGGTGATAGTCGTATTCACGGTGGTGGTGGAGGTGACATTGATGATCGTGGCTGTGCTGATGGAGGTGGAGGTGTCGATGGTTGTCATGGTGACGATGGAGGTGGTGGTGCTGGTGACAGTGGGCGAGATCACATCAGTGGCCCCTGACCGCATTTACTCCGTGTCCTTTGCGTGCATCACGGTGTAGGCCCGGGCCCCGTGTCGAGGCGAGTGCCCCTTGTCTTCAGAGCCGCCGCCGTGTTTGCTTCACTGTTGCTGTCGTTCCAGAGAGGGGCCCGCCCTGCTCCTTGAACCCAAGTCCCTGCTGTCTTTCTTGCATAAGCCACCCCTCCCCGGTAGAGTCTACAATTTTCCACTTTTATTTTCTGCAGCTGGGCAAAAACGTAAAGATCCTTGCAGAGCTGCTTGGGCGAAGAAGCCATACAGACTCTGATGGTCTCCCCGACCTTATGTAGTCTTTCCACGCTCATGCCTCTTTCGAACTCACCTTCCCGGGGACCCCATTCTGTCCGTACTCATGCTGCCCTGTCCCGCTTACAATTTAATTCACTACGTCACCACAGTAGCTGGTGAGCGGGCTCATGGGTAAGAATCAGGGGCAGGACACCCCTGTACCGTGGGAGGGACGGTGGCCCTGGGGGAGTGAGTGACAGCGTGAGGGTCTGCAGTATGGCTCAGGAAGGGAAGGCGGGGGTGAGGGGTCACATCATTGCAGAATCGGCAAGTCAAAGTTCCTGTATCTGGTCAAGTTAAAAATAGTGTTTAAGGTAGAAATGTCTCATTTTTGGTGATTCCTCGTAGGACAGTTTACCATATCTGATTTGCTCTGCTCCTGGTTTAAAATAACAGAAGACTCACAGAAAATTCTTTTATTTAAAGCACTATAGGGGCGCCTGGCTGGCTCAGTCGGTGAAGCGTGTGCCGTGGGCTCAGGTCATGATCCCGGGGTCCTGGGATCAAGTCCCGTGTCAGGCTCCCTGCTCAGCGTGGAGTCTGCTTCTCCCTCTGCCTCTGCTGCTCCCCCCCACCACTCATGCTATCTCTGTCGCACTCTGTCTCTCAAATAAATGAATAAAATCTTAAAAAAAAAAAACAAAACCAAAAACCCTATAGTATGAGGCCAAGAAGGCAGAAAATAAAGTCTCCACCCTTGGGCGGAAGTGGGTATGAGGTGACACGCAAGACACCTGTCTGATCCTCCCCTGTATAGACAAGAATCATGGAAATGTGATGGAAAATGGGATGAGGGAAGGAAGAGCCGGGGCCAGAGCCGAGCCAGGTCAGGAGCCCAGGGGTGCCCATGAGAGATAACAAGAGTTGGTTGCAGGCACAGCATCCCGGGCTCATTACCTGTGCTCACCCATAGGTCCTGGCCGTGAGGATCGATGACCTGGACCACCTCCCGGAGACCACCACCATCGATGCCTCCTCCATTGGCATTGTCCAGGTATGCACCGAGCAGGCCCACGGGCCAGGGTGGGGAGGCTGAGACAGGTGTTGTGCGGAGCCTTTGGGCAGGCCCCCGAGAACACCTCATATTTCATGGGCATCTCACTCTGGTTTTTCGGTTGGTTTTCTCTCCCAAGGCCTTTTAGAATATCTCGTATTTTCTGTAACATTTCCAGAACTTCAGTTTCTGAATAGCGATGTATCTCATTTTGGAGAATAGAGGGTGTATTCAAGTTCTCTAGAGAAAACACAGTCAGGGTCGTGTGCATGTCTACGTAGAGAGAAAGTTAGATTAATTTTTAGGAGTTGTGGTTGTGGAGCTGGTAATCCTGGATCTGTAGGGTGGGCTGGCAGGCTGGAGGCCCACGGGAGAGCTGATGTTGCAGTTTGCATTCAAAGGCTATCCGGAAGCAGAATTCCCTCTTCGTCAGGGACCTCAGGCTTTCCTCTGAAGGCCTTCAACTGCTTGGATGCAGCCCACCTGCATTCTGGAGGGCGATCTGCTTTTCTCAGAGTCCATCGATGTAATGTTAATCTCATCTTAAAAATACCTTCACAGCATTTTGCTGGACAACCAGACACGTGGGCACCCTCGCCCAGCCATGCTGACACGTAAAATTAACTGTCACAGATGGTTCCAAAAAGCATAATTAGATTGTTGTAACTAAAATAACTTTATTAGATGAACTTAGTTTTTAAAGAAATTTTAAGCCAATGCCTTCATAAAAATGGTGTTTTATTGTAAAGGGAATATGCCGTGCTCTCAATTACTGTGACATCATGGTCACACCTCTGTATTTGAAACAGCCTTTGAGCACAGATCTCAGGGGCTGTGTTGTAGCGAGTGACACGAGAAGGCCCGTCCTACGCCTCACTGTAGTGCCCAGAGGCCCACGGCCCACGTCCTGCCCCGATGAGGGCAATCCCATGATGGCCTCGCCCTGGCAGGCTTCTTCTGGGTCTGTCTGCCGCTGGGTGGGATCTCACCACGTGGGATGGCACGAGGAGGCGTGGTCGGTGACCAGGATGGCCTCCCTGACCCCCAGCCTAGTTGTGACATCGGCCTGGTTCCAGAAATGTGGTCACACTGCAACAGTGTGCCCTGGATGGGCAGAGAGTGCAGGGCGCCTGTCTGGGGGTCTGGGGTTGCTGTATGGCTGGGCACGGCAGCTGTCCCCAAAGGAGATGACGTAACGTTCTCATAGTCACACCCGTTCTGATCCAAGGCTGTTTCTCTCGTGAATTTGCTTTAGCCTACGGATGAGAGCACAGGCGTGAATGGATTTTCAGCCTCAGGCTGAGCTTGCCAGAGCTGAAACGGGTGTAAAAAATTTGTTTTTAGCTATGTTCACATTCCAGCACAAAATGTGGCTTTTAAAAATATGACTGACATGCAATTTCCTTCACTTTTTAAAAGAAAGTGAACCCAACAGGGACACGCCCGGTCTCTGGAAGCACACGTGAGCAGACACACCGTGGTCACTCTGTTTCCTGGGGCAGCCTGGGGGCCTGGGGGCATGTCCAGTCCACGCTGGGACCCCTGTGGCCACCCTGGGGACACAGCCCAGTGACCCGGACGTTGCCGAAACTTCTGTTCCCGCAGCCCGAACTGAGCCTGGAGCAGGAAGATCTGGCCGAGGGAAAGCATGTGAAGGCCGCCCGCAGGGCCCACAAGAGGAAGCAGAAGCCGGAGGCAGAGGCGGCGGGAGCCCCGGGGCCCGAGGAGGCCTCCTTCAGCGAGTACTCAGAGAAGGAGCCCGTGCTGTCTGGTGTGGGGGACGAAACCGACTCGGCGGTGCAGAGCATCCAGCAGGTGCTTCCCTTCCTGGGGGCGTGGGGACCCCGCATGGGCTCCTGCGAACACACGGATGCTGGCCTGGGCCCCGCGGTGGCGGGAGCTACACGGGACGCATCTCCCATAAGCCAGCGTCAGCAACACCCTTGCCAGCTCAGACCTAGAGGTCACACTTATCACTGTGAACAGCGATGTGAGCGTGGCGCGTGTGAGGGACAGCCGCCCCCGCCCGCTTGGGAACCAGGGGGGTTTCTGGGAGGTTATAAGTGGCCCACGTGTGGCCCTTATCTTGGAAGTGGGGTCGCTGCATTTGCCCCTCCCGCCATGAGGTCACAGCCGAGGTCCCGGGAGGGTCGGCGGAGGCAGAGATGCATGTGGCCAGCCGTCGGCTGCTTTTAACGGAAACGTCCGATTTGCTCGCTTTGGGTCGGAGGCTCGCGAATCTCCCACCGATGTGTGTCTCATACTTGGTTTTGGGCGCTAACCGTCACAGCAGACCTTTCATGCATTTATTTGGCCATTCGTTCCTCTCTGTGGAGAAGATGCTGCTTCTCTTGTGTTTACTCACTCCTGGTGCCGCAGATTTGGGGGTCGCTCTTTTAGCCTGATCGTTGGCGTGTCCGTTCGCCAGCGGCGAGGCGCGTGAGAGGAGCGACCGGAAACCGCAGAGCACAACCTCTGTCTTGCTCGCCGTTACTCTCCTGTTTCTTCCTGGCCCGTGAGGCGGTTTGTTTAGCGGTTTAGCGAGTGGCTCTGCGGTTCCGTCTGCGTCCTACTGCTCTGTTTCACTAGAATTATTTTTCTGGGACAAAACTGACTTGGTTTAATCCTTCACCAAAAGACGTTTTTCTCTCTTTCTTCACGCGAGGCGAGGGTGCCAGGCGTGGGGTTCCCGCAGCGGACGTCTCGGCCGTCGGCCGTTTTGCAGACCCTTAACGGTCTTACATTGTGTTTGACTCTTACAGGTGGTAGTGACCCTGGGCGACCCAAACGTGACCACCCCGTCAAGCTCAGTGGGCCTGACCAACATCACCGTGACCCCTATCACCACCGCAGCTGGGACTCAGTTTACCAATCTGCAGCCCGTGGCCGTGGGGCACCTAACCACCCCGGAGCGCCAGCTGCAGCTGGACAACTCGATCCTCACCGTGACCTTTGACACCGTCAGCGGCTCCGCCATGTTGCACAACCGCCAGAACGACATCCAGATCCACCCGCAGCCCGAAGCTTCGAACCCGCAGTCCGTGGCCCACTTCATCAATCTGACCACGCTGGTCAACTCTATCACGCCCCTGGGGAGCCAGCTCGGTGACCAGCACCCGCTCACGTGGCGGGCGGTGCCGCAGACGGACGTCCTGCCGCCCCCCCCCCCCGCAGGCGCCCCCCCCGCAGGCGCCCCCCCCGCAGGTGCCGGCCGAGCCGCAGCAGCAAATGTACAGCTACTGAGCCGTGGGCCGGGAGCTCAGGCCGGGGTCGACCCACGGCTATCCTCTTGTATTTTTGAGATTCGTTCGCTGGCTACCAAACCGAGAAAAAAAAATCATTATGGCAACGTAAGTAAGGTTGACTTAGCTTTGCAGAGTTCTCTCCAAACCCCCCGCCCGGCATCGCAGCCTGTCGGCGCGTCTCGAGTGACCCCCGGCAGGTGGCCGCAAGCAAGGCGGTGCGGCCCTGGCCCAGCCGCGCTCGCGGCAGCGGCCCCCCACAGAACTTGGCGTGGGGGACGCGGGGTCTGGGAAAGTGGGGCAGGCGGGAGCAGAGAGGCGACGCTCTGTCAGGAGGAACAGAGTGGCTCGCCTGCCTCCTTCGGGCGTGGTTACCGCCCGGGGTCGCAGCAAGGATTCCCACGGGGCAGCGAGCACGGCGAGGACACTCTGACTTCTTGCTTCTGGGTATTTTTGGTGAATGAGCAGTTAGAAGTTAAAGGGACGCTTATTTTCTTTAAAATTTGAGTTGAGTCAAATTTGTTACATAACTTTGGGCCGAAGATGTAAGAGAAGGCGTCCTGTGGCCGCGGACGACCCTCGGCGCAGTCGGTCTGGGTGAGGGGTCCCAGGGATCGCTGACCCGGGCCTCAAAGGCCTCTTTGTAACGTAACGTGGATCGATTTTCATTTTTTTTTTTTTTTTTTTTTACTTTATTTCAAGTCTATGTTATGTATTCAAGACTGTTGCG